>NW_024037070.1:1963180-4363180 GCF_015706575.1 Patiria miniata | reverse complement strand
TTTATCGTCGATTCGCAGCTGCCGTGATTTTCTTTAAACCGTCCAAACATGTTGAAGTGCGAGTCGGAAATCTGGCCAAAATTCCTTTTCTAAGGATTTTATCGAAAACGATCTTTGGGTATCAAGAAGCTTACATATTCCTTTTCAAAATGCACTCCGTCAGAATTTGTTTTATTGGAGACTAATCCAAACGAGGTAGGTTTTTATTTGAAGCGATCCGGAACAAGGAAAAATCCGGAACTAGGAAAACGACTGTATTTAGTTGGCCCTATAATATATTAAAATAATTAAATAAGGCAAAACTTTGTTGATTATTTTATAAAAAATAAAACACACCAGTCTTGTACAAAAACTACAGGTTACCAACTACAGGTTACCAACTCCAGATATTAGGCTAGCTTTCTTTTTCTTTGCATGTAACATACCATGGGCACTTGCCGCAGTAAAACCTCATCCTCTTCTTCATCACCGTGACCTAGGACCAGACCTAGGCCGCCTGGAGATTCGGGCGGCTGTCCGTTGCTAGGGCCTCGCGTCCGATCTTGCCGATGCCGAAGGCGAAGCTTCTTTCCACGCCCCATTTTTCTCCAAATTACATAGGAAAGTCGCGGCTGAAGAACCCCACGAATTCGAGAGGTATAGACCTACTGTAGCATATCATCCATTGCACGAAATGAGGTGAAATTCTCGGAGAATTTGGTCAGAAAGACGTTCCTTCGTAGTCGTCGTACAATGTTTTTGTTTATACCAAATCTGCGCTAGCGCCCTCTGCAGGGCTAGTTTTTCACCTTTCATTTACATACAGCGGTACTTGAACACCGCCCTCTATCGGTTATAAACGTCAACTACACGTTGTTATAAGCCACCTGATCCTAAAATGAGCTTATGTTTAGAATTTCTAATTCCAAAGCCTTTCTCATCTAATTCAAGTGCAGTAGTTTCCCCCTCTTTTTATACAAAAAAAATGACAGAAACGAATTCATGATCGGAATATATTTCAGCCGCATTTGCTTTGCAGAGAACTTAGTTTCTGATAATTAAATTAAACATCATAACATTGACACTGAGAATTTCAGAGATCTGGCTCCAAAAAGAGTTGAACAGGACTTAAATTCAGGTTTTTCAGGAGTTCCGATATATTTCTTCAAGTGAAACTGCTATTTAGAATGCTACATAAACACAATCAATCAAAAACAAAAAAAGTTTAAATTAAAAATCAGTATACTCCCCGATTAAAAGTTTTACAGCTTAACAGCTAGTTTATTCATTTTAAAGTCAAATCATGATACAAAACAACCGACCACCCGTAATCTATTGTGACTACAACTAGTACAAAGACTTTTTCATTGACTTTGAAAATGTGGACCTTTTGGAATGCCTCATCTGGAGCATTCCATGTCTAGTACGTGGCTATAAAGTTTGCAACAAGAAATACAAGTTTTCCCAGCTCAAGCTCAAAATGGAAGCTTTTCCTGAGTAAGTGTGAATACGTCTACACATATCACTGTTCAAAAGTTGTGCTAAATATTGCAGGAAAACTTAGGCCAACTTTAAAGGTAATATTGAGGGTGAGTGAAAAACGAAAGCGACCTGGAATAATGATTTTTCCCCCACGGTAAAAAGCAATCAAATTTGATTCCATTCATCTGAAAAGAGAAAGAATATAATCCATGCTATCAAAATCTATGCATGTTTTACAAAGTAAAAAAAGAACCTATTTTCATAGTTTTCCATGGAATGTCATTTCTGAGTTAGAATTACAGATTACACGTACACACACAGGCATTCAAATACAAATGAGATTTTAATCATTTTGAGTTGAGACTCTGAAACATTATTATAACTGTCAGACTGTTTGTTTTGAGAAACAACCGAGTCAACTCTTTCTTTTTGTCTTTTTAAAAAATATTGATGGTGATTTTCAAGTTTTCGTTCATTCATGGAGGTGGGAAAACATCCGTGTTTCATTAGGCCGACTATCGTTGGAAATGATACAAAAATCGACCTTTCTTGAAAATGACAGCACATCATGATGAGAAGCCGTGATTTATAACAGGATGCTTGCAACTATTGTTCGCTTACTGTCAAGTGAGATTCTTCATAATAATTTGATATTTTTTTATACCAATGTTGTATACTATCTTTGAAGAGAATATACAACATTTGCAAACATTGAAAAACAAAACCAACAAATTTTTACGAAATACCTTACTAGGATGTTGGTAAATGACAGTCTAAAGCATCCTGTAAAATTATGGCACCTGGTGTGAAGTCATTTTCAAGAAAAGTGGTATTTTGTATAAATTTCCAACGGTGGTTGGCCGACCACCGTTGGAAAAACCTAACTATTTTTCAACTACTGCTCCAAATTTACCATTTTTTTTTCCAGTCCAAATTGTGTTTGCTATTGGTTACATGTTCATGAATGGGTGCAGGCCAGCTAGACTGGTTCCCTTACCTTACAATTTTCTGGCATCTATAAATTGATCCATTTCATCTTTAGTGGAGTCAGGGAACCAGACTACTTAAACATTTTTGTTTTTCTTGGTTTTTCCAGCATTTTCCCTCAAATAGTTCATTTCTGAAAATTATGGCACAAGCCAATCATGTACATTCCCTAATAAGCATAGAGGCCAAAATGGTTGAAGGGATTTTTTTTCCTCAAAGGATAGGGTGTTCATTAATATAAATTACTACAGTCAGTTCTGTAAAGTAGATCGACAGTGGCTCCATATTTAGAACCAAGTTGTGCGCTTAGTAGTATTATGGAATAGGGAACGTTCAAATTCCTGAGAGGCAGATTGAAAAAAATATACAACTCTCACTCTTAATTTATTTTTACAAATTTGAATGCTGACATTTTAACCTGATGTTCATTTGAAAGCTGAAGTTTGAAAAACCATAAAACAAAAAGAAAGAAATAACTTTTTATTTACTTAAAGGTTACCATACATTAACGCTTACCATACAAATCCAAATGAATGTACATTTTCAAGTTATTTTAGTATTTGAATACAACCTGAATATACAATGTAGAATAAGCCATTTGCGAGTAACCTATACCCTTTGGGATTTACATTTCAATAACATCTGGTACACTGACTTGCTCAGAATGCTTGGCACATTTTAACTTTGAATTCTCCAGACCAAAGACACTGTTGCTAATCACATGATTCGGGGCAAGCTCTTGCAGTTACGTAAGAGACGCTCAGCATCAATACATCGCTCACAATGGGTGAGAATGGCACAAAGACACCAGACCATGCCAGAGCTGGGTGTTGCTAGCATAAGGCTTGCCCCGAATCACGTGATGTAGTAACAGTCTCTTTAGTCGGGAGAATGCAAAGTTAAAATGTGCAAAGCATTGGATTAAGTCAGCGTTCCAGATTTTATTCAAATTTAACTCGCAAATGGCTTATTAGGAATATAAAAGAGAAAAATACTGCAAGTTAACTTGCGCGATCCCCCTGGTATGCTGACAGTATTGATACAGTACATATAAGTTAGTATGCACACTTTTCAGTGTCAACCAACATCAACAATGACCTCATTTGACCCCTAGATGACATTTGACCTGAAATGTCTTCAGTCATCTTAAATCCCCCTATCCAAAGATTATTGTCAGCAAAATTGGTTGAGAGTGAAATCTGACTTTTCATGACGGCACTTTTCAGTTTACCTTACCCAAGAAAACCAATGACCTTATTTGACCCCTAGAAGACCTTTGACCACAAATGTCTCAAGTCATCTTAAGTCCCCCTACCCAAAGATTATTGTCACCAAGTTTGGTTGAGATTGAAGTCTGACTTTTCATATGACAGTACTAAACAGTTAACCTAATCAAAATGTAACACACGGACTGACACACACACATGTTTACGTTACATACCAAGTGTGGACATTTCATTGCTTCCGTGTAGTTAAGAAAAACCAGTGAAAAAACTCATTTTTCTCAAACTGTGAAAACTCTTTCAACCCATTTTTTTTTCTATGATCTTCATTCTGCCACAGATAAACCTAACCCCAAAATGCCTCTAAACCTGTTTTCCAGAAATGGGGAAACGACGTCACCTCTACCTGGTTTATGTGGACCTCTTTTGTTAGGAAGTCCACACAGTGAATGTAATGCCTACCCATAATGACACACGTAACGACACACAGACACACAGAAGGAATACACTATCACATATCCCTCTTTCTGGCTTATGCCAAAGGAATTAAAAAAAGAGAAACATGCATAGTGTATTTCTGAAGAGGAAAATCATACATTTTGAAACAAAAGATTCCAATTTAGAACTGCAAAACGCTAAAGAATGGATGTTTGAGTTTGGCCACGCCTTTCAGATCAAGTAACTCGATGAGGACTAAACATTCCACCACCCTGCCCTCCATTTTGCTGATAAGCTCCACGGCCGCACTCATGGTGCCTGCAAAGAAAAATAATAGGAAAAGCTGAGAAACTAAAACTTACCAGTGACATGTAGGAGGGTAAGGCCAAAAAAAAAGTCTCCGGTTTCTGGTATGGAGCTTGTCCAAAAAGTGGTGCGGCGATGCGGCTTTTCTTTTTTTTTTACCCGACTTTTTTGCTTCAAATGTCGACTGATGACTGCAAATGGTGCCCGACTAAACTTAGAGCAAATATATGGGAGTCCAGAGAGGCCACATAAAGCTTATTCTCGATCAAAACCCCATCTAAAAACACGTTAAAATTGTGCAGCAGCAGGATTCCAGTCAAACCAGTGAGTTTGGCGGTTTTGAGACATCATCTTTCATTGAATTTTTTTTTTTCATTTTGCCGACGCGCATGGCTACGGCGACACGCGCGCATACCAGAAACCGGAGACTTTTTTTTTTTGGCCTAACCAGTGACAAGTAGGAGGGTAAAGACAACCGTTTATTATTTACTAGATCAGACCAGAGAATTCTATTGAAGGTTTAAAGTGTTTTCTTCAACATTTCTGAGTTCTGTCCTTGGATGATATAACTATTCTGATTGGTCAAAAGCATAGAGCTACATTAAATTACTAGAGCGCTAACTCGATGTACAAAGTAATGCCTGATGGGCGCATCCATGCTTGTGCACAAACCTATGGAAAACTCGTAATTTTGTACGGCTTTTGTACGGCTATTTGCATATCTGCGTTTGTATTCCATACCCGTGCATCATCGAAGCCGATACGCCCAAAACCGAAATGCACGATCAGCAAATGAGCGTTTCAGTTTGCTCTACGCAAACAGCGCAACGTATGCGCGTCCCTCCGCTGCAGATGCTTTTCGCCGTGACGTTTTTTGAACCGTCATGACGCGCTTAAGTTGTTTGCGTATGTTCTACTTGCGCTTTGCATTTAGAGTACACTTTTAAAATTCAATCCATCTATTTTGACTGTGTTCTACAAACACGCACATAAATTCAAAATGTCTGCGCCCAGAGCGGCTTCAAAGCATCTCCGCGCGCAAGAATGAGGAGTTAGCGCTCTAGTAATTTAATATAGCTCTATGGTCAAAAGCCACTGGATAGGCTTTTAAAGGGTTCATGACATGAATTTTACTTGGGAAATATTTTGTGTAACTCTTAAACGTATGAAAACTTGTTGACATCCTTTTTGGTTAATCTTACTGAAATGCGCACCTCTTTAAACAAGTTTTTCTCAGTTCATGATTTTCCTTACAAATTCCCAACGCTTGACTAGGTTTAGGACATTACTTATACTTAGTGACACAGTCAGACAGTCAGTCAGTCGGTCAGTCGATCGGGGAGTCGGTCGGTCGGTCGGGGAGTCAGTGGGTCAGGGACTCAGTCAGGCAGAGGACAGGCAATAGGCTGACTCTTTGGATCCAGTTAAACTGACAACATGGTTGGGACTTATTAACCAGTTCACGCTGGGATTACTTTGACAAGAACGGAACGAGGCGCGGGATTACTTTTCAATCGACCTCAAGCCAGGCGGGTTGAAGCCATCACCCTCGGGCAGGACATTCATATTTCCGGACCCACTCGCTGAGAGCGGGTCACTGACAGATATTTTCAGCCTCGCTCGTTGCGTGTTTATCCGTCATCCGTTCTGAATACCGCAAAACCTTTGCGTGTATACACGGCCTCCAGTGTGAGCTGGTTAAAGGGGTGACCCCAAAAATGAAAACTACAATGCCTACCTCCCGTGGCTATCAGGTCGTCGACTATAACCACTTTCTGACCTGGTTTGATAGCCTCTGCCTGGGCCTCCATAATGTCCTGCAAAACAAAATGGTACGCTCAGGTTATCCTTCTCCTCTGGAACTATGTGCCGGTGTCATTCACACTTACCCCCCGGCTGGTCAGGGTGATTGCTGATTGGCTGTCAAGCCATACTTGCAAAAATTATGCACATGTCAACTACTCAGCTCACACATTTTGAATAAACACAGTGCGTAACACATTGGTAAGTTATGAAATTATCTAAACAAAATCTAAATCAAGTCTTGGACTAAAGACTTCCCCCAAACCCTTTCATGACAGCAACACGAACAGTCAGCCTACCGTGCCGTATTCCAGGAGGTACGATGCCTGTACACACTTGCCAGGCAGTTTGCCCTTTTTCCTGATTGGAACAAAGGAGCAGCCTAGCTGGACAGACATCATGGGTCCGAACAGGAAGCCTCGGGCCTCCAGACCTATAAGGACACAAATAATGATTCAAAACTTGACTTACAGGCGGCGTCCGAATTACTTGACTACAGCTTACAATTGACCTATCGCGGTAGAATCCCGCTAGAATCGCGTCAGTGCAGCTGGTGAAATATTGTCCAATTACATGATATACAAATGGACGCGGAACGCGCAAAATTTGAGACAAAGGAAAGATTTCCATATAAGAAGTTCACTCAACACCCTGTGTACAAACCCTATGAGATTGGACTGAAAAATTCTAAGTGTTTTCTAAGAAAATGCTTGTATATTCTCACTGCTCAAATTGACTTTGATGACATGAAATTGCTATCTGGGGGCTTGTTAGTCCATACAGAGGAAAATTAGTGAACTTCTTATATGGAAATCTTTCCGAGACAAACAAAACTTAGGGTACGAAAATTCCATAGGGTTGTCTAAGGGGCGTGGCTAACTCGCAAATGGGGATATGTCAATTACACGTGCATATATGGAAAAGGCTGAAGCCACTTCTACGTGATCCATAGTTTTTACAATTTTGTTAAATTTATTCACAAATATTAACCATAACCTTCCTAAATCCTCCAAAATGCTCTGTGCAAAATTGAGGATTTGGAGGAGTGAGGCCTATATGGCAAAATTGTGCAGCTGATTTTGGAGGATGCACTGTGTCAAGGTCTGGGGTCGGACCTTGTTTTGTTTAAGCTCAAGCTGTGCATAAAGTTAGGACTAGATTATACTTGAAATCCTCCGCACTGCTCCAGAATGTCACTGGCTCTGCCTTGAGGATTTTGCAGGATTGAGGCAGTGGTCATCCCTCCAAGGACCGCATTCAAGAAAAAAACAGATGATTTTGGAGGATTGAGGCTGTATGCAATTTTAAATGGAGGCAGTTGGAGGATTTTGCAGAATTGAGATTGAATCCAAACGTTAAAGCTCTGAATATGAAGATGATTTAACTATTTCAGTTGTATATTCTACCCTAGAAGGATTCTCATTTATTAGGCCTACATTTGATAAAAAAAATCCTCACCTACAATTACATCGACAGAGCCAATTTTATCCTTGATATGCTCAACCATGAGGGAGACAGCATCTGAAAGCACCGCTGGATCCTTAAACAATGGAAAGATGTCCCTGTGGAACCAAATAGGGGAAAAAAGCCTTAAACAGTTTTAGGCAAAACGGATATTGACAAGATACTGATGTTGCTCAGATGAAACTATGTGTCCCAAACTCCACATAACATTTTGTAGGAGGAAATCACAATTTTTTTCTAAAACGATGAATTTCATATAGGCCCCTATTCCATTTTGATAGCATTGTATTTTTAAAAGTATTTTTAAAAGTCTTGTAAACAAAAGATAGTGGATATTTTGCCGGAGGTAATGACGGCAAACTAACGTTTACTAAAGGTTTGCTGACGGCAATCCATATCAACAGAGGGCGCTGTACTCTTTAAGATAGGGCTGAATTATAAGATGTATTAAATTCCCACCAAAAGTTGTGTAGCACGTTTGGTGTAGTGGTTAAGCAAAGGCTCTAGTAAGCGGGATGACTCGGGTTTGATTCCGACCGCAGCACATTTTTAATTTTTTTTTCTCATCCCCAAATAAATAAGAATATTCTTCTTTTATTATTTTAACATTTTTTTGCAGAGTATTACATTTTCTTTTTCAGATTTGTGGCGCTGGAGGATTTTTTTTAAAAGGGAAATAAAGTCCGATATTATAAAATGGTCTGAATCCCATCTTGTGAATACGAGGTTACAACGATAATTTTGGCATGGAGCCAGACTAAAATTTACAAAAAGTACAAAAAACCAGTAACTGCGCATGTTCAGTGCATATCCGGCAAACTAACGTTTACTAAAGGTTTGCCGTCTCCGGCAAAATATACACTGCCTAAACAAAACTACTCCAATTCCCATGGAAATCCAATGGAAATCAGATATATCACAGCTCTGTTGGCGAAAGCCCCACTTGTGTGGCCTCGGTATTGCTGCGCTGTACGTTCGGCCACACGTCTGGTTTTCCAATCTACTGAGGAGTTTAATCCAAAACCGGCGCACCTATTTTTTTTACATACCACTGCATACGGTTGTATTCTATGATGTCTCATCTTTTGCCCTCCGGGTAGATTAGGTAATCTTTCTTCAAATTTTTCGAGAAATTTAGACATTTTCCTGGAGTCCTTATGTGCCAGGGTCAGACTAAACTAGATTGGGAAACCGGACGTGTGGCCTAACGTACAGCGCAGCAATATGGAGGCCACACATGTGGGCTATGTTGGCGATTGTGTAGAACTGAACGGTCCCCTTAAGTTTTGGACAAATCAGACTCATTCAGAGTCAAGGATTGTTTTTTAGGGAATTGTGTAGTTTAGGACCCTCTTCCCATAATGAGAACGAAGACATTTTATGTTTTGGGGCTTACTAGTACCTAAACATTTGGCGTCGGGACAAATACAATGAAATAGGTCACTAAGAATACCATTTTAAATAGGCAGTGGATATTTTGCCGGAGACGGCAAACCTTCAGTAAACGTTAGTTTGCTGGATATGCACTGAACATGCGCAGTTACTGTTTTTTTGTACTTAAACATTTTCCGGTGACAAATTCTAGTCTGGCTCCATGCCAATATTATCGTTGTAACCTCGTATTTACAAGATGGGATTCAGACCATTTTATAATTTCGGACTTTATTTCCCTTTTACAAAAAATCCTCCAGAGCCACAAATCTGAAAAAGAAAATGTAATACTCTGCAATAAAATGTTTGAGACATGTTAAAATAATAAAAAAAGAATATTCTTATTTATTTGGGGATGGGAAAAAAAACCTTAAAAATGTGGCGGAGATCGGGATCGAACCCGAGTCATCCCGCTCACCAGAGCTTTTGCTTAACCACTACACCAAACGTGCTACATACACAGCTTTTGGTGGGAATTTAATACATCTTATAATTCAGTCCTATCTTAAAGAGTACAGCGCCCTCTGTTGATTGATATGGATTGCCGCCGGCAAACCTTTAGTAAACGTTAGTTTGCCGTCATTACCTCCGGCAAAATATCCACTATCTTACAGTAGAAAATAGGCCTAGTAAGTTGTATTCTAGTAGCACAGGGCTATATTTTTATCATTTTTGTACCACTTTTTGTTCAAAAACAAATAATCTCGCAAACCTGAACAAAACTCCCGGCTTGGGGAAATCTTGGATTGCAGTGATGGCACCCTTCACGCGCGATATCCTCGTATTTTCATCACCCATGGCGAAAGAGCTGGTCCAATTTGTACAGGAGAATTTGACAACTTCGCTATAACTACCTAACTAACTGCAGGCACACAGATGCAGCCCAGCTAGCTAGCTAGCTCGAAATTTTTCTCGACATCAGCTGTTCCTATCTCGTGCGGAACATACTTGCCACTAGAGGGCGGTATACTGGGTTGAATAGTATACTTGTGCATCTGCCAAGCTAGGTTGATGAGTTTTGGGTCATTCATTACATTATTGAGAATTTGATTTCATCGAATTTCGTATGAAAAATACCACTTCTTTTTTGTGTAAACCAGTCCTTTTATTTTTTTTAAATAAATTAGTCCTTTTATTTTTTTGGGGTCATTTCTGTTTTAGCCTCTGAAGAAGAATTTGCTAAGTTCGCAACGTCAGGCCACATTAATTTTTAGATTTTTTTTTTTTGTGTGTTATCTTTTGACAAAAAAAAGGTGAAAACTCTATATCAATATCTACACGTCCAAAAAATCACCGTGGCTACAATGAAAACCATTCAATCACATCACCATCTTCACGTTGAAAAACAAAATACATCTTAAGATAACAATAAGAAAACGACCGGAAAAGTCCTGAAATGAAAGTATACAATAATACCGTTTTCGTTCACATAGGCCTACAAGTAAATAGCAAATCTTCCCTTGCACTAGTCTCGGTTTTGTTTCTGTGCCAAATATGGGTATGGTCATTCTTTTCAGTTCGATACAGATGCAGAGGTTAAAATTACGGCATGATTTTATAGGTAAAAAAGAGAAACCTAATAAATGCTGTGACAGGTAGGCCTACAGCAAGCGTATAGGAAGTTTGAAGTTACAACGTTCTAAGAGGGAAAATCTATCGAAATATATCCAATATTGGTTGGGTTTGGTTCAGTTTGTTTTGAATATGTTTTGTTTTGCAAACGATGATGTACAAACTCCACAACCTTTGTATACTCGTTCAGTTATGACGTAAGGAGACGTGCAAGTTACTAGCTGTAAAACTAAGGCTAAATTTAGGGCAAAAATCAATATTATATCGATATACTGATGGCAATCAATAAATCGACTAGCCATGCTCTCAAATGTCTCTCATAAGGAGTTTTGGCAGTCAGATGTCGAAATTATAGCAAGACTGGTCCATTATCTTGTTATTTTGGCCGGCGTCAATGCTGATGTCATTCAGTTGACAGATCTTCTCTCCGCGGCTGACCTGTCGCAGATTGAAGGAGCGGCATCGAGGCTCATCCCGGCACGCCGAACCACACGCGATGACACCCTTGGTGGTGGAGAACTCCTTGATGACGTGACCGGTCAGGCATTGGGATGTGAGGCGGCCATCAGCGTCGGTCTTCAGGCAGAATGTCGACGGGGCAGCGAACTTATTGACACCAACTGGGTCGACAGTAGACTCGGTATCGACTGGGTCGACAGTAGATTTGGTATAGACTGGGTTGACAGTAGACTCGGTATCGACTGGGTTGACAGTAGACTCGGTATCAACCGGGTTGACAGTAGACTCGGTATCTACTAGGTTGACAGTAGACTTGGTCTCGACTGGGTCGACAGTATACTCGGTGTCGAATGGATTGACAGTAGACTCGGTGTCGACTGGGTTGACAGTAGTTTCGGTATCGACTGAGTTGACGGTAGACTCGGTATCGACTGGGTCGACAGTAGACGCAGTATCGACTGGGTTGACAGTAGACTCGGTATCTACTAGGTTGACGGTATACTTGGTCTCGACTGGGTCGACAGTAGATTTGGTATCGACTGGGTTGACAGTAGATTGGGTATCGAGTTCACAAATAGCGTAAAAGATATGCGCACACGGGAAATCAAGCCAGATGTGGTCGTACATTTTCCAACATGCGCAATGGTCAGTGTAATCTCTTGGACAACCATAACACCAGTTAGTGTTCTCACACGGAGTACCATCGGAATGAACCCACTCGCCCGATGGTGTCATGGAGCAGTCGATCCACAAATGGTTATTGGCTCCAACCTCTCCATTGACCATGTCATAGATGAAATCTTGCTCGCTCTCTGAACCAGGGACCCACAAACCGCCTCCTATGCCAGTGCAGGTAAGTTTAGCTTCTGCCCACTCCATCAGTTCGTTTGTCAGACAGTAGCCCGTACCACTAAACCACTCCCAGTCAGGACAGAATGCATCTGCTCCAACACAGGCGAGAACGATCACAAATGCCATCAAAGGCGCCATTTTTCAGCTTTTGCAAGAATAACGTCGTCAATAATCAACTATACTCGGTTCGAGACTGTGTCTTATGTCCTCTCGAGCCACGGCTGCGTTTGAACAATGACTGTCACAGTAGACACGAAAAATTTCGTCTATGACGATCGAGTTGAAATGGAGAAATTCATCAGAACGCGTCAAAGACGTTCAGGTTATTGTGCGCCTTCAATGTGACTGATATCGCCACAATTTTCTCCAACAGACACGATACCTGCCCGTTCAATTTCATACGCAGACATCTTGAGACGCGATGGCCGTAAAATTGCAAAAGGTAGAGTTGGTTGTAAAACAAATTAAAATAAAATAATAATCGATAAAGTAATTTCACTGTAAGAGAACTGCGCGGTCTGGGCGTGCAACTAACAATAAAAAATGAATGGCTGATTTCATTTTGTGGAGAAAAAATGATGGAGTCCTTATATTGTCACTGTTGACAGGGCTAGCCTGTTGTCTCTGTAAGAAAAGAAACTGCGCTAGAAATATTAGTCAAGGATGTTTCGCTTTAATATAAGAACCAGAATGAATAGAATCAAGCAACCAATCAGAATGGGCGAGGTGGCCATTGATGCCGAGTATATAGCTATCTGTTAATAATGACGTCAATGGAGAAGGGCGGGGCAGCGGGGTAGAAGGGGGTGTTGATGATTCCCAAGTTAAAATAAAATGCTATCAAGACATCATCAATGTACTTTATAATGTACAGTTTAACTTCTTTTCTCATGATTAGTTTTCCTTCAGAATGTGCTAGACGAATATTTTATCCTCGAGGCCAAATTTTCCAATCAAACTGATGCCACATACGTTATGAAAATTATTTGAACGTCCGAATATTTACGACAAAAAAAAATGTTTGTGCAACGCTTTTAATTTTCCTCTATCATTTAGAAGAAGACGGAGATGACGTCATATCATCCATGGGCGTCGCCAGGATTTTTTTCTAGAGGGGGGGGGGGGGGCAAAACATATTTTTCCCAAAACATTCTTGTGTTTCTCAACAAATTCTCGATTTATAAGTATTAGAGGGGGGCAGGGACATTTTGCCCCCCCCCCACAACTCATTAAATTTACACCACTATGACCTCGCGCCTCTTTTGTTTGTTTGTTGTTTTTTTTGCTTTCTGGGGGGGGGGGGGGGGGGGGCAAGCGCCCCCCTTGTCCCCCCTTCGCGACGCCCATGATATCATCTAATGCGCGCAGACGCGGTTCTACGGGGGGGGGGGGGGAGGGTGGCGCAAGGGTGGCTTTAACCCACCCCCCCAAAAAAAAAAATTAGGTCTAGCCCCCCCCCCCCCCCAAAAAAAAAATTCTATTAAAAAAATAGCAGTAGCAACATGTTTAGGTGACGTCACATGCGATCTGTCTCTCCTAAAAAAAAATAGTCGTGAGAAGGGGCATTTGTACACTATTATAATGCATGATTGTAAGATTTTATCAGCGCTCCCCATTGAAAATATGGTACAAGTACCCCCACCCCCTATTGATTTTCGGAGGCCTAAGCCGTTTGGAGAAAATAACCTAGCAACGTTTCAGTTCGCCTCCCTGCAAAAAATTCTGGATCCGTCCCTGCTAGCCCCCTCCCCCCCCCCCCCTAACATATAGGCTCTAGAACCGCGCCTGAATGCGCGTCCTCGGCAAAAAACAATGATAATCGAAATCATTAAATAAAAAAAATAATTATTATAAAAAAACCCGAATAACTAACTAACTAAACAATCAGTCAAAGTATCTAAAATGTTCAGTGACTAAAGACACAATTTTTTTTGCTAAAACTTCACAATGTTTAAAACATACACTCCTGATATATATACACGCGAGGATATTTTAAATACTACAGCTATACAGGGTGAGTAAAAAAACAAACCGAAACCCAAATGTCGGGACCATTGTTTAAGTGAAGTTCTAAATGTAGCACTTTCAAAATCTAGGATATAAAAGCTCAATTCATAAGCTTTCTTTTAGGACAATAATCATTCAAATCACTTATGTACTTATCAAGTTATGGAGTTTTCAACACAACCACCGTTTTAAAGTTCTGTCCACGGATTACAAAACGGTAAGTGTTCTTTCAGCAAAACGAAAACAAATCACATAGGGATACGTGTGAATTGTTGTCGTTTTGCTGAAAGAACGCACACCTTTTGTGTGATCCGTGGACAGAACTTTAAAACGGTGGTTGTGTTTAAAATTCCATAACTTGAAAAGTACTCAAGTGATTCGAATGAATCTTGTACTAAAAGAAAGCTTATGAATTGGGCTTTTATACCCTAGATTTTGAAAGTGCTACATGCAGAACTTCGCTAAAACAATAGTCCCGATATTTTGGTTTCATGTTTTTTACTCACCCTGTATACTCCCTTTTAAAAAATTTTTGCTGACATTAATATTGGGGATTACGTGATTTGTCACATGATTATCTTTAGATTGACCTGAAAATGATATTTGACAGCTTTGGGACAAATTGCGATTATCTTTGGAAATTTCTCCTCTTTTCAACATCGTGCGCGTTTGGTATTGTCCATAAATTATTGACAATTTATTTATTGCACGAGACCCAAGGGCGGATGGGGGGGGGGGACCAACGGGGGCAATGGCCACCCCCCCCGGTCCCCCAAAAAACCCAAACCGAACCCATTTTTTTTTAAAGTGACGTCGCAATAAAGGCAGGCACTGCTTACCCTACCATCTTTTCCTTAAAAAAAATGGTCAAAGTGGTCAGAAATTGCCACAGAGCATCTGAGCGGGCCCCGAACCCCACGCGTAATTTTTGGACCCACTTTTGGGTGGATCAAGAAAAAATTGCAACCCCAAAAAATTGTATTCTGGATCTGCCCTCGACGAGAACTGCAAAGTCGTCGTTGCTACTTTTTCCATTCCTATATTATTAACAAAAAGTAATATTTAAGTGTTATTTTGTGCAAAGAGTAATGTGAAGTAACACTCTATTCCAAGTTCCTGCATCGTCAGATTTATGGCTTTTGCATGACTAGCGCCTCTTTAACAAAGACATTGACTAAATGGGGAACTGTCAACATAGGGCTGGAAAGCTCAGTTGGTAATGCACCGGAACGGCAATCCGGAGGTCGCAGGTTCAAACCTCGCTCCAGTCAATTTCTTTGTTCAACCTTTACATGCAGGGTGAGTAAAAAAAAAAAAAAAAAAACGGAACCCAAACGCCAAAAATTACATTTCATATTAAAAAAAAAAAATAAAGCACCAATTATAATAATAACTGGAAAGCCAATTTCATAAGCAACTTTTAGATGAAAAAAAATTAGTGAAATTGGTCATTCCGTTCAAAGAATATCACCATGACCATAAAACCTGTCTCGTCCAAAAAAATTGCGATTTCAAGAATCGTCGTCACAATATTGTCTTCACGCATCACCAGCGATAAAACCTCAGTTTAAACATTAACAATATGCAACAAAGTCCTTTTTGAAGACCCGTCTTTTGAAAAAAAAGTAGATTTTATAAATCATATTGTTTGCCTAACCAGGGTTGTTAGGCCTAATCAAGTTGTGTACACGTATTCTGTGTCATTTTCTTTGTTGTTCCAAACAGTCAAAACACAAAAAATGGCTTTTTTTGGACGAAACATGTTTCAGGGTCATTGCGTTTAAATGGTGATATTCTTTGAACGGATTGAGCAATTTCAGTATTTTTTTCATCTAAAAGTAGCTGATGAAATTGGCTTTCCAGTCATTATTATTTTTGGTGCTACATATTTTTTTAAATATGAAATATATTTGTTGGGTTTGGGTGCCGCTTTTTTTTACTCACCCTGTAATTATAATGCACCTACTTGTCAGTTTCCCTGTGTGGTTTCTGTGAAAATTTGACCAGGAACTGCTCAAACATCATCTGCAATTTGGCACAACGTCAATGCAAAACGCCCCTCGTCATATGCAATAGAACCGTTCACATCAATCCTCATTTCAAATCTTCTCATAACTTCAAATTGTTGAATTAAGCAAAAAGGCAACACAAAGTTTGAACAATGAAAACCAGCTCGATGTTGACTCGATGTTGTACGACATGCAATGGGGGTACAGCGTCAAGGTTAATGTCTCTCCTCGTATCCATCTGTAACTTTATCATTAAAGAATTAAAACAGCTTAAAATTACTGTCACCACCACGTTAAATTTCTTCATACAATTTTAAAAATTCAAATCTTTAAGTAGGTGCGAAAAGTGATGAAACCAATGAAAATCCTCCTACGAAGAGATGTTAAATACTTTCAAACGATAATAGCCAATAATATACAATGATATTTTTATTGTCGGAGAGATGTTGTACTCTGTTTTTTTTTCTTAGACGCATTTTTTATATTTTATATGTAGTTTTTAAGTTACGGAATTTTAAACACAACCACCGTTTTAAAGCTCTGTCCACGGATCACAAAAGTTAATTGTTCTTTCAGCAAAACGAAAACACTTCACATAGGGATGTGTGTGTGAATTGTTTTCGTTTTGCTGAAAAACTGAAGAAAAAAAACCGCTTACCCCTGGTGTGATCTGTGGACAGAACTTTAAAACGGTGGTTGTGTTTAAAATTCCTCTACTTGAAAATTACATGCGTAATTTGAATGATTCCTGTACTTAAAAAAGCTTATGAATTGGGCTTTTATATACTAGATTTTGAAAGTGCAGGTTACATGCAGAACTTCACGAAACAATTGTCCTGACATTTGGGTTTCGTGGTTTTTTTTACTCACCCCTGTATAATAAAAGGCGTTGCAATTAAAAGTGATTTCAAAGGTCGTCTACACTAGCACAAGTTCATTCAGGTTTTCTGGATCCGAGCATACCTAATATAACTATCTACATGAATGCAGTTAAATGGATGTTTAGCTTACTGGTTTTTTTTTAGGCATTATCAAAAATGAAAGCGGTCCTATATCTCCATGCAAGCAAGACACACTATTTTTTAATCTTAACCCTAAAGGGGCCGGGGGGGGGGGGGGCCGGGACTTTTTAGCCTCGAGCTTTGCGCATCTTTTGATACCAAAAACATAAAAATCGGACCACGGGTTGGCCCGTAGCGAAAAATTTTCCGGCGCTACGCGCCGTGAAAACTGAATTTTTGCATATACGTCGTGTACACCGAGCAGAATTGCCATTCATACATATGAATAATTAATTAGCCATAATTCCAAAACCCTTTGACCTATAGTCATGACATTTCTTGGGCATGTTTAGGAAGAGTTGCTCTATGCATGTGCTGAGTTTCAAAATTTTTCGTCACTTAATGGCCGAGATCTTAGGGGGAATCCGCCCCCCCCCCCCGGCTGAGAGAGGGTCAAAATAACCCGGCCCCTTTAGGGTTAAATGTTTTTGAAATCACTTTAATAAGTTGATTTTCTAAAATGTGAATTGAAAAAAAGTAAGTGCTAAAGGCGACGCAAAATGTGAACCCTCACAATCGTTAACACAATACGGAAAAATGCTAGCAAATTTCAAAACTTTTACATGTATGAGCAATTTTATGATTAAAATTAAAACTGTTTTCCCAGCGACTGTTTCTCTGGTGGCGTTTGCCAGTTCATCCACTATTCCTGAACGACCTTGCTTCAAAGGTTTCTCTAGAATGCCGTTCAAGATATGTTTAAAGATTTACTTGTTTCGCAAAAGTGAGAACATATTGATATTAGTTTTTTTTTCTCAGCAGAATTGAACTTCTACCGAATAAAGGCGTTCAAGATATAACGATTAACTTCTCTCGCAAATGAAAGTGAGAAAAATTTAATATAGTTTTTTTTCTCAGCAGAATTGAACTTTCAGTTACTTTCTTTTCTTCTGAACAAAATCTCTACAAAAGTCCTTAGCGTTTTCCACCTTAATATAGCAACTTTTCTAACAACTTATTATTAGACAATGTATTTAGATTTGGAAATTAGAGCAATATTTGTCAGATACCATGTCGGTTTTGCCGGCTTCATAGCGAGTGATGTCATTCAATTGACAGATCTTCTCTCCGCGGCTGACTTGACGCAGATTGAAGGAGCGGCATCGAGGCTCATCCCGGCACGCCGAACCACACGCGATGACACCCTTGGTGGTGGAGAACTCCTTGATGACGTGACCGATCAGGCATTGGGATGTGAGGCGGCCATCAGCGTCGGTCTTCAGGCAGAACATCGACGGGGCAGCGACCTTATTGACGCCAACTTGGTTGACAGTAGACTCGATATCGACTGGGTCGACAGTAGACTCGGTATCGACTGGGTTGACAGTAGACTCGATATCTACTGGGTCGACAGTAGACTGCATGGTATTGATTGGGTTGACAGTAGATTCGGTATCGATGGGATTGGTAAACTCGCTATCGACTGGGTTGACAGTAGACTCGGTATCGACTGGGTTGAAAGTAGACTCGGTATCGACTGGGTCGACAGTAGACTCGGCATCGATGGGATTGGTAGTAGACTCGGTATCGACTGGGTTGACAGTAGACTCAGTATCGCCTGGGTTGACATCTTGATGCAGCGAACAAATGGCATAAAGTTTTCTAGAACACGGCTGATCATACCAATGGCGGTTAGGTAAGTACCAAAACGCACATTGGTAACCCCGTGGAAAGGTGGAATGCCAGTAAACGTTCTCACACGGAGTACCATCGGAATGAACCCAATCGCCTGATGATGACTTGAGGCAGTCGATCCAGAAGTGGTAAGAGCCTCCCTCTTTAGCGACCATGTCAGAGATGAAATCTTGCTCGCTATCAGAACCAGGGACCCACAAACCCCCTCCTGTGCCAGTGCAGACAATTTTATGTTCTGCCCACTCCATCCGTTCGTTGGTCACACAATAGCCTGTACCATTAAACCACTCCCAGTCAGGGCAGAATGCATCTGCTCCAACACCGACAAGTACGATCACAATTGACACCAATATTTCCATTACTGTAGGTTGAATGCAATGTACTGGCTTGAATTGCAAATCGTTCGTAGTTAATTGTTTGTTAGATGTCTTACGACGCTTTGCTTTTAAAACAGGAATCAATCGAAGAAATGTTTTGAGCAGTGAATTGGTGTGCAGCGTTGTAAGGCGTGCGTGTCAACTACTAAAAAGACCATACTGTCTTGATGAACGTCTGTGTTAGGAGTGATCTGCTGATCGCAAAATTCTCACCGTGTATATAGCAACATAATGGAAACCATAGGCAACAATTTACTTTCCTCTTTTAAGTAATATCGGCAGCCTTTCCGTTCTAATCTTCCTGTTCAATTAACTGATTATTAAGTCGCCATGAAAGCTTACATTTAATACCAACTCGAAGAAAGTACCTATGCATTGCATGGTAAAATACCGATTAAACTGCAGTTTTATGGAAACCGTTTGGCAATGAAGCTGAATTAGCTTAATTGCATCCTAGCATTGCCCTTTAGCATTTGCTATATTTTACTTAGGCCATAATTACACAAATTTAAAGCCTCGATGATCATGAAAACCTCAAGGTGTTATATAGTACATCTGAAGCTAATTAACTAGCGTCAGGGTGACGTCTCGATAATGAGGTTTTTTTCGCCCATTTAGTCTTATGGACTAATTCGGCGAACAATATAACAGCCATATTTGTGGTGGAACACGTCCGCGCTCATGCCGCACCTGTTCTTAAAGACAGGTGTCTGTGCAATTTGGTAACCCTGTTGATCAAAGGAACCCGGAATGCGCGCGGTCCAGAGCTCGACTTGCGCCAGCTTGGTGAAACTTCATAAAATGGCTGTCGCCGAGCTAGTCTGGTAGTCATACTCCACGCGAATGCGAATGCGAGGCGAATTTGACGTCATGAAACATTCGCTGCGAAATTCGCCCGAGCTGAAATGTGTTCAACTTTTACGAATTCGCAGCGCGAATACTTGCCATGACGTCACAAATTCGCGTTCGCTTTTGCGCCGAGTATGAACCGGGCTTTAGACAATGCAATATTTAGATGTTGATATTAGAGCTATATTTGTCAAATACCATGTAGTTTTCGGTCGTTTCATAGCAAGTGATGTCATTCAATTGACATTTCTTCTCTCCGCGGCTGACTTGACGCAGATTGAAGGAGCGGCATCGAGGCTCATCCCGGCACGCCGAACCACACGCGATGTCACCCTTGGTGGTGGAGAACTCCTTGATGACGTGACCGGTCAGGCATTGGGATGTGAGGCGGCCATCAGCGTCGGTCTTCAGGCAGAACAACGACGGGGCAGAAAACTTGTTGACACCAGCTGGGTCGACAGTAGACTCGGTTTCAACTAGGTTAACAGTAGACTGGGTATGGGCTAGGTTGACAGTAGACTCGGTGTCGAATGGATTGACAGTAGACTCGGTGTCGACTGGGTTGACAGTAGATTCGGTATCGACTGGGTTGACAGTAGACGCAGTATCGACTGGGTTGACAGTAGACTCGGTATCGACTGGGTTGACGGTAGACTGGGTATGGGCTGGGTTAACAGTAGACTCGGTATCAACTTGGCCGTCGACTGATGGGAGTTCGCAAAGAACGTGAAAAACATTCACACACGGGTTTTCAACCCACATTCGGTCGTACATTCGCCAACACGAGCAATGTTCGCTGTAACCTCTTTGACAACCATAACACCAATTAGTGTTCTCACACGAAGTACCATCGGAATGAACCCACTCGCCCGATGGTGACATGGAGCAGTCGATCCACAAATGGTTATTGGCTCCAACCTCTCCATTGACCATGTCATAGATGAAATCTTGCTCGCTATCAGAACCAGGGACCCACAAACCGCCTCCTGTGCTAGTGCAGGTAAGTTTAGCTTCTGCCCACTCCATCAGTTCGTTTGTCAGACAGTAGCCCGTACCATTAAACCACTCCCAGTCAGGACAGAATGCATCTACTCCAACACCGACGAGAACGATCGCAAATGCCATCAAAGGCGTCATTTTCAACTTTTGCAAGACGACGTTAAATATCGTCGTCAATAATCAACTAGTGCTTGTTTCGAGACTGTGTCTTATATAACATCTGCCTTCGCGATCCGCTGCTGCGTTTGAACAATGACTGTCAAACTAGACAATAGCTTCGTCTCTGACGACTAAAATTTAAATGGAGAATTTCATCAGAACGCCGCACTGAATAACAGGTTCGGGTAAGTGTGCGCCTTGAAAGTAATCAGTATCGCCACAATTTTCTCCAATATCCACGGTATACCAATTTAGTTGAATACGCGGACACCTTGAGACGCGATTACCGGAGGCAGAGTTGGTACCTCGCGTTTCTTATTGTTATCAAAAAATATATCGATGAAGTCATTTCATTGTAAGAGAACTGCGCGGTCTTGGCGTGCAACTTACCATAAATGATGTGGAAGAAATTATGAGTTTTTTTCGCCCATTTAGTCTTATTATATGGCCTAATTCGCCGAACAATATTAGCAGCCATGGTGGAATCACGTCCGCGCTCAAGCCGCACCTGTTCTTAAAGACAAGGTGTGTGTGCATTTTGGTAACCCTATTGATCAAAGGAACCCGGAATGCGTGCGATACCTGAGCTCGACTCGCGCCGGCCCTGTGACACCTCAGAAAATGGCTGTCGCCGAATTAGCCTGGTAGTCATACTCCACGTAGCCTTTCGCCAAGGCCATCGTGACCTAACTTGCCAGCATTCAAAGCAGCGAAGGCGCGAAGCGACTGGAGATGGAGACCGCACATGCGAGTGGCAAAGCCACGAGGCTCGTGGCGTTGCCACTTGTGCATGCTGACTTAATCTGTGCTCAAGTCGCTTCGGTTCTTCGCAACTCCGCCGCTCTAAGCCACGATGGCCTGGGCTAAAGGCTATACTCCACGCGAAAGCGAATGCAAGGCGAATTTGACGTCATGAAACATTCGCTGCGAAATTCGCCCGAGTTGAAATGTGTTCAACCTTTACGAATTCGCAGCGCGAATACTTGCCATGACGTCACAAATTCACGTTCGCGCCGAGTATGAACCGGGCTTTAGACAATGCAATATTTAGATGTTGATATTAGAGCAATATTTGTCAGATACCATGTCGTTTTCGGTCGCTTCATAGCGAGTGATGTCATTCAATTGACATATCTTCTCTCCACGGCTGACCTGTCGCAGATTGAAGGAGCGGCATCGAGGCTTATCCCGGCACGCCGAACCACACGCGATGACACCCTTGGTGGTGGAGAACTCCTTGATGACGTGACCGGTCAGGCATCGGGATGTGAGGCGGCCATCAGCGTCGGTTTTCAGGCAGAATGTCGACGGGGCAGCGAGCTTATTGACACCAACTCGGTCAACAGTAGACTCAGTATCGACTGGGTCGACAGTAGACTCGGCATCGACTGGGTTGACAGTAGACTCGCTATTGACTGGGTCGACAGTAGACTCGGTATCGACTGGGTTGACAGTAGACTCGCTATCGACTGGTTTGACAGTAGATTGGGTATCGAGTTCACAAATAGCGTACAACATATGCGCACACGGGAAATCAAACCAGATTCGGTCGTACATGCTCCAATATGCGCAATCATGGCCATTGTAATCTGGACAACCTGGACACCAGTTACGGTTCTCACACGGAGTACCATCCGAATGAATCCACTCGTCTAATGGTGACTTGAAGCAATCGATCCACAATTCGTTGGCTCCAGCCTTTCCAGTGACCATGCCATAGATGAAATCTAGCTCGCTCTCAGAACCAGGGGCCCACAAACCGCCTCCCATCATGCCAGTGCAGGCAATTTGTGCATCTGCCCACTCCATCAGTTTGTTTGTCAGACAGTAGCCCGTACCATTAAACCACTCCCAGTCAGGACAGAATGCATCTACTCCAACACCGACGAGAACGATCGCAAATGCCATCAAAGGCGTCATTTTTCAACTTTTGCAAGACGACGTTAAATATCGTCGTCAATAATCAACTAGTGCTTGTTTCGAGACTGTGTCTTATATAACATCTGCCTTCGCGATCCGCTGCTGCGTTTGAACAATGACTGTCAAACTAGACAACAGCTTCGTCTCTGACGACTAAAATTTAAATGGAGAATTTCATCAGAACGCCGCACTGAATAACAGGTTCGGGTAAGTGTGCGCCTTGAAAGTAATCAATATCGCCACAATTTTCTCCAATATCCACGGTATACCAATTTAGTTGAATACGCGGACACCTTGAGACGCAATTACCGGAGGCAGAGTTGGTACCTCGCGTGTCTTATTGTTATCAAAAAATATATCGATGAAGTCATTTCATTGTAAGAGAACTGCGCGGTCTTGGCGTGCAACTTACTATAAATGATGTGGAAGAAATTATGAGTTTTTTCACCCATTTAGTCTTATGGCCTAATTCGGCGAACAATATTAGCAGCCATTATGTGTGGTAGAATCACGTCCGCGTTCATGCCGCCCCTATTCTTAAAGACAAGGTGTCTGTGCATTTTGGTAACCCTATTGATCGAAGGAACCCGGAATGCGTGCGATACCTGAGCTCGACTCGCGCCAGCCTGGTGACACGGCTCAGAAAATGGCTGTCGCCGAATTAGCGTGGTAGTCATACTCCACGCGAAAGCGAATGCAAGACGAATTTGACGTCATGAAGCATTCGCTGCGAAATTCGCCCGAGCTGAAATGTGTTCAACTTTTACGAATTCGAAGCGCGAATACTTGCCGTGACGTCACAAATTCGCGTTGGCGCCGAGTGTGAACCGGGCTTTAGACAGTGCAATATTTAGATGTTGATATTAGAACAACATTAGTCAGATGACATGTCGTTTTCGGTCGCTTCATAGCGAGTGATGTCATTCAATTGACATATCTTCTCTCCGCGGCTGACCTGTCGCAGATTGAAGGAGCGGCATCGAGGCTCATCCCGGCACACCGAACCACACGCGATGACACCCTTGGTGGTGGAGAACTCCTTGATGACGTGACCGATCAGGCATTGGGATGTGAAGCGGCCATCAGAGTCGGTCTTCAGGCAGAACAACGACGGGGCAGCAAACTTATTGACACCAATTGGGTCGACAGGCTCAGTATCGACTGGGTTGACAGTAGACTCGGTATCGACTGGGTTGACAGTAGACGCAGTATCGACTGGGTTGACAGTAGACTCGGTATCGACTGGGTTGACAGTAGACTGGGTATTGACTTGGTTGACAGTAGACTCGGTATCGACTGGGTTGGCAGTAGACTGGGTATGGGCTGGGTTGACAGTAGACTCGGTATCGACTGGGTTGACAGTAGACTGGGTATGGGCTGGGTTGACAGTATTCTCGGTGTCGAATGGATTGACAGTAGACTCGGTGTCGACTGGGTTGACAGTAGATTCGGTATCGACTGAGTTGACGGTAGACTCGGTATCGACTGGGTTGACAGTAGACTCGGTATCGACTGGGTCGACAGTAGACGCAGTATCGACCGGGTTGACAGTAGACTCGGTATCGACTGGGTTGACAGTAGACTGGGTATGGGCAGGGTTGACAGTATTCTCGGTGTCGAATGGATTGACAGTAGACTCGGTGTCGACTGGGTTGACAGTAGATTCGGTATCGACTGAGTTGACGGTAGACTCGGTATCGACTTGGTTGACAGTAGACTCGGTATCGACTGGGTCGACAGTAGACACAGTATCGACTGGGTTGACAGTAGACTCGGTGTCGACTAGCCTAGACTGGGTATGGGCTGGGTTAACAGTAGACTCGGTATCAACTTGGCCGTCGACTGATGGGAGTTCGCAAAGAGCGTGAAAAACATTCACACACGGGTTATCAACCCACATGCGGTCTTACATTCGCCAGCACGAGCAATGTTCGCTGTAACCTCTTGGACAACCATAACACCAATTAGTGTTCTCACACGGAGTACCATCGGAATGAACCCACTCGCCCGATGGTGACATGGAGCAGTCGATCCACAAATGGTTATTGGCTCCAACCTCTCCATTGAACATGTCATAGATGAAATCTTGCTCGCTATCAGAACCAGGGACCCACAAACCGCCTCCTGTGTTGGGGCAGGTAAGTTTAGCTTCTGCCCACTCCATCAGTTTGTTTGTCAGACAGTAGCCCGTACCATTAAACCACTCCCAGTCAGGACAGAATGCATCTACTCCAACACCGACGAGAACGATCGCAAATGCCATCAAAGGCGTCATTTTTCAGTTTTTGCAAGACGACGTTAAATATCGTCGTCAATAATCAACTAGTGCTTGTTTCGAGACTGTGTCTTATATTACATCTGCCTTCGCGATCCGCGGCTGCGTTTGAACAATGACTGTCACAGTAGACAATAGCTTCGTCTCGGACGACTAAAATTTAAATGGAGAATCTCATCAGAACGCCGCACTGAATAACAGGTTCGGGTAGGTGTGCGCCTTGAACGTAATCAATATCGCCACAATTTTCTCCAATATCCGCGGTATATACCAATTCAGTTGAATACGCGGACACCTTGAGACGCGATTACCGCAGGCAGAGTTAGCACCTCGCGTGTCTTATTGTTATTAAAAAATATATCGATGAAGTCATTTCATTGTTAGAGAACTGCACGGTCTTGGCGTGCAACTTACCATAAATGATGTGGAAGAAATTATGAGTTTTTTTGTCGCCCATTTAGTCTTATGGACTAATTCGGCGAACAATATTAGCAGCCATTATGTGTGGTGGAATCACGTCCGCGCTCAAGCCGCCCCTATTCTTAAAGACAAGGTGTCTGTGCATTTTGGTAACCCTATTGATCGAAGGAACCCGGAATGCGTGCGATACCTGAGCTCGACTCGCGCCAGCCTGGTGACACGGCTCAGAAAATGGCTGTCGCCGAATTAGCGTGGTAGTCATACTCCACGCGAAAGCGAATGCAAGACGAATTTGACGTCATGAAGCATTCGCTGCGAAATTCGCCCGAGCTGAAATGTGTTCAACTTTTACGAATTCGAAGCGCGAATACTTGCCGTGACGTCACAAATTCGCGTTGGCGCCGAGTGTGAACCGGGCTTTAGACAGTGCAATATTTAGATGTTGATATTAGAACAACATTAGTCAGATGACATGTCGTTTTCGGTCGCTTCATAGCGAGTGATGTCATTCAATTGACATATCTTCTCTCCGCGGCTGACCTGTCGCAGATTGAAGGAGCGGCATCGAGGCTCATCCCGGCACACCGAACCACACGCGATGACACCCTTGGTGGTGGAGAACTCCTTGATGACGTGACCGATCAGGCATTGGGATGTGAAGCGGCCATCAGAGTCGGTCTTCAGGCAGAACAACGACGGGGCAGCAAACTTATTGACACCAATTGGGTCGACAGGCTCAGTATCGACTGGGTTGACAGTAGACTCGGTATCGACTGGGTTGACAGTAGACGCAGTATCGACTGGGTTGACAGTAGACTCGGTATCGACTGGGTTGACAGTAGACTGGGTATTGACTTGGTTGACAGTAGACTCGGTATCGACTGGGTTGGCAGTAGACTGGGTATGGGCTGGGTTGACAGTAGACTCGGTATCGACTGGGTTGACAGTAGACTGGGTATGGGCTGGGTTGACAGTATTCTCGGTGTCGAATGGATTGACAGTAGACTCGGTGTCGACTGGGTTGACAGTAGATTCGGTATCGACTGAGTTGACGGTAGACTCGGTATCGACTGGGTTGACAGTAGACTCGGTATCGACTGGGTCGACAGTAGACGCAGTATCGACCGGGTTGACAGTAGACTCGGTATCGACTGGGTTGACAGTAGACTGGGTATGGGCAGGGTTGACAGTATTCTCGGTGTCGAATGGATTGACAGTAGACTCGGTGTCGACTGGGTTGACAGTAGATTCGGTATCGACTGAGTTGACGGTAGACTCGGTATCGACTTGGTTGACAGTAGACTCGGTATCGACTGGGTCGACAGTAGACACAGTATCGACTGGGTTGACAGTAGACTCGGTGTCGACTAGCCTAGACTGGGTATGGGCTGGGTTAACAGTAGACTCGGTATCAACTTGGCCGTCGACTGATGGGAGTTCGCAAAGAGCGTGAAAAACATTCACACACGGGTTATCAACCCACATGCGGTCTTACATTCGCCAGCACGAGCAATGTTCGCTGTAACCTCTTGGACAACCATAACACCAATTAGTGTTCTCACACGGAGTACCATCGGAATGAACCCACTCGCCCGATGGTGACATGGAGCAGTCGATCCACAAATGGTTATTGGCTCCAACCTCTCCATTGAACATGTCATAGATGAAATCTTGCTCGCTATCAGAACCAGGGACCCACAAACCGCCTCCTGTGTTGGGGCAGGTAAGTTTAGCTTCTGCCCACTCCATCAGTTTGTTTGTCAGACAGTAGCCCGTACCATTAAACCACTCCCAGTCAGGACAGAATGCATCTACTCCAACACCGACGAGAACGATCGCAAATGCCATCAAAGGCGTCATTTTTCAGTTTTTGCAAGACGACGTTAAATATCGTCGTCAATAATCAACTAGTGCTTGTTTCGAGACTGTGTCTTATATTACATCTGCCTTCGCGATCCGCGGCTGCGTTTGAACAATGACTGTCACAGTAGACAATAGCTTCGTCTCGGACGACTAAAATTTAAATGGAGAATCTCATCAGAACGCCGCACTGAATAACAGGTTCGGGTAGGTGTGCGCCTTGAACGTAATCAATATCGCCACAATTTTCTCCAATATCCGCGGTATATACCAATTCAGTTGAATACGCGGACACCTTGAGACGCGATTACCGCAGGCAGAGTTAGCACCTCGCGTGTCTTATTGTTATTAAAAAATATATCGATGAAGTCATTTCATTGTTAGAGAACTGCACGGTCTTGGCGTGCAACTTACCATAAATGATGTGGAAGAAATTATGAGTTTTTTTGTCGCCCATTTAGTCTTATGGACTAATTCGGCGAACAATATTAGCAGCCATTATGTGTGGTGGAATCACGTCCGCGCTCAAGCCGCCCCTATTCTTAAAGACAAGGTGTCTGTGCATTTTGGTAACCCTATTGATCGAAGGAACCCGGAATGCGTGCGATACCTGAGCTCGACTCGCGCCAGCCTGGTGACACGGCTCAGAAAATGGCTGTCGCCGAATTAGCGTGGTAGTCATACTCCACGCGAAAGCGAATGCAAGACGAATTTGACGTCATGAAGCATTCGCTGCGAAATTCGCCCGAGCTGAAATGTGTTCAACTTTTACGAATTCGAAGCGCGAATACTTGCCGTGACGTCACAAATTCGCGTTGGCGCCGAGTGTGAACCGGGCTTTAGACAGTGCAATATTTAGATGTTGATATTAGAACAACATTAGTCAGATGACATGTCGTTTTCGGTCGCTTCATAGCGAGTGATGTCATTCAATTGACATATCTTCTCTCCGCGGCTGACCTGTCGCAGATTGAAGGAGCGGCATCGAGGCTCATCCCGGCACACCGAACCACACGCGATGACACCCTTGGTGGTGGAGAACTCCTTGATGACGTGACCGATCAGGCATTGGGATGTGAAGCGGCCATCAGAGTCGGTCTTCAGGCAGAACAACGACGGGGCAGCAAACTTATTGACACCAATTGGGTCGACAGGCTCAGTATCGACTGGGTTGACAGTAGACTCGGTATCGACTGGGTTGACAGTAGACGCAGTATCGACTGGGTTGACAGTAGACTCGGTATCGACTGGGTTGACAGTAGACTGGGTATTGACTTGGTTGACAGTAGACTCGGTATCGACTGGGTTGGCAGTAGACTGGGTATGGGCTGGGTTGACAGTAGACTCGGTATCGACTGGGTTGACAGTAGACTGGGTATGGGCTGGGTTGACAGTATTCTCGGTGTCGAATGGATTGACAGTAGACTCGGTGTCGACTGGGTTGACAGTAGATTCGGTATCGACTGAGTTGACGGTAGACTCGGTATCGACTGGGTTGACAGTAGACTCGGTATCGACTGGGTCGACAGTAGACGCAGTATCGACCGGGTTGACAGTAGACTCGGTATCGACTGGGTTGACAGTAGACTGGGTATGGGCAGGGTTGACAGTATTCTCGGTGTCGAATGGATTGACAGTAGACTCGGTGTCGACTGGGTTGACAGTAGATTCGGTATCGACTGAGTTGACGGTAGACTCGGTATCGACTTGGTTGACAGTAGACTCGGTATCGACTGGGTCGACAGTAGACACAGTATCGACTGGGTTGACAGTAGACTCGGTGTCGACTAGCCTAGACTGGGTATGGGCTGGGTTAACAGTAGACTCGGTATCAACTTGGCCGTCGACTGATGGGAGTTCGCAAAGAGCGTGAAAAACATTCACACACGGGTTATCAACCCACATGCGGTCTTACATTCGCCAGCACGAGCAATGTTCGCTGTAACCTCTTGGACAACCATAACACCAATTAGTGTTCTCACACGGAGTACCATCGGAATGAACCCACTCGCCCGATGGTGACATGGAGCAGTCGATCCACAAATGGTTATTGGCTCCAACCTCTCCATTGAACATGTCATAGATGAAATCTTGCTCGCTATCAGAACCAGGGACCCACAAACCGCCTCCTGTGTTGGGGCAGGTAAGTTTAGCTTCTGCCCACTCCATCAGTTTGTTTGTCAGACAGTAGCCCGTACCATTAAACCACTCCCAGTCAGGACAGAATGCATCTACTCCAACACCGACGAGAACGATCGCAAATGCCATCAAAGGCGTCATTTTTCAGTTTTTGCAAGACGACGTTAAATATCGTCGTCAATAATCAACTAGTGCTTGTTTCGAGACTGTGTCTTATATTACATCTGCCTTCGCGATCCGCGGCTGCGTTTGAACAATGACTGTCACAGTAGACAATAGCTTCGTCTCGGACGACTAAAATTTAAATGGAGAATCTCATCAGAACGCCGCACTGAATAACAGGTTCGGGTAGGTGTGCGCCTTGAACGTAATCAATATCGCCACAATTTTCTCCAATATCCGCGGTATATACCAATTCAGTTGAATACGCGGACACCTTGAGACGCGATTACCGCAGGCAGAGTTAGCACCTCGCGTGTCTTATTGTTATTAAAAAATATATCGATGAAGTCATTTCATTGTTAGAGAACTGCACGGTCTTGGCGTGCAACTTACCATAAATGATGTGGAAGAAATTATGAGTTTTTTTGTCGCCCATTTAGTCTTATGGACTAATTCGGCGAACAATATTAGCAGCCATTATGTGTGGTGGAATCACGTCCGCGCTCAAGCCGCCCCTATTCTTAAAGACAAGGTGTCTGTGCATTTTGGTAACCCTATTGATCGAAGGAACCCGGAATGCGTGCGATACCTGAGCTCGACTCGCGCCAGCCTGGTGACACGGCTCAGAAAATGGCTGTCGCCGAATTAGCGTGGTAGTCATACTCCACGCGAAAGCGAATGCAAGACGAATTTGACGTCATGAAGCATTCGCTGCGAAATTCGCCCGAGCTGAAATGTGTTCAACTTTTACGAATTCGAAGCGCGAATACTTGCCGTGACGTCACAAATTCGCGTTGGCGCCGAGTGTGAACCGGGCTTTAGACAGTGCAATATTTAGATGTTGATATTAGAACAACATTAGTCAGATGACATGTCGTTTTCGGTCGCTTCATAGCGAGTGATGTCATTCAATTGACATATCTTCTCTCCGCGGCTGACCTGTCGCAGATTGAAGGAGCGGCATCGAGGCTCATCCCGGCACACCGAACCACACGCGATGACACCCTTGGTGGTGGAGAACTCCTTGATGACGTGACCGATCAGGCATTGGGATGTGAAGCGGCCATCAGAGTCGGTCTTCAGGCAGAACAACGACGGGGCAGCAAACTTATTGACACCAATTGGGTCGACAGGCTCAGTATCGACTGGGTTGACAGTAGACTCGGTATCGACTGGGTTGACAGTAGACGCAGTATCGACTGGGTTGACAGTAGACTCGGTATCGACTGGGTTGACAGTAGACTGGGTATTGACTTGGTTGACAGTAGACTCGGTATCGACTGGGTTGGCAGTAGACTGGGTATGGGCTGGGTTGACAGTAGACTCGGTATCGACTGGGTTGACAGTAGACTGGGTATGGGCTGGGTTGACAGTATTCTCGGTGTCGAATGGATTGACAGTAGACTCGGTGTCGACTGGGTTGACAGTAGATTCGGTATCGACTGAGTTGACGGTAGACTCGGTATCGACTGGGTTGACAGTAGACTCGGTATCGACTGGGTCGACAGTAGACGCAGTATCGACCGGGTTGACAGTAGACTCGGTATCGACTGGGTTGACAGTAGACTGGGTATGGGCAGGGTTGACAGTATTCTCGGTGTCGAATGGATTGACAGTAGACTCGGTGTCGACTGGGTTGACAGTAGATTCGGTATCGACTGAGTTGACGGTAGACTCGGTATCGACTTGGTTGACAGTAGACTCGGTATCGACTGGGTCGACAGTAGACACAGTATCGACTGGGTTGACAGTAGACTCGGTGTCGACTAGCCTAGACTGGGTATGGGCTGGGTTAACAGTAGACTCGGTATCAACTTGGCCGTCGACTGATGGGAGTTCGCAAAGAGCGTGAAAAACATTCACACACGGGTTATCAACCCACATGCGGTCTTACATTCGCCAGCACGAGCAATGTTCGCTGTAACCTCTTGGACAACCATAACACCAATTAGTGTTCTCACACGGAGTACCATCGGAATGAACCCACTCGCCCGATGGTGACATGGAGCAGTCGATCCACAAATGGTTATTGGCTCCAACCTCTCCATTGAACATGTCATAGATGAAATCTTGCTCGCTATCAGAACCAGGGACCCACAAACCGCCTCCTGTGTTGGGGCAGGTAAGTTTAGCTTCTGCCCACTCCATCAGTTTGTTTGTCAGACAGTAGCCCGTACCATTAAACCACTCCCAGTCAGGACAGAATGCATCTACTCCAACACCGACGAGAACGATCGCAAATGCCATCAAAGGCGTCATTTTTCAGTTTTTGCAAGACGACGTTAAATATCGTCGTCAATAATCAACTAGTGCTTGTTTCGAGACTGTGTCTTATATTACATCTGCCTTCGCGATCCGCGGCTGCGTTTGAACAATGACTGTCACAGTAGACAATAGCTTCGTCTCGGACGACTAAAATTTAAATGGAGAATCTCATCAGAACGCCGCACTGAATAACAGGTTCGGGTAGGTGTGCGCCTTGAACGTAATCAATATCGCCACAATTTTCTCCAATATCCGCGGTATATACCAATTCAGTTGAATACGCGGACACCTTGAGACGCGATTACCGCAGGCAGAGTTAGCACCTCGCGTGTCTTATTGTTATTAAAAAATATATCGATGAAGTCATTTCATTGTTAGAGAACTGCACGGTCTTGGCGTGCAACTTACCATAAATGATGTGGAAGAAATTATGAGTTTTTTTGTCGCCCATTTAGTCTTATGGACTAATTCGGCGAACAATATTAGCAGCCATTATGTGTGGTGGAATCACGTCCGCGCTCAAGCCGCACCTGTTCTTAAAGACAAGGTGTGTGTGCATTTTGGTAACCCTATTGATCAAAGGAACCCGGAATGCGTGCGATACCTGAGCTCGACTCGCGCCGGCCCTGTGACACCTCAGAAAATGGCTGTCGCCGAATTAGCCTGGTAGTCATTCTCCACGTAGCCTTTCACCAAAGCCATCATGGCTTAACTTGCCAGCATTCAAAGCAGCGAAAACGCGAAGCGACTGGAGATGGAGACCGCACATGCGAGTGGCAAAGCCACAAGGGCCTTTTGCAACTTGTCGAGAAATTGTTATGTTTTTCTTGATAATCTCCATTTTTGCTACCCCAAAAGGGTAGCAAAATTCCAACCAATCACCAGCCTTTTCGTGCGTGCGTGGCTACTACCCGGACGCGCGCGTCGACGCGCCGGGATGCTTGCACAAAATTTAAAAACAAAAATTGCGAGTCTAGTTTTCCACGAGATCATGACTGCGTAATTGTTCTTGCATTATCTTACTTTAACTTTACTTATAAAGGTATTTCAAGAATATTATTTGAGGGTATGAACTTATTTTTCATCTGAACTTACAGTACTTTGCTCTTACGTTTTCCTTACTCACCCTTCTTTAAAAATGGAAGCGACTAGGCAAAAATCTGCGTTGTGATGGGTTAACCTTCAGCACGCTTCTTATTAGCATAAAAACTATGAATAATTCAACAAAATCAAGTTGCAAAAGGCCTCGTGGCGTTGCCACACGTGCATGCTGACCTAATTTGTGCTCAAGTCGCTTCGGCTCTTCGCAACTCCGCCGCTCTAAGCCACGATGGCCTGGGCTAAAGGCTATACTCCACGCGAAAGCGAATGCAAGGCGAATTTGACGTCATGAAACATTCGCTGCGAAATTCGCCCGTGTTGAAATGTGTTCAACCTTTACGAATTCGCAGCGCGAATACTTGCCATGACGTCACAAATTCACGTTCGCGCCGAGTATGAACCGGGCTTTAGACAATGCAATATTTAGATGTTGATATTAGAGCAAAAATTGTCAGATGCCATGTCGTTTTCGGTCGCTTCATAGCGAGTGATGTCATTCAATTGACAGATCTTCTCTCCGCGGCTGACCTGTCGCAGATTGAAGGAGCGGCATCGAGGCTCGTCCCGGCACGCCGAACCACACGCGATGACACCCGTGGTGGTGGAGAACTCCTTGATGACGTGACCGGTCAGGCATCGGGATGTGAGGCGGCCATCAGCGTCGGACTTCAGGCAGAACATCGACGGGGCAGCGACCTTATTGACACCAACTGGGTCGACAGTAGACTCGGTATCGACTGGGTCGACAGTAGACTCGGTATGGACTGGGTTGGCAGTAGACTCCGTATCGACTGGGTTGACAGTAGACTGGGTATCGGCTGGGTTGACAGTAGACTCGGTATCGAATGGGTTGATAGTAGACTTTGTATCAACTGGGTCGACAGTAGACTCGGTATCGACTGGGTTGACAGTAGACTCGGTATCGACTGGGTTGACAGTAGACTCGGTATGGACTGGGTTGGCAGTAGACTCCGTATCGACTGGGTTGACAGTAGACTGGGTATCGGCTGGGTTGACAGTAGACTCGGTATCGAATGGGTTGACAGTAGACTCTGTATCAACTGGGTCGACAGTAGACTCGGTATCGACTGGGTTGACAGTAGACTCGGTATCGACTGGGTTGACAGTGGACTGGGTATCGACTGGGTTGACAGTAGACTCGGTATCAACTGGGTCGACAGTAGACTCGGTATCGACTGGGTTGACAGTAGACTGGGTATCGGCTGGGTTGACAGTAGACTCGGTATCGACTGGGTTGGCAGTAGACTCTGTATCAACTGGGTCGACAGTAGACTCGGTATCGACTGGGTTGACAGTAGACTCGGTATCGAGTTCACAAATAGCGTGTAAGTCATGCGCGCATGGGAAATCAAACCAGATTCGGGTGTACATTTGCCAACATGCGCAATCATGGCCATTGTAATCTCTTGGACAATCATGATGACACCAGTTAGGGTTCTCACACGGAGTACCATCGGAATGAACCCACTCGTCGGATGGTGACTTGAAGCAATCGATCCACAACTCCATCATGGCACCGGCCATTCCAGTGACCATGCCAAAGATGAAATCTAGCTCACTCTCAGAGGCAGCCGGGGCCCACAAACCGCCTCCCATCATGACAGTGCAGGTAGTTTTAGCATTTGCCCATGCCGCTGTTTCGTAAGTCATGCAATAGCCTGTACCATTAAACCATTCCCAGTCAGGACAGAATGCATCTACTCCAACACCGACGAGTACGATCACAAATGCCGTCAAAGGCGTCATTTTTCAGCTTTTGCAAGACGACGTTAAATATCGTCGTCAATAATCAACTTGTGCCTGTTTCGAGACTGTGTCTTATATTACATCTGCCTTCGCGATCCGCGGCTGCGTTTGAACAATGACTGTCACAGTAGACAATAGCTTCGTCTCTGACGACTAAAATTTAAATGGAGAATTTCATCAGAACGCCGCACTGAATAACAGGTTCGGGTAAGTGTGCGCCTTGAACGTAATCAATATCGCCACAATTTTCTCCAATATCCACGGTATATACCAATTCAGTTGAATACGCGGACACCTTGAGACGCGATTACCGCAGGCAGAGTTGGTACCTCACGTGTCTTATTGTTATCAAAAAATATATCGATGAAGTCATTTCATTGTTAGAGAACTGCACGGTCTTGGCGTGCAACTTACCATAAATAATGTGGAAGAAATTATGAGTTTTTTTCGCCCATTTAGTCTTATTATATGGCCTAGTTCGCCGAACAATATTAGCAGCCATGGTGGAATGACGTCCGCGCTCAAGCCGCACCTGTTCTTAAAGACAAGGTGTGTGTGCATTTTGGTAACCCTATTGATCAAAGGAACCCGGAATGCGTGCGATACCTGAGCTCGACTCGCGCCGGCCCTGTGACACCTCAGAAAATGGCTGTCGCCGAATTAGCCTGGTAGTCATACTCCACGTAGCCTTTCACCAAGGCCATCGTGGCCTAACTTGCCAGCATTCAAAGCAGCGAAAACGCGAAGCGACTGGAGATGGAGACCGCACATGCAAGTGGCAAAGCCACGAGGCTCGTGGCGTTGCCACTCGTGCATGCTGACTTAATCTGTGCTCAAGTCGCTTCGGTTCTTCGCAACTCTGCCGCTCTAAGCCACGATGGCCTGGGCTAAAGGCTATACTCCACGCGAAAGCGAATGCAAGGCGAATTTGACGTCATGAAACATTCGCTGCGAAATTCGCCCGAGTTGAAATGTGTTCAACCTTTACGAATTCGCAGCGCGAATACTTGCCATGACGTCACAAATTCACGTTCGCGCCGAGCATGAACCGGGCTTTAGACAATGCAATATTTAGATGTTGATATTAGAGCAATATTTGTCAGATACCATGTCGTTTTCGGTCTCTTCATAGCGAGTGATGTCATTTAATTGACATATCTTCTCTCCGCGGCTGACCTGTCGCAGATTGAAGGAGCGGCATCGAGGCTTATCCCGGCACGCCGAACCACACGCGATGACACCCTTCGTGGTGGAGAACTCCTTGATGACGTGACCGGTCAGGCATCGGGATGTGAGGCGGCCATCAGCGTCGGTTTTCAGGCAGAATGTCGACGAGGCAGCGAGCTTATTGACACCAACTGGGTCGACAGTAGACTCAGTATCGACTGGGTTGACAGTAGACTCGGTATCGACTGGGTCAACAGTAGACTCAGTATCGACTGGGTCGACAGTAGACTCGGCATCGACTGGGTTGACAGTAGACTCGCTATTGACTGGGTCGACAGTAGACTCGGTATCGACTGGGTTGACAGTAGACTTGCTATCGACTGGTTTGACAGTAGATTGGGTATCGAGTTCACAAATAGCGTACAACATATGCGCACACGGGAAATCAAACCAGATTCGGTCGTACATGCTCCAATATGCGCAATCATGGCCATTGTAATCTGGACAACCTGGACACCAGTTAGGGTTCTCACACGGAGTACCATCCGAATGAATCCACTCGTCTAATGGTGACTTGAAGCAATCGATCCACAATTCGTTGGCTCCAGCCTTTCCAGTGACCATGCCATAGATGAAATCTAGCTCGCTCTCAGAACCAGGGGCCCACAAACCGCCTCCCATCATGCCAGTGCAGGCAATTTGTGCATCTGTCCACGTCATCGGTTCGTTTGTCAGACAATATCCCATACCTTTAAACCATTCCCAGTCAGGACAGAATGCATCTGCTCCAACACCGACGAGTACGATCGCAAGCGACATCAAAGGCGCCATTTTTCAGCTTTTGCAAGAATAACGTCGTCAATAATCAACTATACTCGGTTCGAGACTGTGTCTTATGTCCTCTCGAGCCACGGCTGCGTTTGAACAATGACTGTCACAGTAGACACGAATAATTTCGTCTATGACGATCGAGTTGAAATGGAGAAATTCATCAGAACGCGCCTAAGACGTTCAGGTTATTGTGCGCATGCAATGTGACCGATATCACCACAATTTTCTCTAACAGCCACGATACCCGCCCGTTCAATTTCATACGTGGACATCTTGAGACGCAATGGCCGTGAAATTGCAAGAGGTAGAGTTGGTTGTAAAAAAAATAAAAATAAAATAATAATCGATAAAGTCATTTCACTGTAAGAGAACTGCATGGTCTGGGCGTGCAACTTACAATAAATGGTGAATGGCCGATTTCATTTTGTGGAGAAAAAATGATGGAGTCCTTATATTGACAGTGCTAGCCTGTTGTCTCTGTAAGAAAAGAAACTGCGCTAGAAATATTGCCAAGGATGCTTCGCTTTAATATAAGAACCAGAATGAATAGAATCAAGCAACCAATCAGAATGGGCGAGGTGGCCATTGATACCGAGTATATAGCTATCTGTTAATAATGACGTCAATGGAGAAGGGCGGGGCAGCGGGGTAGAAGGGGGTGATGATGATTCCCAAACTTAAAAAAAAATGCAATCAAGACATTATAAATGTACTTTATAATGTACAGTTTAACTTCTTTTCTCATGATTAGTTTTCCTTCAGAATGTGCTAGACGAATATTTTATCCTCGAGGCAAAATTTTCCAATCAAACTGATGCCACATACGTTATGAAAATTATTTGAACGTCCGAATATTTACGACAAAAATAAATGTTTGTGCAACGCTTTAAATTTTCCTCTATCATTTAGAAGAAGACGGAGATGACGTCATATCATCCATGGATGTCGCCAAGGGTGGCTTTAACCCCCCCCCCAAAAAAAATTAGGTCTAGCCGCCCCACCTAAAAATAAATTCTATCAAAAAATAGCAGTAGCAACATGTTTAGGTGACGTCACATGCGATCTGTCTCCCCTAAAAAAAAATAGTCTTGAGAAGGGGCATTTGAATTGAACACTATGATAATGCATGATTGTGTGATTTTATCAGCGCTCCCCATTGAAAATATGGTACAAGTACCCCCACCCCCTATTGATTTTCGGAGGCCTAAGTGTCCGGAGAAAATAACCTATCAACATTTCAGTTCGCCTCCTTGCAAAAAAATCTGGATCCATCCCTGCTAGCCCCCCCACCCCGCCCCTAAAATTTAGGCTCTAGAACCACGCCTGAATGCGCGTCCTCAGCAAAAACAATGATAATCGAAATAATTAAATAAAAAAATAATTATTATAATAGTAATTATTAAAAAACAAATAACTAACTAACTAAACAATCAGTCAAAGTATCTAAAATGTTCAGTGACTATAGAAAAAAAGCAGCTTTCGTCTGGATATCGATTCTAATTTATTTAGCTAAAACTTCACAATGTTTTAAACATACACTCCTGATATATACACGCGAGGATATTTAAAATACATACTACAGCTATACAGGGTGAGTCCAAAAAACCGAAACCCAAATGTCGGGACCATTGTTTAAGTGAAGTTCTAAATGTAGCACTTTCAAAATCTAGGATATGAAAGCTCAATTCATATTGAGCTTTCTTTTAGGACAATACTCATTCAAATCACTTATGTTCTTTTCAAATTACGGACTTTTAAACACAACCACCGTTTTAAAGCTCTGTCCACGGAATACAAACGGTAAGTGTTCTTTCAGCAAAACGAAAGCAAATCACATAGGGATACGTGTGAATTGTTTTCGTTTTGCTGAAAGAACGCACACCTTTAATTGTGTGATCCGTGGACAGAACTTTAAAACGGTGGTTGTGTTTAAAATTCCATAACTTAAAAAGTACTCAAGTGATTGGAATGAATCTTGTACTAAAAGAAAGCTTATGTATTGGGCTTTTATACCCTAAATTTTGAAAGTGCTACATGCAGAACTTCGCTAAAACAATAGTCTCGATATTTTGGTTTCATTTTTTTTACTCACCCTGTATACTCCCTTTTAAAACTTTTTTGCAGACATTAATATGGGGGATTACGTGATTTGTCACATGATTATCTTAAGATTGACCTGAAGATGATATTTGACAGCTTTGGGACAAATTGCCATTACCTTTGGGAATTTCTCCTCTTTTCAACATCGTGCGCGTTTGGTATTGTTCATAAAGTATTGACAATTTATTTATTGCACGAGACCCAAGGGCGGATGGGGGGGGGGGGACCAACGGGGGCAATGCCCCCCCCAAAAAAAAAACCCCAAACCGAACCCATTTTTTTTTAAAGTGACGTCGCAATAAAGGCAGGCACTGCTTACCCTACCATCTTTTCCTTAAAAAAATGGTCAAAGTGGTCAAAAATTGCCTCAGATCGCACCACAGAGCATCTGAGCGGGCCCCGAACCCCACGCGTAATTTTTGGACCCACTTTTGGGTGGATCTAAACATGTCTGGGCCCCCCAAAAAATGTGTTCTGGATCCGCCCTTGATGAGAACTGCAAAGTCGTTGTTGCTATTTTTTCCATTCCTATATTATTAACAAAAAGTAATATTTAAATGTTATTTTGTGCAAAGCGTAATGTGAAGTAACACTTTTATTCTTGTCACTTTATTCCAAGTTCCTGCATCGTCAGATTTATGGCTTTTGCATGACTAGCGCCTCTTTAACAAAGACATTGACTAAATGGGGAACTGTCAACATAGGGCTGGAAAGCTCAGTAAGTAATGCACCGGAACGGCAACCCGGAGGTCGCAGGTTCAAACCTCGCTCCAGTCAATTTCTTTGTTCAACCTTTACATGCAGGGTGAGTCAAAAAACAAACAAAACGGAACCCAAACGCCAAAAATTACATTTCATATATTTAAACAAAAATAAAGCACCAATAATAATAATATCTGGAAAGCCAATTTCATAAGCAACTTTTAGATGAAAAAAAATTACTGAAATTGGTCAATCCGTTCAAAGAATATCACCATTTAAACACAATGACCATAAAACCTGTCTCGTCCAAAAAAAAAATGCAATTTCAAGAATCGTCGTCACAATTGTCTGCACACATCACCAGCGGTAAAACTTCAGTTTAAACATTAACAATATGCAACAAAGTCCTTTTGAAGACCCGTCTTTTAAAAAAAGTAGATTTTATAAATCATATTGTTTGCCTAACCAGGGTTGTAGGGCCTAATCAAGTTGTGTACTACAGTTGTTGAAACACGTATTCTGTGTCATTTTCTTTGTTGTTCCAAACAGTCAAAACACAGAATAAATTGCTTTTTTGGACGAAACAGGTTTCAGGGTCATTGCGTTTAAATGGTGATATTCTTTGAACGGAATGAGCAATTTCAGTATTTTTTTCATCTAAAAGTAGCTGATGAAATTGGCTTTCCAGTCATTATTATTTTTGGTGCCACATATTTTTGTAAATATGAAATATATTTGTTGGGGTTTGGGTTCCGCAATTTTTGACTCATCCTGTGATTATAATGCACCTACTTGTTAGTTTCCCTGTGTGGTTTCTGTGAAAATTTGACAAGGAACTGGTCAAACATCATCTGCAATTTGGCACAACGTCAATGCAAAACGCCCTTCGTATTATGCAATAGAACCGTTCACATCAATCCTCATTTCAAATCTTCTTATAACTTCAAATTGTTGAATTAAGCAAAAAGGCAACACAAAGTTTGAACAATGAAAACCAGCTCGATGTTGACTTGATGTTGTACGACATGCAGTGGGGGTACATCGTCAAGGTTAATGCCTCTCCTCGTATCCAACTGTAACTTTATCATTAAAGAATTAAAACAGCTTAAAATTACTGTCACCACTACGTTAAATTTCTTCATACAATTTTAAAAATTCAAATCTCTAAGTAGGTGCGAAAAGTGATGAAACCCATGAAAATCCTCCCACGAAGAGATGTTAAATACTTTCAAACGATAATAGCCAATAATATACAATGATATTTTTATTGTCGGAGAGATGTTATACTCGTTTTTTTTTCTTAGACGCAATTTTTATATTGTATCGTAATTGGCATTTATTATATTATCTAATTCAGGGTGAGTAAAAAAAAAAACCCGAAACCCAAGTTTAAGTGAAGTTCTGTAGCACTTTCAAAATCTAGTATATGAAAGCCCAATTCATCAGCTTTCTTTTAGTACAAGAATCATTCAAAGCACTTATGTAATTTTTATTAACGGAATTTTAAACACAACCACCATTTTAAAGCTCTGTCCACGGATCACAAAAAGGTAAGTGTTCTTTCAGCCAGACGAAAACAATTCACAAAGGGATGTGTGTGAATTGTTTTCGTTTTGCTGAAAAACTGAAGAAAAAAACCGTTTAACCCTGTTGTGATCTGTGGACAGAACTTTAAAACGGTGGTTGTGTTTAAAATTCCTCTACTTGAAAATTACATGCGTGAGTTGAATGATTCTTGTACTAAAAAAAGCTTATGAATTGGGCTTTTATATACTAGATTTTGAAAGTGCATGTTACATGCAGAACTTCACAAAACAATTGTCCTGTTTTTTTTTTTGTTTTTTTTTTTTACTCACCCCTGTATAATAAAAGGCGTTGCAATTAAAAGTGATTTCAAAGGTCGTCTACACTAGCACAAGTTCATTCAGGTTTCCTGAACGATCCGAGCATACCTAATATTACTATCTACATGAATGCTGTTAAATGGATGTTTAGCTTACTGGTTTTTTGGGGCATTATCAATAATGAAAGCGGTCCTATATCTCAATGCAAGCAAGACACACTATTTTCTAATCTTAAATGTTTTTGAAATCACTTTAATAAGTTGATTTTCTAAAATGTGAATTGAAAAAAAGTAAGTGCAAAAGGCGATGCAAAACGTGAATTCTCACAATGGTTAACACAATACGGAAAAATGCTAGCAAATTTCAAAACTTTTACATGTATGAGCAATTTTATGATTAAAATTAAAATTGTTTTCCCAGCGACTGTTTCTCTGGTGGCGTTTGCCAGTTCATCCACTATTCCTGAACGACCTTGCTTCAAAGGTTTCTCTAGAATGCCGTTCAAGATATGTTTAAAGATTTACTTGTTTCGCAAAAGTGAGAACATTTTGATATTAGTTTCTTATTCTCAGCACAATTGAACTTCTACCGAATAAAAGCGTTCAAGATATAACGAGTAACTTCTCTCGCAAATGAAAGTGAGAAAAATCTAATATTAGTTCTTTTTTTCTCAGCAGAATTGAACTTTCAGTTACTTTCTTTTCTTCTGAACAAAATCTCTACAAAAGTCTTTAGCGTTTTTCACCTTAATATAGCAACTTTTCTAACAACTTATTATTAGACAATGTATTTAGATTTGGAAATTAGAGCAATATTTGTCAGATACCATGTCGTTTTTGCCGGCTTCATAGCGAGTGATGTCATTCAATTGACATATCTTCTCTCCGCGGCTGACTTGTCGCAGATTGAAGGAGCGGCATCGAGGCTCATCCCGGCACGCCGAACCACACGCGATGACACCCTTGGTGGTGGAGAACTCCTTGATGACGTGACCGGTCAGGCATTGGGATGTGAGGCGGCCATCAGCGTCGGTCTTTAGGCAGAACATCGACGGGGCAGCGACCTTATTGACGCCAACTTGGTTGACAGTAGACTTGATATCGACTGGGTCGACAGTAGACTCGGTGTCGACTGGGTTGACAGTAGACTCGATATCGACTGGGTCGACAGTAGACTGGGTATTGACTGGGTTGACAGTAGATTCGGTATCGATGGGATTGGTAGACTCGCTATCGACTGGGTTGACAGTAGATTTGGCATCGACTGGGTCGACAGTAGACTCGGCATCGATGGGACTGTTAGTAGACTCGGTATCGACTGGGTTGACAGTAGACTCAGTATCGGCTGGGTTGACATCTTGATACAGCGAACAAATAGCATTAAATTTACTAGAACACAGCTGATCATACCAATTGCGGTTAGTTAAGTACCAAAACGCACATTGGTAACCCCGTGGAAAGGTGGAATGCCAGTTAGCGTTCTCACACGGAGTACCATCGGAATGAACCCAATCGCCTGGTGATGACTTGGAGCAGTCGATCCAGAACAAGTAAGAGCCTCGGCCCTCTTTAGAGAACATGTCAGAGATGAAATCTTGCTCGCTATCAGAACCAGGGGCCCACAAACCGCCTCCTGTGCCAGTGCAGGCAATTTTAGCTTCTGCCCACTCCATCTGTTCGTTGGTCACACAATAGCCTGTACCATTAAACCACTCCCAGTCAGAGCAGAATGCATCTGCTCCAACATCGACGAGTACGATCACAAGCGACATCAGTGTTTCCATTACTGTAGGTTGAATGCAATGTACTGGCTTGAGTTGCAAATCGTTCGTAGTTAATTGTTTGTTAAATGTCTTACGACACTTTGCTTTAAAAACAGGAATCAATCGAAGAAATGTTTTGAGCAGTGAATTGGTGTGCGGCGTTGTTAGGCGTGCGCGTCAAATACTAAAAAGACCATACCGTGTCTTGATGAACATCTGTGTTAGGAGTGCTCTGCTGATCGCCAAATTCTCACCGTGTAGCAACATAATGGACACCATAGGCAACAATTTACTTTCCTCTTCTAAGTCATCAGCAGCCTTTCCGTTCTAATCTTCCTGTTCAATTAACTGATTATTTAGTCGCCATGAAAGCTTACATTTAATACCAATTCAAGGAAAGTGCATTGCATGGTAAAATACCGATTAAACTGCAGTTATATGGAAACCGTTTGGCAATGAAGCTGAATTAGCTTATTGCCCTTGAATCATTTGCTATAATTATTGTACTTAGGCCATCATTACCAAAATTAAAAGCTTCGCCGAAGGTGTTTTATATTGACGCGACATTTTTAACTAGGCGTCAGGGTTGCGTCTCGATAATGAGTTTTTCGCCCAATATGTCTTATCTGAAGGACTAATTGGCGAACAAAATTAGAAGCTATTTTTTTGTTGCGGTGGAACCACGCCCACGTGCACAACCTCGTGTCCATGGGTACGATTTGCTGCGCCATGCGCACGCGCCCACGGAGTCGAGGCTGCCACGCGCATTCGCTCATACCCCCGCCCTGCATGACGCTGGGATACTCTGATGAGCTTCTCAGAATCTTGTGAAGGAAGCAAGGGCGGACCTGTCAGCCCCCCCCCCCCCCCGAAAAAAACGAAACCATTTTTTTTTTTTTATGTGACATCGCAATAAAGGCAGGCAATGAGTACACCACCATCTTTTCCTCAAAAAAATATTGGTTAAAGTGGTCAGAAATTGCCTCAGATCGCACCACAAAGCATCTAGAATCCAAAACATTCCATACCGGATGTGATTTCTGTTTCATTGCGGACCATGTGGACAACATTTTGAGCGTCGCATAATGCAATCCGACCGTTCGTGATTCGAAACGGAGCCTGAGCGAGTCGGACGGGAATTGTAAATTTACAACACAGGTTTTACAGAATTTCATCAAGTTTTCAACGAGAAAAAAAACATCTCTAAACTGGAATAAAAGAGTGATGAATCAGTCTTAACGGCCGTTTCAAACCTTAGAGATTCATGACCTTGATGACGCGCAGGTCACTGGTGACGAAAACTCCAACCAATCAGAGCGTGAATTCATCAGAGTATCCCAGCGTCCTGTTTGCAGGGCGGGGGGTACCAGCGAACCACGCGCATGGCGCGCTCATGTTGGTAACCCTAGAGTCTGGTTCCCAGACCAAAAGATTCTGACTATTCCTGATGAATCTTAAGTCAGGCAGCCTCCGTGGCTAAAAATAAACATGACGACATCTTGCTCGCTATCAGGAACATTTGACATTCTTCAAAGCTCGGCTTCGTTTCCGATTTCGCTTTATCACTTTTAGCTTTTAATGTTCGATCTGATCAAATTTTTATGTAAATCACTTGCTTCGTAGTATCATACAGTTATGATAATACAGTTTGATGTTTCTGTAAGATAACTTTGACTAATGTTGATCTGGAATCTTCAAAATTAGGCACCCAAATAGCACTGATAGCAGGCGGAGCCGAATGAAGACCGAGTTTTGGAAAATCTCAGTAATGGTCGTCAAATTCAAAATTGTACATGACGCAGCAAAAAGTTCGCCCATACGATCCGAGTATATTTGATGCACAAAATCGTCGTTAAATTTCAAGTTTTCTAAATGAAAGCAATGAATATTAATTATCAACTCATTTTAAAAAAAGATTTTAATAAGCAATTAGCAGTTAATTAAACCTATATTATATTTGGAAATACTCGGGCGGGACGGGCGCTATCCGATTGTCGACGAAACGAATTCGGTAAACTTCGGAAATTTTCGGAAAAAAGAGATTAAGAGATTAATTAAAGACAAGGTGTGTGTGCATTTTGGTAACCCTATTGATCGAAGGAACCCGGAATGCGTGCGACACCTGAGCTCGACTCGCGCCGGCCCTGTGACACCTCAGAAAATGGCTGTCGCCGAATTAGCCTGGTAGTCATACTCCACGCGAAAGCGAATGCAAGGCGAATTTGACGTCATGAAACATTCGCTGCGAAATTCGCCCGAGTTGAAATGTGTTCAACTTTTACGAATTCGCAGCGCGAATACTTGCCATGACGTCACAAATTCGCGTTCGCGCCGAGTATGAACCTGGCTTTAGACAATGCAATATTTAGATGTTGATATTAGAGCAATATTTGTTAGATGCCATGTCGTTTTCGGTCGCTTCTTAGCGAGTGATGTCATTCAATTGACATATCTTCTTTCCGCGGCTGACCTGTCGCAGATTGAAGGAGCGGCATCGAGGCTCATCCCGGCACGCCGAACCACACGCGATGACACCCTTGGTGGTGGAGAACTCCTTGATGACGTGACCGGTCAGGCATTGGGATGTGAGGCGGCCATCAGAGTCGGTCTTCAGGCAGAACAACGACGGGGCAGCGACCTTATTGACACCAACTTGGTCGACAGTAGACTCAGTATCGAATGGGTCGACAGTAGACTCTGTATCGACTGGATTGACAGTAGACTGGGTATGGGCTGGGTTGACAGTATTCTCGGTGTCGAATGGATTGACAGTAGACTCGGTGTCGACCGGGTTGACAGTAGATTCGGTATCGACTGAGTTGACGGTAGGCTCGGTATCGACTGGGTTGACAGTAGACTCGGTATCGACTGGGTTGACAGTAGATGCAGTATCGACTGGGTTGACAGTAGACTCGGTGTCGACTAGGTTGACGGTAGACTGGGTATGGGCTTGGTTAACAGTAGACTCGGCATCGTCTTGGCCGTCGACTGATGGGAATTCGCAAAGAGCGTGAAAAACATTCACACACGGGTTATCAACCCACATGCGGTCGTACATTCGCCAGCACGAGCAATGTTCGCTGTAACCTCTTGGACATCCATAACACCAATGAGTGTTCTCACACGGAGTACCATCAGAACGAACCCACTCTCCCGATGGTGACATGGAGCAGTCGATCCACAAATGGTTATTGGCTCCAACCTCTCCATTAACCATGTCATACATGAAATCTTGCTCGCTATCAGAACCAGGGACCCACAAACCGCCTCCTGTGCCAGTGCAGGTAAGTTTAGCTTCTGCCCACTCCATCAGTTTGTTTGTCAGACAGTAGTCCGTACCATTAAACCACTCCCAGTCAGGACAGAATGCATCTACTCCAACACCGACGAGAACGATCGCAAATGCCATCAAAGGCGTCATTTTTCAGCTTTTGCAAGACGACGTTAAATATCGTCGTCAATAATCAACTAGTGATTGTTTCGAGACTGTGTCTTATATTACATCTGCCCTCGCGATCCGCGGCTGCGTTTGAACAATGACTGTCAAACTAGACAATAGCTTCGTCTCTGACGACTAAAATTTAAATGGAGAATCTCATCAGAACGCCGCACTGAATAACAGGTTCGGGTAAGTGTGCGCCTTGAACGTAATCGATATCGCCACAATTTTCTCCAATATCCACGGTATATACCAATTCAGTTGAATACGCGGACACCTTGAGACGCGATTACCGGAGGCAGAGTTGGTACCTCGCGTGTCTTATTGTTATTAAAAAATATATCGATGAAGTCATTTAATTGTTAGAGAATTGCGCGGTCTAGGCGTGCAACTTACCATAAATGATGTGGAAGAAATTATGGCCGTTTTCAAAAATTTTCGAAGGAAAAAAAGAAAGCAGTCGTACATGGTCAATGTTGAGAAAGCTAACCTATTTGTTTTTGTAGGAAAAGAAACTGCGCTAGAAATATTGCTCAAGTTTGCTTCGCTTTACCCGCAACCAGAATGAATAGCATCAAGCAACCAATCAGAGTGCGCGAGGTGGCCATGGAGACCGAGTACTTACTGATGGCGTCAGTGGAGAAGGGCGGGGCACCTTGGAAAGACGGGTGGGGGGGGGGGTAGGGCTGATCATTCCCGATTTAAAAAAATAAATGCAATCAAGACAACACATGTGCTTTATAGTGTACAGTTTAGTACGTGCTTGAAATGTTTTCCATAATTTCATCGCTGAACTAATGTTTCCCTTGTAATGTGCAAAAAGAATATTTATTATTGAGCTGGAAAAAAAAGACCAAAATATCAAATCAAACTGTTGCTTCATACAGATTTACAATGATTTTAACATTAGAACATTTATGACAAAAGAACTTTTTGTGCAACACTTCGAATTTTCTCTCTAAAGTTTACAAGAAACACAATTACCGCCGCATTTTTCCGCAAAAACAATATGCACTTAATACATTATTGGTGAATCAATCTAAATTTAACACCGAGTCTGTGTGTAATCACTCAGAGTTTCTCAAATATTTTTTTTTTGCTGATAGTTCAGGTCATTATCAGAAGAGCTCATCGAAATTCGGCCGGAGATGACGTCATTATCTAATGCGCTTATTGCGATTATAGGACCGCCATATTACAAAAATTTTTAAGCCTCACCGATCATGAAAACCTCAAGGTGTTTTATATTACATCTGAAGCTAAATTAACTCAGCGTCAGTGTGACGTCTCGATAATAAGTTTTTTTCGCCCATTTTCTCTAATGGACTAATACGGCGAATAATATTAGCAGCCATATTTGTGGTGGAACCACGTCGGCGTTTATGCCGCACTTGTTCTTAAAGACAAGGTGTTTACGGTGCATTTTTGTAACCCTATTGATCGGAGGAACCCGGACGGCGTGCGATACCTGAGCTCGACTCGCGCCAGCCTGGTGACACCTCAGAAAATGGCTGTCACCGAATAAGCCTGGTAGTCACACTCCACGCGAATGCGAATGAGAGGCGAATTTGACGTCATGAAACGTTCGCTGCGAAATTCTCCCGAGTTGAAATGTGTTCAACTTTTACGAATTCGCAGCGCGAATACTTGCCATGACGTCACAAATTCGCGTTCGCGCCGAGTGTGAACCGGGCTTAAGACAATGCAATATTTAGATGTTGATATTAGAGCAATATTTGTCAGATGCCATGTCGTTTTCGGTCGCTTCATAGCGAGTGATGTCATTCAATTGACATATCTTCTCTCCGCGGCTGACCTGTCGCAGATTAAAGGAGCGGCATCGAGGCTCATCCCGGCACGCCGAACCACACGCGATGACACCCTTGGTGGTGGAGAACTCCTTGATGACGTGACCGGTCAGGCATTGGGATGTGAGGCAGCCATCAGCGTTGGTCTTCAGGCAGAACATCGACGGGGCAGCGACCTTATTGACACCAACTGGGTCGACGGTAGACTCAGTATCGACTGGGTTGACAGTAGACTGGGTATTGGCTGGGTTGATAGTAAACTTGGTGTCGAATGGATTGACAGTAGACTCGGTGTCGACTGGGTTGACAGTAGATTCGGTGTCGACTGGGTTTACAGTAGACTCGGTATCGACTGAGTTGACGGTAGACTCGGTATCGACTAGGTTGACAGTAGATGCAGTATCGACTGGGTTGACAGTAGACTCGGTGTCGACTGGGTTGACGGTAGACTGGGTATGGGCTGGGTTAACAGTAGAATCGGCATCGACTTGGCCGTCGACTGATGGGAATTCGCAAAGAGCGTGAAAAACACTCCCACACGGGTTATCAACCCACATGCGGTCGTACATTCGCCAGCACGAGCAATGTTCGCTGTAACCTCTTGGACAACCATAACACCAATTAGTGTTCTCACACGGAGTACCATCAGAATGAACCCACTCGCCCGATGGTGACATGGAGCAGTCGATCCACAAATGGTTATTGGCTCCAACCTCTCCATTGACCATGTCATAGATGAAATCTTGCTCACTCTCTGAACCCGGGGCCCACAAACCGCCTCCTATGCCAGTGCAGGTAAGTTTAGCTTCTGCCCACTCCATCAGTTCGTTTGTCGTACAATAGCCTACACCATTAAACCACTCCCAGTCAGGACAGAATGCATCTACTCCAACACCGACGAGAACGATTGCAAATGCCATCAAAGGCGTCATATTTCAGCTTTTGCTAGACGACGTTAATCGTCGTCAATAATCAACTAGTGCTTGTTTCGAGACTGTGTCTTATATTACATCTGCCCTCTCGATCCGCTGCTGCGTTTGAACAATGTCTGTCAAACTAGACAATAGCTTCGTCTCTGACGACTAAAATTTAAATGGAGAATCTCATCAGAACGCCGCACTGAATAACAGGTTCGGGTAAGTGTGCGCCTTGAAAGTAATCAATATCGCCACAATTTTCTCCAGTATCCACGGTATACCAATTCAGTGGAATACGCGGACACCTTGAGACGCGATTACCGGAGGCAGAGTTGGTACCTCGCGTGTCTTATTGTTGTTAAAAAATATATCGATGAAGTCATTTCATTGTTAGAGAATTGCGCGGTCTAGGCGTGCAACTTACCATAAATGATGTGGAAGAAATTATGGCCGTTTTCAATTTTTTTCGAAGGAAAAAAAGAAAGCAGTCGTACATGGTCAATGTTGAGAAAGCTAACCTGTTTGTTTTGTAGGAAAAGAAACTGCGCTAGAAATATTGCTCAAGTTTGCTTCGCTTTACCCGCAACCAGAATGAATAGCATCAAGCAACCAATCAGAGTGCGCGAGGTGGCCATGGAGACCGAGTACCTACTGATGGCGTCAATGGAGAAGGGCGGGGCACCTGGGAAGAGACGGGGGGGGCAGGCTGATCATTCCCGATTTAAAAAATAAATGCAATCAAGACAACACATGTGCTTTATAATGTACAGTTAAGTACGTGCTTGAAATGTTTTCCATAATTTCATCGCTGAACTAATGTTTCCCTCGTAATCTGCAAAAAGAATATTTATTATTGAGCTGGAAAAAAAGACCGAAATATCAAGTCAAACTGTTGCTTCATACAGATTTACAATGATTTTAACATTAGAACATTTATGACAAAAGAACCTTCGAATTTTCTCTCTAAAGTTTACAAGAAAAAACATTACCGCTGCATTTGTGTGCAAAACAATATGCACTTAATACATTATTGGTGAATCGATCTAAATTTAACACCGAGTCTGTGTGTAATCACTCAAATATATTTATATATTTCGCAAATATTGTTTCTGTGCTGATAGTTCAGGTCATTATCAGAAAAGTAAATCGAAATTCGGCCGGAGATGACGTCATATCATCTAATGCGCTTCCTCAGCAGCAAAAAAAAAGAAGAAACCCGAAGAAATTACAATTAAATACATAAAATGTAAAAAATTAATTATAAATATAAAATAACCATACGGCTTTATGAAATGTGAATAACTTGATAAGAAAAAGAGCGCCCTCAGCATCAAAAGAGGTCCAGACCCTTCCCCCCCCCCTTTCGAATTTGCAGCACTTTTTTTGTGGTGGCCTGGAAATTTTGGTAACATGTTGATGGTGCCCCCTTATACGCTCGTAACCCCTCTGCCCTGCCCCCCCCCCCCCCCCACTGAAAAAAATCTGACTACGCTACTTCCACTACGTTCGATTTCTTCCTGAAATGTTATAAATTGGAATGTTTGAAGTAGGTGCGAAAGGCAATACAAATTGTGAAACATGAATCTCATGTTATTTTTTGACAATCTTCTGCACGAAGAAATGTTAGATCATTTCAAAGGGTAATAACTAATATTCTATGAGATGAAATTCACTACTTTGTTTTCTTTTCTCTGAAGCAATTTGTATATATTGTATTAGGTGTGATATGATAAAAGGCGGTGCAAAAAAAAGTGATGTTAAAGGATCTTCTACTCTAGCATTTCAGTTCATTCAGGTTTCATGAACGAGCATATCTTATATTATTAACCACAAAAAGGTCGTTAAATGGATGTTTATCTAACTCCATTATTTTTTAGGCATTATCAATAATGAAAGCAGTCCTATAATCCATGCAAGCAAGACAAACTATTTATTTTGTTCTTAAGTGTTTTTGTAATCACTTTAAACACATATAATATACGACTCATCTCATCCCAAATATTAGTTATAAATTTGAAAACAGAACTTCTCTAATAATATTAGAGAAGAATTAACGTGAGCAGTTCTATTTTCAAAAACAACATAATTTATGTTGATTTTCTGTAATGTGAATTGAAAAATAAGTGCAAAAGGTGATGCAAAATGTGAACTGTAATTCTAATAGTCGCTAAACACTATATGAAAAAAATGCTAGCACATTTCCTAACATTTACATGTATATGAACAAAATCCGATTACGGATTAAAAGACTAGTATTGCCCAGCGATTGTTTCTCTGGTGCAAGGGCGGATCCAGGGGTGGGGGCAACAGGGGCCATGCCCCCACCCCAAAAAACCGAACCCATTGTTTTTTTAAGTGACGTCGCAATAAAGACAGGCAAAGAGTACACCACCATCTTTTTCTCAAAAAGGGTTAATTAAAGTGGTCAGAAATTGCCTCAGATCGCACCACAGAGCAACTAGAATCAAATTTTTTTTCGTGGTCCTTTAAGCGGGCCACGAACCTCACGCTGTAATTTTTTTAACCCACTTTTTTTGAGGTGACCAAAATTTATTTAGCCCCCCCCCCAAAAAAAATGTGTTCTGGATCCTCTCTTGCTCTGGTTGCGTTCGTAAGTTCATCCAAAATGTCTTGATCGACCTTGCCTCAACGTTTTCTACCGAATAAAGGCGTTCAAGATATAACGATTAACTTCTCTCGCAAATGAAAGTGAGAAAAATTTAATATTAGGTTTTTTTTCACTGTGACAGCAGAATTGAACTTTCAGTTACTTTCTTTTCTTCTGAACAAAATCTTAACAAAAGCCCTTAGCGTTTTCCACCTTACTATAGCAACTTTTCTAACAACTTATATTAGACAATGTATTTAGATTTGGAAATTAGAGCAATATCTGTCAAATACCACGTCGTTTTTGCCGGCTTCATAGCGAGTGATGTCATTCAATTGACAGATCTTCTCTCCGCGGCTGACTTGACGCAGATTAAAGGTGCGGCATCGAGGCTCATCCCGGCACGCCGAACCACACGCGATGACACCCTTGGTGGTGGAGAACTCCTTGATGACGTGACCGGTCAGACATTGGGATGTGAGGCAGCCATCAGCGTTGGTCTTCAGGCAGAACATCGACGGGGCAGCGACCTTATTGACGCCAACTGGGTCGACAGTAGACTCGCTATCGACTGGGTTGACAGTAGATTGGGTATCGACTGGGTTGACAGTAGACTCGGTATCGACTGAGTTGTCAGTAGACCTGGTATCGTCTGGGTTGACAGTAGACTCGGTATCGACTGGGTTGACAATAGACTCGGTATCGACTGGGTCTGGGTTGACAGTAGACTCGGTATCGACAGCAGACTTCGTATCGACTGGGTTGACAGTAGATTGTGTATCGAGTTTACAAATAGCCTTAAGGTCATGAGCGCACGGGAAATCATGCCAGATTCGGTCGTACATTTGCCAACATGCGCAATCATGGTCAGTGTAATCTCTTGGACAAACATGACACCAGTTAGTGTTCTCACACGGAGTACCATCGGAATGAACCCACTCGCGCGATGGTGACATGGAGCAGTCGATCCACAATTCGTTGGCTCCAGCCTTTCCAGTGACCATGCCATAGATGAAATCTAGCTCACTCTCAGAACCAGGGGCCCACAAACCGCCTCCTATGCCAGTGCAGGTAGCTTTAGCATTTGCCCACGCCATCCGTTCGTTGGTCACACAATATCCTACACCACTAAACCATTCCCAGTCAGGACAGAATGCATCTGCTCCAACACCGACGAGTACGATCGCAAGCGACATCAAAGGCGCCATTTTTCAGCTTTTGCAAGAATAACGTCGTCAATTATCAACTATTCTCGGTTCGAGACTGTGTCTTATGTCCTCTCGAGCCACGGCTGCGTTTGAATAACGACTGTCACAGTAGACACGAATAATTTCGTCTATGACGATCGAGTTGAAATGGAGAAATTCATCAGAACGCGCCTAAGACGTTCAGGTTATTGTGCGCCTTCAATGTGACCGATATCACCACAATTTTCTCCAACAGCCACGATACCTGCCCGTTCAATTAAATTAAAATAAAATAATAATCGATAAAGTCATTTCACTGTAAGAGAACTGCGCGGTCTGGGCGTGGAACTTACAATAAATGATGAATGGCCGATTTCATTTTGTGGAGAAAAAAATGATGGAGTCCTTATATTGACAGGGCTAGCCTGTTGTCTCTGTAAGAAAAGAAACTGCGATAGAAATATCGGTCAAGGATGCTTCGCTTTAATATAAGAACCAGAATGAAAAGAATCAAGCAACCAATCAGAATGGGCGAGATGGCCATTGATACCGAGTATATAGCTATCTGTTAATAATGACGTCAATGGAGAAGGGCGGGCAGCGGGGTAGAAGGGGGTGTTGATTATTCCCAAGTTTTAAAAAAAATGCCATCAAGACAATTTTTCTTCAGAATGTGCTAGACGAATATTTTATCCTCGAGGCAAAAAAAAATCAAACTGCTGCTACATACGTTTTGAAACTTAATTATTTGAACGTCCGTACATTTACGACAAAAATAAATGTTTGTGCAACGCTTTAAATTTTCCTCTATCATTTAGAAGAAGACGGAGATCATCTAATGCGCGCAGGCGCGGTTCTACGGGGGGAGGGGGGGGGGGGCGCAAGGATGGCTTTAACCCCCCCCCCAAAAAAAATATGTCTAGTCCCCCAGTAGTGGCAGTAGCAACATGTTTAGGTGACGTCATATGCGATCTGTCTCCCCTAAAAAAATAGTCGTGAGAAGGGGCATTTGTACACTATTATAATGCATGATTGTAAGATTTTATCAGCGCTCCCCATTGAACATATGGTACAAGTACCCCCACCCCCTATTGATTTTCGGAGGCCTAAGCCGTCCGGAGAAAATAACCTATCAACATTTCAGTTCGCCTCCCTGCAAAAAATCCATCCATGCTAGCCCCCCCCCCCCCCCCCCGCCCCTAAAATATAGGCTCTAGAACCGCGCCTGAATGCGCGTCCTCAGCAAAAACAATGATAATCGAAATAATTAAATAAAAAAATAATTATCATAAAAAACCCAAATAACTAACTAACTAACTAAACAATCAGTAAAAGTATCAGTCAATGTTCAGTGACTATAGAAAAAGCAGCTTTCGTCTGGATATCGATTCTAATTTATTTAGCTAAAACTTCACAATGTTTTAAACATACACTCCTGATATATATACACACGAGGATATTTTAAATACTACAGCTATACAGGGTGAGTCCAAAAAACCGAAACCCAAATGTCGGGACCATTGTTTAAGTGAAGTTCTAAATGTAGCACTTTCAAAATCTAGGATATGAAAGCTCAGTTCATCAGCTTTCTTTTAGGACAATAATCACCCAAATCACTTATGTACTTTTCAAGTTACGGAATTTTAAACACAACCACCGTTTTAAAGTTCTGTCCACGGATCATAAAACGGTAAGTGTTCTTTCAGCAAAACGAAAACAAATCACATAGGGATACGTGTGAATTGTTGTCGTTTTGCTGAAAGAACGCACACCTTTTGTGTGATCCGTGGACAGAACTTTAAAACGGTGGTTGTGTTTAAAATTCCATAACTTGAAAAATACTCAAGTGATTGGAATGAATCTTGTACTAAAAGAAAGCTTATGAATTGGGCTTTTATACCCTAGATTTTGAAAGTGTTACATGCAGAACGTCGCTAAAACAATAGTCCCGATATTTTGGTTTCATGTTTTTTACTCGCCCTGTATACTCCCTTTTACAACTTTTTTGCAGACATTAATATGGGGGATTACGTGATTTGTCACATGATTATCTTTAGATTGACCTGAAGATGATATTTGACAGCTTTGGGACAAATTGCCATTACCTTTGGAAATTTCTCCTCTTTTTAACATCGTGCGCGTTTGATATTGTCCATAAATTATTGACAATTTATTTATTGCACGAGACCCAAGGGCGGATCGGGGGGGGGGGGGACCAACGGGGGCAATGCCCCCCCCCCAACCCATTTTTTTTTAAAGTGAAGTCGCAATAAAGGCAGGCACTGCTTACCCTACCATCTTTTCCTTAAAAAAATGGTCAAAGTGGTCAGAAATTGCCTCAGATCGCACCACAGAGCATCTGAGCGGGCCCCGAACCCCACCCGTAATTTTTGGACCCACTTTTGGGTGGATCAAAAAAAATTTGGACCCCCAAAAAATTGTATTCTGGATCTGCCCTCGACGAGAACTGCAAAGTCGTCGTTGCTATTTTTTTCCATTCCTATATTATTAACAAAAAGTAATATTTAAGTGTTATTTTGTGCAAAGAGTAATGTGAAGTAACACTTTATTCCAAGTTCCTGCATCGTCAGATTTATGGCTTTTGCATGACTAGCGCCTCTTTAACAAAGACATTGACTAAATGGGGAACTGTCAACATAGGGCTGGAAAGCTCAGTTGGTAATGCACCGGAACGGCAATCCGGAGGTCGCAGGTTCAAACCTCGCTCCAGTCAATTTCTTTGTTCAACCTTTACATGCAGGGTGAGTAAAAAAAAAAAAAAAAAAACGGAACCCAAACGCCAAAAATTACATTTCATATTAAAAAAAAAAATAAAGCACCAATTATAATAATAACTGGAAAGCCAATTTCATAAGCAACTTTTAGATGAAAAAAAATTAGTGAAATTGGTCATTCCGTTCAAAGAATATCACCATGACCATAAAACCTGTCTCGTCCAAAAAAATTGCGATTTCAAGAATCGTCGTCACAATATTGTCTTCACGCATCACCAGCGATAAAACCTCAGTTTAAACATTAACAATATGCAACAAAGTCCTTTTTTGAAGACCCGTCTTTTGAAAAAAAAGTAGATTTTATAAATCATATTGTTTGCCTAACCAGGGTTGTTAGGCCTAATCAAGTTGTGTACTACAGTTGTTGAAACACGTATTCTGTGTCATTTTCTTTGTTGTTCCAAACAGTCAAAACACAAAAAAATTGTTTTTTTGGACGAAACATGTTTCAGGGTCATTGCGTTTAAATGGTGATATTCTTTGAACGGATTGAGCAATTTCAGTATTTTTTTCATCTAAAAGTAGCTGATGAAATCGGCTTTCCAGTCCTTATTATTTTTGGTGCTACATATTTTTTTAAATATGAAATATATTTGTTGGGGTTTGGGTTCCGCTTTTTTTGACTCACCCTGTAATTATAATGCACCTACTTGTCAGTTTCCCTGTGTGGTTTCTGTGAAAATTTGACCAGGAACTTGTTGGAGTTAAGTGCACAACATCTGCAATTTGGCACAGCGTCAATGCGAAATGCCCCTCGTCATATGCAATAGAACCGTTCACATCAATCCTCATTTCAAATCTTCTTATAACTTCACATTGTTTAATTAAGCAAAAAGGCAACACAGAGTTTGAACAATGAAAACTAGCTCGATGTTGACTTGGTGTTGTACGACATGTAATGGGATACATCGTCAAGGTTAATGTCTCTCCTCGTATCCAACTGTAACTTTATCATTAAAGAATTAAAACAGCTTAAAATTACTGTCACCACTACGTTAAATTTCTTCATACATTTAAAAATTTCAAATCTTTAAGTAGGTGCGAAAAGTGATGAAACACATGAAAATCCTCCTACGAAGAGATGTTAAATACTTTCAAACGATAATAGCCAATAATATACAATGATAGTTTTATTGTCGGAGAGATGTAATACTCGTGTTTTTTTCTTAGACGCAATGTTTATATTGCATCGTAATTGGCATTTATTATCTTATCTAATACAGGGTGAGTAAAAAAAACGAAACCCAAATGTCGGGACCACTGTTTAAGTGATGTTCTGCATGTGGCACTTTCAAAATCTAGTATATAAAAGCCCAATTCATCAGCTTTCTTTTAGTACAAGAATCATTCAAATCACTTATGTAATTTTTAAGTTATGGAATTTTAAACACAACCACCGTTTTAAAGCTCTGTCCACGGATCACAAAAAAGTAAGTGTTCTTTCAGCAAAACGAAAACACTTCACATAGGGATGTGTGTGAATTGTTTTCGTTTTGCTGAAAAACTGAAGAAAAAAACCCGCTTACCCCTGTTGTGATCTGTGGACAGAACCTTAAAACGGTGGTTGTGTTTAAAATTCCTCTACTTGAAAATTACATGCGTGATTTGAATGATTCTTGTACTAAAAAAAGCTAATGAATTGGGCTTTTATATACTAGATTTTGAAGCGCATGTTACATGCAGAACTTTACAAAACAATTGTCCTGACATTTGGGTTTCGTGCTTTTTTTTACTCACCCCTGTATAATAAAAGGCGTTGCAATTTAAAGTGATTTCAAAGGTCGTCTACACTAGCACAAATTCATTCAGGTTTCCTGAACGATCCGAGCATACCTAATATTACTATCTACATGAATGCTGTTAAATGGATGTTTAGCTTACTGGGTTTTTTTAGGCATTATCAAAATAAAAGCGGTCCTATATCTCCATGCAAGCAAGACACACTATATTTTAATCTTAAATGTTTTTGAAATCACTTTAATAAGTTGATTTTCTAAAATGTGAATTGAAAAAAATAAGTGCAAAAAGGCGATGCAAAACGTGAATTCTCACAATCGTTAACACAATACGGAACAATGCAAAAAGGAGATGCAAAATGTGAATTCTCACAATGGTTAACACAATACGGAAAAATGCTAGCAAATTTCAAAACTTTTACATGTATGAACAATTTTATGATTAAAATTAAAACTGTTTTCCCAGCGCCTGGCGTTTGCCAGTTCATCCACTATTCCCGAGCGACCTTGCTTCAAAGGTTTCTCTAGAATGCCGTTCAAGATATGTTGAAAGATTTACTTGTTTCGCAAAAGCGAGAACATTTTGATATTACTTTTTTTTTCTCAGCAGAATTGAACTTCTACCGAATAAAGGCGTTCAAGATATATCGATTAACTTCTCTCGCAAATGAAAGTGAGAAAAATTTAATATTATTTTTTTTTCTCAGCAGAATTGAACTTTCAGTTACTTTGTTTTCTTCTGAACAAAATCCCTACAAAAGTCCTTAGCGTTTTCCACCTTAATATAGCAACTTTTCTAACAACTTATTATTAGACAATGTATTTAGATTTGGAAATTAGAGCAATATTTGTCAGATACCATGTCGTTTTTGCCGGCTTCATTGCGAGTGATGTCATTCAATTGACAGATCTTCTCTCCGCGGCTGACTTGGCGCAGATTGAAGGAGCGGCACCGAGGCTCATCCCAGCACGCCGAACCACACGCGATGACACCCTTGGTGGTGGTGAACTCCTTGATGACGTGACCGGTCAGGCATTTGGATGTGAGGCGGCCATCAGCGTCGGTCTTCAGGCAGAACATCGACGGGGCAGCGACCTTATTGACGCCAACTTGGTTGACAGTAGACTTGATATCGACTGGGTCGACAGCAGACTCGGTGTCGACTGGGTTGACAGTAGACTTGATATCGACTGGGTCGACAGTAGACTGGGTATTGACTGGGTTGACAGTAGATTCGGTATCGATGGGATTGGTAGACTCGCTATCGACTGGGTTGACAGTAGATTTGGCATCGACTGGGTCGACAGTAGACTCGGCATCGATGGGATTGGTAGTAGACTCGGTATCGACTGGGTTGACAGTAGACTCAGTATCGGCTGGGTTGACATCTTGACACAGCGAACAAATAGCATTAGGCCTATATTCACTAGAACACGGCTGATCATACCAATTGCGGTTAAATGAGTACCAAAACGCACATTGGTAACCCCGTGGAAAGGCGGAATCCCAGTTAGCGTTCTCACACGGAGTACCATCGGAATGAACCCAACCGCCTGATGATAACTTGGAGCAGTCGATCCAGTAGTAGACAGAGCCTCCCTCTTTAGAGACCATGTCAGAGATAAAATCTTGCTCGCTATCAGAACCAGGGGCCCACAAACCGCCTCCTGTGCCAGTGCAGGCAATTTTAGCTTCTGCCCACTCCATCCGTTCGTTGGTCACACAATAGCCTGTACCATTAAACCACTCACAGTCAGGGCAGAATGCATCTGCTCCAACACCGACGAGTACGATCACAAGCGACATCAGTGTTTCCATTACTGTAGGTTGAATGCAATGTACTGGCTTGAGTTGCAAATCGTTCGTAGTTAATTGTTTGTTAAATGTCTTACGACACTTTGCTTTTAAAACAGGAATCAATCGAAGAAATGTTTTGAGCAGTGAATTGGTGTGCGGCGTTGTTAGGCGTGCGTGTCAAATACTAAAAAGACCATACTGTCTTGACGAACGTCTGTGTTAGGAGTGATCTGCTGATCGCCAAATTCTCACCGTGTATATAGCAACATAATGGAAACCATAGGCAACAATTTACTTTCCTCTTTTAAGTCATATCAGCAGCCTTTCCGTTCTAATCTTCCTGTTCAATTAACTGATTATTAAGTCGCCATGAAAGCCTACATTTAATACCAACTCAAGGAAAGTGCATTGCATGGTAAAATACCGATTAAACTGCAGTTATATGGAAACCGTTTGGCAACGAATCTGAATTAGCTTAATTGCATCCCAGCATTGCCCTTGAAGCATTTGCTATATTGTACTTAGGCCATAATTACCAAAATTAAAAGCTTCGCCGAAGGTGTTTTATATTGACGCGGCATTTTTAACTTGGCGTCAGGGTTGCGTCTCAATAATGAGTTTTTCGCCAAATATGTCTTATCTGATGGACTAATTGGCGAACAAAATTAGAAGTCATTTTTTTGTTGCGGTGGAACCACGCCCACGTGCACCACCTCGTGTCCATGGGTACGATTTGCTGCGCCATGCACACGCGCCCACGGAGTCGAGGCTGCCAAGCGCATTCGCTCGTACCCCCGCCCTGCAAACATGACGCTGGGATACTCTGATGAGCTTCACAGAATCTTGTGAAGGAAGCAAGGGCGGATCCGGGGGGGGGGGGGGGGGGCAAAGGGGGCCATGCCCCCCCCCCCGAAAAAAACCGAAAACATTTTTTTTTTATGTGACATCGCAATAAAGCCAGGCAATGAGTACACCGCCATCTTTTCCTCAAAAAAAACATTGGTTAAAGTGGTCAGAAATTGCCTCAGATCGCACCACAGAGCATCTAGAATCCAAAAATGTTTTGGCCCCCCCAAAAATTGTGTTCTGGATCCGCCCTTGGAAGGAAGTGGCCTATGACCTATAAAGCATCTGGCTGCAGCTGTTCAAGATCGCAGTTAGACAATGTGCGCAAATGCTGTCCGAAAACTTCCCATAATTGCGCACATTCCATACCGGATGTGATTTCTGTTTCATTGCGGACCATGTGGACAACATTTTGAGCGTCGCATAATGCAATCCGACCGTTCGTGATCAAGGGCGGATCCAGAACACAATTTTTTGGGGGGCCAAAAATTTTTTTGGTCCCCCAAAAAAGTGGGTCAAAAAAATTACCGCGTGGGGTTCGGGGCCCGCTTAAGGGCCCCGGAAAAATTTTGGATTCTAGATGCTCTGTGGTGCGATCTGAGGCAATTTCTGACCACTTTAACCAATGTTTTTTTTGAGGAAAAGATGGTGGTGTACTCATTGCCTGCCTTTATTGCGATGTCACATAAAAAAAAAAAAAATTGGTTTCGTTTTTTTTTTTTGGGGGGGGGGGACATGGCCCCCTTTGCCCCCCCCCTGGATCCGCCCTTGTTCGTGATTCGAAACGGAGCCTGAGCGAGTGACGGGAATTGTAAATTTACAACACAGGTTTTACAGAATTTCATCAAGTTTTCAACGAGAAAAAAAAAATCTCTAAACTGGAATAAAAGAGTAATGAATCAGTCTTAACGGCCGTTTCAAACCTTAGAGATTCATGACCTTGATGACGCGCAGGTCACTGGTGACGAAAACTCCAACCAATCAGAGCGTGAATTCATCAGAGTATCCCAGCGTCCTGTTTGCAGGGCGGGGGGGGGGGGGGTACCAGCGAACCACGCGCATGGCGCGCTCATGTTGGTAACCCTAGAGTCTGGTTCCCAGACCAAAAGATTCTGACTATTCCTGATGAATCTTAATAGGTCAGGCAGCCTCCGTGGCTAAAAATAAACATGACGACATTGATGGCCCTTCCTCAAAGCTCGGCTTCGTTTCCGATTTCGCTTTATCACTTTTAGCTTTTAATGTTCGATCTGATCAAATTTTTAAGTAAATCACTTGCTTCGTAATATCATACAGTTATGATAATACAGTTTGATGTTTCTGTAAGATAACATTGACTAATGTTGATCTGGAATCTTCAAAATTAGGCACCCAAATAAGCACTGTTAGCAGGCGGAGCCGAATGAAGACCGAGTTTTGGAAAATCTCAGTAACGGTCGTCAAATTCAAAATTGTACATGACGCAGCAAAAAGTTCGCCCATGGATACGATCCGAGTATATTTGATGCACAAAATCGTCGTTGAGTTTCAAATTTTCTAAATGAAAGCAATGAATATTAATTATCAACTCATTTTAAAAAATTTTTTAATAAGCAATTAGCAGTTAATTAAACCTATATTATATTCGGAAATACTCGGGCGGGACGGGCGCTATCCGATTGTCGACGAAACGAATTCGGTAAAATTCGGAAATTTTCGGAAAAAAGAGGAATTCCTCCCGTTTTAGTCACGTGACCTAAATTGTAATACAATGTATTACCGGAGGCTACCGGACCTAAAGATTCATCGGGAATAGTCAGAATCTTTTGGTCTGAGAACCAGACTAGTAACCCTATTGGTCGAAGGAGCACTAGAGCGCATGCGTACTACCTGAGAGCGACTCGCTCGATCCTGGTTCCACCTCAGAAAATGGCTGTCGCCAAATTAGTCTCATAGAATGTTTAGATATAATGTAATACTTAGATATTGATATTACAGCAATAATTGTCAAACACCATGTCGTTCTTGCCGGCTTCATTGCGAGTGATGTCATTCAATTGACAGATCTTCTCTCCGCGGTTGACCTGTCGCAGACTGAAGGAGCGGCATCGAGGCTCATCCCAGCACGCCGAACCACACGCGATGACACCCTTGGTGGTGGAGAACTCCTCGATGACGTGACCGGTCAGGCATTGGGATGTGAGGCGGTCATCAGCGTCGGTCTTCAGGCAGAACACCGGCGGGGCGCCGAACTTATTGACACCAACTGGGTCAACAGTAGACTGGGTATCGACTGGGTCGACAGTAGACTCGGTACTCGACTGGGTCGACAGTAGACTGGGTATCGACTGGGTCGACAGTAGACTGGGTATCGACTGGGTTGACAGTAGACTGGGTATCGACTGGGTTGACAGTAGACTCGGTATCGACTGGGTCAACAGTAGACTCGATATCGACTGGGTTGGCAGTAGATTCGGTATCGACTGGGTTGACAGTAGACTTGGTATCGACTGGGTTGACAGTAGACTGGGTATCGACTGGGTTGACAGTAGACTCGGTATCGACTGGGATGACAGTAGACTCGGCATCTACTGGTTTACAGTAGACTTGGTATCGACTGGGTTGACAGTAGATTGTGTATCGAGTTTACAAATAGCCTTAAGGTCATGCGCGCACTGGAAAGGAAACCAGATTCCGTCGTACATGCGCAAATATGCGCAATGGTCATTTAAATCATCGACTGGGTTGACAGTAGACTCGGTATCGACTGGGATGACAGTAGACTGGGTATCGACTGGGTTGACAGTAGACTGGGTATCGACTGGGTCGACAGTAGACTGGGTATCGACTGGGTCGACAGTAGACTCGGCATCTAGTGGTTTGACAGTAGACTTGGTATCGACTGGGTTGACAGTAGATTGTGTATCGAGTTTACAAAATAGCCTTAAGGTCATGCGCGCACTGGAAAGGAAACCAGATTCCGTCGTACATGCGCAAATATGCGCAATGGTCATTGAAATCTGTGGGACAACCATAACACCAGTTAGGGTTCTCACACGGAGTACCATCGGAATGAACCTACTCGTCGGATGATGACTTGAATCAGTCGATCCACAATTCGTTGGCTCCGGCCTTTCCAGTGACCATACCATGGATGGAATCTAGCTCACTCTCTCAGAGGCAGGGGCCCACAAACCGCCTCCTGTGCCAGTGCAGGTAGTTTCAGCATTTGCCCATGTCATTGTTTCGTAAGTCACGCAATATCCCGTACCATTAAACCACTCCCACCCAGTCAGGGCAGAATGCATCTACTCCAACACCCACAAGAACGATCGCAAATGCCATCAAAGGCGTCATTTTTTTCAGCTTTTGTAAGACGACGTTAAATATCGTCGTCAATAATCAACTAGTGCTTGTTTCGAGACTGTGTCTTATATTACATCTGCCCTCTCGATCCGCTGCTGCGTTTGAACAATGACTGTCAAACTAGACCATAGCTTCGTCTCTGACGACTAAAATTTAAATGGAAAATCTCATCAGAACGCCGCACTGAATAACAGGTTCGGGTAATTGTGCGCCTTGAACGTAATCGATATCGCCACAATTTTCTCCAATATTCACGGTATACCTAGCAATTTAGTTGAATACGCGGGCACCTTGAGACGAAATGTGTTCAACTTTTACGAATTCGCAGCGCGAATACTTGCCATGACGTCACGAATTCGCGTTCGCGCCGAGTATGAACCGTGCTTAAGACAATGCAATATTTAGATGTTGATATTAGAGCAATATTTGTCAGATGCCATGTCGTTTTCGGTCGCTTCATAGCGAGTGATGTCATTCAATTGACATATCTTCTCTCCGCGGCTGACCTGTCGCAGATTAAAGGAGCGGCATCGAGGCTCATCCCGGCACGCCGAACCACACGCGATGACACCCTTGGTGGTGGAGAACTCCTTGATGACGTGACCGGTCAGGCATTGGGATGTGAGGCAGCCATCAGCGTTGGTCTCCAGGCAGAACATCGACGGGGTAGCGACCTTATTGACACCAACTGGGTCGACGGTAGACTCAGTATCGACTGGGTTGACAGTAGACTGGGTATGGGCTGGGTTGACAGTAGACTCGGTGTCGAATGGATTGACAGTAGACTCGGTGTCGACTGGGTTGACAGTAGATTCGGTGTCGACTGGGTTTACAGTAGACTCGGTATCGACTGAGTTGACGGTAGACTCGGTATCGACTGGGTTGACAGTAGACGCAGTATCGACTGGGTTGACAGTAGACTCGGTGTCGACTGGGTTGACGGTAGACTGGGTATGGGCTGGGTTAACAGTAGAATCGGCATCGACTTGGCCGTCGACTGATGGAATTCGCAAAGAGCGTGAAAAACACTCCCACACGGGTTATCAACCCACATGCGGTCGTACATTCGCCAGCACGAGCAATGTTCGCTGTAACCTCTTGGACAACCATAACACCAATTAGTGTTCTCACACGGAGTACCATCAGAATGAACCCACTCGCCCGATGGTGACATGGAGCAGTCGATCCACAAATGGTTATTGGCTCCAACCTCTCCATTGACCATGTCATAGATGAAATCTTGCTCACTCTCAGAACCAGGGACCCATAAACCGCCTCCTGTGCCAGTGCAGTCAATTTTAGCTTCTGCCCACTCCATCAGTTCGTTTGTCAGACAGAAGCCTGTACCATTAAACCACTCCCAGTCAGGACAGAATGCATCTACTCCAACACCGACGAGAACGATCGCAAATGCCATCAAAGGCGTCATTTTTCAGCTTTTGCAAGACGACGTTAAATATCGTCGTCCAATAATCAACTAGTGCTTGTTTCGAGACTGTGTCTTATATTACATCTGCCCTCTCGATCCGCTGCTGCGTTTGAACAATGACTGTCAAACTAGACAATAGCTTCGTCTCTGACGACTAAAATATAAATGGAGAATCTCATCAGAACGCCGCACTGAATAACAGGTTCGGGTAAGTGTGCGCCTTGAACGTAATCGATATCGCCACAATTTTCTCCAATATCCACGGTATACCAATTCAGTTGAATACGCGGGCACCTTGAGACGCGATTACCGGAGGCAGAGTTGGTACCTCGCGTGTCTTATTGTTATTAAAAAATGTATCGATGAGGTCATTTCATTGTTAGAGAATTGCGCGGTCTAGGCGTGCAACTGACCATAAATGATGTGGAAGAAATTATGGCCGTTTTCATTTTTTTTTCGAAGGAAAAAAAAGAAAGCAGTCGTACATGGTCAATGTTGAGAAAGCTAACCTGTTTGTTTTTGTAGGAAAAGAAACTGCGCTAGAAATATTGCTCAAGTTTGCATCGCTTTACCCGCAACCAGAATGAATAGCATCAAGCAACCAATCAGAGTGCGCGAGGTGGCCTTGGAGACCGAGTACCTACTGGTGGCGTCAGTGGAGAAGGGCGGGGCACCTTGGAAAGACGGGTGGGGGGGGGGGGGGGCAGGGCGATCATTCCCGATTTAAAAAAATTAATGCAATCAAGACAACACATGTGCTTTATAATGTACAGTTTAGTACGTGCTTGAAATGTTTTCCATAATTTCATCGCTGAACTAATGTTTCCCTTGTAATGTGCAAAAAGAATATTTATTATTGAGCTGGAAAAAAAGACCAAAATATCAAATCAAACTGTTGCTTCATACAGATTTACAATGATTTGAACATTAGAACATTTATGACAAAAGAACTGTTTGTGCAACACTTCGAATTTTCTCTCTAAAGTTTACAAGAAAAAAAATTACCGCTTCATTTTTGTGCAAAAAGAATATGCACTTAATACATAATTGGTAAATCGATCTAAATTTAACACCGAGTCTGTGTGTTATCACACAAAATTTTAATATATTCCTCAAATATTTTTTTGTGCTGATAGTTCAGGTCATTATCAGAAGAGTAAATCGAAATTCGGCCGGAGATGACGTCATATCATCTAATGCGCTTCCTCAGCAGCAAAAAAACCCCCAAAGATATTACAATTAAATACATAAAATGTAAAAAAAAAATTAAAAAATATAAAATAATCATACGGCTTTATGAAATGTGAATTACTTGATAAGAAAAAGAGCGCCCTCAGCATCAAAAGAGGTCCAGACCCCCCCCCCCTTTCGAATTTGCAGCACTTTTTTTGTGGTGGCCTGGAAAGTTTGGTAACATGTTGATGGTGCCCCCTCATATGCTCGTAACCCCTCTGTCCTGCCCCCCCCTCCCCCCCCCCCCCCCCACTGAAAACAATTCTGGCTACGCTACTTCCACTACGTTCAATTTCTTCCTGAAATGTTATAAATTGGAATGTTTGAAGTTGGTGCGAAAGGCAATACAAATTGTGAAACATGAATCTCATGTTATTTGTTGACAATCTTCTGCACGAAGAAATGTTAGATCATTTCAAAGGGTAATAACTAATATTCTATGAGATGAAATTCACTACTTTGTTTTCTTTTTTCTCTGAAGCAATTTGTATATATTGTATTTGGTATGATAATGATAAAAGGCGGTGCAAATAAAAGTGATGTTAAAGGAACTTCTACTCTAGCATTTCAGTTCATTCAGGTTTCATAAACGAAAATATCTTATAATTAACCACAAAAAGGTCGTTAAATGGATATTTATCTAACTCCATTATTTTTTAGGCATTTCCAATAATGAAAGCGGTCCTATATCTCCATGCAAGCCAGACAAACTATTTAATTTGTTCTTAAGTGTTTTTGTAATCACTTTAAACACATATGATATACGACTCATCTCATCCCAAATATTAGTTATAAATTTGAAAACAGAACTTCTCTAATAATATTAGAGAAGAATTAACGTGAGCAGTTCTATTTTCAAAAACAACATAATTTATGTTGATTTCCTATAATGTGAATTGAGAAATAAGTGCAAAAGGTGATGCTAAATGTGAACTGTAATTCTAATAGTCGCTAAACACTATATGAAAAAATGCTAGCACATTTCCTAACATTTATATATATATGAACACAATCTGATTACGGATAAAAAGACTAGTATTGCCCAGCGATTGTTTCTCTGGTGCAAGGGCAGATCCGGGGGGGGGGCGGGCAACAGGGTGCAGTTGCAAACTAAACGCATTATGTGCCCATTTTCAGGTCCGTCTCGTTATAAGGGTTTCGGGGATTGGTTTTCATATTCCTCGTTCATATCAGAACTCTCTATATAGCAATTTGGGAAATGGTTACTGCAAACAAATTATCCGAAATTTTAGGGCTAATTTTGTTTTCATCGCAAGCCTTTGGGCACATTTATGCTCGACGGGGCATATTTATGTGCGCAAGAGGGGCACTTAATTGGGTAAATCTGGGGGTGGTGGTGCCCCCCCCCCCCTGCACTGCACCTCACTGCGTTGGGCGCATGCATTAAAGGCATAATATTCTTTGCACTATTATATTGTCTATTTCGTAAAACCAAAAACATTATCACTATTCTACCAGTGAAAAAGCAAAACCCAAAATCACCATCTACAGGATGAAAAACAAAACTCTTAAATATCACTTTTGATTGTCTGGCATTTTTATTTAAAACCTGCACAGTTGATTTACAGAAAACAAAGGACTGGTTTAAGTCTATTCATCAAAATGTGATGCGGAGACGCGTGGACTGGTTCCCTGACTTTAAATTGTATCTGTCCCTGCCTATGAAAGACGGCTCCTGACTCAACATTCACTGCAGAAACATTTTCGACCAAAAACATCCATTTTTGACCGGCTGGCATCAAAGTTTCATTCAAAAAAATCGGTATTTTCACAACAGATCGGCAGTTGCCATCGTTCAGTTTAAAGGAGAACAACCTGTGTCACAATGGCGACGCGAAGTTTGACGGAAATCTTCATTTTGATGCGAAACAATGCCAGCCAAAGTCGGCACATCTTTTCCGAGAATGTGAGTATTCATCAAGCGGGGTCGGGCCGGGTTGGCCGCGGGTCATGTAGCGGCGGCAACACGGCCGCATGCGCCGACGAATGCACGGTAAGTCCCGTGCTTTTACTCAAGCACCACACTCGCTTCTGCCGCATGCACTGTTTTCGTATTATCTTAGACGTGTGGCGTGTTGTGTGGTGTTTGACAAGCATGTGGACTTACTGTGTATACTCTTTCTTAAAATCTTGTCTTCTTGTCTGTGTTTTTGTTATGCGCCTATCAATTTTCCTCCCCCCTCCTCCTCCCCCTCCCACGCTGCCCAAAGGTCCAATGTCGGAAAACAATTGATAGGGGCATTATTCCCTGTAGGGGCGGGGAAAAATCCATACTGGATCACCACTTTACCTGCCACCAAACACATCAATTTTCACCTCACCTTGTCATGCTTGTGATTTCACCCAAGAAGAATCCAGGATTGCAGGAAGCTGTGTAAATGCGAAAAAAAATTAGGCAAAATATGTTTTTAGAGCACATTTTGGATGCACACGTCGTGCAGAACTAAGTTGAAGCAGCCGGTCAAAACTGATTGAAGTGTCTGGAAGACAGCGGTACGTTACGTTATACGCATGACATCGACAACCATGACAACGCATGAACCGGCCAATGATAGTGCAATACGTCATTATGAATATTCATTTTCTCATGAATATTTAGTTTATTTCAATGGATACTTCAAATATGTCCAAAGATTGATTATTGCAACAGCGATCATGCGCGGCCTAGCGGTTAAGAGTCTCGTGTTTCAAGTAAGTGTCCGCGGTTTGAATCTCGATGAAGTAAGTGACTGACTAATAAATAGGAATAAAGGAAAGGAGAAGATGAGAGTAGAGGAGGGAAAGTGGAGGCAATAACCATAAAGGATGCAACTTTTTTGGCGCTTGAAAATTAATTGAAAAAAAGTGGTACTCCAGTATGGATTTTTTTTTCCGAAGTCTTTTGTACTTGGCACCATTTGCAAGTAATGTGCCTATCAATTGTTTCTACCTCCTTTATACCCCCCCCCCCCCCCAACAGGCTGACGCACCCAAGAAGTGGGGATTGTCAGTTTTGAAGTGACACAACCCCCACCTATGGTGTAAAATAATAAAGTCATAATCCACATGAAAAACCTGACCAAACCCCAAAATGTTCCTTGGGTGCAATGCAAGAAGGGGGGGGGGGGGGGGGGGGGGGGGGGGGGGATGGGAAACTGATACGTGGGGTACCTGCTCTCCCTGGAAAGTTAAAGTACAAAACATGGGTGCTTGCACATTGAAATATTTTGGGGATAAAAGGGCCTCTCTAGGGCTGTACCAAATATGTACTGAATATTGAAATATACGAACAGCAGTTTTTGAATTAAAATATTCCAAAATGCGACTTGTCTCAAGAAGATGGATAAAAGTGTCCACAATATTATTTTAATCGTATATTAGTTGCATGTTTTTATATTTTTTCAAATGCAACACTTTTGGAGAAAACCACTTTTCTCACATGATTTCAAAGCTTCCGTGAGAAACACTGGCTCAAATTTCTTATTTAAAATATGTCAAATATCAGCAATTCCACTACCTCGAAAAATACATAAATGATGTTCTTTGTATTTAGCCGATTTTTTTTTTTAATAGTTCTGCTTTACTACCCTATTTTAACAGCCCCTACCCTAATTTGTTTTTGGGGAAAATACCCCTAAATCATCAATTACTGCATGTACCTTTACCCTTGACTACACACAAACACCTCCATATGATCGTACACACAAAAATTGGCCCCCCCCCCCAAAAAAAGTCCCTAATTACCTACCCTATTTTTAAATGCCATGTAATCGGAAGCAGAACCATTTTTTTGGGCCTTATTTGATAAGCTCTTTGTCAATTTTTGACAAGCGCAGATGCAGGCAAATCCCACACGTCGGCCAGTAAACCTTGGCCAGCGCATTTCAAATATTCAATCAAGTCCAAGTTGGAATAATCGCATACTAAATTATTCGAAAATGCCCCTTGGGATTTGAGTTGAATATGTATGTCAAATCCGATTAAAAAAGATGTAGGCCTATACGTGTCATTTTAGAAGAATGTTGAGGGTAAACGTTGAACGTACAATGCAAATGTTGACCTCAACATTATACAGGGTGTATCAAAACAAAAGGAAACCCAGATGTAAATGTAAATTATAGAAAATCTAATAAATATTTTTAAATGAGATAAAGATAATATGAAACGTCAATGTGTCCTCTTTCCAATAAAACCTTGATTGTGTGTCTGTGGCCATGGGTGACCTGAGGATTCGTTGTTATGCTGTCAAGGGTCAAAACCTGTACTGGTCCAAGTTTGACTTGGCTAAAACTGCTGGCTGGTTTGTTACGCAAAGGTTGAAATGGACTAGACTTCGTGCAGAGAGCTTTGTGTGGAAAGAGGTGGAGGCCACATTGAAGGCATTGGGCAATTAGGGGTTAACTTCAACAATGAGAGTGGTTAAATCACTGTAAAAATTGAACAAATTGTTTTAAAGAAAAAAAAAGATGTCTGCTTTCTTTGAATTAGGCCATTCCACATGCCCAGAATAGCAGTTACCCTTTTGCTCAAACTTGGCCCAGTGCAGGTTTTGACCCTTGACACAATAACAACAAATGCTTGGTCATCCGTGGCCATAGACACACATTCAAAGTGTCATTGGAAAGAGGACAAATTGGTGTTTCACATGATCGTTAACTTATTTGAAAATATTTATTAGATTTTATATAATTTACATTTACACCTGGGTTTCCTTTTTTTGATAAAACCCTGTAAGTGTATTTTCGTCCCCCACAGAGATTCTTAAAAAAATTCCTCCTTTTCCTTAAAATTCCCACTTCCTGCATTTTCTTTTGGCTCATGTTATTATTTCAATCAATAAATTCAATGTTTGCGGCAGCTGCTAACGTTACAACTGCCACCCCCCCCCCCAAAAAAAACCACCCCACACTTGTTCCTCTACATGTATTTCAGTTACTGATTAACCAAACTTCCGTTTATGTGTACATTGAGGATGCAATTGTTATTGATTTTAAACATACGGTGGGCAGTATTGTAATGATTTTTTTTCTCCCTGTTGACTTTCGTAGGTTCCAGATGATCGGATGGCTTTAGTCTCGGGCCTTTCCAGCGATCCGGATGCTGTCATTGGTGCTACCAAGATCTCCATCCCGCCAGAATGGTAAATATCCAGTGGACAATAGAGGGCGCTATGCAGTAGAGCAACTTGGCTCGCCATAGCCATCTTAAAATATATTAAACCTAGACCTAACGAGCTAGATGCTTTTACGTTGTGGGTGTCTGACCACAAAATGCTGCATCCTGTAAATGCCATATTCAATAATGAGCAAATGCTCATTGTGATCGTAAGAAAAACATGTGTCGTACAACCATCTCCATGTGTGTTTGATGCGCCCATGATGAACGTTCGAGTAACATATTATAGGCTGCGCTATTCGTTCATTCGTAGGTGTAAAACCCATACAGCTGAGTAGGCTGGTTCCCAGTCCCTTCTTTGTGCGCTGGACAGTGGAGGGGGCAAGGGAGGGGGCAGGAACCTGTCTGGAATTGAGAACTTGAAGCACTGTACCGGTTCGATTGTATTTTAAATGTTACCGCATGTGAAGAATCGTATATATCAGGAAGTGTTCTACATTGATAGAAATATACACCTCTGAAGTCAATTTAAGGATGGTTTAAATTTTGTTTTTTGTCTCTCCATATGTTTTCTGCAGGATCCATATATTGCCCCCCCCCCCAATCCCAACAAAAGCAGACCCAACTCGCTTTACTAACTTCCATCAAAATCCCACCAAATATATCATCTTTTGTAAAATTCAGGTGATTAAGTTTCACCATTCCGTCACCGTTTTCACGAAGAGGCGAATTTAGTATTTCGCTGTCTAAACAAACATTCGAGATAATCGCGTTTAAAGTTGGTCCTTTTTCATTTGACAATTTGAACTTAAAGATGCATAAAATATGCAAGATTTTGGTATCAGAGGAAAGAAGAGCTTCTAATCTTCCTAAATGTAGCAAACTTTAAGAAAAATAAGTGATTAGTTTTGCAGAATTAATCATTTAAGAGAAGTGGCTGTTCGTGAAAACGAAAAAAAAGACCAGTTAGCAAATTTGCCCCTTCGTGAAAACGCTAAAGTGACTACGCGCAGATTTCGCCCTTCTGCGGTCTGAGTCAATGCATTTTTTGTACAGTACGCGCAGATTCTGCCCCACTGCGCATGCGCCTTGAAATTCGCCCCTTCGTGAAAACGTTTTATTGCACGCGCATGGAATTCGCCGTTTCGTGATATATTGTATTACAATGTATTTATTTACTGAAAATTTATTAATACCTTAGAGTGCGGAAATTCGCCCCTTCGTGAAAATGCAAAACGGCACTTTTGGCAAATTCGCCCATCCGTTAATTAGGTTAATTAAGATTTTAATTAATTTTTTGAAAGTATAGCCTCACCAGGTTCTAGATATTGATATCTTTATTAATTTTCACACAAAAAACAAATTTTGAAAAACAGACGATTTTCATGAAATTCGCCCCTTCGTGAAAACGGTGACGATTCAGCATAAGCATTTTTTGCAGACAGCTTGGAAGGATGACCTTTTTAAAAGTTCCCTTTGCCTTTCTATCCCACTGTTTTAGGGTTGATGCTGTTGAAGAAATCTCTTACGATACAACAAGAATACAACAGAAGAGTAAGTAACAAGGGGACCCAATCACTGAACTAGTCTGTGCATGTTGTATCTACACACCGATGCTCGTTCCGTATTTGTGGGGACCACACACCTAATAAGTGATAGTTAGTGTGGGGACCAAAGATGCAGTAGGGACAGTTGCCCTGAATGCAATGCTGTAGATGAGCTGTATCATGGTGCGCGCACCGAATGCCATAGCTAGCTTATTACCCGGCCGACTCCATATTCACGGCGAAACCCCGATCCATCGCACGCACAAAGCCTGCAGTGCATATTGTAGGTACATGTATACACTGTCGACTGTACTGTACATGCACATGCACTGCCCCCATAGTGAGAGTCCCAGCCTGTGCAAACTTGGGTGTACATGTACATGTGCGAGTCACCTCGGATCACAGCCTTGCTTGGGCCAAAAAAAAAAAGTCTCCGGTTTCTGGTATGGAGCTTGCCCAAAAAGTGGTGCGGCGACGCGGCTTTTTTTTTTTTTTTACCTGATTTTTTTGCTTCAAATGTCGGCTGATGACTGCAAATGGTGCCCGACTAAACTTAGTGCAAATATATGGGAGTCCAGAGAGGCCATATAAAGTTTATTCTCGACCATAACCCAATCTAAAAACACGTTAAAATTGTGCAGCAGCAGGATTCCAGTCAAATCAGTGAGTTTGGCGGTTTTGAGACATCATCTTTCATTGAAAAAAAAAAATTTTTCATTTTGCCGACGCGCATGGCTACGGCGACGCGCGCGCATACCAGAAAACGGAGACTTATTTTTTTTGGCCTTATTCAGTACCTGAAGGTTTTATGTTTTTCTTGACTTTACGTCGGAAATTCATGAAAATTAGGGGGGAGGGGTGAGTGGGTATGCAAATTATCCAGGTATGAATAATGTACGTTTCTCAACGGCCAATCACGTCACAGATCAATAATTGTTGGTTTGGAAACCCAACGTCGGTGCGCGCGTGACGTGGCCCAGGCCATGTTTTTAAACAGCGCGGCATATCCAATCAAGGGCCAATCAGATCCTGTTCGATCACAAGCAGCTCATTCTCATTAACCTAACAGCAAAACCAGTAAGTTACAGTCGAATCAAGGCTGTTGGGGGAGACAGGCTGTGGCTCCATATGGGGCAGTACTGCGCGTGTGAATGCATTGTGGGCTTTGTTTGTACAACGGATTCGGGTTGGCCGTGTGTGCGGACATGGAGCCCGTTAAGCTATGGCCAGAGATGCCCGCAAGCTGATACAGCACATACACAGCCTTGCATTCAAGGCAATAGTGACAGTGGCAATGTCCACAACTCGGACAAAAGTTTCCTAAACATTAAAGGGAAAATACAACATTTGCAAACATCAAAAAATAAAACTACCAAATCATTTTGAAATACCTTGCTGGACTGTTAGTGAATGACAGTGTAAAGCATCCTGTAAAATCATGGCACCTGGTATACTGTCATTTTCAAGACAAGTGGTATTTTTGTATCAATTTCCAACGCTGGTCGGCCGACCAGCGTTGGAAAAAATTGGCTTTTTTTCAAATACTGGCCCCAATTGACCATCGTACTTGTTTGCAATCGATTACACACCTATGAACGGGTACAAGCCAGCTAGACTGGTTCCGTGACCTTACAATTCCCCAATGTATGTTAACTGCTTTGTTTCTTCTTATATGGAGTCAGGGAACCAGACTACAGGAAAATGATTGTTTTTCTTGGTTTTATAGCATTTTCGAACCCAAAACCTCAAAAAAGTCAGTGTAACTATATTTGCTATATATTTCCAACCCCCAATTCCATCCATTTCTGAAAAAAATTACAGTAAAAGCAAATGATGTATATTCCCTTTAAGAAACTTCCCCACAAAACAGTCCTTGTAATGCAGACTGTTTTCCGTGAGTAGTTACTCATCAATACTGTTCATGCACAGAGTCTGTAGATCATTATTATTCACTTCAGGATATCTTTAGGATGAGTGGGATTCGACCAAAGGTTCACATGTATTAATAGGTTATTTTTTTCCCCCATTTTTCTTGTTTTCAGTAAAGGAACTAGCCGCCTTGCATGACAAGCATCTAACCAGACCAACGTTAGATGACAGTATGGAGGAAGAACATGCTATTGAAATTGCCACTCAAGAAATCACACAGGTAAAACACATATATTTGTCCAATGATGGTTCAGCCGGACCATTGTTGGAAAATAATTTTAAAAAAATCTACTTTTCTTGAAAATGACAACATACCGGGTGCAACGATTTCACTGGATGCTTGGGACTATTGTTTACTTACAATCAAGTAAGGTATTTCATAATAATTGGTAGTTTCATTTTTAAATGTTTGCAAATGTTGCGCATGACCTTTAAATCGATCCTTTGTCCTGTCCACAGATGTTCCACAGGTGTCAAAGGGCTATTCAAGCCATCGGCGGCAAGAGCAGATCAGCGTCGGGTCAGGAGCAGAAAGTCACAAAGAACATCATGGGATCGTTAGCTGGCAGGCTACAAGAACTCTCCATCAACTTTAGGAAATCACAGTCTAGTTATCTAAAACGTGAGTGCCGTTTCGGTTGTACTTTCTTTGTTTCAAATACTGGTTCTGCTTCTGTTTGTCAATGTAGTGGTAGAAGTTATGTCTGGCAAGGGCCAGCGTGGCCTATCAGGCCGGCATCTATCTTTGGTTAAAACGAATGAAACGACTAAGAATATTTCTATTCCCCCTGGACTGGATGCTAGTCCATCACAGGTTACTCACCAGCTAATGCCGGTGTAGCGTGAATATCCAACTCCATGAAATATGGACTTGTTGGTAGTATTGCGCATGCGTAAGCTGATAATAGCCTATTATTAGGCCTATTTATAGGAGAGTGACCTGTCATGTGCGAGGGATTAATAATAGGAAAAAGGAGTCAGATTTTCATAGGATTCAGATTTTCATATGACACCGGTGCCCATTTATACTCGTTGGAGAGTCCCAGTAATGGTGGAAAGCCAGTAATCACAAAAAGATGGCAACCTGGATTGGTCTATAAGAACCTGTCGTGTAGTAAGAGTTGAAGTATCTCAGAATTGATGATGTAGCTCCAAAAATAAAACTTTAAAGGGAATATACAACATTTGCAAACATCAAAAAACAAAACTACCAAATTTGTATAAAATACCTTACTAGAATGTTGGTAAATGACAGTCTAAAGCATCCTGTAAAATTATGGCACATGGTGTGAAATCATTTTCAAGAAAAGTGGTATTTTTGTATCAATTACCAACGATGGTCGGCCGACCACCGTTGGAAAAGCCTAACTCAGGGGTGTGAAATTTCAGCTTTAAAGCTGATTTCAGCTTTTTTGTGTGTTGGATTTCAGCATTTTTTCAGCTTTTTCTCTCACTTGCTGTGTACAAAAGTATAAGAGATTTCAAAAGTTCAGCTTTTTTACACCTTTTTTTCAGCCGTTTTCAGCTATTTTTTTCAGTGGTCACTCACACCCCTGCTAACTATTGTTCAACTTCTGCTTCAAATTTACCATATTTTTTTCATTCCAAATTTGGTTTGCTATTGGTTACATGTTCATGAACAGTTGCAGGCCAGCTAGACTGGTTCCCTTACCTTACAATTTTCCGGCATCTATAAATTGATCCATTTCATCTTTTTGTGGAGTCAGGGAACCAGACTACTTGAAAACTTGTGTTTTCTTTGTTTTTCTAGCATTTTCGAACACAAAACTTCAAACATGTCAGTGTCATAGTTAATATTTGATCTATTATAACCCCTCAAATAGTTCATTTCTGGAAATTACAGTAAAAACAAATTATGTACGTGTACATTCCCTTTAACCTTGTTTTATGGTGTTTATTTGCAGGAATGAAGAGTAGAGAGGAGCGATCCAAACATTTCTTCGACACCAACCTTTCTCCTGGCAGTGCAATCATGACAGAAGAGGACATCATGGAGGACGATCTGTTGTATGATAGGGTGAGTTTGCTGTTTTTTAAACCGAGGCACAATTCCAGCTTTGGCCTCGGGAAAGTTAATCCCCTGACTGGGGCAACTCTGGCGCAGTGTGGATCAACAGTGTGCTTCAGGAATATTGAATTCTGTAATATGAGGCCTGCGTTTCTGAGTATTTGGTTTGGACATTAAGAGCTTCTAAATGATCCTGAAGCCAGCGATGAAGCCGAAGTTGGAACAAAGCCAGTTTTTTGCAAACCTCCATGATATGGGTTAGGCCATGTCCAAAATATTTTGGCTGCGGCTTGAATTTACACACGAGTCTATGGTAGCGGCTGCAGCCACTTCCCATTGACTCGTGTGTAATTTCAAGCCGTAGCCAAGTAATTTGGACACGGCTTATATTGCCTTACAGAAATATATTGTGTAGACTCTGTGTTTGACAAGAGAGGGCACTTTGACACCTACCAATGATATCCTGTGTGAACCTTTAGCACTTGATATTGGCACTTTGCCAGGTTACACTCCTTGTTCAAATAATTTACCAGATGAGGCAGCCTCGACTCCATGGGCGCGTGCACGTTCCTTCACTAACCCCTGGCCGTGATGTACACGTAAACGATGCTGACTGGCTATTCAGAGCGTACTGCGCGGGCATTTCAAAGATTGCACACCGGGCGCGCCCATAATGCGCTCGGGTGCTTTGCACATCACGTCACGTACGAATATTCAAAACTGCGCGATGCCTGTATGATATGGATTATGGCAGCCTCGTTTTTCGCTAAAAAAACACCCTGTATCTGCAGTTGTAAAGGGACGAAAGGGGTACGTACCTTTAATACAAATCTTTGCTAAATAACGCAACGTCCAAACCTTATGTTTGAAAGCATTGATTCTTCAAAAACACAACTTTCAACATTTTAAAGATGGCGTCGGCGCGTAAAACGGATAAACTGCAGCCTAATTATAATGTGCCATATTTTGACACATTTAAATTACACAATTCACGGGGTTGAGATCCCGCAAGGCATGATGGGAAACAACATGGCGCAGCAAGATCTCGTACCCATGGGAACGAGGTTGCAGATGAGGCAACTAGACTAGTTCCCTGCCATTCTATTATCATTCAGTCTGTAAATACAGACTGAATTGATGGAGGTGGGAACCAGACTGCAGAGGAGGGGTTTGTGCAGAACATTAAATCGTGTCTATAGTTGGGTGCGGACATCCGGATTTTTTTACATTGGCTTATCTAGCTCCCAGACCTATGTTCTTGAAACTCAATGGTGCTTGAGTCTGGAGTGCTGAATGGTAACACATAGCAACCGATGAAAACTGGTGTGCAAATGAATAGATGTTTTCATCGAATGACATCAGCCTGCCCCCACCTATTGACCTATCGCGGTAGAATCGCCTGAGAATCGTGCCAACGCAGCTTGTGAAATATTTTCAAATTACATGATATACAAATGGACGCGGAACCAACTTTAGTGTTCAAAACTCCCTAGGGTCGTCTAAGGGACGTGGCTAACTTGCAAACGGCGATAGGTCAATTGTGACACAACATTTGTTTTTGCCTCTCTCTTGGTTTTTTTCAGCGTTGTGGAGGTATTTTTCCAAAGAGACAATCTGTCTGGAAACTAAAGGTGTTTAACTGCCTAATGTTTTTTATTGTGTTACACAGGGATTCACCGATGTACAAATGCAGATGGTCGAGGAGAACTCGGCATTTGTCCAACAGAGGGAAAAGGAAATCACGCACATTGTACAGTCCATCGTAGACTTGAATGAGATCTTTAGAGACCTAGCCTCTATGGTGGTAGAGCAGGTAAGCAGATGATTTAATCGTAAAATTTGACTTTTGTGGATGAGTCACAACTAGACTCTGTCCATAGAGCTATATTAAATTACTAGAGCGCTAACTCCTCATTCTTGCGCGCAGAGACGCTTTGAAGCCGTCCTGGGCGCAGACATTTTGAATTCATGTGCGTGTTTGTAGAACATAATGAAATTAGATGGATTGAATTTTGAAAGTGTACATGCAACGCGCAAGTAGAACACAAGCAAACAACTTAAGCGCGTCATTGGCGGTTCAAAAAAACATGACGGCAAAAAGCATCTGCAGCGAATACGCGCACGCGTTGCGCTGTTTGCGTAGAGCAAAATGACACGCTCATTTGCTGATCGTGCGTTTCGGGTTTGGGCGTATTGGCTTCGATAACGCACCGGTATGGAATACAAACGCAGATATGCAAATAGCCGTACAAAATTTCTAGGTCTCCATAGGTTTGTGCACAAACATGGATGCGCCCAGCAGGCTTTGTACACGAAGTTAGCGCTCTAGTAATTTAATATAGCTCTATGACTCTGTCTGGCTTGGCGGCATGAAAGAACAAAACAATTGTTGATTGCTGTGATCTGGGACATGGTGTTTACATTCTTAAGGATGCATGACACCCCCGTCAGTGCTGGTCCTTTTACGGCAAACAATAACGGCAATAGGGCACACAGCCTGAATCAGGCCAGTGCTGGCCCTTTTACGACAAACCATAATGGCAAGACGGTACAGAGCCCGAGTCTTGCCAGTGCTGGCCCTCTTACGACAAACCATAACGGCAAGACGATACAGAGCCTGAATCGGGCCAGTGCCGGCCCTCTTACAACAAACCGTAGTGGCATGTCGGTACAGCGCCTGAATCGCTGAATCGGGCCAGTGCCAGCCGTCTTTCAACAAACCATAACGGCACGTTGGTACAGGGCAAGTGTCGGCCCTCTTAGGACAAGCCATAACGGCAAGACGGTACAGAGCCTGAATCGGGCCAGTGCCGGCCCTCTTACAACAAACCATAGTGGCATGTCGGTACAGTGCCTGAATCGCTGAATCGGGCCAGTGCCAGCCATCTTTCAACAAACCATAACGGCACGTCGGTACAGGGCAAGTGCCGGCCCTCTTACGACAAACCATAATGGCAAGACGGTACAGAGCCTGAATCGGGCAAGTGCCGACCCTCTTACAACAAACCATAGTGGCATGTCGGTACAGGGCAAGTGCCGGCCCTCTTACAACAAACCATAATGGCACGTCGGTACAGGGCAAGTGCCGGCCCTCTTACGACAAACCATAATGGCAAGACGGTACAGAGCCGGAGTCTGGCCAGTGCTGGCCCTCTTACGACAAACCATAATGGCAAGACTGTACAGGGCCTGAATCGGGCAAGTGCCGGCCCTCTTACAACAAACCATAGTGGCATGTCGGTACAGCGCCTGAATCGCTGAATCGGGCCAGTGCCAGCCGTCTTTCAACAAACCATAACAGCACGTCAGTACAGGGCAAGTGCCGGCCCTCTTACGACAAACCATAACGGCAAGACGGTACAGAGCCTGAATCGGGCAAGTGCCAGCCCTCTTACAACAAACCATAGTGGCATGTCGGTACAGCGCCTGAATCGCTGAATCGGGCCAGTGCCAGCCGTCTTTCAACAAACCATAACGGCACGTCGGTACAGGACAAGTGCCGGCCCTCTTACAACAAACCATAACGGCAAGACAGTACAGAGCCTGAATCGGACAAGTGCCGGCCCTCTTACAACAAGCCATAATGGCAAGACGGTACAGAGCCTGAATCGGGCAAGTGCCGACCCTCTTACAACAAACCATAGTGGCATGTCGGTACAGGGCAAGTGCCGGCCCTCTTACAACAAACCATAATGGCACGTCGGTACAGGGCAAGTGCCGGCCCTCTTACGACAAACCATAATGGCAAGACGGTACAGAGCCGGAGTCTGGCCAGTGCTGGCCCTCTTACGACAAACCATAATGGCAAGACTGTACAGGGCCTGAATCGGGCAAGTGCCGGCCCTCTTACAACAAACCATAGTGGCATGTCGGTACAGCGCCTGAATCGCTGAATCGGGCCAGTGCCAGCCGTCTTTCAACAAACCATAACAGCACGTCAGTACAGGGCAAGTGCCGGCCCTCTTACGACAAACCATAACGGCAAGACGGTACAGAGCCTGAATCGGGCAAGTGCCAGCCCTCTTACAACAAACCATAGTGGCATGTCGGTACAGCGCCTGAATCGCTGAATCGGGCCAGTGCCAGCCGTCTTTCAACAAACCATAACGGCACGTCGGTACAGGACAAGTGCCGGCCCTCTTACAACAAACCATAACGGCAAGACAGTACAGAGCCTGAATCGGACAAGTGCCGGCCCTCTTACAACAAGCCATAATGGCAAGACGGTACAGAGCCTGAATCGGGCAAGTGCCAACCCTCTTACGACAAGCCATAATTAACGGCAAGACAGTACAGAGCCTGAATCGGGCAAGTGCCGGCCCTCTTACGACAAACCATAACGGCAAGACGGTACAGAGGCTGAGTTAAAGGGAAAATACAACATTTGCAAACATCAAAAAATAAAACTACCAAATCATTTTGAAATACCTTGCTGGACTGTTAGTGAATGACAGTGTAAAGCATCCTGTAAAATCATGGCACCTGGTATACTGTCATTTTCAAGAAAAGTGCTATTTTTGTATCAATTTCCAACGCTGATCGGCCGATCAGTGTTGGAAAAAAACTGTTTTTTTCTTCAAATACTGGCCCCAATTGACCATCGCACTTGTTTGCAATCGATTACACACCTATGAACGGGTGACAAGCCAGCTAGACTGGTTCCCTGACCTTACAATTCCCCAATGTATGTAAACTGCTCTGTTTCTTCTTATATGGAGTCAGGGAACCAGACTACAGGAAAATGATTGTTTTTCTTGGTTTTTATAGCATTTTCGAACCCAAAACCTCAAAAAGTCAGTGTAACTATATTTGCTATATATTTCCAACCCCCCAATTCCATCCATTTCTGAAAATTACAGCAAAAGCAAATGATGTATATTCCCTTTAAGCCAGTGCCTGCCCTCTTACGACAAACTATAACGGCTAGACTGCAGAGAGCCTGAATCGGGCCAGTGCTGGTCCTCTTACAACAAATCATAAAGGCAAGACAGTACAGAGCCTGAATCGGGCCAGTGCTGGTCCTCTTACAACAAACGATAACGGCTAGACTGCAGAGAGCCTGAATCAGGCCAGTGCTGGTCCTCTTACAACAAAGCATAAAGGCAAGACAGTACAGAGCCTGAATCGGGCCAGTGCTGGTCCTCTTACAACAAACGATAACGGCTAGACTGCAGAGAGCCTGAATCAGGCCAGTGCTGGTCCTCTTACAACAAATCATAAAGGCAAGACAGTACAGAGCCTGAATCGGGCCAGTGCTGGTCCTCTTACAACAAATCATAAAGGCAAGACAGTACAGAGCCTGAATCGGGCCAGTGCTGGTCCTCTTACAACAAATCATAAAGGCAAGACAGTACAGAGCCTGAATCGGGCCAGTGCTGGTCCTTTTACAACAAATCATAAAGGCAAGACAGTACAGAGCCTGAATCGGACCAGTGCTTGTCCTCTTACAACAAATCATAAAGGCAAGACAGTACAGAGCCTGAATCGGGCCAGTGCTTGTCCTCTTACAACAAACCATAAAGGCAAGACAGTACAGAGCCTGAATCGGGCCAGTGCTTGTCCTCTTACAACAAACCATAAAGGCAAGACAGTACAGAGCCTGAATCGGGCCAGTGCTTGTCCTCTTACAACAAATCATAAAGGCAAGACAGTACAGAGCCTGAATCGGACCAGTGCTTGTCCTCTTACAACAAATCATAAAGGCAAGACAGTACAGAGCCTGAATCGGACCAGTGCTTGTCCTCTTACAACAAATCATAAAGGCAAGACAGTACAGAGCCTGCATCGGGCCAGTGCTGGTCCTTTTACAACAAACGATAACGGCTAGACTGCAGAGAGCCTGAATCGCGCCAGTGCTGGTCCTTTTACAACAAATCATATAGGCAAGACTTTACAGAGCCTGAATCGGACCAGTGCTTGTCCTCTTACAACAAATCATAACGGCAAGACGGTACAGAGCCAGAGTCAGGTCAGTACTGGTCCTTTTACAACAAACCATAATGGCAAGGTATGTCTTAAGAGGGTTGGCACTGGTCCGATTCAGGCGCCATGTTTCCCTCGGTTGTAAAAAATATCACAGCAGTGAACAGTTGTTAAATATTGAGTGTATGTACATTGACATAATTGCAGGCATGCTGTTCCTAACTGACTGGTGTTTGACTGTAACTTGCTTGAGGTCATTGTTGAACAGGGATATTAAATGTTTTTCCGTTTCACTGATATGTGATTGTACAGAGACAGAAAACAAACCTTGATTTTTCTTTTGTTGTTTTGACCAGGGCACAGTACTAGATAGAATAGATTACAACATTGAGAAGACAGCTACCAAAGTTGAGCAAGGTTTAAAACAACTCCAAAAGGTAGGATATACCGGCTGCACGGCTCTGGGTACTACAGTTATGAAGTCATTGAAAACATCACCCATGCTCACTCCAACTTCAGCAGTGGTTGAACTAGAAGTGGTTTTGAAAAGTTGAACAAAGAAATTGACTGGAGCGGGGCTTGAACCTGCGACCTCTGGGGCGTTTTCGAATCCCTGTTCTTGACAACACGCGTGTAACACGAGAACGTGTTCTCGAGCTGGTTGTTACGAACGCGCGGGTGCGTGTCGCATCGATATAAAGCAATGCAAAATGGCCGACAATCGTCTGAATTGTACTTAGGCCTATTCCAAATGAACGAGGACGACTGTTGCAAAACCGGAAATGCTGGGATGAAATTGCAGACCTGCACTATAATGGTATTCTTATTCCAATCATTAGGGTATTTATAGCAAAAAAAAAAAAAAAACGAATCTGCACAGTCCGCCATTTTGTTCAAGCTGCACCTCGCCGAACCCTCCATCAACCGGGGACTGAAAAAATTGATCTGCGAACGCCCTCTCGGGTCTGTTCGTCACGTTCGAGACCGCTGTTCTCGTGTCGGGTTAACCCAAGTGTTGTCAAGAACAGGGATTCGAAAACGCCCTCGGATTACCGTTCTGGTGCTCTACCAACTGAGCTATCCAGCCCTATGTTGGCGGTCCCCCAATTAGTCAATATCTTTGTTCGAGGGGGGCTGTCAGAAGCCATAAGCCAGTATACCATTTAGCCAGGGATTCATACAGCCAGTATACCATACAGCCAGGGATCACGCCCCTTTTGCCATTTCCCAGGTTTGTATCGTGACTTTGGGCTTGATCCCTGGCTGTATGGTGTACTGCTTTATGGCTTCTGACTAGCGCCCCTCGAACAAAGATGTGGACTAATTGGGGAACCGACAACATAGGGCTGGATAGCTCAGTTGGTACAGCACCGGAACGGTTATTGGGAACTCGCAGGTTCAAGCCCCGCTCCAGTCAATTTCTTTGTTCAACTTTTCAATTGTTATAGTTCACCAAGTCATTTCCCCTGTGTGGTTCATTTGAAAAATTTAGAAGTGGTTTTGTTAACTGTGGAGATCGTTGTAATAATTATTGTTATAAGATTGAATTTTGCGTCGGGGTGATATAAATCAAATTAGGTTTTTGCCCTACACCGACGTTTAAACACTGTATACTCAGTGTGTTACCTCCCGAGTGAAAGATGGGAAAAAAGGAGGAGCAGGAGGTCGTGGGTTCGAGTCCCACCGAGTGATTTTTTCAAACTTCCACTCGGGAGGTAACACACTGAGTATACAGTGTTTAAACGTCAGTGCAGGGCAAAAACCTAATTTGATTTATATCACCCCGACGCAAAATTCCATCTTATAATTGTTTACGCGGTACCTGCTGCTATGTACATCAGATTCGAACCAGCCAACCGATCCAGTTAGCTCAGTGGTCGAGTGGTAAGACATCTGCACTAGAAAGCAGGAGGTCGTGGGTTCGAGTCCCACCCGAGTGATTTTTTCCAACTTTCACTCGGGAGGTAACACACTGAGTATACAGTGTTTAAACGTCGGTGCAGGGCAAAAACCTAATTTGAATAATTATTGTTGTTGAATTCTTTATTTTAAATGATACCAAATGCCTCAACATTGCACTGTAGCTCAGAGACCTGACAAAACTTATAGACAAATGGACACATTTTTACAGTTTGAGAGGTGGAAGAAAAACCAAAGAAAAATGTTCAAGAGAAACCAGTGGAATCAGGAACATGTAGGGATCCAATCCACATCAATCTAATCCATATGTTACTTGGGGAATTGAACCCCTGTTGCAGGTTGATGAAGACGCTGTGTTAAAATGATTTAATCATTCACTTAAAAGACCAAAGTCTCCAGTTGTTTTTTCAGGATTTGTTAAAAGCGCCAAGGCACTGTGTTGCTCACAAACCAGAAGAGACCCGTTGAGAATTGACAAAGAAAAAAAAAATGTGAAGGTTAAAGTCATTAAAAACTAGAAACACATTTTATAAGATAGGGGCCGAAAATCTAAGCCACATGTCTGTCTAGGAAAAGATCTAACCCGGGTCACAGAGGTGGAAGGTGAGGAAAGTACCACTGTGCCAAAACTGTCTCCACTTCTTTTCTTTATCTCCGTATTTCAGGCCGAGAAGTACCAAAAGAAGAATCGGAAGATGTTGATCATCATGATCTTATCGGTCATCCTCATCGTTCTCATCATCATCCTCATTGCGACCAAGTTTAGGTGATACCTGCTCCCTCCCGGCTCAGATCAACAAGGAGAACCAGTCTTGCCAAAGTCTACAGCTAAAAACATTTAACTTCCGAAGATGATACAATGCATGATGAAGATGTGATCAGATTTAAACTGTCAGCTGCACATTATTTCTTTCTGAGAACATGTTAACTGGATATGTCGAGTAGTTTAAAATATGTTTTGCTGAGATGTTTAACAGCACTCCACGTGAGGATAAAGATTAAGCTACGATCGTAACGTCAGGCCCGCTAAATTTTTGCCGGAATTCAAAGTTTCAAACTGCTGTTAGAGTAAACTTGCTGACAAGCATGATTAACACTTTCAGTGGTCAGTCTACTGTGTGATGGTCCTTTGTAGACTCCTCTACGAGGTGGTGCTGCATTCTGTCAAGGTGCGCCTGGAAAAGAGTCTACATGAAATGCACGCCATTTTTTTGTGTGGTTTACCTGTGTGCTTCATTCTACAAGGATTTATGTGATCCCCGTGAGGATTTCACATTAAGAACACCAGCACGTCTCTTGGAAAAATCCTGCCCCCTGACTGCGTTTTGTGTGGGAACAGAATCCGTAGTGACACCGATCCTCTGTTGTATTGTTATTATACTCAGTATTAAAAATTCGAAAGATGCTTTTTCTCAGTGATGTCTGATGCTGCAACGCGTGCTTCACGCCCAGAGATTTTGCGCAAAATTTGGAGAACCTTCTTATTATCATCGTGATGCAAGATCAACTCACCAAATTAAAATCACCTGGAACTCGTCCTGCGATCCAAAGCTGTTAACTTTTCTAAGAAGACCCTGACGTGATGACGTGCTACAACAAACTGTTCCTCAGTTTTACTCAAGGATGCAAGCTTGGACCATCTTGGTTACCATGGAGATTGTTTCAACTTTCCTTTAGCGTTTCCCCAACCCTGGTTCGCAGCGTGACCAATAGGATGCGCAGAATTTAAGAGGTATGTTCGTTTAAGCTCTGCATGTTCAGATCTGCCACGCCTCGCCATGTAACATCCTCAATAACATTAAACAAAACTTCATTCCTTGCCTAATGCATTCCAGAAAGAACAGCAGTGTTTTAATTCATTTCCATCACTTCTTCGAAAAAGGGAACCCCACAACATGTAATTTGTGTAGTGTTCATCGTTTTACACTACAAGTAAACTCCGGCTAGGTCGGCACTCTCTGGACCCGAGAATTGGTGACGACTTAACGCGAATGCCGATATCTGCTGTAAGTCATCATTTTGCCGACTTACATGAATGGTCTTTGCACACATGATTCATTGCACTAATTGGCTTCGATTTACCCTGGATTATCTCCTTAATGCTTGAGTTGAATCCAGCAAATTAATCCTCGAATTGTATCATCACGTTTGGGGTATTGATAGTGGAGACCACGATACATATGTACGTGCACAGTAACAAATTAAATGTGTGCGTGGTCCGGTACGCACGCATTGACTGCAGCACAGCACCAGTCATTCAATAAGACGACCCCCCTAAATGGACAGCGCGCATGCGTACAGCCTAGAGGGGGTACTGGTATTGATATGCTCACGATGCATATGCGATGTATGCAGTAGGACACCCTTTTTCGACACCGATGCACACAGCGATCATGGGCTGTGCGAAACCACTTTCCACTCGACACTTTGCCAACCGCAGTGCAGGAAGTCGATGACAATGCGTGATTTGTTGAATGCGGACTTACACAAAGGATTTTGTAATGCTTTTCTTCATTGAAGGCAAACCCCACGACGACTTGAGCGAAATGGCGACTTATAAAAGCCGACTTAGAAATAAAAAATTCAATGGAAATGCATTACGGACAATCGGGACTTAAGTCAGACAGCCGACTTTAGCGATTTGAAGCGTTGTACAATGTCAGTTTAGCCGGAGTTTACTGTAATTAGAATGTAACCTTTTTAATACAGACTTGTACCTGGTTAATTAATATACGTACTGTACATGTACATGTATGCATTAAACAACTTAAGTGCAAAACAGAAAACACTTCAAAAACAGCAAACGTTTACGTTCGCTATATACTACTGTATTTCTTCATTGAAGGCAAACCCCAGTCGCATGTTGCACGATAGAAATTTAACGCATTGCCTATATTGTATATAATGTAGACTCTTTGCCGAGACCAGCCATCATACTTCATAGAGGTTTCTTGTTAATATCATAGGGTGCGTTCGAGTAGCTCACCCGGATTGACTGGGGTAAAGGCAGACGGGTTAGCAACAACAGCCGGGCTAATCGAACGCTCAACCGCGGGCCATCATGATCCTCACGTGGTATTCGTAGAAACGGCCGTAGCCACTGACAAAACGCCCGTTTCGGATTGTGTTTTAGTTTGAGATTTACTGCTTTTCAGTCGATTGCAAAATTCAAAAAAAGTTGGGCTGGAATTATAGCCTCAAAAACACAATGAACTCAATGAATGATTACCTTTAGACTTCAAATAAAGCTAATTTTTACGTCCACTTGAGATTTCCCCTGTCCGTTTCTAGAAATGAACAACACGTGTGTATGATGTATTGCCACCACTGACTCTGCTCCACGAACAGGGTCTGTGGTGGCTGACCCGGGTGAGCCCGGAGAATGACGTCGGAGCTAATTTAACGGCACAGGGCTGACCCGTGGCAACAGCTAATCAAACGCACCCATAAGTAGTCACACTCGCAGTGAATGAACGAAAATGTCCGTGATATAACAGCACTACATCTCTAAGATGGCAGCCACGCTAAAGGTCTATACTAAAACATTCAGTTATGAAATGTTACCATAGTTATTTCTTGGACTCTTAAAGAAATTCATGTAAACTGTGCCCGAAGCCATATATCTGAGCACCTGTGTCCATTCTCTATGGTCTGAGCTAACTCTTTGCTCCTGGTTGCCATGGCATTAAGTAATTGAATCTGGCTCCTCCATTAGATTCAAGTCCATCAGAGGTTATCTTAAGTGTGTCCCGTTGGCTGCTTTAACTACAGAGTGTAAAAAGGCAGCTGGGATTAAGTGCTTTGCCTGGGGACTTAACACAGAAAGTGTTTTACCGAGTGAACCTGCACTTCTACAAACATTTTTTTACAAGAAAGTGGGTCTCTGAAACATTTTTATGTATCAGAAAAATTTAAGTGGATGAGGAATAGACACAGTTCAAGTCTTGGATGAAATGGAGACGGGCGAGGAATTCTTTGGGGTTAAAATTTATCAAAAGAAAGTCACCTTAAATCGGTATTTATAGTTGGACGACTGTAAAAATTCCCAACTCTGTCAGTACATGTTAACCCTAGCTTTCCCAATTCCTACAAAATCCTCTTTGCAAAATGGAGGATTTTGCAGGATTGAGGCTATATGGCAAAAAGGTGTGGCTGATTTTGGAGGATGCACTGTGTCAAGGTCTTGGGCCAGACCTTGTGTTGTTTATGCTCAGCCGTGCATAAATTTAGGCTTAGACGATACTGTTCATCCTCCGCACTGCTCCAGGATGTCACTGGCTCTGCCTGTTTTGACAGGATTGAGGCAGGGGTCACCCCTCCAAGGACCACATTCAAGAAATAAAGGATTTTGCAGGATTGAGGCTGTATGCAATTTTTACATGGAGGCAAATGGAGAGCTTTGCAGAATTGAAGTTGCATCCTAGCAAAAAATGCCGAAAGAGTTAGGGTTAATATTCAGTTGTGCACTTGAAACGTGAGGTCTTGTGAGAAAAAAAAATCACAAGCTTACTCGAGTGGGACTTTTAACCCATATCCTTCTGCTTACAAATGTGCAGATGTCTCGGCCACTTCACGACAGTGACCAAGTTCGGGCAAGGACCATTAGCCGACTAGTGGTTGATTTGTGACGTACCTTATGCATGCGCACTAATAGCAACGTGCGAACGACTCTAGTCAAACGCTGGTCAAAATGTCATCGCAAAACTTCTGGACCCTGGCACCCTGCTGTACGTTATGAATAGGTACGGCTATTGGTTACCAGCGATGCAACCAGCCCGAGTAGGTTGGTTCCAAATAGTCGCCTAGCGTAGTCAACCACCGTCGACTAGACAGAGTTCGGGCTAACTTTAGTCGAACTATGGTCAACCAATGGTCAACAATAGTTCTTGCGCGAACTTGCCCTGAGCTGGCAGGATTAGTTAGCTGATTCAAATCTTAAATAGCATTAGGTAACACAATAACTGTCTCGCATGGTGGAACTCTATGTAAAGATGAAGATAAAATACAAGTATTAAAATTCACATCTTCCTGACACAAAATTCGATTGTACAAATCTCTTCGGACATTGGCAGTGCATGACCTTTAAAACGATCCGCGGCATAGAATTGTGCAATAATGTCATTGGTTATCTAATGCTGCCCTTTTGGTTACAATTGTAAATGTAATTGGTTGCGTTCTATACAAACAGCAAATATGTTTGTACTTGGGTGTAGACGTAAGTTTAGTTTAATTAACAGCAAGGGGTACGGTAAATTAAATACCTTGATTTTAGCATCTGTAAACCTGCATGTAATTGGAGTTCCAAAGGAACTGTATGTACTAATTAATGCACTGGTTTGGGTTTTGTTATTTGCCAATCATGATTTTTTTTTCTTTGATGTTCAGTATTTATTTAAAAAGAATAACCCTTGCTGATTGGTCATTAAGTTAATTTAAAGGGACATTATGGCCTGGAATGCACCCAATTGGGCTACAAAATGTGTTTTAAATGAAATGACATGAAATAGAAAGAGTATTTAAAAGTAGAATATAAACGCCCACACAACCATCCTTTAAACACTGAGCGTTTTTTGGGGGGTTATTCTTGCGAGAACCATGCAAGAACAACTTTCGGGGGTCACTTTTTTGATCCAGAAAAATCAAGCTGTTCGGTGCTAGTTGTGATCCAGCCGCACCGTAGTTCCCAATGCACTCTGTGAATTTGTAATGTGTGGATTTTGCACCACACATACTCCGTGTACGCTGCATTGAATAGACACGACTTGAAATACGTATGGGTATCCCACAAAATGTCCATTGCGTCTGATGTACAAAAACGGGGTTTTCCGTCTTTACTTGGGAACAGTAAGACATTAGGTTTGTTTCCTTTCAACCAGACCTTTGAAATAGTTATAAATAAAAAAAACAAAACATGACATTTTCGTGATTTCAGGCCATAATGCCCTTTAATCATAGGCTATATAGCTCCGTGTTTACATCATCCCCAGGCACTGCTAGAAATAATTAGAAAAACTCTGATTCGGCAAGTCTTCAAAATGAGCAAAAGTTGTGCATACATGTATGTTAGCTTAGTTTCGGATCAAGTAAGTCATTTTTTTGCATGTTCGTAGCCCCATGTCAGCTTGTTAACTTAAAAACCACCAGCCACGTTGCATAACCCACCTATAAACATGTCATGTTAATACTTCTTGTATTGGCCATCATTTGACATTGTAAAAAAATGCATGTTCATGTATTTTTATATGAAATATGAAGTTAACCAATAACTAGTTTCAAATGTTTGAATAATGTCTTAAAAAGAGAACACAGCGTTTACTGTCTTGTGAGAATATCAGGACAGTTTGTGCTGAAGAGTTTACCTTATAGAGATGTGACTTGTCCAAAACTTTGTCAGAACTGTTGAACGTATGTGCTGCTGAACGATGAATGCTTTTCCAGCAAAATAATGAAAAACTTGACAAAGAAATTGTGATTAGTAGTTTGTAATTTTATTATAGAAGGTACAATTTAAATGAAAGGTACTGTTTACTCCGAACAAGCCTAAAATTAATGAGAAATATTTGGCTTGGAGCAAATGAATGACATATTTTGGGTTTTCTTTTTGGCTGTCAAAATGAATAATTTCCATCAAATGGTCTAATAGAGGAATTTTGTGTAAAATACATCCAGCATCCACTAAATTGTTGACTGATATAACCAAATATAAAACTAAATTTGTTTTCATTATTTTTTGTATAGAAATTTGTCCACACCAGGGTTTTTTATGTTTTAGACTCATTTTATAGTTTAAAAATGATTTTGTTTTATAACAGTACAGGATAATGATACAGTGTTCCATTAAATAAACTGGCTCGTTTTGATTTGTCAAAATTAACTGAATTAAATATAATGTGTAAATACGATATATAAATAATATATTGTGAATTCTGTGAAATGTGAATAAATTATACATGTACACATCAATTCATCTGCAGAGCTGTTGTTTATAAATACACTTTTTACACTTTTTACAAAATTTAAAATACCCATTTGTACATTTCTTAAATATTTACATACAGACTTCCACTTCCTTACAAAGTTTGGAACTTTCAAAAATCCTAAATTTTAGCTCGAGACAAAAATCACAGGTGAAGGATATGAAGTTTTTGATGTTGTTTACCGACAACCGGTACTTTAAAACCACAATTATCAAATAATTGGCCCGTTTGGAATTTCTTCCGGCAAATTTATACAAAAGGCAATGTCATTTACAGTTCACGGTCGGTCGAAATACTGACGAGTTGTGATTATTTTTAGACATGGGCGTGGCAAAAAGAAAATGTCCCGATTTTGAAGTCGGTATTAAAACGTATGCATTGTGGCACTTTACTATATCCAGAAAAGTGACTCTTGTTTTTCGTTTTCGTTTAGTAACAACTTAGTAGTTTGAGGATGAACTCTACCAAACTTTGCCGACTTTACTAAAATCTAATCCTCTCTCAAAAAGACAAAATTACCATAACAAAGTGAGGGAGCAAGTCGTAAAAGAAAGCGAAAGTCGGTGGCGCACTTCACTGCAGTCTAGTCCGATCCTCCACGCGCGCGTTAACGGTGTATCTGCAGCTGGATTTCGTGTGCATACAATTTGTACGAACAACATGGCGCAGCTGACACTGACAGCCGATCGCCTCCCGGAAAACTCCGTTTCTCTGGACAAAATCTTGTCGGCTTTTGACGGTCCCCTAAACGAAGAGCAAGCATGGGCCGTGTGCTACCAATGTGCCCAGTTTCTGAAGGTGTCGTGGCCGGGGAGAGATACTGACAGGGGATTTACTCTGGACGGTGCCGAAGCGGTTCGAGTGCACAAGGATGGGTCTGTCACGGTCACCGCGATTGAGACGGACTCGATGCGGGACGACGACGACGAAAACACGGCAGGTAGGCATTCTGAATTCACGCTTGAGGAAATGACGTTTGCATCATTTCCGGAAGTGGGTGTGACGCTTTGCAAATGCAAACGTGGTTTTTTTGACGGGTTTTATTCCAAAAGAATTTACTGAAACCTTTAAAATGTAATTGTTATTAAACAAACCTTTAAATATATTCCTCATTAAATTAATTAATTATTAAGACAAATTTGTAGAAACTTTAATCTGAGTCTTCCAACTATACTTTTGAGATATGAAATATTTATAGTTCATGAGATTTTGTGTTTACCTATTTGCTGACACTATAAAATTTGTTATTTTTCATTTTTAATAGATTTGACGGAAGAGATATTTCACACAGAACCAGAGGTATGATTTGTGAATGAAACTTTTAAAGTTTTTTAAACCTTTGTTTTTGTAAATATTTGTTACATGCTTTTGAGTATCTTGGAGAAATAAGAAGATTGCAAGTGGATTATAAATAATCAAATGTAGAAGTTTGATGATAAATTTAAAAAGTCTGCTTCTGTTTTTAAATATATGCAATTTTGTGTTAAAGAAAGTGTAACATCATGAGTTAAACGTGGCCTAGGCCTCCATCGACTAACGCCCACTAGGCATGTCTTACCAAAAATTATGGTCAGACATCCTATTTTACCTGAAAATTTAGTGTCGATTTAATTCTCTGAGATGTTTCAGTGTCGTAGTCGAGTTCACCACAAGTCCATCACAAGCTTTGGAAAGATTTCCATATACGAAGTTCACTAATTTTCCTCTGTATTGACTAACAAGCCTCCAGATAGCAATTTCATGTCATCAAAGTCAATTTGAGCAGTGAGAAAATACAAGCATTTTCTTAGAAAACACTTAGAATTTTTCAGTCCAATCTCATAGGGTTTGTACACAGGGTGTTGAGTGAACTTCGTATATGGAAATCTTTCCCAAGCTTTTCGTGCAAGTACAATTAACAAGTTCTTTCACCAGCCTTTCACAGTTTGTTTGAGTAGCTTGTTATTTGAATTGAGACTGGCCCCTTGTGATGGACTTGTGATCGTGATAACTTGTGATGGACTCACCTGAAACACTGCGGTGTAGTTTCTCAAATGTTTAATACTGCCTCACTCAAATTTCCCTTCAATGTTTTTCATTTACCTCAAGCAACCAAACTAGATTACAGAGCCTTTCAGGGTTGTGTCCAAATCCTATTCCGGCATTACAGAGTACTTGATAAAACCACACCAAAATGCCATTTTAAAAAAGGTCCTACCTTTTGAGTATTGTTAATCCGATAGTTTTGTCAAAGTAAAATGCCATTGGCAAGTGGCAACATATTTTAATACACCAGTGTTTATTTGAAATCTATTTTCTGCACCCTTCAAGGTAAATTCCTTGTCAGAAAAAAATACAGCTGTGAGTCAGGGTGTTGAATAGCTTTCCTGCATGGTAGATGGATTCCGCAACGGTTGAGCGATTCACAATAGAGCTGGAATTTAACAGGAAGGACTTTCCCATGGCCCAGTGGTGCCTTGCATTTCAGTAAACATAATACTCTGTGGTTAGCTGAAAGAGGATTAGATCAGTGTTAGAATAAGCTGTTGTGGTAGAAGAAATAGTCAAGAAGCAGTTCAAGGTGTAAAGCTTGAAGTAGAAGACACAATACTAGCAAAGTTAATCAGCTTTTTGTGAACTGCTTTTAATTTCAGTGATTCCTAAGTTTTTATATCACTTTGACAGTCAAAGGTTTATTTCCTCAACTTACATTTTACTTACACTTTGTCACATAGATCCATTGCATTCAGATTTCAGATGCCATTTTGAGGTGTGTTTTGTTATGTTAATTCATTAATTATGAATGCACAAGACGTCTCCCCATGTTTTGTTGAGCAGAAACACTCATCTCAAAGATATCCGGTAGAGCTGTGCAGTGCAAATGATTGGATTTTAGTGGCAAGTCTTCAATGCCGGTGTCATATAAAAATCCAACTCCTATGAAAATCGGACCCCTTTTCCCTAATATTGGTTAATCCCTCACACGTGACAGGTCACTCTCCCATTATGATCCTAAGAATAGCATGTTATCATGCTTGCGCATGTGCAGTACTACCAATGAGTCCACATTTCATGGAGTCGGATATTCACGCTACACCGGCATTCTCCAGCTCTGGAAAATCCAGCTTGACCAAAAACACTGTCAGCAAAAGTGTCCCAGTTTTTGGATTTTTTTTTTATTGGTTTGAGTTTTATTTCATACATCTTGTGGCTTAACGGCCAAATTGTGTATGTGACAATTTAAAATAATATAAAAGACATCAATACAGTAATGCAGTAAAATTACGAGTACCAACATTTTGAACTATGAGATAAATAATGGAGAGACACACATTCACAACACTAAAAAAAACCACACTCTTAAAAGTGTAACGTACTAAAAATGTTGGGATTAAAAATGAAAAATTTGCCTGTTTGAAATATCAATAAGAATGGGGATAGGGCTTTTTCTGAAATCAGGTAGTTCTAGCAGGAATTTGAGAAATTTCGTCATTTTCGTGACTTTTTCTAAGACATGGCTTTCAAATCTAGTGGAAATAAAGAACAAGTGCCAATGTTTTTACTGAGTTTTTTTTTAGCAAATTTGGTATAATGTCGTTTGCAGAAGACTGCATTTAATACCCAATATTGTTTTCAAATTTGAATCGTGAAAAGCGTAAGCCAGTGGCAAAATCCTCATTCCTGAGTTCATACCTAGAGAGCAAGGAAACCTAGTGAAATTGTATAAATTTACTTCTTTATAAGAAAGTCTTGATAGCAAACACTCATCTTTAATAAATGTTAAAAACATTATTCTTATTGGAACTTGAGTTTAAAAAACTGTCATTCCTGCATAAGCATTTTCAATTATTCAGAAAGTGGTATAAAATGCCATCATTGATTCATATAATCATATAATACTGATGTATTATATACATGTATTTTATTTTCTCTGTTAGTAAATAACATTTGAATAGAGTTTTCTATTTCTTTCTGTTTTGTTATTTAATATCCTCAACGTTTAACTCAATGAACTCTTGATCACTCTGATCGGCCGTCTGAAGTTTCACGTCAATGTGAAGCCATCACAAACATGGCAAAGGTGTAGGTGTTGGACTTACATGTAGGTTTTTGCATCTGATCAGAATTTTAAAAGCTTTCTTGTCCACCCACGGAACATGAAACTCAAATGTCAAAAGTTCAGATCCCAACAAGAAAACAATGTTTTTCATTTGTCATTGTCTCCCACGCACGTTATGCAAACAGTAGGCCTACAGTGAAGTAATACATTGTGGCATTTTTTTGCTGCATGGGATGCTTAAATTTGAAAGCCACTTTCTAAGGCCAAAAAAAAATGTTTCCAGTTTCTGGTATGGAGCTTGCCCCAAAAGTGGTGCGGCAACGTGGCTTTTTTTTTTTTTTTTACTTTAAAAAAAAAAATTTCTTCAAATGTTGGCTGATGACTGCAAATGGTGCCAGACTAAATTTAGTGCCAAATATATGGGAGTCCAGAGAGGCCACATAAAGCTTATACTCAATCGCAACCCCATCTAAAAACACGTTAAAATTGTGCAGCAGCAGGATTCCAGTCAAACCAGTGAGTTTGGCGGTTTTGAGACATCATCTAATATGAAAAAAATTGTTAAAATTGCCGACTCGCATGACTAAGGATACGCACGCGCATACCAGAAACCGGAGTCTTTTTGGGGGCCCTGATGTAGTGTGGGTAGGGGATAAGAGGGGAGAGGGGGAGGGTAGGTGTGTAATCCTCTATAAATTGAAATACTCTGTCTAGCCACCCATTTTTTGTTTCTCTTTATTTTAATTATTGATATTGCTGAAGAATTTGTTGAAATTGGCATTGAGGCAATATCAGCCAACACCCTATCAGAAATGGCTTAAGAAATCCTAGTCCTAGTTGACAGAAGTAATTTCAAATCCAATAAAAAAAAATAATCTGGGCCCCAAATGGCAAACTTTTGGAAGCCGCATGCATTTGACTGATATGGAATAATTAGCTAACTAATCTGGTGACATCTGGCTTCACAACTCTATTTTTGGAGACGGCCACTTTGAATGGTGATTTCTTCCAACTTCTCAAACTCAAAATGTTTGATTGAAATGTGCCTTACTTGTGGCCCCGTTCTCAGATGGTGAATGCCCTGGGCCGCATCGTCTACCATGCCCTCGACTACGGTTGCCATGAGGAGGAAGAACGGGTCCTGAGCGACCCCCTGGAGGATCTGATTGACCAGATGACCAACATGGGAGAGGAGGGTCCAGACAACGATGAAGATGATGACAGGAAGAGCCAGGGAAGCACCAACACCGACGAAGGCATCGTGGATGGACACGAGTCGGACGAACTGGATGAAAATGAGAACAGCAAACCAAGGAGGCTTTCCACGTTTGAAGACGTCGCAAAGGTGAGGAAATTTTCATCCTTAACCCTTCCAGATCCCGCAAGAGTTTTGAAGGATTGAAGAAGGTATAGCCTGGACATTTTGACTAGGACTTGAATCCCCAGTTGAAGTATTAAGAATATAGGTGTTGGTGTTTACTGCACAGCTTTGGATGTGCAAGGATTTAGGCAGATTCCTAGCAAAATCATCAAAAGAGTCGGGAATGTCTCATTTTATTCTATTCTAAATGAAAAGTGGATGGGCTTATCACTACAAAGTTTTGGTGTTTCAAACAATTCTTTCAACACACCTTGAAAAATCAAGTTTGTCTTAACGTTCTTCTCAGCCCGCAGGCATGATACATTATATGTACAGTATCTTTTGTCTGAAATCATCAGACCTTTTGAACCCAATAAATTTGTAATATCTTTGCATAGAATGGCAATGCAGCTAAAGAAAGTCACACAAAAAGCATTCCACTTTATTATATTTTCAAACCTTTTTTGAAATTGCGAATTCCATCCCTTGCTTCTGATTTTGTAGAAAAAAGGAGTGTGATAATTTTGCTTTCATTAAAGATGTACCGTAGTCCATCATTTGTAATTTGTGTATTTTGTTCGTTTGAAGCAACAAAAGTGCTCAAAACCTAAATAAGGGTACTGAACAACTAACCTGATGAAGATTCAGCTCAGCTTCAGCTGTATATTCCGAGAAAAACAGCTTCTAGGATCTCAATTTCAAATCAAAAGTTGCTGAATCATGTTTTGAATTGGGCCTGAATTCAGCGTCACTGAGCTGATTGCAGCTACGCGATGTCGCGCACTGATCCGACGAATTATACCAACCACGCGCGCGTGTGCGTCATGTCAACGCTTGCGCGCGCTTCGCTGAATAAAAAAACGAACTACTAACAGAAATTTCCACGCACCGTTGGAAAGGCCTTCTTTCGTTGATTACTTCAAAATGACAGCTTGCCAGAAAGAATAATTTCACAGGGCAATGCAGGGAGTTTAGTCCCCTTACTATCTTTCAACCAAGTATGTTTTTCAACAATAATTTCGCCAGTTACTTTTCGGATAGCTGCAAATGATGGACTATAGCTTTAATAGTCAACATTAGTTGATCACGTTCTTTTGTTAAATGAGTAAAGTTTGTGGGTATCATTTGTTAAGTGTTTTTTTTTTTTTGGTCTCAGATCAACGTTACCTGTTATTGTTGATGATGTTTCATTACTTTCAATCTATCAGTTCATTAGACATGTGATAGGTAAAAATGACTCAAGGTTTTCAGCAGTCATGTACTTTACTCTTTGTCTGCAAGTCTTGAAAGAGTGACAAATCACCTCATATAGTGTTTCAGGAAACCCCACCCTACTCCACTGGGAAGGGTGGGGTAGGGACTAGGGAGGGGCGAAATGAGTTGAGGTGCAGCTACAGAGCTCAGCAGGGTGTTCCAGGGTGATGTAGGTCATCTCTTGAAAACTTCCTCACAGGTGGTGACAGGTTGTTAAAGTGTTGCCGTAGCGACAACATTCCATAGCCTGAAGGGTGTCTGGCTGCTCCTGGGGTCAGGCGAGGTCGTTCAGTGTCTGGTCTTGCATGAGACTGTGGTGTTGGGGGAGGGATGAACTCTGTTGAGCTTTGTTGTGTTGAGGGGATGGGACCTTGTTATTGAAGTTGGGTGTGGGTGGGAGGGGCCATAGGAAATCATGAGAAGGCAAATGGAGATGAGCAGGAGGACAAAAAATGCAGGATAGCCCAATTTCTTGAGAAGGGGGTCCTGAGGTGCAATGGGAGTTACATGTAACTTTAGAAGTCATGTAGGGGATGATAGACAGGTTTTGGGTGTGGGAGGGGAGGACATAATTGATATTTGTTTTCCGAACAAGGTTACCAAGATTTTTCCCACTCACCAGACCTCTGCAAAAACAATGGAGTTGGGGGGGGGGGGAAGTATCCCCAACGCTGGGGGAAATTGCCCTGTTGGATACGGCACTGAAGTCTAGAAATGGAAGAAAGCAAGGCGAAGAAGGATAAGCCTAGTTTTCCTCTTCATTGGCTGGAGTAAAATTGGGATTGAGGTATTGGATGTCAGTGATGATCTTAGATATAATAAAGATGCTGAAAAGAAGAAAGAAATTGCAGAACTCACGCCAATTTATTTTCATGTGGTCTGGTTATTTGTAGGTGTTGGGGGAAGGAATTAAGGGTAGTCCTTTATCTTGAAAGATCATGCAATTTGTCAACTTTTAAAGCGGGAACATTGGTTATTCTAATTAAGGGATCAACCCAGCCCATACGTGGCTCTGGGAGAGGAACAATAAAATGGAGTGGAATAAATCATCTGCACTAGGTGGTATACTTGAAATCATACACAAATTGGATGGATTTTACTCTCTGGAAATGAATGTACAACCTTGAATTTAATAATATATTGAACCAGTTGGTTTTTGACTCCCACTTTTTGTTTATATGCTTGGCAATGTTTGATGATTTGATCTTTGAAATAAAACATTGTCTTCGAAGAGACATTGTCTACGGATAAAATTGTCTTAAAGAAAGATTTCTGCACAACAGGACTGTTCGTGTACATTTCAATAAGTTGCTTAAAGCTATAGTCCATCATTTGCAGCCATCCAAAAAGTAACTGGCGTACTTATTGTTGAAAAACAAACTTGGATGAAAGATAGTAAGGGAACTAAACTCCCTGTGAAATTTTTCTTTACGGGAAGCTGTCATTTTGAAGTAATCAACGAAAGAAGGCATTTCCAACGGTGATTCTTAAAATGCACCGTAGGAAAATTTAAATTAGTAGTTCGTTTTGTTATTCAGCGCAGCGCGCACAAGTATTGGAACGACGCACACGCGCGCGTGGTTGTTATAATTCGTCGGATCAGTGCGCGACGTCGCGTATAGCTGCAATTCAAAACAATTCAAAACATGATTCAGTAACTTTTGATTTGAAATTGAGATCTTAGAATGCTGTTTTTCTCGGAATGGACAGCTGAAGCTGAGCTGAAACTTCATATTAGGTTAGTTGCTCAGTATCCTTCATTAGATTTTGAACTCTTTTTTTGCTTCAAACGAACAAAATGCACAAATTACAAATGATGGACTGTAGCTTAAATGATGGAGAATCGTTATATTTTCCTCAGTGGGATGACACAAAATGTCCCCTTGGCGAGACATGTTCTCACCATCCCGTCTGATTGCAGGAATACAAACAACATTATCCCGTGCTTGTAGTGTTGATATAGTACGCAGGCTGTTGCAATGATAGCAATTATAGCGCTTAGTATCTAAGCACCCAATCAGAGTTAAGAGCCAGGGAGTCATATCGTCATGGCATCCGCGGAGGATGCGGTCGCGTTGCCTCGTCAAGATAGGATGAATTGCCGATGCATGACTGGTCATGCATACCGGTGATATCATGATCCGGTCATGCATTAAACATGAGTGCATGGCCAGTCCTCTTCACGTGAAGTATTTGCCTGTACTACGCTTCTCATTGCTCTGCGCTATAGTGAGCTGTGCAAAGCTGATCATAACAGGCTGTGAATTCACGAGACAAATTTGCTAAATTACAATTACTGTACAGTCACAATTACATAGAAAATACTTTGTAATTGTTCGGTGTTTTTATTTTCCCCAATTTCAACTCTGGTTTCGCTTTCTGAATATGCCTGATATCTCTTCTTCTTTTTTTTGGCCTAATTTTTTATTTATGTGTGTTTTTTTTTTACCGTAATAGGAATTAACACATGCTGTTCTGCTACTAATAGAGCTAAAACTGAACTGAGAAATTCTGCCTCCTTAAAAAATCTACAAACCACGGAGAAAACTGTTCAAATGCCAAGAAATCAGGTTCACATGTTATGTACACATGGCATATGGTCCTTTATTTTATGGCTATTCATCATCTTTTTTATGGCTATACATGTACCGGTACATTTCACATGAACATAATTGTCATCAATAAACTGGTTAATTAAGATGTATTATAAATGTAGTGCTTATACCGGTAGCTGTTTCCATACAGGGCATAAAAAGAATGTGGGAGCCATGAATAATAGTATTCAAATTGCCTCAGGGAACAAAACTGTAGGTTTCATACACCTATGCCAGTTAAGTTTGGGCTTGTAGGTTTCATGTCTGTGATGCAATTAATTAAGGCATAAGTGAAGCATTTTTTTTTAATAACACATATTTTATGTACTAAAACAGTAAAAACAAAATAGAAATTGTATGTCTAGAAATTTTTACTCCTCCACGTACAAATGTACCTGGTAGTTCTCATTTTGAAGGAAGTATTACATTTTTCAGTTCACGACATTCAGACCTTTTGAAAACATTTTCTTGTAAGATAAAAATATTAGTCACAACTGATTTGACAGATCTTGTGAATTTGAATAATTTGAATTTAACATGTATTTTTCAAAAGTGAGTGTTTCAAAAGTATACGTATCATTTTTTTCTCTCCAAAATATATCATTTACAAAAAAATTGTCCAGCGTCTACAGTATCCAGAAACAGTAATAGCACAATGAGCTCTGTATGGCCCGGTTCAGGAATGCCTCACTTTATATGCAAAATAGACGCGCATGCGCATTGTTTGAAACAAAATCGCTGTTCCGAAACCATCAGCAAGAGTGTATTGTATAACGACGGCATGGCATTTGGTCAATTAGTCAAATATTTTGGTCAATTAGTCAAATATTTTGGTCAATTTTCCGGGGACAGACAGACAGACAGACCGAGCGACCACCAAATGACAGGTACATGTAGAAGCACCTGCCAGAGCTTAAAAAAAGAAGAAAATTCACAGATTGATTAGTTGAAAATAAACAACAGAACCGCGAACACTTCCTGCATAAAAAAGTCACAAAATGTACATGTCTAATGCCTTATTTATCAGAGGATGTTTATCCACATGTTTTATTCCTTTGACATTTAGATTGTATTCCTCCCGTATTGTCTTCCTATTCATGTACGCCGCGACCGTTGATCAAACATCTCCAGCCCGAAATCATTCAACGGCACGTCCTTGCCGACAAATAATCCCAGTGTTCGGATCTCGTTCCTTATCGCCGTCTGGCATCTTCAACATTGCTCCCCGATCCTGTTTGCAGACCTGTGTAAAGTTTGAAAACATGTCAGGGAAAGGAAAAAAGTCGGTATTTTGCCCCCAGACCCGACGGACGTGGTGACGTACATGGTGACGTACCTAGTGAGGCAAGCCTCGTATTGTGTTTCCTGAATGTATGCATGATGGGGCAGGTGTTTGTTCGAGAGACGGTTCCTCCCCAGCTCAAGAGACATCGTGGAATGTGCCTCAGCCACTTCACAGTTAAAAACAAATTGTTCACACAATAAATGTGACCAATACTCCGATGCCAAATAATGTAAATGAAGCCAAAAAAAATTGCAAATTGCTGTTTTGATTCCAAAGTGCTTGATATCTTAAAATACCTCCACAAAAAAATTGTCAGGAATATAATACACAAATTGTACACCTGTATTAGTAGCCTGAATATGTATTAATTACCATGTACACATATGTACAATGTATGTACTCCGTACCGCGCCGGTACATGTATGTTTTGGTGAACAGTGTTCAGAAATTTTATGGACTCTTTTTTTTTTCCCCTACCCTTTTTTTCCCATAGTCTGGGTTAGTATTTTGGATCATAGCTACACTAATGTCCCAAGATTGAAAAAAAGTGTGATTAACAAGAATTTGAGATTTAAATGTGAAATACATAAAACGTATGTCGGGAACAAAGATGATAAAATGTTGTACATGTACATGTACATGAAAGAAAAGATGTAATTAAACCTACATGCATACCTACATGTACATTGTATAAAAATTTAAAATTTTTAAAATTGAAAATTGTTATCGGTTAAGTGTTGTATTCTCTGTTACATGTAGATGGAACCATGTACATGATGTATCCAATAATTGTGAGTTAGATAACAATTCCCTTAGGCGTTGGTGTATCAATGACATAAAATCAAAACGCAATGTAATACAATTCCCTCAATGCAACACAATACAATTGTACCACCATTCATTTTTTTTTATTCCATGATCGCGAAACAAAACACATCTCTGTGTCACATTTGACATCCTTTGCAGTAAATTGATGAGGTTGGCTAGGCCATCATGCATGATTAGTTAAAAGGATTGATTACGGAGCGCGCTTGTTAGAATGGAGACATGCGCAACGTCATAGCGGCAGCCAGTGAGATAGGTAATTCCGTAGACAGTATGTCTGTACAATAGCCTTGAGGGAAATAAATTCTGGAATAATTAAAACGACACTAATACTGAATCAAATGCCCTCATTTAAATTTTACTGAAAACTGTACCTTAGTTGAATGGAATGTGTGTTCACTGTTTGAACACTTCACTTGGTCTAATACCCTCCGGCTGTTTTAAGAGTCACAGACAGTCCAAAAAATCAATCCTCTTAATTCCCTTGCCATGCCTTTTACACAGGCTAGCCACTAACAGTCAGATCATATTTCAAGCAAGCACTGTGACTAGTCAAATTCAGTCAACTGACAAAAGCAGGCAAGTGATTAGGCACAGCTGGCTTATCAATCGCCTCAAAGCATAGCTGTATCAAGCTACATAAACAGTCACATCCAGTCAATCCTGCTTTACATGTATGTAGGCTGGGAGCTCTTAACTGTTGAAAACAGTCACTTGATTGATTTTGACTGAAAGGACAACTTGGCACAGAATGTAAACTTGTATACAGTCGAGTCTCGTTAATACAAACTCGTTCGGACCTAGCCAGATTGTTTGGTATATCAAAATTTTGTATTAAGAGGAACATTAGTCCCATTCATTGTGCACATAAATGCACAGTCGGGACTAAGGCTTTATGTTTGTTATAACCAGAATTTTGTATTAACAGAGTTTGTACTAACGAGATTTGACTGTATATATATCAAATTACCAATTGATCAAAATGTCATACGATAAATGTATTTCCAATGATTGTTTCTTAGCTGATAGTTAGCTGGGCACACATTAATATGACAGACAGTATTTTCTGTTCCCGGTAGGCTAATTGCCCAATTTTAAAACATCCGAAACGGCCACTTCAGCCTTAAGAACAGTGTAAACACATCTGTTTCAAATGTTATCAGTCCATCATGCAGTGGTTGGCAACTGAAAATGGCGCAAAATCCTTTCAGTCCAAATACTGTAGCATAGAATTTTTCATAGAAATTTGCTCAGAATAAGCCAATTTTTAATTTTTATAGATAATATTACAAAATGTCTTATTCTGAGCTAACGTTTTATTTTGTACTCATTTAAAGGGAATATACATCATTTGCTTTTGCTGTAATTTTCAGAAATGGAAGGAATTGGGGGGTTGGAAATATATAGCAAATATAGTTACACTGACTTTTTTGAGGTTTTGGGTTCGAAAATGCTATAAAAACCAAGAAAAACGATCATTTTCCTGTAGTCTGGTTCCCTGACTCCATATAAGAAGAAACAGAGCAGTTTACATACATTGGGGAATTGTAAGGTCAGGGATCCAGTCTAGCTGGCTCGTACCCGTTCATAGGTTTGTAATCGATTGCAAACAAGTGCGATGGTCAATTGGGGCCAGTATTTGAAAAAAAAGCCAGTTGTTTCCAACGCTGATCGGCCGATCAGCGTTGGAAATTGATACAAAAATACCACTTTTCTTGAAAATGACAGTATACCAGGTGCCATGATTTTACAGGATGCTTTACACTGTCATTCACTAACAGTCCAGCAAGGTATTTCAAAATGATTCGGTAGTTTTATTTTTTGCTGTTTGCAAATGTTGTATTTTCCCTTTAATAACAGGGTTTGCTTCAAAATCGAATTCCTTTTCCAAAAACAGAATTTCATTAACTCCATCTGTTTTAAGCTGAAGTGGAAGATCATTGCACCTACGAAGACTCTGTGTGAGATCTCAGTTTAGTCAATTGGATTCTACAAATCAATCAATGTCTAGCATTAAAAAAGAAAGAAAAAGACTCAAGGAAATTTAATTTGCAGTGTCGGTGTCTGGAATTTTCACCTACCGGTAAGGAGGCAGTGAAATACTAGCATGGTTTGCACTGTGGGTCATGTTGACTTAGAATAATTGAAAGATCCAGCCAACTGAGCTGCTTGCTTCCTTCAAGCCCCCCTTCTCCCCCCCCCCTTCTCTCCCTCCCCCCACCCTCACCCTCAAATTGTTTTCTCAAAGAGACACCTGATATTTCTGACTCTGGCTTTGGCAATCGAGCCATTTGAATCCTTTTGGACAGGCAATAGTTACTTGATATGTGTGTCTCTCTTTTGTTGGCAATTTGTTTATACCGTAGCTCACCTTTCAGATATTGAGTAGTGGTGACAGAAGTCTACTGTGTAGTTGGTAAATAGACACCTGCGAGCTATTTTAGTATACTTGCTTTGTATAGCTTTGGCTCTGGCTATCAATAAAAAAATGTGCTAAGTCCTCATACATTTTCAAAGTGTTTTGTTGGCTTGGCATAAAAAAAATGCCATCGCGGTAGAAAAGCGTCAACGCAGCTTGTGAAATATTGTCCAATTACTTGATAAGCAAATGGACGCAGAACGCGCAAAATCTCAGACAAACAAAACTGATTGTACAAAATTAGGGTTGTCTAAGGGGCGTGGCTAACTCGCAAATGACGATAGGTCAATTACTCATTTCTCAAACGTTTTATACCTCATGATATGATTTTTTTTACAATTTTGGAGTCCTAAAAATGTCCACATACATGTGTCATATATTAAACCCTAGGCACTTTTGCTAGAATGCAACATCAATCCTGCAAAATCCTCCATCTGCCTCCTTGTAAAAATTGCTTACAGCCTCAATCCTCCAGAACCATCCGTTATTTCTTGAATGTGGTCCTTGGAGGGGTGAGTTGCCTCAGTCCTACAAAATCTTCCAGCAATTACTGTCGATTTGTTGAGACAGAGCCAGTGACATCCTGGAGGATTTCAAGTATAATCTAGGCCTAAATTTATGCACTGCTGAGCATAAACAACAAGGTCCGGCCTGCCTTGACACAGTGCATCCTCCAAATCAGCCACAATTTGTTTTCCATATAGCCTCAGCCTGAGAAATCCTCCATTTTGCAAAGAGCATTTTGGAGGATTTTGGAAGGTTAGTTTTAACCAATTAATCTGAATTATGTGTCAATCTAAACCCGCATGCACAGGCATCAACACATTTTTGAACATCACGCTTGTGCTGTCTGTTTTTAAAAAGCATTTCATTTTGAAATTCACTGCTTTCTCGTTTCCAAGACAGCGGTCTGGCCTGAAATCATACCAGCAGAATAAATCATGTGTGTGAGTGTGAATTGCTTTCTGGATATATTTTTGAGTTGTATTTGCTACATTCCTTGTTTGCAATCTGCAATGCCAAAACATACCGGTACGTGGAATCATTATACCGGCATGCTGAATTTGAAACAGTGTAAAATATTCATGTCTCTCATCGTGGCACACCGCAGAGTACACCTCTTCTAGACTATAATTTTTTATTGGATACACGATAACTCCCTCCACTCCATGCAGCCAATTTCTGTTCTTAGCCCGAGGGGTTTTGGAGCCTTCCATGATTTAATGCATGGTCTGCCCTACCGTACGTATTTATCCCACGTTCCTAAAATACGCGCTCCGACACCCTCACCTCTAAAGCCGTAGTGCTACTCTCCGTCACTTTACGGTCTGGGAATTCCCGCGCATGATCATCAGCAAATGAGCCCTATCCAAGGGGGAAAACACTGTCATTGCTCAGTTCAGCTTCACTGCCATTTTTTCGTACCCTGAAGTAACGTCAGTCAGTTTTCCCTACTGGCAGTTAAACATCTTATTTTCGTCCACTTGCATCCAGCTGTAATTACTTTTTTGTTGAGGTCAATTTGTAGATCTCCACTTGGGATTTTTTTGGGGGAATGTACTCACAGATCACACCCGATTGGACCATTTATGTGCAGGGATAGATACCGGTATGTGGAGCATGGATTCGTCTACCTAAGTCTTGGACTTGAAAAGACATTTAAAAGGGATTTTCTCCTCGGCTGAGAGTATTTTAGGATTTGGTGTACATCCAACACAAACATCTACACACTGTGTGCTTTGGAAATAAATGCACACAATTTTGTGTTTGTGGTCATTGATATCTTGAGAAAGTACAACATTTCTTACAACACAAATGCAAAAAGTGTTGAAACTTACATTGATGTCAGTATAAAATATTTGCCGGCATTATGTTTTCTTTACATATTTTTCTAAAACCCATCTTTAACCCTCGTGCTATCTGAACAGTCACAGACAGTCACAAACTCAATCCTTTCATAAGGTGGAATTTTGCGTTGGGGTAATGTAAATCAAATTAGGTTTTGCCCTTCACCGATGTATAAACACTGTATACTCACTGTGTAATCTCCCGAGTGAAAGTTGGAAAAAAAATCACTCGGGTGGGACTGTTACCCACGACCTCCTGCTTTCTATTGCAGATGTCTTACCACTTGACCACTGAGCTAACGGGATCGGTTGGCTGGTTCGAATCTGATGTACATAGCAGCAGGTGCTGCATAAACTATTCATACAAGGCGGAATTTTGCGTCGGGGTGATGTAAATCAAATTAGGTTTTGCCCTTCACCGACGACGTATAAACACTGTATACTCAGTGTGTTACCTCCCGAGTGAAAGTTGGAAAAAATCACTCGGGTGGGACTCGAACCCACGACCTCCTGCTTTCTAGTGCAGACGTCTTACCACTCGACCACTGAGCTAACTCAATCTTCTTCCCCTGCCATATGCCTTACACAGGCTAGTCACCAACAGTCAGATAATATTTTGAGCAAGCACTGTGACTAGTCAAATTCATTCAACAGACAAAAGCGGACAAGTGGTAGGCACAGCTGGCTTATTATTAATCATCTACAGTCAAAGCATAGAAGTTACATTAAACAGTCATCACAGCCAGTCAATCCTGCTATATGTAGGCTGCCTGAGAGATCTTAACTGTTGAAAACATCACTCGATTGAGTGGCACAGAATGTATGATTGCAAAGGAGGGTTTTAATTAATGATGAAAATTACATTTAAAGTGCCTAGACTCCTTGTCAACAATTAATAGATAAATCAGTGTCTGTATTTGACACAACCTTTTTCAATTGATTTATCCTAAGCTGTCAATACATGTATATTTGCACTAACAGAAAAATGAAATAACAAAAATATTCCTTTTGCTCATTTAATTAATTAATTAAAGAACAATTGTTTTGCATAAATGTGTACATACTTTCATGTACAGTTAGATAAACTGTACAGTCTGTCCCCCGTGTTCCCTCCATTAAATCCATGTAGAATTGATGGTTGATATGATTGGCGGTCAAATCGGACCATATGGAAGCAAGAAAATGTCGTCACTGTCTTGTGGCACGTTGAAAAGCGCTCGTCTAGGGAAATACAGACCATCAACTGCTTCAGGCAAATGTAAAGTAAACAACCGAGGATGATGAAACGACGACTCGAGAGTGTTACTTTGCATTCAGCGATACATTGGATTTGCTTAAATTTGCGAGGTATCAGAGAGGTGGCCATGGATGAAGTATCGCTAAATTAATTTTTTTGTTTATTTTTTTGCAGAATTTCTGTGTGTAGAGCCTATTACTTAGGATTTATATGCACAGTCGTCCCAATATTATCATTTGTATTCGTTGAACACCGTGCTGGGCTTGGAAGTATTGATCAGTGCAAAATGCATAGTGTACTGTAGTTGTAGATCCTTGCAGTACATAATGTGCATTGCAGCATAATGTCTGTGCACCAGGAAGATGTTATCGGAGTGTAAGGTATAATGAGATGGGGTACCGCCGGTATGAATTATATGATTACTACCTTGGATTGTAAGAAGCGGCGAAAGTAGGGTCGAACTTCTTGGGGAGGTGGCACCTGGGGTGCAACAATTTTACAAGGGGGGAACTAAAAGGCAAATGAATGTATAATTTTTACAGTGCATTGTATTTTTTTTTTCAATTCAAGATTTTAAATTGGGAGGGGCACGGGGAAAGGGGGGGGGGGCATGGACATTCTGCTAGAGAGGCACCCCTACCCCCACCCCATCCCCCGTAGTTACGCCACTGATTGTATTTGTGTTCCTTCCTCGTAAGATGCAGCCAGGGCCCATACATGTATTTCAAGGAGTCGTACAAGTATGTATATGTACGTAAAGCACAGAACTTTGCCAAGATTTTTTTTGGGTTGCTCCAACAGTCTTGAGTGCACTTAAGTCTTTACTCCATAGAGTAATATGGAGTCAAGTTGCAAATTGTAAACAATATTAGCCAATGATTCTTTTGTTAGATTTGTCTAGCCTCAGTCAAATGGGTCGTGGGCCTCACTTCATAGCCCGCACAGGTTTGTGATTTTTGTAACTGGGCCTTTTACATTGCTTGCTTTCGTGTCTTATACTGCACCAACACACGCTGTTCCACATCTGTCAACTGCCAGTGCTGGATAAACGCCCCTGTTATTGACTGATCAATTCCTGAATTTTAAAACACAAGAATCGGGCCGTACGGGATCACTGAAGTAGGTCAGCGTATTAGTAAATTGCTCAATGTGGGCCAATTCTTGAAATTACTATCAAATTGTTAGTCATCCCAAAGTAAGTGGTGTGGAAAAATCAATCTTCAAAAACTCAGCAAGATCCTTGAGTGGCAGTTGAAAGATCATGATGAACATGGCCAAGAACAAGAGCATATTAAATTATTAAGAGCATATTAAAAATTTCTATTCTAAAAAGAGACATTGAGATTAATAAAGAAACCTACATGTGGGCATTGGGCCAAAAAAAAAAAAATAGTCGGTCTCTGGTCAGACCGAAGTTCCGGAATTGATGCGGCGACGCGGGTTTTTTTTTTTTTGGTGGCTTTTTTTTTTCAAGCTTGTATTGTACAGACAAGGTGGGTACTATTTTGCTTTTTTGTGTCCTCATTATACATTGGTGTCCTCCATAATTTGCCTTGGTGCCCTTTATCATTTGCCTTGGTGCAATTTCCCCATTCCTTGGTGCTCCTTGGTACAAAAATTTGAGGAGGCGCGGCAAAAGAGGGCGCTGTTGTAGCTTCCGTGTTAATTTGAAGAAGAAAAAAAGGTTGACGCGCATGATTAAAATCGACGCGCGCGCTGACCAGAGACCGAGTATTTTTTTTTTTTGGCCTTGCTAATCAATTAAGTTTACTTCAGAGATGAAACATGAATGTAAATTCTTAAAATTTTCCCGTTGTCTTTTGTTCACTCCTATTAGTTGTCTCTAGATTGGCATAGTAATTTGGAGTCATCAGTCATCCAAATATTAGGGCCTATCTCTGATCTTTTCATCATTTTTAATAATTTCCATTAGGGCCTTCTGTTTATGTTTTTGGCCGAAACATTCAATTTTCTGTCTCTAGCTGTCCTTAATCTTCTTTTGGGCAATTCCACAGTTACTCACGCTACATTTTTGATGTACTTTTGAGTTTCCTTGGGCTGTAATTACCTTACTGAAAAGGTTTAATAACTGTTATACCTATGGTAGATAGAGTAGACCTAGACCTACCTAAGCACCAAAGATGACATCCAAAAAAATGTGTTATGTATGATAAACAAGACGCACAAAATCGGTTACTCATGTTACATTTTCGTAACGTGAGTAACCGTGGAATTGCCCTTTAAACCCAGGCGCGGATCCAGGATTTTTTTAGACGGGGGGCACACTGTTGGAGCAAAATTATTTGCTCCGAGAATTAATGCGAGCGCGGAGCGCGAAGCCCTTACGGCGTGGGGTCCGGGGCCCGCTTAAGGGCCCCGAGAAATTTTTGATTTTAGATGCTCTGTGGTGCAATCTGAGGCCATTCCTGGCTCCTTTCCCCTGAATTAGTTGAGCAAAAGTGTTTAAGATTTTAAGGATTTTTTTAAAACATACTCTTACTTTTACAATTTTTAAGTTACTGTGTGCTTGAAAGTCGAAAACCATTTTACGTCTATTATATTTTCTTGCTTTTTATTTTGGAAAAGGAATTGTATTGACTTCTTTTTGTAAACTGTTGCAACGGTGCGTTGTGGCTTTTGCTCCGAGGACTAATGCGAGGGCGGATCACGCCTGTCTTACGGCGTGGGGTCCGGGGCCCGCTTAGGGCCCGGAAAATTTAGAATTCTAGATGCTCTGTGGTGTATTCTGAGGGGATTCCTGGCCCCTTTTCCCCTGAGTTATTTGAGCAAAACGTTTTAAGATTATAAGGATGTTTTTCATTGGTTTATAATATACTCTTGCGTTTACGAGCCTTTTCAGTTTCTTCTGTTCTTCACTTGTATAACCAAACATTTTCGTCTGCATAGTTATTTCCGTGCTTATTTTTGAAAAGGAACTGTATCTTGCAAGGATGAGTACATTGTATAAGGCATCTTTCCGAAGACCAATGCGGATCGGGAACATCTTTCGGCGTGGGGTCCGGGGCCCGCTTAAGGGCCCCGGGAAATTTTGGATTCTAGATGCTCTGTGGTGCAATCTGAGGCAATTCCTGGCCCCTCTTCCCCGGAGTTATTTGAGTAAATTGTTTTAGGATTATAAGATTTTTTTCATTGATTAAAATATAATCTTGCTTTTACAAGCCTTCTCAGTTTCTTCTGTTCTTCACTTGATACCATGTATTTTCGTCTGCATGTGTCTTCGTGCATTATATTTTTGAAAAAGGAATTGTAAAAACTTAGTTTGTAAACTGGTGTAAGGATGCTTTCTAATGCTTTGTTTCAAGTTGAAATTTTCAGTTTATCAACAAGAAGAAACCGCTTGAACATGTTAATTGAACTCAAGTTTAAAATTAGTGTAATTTAATCAAACTAAAACAGAGGAGCAATTAGCCTGCATTGTAACTTCACAGCTCAGTTTTATCTCATGACTACAGAATTAATCATACGGTCATCCAAGTTTCTCCCTCTTTTTTTGCATAATGTAAAATGCCCAAACATTTTAAAGAAATGTTCTTTTAATTCAATCCAGTTTCAATTTCAACAATAGGGCCTATTACACGTGCATGTATTTGTAAATAAACCATCGGCAGATCGGCGGCGCAGCAAGACAAATTGTGTGAGACACTGCGTCTGGTCTTTACATTATAATGGACATCGGGTCTTTCGGCGCCATGATTGCAATTTCCACATGGTACAATTTTGAAGGTGGATTCGTCATTTAGTTATGTAAAAAAAAATACAGTAAATAATTGTTGATGATAACGTTGAGAAATAGACATCGGGAATAGGTGTATACCTCCCGGTCCGGCACGGATGCCGGCCCGCGTCGCCACCGGCGAAATACGATCACATGTATCTCGCTTGCAATTCAAAAAGCAACACACTTGCGTTCCGTCTAGCTTGCAAGAGCATATGAGTGCTAAACATGCCTTTGGGCAATTACTGCTGATTGTTTTTGTCCTCAGACAAACAGATCTCTTTTATGTACCAAACTTATCAGATTTGTATTTTCTGCAACGCGTAGTAACGTCAAAACCCAACTTTTGGATCTCAACTTTCTTCGTTAAAAAAACGTTTTAAGGACGGATCCATGACCTTTAGGGGTGTTTCAATTTTTTCAGGGTTTTACATCGTTTCTCGAAAAGTCTTTACGAAAATTACATGATGACGTGACGTTGAAGAAGTCAATTTAAAACAAGGACATGTTTTGGACTCCGTGAAAAAAAGTATAATTTGTAATTCAAAAGCGCGTGGAACAGCTGGCAAATTGTTCTTACTAAAACACACCCTTGACCAATGGTGTGGTCCAAAGAGCAGTGCACAACGTGTGTTTGTCGCGCACAGCACATAAAGCGCCATGTTCGTAGAGAATAAATCGTGTACGTTCGTATGAATCGCATTTAATAACGGTATATGCAGGGTAATACGTACGCACGTATGTACGGGGTACGTACGATGGGATCGCGGTTTATTTCGAAGCTTCTCGAGTCGAGTACGCAATGTTTGCAGGCTCATGTTTAATATCGGCGCCGGTATTTTTGTAAGGAGGTTCCCTCCTCCTTCCCTCACCTCCCTTCTTTTTCACCCTTCTATTCCTTTTTTTTTTTTTTGACTCAAATTTGACGGGGGGCACGTGCCCCCGCGGCCCTCCCCTGGATCCGCGCCTGTGTTTCCTGTAACATTTGTACAGATCATGTGTTTTTTTTAACTAGTAATGTTTTGTAGTTTTATAATTTATTCCCCCATCTTTTGTAAGGCATTCTTGAATAGGTTTCAACTTCTGAGAGTATCTCCTTGTATTCTAATTTTGTGTGACTGGTAAAAGATGATTACAATTCCTCACTTTTCTGTGTTTGTCTAATCTTTGAACACTGTGTCTCTATCGGATTTGGAAGTTTTAATTAAATGATTTTTTCCCTTTGACATACATGTACACATGTGTTCTACATGTATGTTAAAAAGAACTGTAACGATTACAATACAGTGGAACGTCGCTATAACGAACATCGTGGGATCCACAGAAATTGTTCGTAATAGCGATCATTCGGTATAGCGATCTTCTCATTTTAGTGGCGCCCTCTTTCATTGTGCATGTAGTTGCATTTACAAACCACGCGCGGAGTTGCAAAACGACAAACATGTCCATTAATATTTTCAATTCCGTAACAGAAATTCACCAAGTACGCTCTGGTAGTTACTGAAAGACGACTTCGAACACGTGTGACTATTGAATAATGTAATTACACAGTTTTTGAGCTTAGGCCAAAAAAAAAAGGCTCCGGTTTCTGGTATGGAGCTTGCCCCAAAAGTGGTGTGACGACGCATTTTTTTTTTTTTTTTTACCTGTTTTTTTTTTTTTTTTGGCTTCATATGTCGGCTGATGACTGCAAATGATGCCCGACTAAACTTAGTGCAAATATATGGGAGTCCAGAGAGGCCACATCAAGCTTATTCTCGATCATAACCCCATCTAAAAACACGTTAAAATTGTGCAGCAGCAGGATTCCAGTCAAACCAGTGAGTTTGGCGGTTTTGAGACATCATCTTGTATTGAAAAAAAAACTTTTTCATTTTGCCGACGCGCATGGCTACGGCGACGCGCGCGCATACCAGAAACCGGAGACTTTTTTTTTTTGGCCTTACATTGGTGTTTTTTTTCCTACTATTCATTGGGGAAATAATAACCATTTGTCGCTCTTTTGTTGACATTTCCAACAACAATGTTCAGTACCTTTTGTACACAAAAATTGGGAGCCAAGGCTGATGTTCGGTATAGCCAAATGTTTGGTATAGCTGTGTTCGGTATAGCGACGTTCCACTGTATTTCATGTGGCTGCTTGTACACAAAAAGCCTTTTATTCACTCATGGAAAACAACTGTAGCGGTAGAAAATAAAAGAAAACATGCCAAATTCCACATCAATAACCTCAATGTGCTATTTTTAGCCTTTTTCGCCAGTACCTGTTTGCGCACACCTTGTCAGGAAATGAAACAGTATGGCTTGGGATTTGATTAAATTTTCCAATCTGGAACAAAAATTATAAATGAAGAAACGTTCTTGAAAGTAGTGAGCAGAAAAAGATGTGGACGCAATTGTACATGTAGATTTAGGGGGGGAAAAGGAAATGATTTTGCTAGAAGTTTCTTTCTCAGTTTTACCTTCAAACTTTCCATTAAACACTGTGGCATTATTCATGTAGAAAAGTTCTTCAAATTTCATTCCCCAAAATTAAATGCATATTTGAGACATTTAAAAACAGAATTTGGTACTATTCAAAAACAAAAATCAATAGTTTCCAGTGAATACTAATTAACAGTGGCATTTAATTAATGCAGGTTTCCCTAGAAAATCAAACAGATAAACCAATTATGATAGTGACAGTGGCCTAATCTCATGGTCATGAATATTATTACTTTTACGTTTTCGGTGCTGGTGTGTTGTGCCGTCGGCTCCATTGATTTGCATTGATTTCCAATGCAGATGGGTTTTAGGGAACGTCGCTCGTCTTGTGCATGCTTCTGGGTTGAGGTTGATTCATGTACATTCAGATGTTTACTGACAGACTCACTTTGTATGATAATAAACAATAAGTTGGGGGGAAAAAGAAAATATTTAACTAATTGTAGCCTCATTTAAGCTCAGCAAATGTTCCTCAGGGGATGTTAATTGAGATACCGGTATTAGTGGAGCAATTTAAAATGGTCATGCCAGGTGTTTAATTGGGAGGGGCGTAATCATTTCTGCAGCCACTACGTTACCTGTCAAGTCAGACGGAACAGGGTTTTAGGGGCCGCCACCATGATTTAAACTTAACTCCCTCGCGTCTTTTACTAGGAACTGGACCAAGTCCATCAAAATCAATCAATCACTGTGTGCCCAATACAAAACTGTACAAATGGAATCCACTGGTTGACATTCATGGACTTGCTACACATGACTTTTATCACAATAGCAGTACAGGAAGCTGGGCAAAATCAATCGGATTTATAGTCACGCCAGGCCTTCTAGACCAAGTCCCCCAAAATCCACCAAAATGGGAGGGGCGAGGGGGTGGATTTTGATGGAGTTGGGGTGGTTAGGGTTAATGTTGTCAGACTTGGGGGGGGGGGTTTGAGAGAAGTGTTTTATAGCGGAGAAAAGAGCAAGGATGAGCTGTATATGTGCAGGCAAGATTCAGGGAATAATCAGTTGATATTAGTTTTATTGTTGGAAAATTCCAAGACAAGGGTGGACTTTCTTTAGCCTTTCCGAGTTATGTTTAAATTAGTCCACTTTATGCTGTCCCCCAGTCCAAAATCGAAGTCTAGAATTAATAATGGAGGGAATGTGTGGGAACTAGCCCCACTTTTCTTTCTCATTGTTTGGCAAAACCCTGGCCTCTTGATGGGAATTCTGAAATGTTAAGGGAGAAATGATGTGTATGAACCAATGAAATGTATTTGGATGTGCTGTTAACTTTGTTGCCAGGCTGACGTAAGGATGCCATTTTTGGGTAGGCCTGCATAAGCCTAATTCAGAATTTACAATCTTTACAAAAAATTACAAATTTTAGAGTGAAGTAAATTTGTTAAATTGCTTCAGTTAATGTGATATATTTCTTCCTTTTGTAACCCTGAAATGGCAACCATTACTACAGCATCTTCTTCACAAATACAGCCTGTTGCTTAGGCCAAAATAAAATAGTTCTGCTTCCGGTTTCCCTATCTACCCTATTCTGACAGGCCCTTCCCTAACTTTTTTATGGGAAAAATGAGAAAAACACCCAAAACCATCAATTTCTGCCATTTACCCTTGACTACATGCATCCGCATCCATATGATCGTACACAAAAAAAAAATGGCAAAAAAAATTTGAAAAATTACCTACCTACCTACCCTATTCGAATGCCATGTAATTGGAAGCAGAACTATTTTTTTTGGCCTTAAAGTAGTATCATCTTTCAATGGAATATACATGTATAAAAAAGTTTTACATTTTGGTCATTTTCTTGTCTTTTGTTTTTTAAAATTTTGTGCATAGTTTTGTAGCCGACATTTACTAGAGCCAGAGGGAGCCTCGACCCATTACCAAGCTGTGTGCCGAGCATTGCTGACAGAAGCACAAGATCTCACCCAGTTCCTTCAAGTCATTGCATCAAGTACAAAGGTAGAAAAAATAATGTTCTTAAGACCTACACTGCCCGATCTTCCCATTTGGTGTTAGTTTCTTGTTCAGTATCAATTTAAGAAGAACGTTTGTATCCTTCGGCCCTTCCACACATTTTAAAAACTGTGTATTTGACCCCAGTCGAACCCCTAGGATTTTGGAACTCCCGAGTTTTTGGGAACTCCTTTCACACTGGTAAGAATCCAAGCTGCTTCTGCAAAGGTCCATACTCTGTAGGCCTTTTCACACTAGAGCCTCTCAACCCGGGTTGAACTCAACCCTGGGCGAACCCTGTGCCACCCCGGGTTGAGTTTTTGATTTTCCAAACCCGTGTACAACCCCGCACTGTTTGACACTTGTTTCGTGCAAACCGAGCTTATCAGTTACTATACTGTTTTGAACCCTGGCCAGAGTTTCAACCCTGGTTGGAAATTTCAACCCTGGTCTGGAGGAAAATCAGTCCCAGGGTTGACGCAGGGTTGGCGCAGGGTTGAAAATGTTCAAGTGTGAAATGCCGTATGTTGAAATCTCCACCCTGGTCTTAACCCTGGTCTGGAGAAGAGTTGAGTTCAACCCGGGGCGAAAATCAATCGCAGGGTCAAAAATTTCAAGTGTGAAATGCCGAATGTTTTCAACCCTGTGTCAACTCCGAGATTTGTCTAGTGTGAAAAGGTCTTGTGTGGGTAAAATTCATCCCTGGACAGGGACTAGCGTTAATAGATGCTACCAAGGTAAAAAAATCCAAAATCATAGCTGTCCCATGTACAAAAATCATTCATTAAAAAAAAAATTGTTACATTTGTTATTTACACTAGAACTGCATGAGTATTTATTAAAATAGAGTTTTCAAAAAATATTTTTCAAACAATTTTGGAATTTTCTCCAGAGTTTACAAAGTCTACATGCCGAACATGGTGACGATGATCAAGATGCGCATTTAGAAAACATCAAACCAAAGCAATGGGTAAGTACAAACACACTGAGGTGAAACCTGAAGAACAAAAATCAGTTGCCACAGGACAGGGCCCAATTTCATGGCTCTGTCGTGAGCGAAGAATTCTCGCCAATTATGGCTGAAAATTCCTTGGCTACATTAACGTATTTCATGAGTTTAAGAGAGGAATTTTGGCTTAGCGTAAATGCTTTCATCCCACAACTAAGAATTCTGTGATTACAGGGTTAGGCCGAAAATCCACGTGTCTGTTTTCGATGTGTGTATTGCGCTGTGCATTTACCCATTGCGTAATCGTGGTGCGTAACGAATAAGCCTTTAGATAACTACAATGTACAGTCGAGTCTCGTTAATACAAACTCGTTCGGACCTAGCCAAATTGTTTGCTATATCAGAATTTTGTATAAAGAGGAACATCAGTCCCATTCATTGTGTACATAAATGCACAGTCGGGACCAAGGCCTTATGTTTGTTATAACCAGAATTTTGTATTAACAGAGTTTGTACTAACGAGAGTCAACTGTACATGGTAATGGAAATTGGTATGTTCAGAAAGCTTAGAAAATGCCCAGGAAGTATGGGTTATTAGTTTTTCAAATTAGTTTTCAAATTATTTTTTTCGGTCTGTTTGCCTGTCTATGATAAACAGCGTCGTATCTACAGTATAATTCTCAATTTATTGATGCTTGACAATGGTGATGGACCATTAACTTCTGTATCCTGGTGACAAAAATTCCCAGACCGACATAATGAGTAATTGGGCGTCATTGTTTGGAGGAAGGCCGGAATTTTTAACTTGAATGACGAGACAGGCATGACTGACCGAGGGCAGTCGCCGAGCTTCAGTGGTTTCGAGGACAGTACTCGACCAGGGTCATCCCATTTTAAGACAACTGTTGAAGCGAGGATAAAAGGGCGGCCAAAATTTTCATAAAGGGTCTATTGGTGACCTCCAAAACATTTTACACCTGATAAATATTTTCAAACATAGTTTGGGGTCAAGAGGTGTGAAGTGATTTTTAAGTACAGATACGGATACCTCTTTATCTTTATTTTTTGTACATGTACTCATTATTCGTATATATATTGTACAACGTGCATGTACCGTATTTATTTCTTTACAATTAAATCAATTTTATGGGATTGAATATGCGTCCGAAGATGTAATTTGCAAATTCAATATTGTTGTGATTTTTTTCTTGCTAGCCCTTAGACAACACTGAGTATATTTTTTCTTGCTAGCCCTCAGACAACACTGAGTATATATTTTTTTCTTGCTAGCCCTCAGACAACACTGAGTATATTTTTTTCTTGCTAGCCCCCAGACAACATTGAGTATATTTTTTCTTGCTAGCCCTCAGACAACACTGAGTATATTTTTTCTTGCTAGCCCTCAGACAACACTGAGTATATTTTTTCTCGCTAGCCCCCAGACAACACTGAGTATATTTTTTCTCGCTAGCCCTCAGACAACACTGAGTATATTTTTCTCGCTAGCCCCCAGACAACACTGAGTATATTTTTCCTTGCTAGCCCTCAGACAACACTGAGTATATTTTTTCTTGCTAGCCCTCAGACAACACTGAGTATATTTTTTCTTGCTAGCCCCCAGACAACACTGAGAATATTTTTTCTCGCTAGCCCCCAGACAACACTGAGTATATTTTTTCTCGCTAGCCCCCAGACAACACTGAGTATATTTTTTCTTGCTAGCCCCCAGACAACACTGAGTATATTTTTTCTTGCTAGCCCTCAGACAACACTGAGTATATTTTTTCTTGCTAGCCCTCAGACAACACCGAGTATATTTTTTCTTGCTAGCCCTCAGACAACACTGAGTATATTTTTTATTGCTAGCCCTCAGACAACACTGAGTATCTTTTTTCTTGCTAGCCCCCAGACAACACTGAGTATATTTTTCTTGCTAGCTCTCAGACAACACTGAGTATCTTTCTTCTTGCTAGCCCCAGACAACACTGAGTATACTTTTTCTTGCTAGCCCTCAGACAACACTGAGTATCTTTTTTCTTGCTAGCCCTCAGACAACACTGAGTATCTTTTTTCTTGCTAGCCCTCAGACAACACTGAGTATATTTTTTCTTGCTAGCCCTCAGACAACACTGAGTATATTTGTTCTTGCTAGCCCTAAGACAACACTGAGTATACAGTGAACCCTCCTTTTGTTTGATCAGTCACAGACAGTCAAAATTTCAATCCTGTTCCCCTGCCATGCCTTTTGCACAGGCCAGTCACCAACAGTCAGATCATATTTCTTGTAGGCACTGTGACAGTCATATTCCATTAACAGACAAAAGCAAGTAACTGGTAGGCACAGCTGGCTTATCAGTCTAGTGTGAAACATAGCTGTATCAGTTGTCATAACAGTCACAGCCAGTCAATCTTGCTTTACATGTAGGCAAGCTTAGAGCACTCAACGGTTTAAAACAGTCACTCGATTGGTTTTGGCTTCATTAAATTTGCCAGCCAGAGAGGGAGGGTTACGTTGGTGAAGGGCAATCCAAAATTCTGTAGGACCCAGACCCTGTATATCAACCTGATACATTCTTGCTTAGGCAAAAAAAAAAGTCTCCGGTTTCTGGTATGCGCGCGCGTCGCCGTAGCCATGCACGTCGGCAAAATGAAAAAGTTTTTTTTTCAATAAAAGATATGATGTCTCAAAACCGCCAAACTCACTGGTTTGACTGGAATCCTGCTGCTGCACAGTTTTAACGTGTTTTTAGATGGGGTTATGATCGAGAATAAGCTTTATGTGGCCGCTCTGGACTCCCATATATTTGCACTAAGTTTAGTCGGGCACCATTTGCAGTCATCAGCCGACAATTGAAGCAAAAAAAAAAAGGTAAAAAAAAAAAAAGCCGCATCGCCGCACCACTTTTTGGGCAAGCTCCATACCAGAAACCGGAGACTTTTTTTTTTGGCCTTGCCGTGGTCCCAATTCTATGTTTTATTAAGAAGTTTGCCAAAGGCACTGCAAAGTGAATCCTGAAGTTGTGGTCTGAATATCTTCCAATATGGGTAGGAAGGTTTATAAAAACAAAAGATTATGCTGAAAATATCCAATTAAACTGCAGCTCCCGTCAGAGTATAAGTCTCAACCCATTTGAAATATTCAAGCTTTTTGGGGGTATACCTGTCTCAAGCAAAAACCCAGTCAACTTCAAGAACCCAGTCATGGTACCTACTGTCATACCTTATATTTCACTAAACTTAGGGACTCAAAAATGATCCAATAGGGTTAACTTGCTCTTCTGTATCTCTCACAGGCTAGGATTTGGATGCAGGTTCTGCAGCAGCTCAGGCAAGGAGTCAAGCTCAAGGAGATCAGTGATACCTGTACCTCCCATCGTAGCCGCATCCCCATCGAGTATGAGCTGACTCCCTACGAGATCCTGATGGATGATATACGATTCCACAAGTACACGCTCAAACAAGTCCTGGTGAGTCTTGGGTTTATTACGACAAGTCTAACCATACTGAAAAATTTGTTTCAAGTTTGCTGGACGACTTTCAGCTGCTCAGTATTGTAGTACAGATACTTGTGATAGATCACAAGCACATCACTAGTGAGGTTGTAAGTAATCACAAGTCAATTCACAAGGCCAGTCACAAGTAAAAGGGGATTTAATTACAAGTGATGTTCTTCCCACAGTTCATTTGAGTACAGTGGAACGTCGCTATACCGAACACTGCTATACTGAACATTCGGCAATACCGAACATCGTCCTTTGCTCTTGATTTTTGTGTACAAAATGTACCGAATATTGCTGTTGAAAAATGTCAACAGAAGAGCAAAAAGTGGCTATTATTTCCCAAATGAATAGAAGGGGAAAGCCACCAATTGCTGTAGTACCATTAGTAAGCTCACAAGCTGCGTAATTACATTATTCAATAGTCGGCACGTGTTCAAAGTCATCTTATAGTAGTACCAGAGCGTGCAGGGTGAAGTTCTGAAGGGCGCTATTTATTGAAAAATGAGTACCGGAGCACCAGCAGCTTAAAATCGCTATACCGAACGATTGCTATTACGAACAATTTATGTTGATCCTGCGATGTTCGTTATAGCGGCGTTCCACTGTACCTTGTGAGTTGACTTGGGACTGGGTGACTTACGATTGACTTACGATTGACTTGTGATTGACTTGTGATTGACTTGTGCTTGACTTGTGATAGACTTGTGATTGACTTGTGATTGGCTACATAGCTTGTGATGCACTACAAGTAGGTCCACTACAAGGCTAGAGCCGCTGTGATATTGACACTGCAATGAATTTCAGATCTAAAAACAAAGCAATGGATTATTGTGGGACTCGAACCTGCCACCTCCGTAAAACTACTCCACCAGCTGAATTGTCTAGCCCTATTGGTATTGTCTCCCAAATGATCAGTTTTGGGTTTTTGTTTTAATTGGTGTGCTAGTGAAAATGCCATACGCTCTTCAAGTAATTCTTATTAAACTTTGGGTCTTGGATTTGGTGATTAAAGGGAATATACAACATTTGCAAACATAAAAAAAAACCTGCCAAATTATTATGAAATACCTTACTTGGGTGTTAGTGAATGACAGTCTAAAGCATCCTTTGTAAGCGTGGCACCTAGTGTGCTGTCATTTTCAAGAAAAGTCAAATTTTTGTGTCAATTTCCAACGATGGTAAAATATTTGCCCCCTTAATCCATCCATTTCTGAAAATTTCAACAAAAGCAAATGTTGTATATTAATCTTTAAGTACATGGATTATTTAATAAAGGCATAATCTGGAAGGTTTGAATAACGCATATCATATCTACGTATTAATTTACTTGATGATATTAATGTTGAAATGTGGCATTGTTTTAGAGCGCCTGTGCATGAGACTGTCAACATTGGAAGTAGTGTATGTTTGATTTCACCCATCATTCATCAAGATTTTATTTCATGATTATTTTCAAGTTTTACTTCTCTGTTTCATTTTCCTGTCATGTATCTATGTGCATTATCTGTACGTCAATTTTGTTTTATCCTTTACATTCTTATAGCTCATTAATGATGTAAAATTTTGCTTTTGAAATGTATGTTTGTCTAGATTGCAGCGTTCTAGAGATGCTACCCGGTACATTTTACTAAGGGGGCTGGCACATTAATTTATTGACACCAACTGCGTGTTCTTTTCCCCCTCCTGTTATTTATTTTTTGCCATGTAGGTGAATGGTGACTTACCCCCTAGGGTGAAGAAGGAGGCCCATGATGTCATACTGGACTTCATCCGGTCCAGACCACCCCTCAAACCAGTAATGAATCATTCCTTGCTTTGCATTGCTTTGGGCTGGAAGGGATCGCTGCATCTCTTGCAAATAGGGGTGTTTGAATCCTACATGCAGTCATTAAAACGGCTGCAATTAAATTTTTGCTAATACTGTGGAAGCCTAATCTCACATTAACTGAACATATTGACATTAAAACTCAACTAATTGATAGTATATAAAAGCAAACCAAAATAATTACATTAAATTTAAGGATAATTATTACGCACACATGCCTAGGAAAAATTAATAATGAAAAACAAATTTATGGGAAAAAATAAATGAATTGCAAGACATTTTTAAAACATTCTTACATTGGAGTTTTCTGGTTTGATGTACCGTACATGTATCTTAGTATCATATCTCTAAAACTCCAGTTTTAAAATTATTTTGATTCACATATTGTCAATACACATTCCCAAATGATGAGCCCGATCCCTGCTACTATGCCATATAGTGCTACTATGCCATATTGTTCAGGTCTTTCACAGCATTTTATTTTGCTCTCTCATTCTGTTTTGCTGAACGACTTGTGTTGATGGTTTGTGTTGCAGTTGCTTGAATGTTTGCATGTGATTGGTAGCAATTTGATGTACAGTGTTTTGAATGTACTACATGCTAATGTCATTTTCTGTTCATGACTCGAACAGAAATCGGGTCTTCAATTTAAACAAATTAGTATAAATGTTGGCCTCTTTTCAAAGATTTGAATAGTTGTTATCAAGTCAATCAAAGAAAATTACTATTCGGGACACTAGTCATGGTCATGACTAACACTGACAGGTGGTGAATATAATGAAAAAAGGAATACCTTTGTCACAGTTCAAGTGAATAGCTTGGTGCTTGACTTGAGACTGGAGGACTTATGATTGACTTGTGATGGACTTGTGAGGACATGTGATTGACTCTTGATTGACATGTGATTGACTTGTGAGTACTTGTGATTGACTTGTGAGGACTTGTAAGACTTGTGAGGACTTGTGAGACTTGTGAGGACTTGTGTTTGACTTGTGAGATTTGTGTTTGACTTGTGAGACTTGTGACTGACTTGTGAGTACTTGTGATTGACTTGTGAGGACTTGTAAGACTTGTGAGGACTTGTGGTGGACTTGTGAGGACTTGTGATGGACTTGTGAGGACTTGTGATTGACTCTTGATTGACATGTGATTGACTTGTGATTGACTTGTGATTGACTTGTGAGGACTTGTGATAGACTTGTGAGGAGTTGTGATAGACTTGTGAGGACTTGTGATTGACTAGTGAGGACTTGTTATTGACTTGTGAGGATTTGTGATTGACTTGTGAGTGACTAATTATGAGGACTTGTGAGTGACTAATTATGAGGACTTGTGATTGACTTGTCCGGATTTGTGACTGATTTGTGAGGATTTGTGATTGACTTGTGAAGTCTTCTGAATGACTTGCGAGGACTTCTGAATTGACTTGTGAGGACTTCTGAATGACTTGTGATTGACTTGTGAGGACTTGTGATTGACTTGTGAGGACTTGTGATTGATTGACTTTTGATTGACTTGTGAGGACTTGTGATTGACTCCAAAATTCATAAAAATTTGTGATTTAGTTGACAGTTTGAATACTGATAATGTTGTATTGCAGATACCTAAGGATAGTCGACTTCCTTTGAGGACAGAGAGTTTATACGAGAGATTACTGAACGACATCCGATCCAGACCCTCATTGGCTCCTGCCTCCAACAGAGTCATCCCAGGTTGGAACAGACTTTTCACGTTTGTGTTGCATTTTTGTGATGTTTGTTTTTAAATAGGCTCTTCACCCTCAGAAAGAAAATATTAAATCACTAGCAGTATAGTTTGATATAATTCATGCAACTCTCTCTCTCTCTCTCTGATTTTTTTCCATAGAACGGAAACTCAAGCCCAAGAAGAAGAAGAAGAAGTCCAAAGCCCGGCCCAGGATGCGCCATCAGAGTACCAGTGAGGGCAGCTGTGCCTCCAGCGTGGACTCGGAGGATCTAGAGATATTTGATACCTCACCGGAGCTGCCCAGGAAAGTGCTACGCGCCGAGATCACATTGGATTGGTCGGATGAGGTGAGTCCAACAATCTCCACATAACAGCCAATCCAAGCGAGAACAATGGTTGACCATCACGCACACCAGTTTGACTAAATTTGGATTAGTCTAATGGACTATTTCAGGACCAGGTCTTCTGTATGTACCAACATTTTCTGGCTGTACCAAGATTACTGGTTACCAGCACAAGACTGAACAGTTTCATGATGATGTTCTGACTAGCGTTTGACTAGAGACATTCGCAAGTTATTGTTAATGCGCACTTGTTACGGCATAGGTTACATCCATAGAGCTTTATTAAATTACTAGAGCGCTAACTCCTCATTCTTGCGCGCGGAGACGCTTAGAAGCCGCTCTGGGAGCAGACATTTTGAATTTATGTGCGTGTTTGTAGAACGCAATCAAAATAGATGGATTAAATTTAAAAGTGTACTCTAAATGCAACCCGCAAGTAGAAGATACGCAAACAACTTAAGCGCATCATGACGGTTAAAAAAACGTCACGGCAAAAAGCATCTGCAGCAGAGGGACGCGCACACGTTGCGCTGTTTGCGTACAGCAAAATAAAACGCTCATTTGCTGATCATGAGTTTCGGTTTGGGTGTATTGGTTTTGATGGCGCACCAGTATGGAATACAAATGCAGATATGCAAATAGCCGTACAAAAGCCATACAAAATTTGAGTTTTCCATAGGTTTGCGCACAAACATGGATGTGCTCATCATGCATTACTTTGTACATCGAGTTAGCACTCTAGTAATAAAAAAAGCTTGTGGTTCACTGTTGAGAACTTGTATCTCATCAGAAGTTGTTACGTTATGTTTCCAAAACTGACACTGATAATGTTATTCAATTCTGTGTGTATTTTGTTTATTTTGTTTATTAATTAATTCTGGTAATAAAAGCAAGGATCTTCTGAAAAGCTACCGGGTATACAGGGTTTTGAACTCACAAGCCTGAAGAAATATGTGGAGTGCTGACATTGACAAACGTGCACCTTTAAGATGCACCTGCCTCAGTAGAGACTTGTGAAGTGGATGAATAATTTATCAACTTCTGTTCATCATTTATGATATAGGCAGCTGCCATCCATACCTTGCTTTTTTTTAACAAACAAGAAATTTGAAGAAGTTACATTGAGTAACAGACGTTGACTTGCACAAGTGTGGAGAAAGGAGCTGTATTGCCACTTGTTTTTGTCAACTTCAATTTTCAAATTAAAATCTTTCTTTGAATTCCTCTTGAGTTCTGTACAGGCCACTTCTCACCTTTCATAAGTGAATAACGTAAAGTGCCAATTTCTGGCCACTTATTTTTGCCGACTTCAATACGAAATTCTGGAATTCTGTTCAGGTCACTTTTTTGGATAGCCAATTATATGAATGATTTCAGTGAAAAATATATTTTCTGGAAAAATTCCCACGACACTGCTTTTTAGAGATGCCGTATATATCATGGCAGATTAATTACAATCTGAGTGATACAGTGAGTGGATAATGGAGATTTGAGTGGATATTTATACTCCTATAAAAGTGTCCACTCAACTAAGAAGATAAAATGTCTAGGTTGACATTTTATGACTGCTTTAAAAAAAAGAAAATTGAATGCACTTGAAAGAAAAACTCCTGTTAAAAATTTGACCACTTTAGAGTTTGAATTGGCAAAAACCAACTTCTTGTCACACATATCAACAAAACTATACAGGAGTTTTTTTCTTTGTGAAAGGTTCTCAATTACATTTTACCAGGTTACTAAATCTGCTGTTAGTAATTTTTGCTAAAGCAAAATAAATTTTGACGCAGGCGATTTGAGAAATTTCTCAAAAAAGAGAGCAGTTTTGTGCGTTTTTCCAGGAACCTTCCAGAAGTCTTCAAATGCGTACAAGGTGCAGAGGCTCATTCCAGCCCCTTATAGAATAATAGTGACTTGTCTCTTCCATCCTGAATCTTGCAAAACTCTTGGTGGACATTGAAGGATGTGAGAGGTTTAGGTTTAAAGGGAAGATACAACATTTGCAAACATCAAGAACGAAATGATCAAATTATCACGTAATACCTTACTGAACTGTTAGGGAATGACAGTCTAAAGCATCCTTTAAAATCGTGGCTCCTGTTGTGCTGACATTTTCAAGAAAAACTGTATTTTTCCAACGCTGGTCGGCTGACCAGCGTTGGAGAAAGTGGCTTTTTTTCAAAAACTGTTCTTAATTTTTCATATTTAGTTATTCGGACTTTTCTTTGCAATTGATTACACACCCGTGAAGGGGTACAAGCCTGCTAGACTTATTCTCTGACCTTACAATTCCCCAAAGTGTATTAATTGCTCCGTTTTATCTTAAGTGGGGTAAGGGAACCAGACTAGAATATGAACCTAGAATATGTTTTCTTTTTCTTTTTTCCAGCATCTACAAGCCCAAAACGTGAATAAAGTCAGTTTAACAATATTTTCTCATGATAACATACTAATCCTCCAAATCCTCTTATTTCTGAAAATTGCAGCAAAAGCAAATGTTGTACATTCCTTTAAAGATTGCGATTATCTTCAATGTGTGTTTTTTTACTTTTCATTCTCAGGATGATGTGACTTCGTCAGATACCAGCCAGCTCACCATCACGCCACGGAACGATGACTTGGATTTGACCCCTCAGCCTAGGAGAGATCAGTTGAAGCCCTTCTGGCGACTGGAAACTCTCAACGCTCCCAGCTTCGACAGTAAGCTTTTCATAACTTCCAACTTAATTTTTTTAAAAATAATTGTTTATAAAGTTGACGAAAGAAATTCACTGGAGCAGAATTTGAACATGCGACCTCCTAAACTCTGTATCGGTGCTCTACGCTTCTATATTTTGGTCATATCCCTTTCAATAATTAAATTTAATTCAACTTTTCCTCAAGTAACCTTAACTTTCAGGTAAACAATTGTACGGTTTTATTTTGTATATTGTGCGAAGATTTTTTTTGCTCTGAAATCTTACAGCAGACAAGAAGCAATGTGTTATACAAATATTGAGTGGCTCAGCGTGGAATGGGAGGAATATTGCCGCAAGGTAAAATCTGGACTTTTCCATTTCACGAGGCGAAGCCGAGTCAACTGGAAAAGTCCAGATTTTACCGAGCGATAATATTCCTCCCATTTCACAATTTAAAGCCACTCAATATTTGTTTTATATACCTGACATATAGATCCTTGTCATTTGATATATTTGAACTTTTATTTCAATACAAAACTGGAGGAAAATGTATTGCTCTCTTCCAAACCACCCCTTCACGAAAATGTTTGAACCCAACGCTGTAGCGCTGGCTCTTTGGAACAATAGGCGCTACGCGCAACGCTGAACGCGCACATCAGCATGCATTTGCACACAAATACCGCATCATGATCCTAACTGTTCAATAGTATTTCCCATTCCCCATGGACGGATAGTACTTTTTGGGCCGCGGTGTGAATGGGAGCAATAACAAATGTCACGTGATGTGAGTTCCACCAATCAAATGACAAGAATCTGTAAGGGGCCTCACGTTATGACTCAATTTCAAGAAGTCAAAATGGTCGATAGACAGATGGTTTATCCCATTGCAGCAAATAGAAATTAACATGGTTTACACAGCGGAAATACATAAAAATCATAACAGTTTTGTCAACCACAAAGTACTTTTTATACTTGGCCTTCTGTATGTAACAAGAATTTTGTGTGTGTTCTTGAACACTGCTAGATGTTGGTAGTTAAAGGATGGTTCCTAACTTTAATACAGAGGGAGATGTTTAAATATTTCATGGTACTCTGATGGTTACACTCTTAACTTGATTGCCAGCCTTGTTGTCACCTGATTCTTCTGTGACGCCAACCAACGAAGAAGACGACGGCGCGAGGGAGAGTGACGTCGACGAACAACCGCACGAAGAAGAAGAAGAGGAACCGATGCCTAAACAAGAGAGTCCCAGACGACACAGTATAGCCATCTGCCAAACGCTCACACAGCTCTCAAGTCATTCGGTAAGAAATAGAGAACAGTATGACTGTGAAATTGACCTATCGCGGTAAAATCGCGTTAGAATTGCGTCAATGCAGCTTGTGAAATATTGTCCAATTACATGATATACAAATGGATGCACAAAATCTGAGACTAACAAAACTTATACACAATTCTATAGGGTTGTCTGAGGGGCGTGGCTAACTCGCAAACGGCGATAGGTCAATTCTTAAGCAAGTTCAGTCAATAACTATCACGCTTGCAACTTTCGATCAGCTGAGTTTTACTCATTTTTTTTTACTTTGCATGATTGCCATTACAAATTGGAAAAACTCTGTACAAAATCTTGTGTGGTTTGGATTAGCCTCGTTTTTTTCCCTTCTAAATTGCCAGTTGCATGCCTGACTATGCAGTGGTGGATCAAGGGATATAGGGGTTTAAACCCCCTTCTTGAACCGCCCAAAAAAGGAAAATATTGAGAGGCAAAAACAATATCAGATGGTGGCGGAACCCCCTTATTGACAGCTTAAACCCTCCTTTGGTGCCAAATCAGGATCCATTCCTGCTTTTACTAAACCCAGAATGTCAAGTCCGCACAGGTCAATCACAAGTCGGTTAGAGCTTTTGTTTCAAGCTTATTGTGTTCTCTGTTGTTGTTGTCGAGTCCGTCACAAATCCATATCACAAGTCTAGACTAGTCTATTGACTATTCAGGACCTGCTGATGGAGTTAGTCACATGCCTGGCTATCGATCACCTCTTAAGTAGATGTACATTCTTCTTGTCTTATTTCACAGGAGCGATACATTCCACCAGAATGTCTGGCTTTGACCGTGGATGAGGTAATTCACATCAGGAGCGTCCTGGTCAAAGCTGAGATCGAGAATCTTAGAGTCAACCCAAAGATTCACAACGGTGTACTCAGAGAAAAGGTAAAAGTTTAGTCAAGGTATTTCCAAGCAAACGTGGCTCATCAGGGTCGAGTTTATCTATGGTTTTCTTGCTTTGAAATGACTGAGAATATAAAAATGTTTGTGAAAAGCGGCAGACATGTATAGCACAGTTTATGCACATCTATAAGTAATTAGCCCATCCAGGGACATTATGGGAATACCACTGATGTGGTTTTGAGTAAAGTATCTAATGATTTGTGTTATACCGCCCTCTGTTGATCCAAACAACTTAGTCTAGTAGTTTGGAGTCTCTATAGTGTTGGAATATTGGTGACCTTTTTATCAAGAATTGAGTTGATTTTTCATCTTCTGTCTGTTAATTGTGTCATGGCGCCCTCTAAAGGTGGATGCTTTTATAGCCACCCGTGAAGCAGGAGATTAGCATATTATTTGAAAAACATAATTTCTTGAACTTGTACATCACGATTTTTGGTTGATGCGGAGTGCAGGGTCTTTAAACATTTTCAGAAGGCAGGGTGATGTTGAGTTGGGGGTTGGGGGGTTGGGGGCGATGTCTGTCACATTTTAATTGTTGGTACTGCTATTAATTGCAACTTGTATGAACACACAGAACCGGGTACGCATGTTTTCAGTTAATGTTTTTAAAAATCATCCATTACGATGCTTTCTGTTTAATTTTTTTATGCCCCCTTTTTCTTGTTGAAGTATCAATGAAGCTAGGTCAACTTGGCTGAATTTTTTAGGATGGCTGGATGTGATAGTGAGGGGGATGTGCTTTTTTTGGGAGGGGAAGGAAGAAAGATAAAAAAAATATGATTATGTCACCTTCATCATTAATGTAATTCGTTCTGTAGAAAGATACATTTTTAGATTTTTTTTTTATCTGAACCTCAAATTGTTCATGTAAAACCAAAAGTGCAGGCAATATAATACAAATGTACAATGAAATCTCGATAAATCAGACCTCAAGGGAACAGGGCCCAATTCCACGGCGCTGCTAAGCACACAATTTTTGCTAACAGAGCCTCCGTCTATTTCATGGAGACCATAAGCATAAGCATAGCAAAAGGCATGCTTACTTCGGAGGAAAAATTTGCTTAAATTAGTGACGTAACATGCACGCGCGACCGTGAACACGTCCACGCCGTGAAATATTGCTTAAGGTTAGCAAATTGTTCTGCTATGCTAAGCACAACTTTTCTGCTAACTGTTAAGCAGTGCCGTGAAATTGGGCCCTGGTTCACAATTTGACTTAAGCAGATCGAGTTCTGAGTTAAGCAGGGTTGTATATCATTGTTACTGAAGGCAATTGATTCTTTGTTGACTTAACAGTTGATTTGAGTTATCAGAGTTTGACTTATGGAGATTTCATTGTATAATACAAAAGTTTTCATCAAAACTTCATTAGTCAGTCTCCACTCTATGGCTAAGTTACCGTCCATTTACTGATAGTTTGACTGCGTTTTATTCACAGATTTGTTTCTCTTGCAAAAAGAAGTTTGCACTTTTCAAGCGCAAGAGTAGATGCAAGCTATGCAAAAGGTAAAAGTGCTGAGAGTACACACTGGACTGAACAATTTGCAGTCAATTTCTCCATTTAAAACTTCTTTTTTTTTGGAGATCACCCAGAATGCCATTTTAGCTGGTATCTGGTGTACGGAATTTGTTTTTATCTCGATTTTAATCATTAACATTTTTAAGCTATACAGGCCTTGTACTCTAGAACCGAATTCAGTTACTCTTTAGACCTTTTTTTTAAATAATATTTTTGTTAATTATTTTCATTTCCATCTTTGAAAAATCTTCAGAAAGTTGAACTTCAAGTTTTTGGATTGGTAAAATTATTTCTTGTATGCGTTTTTGTTAATTTGTTACCTTACGAAAAAAAAATGAAAAAAAAAATGTTCAACTCTGTAAATTATGCCAGATTAATATTTGACAAGCGTTGTATTATTGCTGTTCCTTGCTGATGGTCATAATCAGGCTGATCTGTACCATCTGCACCAAGAAGATGTACCTGCCACGCGGGCACTTCCTCCAGATTCCCATCGAGTCACTGAGTCCCACGAGTCCCAAGAAGAGCCCAACATTCGGGGGACACAACTCACAACTGTACAAAAGGTAGAGTCAAGGCCAACCATAGAGCTATATTAAATTACTAGAGTGCTAACTCCTCATTCTGCGCGCGGAGACGCTTTGAAGCCGTCCTGGGCGCAGACATTTTTAATTCATGTGCGTGTTTGTAGAACATAATGAAATTAGATGGATTGAATTTTGAAAGTGTACTCTACATGCAACGCGCAAGTAGAACATACGCAAACAACTTAAGCGCGTCATGACGGTTCAAAAAAACGTGATGACAAAAAGCATCTGCAGCGAATACGCGCACGCGTTGCGCTGTTTGCGTAGAGCAAAATGACGCTCATTTGCTGATCGTGCGTTTCGGTTTTGGGCGTATTGGCTTTGATAACGCACTGGTTTGGAATACAAACGCAGATATGCAAATAGCCGTACAAAAGTCGAACAAAATTTCTAGGTCTCCATAGGTTTGTGCACAAACATGGATGCGCCCAGCATGCATTACTTTGTACACGAAGTTAGCGCTCTAGTAATTTAATATAGCTCTATGGGGCCAACACAGTTAGAAATGTTTGAGTATATTGGACAGATGGGTGGGAACACAGTCACAAAGTATATGTGTGGATACCTTGGTCAGGTACAGTGAAATCAGTTGCATGTCATAATTTCAGAAACAGCATTGCTCAAAATCTAATGCAGGATTTTGAACTAGTTGCACTTAACTGTTTAGGTTTAAATAGTGGGGTGCTGTGGTCCAATGGTTATGGTGTTCGACTCGTGTGCCGTGGTGTGTGAGTTCCAATCCTGATGGGGAACATGGTGCTTGTGCTCTTCAGCAAGGCGCTTTACCATTATTGCTTTGTCCTTCAGATGGGACGTAAAGCCGTGTGTGTAATGCACGTTAAAGAACCCAGTAACACTTATCGCTAAGAGAAGGGGTTTGCCCTGGTGTTTCTGGCAGTGGCTGCAATATGCGCCGCAGCACCTTGTAAACCCTTATAAAAGGTGCTACATAATGAATCTCATATCTCTCATAAACTTCATTTACCGGTACCTGTCTTTGAAAATAGACATAATTTCCAGCCCCTTGAGTACCTAATTGTTGGTAGATAGGTGTGTGATATAAGACTCCAGTATTATTATTAAACTTTGTGCACAATATACGAGTTGCGGATAAGGTGAAATTCAAGCAAAGTGTTGTTTTGTGGGAAATCTGAATGATTGCGTGGTGCGCGGGGCAGAGCTGTGCCAGTGTGGAGTGCCGTACTGTGGCCTTTTGATCTGGAGCATGGAATTCAAATTCTGTAAACTGTGGGTTCATGTCTAGACTGTAGTGTCCTGGAGGGCGTGTGTCCTTGGGCAAGACACTTTGTCCCAATTGCTTCTCTTTACCACTGGGTACCTGTAAAGGCAGGGACAGTGTTGTGTTTGAAGTGAGCCTTTTGTACCGAAATAGCAGCATCAAGCTGTGTATGCCACAGGGAGACGAAAGGCTCTTTGGAATGTTTGATTGGTCTGACGTGCAGGGGTTATGATAATGGAGTACCTTGACCACCATTTTTGTATTGTTGAATTAAATTTTGGACACATTCAGCAGGGTTCAACCTTAACTTTTTTGTTCACTAGCCAGCCGGGCTACTGAAACAACCTCTTAACTAGCCCGCGGGCATTTTCACTAGCCCGCATTTTTTTTTATCTCAAATACAAAATGGCGCATTTTCAGGCTCAATTCTGAGGCAATTTTGTCAGTGTTTTTAAATATAAACAGATCTAATAATTTAACCTTTTAAAACAATTGGAAAACGAGACACAAATTGATGAGGTTTTCTTTCTGAATTGAGTGATTTATTTCTTCCTGTCCTTTCATTTTTGCCGTATCCCAATAATATTTTGACTCACCAGCCGGGCTACTTAAGGAATAGTTTGACTAGCCCGCCGCCGTTTTGACGAGCATTTGGCTAGCGGGCTACCGCTAATTTCGAAACCTGTATTCAGTTTAATTCAGTCAGGAAAGAATTTAGTTTGGTTCATGATGTTTCAGCGGTTTTTCCTCAAAATTATTCAATTCAAGACGTCGAGTATATACTGTACTTGAAAGAAGCAATATTGGACTTTTCTTGTAAAACTGCTTCAGCATGTTCAGTGAGTGTCTACATGTTTATATGCAGAAAGACCCTCAAATTCTCCACCATGAAGCAATTTTTAAACTTCAACGGGGAACGCACTTTGGTTCGAAAGGCAAAAAACCAAATTGGGATTGGTTGAAAAGCCACGAGCTGTCACCGAACTGTCACTGAACTGTCAGCTGAGAGTTATCATTATTTGTGTCTACTAAAAGGTTGAGGGGTTGTAAGCCAACAAACTTTGTGCGCATTTCACGTCTGTTGTGCAAAAGTTTATTGACAGACTTATTAAACCATACATGATATTACCTGTGAACTATTCAAATAGTGTCCGTGCGGAAGTTGGAAGTTTGTTTGCCATGGCTTGAACCCAACAATGGCAGCTGTGTGTTTTTAGATTTCAGGGGTGAACACGATGGTGAAATGGTTATCAGGAAAGATAACACGACTCTTTAATTATGGATTATAAATTGGGGAAAAAAATAATTTGGACGTGGAAAGTTCATAAGTGAATTGTGAAATATGATGTATCAAGACCTATTGTGGAAGAAAAGATTGAAAATATCTAGCATTGCTAAGAGATGATCACACCTATCACGTTATATTCACTGAAGTCAAATCTCAAGTCAAGTCTCAACTTACTCAGGTCAAGTCTCAAGTCACTCTGGTCAAGTCTCAAGTCACTCTGGTCAAGTCTCAAGTCACTCTGGTCAAGTCTCAGGTCACTCTGGTCAAGTCTCAAGTCACTCTGGTCAGGTCTCAGGTCATGCACTCTGGTCAAGTCTCAAGTCACTCTGGTCAAGTCTCAATTCACTCTTGTCAAGTCTCAAGTCACTCTGGTCAAGTCTCAAGTCACTCTGGTCAAGTCTTAGCTAGTCACTCTGGCCCAAGTCTCAAACCACTCTGGTCAAGTCTCAAGTCACTCTGGTCAAGTCTCAAGTCACTCTGGTCAAGTCTTAGCTAGTCACTCTGGCTTAAGTCTCAAACCACTCTGGTCAAGTCTCAAGTCACTCTGGACGAGTCTCAAGTCACTCTGGTCAAGTCTCAAGTCACTCTGGTCAAGTCTCAAGTCACCATGGTCAAGTCTCAAGTCACTCTGGTCAAGTCTCAAGTCACTCTGGTCAAGTCTCAAGTCACTCTGGTCAAGTATCATGTCTCAAGACACTCTGCCCAAGTCCCATGTTAATCAACTCAAGTCTTAACTCACTCCAAACCCAAATGGAGTTTTCAAAGGCAGTTTGTACAAACATTGCACAGCGTTGCAGTGTAGTGTAACCTACTACTGACCCCTCTTTGGCACGTGCATTGACACAAATTTGTATCTATTTTTGGGTTAAGCTTGCGCAAGTCACCAAATCCTTTTCGTAAAAAAAGTTCATGTATACATGGAAAATGTTTACCCCAGTGCAGTCTCAAGTCACTCTGGTCAGGTCTCAAGTCACTCTGGGGTCAGGTCTCAAGTCACTCTGGTCACGTGTCAAGTCACTCTGGTCAAGTCTCAAGTCACTCTGGTCAAGTCTCAAGTCACTTTGGTCAAGTCTCAAGTCACTAAGGGCTAGTATCAAGTCACTATCTGGTCAAGTCTCAAGTCACTCTGGTCAAGTCTCAAGTCACTCTGGTCAAGTCTCAAGTCACTCTCGTCCAGTCTTGTCACTCTGGTTGAGGCTCAAGTCACTCATGTCGAATCTCAAGTCACCAAGGTTATTAGTCTCAAGTCACTTTGGTCAAGTCTCAAGTCACTCTGGACAAGTCTCAAGTCACTCTGGTCAAGTCTCAAGTCACTCTGGTTGAGGCTCACGTCACTCATGTCGAGTCTCAAGTCACCAAGGTCAAGTCTCAAGTCACTTTGGTCAAGTCTCAAGTCACTCTGGTCAAGTCTCAAGTCACTCTGGTCAAGTCTCAAGTCACTCTGGTCAAGTCTCAAGTCACTCTGGTCAAGTCTCAAGTCACTAAGGTCAAGTCTCAAGTCACTAAGGTCAAGTCTCAAGTCACTCTGGTGACTCTGTTCAAGTCTCAAGTCACTCTGTTCAAGTCTCAAGTCACTCTGGTCAAGTCTCAGGTCACTAAGGTCAAGTCTCAAGTCAATCTGGTCAAGTCGCAAGTCACTCTGGTCATGTCTCAAGTCACTCTGGTCAAGTCTCAAGTCACTCTGGTCAAGTCTCAGGTCACGAAGGTCTAGTCTCAAGTCACTCTGGTCAAGTCTCAAGCCAACCTGGTCATGTCTCATGTCACTAAGGGCAGGTATCAAGTCACTCTGGTCAAGTCTCAAGTCATTATCTGGTCATGTCTCAAGTCACTCTGGTCAAATCTCCATACACTCTGGTCAAGTCTCAAGTCACTCTGGTCAAGTCTCAAGTCACTCTAGTCAAGTCTCAAGTCACTCTGATCAAGTCTCAAGTCACTCTGGTCAAGTATAGTCTCAAGACACTCTGCCCAAGTTCCATGTTAATCAAGTCAAGTCCTAACTCACTCCAAATCCAAATGGAATTTTCAAAGGCAGTTTGTTCAAACATTGCACAGCGTTGCAGTGTAGTGTCACCTACTACTGACCCTCTTAGGCACGTGCATTGACAAAAATTTGAATCTATTTTGGGGTTAAGCTTGCGCAAGTCACCAACTCCTTTTCGTTAAATAAGTTCATGTATACATGGAAAGTGTTTACCCCAGTGCAGTCGCACAGATAGCACAATGATATACTAGTTCGTCGACATGGCAGTTAATCAGATGCACCTCCATTTTCTTTCATGCCCTTATCTGATCGGAAAGTTTACAACAAACAGCGCTGATTTTTCATACTGATTCATAAAAATCAAAGTTCAAGAAACTTGTGCGAGGCGTGAGTAATAAACATGTGGGTAACCTGGTTAGCTTATTACTCTTTCGCCTTCAAAGGTAATCAAACTACTTTATAATTTTCAGGCTGGCAAATTATCAAACATTTCACAAAGTTTACAAAGTTTGTATGTAGTAATATAAGTCCAAATTAGGGGAAAAGTTTTCCGGCACCAAATTTAGTCCGCTATTAATTTTCTAGCAGCATTTTCAGTCCCCCATTAAATGAGCTGTTTTAAATTTTGTTAAGAGTGGTTCCAAAAGTTAAAAATGGATCTAGCAAGAAAAGTGATTTTATATTTGCCTTGATGGATGTTATAGTTTTGTTTTCTTTTTCTTTCTTTAAAGCCTTTGAAATGTAAAATCAGAAGGGGAGTTGTGTCATGTTAAGAGCAGTTTGCATTTTTGTCAAGAGTTCTCTTCAAATTGAGCATAAAAAGTCAAACAACAAGCTTTCTGCTTTTTGTACAAATTTCCGCGCATATTAGTGTCACACACACACAGTGGCGTCGCCAAGGGGGGGCCAGGGGGGGCACGTGCCCCCCCTGGAAAACCTAGTGCCCCCCCGAGTGCCCCCCCATCTGAGATTTGGGTTGGTAAAAAAAAATATATATATTTTGTTATATTCAACTCCCATCATCTGAGTTGGTTAAATAGCAATTTCTGGAGATATCTTCAGATCGAATTTAGCATCAAATGTGGCACCATTTTGCATCTAGCCCATCCTCCGTATGCGAAAATTTTCAAAGGGGACCTCCCCTTAGACCCCTCCCCCAGGACGGCGATCCGTATCCACCTAAGTTCCCCCCATCAAATGCTGGTGCCCCCCCCCCCCTGTGCCCCCCAGACTGAAAAGTCTGGTGACGCCACTGCACACACAGTTTGATGTTTGGGAGACAAGCGGCAGTTTGGGTCTTGGCAGTAGTCATGGCTATTCACTTCTTCTTTTGCAATTGCTGGTAATCATTATTGTCAGGGGTGTCAATCGCTATTCAAAAGTGGGGGGAGGGGAGACATATACCTTGATCAGAACTAATGCAAGTGCGAAGTGCGAAGCCCTTACAGCGTGGGGTTTGGGGCCCGCTAAGGGCCCAAAACTTTTGGATTCTAGATGCTCTGTGGTGCGATCTGAGGCAATTTCTGACAACTTTAACCAATTTTATTTTTAGCGGCTACCTAAACAGTACATAATATGGCCCTGTAAATGAGACACACGAGTTCAAAAATCTGGGGGGGGGGGGGCATTTGATATTGTGTCCCCCATCCTTCAAAAAGTGGGGGGGGGGGGGGGGGACATGTCCCACTGTCTCCCCAATGATTGACGCCCATGGTAGTAAAACGGGGGCATTCCATTTTAATGAAACATTGTATAAACCATTAAACAATAATTTGATATTTATGTTCCATTCCTGCAGCCACTCGGAGCCCCCCACCCCCTCAGTAAGCCCTGAGGGGTCCCCCAGGCTATGGAGGCGAGAAAGGCAAACCAACATCCCCAAGGAGCAACTGGACATGGTCTGCTGTGAATGCAAAGACTTCTTGAAGGAAGCGGTGCGGGCCAGCCAGCAGGCCAGCCGCATCAACGGCACCAGCCACCAGGGGACGGAGTTCAAGCTGAACTCGCCCCCGCGGCTACCTAAACAGTGCAGTGTGGACAGCCAGCACAGCCAGCACAGCCAGCACAGCCAGCATAGCGCACACAGTGATAGGAGCACAGGCAGCAACCGAAGCGCACATAGTGACAGAAGCCTTCACAAACAGGACAGCAGACACAGCGATACTGAAAGCGGCCACACAGACAATACATGAGGGTTAATGTTCATCCTTTCGTCATTTTAAAATGTGACTCTTCATAGTTATGCTCATTTGTCAGTAGTCTATGTAATAGTATTACAGGCAACCACATTTGCCGATTAATTAGGCAAGACCCCGCATCTTGACTTCCTAGATTTCGACCAGTCAGCGGGCGCTTTCTATAGGCCCATCGGGTCTTCAGTCATTCACCCGTTGCGCCTCATAGACATGGATTTAAAAAAAACTGTCATGGCGCGCAGCGCTCGGTATCATGTTACGCGAATGTGCTCCCAGCTGTTGTTGTATTACAAAACACTGCACTCGAATTGACCAATCACAGTGTTAGTCCTGATTTGGGAATGAAATGACGTCACGATTTAGTCAACTTCGATTGGCTGGCGCGCTGCTTGCATAAATTTGCTTGTCAGGAGATGTCAGACGTTCAACCGGAGAGATAGGGCTCCGTGGAGAACGGGTGATGCTCAGACTAATTTGTCGGTTGCTTGTCAGTTTGTGTACTTGTCAATCTTTGTCGTGTCTGTGAACTAACAGAGTTTTTACAGATCGCAGAAGTTAGAGGGTTTGATATTGGATATTCCTTGGCAGAAAAAAAAAGCGCAGAAGAACTTTACAGGGACTGTAGAGGGAGCCCTATTCAAAGGTGATGTTGACCTCTTATTTCTTAGAGCTTTCATTAGATATATTTTTGTATTGACAGTGACCTGAAGCCAGTATTTCCATGCGCGCATGACCCATGCGCAAGAAATCCACGTACATTGTACCCACAATGCTTTGCAACACCTGCATTTCCTTTACAGGTATTTTAAAACAGGATTACATATACATGTAGAGTTCACTAGCGCCCGATGAAAGGTTGGTGGAAACAAGCGAAGGCCTGCTCCTAGAACCATATATGTCCTTCAGTCCAGCTGTAGCGCCCAGAACCGCCCTGCCTGTATTACTCACTGTACTGGAGCGCCCAAAACCGCCCCAGAACTCTATGGTTTGATTGATTCTTCAGTGAATAAGCACAATGTAATACAATGTAGTACAGGTCTTAATGGGTTAACAACATTAGTTATTCATAAGATGGATCCGCTGTTAACATCGAATTCCAACCATCCAACCCATCCCGCAATCTCAGTGGTCCAGTGGTAAGTGATTTTTTATGATAAGTATGCAGTGTTTATACGTTTGGGGGGGGGGGGGAGGGGGGGGGGACACACTGAGTACGCAGTGTTTATACGTCGGTGAAGGGCAAAAACCTAATATTGGGTGTGTTCATTTTAGCTCACCCAGGTCGACACGAGTAAAGGCAGACGGGTCAGCCACGACAGCCGGGCTAATCGAACGCTCAACTGCGTGCCATCACGATCCTCACATGACGCCTTAGCCGTGGCTGTAGCCACTGACAAAACGCCCGTTTCGGATTGGGTCTTAGTTTGAGATTTACTGCTTTTTAGGCAATTGCAAAACTCAAAAAAAGTTGGGCTGAAATGATAGCCTCGAAAGTCGCAATGAACTCAATAAATGACTACCTTTTGACTTCAAATAAACCTTTAAGTCCACTTGAGATTTCTGCTGTCCGGCCCCATATTTGTCCATTTCTAGGGAGTGAACAATGCATGCGTGACGTACTTCCACCAGTGACTCTGCTCCACGAGCAGTTTCTGCGGTGGCTGACCCGGTGAGCCCCGAGAATGACGTCAGATCTAATCGAACGGCACGGGGGTGACCCGTGTCGACCCGGGTGAGATTAAGCAATGCAACCTTAGAACACTACTTATCGATCCTCAATAACGGGATAATGATACACATTTTGACCAGTGGTGGTGCATTGTGCAAGATTTCTTTGTAATAAGTTGTACTTCATTTTATTCAGTAATGTTTGGGCCTCTTTGCTGCTGAGGAGTACAATACATTCCACACGACCGAACTACTCTTTTATCTTAGACTGTTGAATTGCAGACCATTATTCTTGTATCGTTTATTTTCATTTCATTGGTCTTCCATGATTATCGTTTCCTGGCGTAAACTGAAATTGGCTGTCTTTTGTGACTGTAAGCAGAAACTGAGATATTATAATCTATAGCTCAAGCATTCATTTATACCAAAAAAAATGCAATGTAAACTTTTAGACTCTGTAAAAGTGTGATAAATATGTATGATAATTGTATAGTGTGTGTTGTATATAATCGTAAGAATGTGCTCATTAAATTATGAACTACTCAAGCCCATCTGCTCAAATCCAGCACTCCCAGGATCTCGGTCCAATTTTATGAGCTGCTAAGCACAGACTTCTGTAAAGTGCCACACATTTATAAACAAAAACAGGGTTTTAAGCAAAAATGGCACACGTTTTTTAATTGCCATTGTCATCTGCATATTTCTGCTTAGTTCATCGTGCGTAAGCAAAATTATAGTTTGCGGGTTTAAATTTGGACCTGGCTTTGAAGTATTTTGGACTTCATATTATATCCTTTGATGTCCCTAATTTAAAGGGAAAATACAACATTTGCAAACATCAAAAAACGAAATGATCAAATTACCACAAAATACCTTACTGAATTGTTAGGGACTGACAGTCTAAAGCATCCTTTAAAATCGTGGATCCTGGTGGGCTGACATTTTCAAGAAAAACTGTATTTTTCGAACGCTGGTCGGCCGACCAGCGTTGGAGAAAACTGGCTTTTTTCAAAAACTGTTTTTAATTTTTCATATTTAGTTATTCTGACTTTTCTTTGCAATTGATCACACACCTATGAAGGGGTACAAGCCTGCTAGACTAAATCTCTGACCTTACAATTCCCCAAAGTGTATTAATTGCTTCAATTCATCTAAAGTGGGGTCAGGGAACCAGACTACAAGAACATGATAAGTTTTCTTGGTTTTTCCAGCATCTACAAGCTGTCAGTTTAACAATATTTAACAACATACTAATCCTCCAAATCCATTTATTTCTGAAAATTGCAGCAAAAACAAATGTTGTATATTCCCTTTAATTATCAACTACTTTACAAATTGAAAGAATGCGTCATTGTTGAGGATTGTTGAAGAATGCGTGCAAATTGTTGGATTTTAGCGCAGACAGTAGGCCTTTTTTACTCCATAAAATGCGAAGGGATTGTATAGGATTCAACTTGTACAGGATTCAGTTTATGGGATACAATCATGTATTCCACAGACGAGATACTGCAGAGCTTTCATTTACTGCTGTTGAATTTTTCATGGAGTGGGTGTACTGTCCATGAATAATGACTAGAAAGGCCATGTTGAAAAAAATATTGTTTCTAGGTCTCGTCTGGACTTTTTGAGAGAAAAAAAGAGGCCCCCTTTTCCCCCAAAAATGGCGATTTTCCAAAATGGCGGATGGATTCTTCAATTTACTCCACTCTTTTGCTGATACTTTTGTGTCCAAAGGAGCCATCACCCTGTCTACCAGATTTTGAACTTGCATATGTAGCTACAATTTTGCCGGAAACAAAAAACAGAAACTATAGTGCAAAAACATAGATGCGATGTGAAACTTGGAGATAAAAAAATAAAAGAGGTGGGTGGGAAAAAAAAAAAAGGGACAGGGGTGAGAGACTGGTTAATATTTTTACTGGGCCTAATGGTAATATGCTAGCGATGCTGTGCAACCAGTAACCTTGTGGACCATCTCTAGCAGAACATGAATCATGAATGTTTTGTGCGTGAATTTGCCTGAATGCCCACAAAGTGCATGCATGTAGCCTAGCTTAGATTCGGTCTTTTCAAATCGGACGATGATCCGGGTCACCCCGGCAGGATGCCATGCACTGTTGAAACCCGGGTACTTAAAAAAAACAGCTCTGCAATTCTTTTCAAATAAGCTCTCGTTTGATTTGCATTTGAATAAGTATGTTGCCATTATAGTTCGGCAAAACCCAACAGTACTTTTTTTTTTTTTTACTTTGTCCAATGGAGATGAATGTAAACTTGAATACTGAAGGAGTTGAGCCTTTGCTGGATGTAGACTTTTTTAATATTAGCTGAAAAAACTTGTTTGTGGTAGTTTTAGTGTCCACTTGGTGGATCGTTATCAACTCCGATCTAAGTGAAATGCTTTTTTTTTTATTTATTAACTTTCAACTCTTGCTCAAATGGCTGTGAAATGTATCAGTGCTATACGGAATTGTCTATAAACACCAGATGTAAATTTGCAGGGAAGGTATAAATAATGATCGTTGTGAATATGGAGAAATAAATATGCAAGGTGGGTCCAGGAATAAAGAATACACAAGTTGATTTTCATGTGTCAATTTGTCAGTATTTTTTTGTACGAGTTGTTCATGGTCATTTCTTATTTTTTTTGGCAGAAACTCCAGCAACATATATGTAAAATCAATAATAGAGTCGCGTTACCAAGTCTCGGGCTAGAAAGCTTTGGTCAGGGATCTTAAAGATTTGATTTGCCTTTCTAGAAATCAGTTGCAGCTTCTTGGAGGGGGGGGGGGGGGGCAAACAAAGTACCTGGAGGCCCAGAGCAGGGATCAGAATGCGTGTGTACGTGCGGTGGAGTTCAATATCATTTTACAAAATGGGAAAAATTCCCTTGCCCCCGAGTTCCAGCTACGCTGCCAATGGTACTTAGGAGGCCTGGGCAGTGCGATTTTGAGTATCTTGCACGCTTAGCCTCGCTTTCGAGCAGCTGCCATTACACCATGCAAGGGGCCAATTACCGCAATTTTTTCTACAACAAAATTAATTAGGCTTTCTTCAAATATATCTGTCCCAGTGCTCTTCAACAACGTCGATTTTTACTTGAAATCAGTTTAGAAGTTAGATGTTTTATTAAAATGAAAAAATAGCCTTACCTTTTCTTATTTTGGCGTCTGCAACCGTCTTAAAAAGGCTTTTATTTTGGGTTGTCTTTGCGCCTCTTATGTACCGTGCATGTTTCTCCCGAATTATTGTCGGGCCGCAATTTATGCGCAATTATTAAAGTATTTTTTGCATAATTAAACGTGGGCGCATTCATTTCATTCCATGTCTGCTTCAAAAGTTAATTAATATCTTTTATATCGGTAGAAAAAAGCGAATAAAACGATTATTTTTCGGAGTGAAAATCGATAACAGAAGGCAAGCGGGAAGTGGCAGGGCCAAGTTTTACTTGAACATTTTCATTATTTTTGTGTATTTGACATAGTAGTAGCTCCTCTAAGAGAAGATAAAATCATTTTAGGTTTAGTTTAGATGCCCCCCCCCCTTTCTTAGCTGTGTGTCCCCCTGTCTGTGTATTTAAGCCCACTATAGTCCCTGTGTGCAGGCCAGTACAGGCCCGAAATTGCCTACGATTCTCTGGTATTAGAACATTTGGAGGGCCGTGAACATGAGGATTTGTAAAATATAAAATAAATAAAGGTACGGTGGAAGCCGTGCAGAGGACTGCGATCTCGTATTAGTGTTAAATTTGGATGGAATTAGGCCCTAAAATGGCTCTATTTTTTTAACGCAGCGATAGGCGTCCTATTTTCAAAATGGCGATGGGCTTCAGGACTACTTGTAAGGGGTGATCATCTTCGGATGGAATTTTCTCCCAAAAGTCATCGGTTACCCCCCCCCCCCAAAAAAAATGAACAGAAAATGAGAGATGATGAAATGAACTTTAATTTGATGTGTGTCTCAAACACCTTGGAGAGTCGTGAGTATTTTTTAATAATTTGGGGAAGTGCGGCTAATTATCACTGAAGTCTATGGCAGTCTATTTACTGGTCTAAACCATAAGTTGCTGTACGGTAAAACCATGGTAGGAAGGAGTCTATTCCTTCCTCCATGGTCAAACCACACCTAGCTCAGCCAGCAGACAACTCATATAATTATCTTCTCCTCCTAACTGAAGTGGTGAATCCAGCTTGGGTTTGTCTGCTTGTGGAGTCATTGGTGAGATTTCAGTTGTATTATTGTCTTCTTTTAATTATGTATAATTATTTTCAAGAGTTCATTTCAGTTTTTCTTTTCAGTTTGTTAGTTCTTACAGTTAGAGTATGTTCAATCTGGTGTTCTGGTCACCTTTTGAAGAACTTTCATTTTTAAAGTTTTTTTCTAAATAACAGTGTTTATTCCTTTCAAAGGAACATTGAAGTTTTAATACAATGTATGTTTCTTTCAAAGGAACATACATTGTATTTAAAACTTGACAACTGAAAGTTGTTCCTTGTTTAATTTGCTCAATTAAGACATATAAGTGTTTCACTTCTTTCGATGATGGTTGTTTCATCCATAGAGCAAGCTCTATATGTTTAACCTTTCATGGTGAATCATTAGTTTTCTGATGAAAGTGTCTTTTTTTTTTTTTTTTTTTTTTTTAAAGTTTCCTAGTTTTATTTCGACTTGATTTTACTTTATTTTATTCAGTAAGGTTGAAAGTCCGTTTAAGTTTGAGATTCTTCCCTGTTTTTCTGAAAGAACACTTTCCTTTTTGTGATCCGTGAGTGGACTGATTTTTAAAACGGTGGTTGTGTTTAAAATTCCGTAACTTGAAAATGACATAAGTGATTTGAATGATGTTTGTACAAAAAGAAAGCTTATGAATTGGGCTTTCATATCCTAGATTTTGAAATTGCTACAAATGCAGAACTTTACTAAAACAATGGTCCCGACAGTTGGGTGTTTTTTTTTTTACTTATCACCCTGTATATATCTTTGATTCCTTTTGTGAGGAGTTGCGTTCCCTGTGCCCTACAACAAATTCTCTTTTTTTTCTTAATACTAGATTTGGGCTTGTATGTCAAGTTTTTATTTAACTTCTTTTTCCCCTTTATTTGGCATCTGCAACCGTCTGAAAAATAGATTGACTTTTCTGTTTTTGGGAGTTTTAAATTCCAGGCGTATTTTTTTTTAAATTAAGAATTGGCTTTTGGCTTTAAAGTTTTTGGTTTTAGATTACTTTATTTTTTTTTAGTCTTCTTGGTTTTGGTCTTTTCTTATTTCTGAGTTCAGTCCAGTGTTGGTTTTGAACTTCAACTAGTTTTCTGAAGTCTTCAAGTTTTTGTAGATATTAAAAGTCCTTTTTTTTAATTCCAGAATTTTGTCTCTTGTATTTTATTACTTCAATTTCTCGCGCCGGTTCCCGGCCCTTCAAAGATCCTGATGAGTTTAACTTTAGTTGTAGGCCCTATATTAGTGCGAGCATGGCATGGAGGAATACGAATGTGCAAGTTTCCTCAAATGGAGTTTTTGCAGGTCACGCGGTTGGCAAAAAATCTACACGCCTGCACGTACGGCTGTTTACTTGTGCGTGCACACCAGCCTTGCATAATGCACTGAATTCGATTTGTATGCATAGCTAGTACGTACGTGTACGTGCACTGTGAGCGCACGTAGGTCGTATGCTTTGTGCTTTGTGCATGTACTTTTACTGCATGTCTACAACGTACGTTCGTGCTGTGCATAAAATTACCGTGTGCCGCCTCGGTGACTGGCGCATACAGCTCAGTTCGTAGATTTCAGGATACAGCTAACAAGTAACATTTCCTGATTCATGGATTCTGTCCTGAATGTTGGAAAGCCATGTGTTAGACAATTGGTTACATTCATGCTGCACGGATGAACTTACTGGATCGGACTGAGTGATCGGTATACTACCGTGCATAAAGAAATCTTGCATCGCCCCAAGTAGGCCATATTTATTGCGAGCAGCTGCTCATACGTGTATACACCAGTGTTGTCTCAGCGTAACATGGAACAGTGGAGGCCATCTTGATCGCTAAAGCCTACATGACAGACCAGTCATCAGACATTCACATCGTCTTCCATAAGTTTCATAAATTTACCGTGGCTGAGTCTAAATGATCATCAATCGCGCTTTTGTCATTTCAAGGCAATTGAACTAACAAAGACAGTACCGTAATAGGCTACTGCCTGTGCATCGGTAGCTTGTTTGAAATAAACGTTCACATCATACGGCGGATCGGCTAAAGTGCGTCTTCCTTCTGCACTTCGCTTCATTATGAACGATACACATTTCAGCTCACATTCAAAGTTGAACACAGCACGTGCACTCGGATAACATCGGTACGACACGCGATATTCTGTTGGCCTATCGGCATACTGGACTCTTGAACATAACATGCAACAAATCGTCAACATGTCCGACCTTCTGGCACCCAAAAAGCGATCGGTGGAAGTCATCACGCCCGAGCATGAGACGTTGCTGTGGAAACTCGGCATCCTCAACTTGACCGAATCCATTGGTCTGAGCAGGGCGACCTACTTCTATTTCTGCAAGGCGTTCGGCGTCTACTCCAGGAACGCCCTTCGTGACGTCATCCGCGAACAGTTCCGATACGGCGAAGATGAATACGGGAGGTTTATTGAGTTTGTTGATTTTGAGAAACCGGACGGGGAGACAGTGGTGACGTCAGCTGTACCCACCAGGAGAGTTGTGCAGTATGATGACTCAGCCAATGATTACAGTGTGTACAAGATTATGGCCACTTACATGGCCCACATACCACCCAGTGGAGAGTTCTTCAGACGACCTATCAGCGCGACCGTAGATTCCCCGAATCCAATCCAGTTCTCCAACCGACCGATTGGTATCAACCATCTCAGTCACTACCTGTCTGATATGATGAAGAGCGCTGGGTTGTGGAAGGAGCATTTCACCACGCAGTCCATCAAATCGGCGGTGGTATCGGTGTTGTTCCGGGTGGGAATCGACGAGGACATCTCCAGGCAGCGGACCAGGTGGTGGGGTCTAGGCCGTGCAGTCAGCTCAAGTCAGGCCACCGGCCCCAAGTCCGGGATTCGGGGCGCCTTGTCTCTTAATGATACTCAGTCCGATCGTCAGAAACTGGTCGCCATCTCGAAGTTACTGGATCCACCCCCTTTCACCCCTCTTAATCCCTCGGACAAGAAGGTGATCACGAAGGTGATTGAGGTTCAACAGGTCAATAATTCGCTGGAGTGTCAATCCTTTTCTATTGATGGTTCTCAGAATGCTCCAAGTACCAGCCATGCGGAGATGCCAATCCATATCCAAACACCGTCAGGGTCACGGCAGCAAGAAACTAGACCTAGTTATCACCGCAAAGAGCCAGCAAGCCAGGCTGAGACGTACAGGTGGTACCAGAGCGAGACATCTTTCACTGTTGACTCGGAAACTGAGGAAGAACAGATCCATCCCAAGAGACAGCGCTATTCCTCCCCGCCCAACTCTCCTGATGGACAGCAGATTGGGGCTCCTCCACACGAGTTCGTTGCAATGTCTGGCCCAGTCACGGACACCGCCGTTGTGCCAAAGCAGATAACAAGATTACCCGTCATAAAGGTGGAGCCTGATGAGGAAGACGATGACGATGATTGCTGTGTCGTCGCGAGTAGCATGGTCGACCGTTCTCAGACCACACCCGACCAGCAGACCAACAGTAGGGCGACCTCTACAAAGCGCAGCGCCACCAGCTCAACGTCATCGTCATCTCGCCAAGACGCGTACTCCCGCGACAACTCTCGCGCAGCGGTGAGAAACCAAATGCAGTGCTTGACCCCTGCCGAGATGAAGGAGGCCTCATCCCGTCCGCCGAAGGACGGAACAAGCGCCCTGAGTTTAGCATTCAAGTTTGCCTATGAGATCGATCATAACGGAGAAGTGGCCGCTAGTAGAGAGATCCGTGCCTTACACACCACCGCGAGCAAGGAGACCTCCACCTCCGTCAAGAGGCGCCTACTCCCGTTAAACGTGGTCGACTCTTCCGGTAAAGAGGCCACGGAGAGGCAAGAGGAGTTCTCCAACTTCTCCATCAAGCTGTCCCATTTCTTCCCGTCGATCAGCCAGCAGAAGTTGGACATCAAGGATGTGGTGATCAGAGGGACGCGCGGCCAGGGAACGGATCGTCTGAACGTGGAGTTGGTAGTCGCGGACAAGAAGGAAACTGAACAAGACGTGCAAGTCGTGGAGCATTATGATGACTTCCAATAAGATCTAGAAACAAACGTCTCCAATCTCTCATTGATAATGACAGCGGTAACAATCGCTTGAACAAAATAGAGGGAGAGACGGTGTCGGGTATCATACAGAAAGGGCAAATTTAGACACTAACAAAATAGCTGCCTTTGTATTATAATATACTTTAGATTTGGTAAAGTATTAATCCAGAAAACTGACAACCATATTGGTAGAGATACCAAGTCTGTAAAAAGAAATGGGGTACTTTATTAGCTGTATAAATAACTTAAGTCCATTTTTAAAAGTTCATTCGATCACTAGATTGTGAATCCAACAGCGCTCGCCTTATGGACTTTGTGTGCCAACTATAGATGGCGCTGTGCACTGTAGCCTAGCAACGAGAAAGAGTAAAGGGCACTTTTTTTTCCCCTCGGTTTCCGTCCATTCTAAATATACACCCGTTTACATGTTTGGAGTCATTCAGCACTGAGTTATATACCATCAAGTAAGGTTGGGTTTGGACCATATTGACTGATTATCTATCACAATGCTTTCGCCATTGACGTGTTACCTCTCTGGTGCACATACACCTAATGCCTTCTCACGGCTCGGGTACTTGAGTCAAAAAAAGCGAAACCCAAATGTCGGGACCATTGTTTTAGTAAAGTTCTGCACGTAGCACTCTCAAAATCTAGGATATGAAAGCCCAATTCATAAGCTTTCTTTTAGTACAAGAATCATTAAAATCACTCATGCACTTTTCAAGTTACGGAAGTTTAAACGCAACCACCGTTACGCGTTTTAAAGTTCTGTCCACGGATCACAAAAAAAGTGTGCGTTCTTTCAGCAAAACGAAAACAATTTACACACATTCCTATGTGTGATTTGTTTTCGTTTTGCTGAAAGAACACACACCTTTTTTTTGTGATCCGTGGACAGAACTTTCAAACGGTGGTTGTGTTTGAAATTCCGTAACTTAAAAGTACACGAGTGATTTGAGTGATTGTTGTACTTAAAGAAAGCTTATGAATTGGGCTTTCATATGCAAGATTTGCAAGGCTTTCGAAAATGCGACATGCAGAACTTCACTAAAACAATAGTTCCGACATTTGGGTTTCGGGTGTTTTTTTTTTACTCACCCTTTACCATATCATTATTTTATAATGTGATACAAACTGGATACGTTACACGGAAACAGCACTGGGAAGGCAGAGTGTTTTGTAAAAATTATATGTAAATGTAAACATGTAAATGTAAGTTGTAGCCTACTGTATAGATCTAAGTTACTTTTCTCTAAAAAGTGGTCTTACGGTATTTTGAACACGTTTCTGATTTTTGGAAACCGTCCAATCAAATGAAACTGTAACTTTGGAATGAGCGTACAGGGAGATAGTGAAGCCGAATCGCTTTCCAAATTTGATGCGAATACAGAAATTGTGATATTCAAATTCCATAGTTATCAACTGGTTTTGTGAAAGTGCTTGATATGGTTTTTGCTTTGCTTGCTGCACAGTTTATAGTTTTTGGAATTTCTTAACATTTAATTTTTTTAATGTTACATTTGACATAATGTTCATGTATAAAGTTTTGTATGAAAAGACGTTTTTGCCCTGTTAGCCCTGGGTTCTGACGAATTTTGAGCATTACATGAATATGTATCTGCAATTCAAGTGCCGAAAATTGTTGATTAAGCCTAGGCTGCGTTCATATAGACCTGTTGCATTCAGAAGACATGTTTGAGGTGTTGACATATTTTAATTTAAGGGGTTTACTCATACTTATGCATGCGTGCGGAACAAAAGCACACACTCCAAAGGTGGCTGCAGTGCATCTATACATCATTATTTTGTGTATGGCCGGAAAGACGTGCGCTTTTCCAATCCACTACTCATAGACGCGCATGTCATTGTCGGGCGTACCAAAGTAATTTCTGAATGCCTCATATTCGTGCGCATCAGTTTAAAGCTATAGTCCATCATTTGCAGCTATCCGAAAAGTAACTGGCGTAATTACTGTTGAAAAACAAACTGGGTTGAAAGATAGTAAGGGAACTAAACTCCCTGTGAAATTATTCTTTCTGGGAAGCTGTCATTTTGAAGTAATCAACGAAAGAAGGCATTTCCAACAGTGATTCTTAAGAAGCACCGTAGGAAAATTTAAATTAGTAGTTCGTTTTGTTATTCAGCGCAGTGCGCACAAGTATTGGAACGACGCACACGCCGCGCGGTTGTTATAATTCGTCGGATCAGTGCGCGACGCCGCGTATAGCTGCAATTCAAAACATGATTCAGTAACTTTTGATTTGAAATTGAGATCTTAGAATGCTGCTTTTCTCGGAATGTACAGCTGAAGCTTGGCTGAAACTTCATCAGGTTAGTTGCTCCGTATCCTTCATTAGATTTTGAACACTTGTGTTGCTTCAAACGAACAAAATGCACTAATTACAAATAATGGACTATAGCTTTAAGCAACGATCTGGATAGAACAGGTTTCACTGCATGCACTGTTATTTGTTGAGTTTCCGCTGCCCTGGATCTGGGCACTAAGTTTCAACCAATCACAGAATGACACAATCTGCGATCACGTGGTGTGTCCCTGTAATCCAATCAGATCAGTCTCTGATCACGCGTATCACCTTTGGGATGTGATTGTGCCAATCTGGAAGAATAAAAACCTAGCGATCAAACTCTGTATCTGCAACTCGGCTCATTTGCAGAACGAATTCTGAAGTGCATGCGAGATGATGCAACGAATCTGTGTAAAATGGTTTGTGTTTCTGCTTTGGCATTAAAATTTTATATTTTGAAAGATTATTTGTAACTGTGCTAGATTGTAGACTCAAACATGGTCAGAATTTCTTGTAAAAAAATCTTGCTTAGTAAAAGAAAAGATTGAATATACATGTAGTGTTTGATCGTGAAGTCATGTTTACCCTTTTCATGCATGGATGAATATTTCTCCATGCTCTTATAGAACTGATTACCCTACTACGAGATTTGTCCTCGCATTCAAAATTAACTTTATAAGGCCTTCTAAAAAATCACTAAATAACAAATAGTTTCTTACGTCTTTGGTTTAACTTTAATGCCAATGTTTAAAATTAAAATCATGGTTTTTTTTGTGTACCGTTAAATATAAAATTTTGTTATGCCAGAAACGGGCTCGAGTATTCACGTGGAATGTATAACATTTTAGTTTCACTGAAACTATGGCGAAAATTATTGTGTTCTTAAAAAAAGACAAGTGACCAACCCAACAGAAGGGGCGGGGCAGCGTAGGAGATCCTGTGGGAAATGACCACTGCACTGAAACAAAAAAGGAGCAGTGTGCGTTTTGTGGCCTTTATGAAAGTCTTCCGCGCGACTTACTGAAATAGCTGGTTATTGCCGATTTTCCCCCGAATTCCTTTTTAAAGTAAATTTTCTAGCAATACAAAAACAATTCACTTTATCGACAGAAAAGTTATGGATACACATATTCAAAAACGTTAGGCTATTGAATGTATAATTACTTACAAATTTCGTATTAGTTGGAGCCGGACACTATGTCCGATTCAAGTGGCTCTGTTGGGGCGTTTTTAAGAAGCGCGAAAGCGGCAACCAAAAATAAAAGCCAATTTTCCAGAGGGTCGTAGAAGCTCAAAAATATTTTTTTTTTAAGAAGGGTTTTTCGTCCAAATAAAACATACAAATGGAATTTTCGTTGGGGAAAGCCGCTTTGTTGAAGAGCACGCGAGAAAAGACCAGCAAAGATCCTTGGCTGTTCTCCATCATGATGTTAGACAATTTCATCCTTCGATCACGAAAGATTGGGTATGAAATCGAAGCAACAATATCAAATAAAAAGGAACCCACGCACTGACTGCGTGATATGAAGTAGGATATTCTTAGAGGCAACTTGAGCTAAAAGTAGTTCATAAAGGGACCTAGATACTGCCAACTCGGCTGCAACTTTTGTTTATAAATAGTAATACTAAAGATAAGTGATTTGTACTCGAAACCATTCAACAATGCCATAACATTGTTGTTTCTTGCTAACTATCATAAAGTTATTTTGCAGCTAAGAAAATTCACATGAACACTGGACCTCACGTTCTGAATTTTGTTTATTTTTCTAGAGATTAGTTACACCTAGCTGCAGAAAACAAGATGTACTTTTCTAAATTTGGATGGAATTTTCAAAAACAAGAACACGAAAAGTGGACAAGCGAGAAGATTCGATAAACTGTACCTGCTGGTAGTTATAAACTCGCTTCGGTTCTGTCCACGTTCGATTCGATTCGTTTCGGTTAGGTTTTCTGAAAATTAAAGAGACAGAAGTAAAAAACCTCAGTTTGTTTTATGAGTGAAATTTGGAAATAGAAAAGCTTTTGTAATACCCCCATTTGTGTTCATATCGGCAGCGCTATTTTCAGCCAAGAAGAGGCTCTCGTCGCAGAGATAAGGCAATTGTTCGATCATCGTATCAATACTCTATGTATAGCGCTTATCTGAAGCAGGTCATTACCAAGGTCTGCAGTTTCTATTTATTGATTATTCAATATTTACCATAAAAGACATCATTGTGTTTTTAGATGTCTGTCAACAGACCCGTGAATAGGATGTGCTAAATTCAACCGCAATGATAAGCGAAACCTACTTATTTCGTTTCACATGCAGCTTGGTATACTAAATCAGGCGACAAGAACTGTCGAGGAACGCTTTTTTATACCAGTAATTTATTAGATTGTTTATATAAATGTTTTCTTTTTTTACGTCAAATGTTGGCCTACTTTGGGTTGATCCAGTATCGGTTTTGAAGAAAGCCGAAATTGCATGCAAGCATCCAAAATGTACATCTGAATCTAATTTACCACACCCGGTTTTAAAAGGCCATGCATTTTCACCCTAAACGAATAATTACATATAGTACGAGCAGACATAACATCATGCGTGCTGAATATTTTAAGGTGTTGCGTTAGGTATCGTTCGTTTCGCAGTAATACAGGGTGAGTGGAAAAAGCGGAACCCAAACCCCATAAAGTATATTTCATATTTAAAAAAATATGTAGCACTAAAAATAATAATGACTGAAAAGCCAATTTCATAAGCTACTTTTAGATGAAATAGAATTGCTCAATCCATTCAAAGAATATCACCATTTAAACACAATGACCCTAAAACCTGACTCGTCCCCCCCCCCCCCAAAAAGCAATTCATTGTGTGTTTTGACTGTTTGGAACATCAAAGAAAATGACACAGAATACTTGTTTCAACAACTGTCCTTCAAAAGGACACTGTTGAATATGTTTAACTTTAAAACAGAGGTTTTATCGCTGGTGATGTTTGAAGACAATTGCGACGTGCGACGATTCTTGAAAACGCATTTGGACGAGACGGGTTTTAGGATCATTGTGTTTAAATGGTGATATTTTCTGAACGGATTGACCAATTTCAGTCATTTTTTTAAATGCAAAAGTACCTTATGTAATTGGCTTTCCAGTCATTATTTTTGTGGGTGCTACATATTTGTTTTTAAATATGAAATATAATTTGGGGGGTTTGGGTTCCGCTTTTTTTGACTCACCCTGTTTTTATAACATGCACTCCTTGGTCAGAATTGACCCAATCTAAGTCTATATCTGCACAGTCCTTTTCTGGGTTACAAAAAAAAACCTTTCTGGTCAAAATTACACTTTTCTGGGTCAAAAATGGCATTTTTCTATTATTCTATATCATTTGATCCAGAAAAGTGTCAAGTTTGACCCGGAAAAGGACTGTGCAGATAGACTCAGATCGGGGTCAATCTTAAGTTTTAAGCTCTGGCAGAAGCTTCTACATGTCAAGTGGCGGTCGGTCGGTCTTGTCTGTCTGTCTGTCTGTTTGTCTGTCCCCGTAAAATTGACCAAAAATATTTAACCAAAAGTTGAGCAAATACCATGCCGTCGTCAGTAGGCCTAAATGCACTCTAAAAGGTGTTTGCAACAATTCGTGAAGTTGTTTGTGAACATTTTGTAAATGGAGGCAAGATATGTGCAGTAATGTTGTATCATGTGGTACTTTTTGTAGTGGTTGGACGGGTGATTCAGAAGGAGGAAATGAAAATTTACCAAAAGTATGGTGCTCCTTATGTGCCATCTACGTCGCATTTTTCGCCAGAGCTTATTGTGCACTGACACTTGTTAGAGTGTGCAGTGCCGGTTAGTGTGCCCGGTATTTTTCTTTTTGCAAAACGTTACATATCTCTAAACCAAGACCCGTATAACCATGCAGGGGTGGATTCGGTTGGGGTGGGGTGGGGCGAACGACCGTCAACCCAATTCGACATGGGTCTAGTTTCGCTCGTACCCCCGCCCTGCAAACAGGACGCTCGGATACTCTGATGAATTTACGCTCTGATTGGTTGGATTTTGCGTGACCAGTGACCTGCGCGTCATCACGGTCTTGACTCTGCAAGGTTTGAAACGGCCATTAAGACTGATTCATTACTCTTTATTGAGTTTAGAGATGGGTTTTTTCTCATTGAAAAGCGTAATAATGTAGGAAATTCTGTAAAACTTATCTGTGTTGTAAATTTACAATCCCCGTCACTCGCCCGTTTCGAATCACGAACGGTCGGATTACATCAAAATTGTATCCACATGGTCCGCAATGAAACAGAAATCACATCCGGTATGGAATGTTGTCATTGCTATGGGAAGATTTCGGATAGCATTTGCGCACATTGACTAACTGCGGTCTTGAACAGCTGCAGCCAGATGCTTTATACATAGGTCATAGGCCACTTCCTTCACAAGATTTTGTGAAGCTCATCAGAGTATCCCAGCGTCCTGTTTGCAGGGCGGGGGGTACGAGCGAAGGGTCTAATAAGCTTTCCCTGTTCCTTGCTCTACATGATGGTCTAACTGCACTAAATTTATCGTGCGGGTCTAACAAGTTAGAATATGTGTCGAATATGTCTATGTTGGCCTAAATATGTGAAAAGTTAGGCAGAAGAAATGCCCACTTTTTGGTAAAGTAAAACAGACCAAACCCTATCAAACTTGTAAGTTGTTATAGTGCTACAGGCAACTCCGCGCTCACAATCCTCTCTTCCTAATTGTTGTCTTTTTGAAATACCCTAATATTATGTACACAGAACTTGAGTCGAGTTGTTGGCTTTCTTTGAAAAGTTGAGCAGAAGGAAATGTCAACTTTTAACAGACCATCCCCTCATATCAGACTTGCTTGGTACAACCCCTTCCTCACAATCCTCTATTCCAAGTGTTTGTCCCTTTGAAATACCCTGAGATTATGCACACACAACTTGACTCGAGACCCGCTAATCCCTACGGCAGCTAGCGGTGTGTGTCATTTGCCTCTGCCTAAGTTTATCCGCTTCGGGCGCATTACAAGTCGGCAACTTCAGACGCCGTGTTCCCTCCAATCCAGCCGACCTCTCGCGGTATCTAACACGCACGACACGGCGACCTTTAAAACAACCCACACAGGAACCTTACCCGTAGTATGACGGCATGCTTGCTCACCACACCACCGCTGGAGCCCACGCTGTACGTGCACACACACTGAGCCGATCGAGACACTCATCTTATTTTCGAAGAAGGCCGCAGTACTTCCGGTGTCGTGCAAACAAGACACAACTCTCTCACGATCCTCGTAGATCCTGAACAAGGAGTCATTTCTGAGACCATTCCCACCACCTGAGAACCACCATCACGGTCTTGCTTTTGAGGACGGCGTAAGGCTCCTTACATTTCTAGGCAAGTTTCACATGACCAATCTCCTTGAGAAAGTTGTGTCCTTTCTCTATGATCAATTGACTGGCATTGCTACATAGGGAAGCAATTGTTTTTGCCTATTAAGTGCTGCATGGGGTCATTTGAGTTCGCGCATTGAATGTGGCGTTCGTGCACAAAAGTGACAATGGAACTTGAGAGATATTGAGAGGGTGGTGTTTCAACTTTAATGGTTCGTCACATCTTCCAAATGTTTGAACAGGTCATCTCACGGTAACAGGTGGGTTAAAGAATACTCTTTTTAAATATGGTTTTGAGCCGAGTTTTTATAAGGTAGAGAACGTTTATAATTGTTTTGTGTGATGAGATTTGATCCTCCATGGTTTCTGTATCTGTATATAGTCAGTAAAGCATCCCAGGGCAAACTTCACACCAACTTAGAGAGAAGACAATGACAAGAAATTACAGTTTTAGAGGTGGGAGGAAATCCCAGAAGATATTCTGGGTAAAACCCACGGAATCAGGTAGGAACTGAAAACCCAAATCCACATATTGACCCAGGCGGGATTCGAACCCGGGTCACATCACAGCGGTGGAAGGAGAGGAAAGAGCCGCTACGCCAACCTGACAGTGACAACTTGGTTTAGTAGTGACGGTGTTTTAATATCATGAATATTGTGAAAGTAAATATAGAGAGAAGCAGTGCATGTGAGCAAAACTTTTATAACGTTTTGGCTTGAGTTCTTTGATCTATAGCTGAATCATGGCTGAATTGATGTATACTAGACTTCAAAAGTTAAGACGAAGACATAAATCTCTCACCCGTGCATATACGAGGCTCGCGGTGTACTATACTCCATTGTCAATCATTGCGATTGACTGTAGGATTGCGGTCAGAAAGTTACACTGTATATCCGGTCTGTAATTCCTCCTGAAACCGTATAGCACCATGTTAATCCCCGCTAATCCCAGATTTGCCTGTCATCTGATTTTCCCTTGTTACTTTATCTCTGTATTGTTGTCACCCTTTTCACGGTCTTGTAATCCGTTTTTAAGGTAACTTTTATACGCCACGGACGCGATGTTTTTTTTTTAGTGTCCCATTATTAAACCTCCGAGGAGCGAGACACATGGCCGGCACATGCGCGGAGGTAGGATGGTGACAGGTTATTATCAAGCTTCAACATGTGTTAATCGTCGAGTGATAAAAAAATCTCTCAACTCAACTATTGTTTTCCATTTTTCGGCTGAAACTACCAAAAGAAATCGGTCTATAAACCCTTCCCATTGTTTTACTCATCATTTATATTACTTCGACCTAAACTTTTAAGATGCAAGGTTGCACATGGTTGCATAAGGCAAATATTCTGAACTTAAGAAAAAAAACATTTATTCAAAACTGAACACCATTATGTTGTTCACAGGCTAACCACCACCTGTTTCACAGATCAAACTGTACAAAGGAAAAACTACCATTGCCTGGGCCTAATTATTGTGTGTCCGTGACATTTTATAGGTTGTAAGTTCGCCCTCTGGGAGCAAACGATCGGAAGCACAAACGTGTAAATTATATGTTTTGGCCGGTAAACTGTTTTCAGGTTTTTTTGGTATCGAGCAGAACTTTTATGCGCTTACAAAGATTGCGCAGCGGTTTCGCAATCTTCGCAGGTATACCTTTGAACTCTCTGTCGGCCCGAACTTGACATACTGGCTGCCCGTCTAGAAATAGTTCATTTATCAGCACCGAGCCATTCTTTTAGGCTTTATCACCACTCCAGATCTTATTGTGTGATATAAAAATAAAACTCTTGATTTTAAAATAGTCCAGAGTGGCCAAAGTTCGCGCAAACAATCACTGATAATGTCAGGAGTATAAAGCTGTTTTATTCAGTTCCATATTTGGTTTCGCAACGCTCCATGCAGACGAAGGTAAGGCAGTATTTTTAGAGAACTGATAAAGTTTTAGGAAGATTTTCTAGGGCTCGTAAGTATTTTGATGCTAAAAAAAAATCTTCACAGGGGACTTGCAAAGTTAACAGGTTTATTCAACTCCAACCTATGACGAATTTTAGACCTTTAAGAGAGGTGTGTGTGTACTTTTCGAAACGTACCCCTCTGGCGAACCTGTGCTTGTTTGGGGCCGTTGTCTCGTCAGAACACGGAATTCGGTTTTCTTACATTCTTGCACGTTCTTTCTGTCAAAAGCCTTAGGCATAATTGATTCTATCTGGAAAATTCCCTTGAAATATCCTTCTTTAAAGCCTAATTCTAACCTTACGAAAGGATTGTTTCTTGCTGGTTTCGTGTAGCCCATTTGATTGTTGATGGTGTTTTAGGAAGGACTAGCTCCTGTTGATTTATGTGCTAAGCACAATGAACTAGCTTAGCGCTGCCAAAAAAAACAAAAAAAACTCCGAAAGGTCATGTACAATCCATGTTGAAATGTGACTTTGACATGTATTTGCTTTTGACTGGTTCTATTTTGGTGTTACTATAAGCAAATGCTTTTGCTTACCGGTAATAGGCTTGCACCGCAAGCCTGAAGCTTAGAAACATGTAGACAGGAGACAATGAGAGGAAATTACAGTTTTAGAGGTGGGGAGAAAACCCAACCCCAGACGAATATTCTGGGAAAAACCCAAGGAATCGAGGTATGGAAACCCAAATCCAAATGTTGGCCCAGGCGGGATTCGAACCCGGGTCACGGCGGTGGAAGGCAAGGAAAGTACCGTTGCGCCAACCCGACTCCCTATGCTATCATTAACCCTTATTTGTTTGTCAGGAGCTACTGGATTAATAATATCCACAATACTTACGCAACTCATGAATAGATGGACTGCATTCAGCGGCCATCTTGGAGGTGTGTTTCGATACGTTGATTCATTCGCAAAGAATGCACAGGAGGTCTACTGAATCGTATTCCTGTTGGACAAAAGTATACACCTCTAAGATGGCTGCAGTGCAAACGATCTATGAGATCACTGCGTGCAACCTCGTCTCCATGGCTTCGAGAAGTACACTGCTCTCTCGCCCATGGTGTTGCATCATTTTGCATAGTAGTCTTAGGTCAACCTCGTCCCCAGTGCTTACTTTATTTCCAACCTCGTTTCCAATAGTAAACCCTGGATAGGAAACTTTCTTCCTGTATCCTGATTCGATACCGCAATTGGCTAGTAATGGATTTTTATCGTGTACTTGGTGTTATTATTCACAACGTGCAGTACGTGTTTTCGCGATCATTCGTCCACGCCTTCTCGAAAATACTAATTTCCTTCCAGTTTGTTCATATTAATATGAAATGTGATACTGCATGTTGTCTCGATAAGATCGTAACAGTTTAAATTTTAAAAATCGTGTTTTCGTAACTCACGCCGTGCTCGCGCTGCGACGAATTGACTCTGTTTTTACCCCAGACACCGCAATCAAAAACAAACGCTAATGTAAAGCATATCCAATGCACCACACTATTCCTCATTTGCATGTTCAAAAATCTTGCACATCCAAATGATCCAATACCAGGGTGAGAGAGCAGGTAGTGATGGGCGCGTACTGTTCGACACCCTGGGGACGAGGTTGGTCTTAGGTATTATAATTAGAGGTGCAAAATGGTCTGGTGCCATTGCATAACTGCCAGTCGAACATAATTATGTGCAACTTTTTACTCCTCCTAAAAGTAAGAACACTATTTGACATCCCTTTTTGGTTAATTTGATTGAAAATCGCACTTCTTTAAGCATTAAAAGAATGTCCTTGCTTTTCCGAACAACCGAGGGCGCTGTTGCTGTGATGTCATTTCAGGAAGACACTGTTCTGTTTAGGTGTTTTCTGTTCAAATTGTGAACCCAAAAATGTATTCATTGAAAACATTTATGAGAAAAGTTTGCTCACTGGCTTACTGCCAGGTACTGACAACAATCACAACATCACGAAAGAAAAGAAGATTTACGACAGCGATATGTCCAAAAAGTCTGGCAACTTTTGGTGCTGAAACTAGCGCAACATTGAGGTTTCTGCCTGAAACGACATCACACTTTTGCTCATGAATATGGAAATTGCATTTGCATAAATTCCTAAAAGGCTTCAAAATACCCCTTGAAAATGGCGAAAATTTAACAAAAGGGTAAATTACATAGCATGGCCCTTTAATTTCACCAAACTACACGAGACGAATCCTATGCTTCATTAGCAAGCTACTCCATGGCCTTCTGTTGAGACCAAGGATGAAGAGGACTAGACTCTGGGAACGAGGTTGCACTACATGCACTACATGCATGGTATTGACGTATGCGTAATTGCGTATCCATATTTTGATACGTAAATGATCAATCCGGATGTCGTGTAGGTTTGTCCGCTTTGGAACAATCCTATGAGAGAAAAAAAATGTATAATGTAATGTATAATGTACGTGTCTGCTTAATATTGCAAAATACCCGCTATGAGGCAATCCGACAAACACCGTTTAATCATTAACTGTTTGCGAAGTTTTGCCACCCAGACAAATATGAAGAGCATCCGCGTGGATGAATTATATTAATAGGCAGTTGTTGAACTTGCGAACCTAGCCAGATAGTGATATTTTCGTCTGATATTTTCGGCTGCCTGCTCGAGATAATCGGGCGATTATTTGTGGGTGTATCCAGACTTATCGCCTCACTTTCTGCGGCCTGTGATTGGCTAGCTTGCCCGCGGGGAACAGCCAATCGCATTAAAGGCCGGCTTGCCGCAGTTCAATGTCCATTTTGCATGGATATTAAAAGGTGCGAGTCGGGGTAAATTTGTCTCAATTCGGAGAAGTCATTGTATTAAAAGGCACGGCAACCTTGGAATTACCCTGTTGGAAATCGCTTGGAGTTCGTTCATTTTTCAACGCGGCAGCTGTATTGTTCCAAGTAAGAACATGTGGGAAGTTGTTGTTTCAGAAACATCATGCAACTCTTAAAATCTAAAATTCTTTCTGATATACCTTTTGAGAACCGATTGGAAAGCTGGTAACTGCGCGGAAAACGAAAAAGTCTGTTTAACTCTCGACTAGATTTCTATTCACCGTAAATTTTCCAGTCAATATTTCTGACTGGAAATCAAGTTATTTCGACTCATTTTGCACCCTTCTCATCATAATCAGGGTCAGCTGGGAGTCATGTTTCCCTTTATCTCTCACGGTTCCATAAAATTATCGAACAGTTCTCTAATAAGTGTGATCTTAGATTCTCTGATTACATAATTCAAGATGTTTTCTGTTCCATGTTGAATCTTTGCAGATCTGAGGTCTTCCGTTTTCAGCAATCATCATGGATATCGTTCTGAATGTCGCCGATGACTACTTCTTCGACAAGTTCCACGTGTACCCACAGAGCTGGTCCAACGACTTGTGGATCCGGCAGGTCTGCAGCTTGTACGTGTTGACGTGTCTCTCGGGAGTCGGCTTGTATCTGGCCTCGGCGAGCTTCAACTACTTCTTGCTCTTTGATCGTCGGTTAGAGAAACATCCGCTGTTTTTGAAGGTAGGTGTTACAAAATTGTTGCACCCAAAACCAGCAAACTTTTATCACAACGAATCAACTTCCAAGATACCAAAATGAAATCAAAGACTACAAAAAATACATTAAATACTGTGAGAGTTGCAGGCTGTACCGTGCTCATACTTAGGCAGCCAGACATCTCAATTCCTCGATTCTGTTGAGAATTTTTTTTTTAAAAACTGCATGGAAAGAAAACGAGGAACTCCGCATTTAAAAAAAAACATATACGAAGACAAACGAGATGGAAACACTAAAAAAAAAAGAGCCCTTGTTAAAAGGGAAAGTAGACGGACGAACAAGACAAACACAGAAAACTAAAAACGCGTACGCTATACGCGCACCACTCATCTGCCACACATCATACCAGTTTACCTGGGCTAATCTGTTTAGAAGATTAATCTTCAACCAGAACTGGAATTTCGAACCACTAGACCCAGATGGGGGTACTTTAACCGTTGGTGAGACGATATCCACCATGCACGATGACATCCACCACATTTTGATCTTGGCAAAAATCCGCCTTCTTCTTCAACAGCAATTCGTCTGTCCTGTGTAAACATCAAGCAAAAACTCACAAATTCCATGTCCAAAGTATCACATATTGTCATCCATACGGAATTATAAACTTTGAATTTTTGTCTTCTTCTTTTGTGACCACAGAACCAAATAAGGCGGGAAATAGAGACCTCGGTGAAGATCCTGCCTGTCATTGCCGTAATGACGGTCGGCATGTTCTTCGTAGAGGTTCGAGGCTACAGCAAGCTATTCGACGGAATACCAAGTGGGGAACTCGGTAAGTTATGCCATAGCTGTGGTATGAAGATAGTTGTGTGCTTGTTTGAAATGATGTTGATGAACATCAGAGCTTTTGTATTACGAAGTTTCTAAGATTATATAGAGAAGCAACTTTGAAAGAAACAAGTCAGAGTTTCGTTTTCGGTTCCATTCTCCCATTTTTTTTTTGCATGAAGGACTTAGAGAGTATCTGTGGCTTACCAAGCGAGACTTTACCAAGCTTCCTTTTGCTGATATCGAGGCTCGGATTAATTTTTTTTTTCACATGCTGTCTTTCGTAAGAAATGTTTGCAATGTTGCAGTTTTATTTTACTGTTAATTTACTTGCTGTCTTTTCCGATCAGGTTGGTTGTTGATCACCCGAGACATCCTTGGTTTCATCTTCTTCACCGATTGTGCCATCTACTGGATCCATCGCTGGATGCATAATCGTCTTGTCTACAAACACGTCCATAAGATGCATCACATCTGGAAAGTCCCCACCCCCTTCGCAAGCCACGCCTTCCACCCCATCGATGGATTCTTGCAGAGCCTGCCTTACCATCTGTATCCCTTCCTCTTCCCGCTCAACAAATACGCCTACTTGGTGCTCTTCGTGCTGGTCAACGTCTGGACCATCAGCATCCACGACGGTGACTACCGGGTGCCAGCGTTCCTTCGACCCTTCATCAACGGCTCGGCGCACCACACCGACCACCATCTTTACTACAACTACAACTACGGGCAGTACTTCACGCTGTGGGATCGGATCGGAGGGTCCTTCAAAACGCCCTCAGCGTTCGAGGGAAAAACACTGGTGGAAGAGATCATGGACAAAGAGAGAAATGGGAAAAACCACGTGGACTAATTCAACCAATCAGATGTGTGGTACTACTAGCATCGAACTTTTAACTAAGAGAAAATGTGAATGGCCACACATGTCCTATATATTGACTTTGATACTAAGCATTGACTTTAGAGAAGAAGAAAGTGTGAATTTGATCACTATAAGTGCTTCATTACTAGCATTTGACTCTCGCTTTGAAGTTTAATGTGAACTCTGTTGCTTCAAAACGTCTACCATAGTACGGCCATCATTACGGGATGGTTTTGCTGGGTTGGCTTACAGGGGCGAAACCAAGATTGACGAAAACGAGAAGGGAAACTGCAATACACCACCTTAAAAAAGTAAAGTGAAGAATGGTTATTAAATCGAGATGGAGCAAAGCTGACTTCAATTGCTTTGGATTCGCCCCTGATAGCAAGGCGTTTATATTTATTGGTAATTTTTTTTCTATACAATAGAAAATTGTACATATAAAAAAGACAAGGTATTTTGAATCGGGTATTATGTTCACTTTAAAATTGTGTACTGATTGCCTTTCTTATTTAATCAAAATCATGAAATGAAGGATACGTTTTAGTATTAGAGGCTGACAGAACTGATAGAGGGGATATTTTTTTTTCAGTGCGGTTTAAAGATATTTTGATTAACACTGTCAAATCGTTTAATTACGTTGAGGTCCATAATCGTGTTTTTAATTGATTTACAATCAATTAAATTTGGTAATGAATGCAAATAATAAGCTGTAGTGCGGTTAAAAGAATTGACCTTTGTTGTCGTTTGTCTAAACTTGTTTGCATTTAAACTGTTGTTTTATTCCCTTTCCTAGCTGATATCAGCCGCAGTTGTGCCCCTTCGTTGTAAACCCAGTTTTATATATAACATCATTGGTTCCAACATGGCGATATATATACCGGTACAGCATTGATTTTATCGTCTTCAAGTTACTTAGGAAAACTTAACTTTTGCCAAGAATCCCTCCACTAGTTGAGGGGGGGGGGGGGGGGCTCGTCGGTTGGGAGGGCAACTCGCCCCTTCCCGGTGGCATGGAGGTTTTTAAAGAAAAGTTTAAGACTGTTCCGACGTCGAAACAATTAAGTCTTAATTTTGCCCCTCCCCCCCCCGCCGGCATAGAAAGCTGGATACGCTATTGCATCGTCTACCTGTGCACATGAATATAGGCCCCAACCTCTCCACGCAAATTTACACGTTGCATGAGAAAATAATGAGGGGCGTGGTTCGGGAAAATTTCTCTCCCAATTTTATCTCAACCTACAACCTGCCAAGCAGTGATGTATTATCTATTGGGACCAGTTTCTGTATATCTAGTTTTTTGGGTGGTGGTGGTTGGTTCGGGAGAATATAAACCTCAAATACCTGATACGCCCTCCCCGTTGAACTGCGCCAGTCAACCTCTCAACACATACGGATCCGCCCCTCTTGGCTCCTCCCTCTATAACCCCCTTCACAATCTGGGGCACGTGGGATTCATTGTTTATACTCTAAGTTCACTTTCCCCTTTGATTTCATCAGGAATTCAGAAACGATCACTGATTAATCTCGATTGCAGTCCCAACATTCCTGATTCCTCCAATTTTAGTATTATTTTTATACACCCTTAGGGGGCCTAGTCCATGGAATATCTCCTTGCAATTAAAGCAAAGGTCTTATGAACAGATTCGGCTATTAATTATGCAAAATAAGACTGTGTCTTGACCTCGAAATTCTGATATAGATAGATAGATAGATAGATAGATAGTGGTTTTTTTTACACTCGTGGCCAATGGCCAAATTACAGAAAAAATACAATTGTAAAAAACCCATTAAAATGACAAAATTAATTTACATCAATATGACGGGGTCCGCTCATAAGTCCGACGCCTCATAGGTCCGACGCATCATAAGTCCGACAAAATCGCATCCCCCAACCAAATAAAGGCCCATAGCTCCGACGCCGGCTCGCATGGGCGTCGCCAGGATTTTTTTCTAGAGGGGGGCAAAACATTTTTTTTTTTCCCAAAAAATTCTTGTATTTCTCAACAAATTCTCGATTTATTAGTTTTAGAGGGGGGCAGGGACATTTTGCCCCCACCCCAACCCATTAAATTTACACCACTATGACTTCGCGCCTCTTTTTCTTTCTTTTTTTCTTTCTTTTTTCTTCCTTTTTTTTTATTGCGGTGACGCATGAAATTTGCATGTTAGGAGGGGGTCAATTTTTTTTTAAGTCCCACGATTTGACCGTGGTGATATGTACATGTATGTTGCCTATTTTCAAGTAGCATAATACATGTAGGGGTGTAAATGGCGCCACCAACGTCAAAATAGTCCCCCCCCCCCAAAAAAAAAGTCATTTTAAATAAGTCATTTTTAGTAATGATCTTTTTCATGATATTACGAAGTCAAAAGTTCAGGTGTGCAACCCGGCCCAGGGTTCGGAATCTGGGTCATTCACATGACTCACTGTTTACCGTCGCGTTAATTTTAACCGAGTTTACGTCATCATCGGAAGCGCTTAAGAAAATCTCTCGTCTCTTAAAAATTGCTGTTTTCCCATAAACTCGTTAAGTTGGCGATTTATTTTAGAAACACGAGAGGCCAGGAAATGGGATGGGCATCGCGAGTAATTTATTTCTGCAAAATTGGTTTTGGGTTTTTTGTTTCCTCCATTTTTTGTTTGTTTTAGTTTGGGGTAGGCCTATCCATTATTTTGTGTCATACATGAATTTGCATTAACTATGAAGTTTAAAAAAATTGCATGTTAAATGTAATGTAGGCTTATATAATTATGCGCAGGGATACGTAATATGCGGACCAGTGACTCTTCATTTTGTGTGAGTATTCACTAAGCCCACAAATCTACATTTCAATATAATTTTTATTTTGATGTGACAGTGACATGCACACTACCAAAAATGTGCACAATTAAAGAACAAAGCAAAATGTTGATTTATCAGGAAACTTTCAAGTTCCGAGGCGAGTACGTAGTCCCGATCCCATGCATTATGCACAGAAAGAACTCTACAGGTCGCGCGCGAACGATGTGTACCCCCCCCCCCCCCCCGGCCCCCCGTACCCGGACCCCTTCGTCTTTCTTTGGAAACCCGTCAATTAATATCTGACGTCACGTATTGCGCGTGCGCAGTTAACTCTTCCGCGACCATCTTGGATTTTGTTCTGTACTGCGGGTAGCGTCAGTATCACACTGGGAGGAAGTTACACTTATCATAATATATGCTTACGTCACCATTTCGCTAGGAGGTCATCGGCATCACTGTGAAGCATGAATTATGCAGTACGTATGCACATGGTGTCCCGGATGATTGTAGCAGCTAGCTGCATGTTGTGAACACGTGCTTCAACAATGCGCGGCAAATACTAGCGCCGCGTCGCGTCGTGGACTGAGATCAGGTTTCTCCTGAAAACTGTGCAGAAGCCTGGCAGCAGCCTTGAGTGTAAAGCAGTTCTCGTTTCATTTATTTAGGGTGAGTTAAAAAAAAAAAGAGCTGAACCCAAACCTCCAAAAATATATTTCATATTTAAAAAAAAAAAATATGTGTAGCACCAAAATCAGTATAAATGACTGGAAAACCTAGCTATTCCAGAATTTTTTTTTTTTTAGATAAAAAAATACTGAAATTGCTCAGTCCGTTCATTTCTCCATGGTTCAAATAATATCACCATTTAAAACGCAATGACCCTAAATACCGCTTTCGTCAAAAAAAGAGCAATTTATTGTGCATCATTCTGACTGCTTGGAACAACGAAGAAATTGACATAGAATACATGTATTGCTAGGCTGTCGTTTGCATACGACAAGCCAGCGCTTTCATCTGGCGCATGGCTTCCATGCGTCGGCGCGGCCGTTGGCACGGATCTGCATAATTCATGTTCTAGCGACGTCATACGACCTGCTCATCAACTTGGTGACGTAGGCATAAATTATGATAAGTGTACCTTCCTCCCAGTGTGATACTGACGCTACCGTACTGCGGAAGGCTGTTGTGAAGCTTGGTTTATTTTGGTTCCTAAACTACAAAAGTTAACTACTAAGGGACGAATTTGAAAAATATACATAGTTGGTAAGACAAGGTTTGCATTGTGCATTCATTATGTAACAATTTTTGTGTATTTTGGGGTTAAAATTCGATGCAATTTGTGCGTCGTTTATTCAGCGATGCATGATTAGTAGGCCTACTTTCAGTTTCACCGTTCATGATGAAGTTCCGCCTGTGAAAAATGATAGTATGCCCTACAACAAATTAATGAGCAGCCATTTTGTTGCCTTAAAATCTTCAAAATTCACAAATCACATGGCCCTTTGCAATTTAAAATCCTACAAATTCGATGGATGCTATTTTTTTAAACGGATGGTGTTTTAAATAGGTAGATTTGAATGGATTGTTTTCTTTAATTTTTATAAAGGCAGTGGATATTTTGCCGGAGACGGCAAGCCTTTAGTAAACGTTAGCTTGCCGGATATGCACTGATGTTAGTTTTAGTCTGGCTCCGTGGACCATGCTAGTCCAATAAATGTGATGGTAATACTTGACTACCTCCATATTAACCGTCACAAATCCACATGTGGTCATGGTGGTATTTGGACGGAGAGTCTGTTGCTGAGCATGCTGAGGGAGCCGAACAGCAATTCGAAATCGCAATTATTTTGTTACTTTGTATTCACATAATGCTGTCTACAACTGTTTAATATCAACAAAACGTGAAATTTGGCACCTTCAGAGGTCTAGTTATCTTGTAATTTTGAGTTGAATTCGAACGACTTTTGCAGCCATTGTTCAAGAAAGCGTCGTGTTGCATGACGTCATGGGTTGTGATAAATCGGGCCCTCACTAGCTTGCATCAAATTTTGACAAATTGCATTGGTACAGCTGTTGCCTGTCATTCAGTTTTGGTCAAAAGTGCATGTATGCGGGCGTGAAGCGCTATTGGCGTGACGTTAGAGTCTTTTGGTCTGGGAACCGACCACAGACACCGTCTTTATAGTGCATATCGCAGGCCAATCACGAGGCCACGTGATAAATGCTGTGGATAATTTGGTATTGCACTGACGCTCCGGGCACTCCTCATGTCCGTATCGTAAGTGCGATTCTAAACTATATACCGTAATTTCCTGCGGATAAGGCGCGTGGCGGATAAGGCGCAGGTCCCTAAAATCACCCAAAAAAATTCAAACGCCAACAGATAAGGCGCACCGCCGCATAAGACGCATGTTTGACCGCACACAGAAGAACACCAGGCGTCACCCGGTGTCGGTACATCGCCACAAAGGGGCCATTGTGTTGCCTTAGAACGATCACACTATTCGGAGGATGAATTAAACCGTAACCACATTGGCTGGTCACATGTAGAGCCATGAAGAAAAGACCAATGTAAATTGATACCGACCTTCATCCATTCAGCCAACGCGCGCTGTGCATGCTTGCTTGCGGTTTCCGATCCTGGCCTTCCTTGGCCTTTTGTTAATGCAGTGCGGCCCAATCAGCGGCCAGAAACGATGGTCCACGCGCTGTCTGAAGATATTGCAACACGCACGCTGGATCAGATTCCCTCCGAGCCAGATGTTGCACCCTCTACCGGTGACTAATACAAAAACTAGCGTCGCCTATATGTATATACCATACGAAAAACGTTTGTATGACGGCATTGTTGGGACGAAAGCACGATCACTAAGGGGGATCAACGCATAATTGCGACATTGTTGGAATGAAAATACGGTCACAATGTCTGGAGAGTTGAGCCTTGGTTGACCACAATATTGATTGCGGCATTGAAAGAATTCTTCAACTCAAGCGACACCAGATAATGCGCACCTGTAGATAAGGCGCAGCGATGTTTTTGTGGTCTAGAAAGTCAGATAAGACGCGTCTTATCCGCAGGAAATTACGGTACTCCATATTATTCGCGGAGTATATAGCATGTTCGGCTTTGATATGCCTACCTATGGGTATTACGTGTAATACCCATAGTTCTAGGGGTAGGGGTATTTGTGTGTAACTCCATTGCAACCGTGTTTCAGCTGAACAATGCCCACACACTAATCCTTCCTAGCCACTACAGTCGACTCTCGTTATAACAAACTCGTTCGGACCTAGCCAAATTGTTTGTTATATCAGAATTTTGTATTAAGAGGAACATCAGTCCCTTTCATTGTGCACATAAATGTACAGTCGGGACCAAGGCTTTATAGTTTGTTATAACTAGAATTTTGTACTAACGAGAGTCGACTGTACATATATATAATGATAGCCACTACGTATATTTTTCTGTTTGTTTTGTTTGTGTTTGCAAATCGTTTTGCATATTGGAAAGAATTCCATATAAGGACATCACTAATTTTTCCCTGTAGTGACCTATCAGTTATCAGAAAGCGATTACATGTAATAAGTTTAGCAGGGAAATCTTGAAGCATTTAGTGAGAAAACACTTAGAGAATTTTTCAGACCAGTCTCATAGGGTTTGTACACAGGGTGTCAAGTGACGTCCGTATATGGAATTCTTTCCTGCATATTTTTTTACCCCAACTTGTACTCTGGTTATTGAATAACTCTCATGAAATTAATGTTGGGGAATGTGACTATTTTTCCTCAGTTTGTGAAAGAGAAGTTCAGCATGGCGCTTTACGGAGATGATCTTGATGTAGAGGCTCTGCTTGAAGCTCCATACAAGAACAATGAGGTAACCTAATAATACTTGCCTGCTTAAAAAAAGGCCTAGGCCACTTTAGTTTTTTTCCTTTTTTTTAATATTTAAAACTTGTTACATTGGCAAGTCGGAGTTATGTTTTTTAGTTCTCAAGTTCTGTATTTTGATATTGTATTATATTGAAATTTTGAATAATTACATTTTGGCTATTCCCAAGAGGGTTGAAATGTTGTGATTGTTGTGAAGAATTTCACTTGACAGTAAAGTGTCCATCTTGTTCTTTGTTTATAGACCTCCACTGATCACATCACGTCCTCGGTTCATGTTTACAGAGGTAGAGTACCTACTCATCCCTTGGGTACCCATTGAGTTCCAACAATTAAAAACATTCTTCCACAAATTATGTGGACAGGGATCCAACTCTCACATTGTGCACTGTAAACTGTAGTTGAGCTCAATATCAAACCAATTCTGGTCACTCATAGAATGGTTATGTACATTCACCAATGGCTTGCTTGTTAGCTTTCTACAATTCTTCAGAAAAATTATTATTGTACAACAAAGCACTTATCTGTTGTGATACGTCTAATGGGTTTTGTACACTGATGAGCTCAAATGGTTATGGGTTAAATTTGCCTTCTCATGTGTACAAAAAATATACATGGACAACATCACTTTATGCATGTTGGATTGGTTGTAGTTAAATTATTATTCGGTATTTGTATGCTATGAATTATTAGCTCAGGAATATGTAGACTACTTAGTTTCAGAAATGTTGAAATAACACGTGTGCATCTCCAGTTATGTATTGACGGCGATATAAAATAGTTCTAGTACTTCTCAAGATGCAAGGTTTCGGTTAGGACTTGAAGTAAGGTAGTGTCACTTAAAGCCCACCTCAAGGCAATCTGACTAAAAGAATCTCCCATCCCCTCTTGCCGTAGGGTATGAGAAAAGCCATCACGATCACCGGCCCGGAAGATGCCTGGCGATTTATGGGCAACAACACGGAGTCTACCTTCTAAAGATCTTCAACTTGTTGTCTAACCCTCCCCTAACCCTTGGCCCAGACTAAGATTGTGATTTTATGCCTGTGCATTTTAACCTATTTGGGTGATCACCTTTTTGTTTTTGCAATACATAGAAATATTTGCTTTTTACAGTCAAAACTACAATTTACAATTTTCAGTTCAAATGTGGGTTTACGTGTCCATTGAGTCTACTTTTAAAAGTTCCCCTCGTGCATTTTAAAATGAACAAACATTCCAAACTAAGTATATAAATTTGCATTTTAAACACATTCATTTGCTTGACCAAAAGAAAACATGAAAATTGTCTTCACTATAATACAGAGAACGGGAAAAAAGAAAGATAAGTCCCACGTCCTCAAGGTTTTCATTTTACTGTTTTAGATTGATAACATTCAAGTGATGCATTCCATGGCTTATATCAACGGTAAGTTGCTAATGGCAAGTCCTGTTAGCAATTACATACATGTACAAGTAACCTAATAAGTATACATTGCATGGCCAAAACTGTCATCTTGCAAACCTGCCAATGGAGCAGAGTATATTTGCTGACGAAGGCGAAAGACAACTCCAAATGTTGACGCAAAACAGTTTGATGTGGCATGGAGTGGTGACCCTACATCAAAGAAACCTGTTTTTTCGAGATGTTGATTTTGATTTGCTCTCTTTCTTTCTTTCCCCCTTCTACATTTTTGTACCCCCTTTTGTTCCCCCCATCATTCCTAATCGACCCAACACAACCATTCCTGCTGTCGGCTGGTTTCCACCCATAATGCTGTTGTATTTTGGATGATCTTAGGGAGAGGCGACCGACAAAAATGGCGTGTCTGAGAAGAAGGAATCGTCCTCCAAAAAGAAGTGAGTACCCTGACGACCTCTCGCGTGTGAACTTGTTAAGCTTTGACTGTATGGTACCGAGTGGCATAAAAATGCCTTCAAAATAAGGAATCAAAGGGATCTGGGTCATAGCGTTTTGGGTTCTGACTGGGGGAATAGGTCATCTCAGCCTTTGGTAGAGATCTATTGTGTTTTACTAGTCCAGAAAGATTGCCAATTTTTAAGCAGGTGTATTCCAAAATACATAATAAAGGTAAGTTTAAATACGATTTAAGACATTTCTACTTTGTGGTTTTCTTTGAGATTTTGACGTGACCCATTGATTGCAGTTCATTGTCATCCAGTAGAAAATCTGATCAAATGTTGGTATTGGTTTTTTTCTCACCCCATGCAGTCATAGTTTAGCAAGATGTTTTTTCCATATTTTTTACATTTACCTGCACCAAATGTCTGACCTGGGATACATGTTTGTTGTCGCAGATTAAAAGTGACTTAGCCCCAATGGCGTGTGATCAGCAGTGCCCACTAACGGCCGAACCAGGGTTGGACGTCTACATAAAGGGTACTGGACATGTTCCGACTGGCCCCCCTGCTCAGATCAGGCGTTCTGAACCACAACTTGGGGGTTTTCAGGCCGAGACGCTAAACCTGAAAATAGTGTCTTATAGGCAGAACACAAATGCGTCGCTGAAAGAGACAAAAACAAATTGCTGTGGCACTAACAAAGGATGGTTATGTGATGGAAACAAAGCACAGTGTATGATGAGGTGTCTGTAAATGATGAAATTGGTTCCAACTTTGGACAGTTGTGATGCAGAGTGATAAAGTGCTGTATGGGTTAGGTGTTTGTGACTGAGTCATTTGAGTAACAGATGTCCTTGTCAAGAAAATGAAGTCAAACAAATTACAGGTTTTTGATGCCATATAAAAAAAGTTTCAAGTTTTTGACATCCTTCAAGTATTTAGAGCAGGATATTGCTTTCGTCATTTTCATGATGGATGTCGGCAAAATTCTTAATAGGCATCATTGTGATTAAAGAAGGAACATGGGTGTGTCAACTTTGCAACACTCACCAAACCATAACCATTGTAAATTGTAGATATCAAAAATCCCTTCAAACTCCAACTAACCAGACCACTTCCTATACTGTACCCATAAGTTGATTAGAATAACAGTATTTATCTAGCCAAACTGAACTTTTTCCTTGTCAATATCAGTTGAGTTTTCCCACTGTGTTCATATTGTTAATTGATGTGCCCCGTATTGGCCATGTCGTTAGTGTTTTCTAATCTGAACCACTGAATGCTCCGACCAGACACAGAAGCAGCCCTAGCCGCAGCCCTAGCCCGAGCCCGGCTGCCTCCAAAGAGAAACACAGCAGTAGCAGCAGCAGCAGCAGCAAGAGGAGCAGCAGGCGTCGTAGTCGCAGCCCAGAGAAGAAACGTCGCAGCCGAAGTCGCAGCCGGGATCGAAGTCGCTATGATCGGGACAGAGACCGACCCCGAGAAAGGGGGCGTGGCACGGGTAGATACGGCAGGTGAGTTGTTACAGCGGTTGGATTTTTAGTCGAAACAGATTTTCAACTTTACATTCCATCAACTTTTGTCAACTTGGGACATCTGGAAACCCACAAGAGATACAGAGGACAAATATTTGGCAGACACCTCTGTAGCCAACTCCAAGAACCTCACACCATTGTTGTTCCCTTTCCAGGAGGAGGAGTCCGTCACCACCACGCCGTGGACGCCGCAGCCGAAGTAAAGACCGTAGTCCCAACAGGGATCCCTTCCATTGGAGACGTAGCCGCTCGCGCAGCAGAGATCGATACGGCAAGAGAGGTTCCAGCCCTGGGTAATTGTGTCTCATTTTCTCCCTCCCAAACTGGCTCTGCATTGGCCCTCAATGTGGCCTTCTTTGCAAGGGGGCTATCAAATACTCGATCAAGTTTGTGACACAACAAGCTGGAAACAACCTTATGTCCATATAAAACCTGTGTGATCATGATTTGTGTTTGTCCTTAGTATAATTCCATAAAGGGCTACCATTTGCACCATAGGGCATGCTTTTTAAGAAGTTTATGAGTACATGTACATCTATCAGAAAAACTGCAAACACGAAAGCACATTTTCGTGGCTGTGCTGTGCACAATTTTTTTTTTTTGGCTGGCTTAGCAGTAATCACTTCAAAAAGAACACTTTGATATCGGAGACAGAATTTGCTTGAATCGGAAACACTAGGAATTTACATTCTGTCACAAGCATTTTGTTTTAGGCACAAAATGTGCTAATAAAGGTAATCAGTAGCACAGTTTTTGTGATATACATGTAGTTGTCACAACCTTTCTAAATACTAAGCAGCTCAACCAAATTGGCCCTTAATTGCTTGACCTGCCTGTCCCCACAGTCCGATATATTTCGAGCATAAACAATTATTTGTGTCTTTCTGCAGAAGGAAGAAGGACATTGAGCCCCCACCAGAGACTAGAGATGCCCGCACCGTGTTTGTCATGCAGTTATCACAACGAGTCAGGGCGAAAGACTTGGAAGAATTCTTCTCTTCGGTTGGAAAGGTAATTTAACCCCCAAAATATGGCTCAGATTTAGTGAAACATGAGCAATATGTAACTCGTCTTGTCAAAGGCTTAACCTTTGTAAAATGACAAAATAGTCTTGTTTATATGTTTGTGAAGCGATACTTGAATGACTTAAGAAAACAAATTCATTTTTAATCCTTTTTCCCCAGGTATTTTAAGTACTCTCGTGGATCCTCCAAAATTTTCCACTCTTCGGGAAAACAGTGGGACATCCTTAGTCCCAAACCTGATGGATTTTGATGGATTCATAATGAAAATCAAGATCAGAATCCTTTGTAGGATTCATTATATTTTGTTGAAAACAAGAAGTTGGTCATCTTTGTTTAGTTATTTTTAATGGTGTCTCATGTGCCTCTAGGTACGTGATGTCAAGATCATCTCGGATCGCAACTCAAGACGTTCCAAGGGGATTGGCTACGTGGAGTTCATGTCCGATGAATCAGTGCCTCTGGTGAGTAACCCTAAACAAGCTGTTTGCCATCCCTTGCCCCTTAGATAACACAGACTGCCAAAGTGTTGCAAGTTCAACAAAGAAACTGCAAGTGTTGAAAGAAGAAACACCGTTCCATTCCACACCTTGGGATCACCCAAGGAGTATGGTTTTGATGAGTTGGCAAACTGAGTCCTACCCAAAAATCTTTGATATAAAATCATCTTACCATTCTGTAACTTGTCTTCTGAGCTACTTCTTTTTGACCCCTCCTTGTGTAGTGCTCATCTGAAGTTGCCTTTTTCCATGACCTCACGATTGGCCGGTTTCATTAAAAAAAAACACCAAGGAACTAAGGTAGAATCTTGACCACTTAGCTCTAACAATTTTCATTCGTCTTGCTAGGCTATGGGTCTGAACAACGAGAAGCTGATGGGAGTACCCATCGTTGTCCAGCCGTCCCAGGCAGAAAAGAACCGCCTGGCCCAGAGCAACCAGACGCTTCAGAAGGGAGGAGCTGGCCCCATGAGGCTGTATGTAGGCTCGCTCCACTATAACATCACTGAGGAGATGCTGAGGGGCATCTTTGAACCCTTTGGGCAGGTGAGTTGTTCCTGTAATCCTAATAGGCCGTCAGCCTCGGTCCAAAATTTTGGCCACCAGTATCAAATGAGGGGAATAATCGTCATAGCGATTTTTCGGCAAGGCATACACCTCCAGAATTGGAAAACATGTGATAGCATCGTAGCGGTGGCAGCTTTTTGGGTGTTATCACCCTTTTTTTCCAAAATGGCCATCAAAATGCTTGTTACCACTCTAGGGCGGTATACCTTGCGCATGCGCACTATAATCATTTATGCCCTGATTTGATACTGACCAAACCCCCAGGCTGATGGCCTATAACCCCTGCAGCTTTTTTTTGTTGGGAACCTTTTTGATTCCTCAAAAATTCTCTTTATGTGTAAGAATCAGGCATGCAACTTTTCCTCCGATCTGCTGATTTCCTCTTTTTTTCCCTTTTTTTTACTTCTCATGAATGCCATTACAAATTGAAAAACACTGTACAAAGTATTGTGTGGGTTGGAAATTCCTAGTTTTTTTTCTAAATTTCCAGTTGCATGCCTGAAGAATTCAATGGTACATTCTTTGTTCTTATCCAAAAACACAAAGTACACGTTTTGGGAAGTTTATTTTCTTGTTTTTGTCCATGTTGTGTCTATCTGCAAAGACACAGTTGTGCAGTTTAAAATAAGGTCTGTCACACGTACCAGAATAACACTTCTTACAAAAATCTTAGCTTCTGTTAAATTTAATATCCGGCAATTTAATTTATGTTTACTATGTTTGTCAATGATTTCAGATTGACTCCATCCAGCTGATGACAGACAGTGAATTGAAACGTTCCAAGGGCTATGGCTTTATCACGGTAAGCAGATTTGTGTCATCAAAGTAAGCTGATTTGCCTAAAACAGAAAATGGGACAAATAGTCCATTCTTTCCTGAAAGTCACCTGTTCGCTACACAGGTCCGCCCTCACACATGTCCACACATTACAATTGACATAATTTACAGCTTTACAGAAAAAGTGTTTCTCTTCATCGTCGGTTAAAGTACGTACTGACTTTTGCACCTAAGTGTTTGTACTTTCAATTGCAAGCCGTCATATTAATTTATGTGTTACAAACTCATGACTGTAAGTTGAAAAGGAAAATCCAGTTCTTTTATTTTTGATGCAGTGTATGTAAACCTTCAACCTGTGATTGAATTCTCTTTTAAGAATTAATTTGTAACTATTATTTGTTTGTCGTTAAAGTTCCACGATGCCGACGATGCCAAGAGGGCGCTAGACCAGCTGAACGGGTTCGAGCTGGCCGGCCGCCCAATGAAGGTCAATCACGTGACAGAGAGATCAGACAATGCCCAGGCTGCATCGGCGCTGGATAACGATGAGTTGGAGAGAACGGGGATTGAACTGACCACCACGGGGCGGCTACAACTCATGGCCAAGCTGGCAGAAGGTAATAATCTCAACACCCTTTGGCAAATTTGATAAAGCTGGTAAGAAATTTGGTAAGCATGGAAAATATTTGCTGAGCAAAAAACAGAATTGGCCAAAAAACTCACCACCATGGTTCGACTACAACTCAAGGCCAATCTGGCAGAAAATAACCATAACCCTAACCCAACACCATGAGGCACAGAAATATGCTAAAAGTACGGAAATAGATTACCAGTTAAAATCTCATATGATTTGTACTACGTCTGAGTGGTACTTTGCTGATTTTAGCTCAGCATATAAATCTGCTAAGTGATATTTTGTGCATTTTTCCTGTAAGCCAGACATACCAATGCCCTACAAATGGACTACAGTTTAGGATGCAAAACCCAATCAGCAGAAATTACTCCAAATGAATTCAGGCGATTCACAATGCAGTGCCCCACCAAGAGTTTGCCATGGAGAATCCATTTTTCAAGTTTACGGTCAACAAAACATGGCCCATTTGAATGAGTGTCAGTAGACAACTTGAGCTAATTTTTTGTAGATTGGGGCATAGCGTTCTGCCACCTTACAAAAAACACCATATTGATTAAAAGAAAACAAAAGGGCAAACAGATACTTGAATCATATGCTTGCGAAACTGCTGACCGGACAAACTAACAATTTCAAATGCCCCGCGCTGTGAATGTGTCGACCATCTCCCGCAATGCACTGGGAAATGAACTCTCCATGGCAAACTCTTGGTGGCGCACTGCATTGTGAATCACCCGAGTTGAGTTGGAAGGTGCTCATTTGCTAATCAGACTCAGACGATTAGTGGGTGGTGTTGCTTAGGTCTCCCTCAAGGTTTTACGGGGTACCTCAGGGTTCAACCTTGAGTTACTGCAGGTTTATGTTTGAATTCTTCCACAAAGGGATGAATCCTTCAAAATTCTCCTAAAACGTCATGTAAAATGGTATCACCAGCGTAGTTCTTGTCAGAATGGATGATTTAAAAATTTCCAAAAACCCAGTAAAGAGGAAAATTGGGCGTGAGGTTGACACTTCATCATCAGAATTTTGTTTGAATGTTAATGATGTCTCTGTTGTTTGCCCCCTTTTCCCCCAGGAACTGGTTTCCAATTGCCCAATGCTGTGGTTGAGGCCCTGAATCCCTTGAGCAACGTCCCTGCCATCCCTGGGATCCCCCAAGGCCTTCTGCCATCGGTCAGTCAGGTGTCACTTCAGGTGAGATGTTTCATTGATTGGTGTTCTGCTTAGAAAACAACTTCCAACCTCCTAGGAGTGTTTGGGTTTAAGTTGTGCCAATCTTCCTGCAATGTTGAGTTGAAATTTGCTTTAGTAATAAGTTTCAGGTAACCTTTCGACTTGGTTTTCTCACGGAGAACATTTTACTAACATGGGCCTTGTTTGATGTCTTGTGCTGAGTATGCTTCCATGCAAAACTTATTTGAGCAAAAAAACCTGACACTTTTTTGTTCACAATGGTTTCAACTAATTTCAATTTAAAAAACTCTCGAAAATTGCAAAGACCACAAGCAATGTACAATTGAAAATCTCATGTTCTCTCTTTATCCAGTGATGCTGTAATCTCAAATTGAGATTATTTTCAAAAAGATTCCTATATCTCCCTCTATGTGCCTCTCTTTTTCAAATGAAATAGCACTTCAGCGTCACGGTCTCGGAAGGACGCATATTCTTAACTGTGGCAAAAGACAGTGTTAATGCCAAAGAGCATTTCATCATGGTTTTCTCTCTTCCCTCAGGCCCAGCTAGCCGTAGCCCAGCAGCAGGCAGCGGCTCTAGCCAATCAAGCAGCACCTACAGCCAGTGCGGTCATGCCTGGTGCACCAGCTGCTGCAGCAGCGAGCAACCCGCCGTGCTTCATGCTGTCCAACATGTTTGACCCTACATCGTAAGTCAGCTGACCCTCTTGTTATTGATTTCAGCCAGGGAGGCTTATCGTTAGTTCTTGCAAACATTTGTTTGACCATTAAATCTTTTGGTTTCATGTACGTTTGGTCAAGTTTTGGAGCTTTTTCTTGTTAAACCACTTTGCACCGGGATTATTTTTGCCGAAAATTTCGATTTTCGCAAGAGGCAACATTTTCCAGCCAACTTCCGATAAACAGCAACACGCCACAAATACTGATTCGCAAGGGTAATTTCAACAGTATTTTTGCGATATTTCTTGCCGAAACCTTGTATGTTTCTATACTCCGAGGTGTGCACTGGAGCGTAAATTGTACAATAGGCCGTGCACAACTGCCACTTCAAGATGAACACACGGTCCGCCTCCATAGACTTTGTGGACTTTGTGTGTGTACAAAAGGCACGAGGGACGTCACACGGAGGCGAGATGAGGCAATCTTGACGTTTTAACCCATCAGCCGTGCCTGTGTATAAAAACGGCCAGTGCGGGTTATCAGGTCCTCTGACACGAAAGGTTAAAAGGGAAAAGTAAAACTGTAGCACCTGCAATCTTTGAATAGAAGCCAAAAATACAGCGAAATATAAATTAACGTGGGATGCTGCTGTGCTGTATCGTCTGTAATACCTGAGCAGGAGAAATTCGGACCCTGTACATTTACATACCAGACTAGTAGCTTTCAACTTTTTGGCGATGCTGTGCCGAGGTTAAAAAAAAAATTGTTTACACTTAGCCAATTTACTGTAATCTCACTGATTGTCGTCTTGTTTTGTTGTGGGTGTGTGTTTAGGGAGGAGATCAAAAGGATTCTTCCCGTTCCGACGCGAGCGCCCGCGTTCCTCCCGTTCTGAACGGGGATTAACTAAACCCAACAATAGGCCCGTTCTCCCGGGGTAGAACGCCCGGCTTACCAGGCGCCCAGCGAAGTACCCGAGCTCATTAAAAGTCTCATTGTGTGCGTCCTTTGTCATGTTAATGTTCCGTTCACCCGCGTGCACGGCCGCCAGCAACAGCAGAGGTATGTGAAATACGACGACGTAAACACATGAAAAGAAACAAGTATTAAAGGAAATATGAGGGAAATGGGGCTGTAATATTCATCTTGATGAAACTTCATTGCCACCACGCAAAACCTTTCCACGGATTCGTTTTCTTTTTTATGAATTAAATTTTAATATGATTGTTGTTGTTTTCAGTTACAGGGAAGTGAAAGAAGGATGGTGTAATTCTTCGCGGCGGATGTACGTCGAAACAATATTTTAGATGGCCCAATAATAAAGGCTCAAAAGAATGCAAACAAATGTGAAGAATTATTAACTTATTTGTTGGGTAGTCGATAATTTTACTGTTGGTGCTATTGGTTTATACCTGCTCATGCGTTTCAAGATTCACACCGAAAAATGGTTTTAGTTACGAGACATCCAACGAAAAAATGCCCACCACCAATTCACGATTGTTACAATTGTATATAAATGTAGTCAGCCTCGCTGATCTGACAGTAGATAACCAGTGGCCAGCTGTGCGTGACATAGTTTAGCAGTGCGTCTTTCCTGAGATCAACCACGTGGTGGGGGCATTAATAATAATTTAGTCCATGGGTTTGTTGGCATGGTGGGTCCAGCTGGGGTCGTAGATCCAGGAATATTTCCTTCAGTTTTCAATTAACTTTCGGGACTAGTAAATCTGATATTAATTAGTTCTTCGATTTTTCCAGAACCAAAGCCATTAATTGTACGCAACATTCACGTGCGGATTCAGATGGGGGCACACCCGGCCCGTACCCCCCCCCCTTTCGCAACTGTTTTTTTTTTTTCTTCTTCTTTTTTTTACGAGTCGTCTTAGGGCAGGCATTAAATGCATCCCTTTGAGAACATGGCTATCTTTTTCGTTTTTGAGGAGTCATTATCGCGGGCGGACGGGCGGTCATCAAATCAATCGCTTTGAACATAACTATCATACATAATTATCAACAAAAATATACAATGTATAAATTTTGAAGGTCGCCTGTCAATCATTGTCTCAAAGCAAGAACTTATGTTTATAAGACACTTTTCTATTTCCCGGCTGGAATAGGAGGCACATTTAATACAGCACTTGCATTTAATGCTTCATTTCAAAATATATTCCAAAATATATTCTAGAGTAGAACATGTACCGGTACACGAAATAATGTAGGCCATGTGTTTTTTTTTAATAAATGAAGAATAAAATCGTCATCCCCTTTTCTAATTTTCCCGGCCTCAGAGAGAGATTTACGTCTGGTTCTCTAAACATTTTTTTAAAAGCAAAATGATTTTTTTGCATAAAATTTTCCGAAAAGCCCGAAAAGCCCATATCACTATTTGTAGAAACTGTCAACTATTCTAAATTTTAAGTGATTATTGAAGTCTTTTATTAAATAAAGAGACTAAAGAAGACCAAAAGTGAAATTCAAAGAAGTACAAGAAATATATCAATTTTAAACATTTTTTTAAAAGCAAAATGATTTTTTTGCATAAAATTTTCCCCTGTCTCTGAGAAAAAAAAAATGCCCAAATAAAATCTCAGCTCCGAAAAGCCTTTCCAGAGAATGATTGATAGCCGCATTGTTCAAATTGATACAATGCCACTCATGTTCGTTACAAAGCATATACATTTGGGTTCAGCTGTAGGCCACCGAACTTTAAGGCCTTTGAGAACTTGCCGCCAGTAATTGGAAGATTCTTAGATGATAAACAGTGATGATAGTATCTCGGCCAATGAAATGAGCCGGTTCCCGGCAAATAAATATGCCATTGGTTGCTTTCAACACGGACCGTCTGATTTCATGAATATGACTTCCTTCCACGCGCAACTGGAGTGATTAGCTATCTGAGCCACAGGTGCATGGCTGCATGCCCATCACATTCCAACCTGGTTGCTTAGAAATAATGTTGCTAGGAGGCTCCCCTGTGATGCCTGGGACTGCCGGTTGCGTAGCCAGAAATCTTGTATGTGACTATTTTGAAACCTTGTATGTGAAAGCGGCAGCTCAGGAATGCTGCCGCTTTCGGGAAATTTGTGAAAATAGTAAAAATACCAAACAAGTATCGATGGAAAAAACTATTACAAGATCTCCTCTGAAATGCTCTAAAATGCACCAGAAGCTTCTAAAGTTCAAATTTTTTCGTGGCCCTCTATGCGGGCTCCGAACCCACGCCGTGGCTTCGCAGGTTGTTGTATCACAACAAAAATTCCCCCACAGGTTTGAAAAAATCCTGGGGAGAACAGCATGGTTCTCAACTTTTGAGTACAGAAGAAACTGTATTAGAACAAGAGTACATTTTAACAAATGAAGGAAAATTCTTCTTAAAATTAAAACAAATTCTGCTTCAAAATTTCAGAGGAAAGTGCCCAGTAATCGCCTCAGATTGCACCACAGAGCATCTAAAATCAGAAATTTTCCGGGGCCCTTATAAAGCGGGCCCCGAACCCCACGCCTATCGCCACCCCGCTGCTGTATGCCAATCATAGATTATCAGTTTGGAAACTGCATCTGCTATAGCTATTTGCATAAAATTTAAATATGCATCAGGCACTTCAAAAACCCATAGTTCAATGATAAATCCATTAGCTGTCTTAGAATTTGTTTTTGGAGAATTCGTTTGCTGAGTAAAAGTTATTGGACATGTTGGAAATTGTTTTAAACCTTTGTTCCAAGCTTGTTGGTAAAAGGAAATTGTGTTCTTGAATTTTATATCTTCAACGCTGTGATTAGAAAGTCCACTGTTTTTGAGAAGTCAAGAAGCCTCCACAAAATTTTAACTTTGATTCCTTTGCAAAGTTAAGGGTCGGAGAGTCACCTCTGTGCTGACGCCACCCGTTGTGTTTAGGGTTCACGACTTAATACGTCCCCCGCAATCAAGGAATCACTCCCTTTATTCCCGTATATATCTCTTAAAACTACTCACGAAATGTATTTTTTAAAGCAAGGAGAAGACCCTACATAGTCTTCTCAATTTTTGGAACATTTAAAGAAGTTTTTTTTTATCAGTTACAGGGAAGGTAAAGTCGGACGGTGCAATTTCTTCACGGGGATGTACGTCGAAACAATATTTTAGATGACCCAATAATAAAGGCTCAAAAGAATGCAAACAAATGTGAAGAATTATTAACTTTGTTGGGTAGTCGATAATGTTACTGTTGGGGCTATTGGTATACCTGCTCATGCTTTTCAATATCCACGCCGAAAAAGTGGTTTTGGTTATGAGACATCCAACGAAAAAAAAATGCCAACTACCGATTCACGATTGTTACAATTGTATATAAATGTAGCCAGCCTCGCTGATCTGACAGTAGATAACCAGTGGCCAGCTGTGCGAGACATAGTTTAGCAGTGGTCTTTCCTGAGATCAACCACGTGGTGGCCCCGGCACATTATTTAGTCCATGGGTTGGTTGGCGGGTCCAGCTGGGATCGTTTATTCAGGAATATTTCCTTCAGTCACTCCATCAGACGTCACTGTTGTAAAATGTTGCACATTTCCCTTCAAATACACAAACTATCAAACATGTACATGTAACTCTAATTTCCGAGACGTCTTCTCGATTTGTTGAGCATTTTAACAAGTTAAATCACTATCCATCTTCAACTATACATCGCCTGCAAGAGATGAGAAAACAACAAACATTATTTTATCGCAACATTTCCAAAGTCTCCTTGTAAATTTCAGTGTGGCCGATGTTTCTTCGGATATTATTTGAGCAGTTGCCATTATCCACCGTCGTCACCACGCAGGTCTATTGTACTACCGTGCTGTGGGCACCCAGCGTGACCATTTCATTGTGCTATTGTTAGGCAATTTCGGGCGTGATCCCGCGGTCGGAACGGGGCCCGGGCGAACGCAGGCGCCCGGGGGGATTAGGAACAATAGGCCCGTTCCTCCCGTGCGCTCGCGTCGGAACGGGAAAAATCCTTTTGATCTCCTCCCTTAGTGAGACCTCCACCAGCTGGGAGACAGAGATCCGAGATGACGTGATCGAGGAGTGCAACAAGCACGGCGGCGTCCTACACATCCATGTTGACAGGTCCTCACCACAGGGCAACTGCTACGTCAAATGCCCCAACTCACAGATTGCCATGGCTGCAGTCAACGGCCTGCACGGCAGATGGTTTGCAGGTCAGTCAAAGCAAATCTAAAATCCTACAATTTCAACGGGGGTGAGACTTGTGGATCATGCGTTTCAGGATTTTTTTTTTAGAATCCCTTCTGAAATCTGGAATTCCTGATGTTTTACCATAAAAGTTGTCGTTTAACTGTAAAGGTTTACACAGTACAAAAGATAAGTGAATTTTCAGGGGTGCCTTTTGGGTAAAAACATAAATCGCAGATTCTTTGTTGCTCTTGGGGCCCTGTGCGGCCCCCAAACCCTCTGCCGATTATTTGGTGGATTTTTCATTTTCCCCTTATCTTGCCTCTGTTTATGGGCAAGTCTCAATTCATATCTGGAACAAGCCGGACAAGTTGCAGGTAGAATCACCCACTTTGTTCGGAAGCAGCTCTGCATTTGTCCCGGACATGTTCCAGGGAAATTGTCATCAGCAACTGCTTGACTCACCAATACCGGTATTGCGGGAAGATTGCGGTCAAGTTGTTCAGAATCCTGCAACTTATACCCGATACAATGTCAGCAACTTGTCCAGAACTGATATGAATTGAGATGGGCCCTTAAAGATAAAATATCAAATATGTTGAGTGCTGTGGCCTCGTGGTTAAGGGCACTGGATTCGTGGTCTGTGGGTAAAGCTGCGGGTTGTGGGTTCGAGTCCAGCTGGGGTCATGGTGCGTGTACCCTTGAGCAAGGCACTTTGTCACTCATTGCTTTTCTCCACCCAGGAGTAAATGGGTACCTGTGAGGGCAGAGATGGTTATTGTGATTGAATAAGCTTGCTTGCGCCTAACAGGCAGCATCGAGCTGTATACTCCCCAGGGAGCTGAGATGGTATTTAGAATGTTTAATTGGCCCAATGATCAGGAGTAATAATAATACTGTAAGCGCTGTGATTTAGTTTACTAATAAGAGCGTTCTTAAATGCCGATTATTAAATATCAAAGTTTGGAATTCCATCAATTGATCAATGGAATCTGTATTATCGAGTGATCGATAGAATCTGTTTGATCCCGCAATGTTGACTGTAAATATAAATTATATCATTAATTTAAATGGCCTCGAATACGGATGCCAGGTGAAAGCATAGTCCCATGTGGCAAATGTAATTTCAACTAATTTTTTACTTTTGCAGGCAAGATGATCACAGCAGCATTTGTGCCGCTGGCCAACTACCACGCCATATTCCCTGAATCGGCAGTCGTCACAACGCTACTCCAACCCTCGCTGAAAATTATGTAAAGTCAACTGTAAATGAGAACGTAGGTCAAGCAAACAGACTGATGAAGCTGGATCCGTAAAATCAAGAAACTATTCTCAACCAAAGAAAATGTCACAAATTTCAAATTATTTTTTCGTCCCCTTTAAATTGGCACATTTTGTGTTTCTATTTTATTGTATTTTTAAACGGTGTATATGAATTGCTTGATTTAACATGCTGTTTGCCTGTTGACTGTAATTGAATTTGTATTTCATCTTTACTTTTTGTGTATTAAATTGAAACTGTGAAGTTTTTGCACATAATTTTTTTTTTCACTTAGCAAGAGCCATTTTTGTTTGACAGCCTTACTTTTTGTTCTCTTAGTATTATATCAGAGCACATGTGTTTGTGTCTTTATAATAGAAATGTGCTATGTCAACACACCCCCCCCCCATTTAAAAAAAGCCAAAAACTTTGAATTGTGAATTTTGACAGAGCTTTTGGATGCATGTATGTAATTCTTTGTGGAATTTTCTTTCGTGATGACAAAGGTATACTTGTACATAGAGATCTTCGGAATCAAAGTCAAAACAGATTTTGTACAACATGATTGAGATATTTACGGGTTTTCTTCTGTAAAACGACAGAATGTATAGATTAAAAAAAAGTAGCATTTTGTAGCATTGTTTCTAAACACGATGGAAGATTTTCTTATGCATACTCCTTTCAAGTAGCTTCAATCCAGCTCCCCTCGGAACAAAAATATCGATTATTTGAAATGCCACAGGCTGAATATATCTTGGTCAATAGAGCACCAGTATGGCGTTCCAGATGTCTTGGGTTTGAATCCTATATTTGTCAGTCCCATTTTGTTCAGAAAAAACAAAACAACAAAAGGACTATTTTCGTTCATTTGTTAGAGTATTTTCGTAACTTTTACTGGCACGGTGTTGCTTGGTTTTTAACCACATCATTTATAATCATTTGGAAGCGCACAGTGTCGACGATAAAATCTTTTTCATCAATTTTTTTTCTTCAGGTTTTTGGTGTTCTGTTCATAATTGCGCGTACACATTGTATGTGTTCCATACTCGAACAAACCCTGAAGAGTTTTCATGCCGTGTCATGGGTTGATTTTGAGACGACCTAATGCTGTCTCTGATGTGCCATTAAATTTTTGGCAAACTGGTTACGAAACGGCATTTTTTCCCTATGTGGTTGGGCAGTTAACTTGTTTGTGTAATTTGATTTATCTCAGTAAAGTTGATAGTAAATAAAACTGGACTTGTACATAGATAAAACAATTCATATTGTAATTGTGTGTGTGTGGCCAGTTGTCTTTACAGAAGAGTTGTTGAAAAAGATACCGCCAAATACAGTAAAAGCTTATCGCCATCTGCAAGTACAAGACCACCATCTACAAGGTGACAAAAAAGACATCGCCGTTTACACTGAACAACCTGAACCTCTTGCACAAACTACATGGTGAATTAGAAAGCACTCGGAGCGCAAACCTCCGCCAAGGCTAAACAATTCCCCGAAGAAATATTTGCATAAATGTTGAATCCTTAAAAAAAAATCCTGGATTCGGACCCAGATCCCGATCGCTTCCAAAATACTTGTATCAAGGGCCACCCCTAAAAAAATTGTCATGCAAATCCGTCTATAACTTTTCGAGTTACCTTGTTAACAGACAAGCCAACCAACCAACCAACAAACAGACGCCGATGAAAACATAACCTCCTGGGCGGAGGTAACAACACTGATAAAACGAAACTTAACATCTACGAAAAACATTTTGTCACCATGATACAATGAAAAACAACTTAACTATGGTGTCCGCACATTGCACACTGGTTAAAGACCAAATAGCGCCCTCTTTAGTGTTTCCCTAGAGAGCTTTGGGAATAAGTAAGAACTGGTTAGGAATTTGTTTAAAGCTGTCTTTACACAGCCCTTCAACTTCGTGTGACCAAAAACTGTTTAATCAACTCCTTATCTGACGTTGATAAATGAGAGAATTAGTTTCAGTATTGTACATGGCATCACAATAATTATGATTCTTCAGACTCGGAGGAAGTTGGCCAAAAAGTGAGTGATAAATATGAAACAACCATTCTGACAAACAAACTACGCATTTCCTCTTTTTGGGGGGGGGGGGGTGGCACATTTTTGATCGAGGAGATTGGTTTGATCAATTGTCCATGACTTTGTCATCGGAATAAACAAGACAAGATTTCCGGTGACTTCATTCCAAAACCAATATCAGCAACAACAGTGGCAAGTACTTCCTGTACGACTCATACATGTAACCGATTCAATGTCATGATTTATTCTGACTTTTTTGAGTCACAGCCAATAGTTTACAAATATTTAACTTTTGTTGGGGATGGTTTGAACAATCACTTATACATAAACCATTCTATATCTGTCGATTGCTGTATACATGTATTCACATTTATTTCTACAAGTAGAGTTGAATTACAGAGCACAATATTCTACATAACCATCCAACTGAACATAATTAACGGTACCAGATATGCTTTTTTTTTTCAAATTTAAAAAAGATATATGATTTGTTTCCCAAATCCCCCAAATTGTATCATATTGAAACTATGCCAGTCTGCCATGGGGTTAGATAGTTCAACAAATCCTTGTTTCTGACAGTCACATGTTTTGAGTATACTTTCAGTAAATTTATTATTTTTCCAGCAAAAACAAATTTTAGCACTGCACCATAATATAGGATGTCCATTGTTGATTTGTTCCGGTAGCCTTGTAGTTTAATACATGAACAATGTGCAGGCTTTATGCTACTTGTGTTGCAGACTATTAGGTTAAAAATTATAAGCAGTCTTGGGAGGAAGACTACATGGATGAGGAACACCCCATTGTTCACCTTTGAACTCTTCTCTTTCTTCAGTCAAAACATTAGTACTGCCTTCAATTTTATCTCCATCAAACAAGTACTTATAAAACGATACATTCTTATTCAAAACAACTATTTCTTGGTCAAAGTCTACAGAACGAATATTTTTAAACTTGGTATCCTTTCTAAAGATTATTTTTTGTTCAAACATTGGTTTATCCATAACAACTTCAAGTTACATGGGAAAATGTGTATTACATCATGAGAAAAGATGCTTGGAGATTTAACATGAAATGGGGATTAAACTTTGTCTTATCTGAATCTTTGGAATGACTCATTGTTCCTTTAATACTGATGTTTGAACAAAATATTTAGGCTCTGTTATCTTGTGTCGTAACTTCAGGTTTGCATCTTTGATATGGCAGTGTCCATTCCATACAACATGGTACTGTTGACTCATCGTTAATACAAACACTATTTGCGTTGAGTGTAGTTGCAATGCACTACTTACATGTATTCATTGAAATTGTTCTCAATTGGTTATAAATGCACAGTTTATTAACCAAAAAACTTTAAAATTTAATTTTGATACCAAAACAGACAAGTTTGGGAGTAGTGCCTGAAATATTTCATGAATATTTATACATAACTTCATATATATTCATACATATTTACAACAATTCATACCTCCTTTGCAACAAAATAAAAGACATTGATCAATTTTCTATCAGTTAAGTAATACAATAATAACTTTTGTACTTCAGTTAAACATACAATATATCTGTTTTAATGTGTTTGTTAAAAAAAAAATTAAACAACGTTTAACAATTGGTGAATTTCCAGTTGCAGTAGGGTAAGCATTGTCTGGTAATTAGGGGAAAAATACAAAATTCGTATTTTTTTCATAGACAGAACATTTAATGCATGTTTAATCTCTTTTGTAAAACTCATGCTGGTGGCATGGCCATGTTGGTCGAGGGGAAAATACAGAATTATTCATTAAACTGACAATTTGACAACAATTCCACTTACAGACTACACCTGTTCTAAAGTCCAACCAGTACAAGGTTGAAAACGTCTGATGTCCAGACACCGACCTTACGCAAACATGCAGGTAGGAGGGGAACCTGACTAAAATAGGAAGCATCTAAATGGATTTGTGTGATCAGTGTGTATGTGTGTGGTGAAAATTGGAATGTAGCATTACAGAATAGGGATGTAGTTATCAATCTTGCCTCGTTGCCTTTGAGCGACACACTCAGCGATCCAGACAATGTTCCTGCATTCCTGTTCCTTGAGTTTGACGTAGGAGTAGAAGACTCCGTAGTGAAACTGCTGCATGAAGCCGTTCACGTTTAGCTTAACCTGTGCAATAACAACAAAAAAACAGCCAGTGTTCACGGTCAATAGAGGTTTTTGATGAATAATTTCGTCACTTGGTACAAATACCATCACCGTTTTGACGAAGTGACACATCTGTGCACACAGATGCAAAACCGAGTTTTGAGAAAATTGCGTTTGAAGTTGGTGAATTTTTGAATTTGCATTTTTGTGTACATTTCTCCCCCAGAATTGAAAAATATATAACTGAGACAATAGCCCAGGAGTTAAATAGCCAAAAACAATTCTCTCTGTTCCTATAATCGTGTTTAATTAGAAGATATTAAATACTAAAGATATCCGTCACTTCGCCAAACGGAAAATCTACTTCTTCACAAAAATGAGGCATGTGTTTGTACAGAGCGCGTGCGCGTATATAAAATTGATACATTTTAGAACGCAGATGCGTCACTTCGTCAAAACGCAAATCGTGGAGGCTTCATATTTCTAAATATAGCACACGTGTAAAATCAATGAGACTAAGTGACACATAGAGATCCGTCACTTCGTCAAAACGAAAAACTTAGTGTGTAGCACTTTCAAGACTTTGTGCAATTAGCGTAATTAACGAACGATGGAATGGTGTGTCTCGAAATTTGGTAATCATGTACAGGACATCATAAAATGTTAGAACATTCAAAAATCTCAGATTTCAGAAAATCTTGGTTTGGTTTGATGTGTCACTTCGTCAAAACGGTGAGGATACTAACCCTAACCTCAGGGGATTTTGGCCAAACTGCCTCAGAGTCTGAGGTCACCAACAACAGCAGGATACAACTGTGGCATTGGTCAATGGGACTAGCTCTCATTGTTTCAGAATTGGCCGTTTGTGCGCGCTGGTGTTGATGGCTCAATGCAACAAGGTCCCACAGACTTTAATACACCCAATGCACTATGTTGCACCTGTCAATGTTGGGGCTAATCAAAGTAAAACCTGAACTCATGGCAGAGTACCTGTACTCATACTGATGGAAATGTACTCAATTACACTGATGTATATACATTTCAATGAAAGATTAAAGGATGTCGGTATATATTTTTAATTTATAAAGCATTAGCAATTCTTTAAAGGGAATATACATGTACAACATTTGCAAACATCGAAAAATAAAACTATCAAGTTTTTACGAAATACCTTACTAGGATGTTGGTAAATGAGTCAAAAGCATCCTGTAAAATTACGGCACCTGGTGAGAAGTCATTTTCAAGAAAATGGTATTTTTGTATACATTTCCAACGGTGGTCGGCCGACCACCGTTGGAAAAACCTAACTATTTTTCAACTACTGCTCCAACTTTACACTTTTTTCAGTCCAAATTTTGTTTGCTATTGGTTATATGTTCATGAACGGGTGCAGGCCAGCTAGACTGGTTCCCTTACCTTACAATTTTCTGGCATCTATAAATTGATCCATTTTATCTTTAGTGGAGTCAAGGAACCAGACTACTTGAACGTATTTGTTTTTCTTGGTTTTTCCAGCATTTTCGAACACAAAACTTCAAACATGTCAGTGTAACAATATTTGATCTATTATACTAACCCCTCAAATAGTTCATTTCTGAAAATTACAGCAAAAGCCAATGATGTACATTCCCTTTAATAGCCTGATCAACTGCAATTTGAATGCAAACTATCTTTACATTGTATACAAACTATCTTTACATTGTAAACATTGTATACAATTCGTATCTGATGGTCTCAATACTCTGCCAGGTAAAGCTCAATATTCAGTGCCTCTCCACAGGCAATGCGGACATAATAGTTCAAGTGCCAGACTTTTTAAAGTGTTTGCAAAAAATTTAAATAAAAGTGAAAACTTGCTGACTTTTCCCAATATAAAGGTGCAGTCCCAACGTTATATGGCTGTTGTGATGACACAGTTTAGATTATGTGAAAAGAATTTTCTTCCAGTAAACATACCTCATGCTCAAAGAACTTGTCTTCCAAAGTCTTGTCCCCTGGGTTGGTCCCTGCTCCATCAAAGAGTTGCTTGTATTCCTTTCAAATAAAAAGGACACCAAAGCCTTGTAAACAAATGATATTTGTCATAAACAAGTTGATTTAGAAGTGGCTGGAGCCACTTCAACAGGCGTGTGTTCTCATCAGGAGTAAAATACCTAATATCTGTCACGAGCCAATATGGCCCATCAGGCCGGCGTTTATCTCCGGTTTCCTTGGCATGAAATGGGGGGGGGGGGAATAATTCTATTCCCCCTGGATGGGGGGGGGGGGGGGGGGAGAATACAATTAGTCCATCGCAGGTTACTCCCCAACTAATGCCAGTACCCTTTTATACTCCTGGGTGGAGAGAGGCAAGTGGGGGTGAAGTGGCTTGCCCAAGGTCGCAACACGTGTCCAGCAGCTGGATTCGAACCCCTAATCCTCTGATCATGAGTCTTAAATCCTAACAAGATCAAGCTGTTTACTGTCACCGTGGAACCAGTTCTGGTGCAGTAGCTTGGACACTAACACCAAAGCTGAAAATGGCCCTAGATTGTTGCTACACCAGCCTACTATACGGAAACCACTCAATGTTTCATGGCAAGCACATACCACCAATAAGGACTTGTATGGGAAACCAGGGCAAATTTCTGAGGGGCTGAGAACAAGAAGGCTGAGATTTGCAGGACACTGTACAAGGAGAAAGGACGAAGCTGCCTCCAAGGTTCTACTATGGCAACCCAAGCATGGGATCATGAGGACATCCACCTAAAGACTACATCAAACTCCGGGCAAGACGTCAAGACCTGTATGATGGATAGAGTGGTTTGAAGAGTTATCACTGGAGTCTGACCTTCAGTGTCGTCATAATGATGATGATGACCCTAACCACTAGGCCACACATTCTCCTAATGCCAGGAACAGCCAAGTAATTTGAGACTTTGTTGTGAGATGGGGGGGGGGGGGGATTTGATCATACATACCACGTAGTTGTCAGCCACCGCTCGGACCTGGTCGTAGTCATCACACTTCGCCAGTGCAGCAAGGCCGTCCGGATACAGCTCACCGCAGCGTGGGTACAGCTTAAACCTATCCTCCTTGGTCAGTTCAGTGCCGAATGAGTTGATGGTTATGATGAACGCACGGCGGTCGGCTTCAAACTGAAAGATGCAAAACACGTCCACATTTTCCACCTTGCTTCTCACAATGTATTTTAGGGTGATCAATACAAATCATTTCTCAAAGCTAAAGTTTAAAAATGGGTGGGCGAAAGATCAATTGAAAGGTAATTGTTGAGTAACAGATACATGTGAAATTTCGCAATTATTGATCTAAAAGGCTAAGTTTTCATTCCAAATTAGAAGAAGCTACGCAAGTATGACACTTTAAATCCAATTCTTCCTCAGAAAATATAGAATTTTTTGAGAGTTGATATGCAAATTCCATTGATGCAACATACTTGTACTCGGCAATTAAAACTTTTTTTTTAGAAAGGAAACAGCGGATTCTCTGTTAATACTCTTGAAATAAATACTTCTTGCTTAGAGCGGAAGTCTGTGAAACCTTTTTCACTGTGTTGTTGATGAACATAGACTGTAACTTACCCCCAGGATGCTGCACATGACATCCGCAGTGGCTCCGCCCAGATCTTCACAGAAATTATAGAAAGCTTCCAGATAGGCCTTGTACAGTGTGTTACGGATGATCTCAATGTTCATCTCGTCTAGATCTTGCTCCGAGATACACTCCTGGAAAAATGGGGCTGTGACCAAGACAATGAAAAAAAAAAACCACCAACCTCTTAAAGGATATCAAATATATCATAATCTGACCTCTTAAAGGGAATGTACATCATTGGCTTTTGCTGTAATTTACAGAAATGAACTATTTGAGGGGTAAGTATAATAGATCAAATATTGTTACACTGACAAGTTTGAAGTTTTGTGTTCAAAAATGCTGGAAAAACCAGGAAAAACAAAAATGTTCAAGTAGTCTGGTTCCCTGACTTCACTTAAGATAAAATGCATCAATTTATAGATGCCGGAAAATTGTAAGGTAAGGAAACCAATCTAGCTGGTCTGCACCCGTTCATGAACATGGAACCAATAGCAAACAAAATTTGGACTGAAAAAAGGGTAAATTTGGGAGCAGTAGTTGAAAAATAGTTAGGTTTTTCCAATGGTGGTCGGCCGACCACCGTTGGAAATTTATACAAAATACCACTTTTCTTGGAAATGACTTCACACCAGGTGCCATAATTTTACAGGATGCTTCAGACTTTCATTTACCAACATCCTAGTAAGCTATTTCGTAAAAATGTGGTAGTTTTGTTTCCAATGTTTGCAAATGTTGTATATTCCCTTTTATAGAGTTATCATACTTTTGTTGCTTTGTCATATACAGATTATAAACATATGCATGTCAATTAGCCCAAAATATTAACCTCGTTGCAAGGTGTTATGTGACTAGGTAGAACAGTATTGCATCTATCAAATTACTATGACAAACTTTGAGTACTTTCTAAACAATTATAATGGAAAAAATATCAAGCACTTTTTTTTATTGAAAAGTTGAACGAAGAAATTGACAGGAGCAGGGCTTGAACCTGCGACCTCCGGACAGCTGTTCCGGTGCTCTACGAACTGAGCCAACCAGCCCTATGTTGGTGGTTCTCCAGTTCGTCAACATCTTTGTTAATTTATTTTTGAAATTTTGACATTTCTTACAAGATTTTTCAAACGGGCAATCGGGTCTCAATATTGCCCTGTGAATAAATGAAAATCTGGTACACTAAAGTGCAACACTAGATGGTACACGTTAATTCTTTTAGAAAAAAAAAATTGACTTAATCATACTCGTCATACTCACCAAGAGGCGTATCCACAATGATGGCATTGTACAAGTCGGCCGGCGTCGTGGCGACGTTGACGGCCTCCATCTGCTCAAAGCTACCCAGCGGATGACACTTAGGGATGAGTTCTGAGATGGACCGTTGATGCAGGGTGCCGGTGATCAGCAGGATGATGTTATCGATCATGTAGCTGTAACTGTAAAGACAAAAAAAATCATTACAATTTCAGAATTTAGGAATGCTAGGGTTTATATATCATCCCAATTGGTAAGGAGTACATACAGAAGTGTATGTATATCATTTGTCAAGTTATAAATTGAAATGTTGCCTATAATTCCTGGTGTTTTTGAAGAAAAAAAACTTTGTTGATGTGCACTATGACCTTCAATTTCAACTGCAAACGTATGCCGGTCTGGTAAAAAATACTTCTGTCCTCGTGTTATTTTAAGTAACTTATACTTGCTCTGTTGTCTCGTGAATTTGTTTACATGAACTTCAAGCCCTGAAATGAAATATTGTTCCCATTTGTTCTGCACTTTACTCACGTAATGAAGTCGAGAAACTTGGACAGTGGTTCCACGGCATGGATTCTGAGATGCTGGAACTCCACCACCAACTTCTCCTTGAGTTTGTCATCCATGACGGACACTGTGAGAGGGGAGGGCTCATTTTGCAGGAAGCCTCCGTAGTCTGTGCTTTGTAAGTGTAGCTTGAGATCTGTTGGTAGAAAAAGAAACGGTAAGAGGGTAAAATTACCATCATCTGACTTTACCCAAGGTTGTTATCGCAGTCATTGTCTCCATCATCACTTCCAACGGTGTCATTAAAATCAGTCATAATGCTGTCCAGATTATCATCTGGTAACTACGTACATGTAGGACTCGGAGGACTTCCTTTATTCATCATTGAGATTGATCATAATTTTCATCACCATTGCCAGCATTACTGTCAACACACAGGTGCCTCCTTAGTACATGCAGTTAATTTCTAGAAGTAACTGCCAAACTTCAAAATTACCTAACTATTTAAAAAAAAAATATGAATAGCGAGATGATCAACATAATTTTTGGCATTGCCAATAGTCTTTTAAAAATTCACATGTGTCTTTATAGGAACACAATATGCCTTGTTTAACATCATTAAAAACAGCATCAAATTCAAAATTTAACAAGTGACAATCCAACCATTCAAACGATATGATTAAATTGGAGTTCCATCATCCATGATCAAGATCATAGTATCCTGAAACCAATTCAAGGGTGCGTAAAAATCAGGAGCCTTGAAGTTTACCAAACTTTATTTTCTAATAATACTGCATTTCATCCAATGATATACAGGCCTACCAATATTAATGGAGCAACTATAGAATGCAGGGCCACGCCGAAGCAAGGTTTTTTATTTTGCCTGGAGGCGTGGATGGAATAGGAGTAATAGATATGCAAACCTGCAAAAAAGTGCTAAGTACAGCGAAGGAATGCACTGCACTTGTCTTCAAAGCTTCTCATGAAGGATCGGAAGGGAGGGCGTGCTTGTAAATGTGTTGGGGGCACTGTCTGGAGCGGCGGAGGCGCGGAGTCTTGGAGTCGCAGAATCGCGGAGACGCGGGGCACTGGAGTGGCGGAGGCGCGGAGTCGCGGAGTCGCAGAGACGCGTACCGATAGAGGGCGCAATTCTCGGCGGAATCTTTTTGAGAACGAAGCATCCATATCCATTTTAAATGGGCGGGCCAATTAGGAAGGGGGGGGGGGAGGGCGACGGGGCACTGTCTGGAGTCGCGGAGGCGCGGAGTCGGGGAGTCGCAGAGTCACTTTAATTGGGCGGGCCAATTAGGAAGGGGGGGGGGAGGGCGACGGGGCACTGTCTGGAGTCGCGGAGGCGCGGAGTCGGGGAGTCGCAGAGTCACTTTAATTGGGCGGGCCAATTAGGAAGGGGGGGAGGGCGACGGGGCACTGTCTGGAGTCGCGGAGGCGCGGAGTCGCAGAGTCGCTTTAATTGGGCGGGCCAATTAGGAAGGGGGGGGGAGGGCGACGGGGCACTGTCTCTCAGTGGTGGAGGCGCGGAGTCGCGGAGTCGCAGAGACGCGCACCGATAGAGGGCGCAATTTTCTGCGGCTCCACGACTCCACGATCGATTTTCAGAGGTAGGTCGACTGCGGTTCCACGCCTCCACGCAGCCGTACGGAGGCGCGGATGTAGAGTAAAGTGGCCCTGCATTCTATAGTTGTACCCCAATGGACATGATGGAAAGACACCAATATCTGGCCATCATTTGTCACCCTGTGCACAAACACTATTCTATGGGACTGGTCTGAAAGTAGCTGGAGTTACCCAGCCCTGAGTTTTATCATTGGGTTGTCTATAAGGGCTGGAGCGAATTTTTCTCAAAACTTGTAGTATTTGCAAAAAAAAATTGAAAAATGTTCAATTTTGTCCCCATTACACACTAATTGCAACTGCAACTCACCCCAAACTTGCCTGGAATAACCATTACACAGGTCCTTGAAGTAAAAAACGATCCACGATGAAGATTCAGCCTCCCATTGCAGTGAAAACAGGAGGAATAACCGCTAACTTGACAACCTTGCTGGATTGGCCAGGATCGCTATTGGTTTGTGCACAAAAAAAATTGTGTACAATGAATGGCGGTCGATTACCATGCACGTACAGCTCGCTGGTACTAGGCGTTTTTGCGGTCGGTGCATGACGTGCGCGGAAGCGTAATACCCGATGACTGTTTCATGCATTAATAAGAGGTTCACTCGCATCACAGTGCGGTACTGGAACGGCAGTAACACTGCACTATGAATGCACGATAGCCGGCCAACTCGACGGTTGCCGTTCCAGTACCGCACTGTGATGCGAGTGAACCTCTTATTAATGCATGAAACAGTCATCGGGTATTACGCTTCCGCGCACGTCATGCACCGACCGCAAAAACGCCTAGTACCAGCGAGCTGTACGTGCATGGTAATCGACCGCCATTCATTGTACACAATTTTTTTTGTGCACAAACCAATAGCGGTCCTGGCCAATCCAGCAAGGTTGTCAAGTTAGCGGTTATTCCTCCTGTTTTCACTGCAATTGGAGGCTGAATCTTCATCGTGGATCGTTTTTTTACTTCAAGGACCTGTGTAATGGTTATTCCAGGCAAGTTTGGGGTGAGTTGCAGTTGCAATTAGTGTGTAATGGGGACAAAATTGAACATTTTTCAATTTTTTTTTGCAAATACTACAAGTTTTGAGAAAAATTCGCTCCAGCCCTTATAGACAACCCAATGATAAAACTCAGGGCTGGGTAACTCCAGCTAGTCTGAAAGTGAAAAGTGTTTTCTCAGTAAAAATTCAAAATGTATCCCTGCTAATTTTGACGGCCAGATATGGGAATCTTTCCTTAATCATTTATTAAATAATATAACACGATAGTGTACAGATAAAATAAAAACAGAATGTTACTGTTAGGCCCTTTAATTATTATTTTTTTGACCAAGGCAAGGGCTCGCGCGCGCCCGGCAAGGCTAATGACATGTCACCTGTCCGGAAACTGGACAACTTTCTGAAAGGGTCTCCTCACCTTCTAAAATTTCGCACTGAACAAGATTGAGATAGTCTGGCTGCCTCAAAATTCCACCCTTGAATCCTCTCACGAGACCCTCCAGGTATCCATCGTTGATGTTGAAAGAAATTTCGGTCATCATCTTGAATGCTAAACGTTCTTTTTGACCAGTTCAAAGCAGTCACAACCTGTTTCAACTAGGCCTACATGAACTACATGTATGCGTAACTTACAAGTCATGTCATATGACTATGGCGAGATGGAAAGATAATAGTGTAGTGCGGAAATGATGTAAGCTGTACACTGATTGGCCAGTTGTATGCATAATCTATCACTGCTCCAATCCTGTAATGGCAGACATCGCCCATGGTCGATAATATGATAATTCATCCAGAAATTAGTCATTTGTTTCGTGCACTATTAAGGCTTTTAATCAGCACCTCATTTTCAAATAAATATTGTAGTGACTGGGTTACTCCAATTTTCGTTTATGTATGAGGATAATATACCACTAAATATTTAAGAAACAGTCGTAATTAAACTTATAAATTTAATATGTAGATCAACAATCAGCATTTTAACCAATGAGAAGAATCCCAGTGACGTCAATATGTTAATTTTTCGCTGGTACGTTCGTACGTGTATAAAAATGTGCGATTCCCATGTCCCTGCCTCTTTTATAACTTGCCACCGTCGTGTGCGGATCGTGAAGTGCTCCCTGCTAACGTCAAACTTCTCAACAAAAATGGCATCAAACGGCGGAAAACTTCCCTACAAAGTTGGTGCGTCGGTAGAAAAATTTAAATCAAAATAATCCGTTTTACCTTTGGGATTTCATGCTACAAATTCATGTAGTCAATGAAAACAAATGGAAATATGCCCGTGGATTTGCGGCTCCTGGGTTGAGAGACTGTAAATTGTGTATAGCGCCCTCTGTATTTTTGGTGGTTTAACAATAACATTCACACGTGTTCATGACCGGTCGTACGTGTACCTTGTTCCACGTGTAGTACAGAAACATCATTTGTCGTACAATTTGTGACCCTTTCATGATTGACATGATAATGCCGACCACTTAGATTTGTTAGGATAGGGTCAATGAAGGCTTGATTTGTCATGTTTGTAAGGAAGACCAACTTATTTGAACATCAGTTTTGACACGTGATGTCTGAAGCCAAGGCCATGGCCCATAGATTTGCACCAACATTTTGGACTATTTTTTCAGGATTCGTTCAGTTTCATTCTTGCTTCAAGCTCATGCTAGGTTTCAGATATCTTTTGTATTATATTTCAAGTTTATATATAGTCCCATAAATGTGAAAGAAATACTGGACTACCTCCGTATTTAACGTCACACATCCCACGTGATATAATCACAGAGCATCCCGTTGCTAGGGGAGCCGAAAAATTAATTAAAAATTGAAATTATTTTGTCAGTAGAAAATCAACCCAGCTACATGTATAGTATGACTGCTAAATAGCACAAAATTGTTAAATTCGGTACCTTCAGAGGTCTAGTTATCCAAAAATCATGGTAATTCGGCAAAGGATGCAGACGGTTTTGAAAAAGCATGGTGTCTCTGATATTTACCAGACTGTTTCCCGACCACCCTAATTATAGTCAAAAGGCCAATGGGGTCAGGGAACCAGACAAGAGCTTTAATCATCTACTGAGCGTGTATCAACTTTGACAAAGCGCACCGCTGCTGTTGCCTGTCATTCCAAAATCTTTGGTGCTCTGTGAAGTACCCGGATGCAGGGCGCGCTTCACTGCAGAGGGCTTCAAAGATTTTGGAAATTGCCTTCCTTTTTTTTCAAAATGGCAGGATCCTAAAATATGTGGGGTTTTTTTCTTGGCCTAACTCATCCACTAGTTGACATGCGCTCCTTTTTTAACCTAATCATGTTTAACGTTTGCGTTTAATATATGATCCGTCAGTGTCTGCCTTTTACATGTTCTCGTCTCATTCTTTTCTCGGCAGCTGACATCTCCTTGGCGGAGTTCGGTCGCAAGGAGATCGTTCTGGCCGAGCATGAGATGCCTGGCCTGATGGAGATGAGGAAGAAGTATGGTTCCACCAAACCCCTGAAGGGAGCCCGCATCGCTGGCTGCCTGCACATGACCATTCAGACAGCTGTCCTCATAGAAACACTGACGGAGCTTGGGGCTGAGGTAAATTAACTTAAAATATTAACCCTAACCGCCCTGGATCCTTCAAAATCTTCTTTGCCAAAGTGGAGGAATTTAGAGGATTGAGGTCATATGGCAAAAGTGCGTTACTGCTTTCGTACGATGCACTTTGTCAAGGTCTTGGGCCGGACCTTGTGTTGTTTTTTGCTCAGCCATACATAAATGTAGGTCTGGATTATGCTTGAAATCCTCTGTACTGCTCCAGGATGTCACTGGCCAAGCCTGAACATATTGACAGTCACTGCCGCAGGATTTTGCAGGATTCAGGCAGTGGTCACCCCTCCACGGACCATATTCAAGAAATAATGGAGGAATTTGCAGGATTGAGGCTATATGCTATTTTTCCATGAGCCAATTGGAGGATTCTGCAGGATTGAGGCTACATCCTAGCAAAAAGGCCTAGGGAGTTGGGGTTAATAATAATTTAGTACTTGTATAGCACTTCACAGAAATCCCTCAAAGCGCTTCAGTTATTACCCCTGTTCATCGGGCTATGAGACTACATTTCTGCAGTAGGTCTAGATCAGGGCCAGTTTCATAGCCTAGCTAAGCACACGATTTTCTGATCGTAACAGAGCCTGTACAAAAATATGTATCTATTTCATGGCGACTATAAAAAGGCATGCTTACCTCGGAGGAAAAAGATTAAATTTGTGACGTAACAATAGAAATTTCCCAACTGTTGGCATATCCGTGACATGAAATAGCGCTTAGGCCAAAAAAAAAAATACATGTAGTTCTGCTTCCGATTACATGCCTTTCAAAAATAGGGTCGGTCGGTCGGAAAATATTTTTTTTTTGCCAATTTTTTTTATGCAGATTGAATCGGGTATTCAATTATATGCGAAGTTTTAGCCTGAACTATATTTCCATTGCACTACGAAAGCTATACACGAAATGGCAATAAAAAGTGAATAAAACCTACCTTTAATTATTGTCAATATATTTACGTTCGATAATTAAAAAAAAATAATGGAAAATTCAGGTCGTTCGCACCATATGCACAACGCTAGTCAAGACGCGGGGAGCTGGCCAAAACTCCGAGGTGTGTGATGCGTGCATGTGTTCGAGCGGCCCACCATGGGCCGACAGACCTGTTTTTACGGTCAAAATTTTTGGGAAACACGCGGCATGTATCACTCCAAATACGAGTAGTGCGATCTCAAAATGAACTCTTGAACACAGAAAATACATACACAGACAAGCTAGATCAATTCTGTAAATTAACTTGCAAAAATGTTTTTTCTCCATCGGTGTTTTCTTGGCATTTTTACGATGTCGTATCCGACCAGTTGACAGTGGCCTGCACTGCTAGCGCGCTATCGGTCGCATAGGTGTGGACTGGTTACCGCATTTCATCGTGTCTTCTAAATTGGCCCCTGCGCGGCGCGGCGGGAACCAGTCGTCGCCACGTGATATAGTCACCGTGACATCGAATTGCGAAGTATATATCGCAAAGCGAATTTGTAAAAATAACGGAGGTTTCTTTTGAAAAAAGCGAATGTAAGTAAGAAAACAAATAAATACAAGCATTTTTTGATGCAAAAGGGTTGTTGAGAGGTATTTTGTGAAGACAGAAAGACAACAAGATTTTATTTTTATTTATTCAATATTTTTTTTAATTTTTTTTTTTAGGAATTGCCGATAATTTTTTTTAGGGTCGCAGCCTAAAAATAGGGTCGGTCGGGTAACCGGAAGCAGAACTATTTTTTTTTTTGGCCTTAGGGTTATCACAATTTTCTGCTATAGTTAGCACAACATTTGAAAAGTTAGCGCAAGCTATTTCAGTGCTGTGTTATGTAAGCTGTGCAAGATCCTTCACGCTGTGAAAAGGGCTGCAGTTGGGATCGGAATGATTTGCCTAGCTATCAGTCATCATGGCAAGACCTCAGTTTAACATGAAAGGTTTTACTCAGCTTACATAACACAGACGTGCATTTGATTTAGGCAAGGAACTCGGTCACAGTGTCCAAAAATTTTGTTGTGATCAGTTGACTATTATGCAGTGAGACATCAGGGAAATTAAATGAAACTCGTACGGTTTAGGCCAAGGATAAGGAGTATCTGCAGAATTTAAAAAAAATTAAAATTGACTTTGTGGTTTTGTAGTCATTTAAAAAATAATTAGACGGACACGTTTTTGTGGACACTGTAGACCTGGGCCCGATTTCACGGCTCCGCTAACCACAGAATTATGTGCTTACGATCACCATTTTGTGCTAACCGCGCTTGCAGAAACATTCTGTGCTAACCCTGTAAGCACAGAATCCTTAGTTACGAGATGTACGCATGCGCAGATGCCAAAATTCCTCGCTAATCCGTGAAATATGCTTACCGTAAGCATGGAATTTTCTGCTTACAGTAAGCAGGGATTTTTTGCTAACGGTAAGCAGAGCCAAGAAATTGGGCCCTGGGTGAAAAGAAGGCTTTGCTTGGATGTCTTGAAAACCTCATCGTTGATCTTCCTCTTTCCCCCTTCCAGGTTCAGTGGTCCAGCTGTAACATCTTCTCCACCCAAGACCACGCGGCGGCCGCCATGGCCAAGGTTGGCGTCCCCGTCTATGCCTGGAAGGGCGAGACTGACGAGGAGTACATCTGGTGCGTTGATCAGACCATTGTCTTCCCTGACGGACAGCCCCTCAACTTGATCCTCGACGACGGCGGGGATCTCACCAACCTGGTGCACGAGAAATACCCACAGTTTCTACCAGGTAGGAAGAGTAATTGCCCGTTCACATTGCTTGGAAGTTAAATGCATCTGTACAGGCTTAGGCCCTGTCTGAATTTCTTGGGGCTGGCTTGAAATTTCATTTAATTCCTCTACGAAAAGCGGCTGAAGTCGCGGCCGATAGACATGTGTTATACCTCCAGCCGTGGCTAAGTAATTCTGTCATGGCCAAATTTTTACAGCCCCCACAAGACAATTCGTCGCAGAGCTGACCTACTGATGAATAAGTGGAAACCCTGTTTCGCGCGTTTGAAGTTGGACTTTTTTCTGGGCGTCGTATTTCCATTTTGGTGTATATTCCAAATAAAATAGGAAACGTAGTATCCATCAGGTTATTTATATAATCAGAGAAGTTGTGCGATATGTTTTTACTTGATCGTAAATGTATTCATCAGTTTGTTAAATTACAAAATCTCTACTAGCCAGTTGTTCTTCACACTATTTGTATGCTATTCGTCAGTTTGGCTGATCGCGCGCGCACTGTATACAGAGTGCGCGATCTGACAAACTGACAAGTAGCACTCGTTGGTACTTTGAGCGCACACCTTACATTAGCTGGTTATCAGCGAAATTCCGCATTCGTCACTATGTCAAATTATGGATTTGTTACTGTGACTGATTTGCCACAAGGGGGGCTCTGAATCTCAAAATCCAGACACGAATTAAGAATTTTGGCATAAACACTTCAAAGAGCAACCTTTAAAAACCACAAAAACGACAACATCTCAAAATCACCAAAATGGTTGATTCGCCGGTTTGTCAGCTCTGCGACGAATTTATAGATGTGAGGATGGATAAGTAATGTTGATTGATGTCAATCATTGATGTCTTCAGCCCTGGTATACGGATAAAACTAGGCTGTTTCTGGAAATGTTATTCAACTGTCCCTATGTTCAGCTATTTCAATGTCAAAAGGTTTTATAATTTTTCCTCATTTATCCCGCATAATACTTGATTCTTTATCAAACTTATTCTGTAGCTTTGAGACTTCACCTTGCTGTCAACATGTAGCTGGATAGTTTGTTGCTCGTTTCAAGCAGTTAAATATAGATTTTGTGTTCTACATATTTCAAGCATTTGTTGCATCAACAAAATGTCTTGTTTCTTTGTGTGTGTGAAGGCATCAAGGGTCTGTCTGAAGAGACCACCACCGGTGTCCACAACCTGTACAAGATGATGAAGGAAGGCAAACTGAAAACACCAGCCATCAATGTCAACGATTCCGTCACAAAGGTAGGAGATTACTTAACCAAGCAAGTTGACATAAATCCAGCAAAAAAATTGTGGAATTGTGACATTTTCGGACAACTCCTATCTCCTATTTTTACTTTAAAATATGCAGCGTATGTTTTTTTTTGAGGGGGGGGGGGGGCTTGGGTGTTTGTTTTCCCACTTGGTTTTGCTGGTAAAAACTGGGGGAAAAAATTAATGAATTTCGGAATTGATTGCGAAAATCTTGACCTTAGCATCTGAACGATTGACATGGATTTTGTTATTGAAGACCAGTTTGTAAAAACTGTAGAAGAAGTCCATGGCTAGAATAAGCATCATCGAGTCTTGGGACACTTTATCATGCAAGTTAGCTGACTTCCGTCCCTTTAATTCCAGAGCAAATTCGACAACCTGTACGGCTGCCGCGAGTCCCTCGTCGATGGCATCAAGCGAGCGACGGACATCATGCTTGCCGGCAAGGTCTGCGTGGTGGCCGGGTACGGCGACGTCGGCAAGGGGAGCGCCCAGTCGCTGAGGGCGTTTGGCGCTAGGGTCCTGATCACCGAGATTGATCCCATCATCGCCCTTCAGGCAGCTATGGAAGGTGGGTACAAATGGGTATATGCTGGGATAGGGGGTCAATTGTGGGAGGGGTATCACCCAGTTGAGTGTTGGCGCCAGGGTCCTGATCACCGAGATTGATCCCATCATCGCCCTTCAGGCAGCTATGGAAGGTGGGTACAAATGGGTATATGCTGGGATAGGGGGTCAAATGTGGGAGGGGTAGCACCCAGTTGAGTGTTGGCGCTAGGGTCCTGATCACCGAGATTGATCCCATCATCGCCCTTCAGGCAGCTATGGAAGGTGGGTACAAATGGGTATATGCTGGGATAGGGGGTCAAATGTGGGAGGGGTAGCACCCAGTTGAGTGTTGGCGCTAGGGTCCTGATCACCGAGATTGATCCCATCATCGCCCTTCAGGCAGCTATGGAAGGTGGGTACATATGGGTATTTGCTGGGATAGGGGGTCAGTTGTGGGAGGGGTAGCACCCAGTTGAGTGTTGGCGCTAGGGTCCTGATCACCGAGATTGATCCCATCATCGCCCTTCAGGCAGCTATGGAAGGTGGTTACAAATGGGTATATGCTGGGATAGGGGGTCAATTGTGGGAGGGGTAGCACCCAGTTGAGTGTTGGCGCTAGGGTCCTGATCACCGAGATTGATCCCATCATCGCCCTTCAGGCAGCTATGGAAGGTGGGTACAAATGGGTATATGCTGGGATAGGGGGTCCATTGTGGGAGGGGTAGCATCCAGTTGAGTGTTGGCACTAGGGTCCTGATCACTGAGATTGATCCCATCATCAGGCAGCTATGGAAGGTGGGTACAAATGGGTACCTGCTGGGATAGCGGGTCAGTGGGTGAAGGAGGGCTCGTACTCGGTTGTTGGATGGTCAGTGGATGGAGAGTATCACCCAGTTGTGTTCATGCCATTGGTTTGATTACTCGGATGGATCTCATTACTTCCCTATAGGCAACTATAGAAGGTGGGTACAAATGGGTGCCCACTGGGGATGGGGTCATTGGGTGAAGAAAGGGTAGCACCCAGTTGCAACCCATCTTTGCTGGGGTGGAGGGGGGGGGGGGGGGTTGTAAGTGGTGGAGGATAGCTGGCACCCAGGTGCTGAGGGAGCTATGGGAGGTAGGTAGAAATTGGTGCTAACTGAATAAGGGAGGTCAGTGGGCGGGGGACAGGTAGCACCCAGTTTCTGTGGGTGTGAGTGGGATTACGCATGTGAAGCCAACCGCCCTGCAAATGGGTGGGGGGATGTCAAGTGGAGAAGACAGTCCTAGTCAAGTTGGAACGATATGAAGCAGGAAGCTAAGTTATTCAATTCAAAATGAATTTAAAAACGGCAATCACAAGGTTCAAATTATGAAACTTTTGTGTTGTAGGCTATGAAGTTACCACGATGGACGATGCCTGCTCCAGGGCTAGCATCTTCGTCACGGCAACGGGATGCGCCAACATCATCACCGCGGAGCACTTCCCGAAGATGAAGGAGAATGCCATCATCTGCAACATCGGTCACTTTGACTGCGAGCTGGACCTCCAGTGGCTTGAGGACAACGCTACCAAGGATAACATCAAACCCCAGGTCAGTGCATTGGGGTCGCTTGACCAAGGACCAGCGTTTTAGACAAGTCCTCGCGAGTCACCTAGCCTCAAGTCACAAGCTATTCTAGTGATACGTGACCGGCTCAACAAAAAAGGGTATTAAGTTGCACTGTGTATTATTGTGTAATGGCCCGCTCAACATTGAGAGGGTGAAAATTGTGTCAATATGTGATTTTCTTTTTTTTGTCATGAATGACATCTTTAATACCTACAGTTTCAGGTTTCATTCACAGAAATTTTGATTTTGATGAACAAAGTGGAAGAAACAACCATTTCATGTGCATCGTTCTGTTGTTCTACAACAAAGCCAGCTATTTCAAAGCCTGTTTTCTCAGTTGTGTAATTTGAACTCCAAGGAAGTAATTAATATGCAAATACGTCCTCCCAGAACGGGAGGGGCTATGGAGCTCTATTATATACCAAATGAAAGCTTACATTGTGGGCTTTCCAACGAAGTGTATAACTCAATTTCACTTTTTTGCGACATAATACCCTTTTTTTGTGGAGCCGGTCACATATTTGATAAAGGAATCCCTTTGTTGTTTTTCATTCCTTGTTTTTTGTATTTGATAAAACGCACTTCTGAGTTGACATGCAGGGGGGTCCGCGCAACCTCGTTCCCCATGGGTACAATTTTGCTGCGCCATGTTGGTTCCCATCATGCCTGGAGCGATCTTAACCCCTGGAATAGTGTAATATACATATCCCACTATATGGGAGATTTAAATTAGGACTGCAGATGATGCGTTTAATGCCCGAAACAGTGCTTTCAAATTGGAAGTTTTGTGTGTGTGTATAGAATCAATCCTTTCAAAGATGAGATTTCGACGTCGTGTTATAGAGCAAAGATTGATATTCCATGTGCGTACCCCTGTCGTCCCTTTTAACAACGCAAGATACAGTTTGTTTTTTGGGGGGTGAGAAACGAGGCTTACAGACCCCATATTGTACAGGCATCTTGGAAAAAACGTGACGTGACGTGCAGGAGATAACACGCAAGTGCATATAGGGCGTGCCGCCTTCAAAATACGCGCGCAGTACACGCTAAATAGTCAGTCAGCGTCCTTTACGTATTCTACACGGCCAGGGGTTAGTGAAGGAACGTGCACGCGGCCCATTGAGTGGAGGCTTGAGTCCGCGTTGGTGCACACACGCACCGTGCAACATCACCTATCTTATGCCCAAGGTGTATTCCGGTTGTGTGGCGCGAAGCAGCGGCAACGAAAATGTTCAGAATTCTTTGAGAACGATAAAAGGTGATGCACCTGGGTAACATGAGGTGATGTTCTCTGCAGAGTCCGTCAGGTCGTCATACATGAATGTTTGCAGTAGGTCACGTGAATTGTTCTCAACCAATGAAATTTCACAATCTAATACCATGGTATAACGAAGCACGTTGGATTCTCATGGTCAGAAGTGTTGCCGAGCATCAAAGTTGTTTTATCAAGTACGGTTCTGACGGGGTTAGTACAGTAAATGCAGGTGATGTTGACTCCACTTGATGTCCGTTTTGTAGGTTGACCGCTTCACTCTTCCCAGCGGCCGTCACCTGATCGTCCTGGCCGAGGGTCGTCTGGTCAACCTTGGGTGCGCCATGGGTCATCCCAGCTTTGTTATGTCCAACTCCTTCACCAACCAGGTGCTGGCCCAGATTGAGCTGTGGACCAAGTCTGACCAGTACCCTCTGGGTGTCTACATGCTGCCCAAGAAGGTTAGTATAACCCCCACTCCCCCGTCCCTGACCCCTCACCATTCCATCTCTCCATTCGCATCCTCATACTCTCTTAGAGCAAGTTCCTATTTGATGCGAATGTGAAGCAGATTTAACGCCATGAAACATTTGCTGCGAAATTTTGGCGAAATTGAAATGTGGTCACCTTTTTCAAATTCGTAGCACGAAATCTTCACATGACTTGCCTTTATGTGGATTTGATGCCAATCGGAAGCCAGTCCAAAGATTGCGCCGTGAATTTCCTTCCTGTCAATCAAACTGTACATATTTGACCAATTAGATCATGACTGTTGGTCAGGTGACAGCGGCGTCTCCGTCAAACTCACAAGCACCGTGAGAAAATGTAGATAAAGTATAGATGACCAGGGCTAATGGCCACTTGTGCAGGATTCTGCAGGATCAGGGAAGGATCCTTTAAACCTCTCTCAAGAATCGCGAGTTAAACCCTTTCCTTACCATGGGCGACTTTTGTCGACAAGAAGTACTCCCCTGCTGGTTCCCATGGGCGACTTTAGTCGACCAGGAAGCCACACACAAAACACCCTCAGCACAGATATATTCACTGCTTTTCAGAAAGGCGGCATGTTGATGTGTTTGGCCGCCTATACATCAACTATATACCAGCTGAAAGAGTGTTTTCGGATCTTTCTATTGGTGTGGTTTATTCATAGTGTTACCATTACAAAAAAATGAGAAAAGTGCTTGAGAAGTATCCACGCACAATGTGAGGTATGGAGTGCCATGTGGTCATGTGGTGAAATGGCAGTTTGATAATTGGGACCAGATGAACAAAAAGGCGTAACTTTCTTATATTTGCACGTATGGACTTCATTTTTACATCACATAAAAGAGTAAGGTTCAAGGAACAAACTTTACACACAACACCTATGATTTTAATCACTCCTTGGCAGTGAAAATCTGGGTTGAAAAAAAGTGAGTTTTTGACTCGTGCTCATTTTTTTCACGCTCTAGTGATTTCCCTGACTGAGCAAACAATTTGGTCCTGGGGAGAGCCAAGTCAATAAACAATGTGGGCGTGAAAGGATTAAAAGTGATATTCATTTTCTTGTTCAGCTTGACGAGGAGGTTGCTCGTCTCCATCTCGACCACATCGGCGTCAAGTTGACCACTCTCACCAAGAAGCAGTCAGAGTACCTTAGCATGCCGGTAGAAGGCCCCTACAAGCCGGAGTTCTATCGCTACTAAGACGGGAACCAGGACAGGGACGGCGCCACGAGACTTACTGACGTCACACCTGTGTTGACTGCACTGCATTCTGGGAGCTAGGTGGGGGGACATGTGGGGAATAGATACATTAGGCTCCGCCCACTCTCTCCCTCTTCAATGCCACGCTGCGTGTTCCTAACACAGCACCAAGCTTCTAGAATGCAATGGAGTGAACATCGGGTCTCGGAATGTCTTTCTTGACTTTTGTTTTTCCTATGGAATTATACAACTGAGCTTAGTCTGTTCAGGGTACATTTGTTACCAAAGAACTAACTGATTTGAAACTCTAGTAAACCTACGATTAGGAGAAAACGTTTATTTGACACCAATGCTGAACTCGTGTAAAACTTGGAAATTATTGATAATCATTAACATAGCAACCGGGAGACGGTCTCGTCAAGCAATATAAAACATTGTTGCCATGGTTACCAATGAATAGCCAAATCCAATGTGCATGTCAATTGCTGTTCAGGCCATTTTCTCGGTTATCCTGAAAGTTTGTGGTTTGTAAAGGGCGCCCTCAACAATAATACATGATGAAAACGCAACTGGGCTTTGATTGTACTGTGATCTACAATGTATTCATTCCTGTATGGTTGTAACTATTCTGTTCGTGAACATTTTGGAATGATGCAACTTGAGTAGATACTTACCTACCATACCCCCCCCCCCCCATAGATTTTAGATTTTCATTCGAGTTGGTTTACTGATATGCTTGAAGTTTTCAGAGGTGACCATAAGTTGCACTGTTTTAGCAGCTTCAGTTTTAGTCCTAGCAGCTTTTAACCGCTTTTGTGTTTTCCACTTAAAACATTTTTGATATATGAAAAAAGCCTTGATCTGGTGGATGTTTTGTATTCCAGAGTTTGTGTACCTAAGTGATTGAAAATCAACGTAGTCTTTGTTTTGAAAAGTGTTTTATTTCATGATTTACTTCATACACAGCAAATTATATTAACAAATTTGAATTAATTATTCAAATCATGATCCTAGCGTGCTTTGTTATAATTTTTCAAGTGTCAATTCCAACGAATGTTCAAAATCATATTTTTAAGGGTTTGTAGTGTCTATTAATAATGGGCTATTAATAATAGGCGAAATATTTCGATCATACAAATAAAAAAAATAAGGGTTGAAAAGTATTTAAATGTGGTCCAGTATGTATGCTGATTCTTTAAATTGAGATTTTCATTTGAAAAACAAAATGGTAAATCGTCTGAAGATTAATGCATGATTTTGCTTGGACAGCGGCCTCTCTGTCCGATTTTCAGACGTGCGAGTGAGTTATGCAACCTCGGCACCACTGGTTAGCCCCCGACCCCCATGATATATCATCCCTGATATTTAATGTCCCGCCCGATATTACATGTTCTGATCACGTTGTGTGGAATTAAGATATTGTGTTCAACAGGGGTGGGTGGGGATGTGGGTCACTCTGAATGTAACAATTCTCATCCTCGGTACAGGGTACCCCCCCCCCCCCCCGAGCGGGTTTTGTTCAGTGAAACACTGGCCCAAGGTGTCCGTCAAACAGTGGCGCACCCGGGATTTGGCTGGGGGGGGGGGGGGCTCACAATTTTCTTTTGTTTTCAAATTTTTTAGAAGTAATTTTTTTTTTCAAAAATCTTGCCCAAAATGTTTGGCTGCAGAAAAAAAAGGCTATTTTTTTTTTTGGGGGGGGGGTTGACGTTGGTGGCGCCACTTACATCCCTATTAGGCCAAAAAAATATATATATTCGGTCTCTGGTCGGACCAAAGTTCCGGAATTGACGCGGCCACGCGGCTTTTTTTTTTTTGTGCTTTTTTTTTTTCTTCAAGCTTGGATTGTACAGACAAGGTGGGGTACTATTTTGCTTTTTTGGTGTCCTCATGTACATTGGTGTCCTCTATAATTTGCCTTGGTGCAATTTCCCATTCCTTGGTGCTCTTTGGTAAAAAAAATTGAGGAGGTGCGGAAATAGAGGGCGCTGTTGGAGCTACCGCGGAACATTTTGGAAAAAAAAAGATCGACGCGCGCGTTTACCAGAGACCGACTTATTTTCTTTGGCCTTATACTACTTAAAAATAGGCCACGTAGGTCAAATTGTGGGACCAAAAAAAAAATTACACAAAATAAATAAATAACCTCTTGGCAACCTCGGGGGGGGGGGGGGGCTCAAGCCCCCCGAGGTCCCCCCCCCCCCCCCCCCCCCCCCCATGGGCTCGCCACTGCCGTCAAAGTTAATAGGGTGCTGGTTTTCTTTCTTAAATGATAAATGATAAACTTTTCTACAAATATAAGTGTATACCTGTATATTAAAAACTGAATATTTCTTTAATATTCTTTCTTTCCACGGGTTTATTTGGGCTTTCAACTGAGCTACGCTACGCTACGATGCCATGAGCATTCTGGCGTTTCATGATTTTACTGCAATATCAAATAATGGATTTTTTTTAATTAGTAAATTACAGTAAATTTTAATGACTTATAATCTCACAAATCGCATTGCAAACGTGTCGCTTGATTTCCCCTTTGTGCCCCCATCCCCGCTGAGAATGTTGAGAAGGCAAAAATGAGTTCATTTTTAATGTTAAAAGTCCATTGACTGCTCCCTCTCCCACCCCTTCCCCTGTAAGGGGGGGGGGGGGGGGAGGCCGGGGCTCGATGTTACATTGGGGATACCCAATTTCTGTTCTACTATTAACCATGGTCACTTAGGACTGACAAATTTCCAGTGGGGTGGGGGGGGGGGTGGCGTCGATTACACGCTCCCCTTTGCTACGCCGCTGCCTGAAGTTGAACCCCAATTTCAAGTTCCCCACTGCTTACAAAAGATCTGCAAACATCAGTAATCTCTTCTTGACCGTCCGTCACGATGACCATTCCTTGCACAAAACATTTGTCCGTTGGCCTCTGTTGCAATCTGGTCACTCGGTCTCCATAGTAACAATCTGCAATTATCAAGCTTCCACACGTGCGCGCATCTTCCAAAAGTGCATCGCACCTTTTTATTTGGATGGGAATTTCGAAACGTCGACGAACTTTTTTTCACGTCAGGCTTCGTGTTTGCTTCGAGTGTTTACACAACCACCAAAATAACCACCTGTCGTCGTAACACATGGACCTCAAAAAGTTTGCTTCGAGTATGCCTATTTTAAGAAACTGGGAACGAATTGCGGCGAACTTTTTAGTCTATTTCAGGGCGAAACAAGTCATGCGTGTAGATTGAGTTTGATCTTTTAAACATTGCATAAATTGCGTTTGGATTACCTTGGTGTCATGCATCTTTTTAATTTTTTTTTTTAAATTTAAGCATAAAAGATTAAGAAATTAATGTTCCCTCAAACCTCACGCCCTTTTGTATGGTATGTTTGGTTGTGCAATGCTTGTCTAAAAGATAGGAAATAAACAAATATATCTGTAGGCCCTGTAGGCCCTTTTCTTTGATTCTTTCTTGTAATGAAACCAAGAATTCTTCAAAGTTCAAAAGCGCATAAGCACCTCAGCTCGGAATCCCTGAGAGACAAGTGTTGAAGAAATACTCAGTTTTATAGGTTGGGACTCCATAACGACACACTGTGAAAACATCGGAATCAGTCAGGGAGAAAAAAATCTATCCACAATCTTGGCGAGATTCGAAGAGGAAGAGAGGAAGACTGCAAGGAATTGAGGGACATGGGAGGGGGAAGGCACGGTCGCCCTCCGCTCGTGGCCTGTACCCCACCCTGGCCACCCACCTTATGCCCGCTTTCTGATAAGTTGAAGAAGACAATACTTTGAGACCCCTGAGTGCCCCGCCAGAAAAATGTATGTGCCCCCCACCTCACCCCGTCAAATTGCAAATTGGACTCATTACGCTACTTCGTAGAGGAAGTAGTCTACTAATCTCTCAATGTTTCCATCAACTGCTGACTTCTCGTGCTTATTTCTTGGGGGGGGCATTCCACGCCCCTTTAAAATATCCACTTCTGTTTGAGTTCTGCGTAACCTCATTACAAAGTTCACCAGAAGTTCGTTGGCCGTCACACCCCTCGCTTCGAACCGCGAACTTTCGCAGCTCGTGGAATGCAAACAGAACCTTTGATTCGTCAACTAAACCGTAGCCGCAAATTGATGATAATTCAGGCGAGAATTCACTATCTGAAGAAAACAAAATTTCCTCATTTTGTGTATTTAATTATACAAGAAAGATCAGTTTATTAAACTCGATAAACTTTTCGGTCAGGCTTCACGCGAATACGTTGCAATGTGGTGGGTATTTGGTGACTTCAAACTCTGTTCTAATCTGCCATCGAAAATGTTGCAAGATGTATATCTAAAGAAGGTATATTTCGTGAAAAGTAAATTCGTTTACGTTTTTTTTTCACACGATGCCTTTCATTTAGTGAATTCCCTTTTTATTTTGCCCCTCCCTTACGTATTCAGCCGATAATGGCTCTAACTTGGAACAGAAATGTTTCACCGAGTCTATGTCGAGATTATCATAGTTTTCAACAGAGACTTTTTACTTGTTTGGGCACAAAACTATTGTTTTTCTCTTTGGCGAGTTGTTTTACCGTTTGTAAGAGTCAGGTAGGATGGATTGGAATAAGGCAAGTATCACCCCCTGTGCTGTAAGGTACAGCAGATAATTTTGTTGAACTTCGCATCCAAAGGTAGGCATATCGTCGAAAGTTTGTAGAAGTTTGTTGACAGCTTTCATCTCGTTGTGCAAGAGAAAATAAATCCCATTCTTTTTTAAGTTAAACTTCAGAATGTGGAGCGTAAACAGAATTATTTCTATTTTTGCACGAGCGTTCTCTATATTTAGGGCATTGGAGTATGCTATTTTGGGTCAGTTTTGACATTCCACATCTAAATTAGGAAACATTTACCAGCACATCGATGCCACAATCTTTGTCGACACCAAACCACACTGTTTAATTGTCGCTTTTTGTTTACATTCAGATACGATTCTGTACAACTGTGTCGCCGAACTTTGGTGTCTTTATTTCCTTCAGTAGCCAATCAGCGACTCGGTAGATGCGCGCGCGACAAGTTCATTGAAAATGTACCGCTCTCAAAACCCAAGGTCGAAAAACTTTGTCAGTGAGGGTCAGGTGAACGACGGTATAAAAAGGGAAGTTGCGAAGAGTTTAGGCAATAACATATTTTCCGATTTCTTGGAGCTAGGGCTGCTGCATTCTTCCTGATTTTTCCATTTTGTACAAAGGTAAGTTTGAAACCCCAGAGTGACTTTTTCTTAGACAGTATAAATCTAGAGGAGGGACAGACGTTATGGGCGTGCCTTAGAAGAGAGGGTGGGATGTTCATAGTTCAATGTGCTAACACAAATTTATTTTCTGTCTCAGCTGGTCAATTTCAACCGTGTTTCTTTAACAACAAGCTTGCAAGTTGAATGTTCACTAGGATCATAATTTTAGTCCAAAAGTATTGATGCAATATTTGGAGAACTGCATGCTTCGTTTTTTCCCCTAGTTGTTAATATTGCTTATAGTGCAACTCGTAGCTTTTAGTTTTGTTTATCCAACGTAACGTAGTCTCCTATCCAAACGCTTTCGGGTTTTTTTCTTCCAGGCTGAACACGATGGATTTGGTGGTGGACGTCGTAGACACCCATTTCTGCACCAAGTACAACATCTATCCCAACGGCTGGACCGAAGACTACTGGCTGCGCCAGTTAATATCTCTCTATTTCATCTTTTACTTTGGGGCTCTTCTTATATATTTCGTCGCCTCTGCACTCGTTTTCTTCTTCGTCTTTGACCACCGACTGATGAAACACCCGTTATTTCTGAAAGTAAGTGCAACATTTACAATCAAATTTCACTCTTCTAATCCAGACACGAAGTTGTTGGTTTGCTATACATGTTGACTTAAGATATATCAAGTACAGGAATAAAGGTTGAAATATTTGGTCCACATACCGATAGCCAAAAAAATGGATATACAATCTCATGGAGCAACATAAGAGCTATAGGCCCTATTGCTCTCAAACGGCTCAAATTTTAATACAGGTACATTAAGTGTATGGTAAATTTTTCTTCAATATTTCAAAAGCTCTCCGGCATACCTATGGTGGCTCTGAACGGACATGCACCGTCGTTAGTTTATATCAATGGGTGCTTTGTTATTTCGAAAAAGTTCGATGTCGTTTGAAAGTGTAGTTGCGAGAAAAGCAAAATACGGAAAATACACTGTTTGGTTTTTTAAAAGAAGAGAGGATTGTTAAAAAAAAAATCACGAGGGTTACCACAGTTAGTTTCTTGTCTTGTTCTTGAACGACCCCTGAGGTGCACAGCCCCACTGAAGCCCTCACACAAACGCCTTGTTTTATGGGCGTGTCCCTCTTCTCATTTTTTTTCCATCTCAGAACCAAATTCGTCGTGAGATATGGCAGTCGGTTACGGGCGGACTCGGACTCGTTGTCTTCACGGTGGTGACGGTCTTCCCTGAACTCCACGGCTATGCTAAGCTGTACACGCTGGACGAGGTCGGGGCTACGGGCTCTGAAGGTGAGAAACTGGGGGATCACGTTGAGATTCACCCGGCTGGCTTCGGGGGACTTCTGGAGGGTGGGCGGGGCGAGGGGGTTCCCTGACAGGAGGCGTTGAGGACCGTCGTTAACTGGTATCAGAGACGAGCCCTTTTGAAATGTATTGCTATCAAAAGTGCATATTATAAGCAACTATTGACTCGTGGGTTGAAGCCTGATATATTTTAACGAGAAAGATGCTCCATTCTTGGCCGCCTGGTCTGTGCTGCGATTGGTAAGCCTAATGGATATGATCGATAAATGCATTTCAAAAGAGCATCATACGATCATTTGAGCTAAATATACTTCTTTCTGTCCCCTAGCAATACTTCTGATCACTCGAGACGTCGTGGGACTCATCTTCTTCAGTGACTGCTTCATCTACTGGATCCATCGTTTCTTGCATCACCGCTACGTCTACCGTCACCTCCACAAGCAGCACCATATGTGGAAGATCCCTACCCCCTTCGCTAGCATCGCCTTCCACCCACTGGACGGGTACCTCCAGAGTGTCCCGTACCACGTCTACACGTACCTCTTCCCGCTGAACAAGCACGCCTTCCTCGTCATGTTTGTGCTGGTCAACGCCTGGACCATCAGCATCCACGACGGTGACAGTCGGGTACCAGCGTTCCTTCGACCCTTCATCAACGGCTCGGCGCACCACACCGACCACCATCTTTACTACAACTACAACTACGGTCAGTACTTCACCCTGTGGGATCGCATCGGGGGCTCCTACAGAAACCCCTCCGTGTATGAGGGCTCTTCCCTTGTGGATGCTGTCAACAAGAAGTCCAGTAAGCTCCTGGATGGGGATGAATGTAACGGGGATGAATGTAACGGGCATGACAAGGCCCACAAAGGCTGAAAAGCCATTCGAACTGTTTCCAGCTACATGCCAGAAAGTTGGCCCATACTGGCTTACACAATCTACTTGGTCATTTTGCATTTTTTTTCATGAGATGTTCGTTGAAATCTAGCCTCATTGAAAATCGATATACAAACATTCAAGTTGTGATTACACGGACAAATAATATTTCACAAAAAAAAAGTATAACACAGAGATCTAGAATACTGACGACCATCATTCTGTGATTGGCTAATCCATTGGCACGTGATTGGCTAATATCTTTTCCATCATAATTATTCCAAGTCTTTGCTAGTCCTATGCTTCGTATCGGTCGCTGCAGGCGGCGCGCCGAGAAAACAAAGGATTCGATATTAGCTAACGTCATTAATTTTCCAAAAAAAGAGTGTTGAGTTGCCATAATTAATTTTTGTTTGAAGTTTTTCTGCTGTGTAATCCTCGGTTACTAGACAAAACATGTACATGATTAGGTTTACATACATTGCACATTATTTGTAAGTACATATGATATTCTCTTGCACTTCAACATTCCCTTAATGAAGTATAACTTTTTTCTCTTTTTTAAATTTATCTAAGATTGTTTTTCACTTATTTTTTATTTATTTGTGTTTTTTTTGTACGGTAATTCATCTTAAAGTTTAGGTTTAGGTCGGCAATGACCATGGTTCCGTGAAATCCTGGTAGTCTGGGATGGTCGATCACCTGACAGCCCGCCCTCTATGACGCTTTTGTTCAAAACGAGATGAGAGTGGTGGATTAATTATAGCAGTGGCATTGACCTATGACCCGACGGCCTGGATCTCGATGGAAGCTTTTCACTAATAATATGTAAATATTTTTTTTGCACTTTTTGAAGCCGTTAGTGGGCTTTTCAAACGGCTGAAGAGGATATCACGTTTTAAAACTCGAAAAACTCTGAACAAGTTGCATGGAACATTATTATGATTTGTTTTATGTTGTAGATATTTTACACTAGTCATGAAGCCTGTGTTTACTACAATGGCGGAACGTGCAAACCTATGTGTACAAGATATGATGACATCATGATGAAATCACACAGAGTAATCACACAAAACTGTCGTTGAGTTTGAAGACGTTCGTGCGGTAATAATACTGAATCCGGGGTTCATCCAAATGTCTCTTCTGGATGCGCTGTTAACATGAATTTTGTGTTTTCTGTTATTTAAAGTTTAGTCTACATTTCATTGTTTGTCGTATGTTGATTGTAACATTTTTTTGACGTCAAAGTAGTGACCATATTTTGTACAATAAGCCAAATTTGAGTGCACCTTTTTTATTAAAACCATTCATCTTTGGAGCACAGCTCGAATCGATGTAAATACTGATGTGCAAATTGTTCATATCAAGTTCAAATAAAAACGTTTGAAGCAAGTTTAGGCAAACTTATGATATTTTATTGGAATAAAAATTAGAGACAAAAAGAATACTGATTTGTTCTTAAAGTGGATTCTATAATTTACTTTCGTATTTTGAAAAAAAAATATGGTATTACTTTGAAGCATGCAGTAAAAGGAAAAATCAAGTGGAAAGCACAAGGCACCGCACCCCCCCCCCCAAAAAAAATCAATTTTAAAACTTATCGCTCTCGGATGTGTGACCATCACGCTGCACGGAAAAGTATCAGCGAATGACGCAGCGAAATGTTAAAAGATATGGACAAAGAGCAGGTCCGGAGGGAGCGGGGGGGGGGGGGCTCTGCCCTACCCCCCAATATAACTGTTTTTATATGAACCAGAAGTGAAGTGGAAACGACTGTTTTAAATCGATGCCACTTGTCTCCTTTGCTTCTACAGATTGCAAAATTATGTGTCCCTAATGACCAATGTCTCCGTAATGTCTCCTTAAGGCAGCCTACCATTTTTAAACTTAAACAAAACAGAGGAAAAAGGTAGCTTCAAGTAAAGTCCCCAACCACTTTTCGAATTCCGTTTGCCCCCCGCACCCCCCCCCCCAAGAAAAAAAAATGGTTCTGGATCGGATCCGACCTTGGTTATCGGGAGGAGGAATGTCACCGCGCCCCCTTTGAATTCGTTTGAATTCCCGCCCACAATTTAAGTTAAGCCACTGTGTTGCTCTTGTAAAGCTTTGCTGAACATCACAGTCAAATCCATTTCAAATGCACGGACATTTCGGAAAATGCCATATTTTTCTTTCTTAATAGCAACTTATATAGGCTTCAGTCTGAAGAACGCGTCCCAAAATACCCCCAACCTTTTCGCGAGGCTCTAGCGTCGGTGTGAAAACACGTACCGCCATTATTTTATAATTTTAAAGCTTGAAATCTGAACTTTATCCATGGGGAGTATTGGTTTGATATTTAAAGCCGTTTACAATTATTCATGTTCAAATAAAGGCATGTCGAAAACAAATTCAACCGATTACAAGGAAAATCGATGATGCAGTACATCAGATGCAAACTCGAGTCACACTTTGAGCGCGATTTTTGAAAAGGTACATACTTGCATGTGAATTTCAAAATTGAAATCGAAACGAAAAGCAATATTGTGAATTAGTCTACGTGGATCGAAAAGAATAGGAAACACAGAAAGTAAACGGCAATGAGATTGTCACATCATGAACATGATGAACCATTTCCACATTAGAAAATAATGCGCATGATTGATTTTCCTTTAAATCGGTTGATTTTGTATTTGTCTTCCAAATACAGATTTGAACACGAACAATTTCAAAACCCTTTTGAAAATCAAACCAATACTTACCAGGGGTAAAGTAAAGATTCCAAGCTATAAAATGATACACAAATAATGGCGGTACGTGCTTCCGCAGCGACGCTAGAGCCTCGCATATAATAATGTTCAGGGTTTTTGTTTGGGACGCGCTGCGAAAAGTTACATTTCAATGGTTTTATACTTCCGGGAGGCTTCATCTGATCAAGTAGGAAAAAAAATAGAATACCACATGCTGCATCAGTCACGTTTGCTCACTGAGTTGGCCTACAACAGAGATCAAACAATTAGTGTTTGAGTGCAAACACTTAAATTATCGTTCAGACAGTAATATTAACTTGAATTTATTTACACAGGCCTCATTACCAAACGAATGAACACTGTTGATTACACAGTCCCCCCCGCGTTTATATCCCCCCCGCAGATAAACGCCTCGTATAGCTCATCTTGTACAAACTTCTTTTCACTTTTTTTTTGCCCCAACTGAACTTAACCAAATTAGCAATATTATACTTAAACATCCCCATTTTGAAACAGGATTTTCTTCACATATTATTATTATTATTATAATTATCATAATTATAATAACAATTAGTATACACTTTGGGAGACACTTTAGCGTCATAAGTTATACCTTTGGGAAACACGTCGAATTAGGGAGTCATTTCAATGTCTCCCTAATTCCACATCCCCTACTTAGAAACTAAAATGTCGCAAATAGGCTAGATCGATTGCGCGTAGTCCAATTAGTAAAAATACCGAAATTCGTGGGGTAGGAGAAGGTAAAATTGGGGTTAGGGGCCATACAAGTTGGGAAAAAATGTGTGCACAAGTCTATGGGAATGTCTCCCTTTACCCCTTTACCCAATTAATTACTATTATTATTTATTCAGGATAAAAACAAAAACTCCTTATTGGTGTCGTTTTAATTAACTAAAAGCTTTAAAGTTTAATATTTTGGTAAGAGCACGTTTTGTATATTTTCTTTTAACATCTTCTTGAATGTCGATAGAAGTTTCATCTGCTCTTGTATCTTTTTTTTTTTATAGACATAGAATTTTGCTGACACCGCCACTTTTACAGTAACATCTGTGAGGCTTAAGCATGCAAACCGGTCAATTATTGACCAACAATAAGACATTGTCGCCAGATGGTTCCTCTTTCTGTAAATATTTCCCCCGCTGAAACAACACACAGTTTCGTCAAGGAAATTTGGGCCGGGTGGAATTGGTTTACATTGCGTGGTAGAAGTTCCCACAGCGAATGTTATAAAAAGGTGCGAGAGACCGACTAGGATCAGAACCGATCCCTGGCTTTTTGTGAGACACCAAAGAATACCTCTCCACTCTCAAGATGGCATCAGCTCGTCTCCTTTGCAACCTCCTGTTCGGCCTCCTCATCATTCGTGAGTATTGCCTTCGTTAATGAATCTTATTACATGGTTAGTTTTTAAAAAAATCGGAACCCTAACACCCCAAATTTTATTTCATATTTAAAAAAAAATATGTAGCACCAAAACAATAATAATGACTGGAAAGCCAATTTCATAAGCTATACTTGTAGATGAATAACATTACTGAAATTGCTGCGCAACGCAATGTTTCCAATACGTCATCCCTTCCAAAATATTCATTAATGACTTGCACCACCCATTTGTTGCATAACTTGCATGGTCTCCAGTTTATCACTCGGGAAAATGATGCCCATTCACAGATATTACTGTAACCGACTACAAACTCAACTAAATTTGGTCTGTTTGGAGCAGTAATGGGGGGGGGGGAGGAAAGGTGTTTTTTCTCACGCCGCGAGGAAGTCATTTCTCATTTTAGAAAATGAAAGCATGCATTGCATAATTGCACTAATTTGCAGGATGCTTGATTCAATTATTACTTACAGACAAATAAGATGTTTGCAACCTTTGTTTTGGCAGTTTCCTTTTTGAATGTTTGCAAATAGTGTCTAATGTGAATCTTGTTCAACGCAAAAACGACATTGTTGTAGTCATGTATTTCCACACAACACCAGTAAAATTTAACACCAGATGGTCCTATATAGATACCAATGGTGTAAATTTAACACTGCAGCAGTTTTTGCAGTGCATGAGTAGTGTTGCCATGAGTACGAGTTCCAATACAAGGCAATTTTTTTTTCAAGAGTGCGCCGAGCTCGAGTAGTACCTTACATGGCGAGTACTTTCCGTAGCGATTTTGAAGACAGTTTGAAACGATGCACAACTACCAAACTCTGTTTGCGTTCCTAGTGTAACATATAGAATTTGGTGATATAGTCTTTGGGATGTTTGACTATACTCTATATGTTAGGATACGGTACAGTAGCTGTGGCCAAGAGCAGGATGGTAATGACTATGAGCTCAGCTATATGGAAAACTATTTTATTCTCAAGAACTCAATTAAAACCTGGTCTTGTAAAATTACAGAAGTAGGAGACAGAAGACAGAATATCGTAGATGAAGACTGGCCAGAGAATAGGGCTGGATCAGCCTATGGCTATGCCTCTGGTTTCCCAGGGAGAAGGAGAACTCAAATCTCAATGAAAGTGGGAAATTGTGGACATTTTATACAATTTTAGAGAGGTAACTTTGGGTGAAAATAGGAGATGATATCATATAAGGAAAACATAACTTACATGACATCATTTCTGAGTAAAGGTAGACTGACCATGGACTGACGTAATGGTCAGTCTGGGGGAGTACCCTTATGAGGTCATTTCCACTTGTACAAGGGTAAAATCACAGTCTTGGTATGCTGTGGGTGTATTGCTTGGAAAAGAGTGACGTGAAGACCTTGGGGTGTAATATGGAACACCTGTTGTGAGAGTGGTATCATGGATAGTCCAAATTTCGGTCTTACACTAGTTTGGCCTCATTCCCAAAATGAGTTTCCACCACTCGCTGTGATGGACTGAAGTTTCTGTTTAGTACCTGCCGACTGACTTTTACCTGTGTGTTATGCGCCTATCAAATTATCAATTGTTTCCCCCACCCCGGGCTGCCCCACCCAAGACGTGGGGATTGTCACCTTCGAAGTGGCAAAATCCCCAGCCCTCGGGCAAAATTTGAGTGACAATCGACCCCGATCATGCCCCGACATACCTACATGGGGCGCACTAGTGATTGCCTTTCCACGTACACTCAGTCAACCAAAAAAAAAGTCCCCCTTTAATACTTTTTGTCTAACTCAAACACTATTAGGCACATCTTGCTCAAATTACGACTGATCAGTACAGAAATTCCTTAGCAATCCAGCCATACTCTTTGTTTGGCCCCTAAAACTGTGATAATGTGCACAAAATCATGCAATTTATGACAAATGGTACTTTTGTATACGTGCAAGGTGAGTGTGAACCACAACTCGCACGTATACAAAAGTGCAACTGTTTTCGATATCATTTGTCATATATTGCATAATTCGTACACATTATCACTGTTTTGGGCCAAATTAAAGAGTATGGCTGGATTGCTAAGGAATTTCTGTACTGATCAGTCGTTATTTCAGTCGAGCGAGCGGTGCTCAGTAGTTTTTGAGTTTGACAAAAAAGTATTGGAAGGGGGACTTTCTTTTTTGGTTGAGTGTAGTACGCCAATGGTAACAATGTACATGGAGTGACCAAAATCCCCACCCTGGGACATGAAAAAGTGACCAAATCCCGACATCGGACCTGGGGCAGCGCGGGTTTGGGGGGGGGGGGACATTTGATAGATGCAGGCATAGCTGGTTAATTTATCTCGCCGAATGACTGCCACTTGTTAATTAGACTGGTTACCTATCCCACTGGGCGACTGATACTTGCAACTTATTGCACTGATCTGCTTGCAGTTTACGAGATTTGCCTTAACCGGCTCGTTAGTGATTTCATCATATACACGCGCGCGCACCACTGATTACTAGCGCCCATTGGATAAAACTCAAGCTTCGTCAATTTCCGGTTCCAATGCTGCCAATGCTGCATTGATCTCTATTGTATAGACTAGAGTGGATATCAATGTTCCAATGCTACTTAATGTGCAGTGGGCGTGGTTTTAACTGAAGTTACGTCACACTAGATGGGGATATCATACACAACATGTGCACTCGTCTTGGCGCCCTTGGTTTCATGTACTTGCGTAATGCGAGTGGAGACAATAAAGTAACTCTACATGCCAACGGCGAACAAAGAGTTTTTTAATTCTATCACGTTATCATGTACAGTAATCTACGAACTTGTTGCCATTCTGAATACTAATTTTGTACACACTGGTACCAGCTTTACTGGCGTGCCTTGAATTGCCCTTTAATTCTCTTACTTTGTTTATTTATACAATCTTTTGTTTCACACACAGAAACATGTTCTGCTGCCGCAATCCAAATTGTACGCAGCGCTTCTTACTCCAGCTACTACCCATCATCTGGTTCAAGTTCCTCGGGCTATAGTTCCTACTCCTACTATGTAGAAGAGAAGAACTTCGAAGAATCTTACTCCAGCTACTCATCTGGTTCAAGTGGGTCTGGTTCCTCGGGCTATAGTTCCTACTCCTACTATGTAGAAGAGAAGAGCGAAGGATCTTACTCCAGCTACTACCCATCATCTGGTTCAAGTGGGTCTGGTTCCTCGGGCTATAGTTCCTACTCCGACTATGAAGAAGAGAAGAGCGAAGAATCTTACTCCAGCTACTACCCATCATCTGGTTCAAGTGGGTCTGGTTCCTCGGGCTATAGTTCCTACTCCGACTATGAAGAAGAGAAGAGCGAAGAATCTTACTCCAGCTACTACCCATCATCTGGTTCAAGTGGGTCTGGTTCCTCGGGCTATAGTTCCTACTCCGACTATGAAGAAGAGAAGAGCGAAGAATCTTACTCCAGCTACTACCCATCATCTGGTTTAAGTGGGTCTGGTTCCTCTAGCTCTGGTTCCTACTCCGACTATGAAGAAGAGAAGGGCGAAGAATCTTCCTCGGGCTATAGTTCCTACTCCGACTATGAAGAAGAGAAGAGCGAAGAATCTTCCTCGGGCTATAGTTCCTACTCCGACTATGAAGAAGAGAAGAGCGAAGAATCTTACTCGGGCTATAGTTCATACTCCGATTATGAAGAAGAGAAGAGCGAAGAATCTTACTCCAGCTACTACCCATCATCTGGTTCAAGTGGGTCTGGTTCCTCTAGCTCTGGTTCCTACTCCGACTATGAAGAAGAGAAGAGCGAAGAATCTTCCTCGGGCTATAGTTCCTACTCCGACTATGAAGAAGAGAAGAGCGAAGAATCTTACTCGGGCTATAGTTCCTACTCCGACTATGAAGAAGAGAAGAGCGAAGAATCTTACTCCAGCTACTACCCATCATCTGGTTCAAGTGGGTCTGGTTCCTCTAGCTCTGGTTCCTACTCTGACTATGAAGAAGAGAAGAGCGAAGAATCTTCCTCGGGCTATAGTTCCTACTCCGACTATGAGGAAGAGAAGAGCGAAGAATCTTACTCCAGCTACCACCCATCATCTGGTTCAAGTGGGTCTGGTTCCTCGGGCTATAGTTCCTACTCCGACTATGAAGAAGAAAAGAGCGAAGAATCTTACTCCAGCTACTACCTATCATCTGGTTCAAGTGGATCTGGTTCATATAGCTCTGGTTCTTACTCCGACTATGAAGAAGAGAAGAGCGAAGAATCTTACTCCAGCTACTCATCTGGTTCAAGTGGGTCTGGTTCCTCTAGCTCTGGCTCATACTCCGACTATGAAGAAGAGAAGAGAGGAGAATCTTACTCCAGCTACTCGTCTGGTTCAAGTGGGTCTGGTTCCTCAAGCTCTGGTTCCTACTCCGACTATGTGTAAGAGAGGGCCGTATCATCTTACTCCGACTCCTCAAGCTAACCATAATTCAAAAAGTTAACAGTGGAAATCAATCTCATACACAGTTTCTTTTAAATTGAATTATTGACAATTTAATTTGAGATTAATTACGACGTAATATTGGTAAAAACATTTACATCTTCGTCCTGCATAGAAATCAATGTAAGACAGCGGCTCAGGTAGTAATTACTTGTATCTGAATAGAGAATAGACTCCTTGCATGTAGGCTCTGGTAGCCCCAAGAAGATGATCATATTAGAGCAAGTTGCTATGAGGGACGACCGAAAGTACACATTGAGTGACGTCACGGCGTCTCAGGTCTATTGCTATTTTAAGGTGACCTGTTTACAGGTAACGGACAACATTTGCAAAAACAACACTACTGAAGCAGGTTCTTAAAATAGAATTAACCTCTTGAAATTTCAGAAATAGGCCTGGATATGCTTTTTGAGAAACTGGGAAAATGCATCTTCATTTTTCTGGACGCAAAACATGGGTTTCCGTTGCGAGTCGAGTGCGTGCGATGATTCGGTCCGAACCATCGCAAGGAAATGATGGTTAATTCCGTTGTTTTTTCTCGAAAACGAGAATATACGAGGCGCAACTATTTCACAGGATGCGCGATCCTATTAGACACTTACAATCAAGTAGGATATTTCATGATGATTTCGACAGTTTTATTTTTTGAATTGATTATTTGCAAATAGCGTCCATTGTCTCTATTGTTTAGAGGGAAAAGTACAATGCATGGCTACCCTAATTTCGGCCAAGGCAGTAACCCACGGAAGACAGATTTTACGGAGCGATTTTTCCGGCATCATTGTCGTCGTAAGCAAATCTACAAAGTACCGGTACAATAGTTGTCTTCTAGAAACTGAAAAATCGTCGGTCGTGCGATTATTTGTTCACTTCAAATGGCAACTTAATAGTTGTTTATAGTCTCGCTCGCTAATTGTTTTAGATTCTTTATAGAAATTCTTGTGAATTATTCAACGAGTTTTCAATAAATTTAAGTTCACGCAAGAGAAAATGTTGAATTTTGTCCTTCTTAATTGTTCATTTCTTTTTTCAAACTTCATTATTATTTTGTTCGATGATAGCAGTATAGTATCGAAAGTCTGAGTATCACCCGTTATCCACGGAGCCAAGTCTCCTGTACAGGGTGAGCAAAAAAAACCCCGAAACCCAAATGTCGGGACCATTGTTTTAGTGAAGTTCTGCATGTATATTTCAAAACATATAAAAGCCCAATTCATAAGCTTTCTTTTAGTTTAAGAATCATTCAAATCACTCATGTACTTTTCAAGTTATGGAGTTTTAAACACAACCACCAAAACGAAAACAATTCCCACACATCCCTATGATTTGTTTTCGTTTTGCTGAATTGTGATCCTTAAAACGGTGGTTGTGTTTAAAATTCCGTAACTTGGAAAGTACATAAGTGATTTGAATGATTCTTGTACTAAAAGAAAACTTATAAATTGGGCTTTTATATCCTAGATTTTGAAAGTGCTACATGCAGAACTTCACTAAAAAAATGGTCCCGACATTTGGGTGTTTTTTTTAATCACCCTGTATGTCAAAGCACGCAGATTTATGCGACTCGCGCCTCAGCCAATAGGAGTCGACTTTACTAAATCGTGACGACATTTCTTTCCCAAATCAGGACGAAAACTGTGAGTGGTCAATTCGAATCCAGTGTTTTGTAATACAACATCCACGCGCATACGCGCGCAACATGACACAGAGTGCGTGGCACCGTGTTTTCTTAATCCATGTCTAGACGTGACAAAGGTGAATGACCGAAGACCCGACGTAGAAAGCGCCCGCTGATTGGTCAAAACTTAAAGGAGCCGTTAGTGGTTTTTTTTTAACGGCTGAATAGGATATACCTATCACGTTTTAAACTATAAAAGGCCAAAAAAAAAATAAGTCGGTCTCTGGTCAGCGCGCGCGTCGATTTTAATCATGCGCGTCGATCTTTTTTTTTCCCAAAATGTTCCGCGGTAGCTCCAACAGCGCCCTCTATTTCCGCACCTCCTCATTTTTTTTTACCAAAGAGCACCAAGGAATGGGAAATTGCACCAAGGCAAATGATCGAAAGCACCAAGGCAAATTATGGAGGACACTAATCTACATGAGGACACAAAAAAAGCAAAATAGTACCCACCTTGTCTGTACAATCCAAGTTTGAAGGGAAAAAAAAAAAAAAAAAAAAAAAAAAAAAAGCCGCGTGGCCGCGTCAATTCCGGAACTTTGGTCTGACCAGAGACCGAATATTTTTTTGGGGGGCCTAAAATAAAAAAAACCCTCCGAGCAAGGTTCATGGTACATTCCGTCTGTTTTTGACTAATAGACCATTATCATGTTGCGGCCACAGTGTTTTCCCCCTTTCAAATCAACGTAACCAAAGCGAGGCTGGAAGAAAAAAATACTCTGGTTCCTTTTTGCACAAAAAACATTATCCGTCAGTACTGTTATTGGATACAGGGAACATGACTAAAAATGTTGGCAGCATGATAAAGGCCTATTATGTTGTAGTTCATTTGGTCTAGCGATTGAGGTTATGTCTATAACAATGTCTGAACGCAGACAGCCTGTTCACAAAATCGATGCATGTTTAAAGGTCCAAAACCGTTTGAAAGTTTGAGGAATTCAAGCGGTATTAATGCTACGAATCTCTGTGGTCTTTCATTAGAAAACCAGAAGGCGCTACCCGATCAAGCAGAAAATAACTACAATACCCCCACCTATTGATTTTCGGAGGCCTAAGTGTCTGGAGAAAAGAACCGGTCTACATTTCAGCATGCCTCCCTGAACAAAAATTCTGGATCCACCCTGCTAGTCCCCCAAAAATATTGGCTCTAGAACCGCGCCTGCTTGCGCTTAAAGATACAGTCCTGTCAGTCCATCATTTGTAATTTGTGCATTTTGTTTGTTTGAAGCAACAAAAGTGCTCAAAATCTTTTAAAAAAAATGTGCTGAACAACTTACCTGAGAAGCTTTAGCTCAGCTTCAGCTGTATATTTCGAGAAAACAACATTCTAGGATCTCGATTTCAAATCAGAAGTTGATGAATTATGTTTTGAAATGGGCCTGAATTCAGCCGATTGAGCCGATTGCAGCTACGCACACTGGATCCGACGAAATATAGCAACCCGCGCGCGCGTGTGCATCTTTGTTAACGCTTTGCGCGCTTCGCCGAATAAAAAAAACGAACTACTAGCGGAAATTTCCAACGATGCGTCTAAAGACGCATCGTTTGAAAGGCTTTCTTTCGTTGATTTCTTCAAAATGACAGCATGCCAGAAAGAAAAATTTCACAGGGAGTTTAGTTCCCTTACTACATTTCAACCAAGCATGTTTTTCAACAATAATTACGTCATTTACTTTTTTGGATAGCTCTAAATGATGGACTTAGCTTTAAGCACAATCAACAGGTGTCGATTCATTGTGTAACGAGGCGTGTCTAAATAATTCAAGTTAATATTACTGTCGGAACAATAATTTATTTATTAAGTTATCTTTCCGACAGAAAAACCACTTTCATTGATTACACACGCCTCGTTACACAATGAATCAACATCTGATGACCATCAGCCCCCAAGGTTTTTTTCACTCGTTCTTTTTTTTTTCTACCCCTAAATCCACTCAACCAAATTAGCAAAATTCGTAATTAAACATCTTCATATTAAAATGGCAAGCTGCCTCTTTTCTTGATAACCGTTAAATAAAAGCTTAAAAGTTAAATATTTTGGTAAAAGTAGGCCTACTTTTGTTCATTTTCTGTGTTTTTAACCTCGGCCAAAGAGGTTGTGTTTTCGTCGGATTTTGGTTTGTTTGTTTGTTGGTTGGTTTGTTGGTTTGTCTGTTAACAAGATAACTCATAAAGGTATGGACGGATTTGCATGAAATTTGTTTTAGGGGATGGTCCTTGGTACAAGTACAAATCGATTAGATTTTGGAAGTGATTCGGATATGGGTCTGGGTCCAGGATTTAAAAAAAAATATTCTTCACCATTTTATGAGAGTTCTTTTTTGGTTGTACTGACAATTATGGCGGGGAATTGTTTAGCCTTGGTGAAGGTTTGCGGTCTCTGAGTGCTTTCTAGGTTAAGATATGTTCTCCGTGCTAGAGTTTGACCTTGTAAAATTTGATTTGTCAATTGCTATTTCCTTATAGCTACAAAATAATTGTTCACTTTTGAATGAGACATCGGATGAAAAATAAATCATCGACGTTTATTTACTAAATTGTTTTCCCCCCACAAAATTCGAATTATTGGCTGATTGACAATAATTCGGCTCTCTCGCGGTGTGGGTTAATTTCACCTTTTTTTGCTCAAAATGAAAGCCCAATTTCAACGGGTTGTACATGCCTCAAGTGGGAATAAAGTAGTTCTTTCTTAAAACAAAGCACGCAAATTAAAAAATCGTTAGGAGATTACTTTTCAAATAATTATCGTGGAGTATGCAACTTTAATGTAGACGTGAGTTAAGTGATACATCTGCTGTTTTGTATTGTTATTAAAATTATTTTTAATAAACTTAGAAATTTGCCGACTTGGTCCCTTGCACAGCAACATCGGTGAAGCGTAAACACAAACAGATGACCAATAATAACAAATAACCAACTATTAATTTTGTTTCGTCAGCTGGTCTCTCTTTCTGACACAGTACCAAAGTTTTGGTTTGCATTGCGCGGTATAAGTTCCCACAGTAAATGCTATAAAAGTGGCGACGAAGACCAACTGCGATCAGAAACGATTGCTGGCTGAACCGATTGCTTGGTCAGAAACAACCAAATAAAAGAATACCTCTCCATTCTCAAGATGGCATCAGCTCGCCTCCTTGCCAACCTCCTGATCGGCCTCCTCATCATTCGTGAGTAGTACCTTTATAATGAATGTTATGTCATTTTTCCTCCCAAAACTCTCTGGTCTTATCGCCACAGCGGAGAGTGACGTATCCAGTGGGGTGGGGAGTGGGGATCTTGCCCCACCCGACGTCATTATCTTTTTGGGATAAAAACGCCAACACCTCAAAACCACTGTCAGTAGTAATACCCTCACCCACTATATTAATCGTTATATACCCGACATACAGATCCTTGTCATTTGATTGGTGGAACTCACATCACGTGACATTCGTTATTGCTCCCATTCACGCCGCGGCTCAAAAGTACCATCCGCCCATGGGGAATGGGAAATGGAAATACTATTAAACAGTTAGGATTATTCTTGTTCCATTACGCGGTATTTGTGTACAAATGCATGCTGGTGAGCGCGTTCAGCGTTGCGCGTATAGCGCGTATTGTTCCAAAGAGCCGGCGCTACAGCGTTGGGTTCAAAAATTTTCGTGGGTGGTTTGGAAGAGAGAAATACATTTTCCTCCAGTTTTGTATTGAAAAAAAAGTTCAAATATATCAAATGACAAGGATCTATATGTCAGTTATATAAAACAAATATTGAGTGGCTTTAAATTGTGAAATGGAAGGAATATTATCGCTAGGTAAAATCTGGACTTTTTCAGTTCACTCGGCTTCGCCTCGTGAAATGGTAAAGTCCAGATTTTACCTTGCGATAATATTCCTCCCATTCCACACTGAGCCACTCAATATTTGTATACTTTTAATGTTACAAACGAAGAAACCTGGCCCACCTTTTTCAGAGTTGTTACGTATTTTTCCAACTCCCCTTCCCCTCCAGCCATCCACCCTGAAACCAAAATCTTGGAGATGCTACTGTGCAGGGCGAGTTAAATAAAACGACACCCGAATGGCAGGCCCAATTTTTGATTGAAGTTTCAAAATCTGGAGCTCAATCAATCAGCTTTCTTTAGTACAAGAATCATTCATATCACTCATGTACTTTTCAATTTACAGACTGTTGAACACAAACACCCTTTTAAAGTTCTGTCCACGGATCACCAAAAAAGTAGGGCCTAAGAGTTTTTTCAGCAAAACGAAAACAATTCTCATAGAGATGCATGTGAATTGTTTTAGTTCTGCAGAAAGAACATTTATATTTTTTTTGTGATCCGCGGACAGAACTTTAAAAACGGTGGTTGTGTTCAACATTCCGTAACTATTTTTACCCACCCTGCAGTGGAGAGAATCAAGCTATTTCAAAGTGCAATCGAGACTTTTTCATTCATACTTTTGACTTGCTGCTCTTGTGGTACGATCCCCATGTATCACTATTGAAAATAATTCCTAATCACAGATAATACACCTGATTTAAACCAATTGCAAAGTTTATGTAAACCAAAATTTGGGGCAGTATTTGGAGAAAAAAACGTTTTTGTCTCGCGATGGTTTGGGCTATTAGCGAGGAAATGATGGTATTTCCTCTATTCTCGAAAATGAATGCAAACTAAGCGCAACGATCTCTCAGGACTAAGCGCAACGATTTCTCAGGATGCATGATGAAATACCTTACTTGACTATAAGTGAATACTAGTCTCAACCATCCTGTGAAATCATCACACCTGCTGTGCTGTCATTTTCAAGAAAACTTTGATTTTTTTGTATGGTCGGCTGACCATCGTTGGGGAAAACTGCTTTCCCCCCAAATACCCCTCCAAATTTACCAAATTTAATTAGTCCACATTTCGTCACCGTTTTCACGAAGGGGCGAATTTCATGAAAATCGTCTGTTTTCGAAATTTGTTTTTTTGGTGAAAATTAATAAATATATCAATATCTACAACCTGGTGAGGCTATACTTTCAAAAAATTTATTAGAATCTTAATGGACCTAATTAACGAATGGGCGAATTTGCCAAAAGTGCCGTATTGCGTTTTCACGAAGGGGCGAATTGCTGCACTCTATGGTATTAATACATTTTCAGTAAATACATACATTGTAATGCAATGGCGCATATCACGAAGGGGCAAATTCCATTCGCGTGCAATAAAACGTTTTCACGAAGGGGCGAATTTCAAGGCGCATGCGCAGTGGGGCAGAATCTACGCGTACTGTACAAAAAATGCATTGACTCAGCCCGCAGAGCTAGGGGGCGAAATCTGCGCGTAGTGTCTTTAGCGTTTTTACGAAGGGGCGAATTTGCTACGTCTTTTTATTTTGTTTTCACGAACAGCCACTTCTCTTAATTGATTAATTCTGCAAAACTGATCACCTATTTTTCTTAAAGTGTGCTACATTTAGGAAGATTAGAAGCTCTTCTTTCCTCTGATACCTAAATCTTGCATATTGTATGCATCTTTAAGTTTCAAATTGTCAAATGAAAAAAAAGGACCAACTTTAAACGCGATTATCTTGAATGTTTGTTCAGACAGTGAAATACTAAATTCGCCTCTTCGTGAAAACGGTGACGATTTGTTTGCAATCGATAACACACATGCGTGAATGGGTGCAAGCCAGCTAGTCTGGTTCCCTGACCTGACAATTCCCCGACGTGTAATAATTGCTCCGTTTTTATCTGAATTAAGAGGGGTCAGAGAACTTCCAGCATCTAAGAACACAACACTTTACGCCGTTATAAATTATCTAAGGATGTTGACATGGTGCGTATAAGATGTCGTCATCCTGTGATAAAATATATCAGCATCTCAACCTCTAATTGGATGGCTCCTCCATCCAGAATTCCGCATTTACTAGACCTGCCTAATCTTCATCTTCAATTCTCTTAGATTCTTTTGCATAATTATTTGTCAAATATTTTTAACACACAGAAGCATGTTCTGCTGCGACCATCCGCAATAAAAGGAGTGGATCTCGCTCTAACTCTAACTCCAGGGAAAGCAGCGAAGAAGTGGCTCCAAGTGGATCTGGTTTCTCGGGCGCTTACACCGACCCACCATCCACTGTAGCTCCAACAACCACTGTAGCTCCAACAACCACTGTAGCTCCAACAACCACAACCACTGTAGCTCCAACAACTACAGAGGAGATAGATTCATCTTTCTCTTCCCTCTCAAGCTTTCAACCTGATCGTTAAGAGTTGGCGTCTCAGGTCTCCAAAAAGGAAGCGGGCGGGAACGTTAAACATTTTTTTTGCCTTAATCTTGCAATGCTGGTGAGCTAGCTGTGTCTGAGGTTATTGACGTCACTTTAAATGTTACTACGACAATCTTTGATTTTGAGATTTAAGTACCACTAAACTGTATTAACAAACTGGATTTTTCTGGTGTTGGTATTCAGCCTTTAGGCGTCATTAAACTTGCTACCTGTATCCTGATTCGATACAGGCAAAGGAAGTAAAGAATGTTCGTGTAGGCCTGCTTGGTGCTTTATTTCAAACTTGTAATACGTAATGTGAACTATTACATCCACTCCATCTCAAAAATAATAACCCCTTACCTGTTTGCTTATAATGATTATGTAATGTAATACTTCATATTTGCTGGATAAGATTATTGTATAATTTAAACTTTGAAGAACTGAATTGGAGTTAGTACCCAAGACACCGCATACAAAAACAAACACCGATTTAAAGCACAGCTAGTCACCGGACTATTCATTTGCATATTATTCTGCAAGATTTTTTAACATGCAAATGCTCCAATACCAGGGTGAGAGGGCGTACTGCTCGACTCCAAGGAAACGAGGTTGGGCCTACTGCGAAGTATTATAGTCTAGTCTTGCTTACTGATTGTTTTAGATTCTTTAGAATTTCCTGTGAATTATTTATGAGATTTCAATAAATTTGAGTTCACGCATGAGAAATGTTGAATTTGTATACTGCTGAACTGCGCATTTTTATAAACCATTGACTTTCACACGTCGCTATAATAGGTTCACAAAGTTTTGTACATTTTTACTCTTTTGTCCTTCCGGAAACAAGTCTTTCGCTTCCCTTTCAAGCTTTGGTTCAGATCTTTAAGAGTTAAAATCAATCATGCGGCGAAGCTAGCCAGGTCGCGAATTTTTTATTTACACAATAGTACAGGGTACCCATTTTTTTTTCAACAATTTAACGTTTTATCTTAGAAACGTTATTTTTCAGTCAGATACCAATTGTATAGCAGCAATTTTCTTTTTCTTTTCTGATCCGAGGCTCTGGAGGATTTTTTTTAAAGAGGAAAAAAGTCCGAAATCCTTACCAAGTTGAAAAAATAGTAGCCTCCACTCAAGCCTGGTAATATAAAAAAAATGCTCCATAGGAAAGCGCACAAAGTACCCTACGCTCGTGCCCCCCGCCCTGCAAACAGGACGCTGGGAAGGGCTGACGAATTAACGCTCTGATTAGATAGATTTTGCGTGACCTGTGACCTGATGTCATCACAACCGCGATGCAAGGTTTGAAAGCCGTTCGACTAAGTCATATAGGCCTATCACTATTTTATTCCCATTCATAAATGCGGCGCCTTTTTTTTGGTTGAAAAGCATAATAATGTAGGAAAATCTGTAAAACTTATCTGTTTTGTAAATTTTCAACTCCCGTCAGTTGCTCGGGCTTCGTTAAGAAATCACATCCGGTATGGTGTGCATACATTTTCTATGGCAATTATTTCGGATAGTATTTGCGCGCATTGGCTAACCGCGGTCTACAGCTGCAGCCAGATGCTTTATACATAGGTCATGATAAATTACCCAGAACGCCATCCCCACTTCCTTCACAAGATTCTGTGAAGCTCATCTGGTAGCAGACCAGTAAATAAACGTCCATAGACCCCAATGGTAAATGCTCACACTTCAGAAATTCGGGAAAAATACTCACAACTCTCCAAAGTGTTCGAGACACACATCAAATTAAAGCTTATTTCATCATCTTTCATCTTCTTTTCAATTTTCGGGGGTTAACTGATGACGTTTAGGAGAAATTTCCATCAGAATATGATCACCCCTGAAAATTGTCCTGAAGCCCATCGCCATGTTGAAAAACGATGCCTACACTCAATTGCAAAATAGAGCGCTTTAAGGGCCCCAATTTCATCCAAATTGAACGGAACTACAAGCTCATGCATCACAGTCCTGTGCACGGCTTCCACCCATATTTTTTTACAAACCCTCAGGTTCATGGCCCACAGCATGCTTAAATACTGAATATTTTGAGGGCATGCAAATCGTGATTTGGCCGGCGTAGGCAATTTCAGACCGATTTACTGGTCTGCAACCATCTGCCCTTCCCAGTGCCCTGTTTGCAGGGCGAGGGGTACGAGCGAAAAAGTACCCCAGATAGTTGTGTAAAAAAAATATCGCAACCAGCTGGCGTTCAATGGTTGCGACATAGTGCGATGAATAGCCCCCTCTTTCGGCAATTTCAGAACGATACAAATAGGCGGGCACCATTCCTCTTCAACTGACAGCGCTTCAAATGACCAGGGAGAGGCAGGAAACCATCCTTAAGTTTTTATCCAGGGTATATATTAAATTTGTTTCAGTCGATGGTGCAGTTTCTATTGAGATTTTTTAAGAATACACTTACAACGGAAACAAACGTATCTCCTTCAATTTTCGAGGGTTTGAAGTCAAGCTTCTCACAGTTTTAGTAAGTTTTTTTTACCACCTAAGTAGCCAAGCCCAGAAGTAAAGTTTGGTTCAATTGAAATTTCCTACTTGGAACCCAAGTTACAAAATTGAAACTTTTGAACGCTGTTGGTGAAGGCATTTTTTTTTTTTATACAAAGCCTTAAATACATACTTAAATACAGTGAACACAGAATCAGCAAACAACAACATTTGCAAACATCGAAAAATAAAACTACCAAGTTTTTGCGAAATACCTTAATAGGATGTTGGTAAATGACAGTCTAAAGCATCCTGTAAAATTATGGCACCTGGTATACTGTCATTTTCAAGAAAAGTGGTATTTTTGTATCAATTTCCAACGCTGATCGGCCGATCAGCGTTGGAAACAACTGGCTTTTTTTTTCAAATACTGGCCCCAATTGACCATTGCACTTGTTTGCAATCGATTACAAACCTATGAACGGGTACGAGCCAGCTAGACTGGTTCCGTGACCTTACAATTCCCCAATGTATGTAAACTGCTCTGTTTCTTCTTATATGGAGTCAGGGAACCAGACTACAGGAAAATGATCGTTTTTCTTGGTTTTTATAGCATTTTCGAACCCAAAACCTCCAAAAAGTCAGTGTAACTATATTTGCTTTATATTTCCAACCCCCCAATTCCATCCATTTCTGAAAATTACAGCAAAAGCAAATGATGTATATTCCCTTTAACTCAAAAATATTTAATTTTAAACCAGTTTTATTCGCCTCCCCCAAAACAATCCTCTACAGCAGGCGCGGTTCTAAAGGGGATGGGGCCTAGGGGGTGATTTCAGCCCCCCAAAACTTTTGTTTAGGCCCCCCCCCCAATAGTAGTAGTAGCGAACGTTAGCAGGTGACATCACATGCGAACGGCCTACCCCCCCCCCCCCCCCAAAAAAAAAAAAAAAAAAAACCAAAAAAAACCCCAACCTATTCCCTAAAGCCGGCCAGGTGCGGATCCAGATTGGGTGTTTTTTGTGTCACCCCCCGAAAGAAAGGTATACATTTCTACACGCCTCCCTAGCCGGCCCTCCAAAAAAATTCTGGATCCACCGGTACCCCTGCTAGCCCGCCCCCCCCCCCCCCCCCCCCCCCCCCCCCCCCCGGCCTCCCCCTATAGCTCTAGAACCGCTACTGCTAGCGACTTGGATTAAGTCTAGACATCTACACATGCTCATGTTATGCGCTGTATGTTACGTCTATGGCCGGCCGCCCGGCTAGCTTATCGTGCATATTTGTTGTCTAGGCATAGGGAAGACGCATGATTGTCTTCGTATCAGACTTGACGGCAATGAGTTGGTACAGGGACTTCCGTATGCCACATACAATGTCTGTTTTCCTAGATTAACTGAATCAAAAGCGAGTGAAATATACAATTGAATGCATGTTCATTTCATAGAGGGTGAGTGATTCCATTGTAAGTCTATGGCGTGAAGGGTGAAGCGGCGTTTCTTGGTAGAAGAAAACGGGTGGAAGGATCAAGAAAGTACGGCCTCGAGATTCCACCGCAGCGATCGTGTGGGAGGTTTTCTTGGGGCGCTGCGCTCTGCATGCACCGTCACCGCTCGGGCTCATTGTCCGCTGGCACACAGCGGGAGATTCCTGCGGGACTTCGCCTCAGCTACATCACCGACTGCCTCGGTGTACCTCGTACACGTAAACAAGGCCCATTCGTTGTGGCAGTAAGCCATCGGAGAAGGACTTGACTGTAGAGGACGATGCTAGTATAAATTTTTGGCTCGAGAGTTGACCGTCGTGGCCGTGTTCGTTGCGATATCAACATGCGGGAACAAACGAAGCTTGTTGCAGCGGAACAATGCGACCAGGGTGCTGGTGGAATGTCCAGGCGAAAACAGGCCAAGCCAAGAGCAGTCAAGCGTAAGTACAGCATACACATACATGTACACACTAAATGAACAGTAACTTTTACATGTTTTACCTCGAATGTCCCATCAACATGATCAAACTATGAATGTGTGCATATTTGCAAAACCAGTTTCTCGGATTTCCCATATCTGACCATCACTTGTCACCCTGTGTACAAACCCTATGAGACCGGTCTGAAAATTTCTGTTTTCTCTGTAATACTTCAATATTATTTGAGCTTGAATTTGTCTGTACCTTGCTTTCTTTTCTTTCTTTTTTTTCTTTTTTAATTTGAAAAATGTTCTATTCCAATCCAAAACTTCATCAACTAATTGTTGACTGGCCTGATGTGGGAGATGTGTTTATAAACCCCCTCGACAATGCACCCTCGAAGACTATGCAGTCATTAATTGTTTGTTATATCATGCCTTATTGAATAAGTCAAAAAGATAATGGTTTGTATTAAACTCGCTGTTTGAGAAATATATTTAGGGTAATGGACACCTTTTGCAAAAATATATGTATTTGCCGATTCAAGGAACAACAATACATCTGAAGCAGGTCAATAGAAAACTTACCTGTTGAAATTTCAGCTCAAAATACTTTTTGAGAAAGCTGTGAAAATACATAGGCCTACTGTAGATCTTTATTTCTCTCGACGCAAAGCATGGTTTTCGTTGAAAGCGGGTTGGTTTGGTCTTAACCATCACAAGGAAGTAATCATGATAATTCCTCTTTTTTCGGAAATGACAGCACACTACATGTACCGGTAGGCACATGATGATTTTAAATGATACTTAATCATATCACGGAGGAAGTTCCTTCCTCCATGATCATATCGATAGCATATGTAGGCCTAACCTTTTGAGTAATTACCTTTGAATACCTTCCATAGAGGTAAAATACAGAACAGTGTAGTTCTCTGTCGCGAGGCGCGCAGGCCCTACACGTGCACCCTTCATACGCGCAAGGCAATGTATACAAGGCAATTTATTTGCAACGCCATGTACATAGGCCTACATTGTATGAGATATTTTATATCAATACAGTGTACACGTACATGTATAATGAGGTAAACAGTCATTTTGATAGATTGGACACTTAGCCTTTGAAGATTAATGAAATAACACTATCCAAGATACGGTATATTTTATAAGCACCATCCATCTTGCCTGAAATGTTAGTTGAGACGCAATTTAATTCTCCTGAATTCAAGGCTACTTCTCTTAGAAAATCCAATAAGTATTGGATTATTGCAAAGAGCACAATATGGTGAAATCCGAGAGTGCAGGGTGAGTCAGAATGATCTGGACCCAAGTTCACCTTTTTTTGTGGCAAATAGAGTATTGAGAAAAAAAACTGAGTGTTTCATATGAAACCTTCACGTCTTCCACAGGAATTTTGAATTTGTCAATTTAGAGGCTGTGGTGAGGAGTAATGCCATTTTCATTGAAGTGGCTCATTTTCCAGTCTGCACACGGAATTGGTTTTGCCTTTTTTAAATGTGTCAGTAACTTCAAGTGAGTCAGTCACCATGACTAGGTTTTTATTTGTTATTACACTGCTTCACATCAGTATGCGATTTCAATACATTTTTTGGACCATGGAACACTGGTCAGTGTTTTTTAGCGTGTGTTCTTTATATGCGTTTTTCTTCAAAATGGTACAATGGACATGAAACTTTTACCAAATATGTCCAAAATACCAGCTTTCATGTGTAACATGTACATGTCATATGCATTTTTTTGGATAATTGCTACATATTTTTGATACTTTCTTTAATTTGAGTCCATTCTGACTCACCCTGTAATAGGAATCATTGCATCTTTTGCTTAGGTTCCAGAATGGCAGCGGACACAATCCTGCCTCTGAGTACAATTATAATAATCTGCCAATTATGCGAAATGACAGTCATTCAACGTTTGCTGACTGGCCTGAAGGGAGTTGTTAATGCCGACCTCATTATGACTTGTTTTCAGTTCTTGTTTTAAAAGCATTTTGCGGAGGTTCTGGTTCTGAACGTATGGGAATTCATCATGATGTCTGATCTGACAAGCATTTTATATTTTGGAAGTACATGTACTTCTGTTGCACTCTGGCTTAAGTTAAAAACTGGGATTTTGGACTTTTTTTGTTGATGATATTTTTTCATCTTTATTAAAGGGAATATACATCATTTGCTTTTGCTGTAATTTTCAGAAATGGATGGAATTGGGGGGTTGGAAATATATAGCAAATATAGTTACACTGACTTTTTTGAGGTTTTGGGTTCGAAAATGCTATAAAAACCAAGAAAAACAATCATTTTCCTGTAGTCTGGTTCCCTGACTCCATTTAAGAAGAAACAGATCAGTTTACATACATTGGGGAATTGTAAGGTAAGGGAACCAGTCTAGCTGGCTTGTACCCGTTCATAGGTGTGTAATCGATTGCAAACAAGTGCAATGGTCAACTGGGGCCAGTATTTGAAAAAAAGCCAGTTTTTTCCAACGCTGATCGGCCGATCAGCGTATACCACTTTTCTTGAAAATGACAGTATACCAGGTGCCATGATTTTACAGGATGCTTTACACTCTCATTCACTAACAGTCCAGCAAGGTATTTCAAAATGATTTGGTAGTTTTATTTTTTGATGTTTGCAAATGTTGTATTTTCCCTTTAAGTATATATCCAATTTTGACTTGTGGTTTAAAAAAAATGGTAGATGCTTGATACATTTAATATGTACATTTAAAAGGGAACATTCATGCTTGCATTTAATAAATTTCAACATTTTCAAAAGGGATATCATCTTTTGGCTGATATTCTTAAAAATTAAATGTTGATGTAGGAAAAGATTTGAACTTTCTTTTTTGCTTCAATTGTAATCACTCCAAACCCACCAACTTCAAACTCTTTGGGCCAGTTTCATGGCCTATGATTTCTGTTGATAAAATTGATTGTCAGCCCATTTCATGGAGACCTTAAACTAAAGGGGCACGACGTCAAGGAATACACCCAATCGGGCTACAAAATGCATTTAAAACGAAATGATATTAATTGGAAAGGGCGTTTAAAAGTAGAATATCAACGTCTACTCAGCCACCCTTTGAAGAGTGGCCGTTTTTGTATTCTTCTTGCGAGAAAGAAATTCGGGGGTCAGTTTTGACTCTCCAAAATCGAGGTGTTGGGTGCTTGTCGTGAATCATGTGGCACTGTTCCAGCTGAGTGCATCGTATGCAGCGGAGGTGCGGGAAACAACTTGTGTAAAAGTGTTCTGTGCGCTTGAACAATACAAATGTGTACATGTACATAGCGTGTGCATGTGCACACACATGACGTGTACCGTACATTGAATCCGTCGTCTGACAGAAACTGGGGGCAACGTACAAATTTACATGCTTGTCCAAGGAGACTTTACTACTGAAAATACGTATACCGGTATACATGCCACAAAATGTCCATTGCGTCAGAAATACAATGTAAACAATGATGTTTTTTTGTCTTTTCTTAGGAATAGTTCTTCATTAGGTAAGTTTCCTTTCAACCGGACCTTTGAAATAGGATTTAGTAAACAATAAACTTAAAACTGTTGGCGATTTCAGGACGATATAAGGGCTGTAAGCAGTAAGCAAAGATAACTTCAGAGGCAATTGTTCCAATAATGCAATAATAGGAATCTCCATGCCTACATGTACATGTGCAAGTGTTAGTACATGTCTTCACTGTGACATACGCTTCTAAGGGTTAACAAATTATTCTGCTATAGACTCCATGTACTAACACTAACAGTGAATGGTGCTTTGCAACCACTTTTGAGAGCCCAGTGCAGTTGACGAGACACGCTGCTAGTGCATACTGGTCCCAGCATGAATTGCTTGAAGTACGCGCAACAAATGTGTGACCCACTCCACATTATCGTGTAATGGCCCGCTCAACGTTGAGAGGGTGAACATTTCATCAAAATATGATTTTCATTTTCTTTGTCATGAATTACATCTTTAAAGGGAAGATACAACATTTGCAAACATCAAAAACGAAATGATCAAATTATCACGAAATATCTTACTGGATTGTAAAGGGAATGACAGTCTAAAGCATCCTGTAAAATCGTGGCTCCTGGTGTTCTGACATTTTCAAGAAAACTTGTATTTTTCCAATGCTGGTCGGCCGACCAGCGTTGGAGAAAACTGCCCTTTTTTTTTCAAAAGTGCTCCTAATTTTTCATATTTACGGTAGTTATTCCACATTTTCTTTGCAATTGATTACACACCTGTGAAGGGGTTCAAGCTTTCTTGTACTGATTCTCTGACCTTACAATCCCCCAAAGTCTATAAATTGCTCCGTTTCATCTTACTTGGGGTCAGGGAACCAGACTACTACAAAAACATGGTTGGTTTTCTTGGATTTTCCAGCATCTTCGAACCCAAAACGTGAAGCAAGTCAGTTTTACATTATTTGCTATAACATTAACATACATGTACATGTACTAATCCTCCAAATTCATTTATTTCTGAAAATTGCAGCAAAAGCAAATGTTGTACATTCCCTTTATAATACCTAAATTTTCAGGATTCATTTGCAGAAATGTTGATTTCGATGAATAAAGTGAAAAAAAACCAATTGTGGATGTGCATCGTGCCCAAACCTACAACAGAGCCAGCTACATGTATTCCAAAGCCTGTTTTCTCAGTTGTGTAATTTGAACTCCAAGGAAGTAATTAATATGCAAATACATCATATTTCTAGATTGAGAGGTGAGCTCTATTGTACTCTTAAAGAAAGCTTAGACCTACGTTGTGTGCTTTCCAACATTAACTCAATTGAACTTTTTTTGCGACATAGGCCCAGTACCCTTTTTTTGTGGAGTGGATCACATTTTATTCTGAGTGTTCACCAGGCGTCATCGGCAATGCGTTGTTGGCAATGCATTTGAATGCTCATCCGACTGGTTTCCCCAAACTATTTTGTAAAAAAGAAAAGAAAAGGGAACCGGAGATTTCCAGAAATTTTGGGTTGGTCAGGTGAGGGCAACAAAACCCTTTTTTGGGGCCTAATGTAAAGTTCTACTGGCCATAGCCGCGTACACAAGTACCGGTACATATTTGTAATTTGAACATTGGCCTCAGATTCTCATCAAACCATCTCTTACTTTTATTTTAAGTTAAAGGGACACTGGGTCCTGGAACAGCCCAATCGTTGAACGAGATGATGTTGATCGGAAAGAACATTAAAAGTAGGATATAAACATCCACACAACTATCCTTTAAAAACTGGGCGTTTTTGTGTTATTCCTGTATTATGCGTGCGAAAACGAAATTCGGGGTCCACTTTTGCGACCCCATAAATTCGAGCTGTTGTGATGCTAGTTGTGATTTCATTTGTAAAGTGTTCGCCTTTTGCAGACGTTGAAGAAACCATATTTTTTTGCATTGGCGATTGGTCACTGCTGTTCCGGAGACACACAATGTATATATCGTACACTGAGAAAGAAACGAAAAATGTATTCGTACTCCGTTGTGTCCGATGTAAACGACCGTTTTTTTGTGTGTCTTTTCTCGCGAACGGTAAGACATTAGGTTGGTTTCCTTTCAACCAGATGTTTGAAATAGGCTAAGTAAACAATCCAAAACATGAAATTTTCGGGGATTTCAGGACCTAGTGTCCCTTTAAACTTTGCTCACCTCACTAGAGACAGAGGGCTTTCACTTATGTACAGGTATTCGGTTGGGTCCTATGCACTCCCTGAACCACAGGTGTATCCGGTTCGTTAGTGTGACGTCACCTCCAGCACTTTCTGCACGATTGGAACCGGAAGTTAACGCAGCTCGAGTGTTTGTAGCCAATGGGCGCTAGTAATCATTGGTGCGCGTGCGTGTATGACGTTTTTACTAACGAACTGGATACATGTACTGTGCAGCGTAACTTCACAGTTTGCTCAACCTTAATACTGGTATTGTGTACACATGGCAAATGGCATAATATGCAAGTACACGTTGTATGATAGTGCCTGCAAAGGTCTCTCAACCAGAACTGTGCACTTTGCTTAAAAGACTGATGACCTGGCCTACATACCGGTATAACCATGGGCGTCAATCCTGGGGGGACAGGGGGACATGTCCCCCCCACTTTTTGAAGGGTGGGGGACAAAATATTTAATGTCCCCCCCTCCCCCAGATCGATTTTTGAACTCGCGTCTCATTTACAGGGCCCTATTATGTGCTACAATGTATCTTTTGCTTAGAAAATATTGGTTACGTGTAAGTGGTCAGAAATTGCCTCAGATAGCACCACAGAGCATTTAGAATCCAATTTTTTTCGGGGCCATTAAGCGGGCCCCAAACCACACGCCTGGAGCTCAGAATTCTGGTAGCTGATTCAATGACTCCAACCTCGAAAACGATGTTCAAATAATTATCTTTTGCTACGAAAATATTAGTTAAAGCATGGAGAAAAGTGGCAAGAAATTGCTTCCGATCACACCACAGAGCATCCAGAATCCAATTTTTTCGGGGCCCTTAAGCGGGCCCCGAACCCCACGCCGTAAGGGCTTCGTGCTTCGCGCTCACATCTCAGTTCTGATTAAGGTATGTCCCCCCCACTTTTGAGAAGCGATTGACGCCCCTGCACATAACACCTGCATTTTTGTACATGTATGCAGTTTCATACACCTATAGTAACCTGATGGAAGGTGCTTTTCTTTGCATTGCCAGAAAGGATTTTCGGTGAAAAGCAATATGATTGGTGAGAAGAATTTGAACCAGGTCACTGCCAGAGGTGCATGAACACATGCACAAATGTAGTATTGTGTGTCCTGCCTGTGACCTTGTATTAAAATATCAAATAGAAGACTGTCCACAGGCTATTGTACCACAGCTCCGTGCTTGGGCGGTAACTCTTGTTGTTGATTGGCTGAATTTGTGAAGTCCAACTTTGAACTAGTTTTGGCAGAGAGAGTCACCGCCGAACTGGTTTTGGGAAAGAGAAAGTCACTGGACCTTTTTTCTTCTTCCGGTTGTTATTGTCATTTACACTCCGCCGGTTCGATTAGCCAATAGTGTTTGGATTGTGGCCGGGGTCACTCAACCTATTGCAGCCACTACTCACCAGTGTATTATTCCATCAGATGCAGTGCATTGTAGGCGGGGTGGATCTACCAACTTCATCACGTGATCGAAGGTATACGTGCGTTTTACACATACATGTATATTGCCACCATGGACACGTCGAGCAGTCATTGGTTCCTGTGAAGTTGATGCGGACAGTGCAATTACTTCAACCATGATGGACTCTTGTGTTTGTTAATTTGGCATTTAGAACATTACATAGTAAAATTTCAGGAAGTGGTCCCAGACTATAACAGTCGACTTGCATCAGACTTACGGTGCACGTTGTAACGTGTTGTGTACACATGACAAATAGCATAATATGCAAGTACATGTATGATAGTGCCTGCAAAGGTCTCTCAACCAGAACTGTGCACTTTGCTTAAAAGACTGATGACCTGGCCTACAAATAACCATGGGCGTCAATCCTGGGGGGGGGGGGGGGGGGGGGGGGGGGGGGGGACAGGTCCCCCCCACTTTTTGAAGGGTGGGGGACACAATATCAAATGTCCCCCCCAGATCGATTTTTGAACACGTGTCTCATTTACAGGGCCCTATTATGTACTACAATGTATCTTTTGCTTAGAAAATATTGGTTAAAGTGGTCGGAAATTGCCTCAGATAGCACCACAGAGCATTTAGAATTCAAATTTTTCGGGGCTATTAAGCGGGCCCCAAACCCCACCCACGCCTGTAGCTCAGAATTCTGGTAGCTGATTCAATGACTCCAACCTCGAAAACGATGTTCAAATAATTATCTTTTGCTACGAAAATATTAGTTAAAGCATGGAGAAAAGTGGTAAGAAATTGCTTCTGATCACACCACAGAGCATCCAGAATCGGGCCCCGAACCCCACGCCGTAAGGGCTTCGCACTTCGCGCTCACATCTCAGTTCTGATCAAGGTATGTCCCCCCCCCCCACTTTTGAGAAGCGATTGACGCCCCTGCACATAACACCTACATACTGTACGCAGTTTCATACACCTATAGTAACCTGATGGAAGGTGCTTTTCTTTGCATTGCCAGAAAGGATTTTTGGTAAAAAGCGATATGATTGGTGAGAAGAATTTGAACCAGGTCACTGCCAGAGGTGCATACATGCACAAATGTAGTATTGTGTGTCCTGCCTGTGACCTTGTATTAAAATATCAAATAGAAGACTGCCCACAGGCTATTGTACCACAGCTCCGTGCTTGGGCGGTAACTCTTGTTGTTCATTGGCTGAATTTGTGAAGTCCAACTTTGAACTAGTTTTGGCAGAGAGAGTCACCGCCGAACTGGTTTTGGGAAAGAGAAAGTCACTGGACCTTTTTTCTTCTTCCGGTTGTTATTGTCATTTACACTCCGCCGGTTCGATTAGCCAATAGCGTTTGGATTGTGGCCGGGGTCACTCAACCTATTGCAGCCACTACTCACCAGTGTATTATTCCATCAGATGCAGTGCATTGTAGGCGGGGTGGATCTACCAACTTCATCACGTGATCGAAGGTATACGTGCGTTTTACACATATATTGCCACCGTGGACACGTCGAGCAGTCATTGGTTCCTGTGAAGTTGATGCGGACAGTGCAATTACTTCAACCATGATGGACTCTTGTGTTTGTTAATTTGGCATTTAGAACATTACACAGTAAAATTTCAGGAAGTGGCCCTAGACTTGTACATGTACATGTACATGTACAGCTGGAACTGCAACGCACTACAGCGAACACCTCATCACGTGATAACGCAATCAGCTAGCTTCTGTGAATGATTTGTAAGGAACATTGAGGTATGTAGAACCATGACTGATGTTACATTTTATGTGTATGAATATATTTGAATGTTGTATGAATTGATTTATTCCGCAAAAGATACATGTACTGGTACGTTTAAAAAAGGAACTTTAGGACTGTGATTCTTTGTTTTGTTTGTTTTGAATCATATTGAATGTTTTTCGCATACTGTCACATACATGTACTGCATACATGAACATTAATGTGCCTCTTGACCATTAGCTTCATACTATAACCATTGACGTGTGTATAAAATGCGTTTTAACAAGCCATTAAATACATGTACATGTACATGTACCACCACATTGGCCCACCAGAGGGGGGGGGGGGGGGGGGGGGGGGGGGGGGGGGGGAGGGACTTGAGTCGGGTCCCAGATCAAAAATTAAAAGCCTGAGCTAATATTCTAATTTGGATTTACACATGGGTATGTGTGTAATATACATGTAAACTGCACAACAGTACCGGTACTTTATCACGAACAGCCCGAAAGCCTCAAATGGAGTCCTGTCCCCCCCCCCCCCCCCCACCTCTCTTGGATCTTTGCAAATAACCGTCCTAAATTGCCAGACTCCTCCTATGTGCAGGAGTCCAGGGGCACTGTCTTTGCATCCAACACCATGTAAAAGAGTCTAGGTCCAAGACTTTATATATGGATTCAATTCTCCACACACTGCATGTCCCTGCCACCGTGGTGGTTTGGGCTGCTATCAACAAGATGAATCAAATTGAATTGGGAACTTTGGCAATGCTACCCATGATATTTTGAGAATATATCATGTGTGCATCTCGCTTCAGTACAGTGCGGATGAGGTACATGTACATAACGGTATGTTTGGAAGAAATTTCCTGGTCGGTGCTGCCTACGTGTACATGTATAAGTTCCCAAGACTACATGTAGATTTGATTAATCTTGTTGAAAGTAACCTCTACTGCAGTGACGGGATTACATATACATGTATATCACGCTTGTCAGACACTGGCTGTATTATTGGAATAAAATCCTTTATCCAGTTTGGACTGAGACAACCGTACATGTACATGATGTGACAGTGGGCAAACTTTCAGCTGTAGATTTTGAAGGGTCTGGGAGGTTTAGTGTTTAGATGGTCCTTAATTTATTTTTAACACATCCTGATCTAGATACATACATGTACTTTCAACCCAACAGGACCATTTTGGACAATTTTTTATGGATGAGAAAGGTGGGGGGGGGGGGGAAGGGCTGTATTCTCCACAAATTGGGAAAAGCAATATTAAGCCAAGTGTAACTGGTCATGGGCAATGGTGGCTTTAAATAGTTCCCCCACAGGTTCAATCGACCGGCTTAACAATTGAAATTCTATTTTTAGTCAGAAAGTTACTATTTTGGGAAAGTTGGTGCTATTTTTGTATCCAAGCCTGAGGCTTAGGACAACACGTATTTGTTGTTTGTAATACTGTGTTTGTTAAATCGTCATAAACGAGCAACCACCATTCAACTCCTGGCATGCCAACTTTTTTGTTGCGAGTCAGCGTGTGACTGCAGTCAGCGTGAATACAAAAAAACACGCAACAGAAAAAAATTTGCTGTGCATAAAGCCTGACCTGACTAAGTTTTACGGTCTTTTGTCAGATTTCGATGGGGTGCAGAGAATGGAACGTCTATTTTAAGCGAATATACCCCGTGGCCATAAGTTCAGTTTTGACAAGTCTTTTGTCGGGGATTTTATTCAAAACCCCCAATCATGCATTCACTGTGGTGGGACAAATCCAGCTGGCTCCCCACATACCGGTTCCTGGTCCTTTTTCACAAAGGCATTCATTCGTGCAGAAATACAGCTTATAGAAAAATAACTGTTTTGGGTTATTTTAGGCACTTTATTTCTATTTTAGGAACCTTTTTTGTGGAGAACTGAATGCAACGAAATTGGAATTGTACCCACAATGGGATATTTTTGGCGGTGTTGAAAGTTTTACGTGGGTGGGGGTTGAGGGGGGGCAGTGTAGATACTGAAAAAGTCACAAAGAGAGATTTGATAGGCCTATGGCCTACATTTAAGGTTTGAGTTCAGCTCTGTTGATTGAAAAAACCGAACGCGTACTACATGTATGCCTGTAAGTACCGGTACTTAAAACTCTATTGGTGGTGAAAACTTGTCCAGATCTGCCTTCATGTACATGTACCCAGTACGGTATGTAAATCCAATGCTGCTTTAACCCATTACATGTATGTGTATATTGGCACATTCTGAAGCCAAAGGGTGTATGGTATATCAGACTAGGGCTGTGCATCAGAACCGGGTACCCACGTACCCGACCGTTTATGTCTGGAACTGGGTCTAGATTATGGGATCGGGTACCCGTAACCGAAAATTTGGGACTCTCGATACATGAGAGTCACAAAACTTAAGATATGCCGTGCAAGAAAATAGATTGGCACATGAAACAACCAGTCCAACACTCCATTAGTACTGCATCAGTCTAGTCTAAGGCTTCGTATTGAAATCACTTGGCTTCACTCTCAGGTGCAAAATGGTGAAGAAAAGTCTCCTTTAAAAATTGAACCGAGCCTTTAAACTTGGCTGGTGAAATATTGAGGACCTTCATGTCTTTGCCTCACGAACATTTTGGAGCATTTTGTCAGCTAAAGTGTGAATAAAGTTGGCCTGAATTTGTTTTGCATGTTTTTCTGCACTCAATGTCCCAGTCTGGAGAAAAATGAGAGAGTAGTCATCGTCACAAGTTTAACTGTTGGGCCCCCCCCCCATCCTGTAGTTCTTCTGCAGCTCTTGTATACCATTATCTAGTGTTCGGAAGATACAGTTTCAAGACTGTTAAGTTTAGAAAAGGCCCAGCAAGCAACAGCTAAAACACAAGATGGTTATTATTCTGTGCAACGATTGTAAGGAGCCAACTGAAATTCTGCTCTGTTCTACCGTACATGCAGTTTCAAGACTGTTAAGTTTAGAAAAGGCCCAGCAAGCAACAGCTAAAACACAAGATGGTTATTATTCTGTGCAACGATTATAAGGAGCCAACTGAAATTCTGCTCTGTTCTACCGTACATGTAACTTGTTGGGTCCAGAATTTTATTAGAGGAATGATGATCAGTTTTATTTTTGACTTGATTGGGCATTATTACATACCGGTAGGTGGTAGAGGACAGTTAGTTTCATCAATTAGTTCTACCCTGCGAGGCTGCGATGGGGAACCTGACAGCTACAAATTTCCAAGGAGTTTTTATGCGGGTTGGCGTTGTTACCTCGGCCAAGGAGGTTATGTTTTCATCAGATTTGGTTAGTTTGTTGGTTGTTGGTTGGTTGGTTTGTCTGTCTGTTAACAAGATAACTCAAATAGTTATAGACGGATTTGCATGAACATTTCTTTAGGGGTGGTCCTTGCTACAAGTACAAATCGATTAGATTTTGGAAGTGATCCGGATCTGGGTCTGGATCCAGGATTTTTTTGAAGAATTCTTCACCATTGAAAATGCCTGATACTTTTCCTTTTCTGTTAGAGGTCTTCTCGAATTAATTTGCAAAACCAGAATTTTGGCATAAAAGTGGCAAAAGCTTGTTTGAAGAACTGAAAATAGTGGTTTTGAGTAAATTATACAGATTTGTGTGTTAGTTTGTCGTTTTTTTTTTTTTTTTTGCTGATTGTAAAAGGAGCGTGGACTCCAACTTGAATTGTAGGGTACCAACTACCATATGGTCCTGTGAATCCAAAGAGTGGTGGTTGGTCGATGTATCAGCCAACTGCTGAGTTTGTCTGTTTCCTGTGAGAGCAGACTTTTTTCTTCTTTCTGTACGGCAGCGTAGAGGGGCACCTGTGTCCGTCAGACCCAGCGTCCACGGCTTCCTGCCCAGTCTGGTGTCTGCAGACTCCCATTTCCTTAGATAATTTTTTTTTCTCAGCTTTAGATTTGACTTATTCCGGCAGATGAAATCCTGTCAGACAACAGACAAGATCCGAATCTCAGCCCTGACTTTTCGATAGTACACAGGTGCAGTGTTTTGATGACTCTGTCAATTTTGTTTTTAATTTTAATGGAAATGGGCAAAATGATTTTCTGTGATTTGTTGTTCCTGTGGTCCTTGCTTAATCCACCCTCAGTCTCCTGGGGAAGTGAAAGCAGCAGATTTTCTTTTTGAGGGGGGGGGGGGGGGAGTGGGGGCAACAGATTTGAGATTAGCTGCAACATGAAGAGACAACTTCAGCCCTGTGTACATGTACATTAGCTCAGTTTGGATAAAACTATGCTGGACAAATGGGGCTCCTTTTTGGGGGGGGGGGGGGGGTGCCTGATACCCATTAGCCTGAAAACTTTCAACAAGTTATTGTATTTTTCTGTTTGTATAAAGAACCTGTGTATGATTTCATGTTGAGGTGCCAGCCTCTATTAATTGAAATTCTGAACTGACGCCTAGTCCTGTTATATAGGCCTCCTGATGTTGTGTTTTCTGTTCAATCCAAATATTAAATCAGCCATCGGCAATCATACCAATCAATGGCAACTGGTACCGGTGGGTGGGGGACACATACATTATATGCCTCAGTAGTTTGGAAAAGTACAGTATGTGTGTAGTGGGGGGGGGGGGGGGGGGGGGAAATGCCCCCTGCTGCCCCCTTCCCCCCTTTTGCACCCTTTGTTACAGTTTCAAATGAGGATCACTTGTTGTGCCCTACCCCCTCCACCTGTTCTCCATTGAATTTGGATGCGTTCAGTGGGTCACTTACTACAGAAGCCTGTAAGGGCCAGGAACGTCTTTCTCTTTCACTGCGGTTTGATCTCTTTCACGATGGTGCATTTTGCTTTCATGGTACATGTAGCTAGACTCTTCATAACGTGTGTCTCTCTCTTTCATGGTGGCAAGTCCATTTTTCACAGGGGTGCATTTCTCTCAAAGTGTGATTAAGTCGCGGCTGCGACATACTAACTTGCGGCCACGACTTATTTTATGTCGTGGCCGCGACTTATTCATGTAGCGGCCGCGACTTATTAACTCGCACCGCGACTTATTTATCTCGTGGCAGAATGATAATTAAGTCTCGGCCATGAGTTAGTAAGTCGTGGCCGCAAGTTATTATGTCGCGGCTGGGAGTTATGTCGCGGCAGCGAGTCAATCAAACTTAGAGAGAAATACACATTGTGAAAAATGGACTTGCCCCCTTGAAAGGGAGAGACGCACGTTATGAATAAGAGTCTAGCTACCGTAAAAGAGAGGGACACGTTATGAAAGAGAGGCTGGAAAAACACTCCGCCGTGAAAGAGAAACCCACTGCTGTGAAAGAGAAAGACGTACCTGGGCCTTACAGGCTTCCGTAACTTGTAGTCTGTAGATCATGTGTAGTGTACACATTAATGCAACAGTGCATGACTTCTGATCCTGGCAATAAAATGGCTATGTCACTTTTGTACAGCATGCATTTGCACCATATGGACACGTCAAGAAAAATTGTAAATTAATCCAAACAGTGGGAATGATACAGTCCTTGGTGGTGTAGTAAAACCAGAGTGTGGATATGTTCTCGGAGTACATGTTATGTACAGTATGTATGTGGGATTTGGATACATCTAAACTGGGTGTGTGTTCTACGGCAGGAGCACAAATGTCAAGCAGAGTTTTCATTTGGATAACATGATGCACCACCGGCCCTTTTCCCCACTGAAACCCCCATTTCCCACCCAACCGCTTTCCCCTCCCCACCCACCCTAAATCCGCTTGCTTGGTAATGCATCCTGAAATATCCATTCAAAGTGGGCGATGCACCAGTTAAATTTGGTAAGTACACTCTAATATTGGCAGACTTTGCAGACAATGACGTACATGTATGCATGTTGGCGGGCTCTTGGCTGTATTTTTAGAACCACTTCTTTTTCTTTTTTTTTAACACCAAGGAGTAAAGTGGGCAGTGGTTCTTGGGCGGCTAGTCTTTACGCCATTTCTCAAAATGATGACGTGCCAAAGTACGTCATCGTTGTTTCCTGGGCCGTCGGCCCATTAAGACCTGAATTCCTCTAGGTCATCAGACACTTGTCTGAGATACGTGATAGTTGTCTTGTAGCGTTATCGGGCCGTGATCAAGATGCAGGAACCCAAATATAAGGAAGGGGAGGGCTGGTAGGGGTGGTCCTTGTCTTGCAGTCTGCCAAGAATTCTGATACAACGTTCATGTTCAGTAGTACTTGAGGAAAGCAGAAGATAAAGTTCTGCTCATTCTTGGCAAAGTCTGGAGTGACCTTCTTTGTTCATATCAAGTAGATGATTACATTTCTTTTAAGTCATTTGAGTTGATGGTAAGATGTATCGATGACCTCAAGTTTCAGGTAAGTCAACGTCTGTAATTCAGTCTAAGTGTTAGAAAATGATTGCAAAAAGATAACCAACTTCTGCAAATTCACTTCATCAACGTATTTAAAAAAAAAAAAACTTTTGCAAAAAATTCAGATGCAGACACGCGAAACAATGGACTTTTATAAGATGGAATTTTGCGTCGGGGTGATATAAATCAAATTAGGTTTTGCCCTTCACCGACGTTTAAACACTGTATACTCAGTGTGTTACCGTACCTCCCGAGTGAAAGTTGGAAAAATCACTCGGGTGGGACTCGAACCCACGACCTCCTGCACTAGAAAGCAGGAGGTCGTGTTTTTTTCCAACTTTCACTCGGGAGGTAACACACTGAGTATACAGTGTTTAAACGTCGGTGCAAAACCTAATTTGATGAACAATGGACTTGTTTGCTGTACATACATATGCAGGAGTTACTGTATGTGTGTATAAACGGTCTGATGACAACAGGAGAAAGAGATTCACGTGGAGGCCTTTTTTTTTTTATCGTGTTCCCTGTATGTACAAATGTATTTTGTAAGTTGTAAACTGTTGAATGGGATGGTGCCAGACTATTCATGCGTTCCACGCCTCACTTTCAATTTTTTTTTTTTTTATAAATGTGGCTCAAAACATTAGGGTATGTTTAATTACAAATTTGAAATTGTTCATCAGAGCAGACTGGTATTAATTTGTAATTAAGTTAATGTCATTGCTTTCATTTCTATTCCCAAGTTCCAAAAATGAAGATTTTACCTCGCTTTCAATTTAATATGGCCGACTCGTGAATAGAGGCTATTCATGGTTGTCTTCAAACCGAGATCTTTTGTTGAGAACAGTCCTTGGCACGTAAGTTTGTGTTCTTAAGTCTATGCAAGAGATACATGTACATGTAGGAATGAAAAGAACAATGCCTTATCCTTGTACATTTATGACTGTGTGGAACCTACCGGTACTAAATAATGTCAATTATTGAATTATGTACACATAGGCAGCAAAAGCATTTACATGTACTTGAATGTTTTTCATAATAGAAGTTTTTGTATGAGCTGATGTCATGGATAGTGTTTCCTGAAAACAAAGCTACAGACAAAAATTGTTACTTTCAGAAAATGGCTTGCCCCTTAGCGATATTTTTGTATGAACATTTTATATTTGGTGTTTTCTGAGAGCGGGTGAGTATAAAATTCACGTGCCTGTATGCACTAGTAAGTAGGAGGTCATGGGTTCGAGTCCCACCCAAGTAAGATTGTGAATTTTATTGCAAACCCTCGGACAACACTGAAGGTGCAGTGAATATAAATATGTTGGTGAAGGGCAAAACGACACCAACACAAATTACATCCTGCAAATTTTTTTTACCAATTACATGTATGTTAACCCTTACCTTGCAAAATTCAGAGTTATCCAGAAGAGAGTCAATTAAAGTGTGTGATGATGTGACAAATGAAGTAGAATTTCTGGGGATTTTTAGCATTCCTTAAGACTGATGTTTGTTTCCGTTGAAATCATAATGGTCCTGATTTAAACGTTTTGTCGTAATAGTTCACTGTGAAAAAATAGTTGGGCAATGTTATTCTTTCGTGTGTTAAATCACTTCTGCTGTTGATTAATTGAAGTAAATCTTTACCAACTTACGGTACAGGAAGAGAATTTCCCCTCAAAAGAAATCAGTTGATGTTAACCACTGTTTGTGTTTGACAAGAAATTGAGCAAAAAATGGGCAAGTTTTCTTCAGGGTTTTTGCCTCTGGGTTGGACCTCAAGTAATTGACTTCAGGTTCAGTTCAGCACAGCTCAAGAAACTTTGGCCTTCAAGAATCTTGGTAGGGTTTGACTCATCTTTGTAGGTTTGGTGGGTGATGGATGATTTATGTTTCAAAAGACCCAGTTTGTTGGCCTGTCTTTCCTGTTGTCTTTGTCTTGGGCGTCTGGGGGCCCGCGTGCCCCGTGGTCTGAATCCAGGGCAAGACGACGCCGCAAACGTCACCAGGGCTTGGGCCAAGTTGGCGAGCTCGGTAAAAGTCTAACTGTGGGGAGACTTGTCTATTCCCCTCGGGACGGCTAGACAGTGAGGTACAATGACTCAGGGCTGAACACACCATTGTTAATCCTTTCCTGCAGGATTCTGGTATCCCCCCTCGACTACAGTGTCCCCGCCCAGAAACTGGTAGGACCTGGACGCACTTTACACAAAGGCTACAGAGAACAAACAGACTGCCTGTCAGATTGTTTTGATTTGTCAATTTGGAATTTGAGTCAGAAGGCTGAGTTGACTTAAGAAATAAAGATTACAATGTCATAACAAGAGTGGTAATGTCATCAGTGTATGATAAATAAATGAAGGTCACTATTGTAAAAAGAAATAAATAACATCAAGCGCCATGATTCTGCATTTGTTGACAAATTTGATAATATGGAAATAAACCACAAAGAGTGTACACGTTATAGTAATTCAAAACTTGAACAAAGAAATCGACTGGAGCGGGGTTTGAACCTGCGACCTACGGCATAGACAAACTGGTTGCAGGTTCAAACCCCCGCTATAAGTAATTTCTTTGTTCAACTTTTGAATTTTCATAATGGACAGCAAATGCACCATTGTCCTTAACCCCAACCCGATAATATGCATCAAGATACGTAAGCCGGCTCAGGCTGTTTAACATTTTATTGACTGTATTCATTCATGTAAGTTTTTCACTTACTGCACTGTGCATGTTGACTTGGTTTATATTTTTCCGATGTTTGCAACTCTGTGAATCTGCTACAGCTGCTGATTTTGCTCTCAACTGTCATTTTGGATAAAAAGTGAAATTTTTAAATGGAAAGAGTTTTTGCATTTTTAATTGATGACTTTTGTAGTATTAAACACAGTTTGAACAATGTTGTTTGCCTGAAGGTAACAAACATATCTTATTCTATGAAAAAAAAGGAAGTCCTCGCCTCAACACACCATATGCATGAGGCCGCCCTACGTGCATGCATACATGTACATGTACATGTATGTAGGGCTACACAATGTGGTGTTTTGTTTCAATGTCTGACTCAGTCTTTGTGTATCGAATGTATATTTTGCAAGAATCCTTTGGCAGGGCTTGTTGTTCCCCAGACCCCGTTAGCTGCGCGTATCTCATTTGTGTGGTAATCATGGCCTATAGGCAGACAGTCATAGAAGAGAGAGAGAGAGATAGGGATACAGAACTGTGGCGTAGACCCACTCTGCCGAACCCTCCCACGGGAACGCCAAAGCTAGGCCAAGCTCTCCCTTACAGAATCACCTGTCCCCGGCCCCCGCATTGCTCTCTCTCGCTCTCTCTCTCTCTCTTTCACATCTTCCCCCCTCCAACAGCTCAGCCCCCGTAGACCGTGGGGGACTCTCTGGCTGTTTTTCTGCTCTCTCCCCGCATTTTGCCACAGCAGCGGCAGTCACATCTGCGAGGCAGATTTCCCAGGCTTGGAAAATGTAATTTTAGTTGTTTGCTTCAGGCTCTGCCGAGCCCCCCCTGGGGAGTGACTGGCCTCCCCCTGTGGAGGCTCTTAGCCAGAGCCAGGGAAGGTTATAATACAGCTTCATTTTTTTTCCCTTCATCGCTTGGACCGGGGCCTTTCAGATTCGTAAAGCCAGTCTGGGCCAGGCAGCCCTGACTGAGCTTCCCCAGGGAGGGCCATGAATACTGCAGTTCCAATTTTCAATCATTTCGACGGGAGGTCCCCGCGGAGGCCTAAATGTAATTTGCCACCATCAGCGGGATATAAGCCAGGTCCATTTCCATTTGGCAGTGGTCCGCGGGGAGCCCTGCCCGGGCCCAGTTGCAGCTGGGATTGTCTTCTTTATCTCCGATGCGAGAGCTCCCCGGGGAGCTAGGCTGGTTCAGCCAGCAAATTTTTACTTCTCTTTTTCACCGCCATTTCCATCAGGCTAGTGGTCTGCTCTTCCTTGGCAATCTGATTGCCTCCCGGTTCCCCGCGGGATTCCCTGTCTTCGTCATTGTGGCCTACTTCACTGGTGACCCATCTCCCCTTGGGCTGATGATCTACACCGCGGCCAATACTGACTGCAACTGTCTAGAGAAGCCGTGCACCGGGCAAGGCCCCAATTTAATTTCATAGGAGGAAAACAGGGAGATATAAACCACTGCATAATATGTACATTCACCTGTGTACTCCATGACATATGTTGTTCCCGTACCCTACACAGTTGAAATACAAAGACATGTTCATGTGTTTTAAATGCATACATATACATGTACATGTGCACATATATATGTGCACCTGTACACGACTGTATGTACATGTATGATATGTATTTAACTGTACAAGTATAAATTTATCAAGAATTGAAAACAATATTGTTCTCTTTTTTTTTTTGGGGGGGGGGGCAGTAGGTCCCTTTGTTACAACTGATAATGTAGGAACCAACGGATACTGTACATGTATCACCTACCAATAATGTCACAAATTGACTGATATTGTATCACTAACCGATAATGTAACAAAAGTTGACTGATAGTGTAGTAAATGTTACTACATTGTACACTATCAGTCAATATTTGCTACATTATCCGATAATGTAACAACAATCGACTGATAGTGTAGTAAATTTAACCACACTATCCGTCAATTTCTGTTAGCCGTTGGTTACTACATGTACATTATCAGTTGTAACACCCTTTGTGTACATTTAAAGACATACATAGCGTAGTACCAATTTGGGGGAAGTTAACCACCCATTATTACACATGTATTATGTTATTCTTGAAAGGAATAAGAACTGAGTCTGCAGTTTTCACTTTTGTCAGAAATATAATTTTATTATCACTGCTTTGAATATTAGAGAGCTACAAATACCGGTTCAGCATAACATATTTTATTCAGTCATGACTTTTAGATGCGTTACATGAAGTGTGAATTCTTCTAGCGTTTTTGTATTGGAACCGTGCCACAAACAGGAATTTACTTCCTCCCCGAGCCCGCGTGAGCACACCACACACCAGGATGGACTGAGGGCTGGACCAACCCAGGGGGCTGTGGAGGGGAACAAAATAATGAAACCGACAACTGCTGGAATTGTCTGTCCCCCATACTGTGAGCAATGCCCCCCTGTTAAGCCAGGGTCATGCACGAAACCGTACCCCACGGAGACCAGAAAATATCAGTCTCTCTACAGCCTACATCAGAGGCCCTGGGAAACAGCCAGACTTTTACCCACCCCCCAGGGGGAATGCTAACCCCCTGTGCAGGTCATATGTGGCCATGTAAGTCTGGAGGAGTGCATTCACGGCATGGGGGAGGAAAATCAATATAAGACTCCAGAGTGCCCGCCTTGCAGGGGGTATCAGGCCTAGGTAATTGAGCTGTGGATGTTGGTGTTTTTTTTTCTTTTTTTACACATAAAAAGAGGTTCATTAAGCCTGAGTTGTTTGGGCGGGAATGGCGTGCGCCCCCCTCTGACTTCCAGAAACAAAACTTACAAGCTTGGCAGGCGGTTGGTCCTCCTAAATTCTGAGTCGATTGATTCTGGGGGAGTTAATATCCCTTTCTCAAGCTTGATCAAGGATGTTTATTACTTTACATGGACTGTACGTTGAATAATCATTGCGTATTGTTGTAATGCAATAAAGTTCTGGCTAGAAACTTGGATTTCGAAGATTATTTATGGAAATTACCATAAGGCCAAGACAAACAATTATTTGGTCTCTGGTCAGACCAAAGTTCCGGAATTGACACGGGGACGCGGCTTTTGTTTGTTTGTTTGTTTTTTTTTCTTTTTTTTTTTCTTCAAGCTTGGATTGTACAGAAAAGGTGGGGTACTATTTTGCTTTTTTGGTTTCCTCATGTACATTGGTGTCCTCCATAATTTGCCTTGGTGCTCTCGATCATTTGCCTTGGTGCAGTTTCCCATTCCTTGGTGCTCTTTGGTAAAAAAAAATTGAGGAGGTGCGGCAAAAGAGGGCGCTGTTGGAGCTACCGCAGAACATTTTGGGAAAAAAAAAAGAGTGACGCGCATGATTAAAATGGACGCGCGCTGACCAGAGACCGACTTATTTTTTGGGGGGCCTACCTGTACCTGACTTTTATGTCTGGCGTTGTGCTTTGTTTGATTTGAGTCGAGGATTTACCATGTTAGTATAATCGCAAGTATCCTAATGAAATACAATTCTGTTCTGTCTTGAAATCTGTTATGCCTAAATTTAAAAAAAAATTACGATGTAGCTTTTTGAACAAGGGATTTGTAATACCATAGAAATGCTATAATTTCAAACAGCAATTTTTGATATACTGGTAGTGTGGGGAATCGGGTCAATCTTAATTACATTGTACACGTAGTGCCTTTACCGAGGAGTTGTTTATGAACCGCACATCGCAGGTGGTGCAGTAGTGCCCTCTGCTAAAACAAAAAGTAGGGTTTAAATTGGTCTGTGATTATAAGCGTTTATTTCTTGTACAATTTATTCTTAGTAAACATTCGATGTAAAATGGGTCGGGCCGATAATTTGCCAGGTGAGTGGATATTTAAACAGTAAACTAAGGGGGGTTGGTCACCCAAACAAAGCGCATAGATATCGAAGCTTGCTGAGTGATTCGGCCTCTTGTAGCATCACCTAGACACTTGGAGCCAGAATCTCATCCGTCCTCTAGCTCAGACTACATGTAGCTGCTTATTTCAGAGAGAGATCTTTTCAGATAAGTGTTGGGGATTGCCAAGTACAAGGGAGTGCCATTCTATGTCTATTGGATACCCTTTTCTTTTTGTCAACTCTGCTGATTGCTTGACCTGGAGATCCACATCCCTCCCTGTTGGCTCAATATAGCACAAGCAGTCAACACACAGTGCATGCCCCTGCTTGCTACTACAATAGTCATGTGTGTTTTCAAAGATTTAGCTGCCGGAAGCTGGGCCCAACCCACGGGTACGATCTTGCTGTGCCATGTTGTTTCCCATCATGCCTTGCGCCATCTGAATTGTGTTTAAATATGCCACTATTTGGCAGATTTAAATAAGGACTGCAGTTGTTGTGTTTAACGCACGATGCAGTGCTTAAAATTTTGAAACTTTTTTTGGGTAGAATCAATCCTTTCAAACGTGAGATTTTGACGTCGCGTTATAGAGCGAGGATTTATATTAATTGTATGTACCTCTGTTGTCCCTTTACAACACAAGATAGAAGTTTTTTTTTTGGGGGGGGGCGAAAAACGAGGCTTCCAGAATCCATATCGTACAGGCATCATGCAGTCTTGAAAAAAAAGTGTTCGTACGTGATGTGCGAGCGCATAGGGCATGCAGTCTTCGTAATTTGAGCGCAGTATGCTCTGAATAGTCAATCAGTGTTACTTGGGGTAAGTGGAGGAACGCCCATGCGCCCATGGAGTCGAGGCTGAGCCCAATGTCATTGAGCTTCCAAGCAGAAAATATTGCTTAGCTGAAAATATTCAAACAAATGTTGCTTTGCTTAGCCAGCAGAGTACCAGTCACAAGCAAAACTCCCTTACAGTTTGGCTGGTAACATATTTTTTAATAAGCAAATTATTTCTGCTGAACATTAGCAAATTTCTGTGTTTTGAAGGAGACGCCACAAATTGTGGCCCCTTGTAAGTTGTAGGGAAAAATGAAAACGGTGTCTTCATCATGTTGTGGACATTTTAAGGTAATGATGATATTTTCTCGTTCTTCTTTTTTTATCGTCCAGGTGGTCCATTCTTGAAGGGGTTAGCTATCGGTGAGGCAGGACCATCTTCTAGACCAGACCACGAGGTTGAGGAAGACAGGCTCTCGTTTTTATCAGACGACACCAGAAGCAAGAAAGGTCAGTGGTATCGATTTTGTTGACGTTTCAGTGACAAACTAGTTTAGTAAAGTGCATGTAATCAAGAAGGAAATAACATCCAGAGTTTGCTTTGGTATCTCAATGAACTTCCCCTTTCCTGTCTAAAAGAAGAAAAAAAAACTTCAGGCAAATGTGACACTGTATCAGAAAACCAGGCACTTCCTTATTAAAGAAAGATTGTGTTTTGGTTTTGGGGATTTTTGTCTTTGGAAGGTCAAGTTCAGATGAGCAAGTAAAATACAGATACATGTAAAAACAAATTGATAGGATGAGTCTGGTTTGAAAGTGACTTACTCTTACAAACACACGCAGTCGTGAATTTCTATATGCCAGAGGACAATGCTTTGTGTTTCCCTTTGTCCCTGTAATAAACACTCTCTCATAGACTAAGCACATAACCGTACAATCAAGGACCATTTTCAACAAAAGACCCAACTCTCAAGGACTGAAAGGATCTTTTGTTCTCCCTTTGTGTCTCTATCCTCCATCGTAAAGCCATACATGCACACATTATTCATGTATTATTCGTGAATAATACAAATTTGGGCAGACTTAAACTTATTTTAAAAGTTGTGTTAAGTCCTTCCAGTCATCCCATTATGTTACAGACATCTATCTTTTATATTTTGTGAATTCCTTTTTATATGTGCTCCCTCCTTTCTACTCATAATGCTCCTTTCTACTCATAATGTGGAACTCACTTTGAGAGCTTTGTGATCACAACTTTAACCCCCCCCCCCCCCCCCCCCCCCCCCCCCCCCCCCGGAAAAAACATGGAGGTTCCTGAACTGTTTTGAATGGTAGCTCTTTATATTACTGGTCCTTGTGAGCTTTTGGGAGGTGTTCTATTGATAATGATGTTTTATCTAGAGGTATTGGTGTAGGAGTCCATACTTTGCTTGTGTTCCTGGGCGAGACACTTTACCACAATCCTCTCTCTCTCTACCCAGGAGTATAAATTAGGGCCGTCTATTTTGGAATAATTTAGTATTTGATTACTCGATACTCGAAACTGCGTTTGACTGAATATTTGGATAGTCGAAACTGCCAGCTTCAATTGCGTGCTGTGCCGGTAAAAGTTGTACTAAGAGTGCGCCAGTCAGAATTTGCGTGCAGTGAACGATATGGGGCACTGGAGTGTTTTGCAGTAACTATTTTATAACTGTAAAGCGCTTTAACCTGCTAAAAGGATGTGAAAAATGAACCGCCGTCGACAGAAAAGTTACAGTCGACAAAAAAGTGGCATCAGACAATAAAGCGCCGCAACTTACGTTAAAATGACATCACAGTCATGTGTGTATGTGCATAGTTCTTTTGTGTTTTCGAATATTCAAACGGGCAAAAAGCTATTCAAATATTCAGTTGTTGATCGAATATTTGAATATTCAGTAAATTCGGTACATATATATGTAAGCATGAGGGTATAGAATAGAGCATGGTGATTTCAAACTGCTGCATTAAAACTGATCACATAGCACGATGAGCAGGGGTAGTAATGATATAAACACCACATTATAATTGTTATTGATTGTTATTTCTTAAAATGTATTCTATAATCCTCATTATTATTGTTATTGATTGTTATTTCTTAAAATGTATTCTTTAATCCTCAGCTCGATCGAGTGCCGGGGAGTCTTCGCATCTTGAGGAATCAACAAAGAGCCCAACCTGCAGCCATCTCAAGACATTTTGTGACGATGACAATGACTCCATTGCCTCGGAGAGTGAGAGAAGACATTCAGTGAAGCCACCTAGAAGCGGTGAGCATGCATTGTCAGAGTAACCAATCTTACGGTACCATGGTGATGTTTGCTTCTTCCAATTAGCTGGGGAGAAGTTTTGCTGATTAGTTGGTACCTGTCATTGCAACTCACTGACATTCTTTAAGTTTCCCCAGTTCTTTTTTCTCCAAAACTTTCTTCCTCGAAACTCTAACTTGAGTTGAGTCATTTGCCTGTAGGGACTCCAGTGGAGTCACCGAGAACCGCAAAAGTGCAATTGAGTTAACTTGATTCGATCTTGAGTTAAGTCATTAAAAATCTAGATTTGTCTTTTCAGAACGACAATCTGAAGAATTGCTTGACCTTGAAGATGACGACCCAGCCATTGATGACGATGTAGATGATGTTGGAGAAGACGAAGACGAAGAGATTTACAAGTGCGACACCTGCAACTCAGCGTTTTTGAGCATTGCCGATTTCATGGATCATAGGAACTATGACTGCGACACAGGTTGGTGAACAGACCAGTTGGAAAGAGTGATGCAGCTGAGTCCATCACATGTACCAAATTATATGCAGTCTTGTTCCGTAGTTGTGGGGACAAAAATGTACACTCGTCTGTACGAGGTGTTTATGGGGACCGCAAATGCTGTGGACACAGCAGAAAGTCCCCATAACTTGGTCCTAATTTGCCTAACAATAAAAAACTTCCCCATAACGTGGTGTAGGCCAGGGCTACATAACTCTTTAGGACAAGGCAATTGTTTTTTCCCTTTGTCCCTGTAATATAACACTCTCCCATAGACTAGGCACACAAACGCGAGATCGAGGACCGTTTTTAACAAAAGATGAATGCTCGAGGACAACAAAGAATCTGTTGTTCTCCCTTTGTCTGTCTGTCCTCGGGGTGTATATAGTTCACGTACAGACACTCGGTGTGTGTCTTGTCCATGGGGCTCTCAAAAGTGGTAAAAAACACCCTCTCTTGTTCCAGCACGGAGCCCATATGGGCAATTCCACGGTTACTCACGTTACATTTTTGATGAACTTTTGAGTTTCCTTGGGCTGTAATTACCTTACTGAAAAGGTTTAATAACTGTTATCCCCATGGTAGATAGAGTAGACCTAGACCTACCGGGTACCTAAGGACCAAAGATGACATCCAGAAAAATGTGTTATGTATGATAAACAAGTCGCACAAAATCAGTTACTCACGTTACATTTTCGTACCAAAAGAAAATTGATGGACTTGACTGCAACACTTGTTTGAAACTGAGAATTTGCCGTGGGTCGTGGGTTGTTTGTCAATGAGTTGAAACCTGCGTTTTTGAGAATTTTGTAAAGAAAGGGCATGATTGTGTGGAAGAAGACCCTTGAAGTCCTTGACAGTATTCACAGCGAAAGAATGTCGGTAGTGCTGGTTTGAGTAGGAACCGAACCTTCTATTTCTGGAATGTTGTGGGCTGCTCAATCGACTGAGCTTTAAAGGGCCCATGCAATGTAATTTTTTTAAGCAATCCTTGAAAATGCACCTTTGTGTCAATTTCCATATTCATGAGCAAAATTGTGATGTCAGATCAGGCAGAAACCTCAATGTTACAGCTATTTCAGCACCAAAGGTTGCCGGAATTTTGGACATTTTGCTGCCGTGATTTTTTTTTAGAAGTTTATAGAAGTGCACTTTTCAATAAAAATTAGCCAAAAATGGATGTCAAATAGTCTTCATACAGTTAAGAGGAGTAGAAAGTTGCACGAAATGTGATCCTAAGGAAAATTCATCTTAGTGATTCTCAGGCTGATTGGTTGTTATCCATAGATATGGAATTGTGAAAGCGAGGGTAGGGTTTGAGATGGGGAGGGAAAGGGTAGCCGAAATGGAGGGATGCTGAGTTGGAAAAGTGGCCCTCATTTTTTTTTTTTTAAAGAAGTTAATTTCTTGTCTTCTCAATGTGTTGAATTTGAAAATGAGTTGAAAGCATATGTTTGGTAGTGTTATTAATTCATTTCTGTATTTTGTTTTCTTTAATGCAGATATCGGGATTGGTGAGGTAGATGATTCACCCAGCAAGTTCTCTATGTCTGGTTCAGGTAGGTTTAAACAATTGTTACATTTCATCCAATTCCTGTGTCTGTAGATACACCCAATATTTAATCTATGTTTAAATTGTAAAACAAGGCAAATCACTATTTTCAATGTTGAACTGCATTCATTCACAGCAGGGCTGTAGTCAATTGTATCTCAAGTCACTGCAATTCCATCACAAGTCCTCCAGTCCCAATTCAAGTCACAAGCTATTCAAATGAGCTTTGACAAAGACATTATTTTGTTATTGTTCATCCTTTGTTTCTTGTGATGAACTTTTGATGAACTTGTTATGGACTCAACTACACTCCTGATTTGCAGTGTAACAAGATGCTGTGAGTATCATGGCATGTCTTATGAATTTCCACCAAATATTCCACTCTGTTATTCAGAACATCACCTTTCAAGTAAATAGGTTTTTTTGGTGGCTATGTAATTTTTTACTTTCTTGTAGACAGTGCTAATTGCCAAGATATTCAATTTTTGGTCTGAAATTGCAGATGAAGGGAATTCCTCCAGTGAGCTCCTGGATCCTGACTCGCCATACACCCTAGAGCAAGGTTCCCTGGATAGCAACCTGCCCTACCATTGCCAGTTCTGCGACCGAGCGTTCCACAGACTCACGTACCTCAAGCGCCACGAGCAAGTCCACAGCGACAAGATGCCGTTCAAGTGCACATTCTGCAGTCGGCTCTTCAAGCACAAACGCAGCCGGGACCGGCACGTCAAGCTGCACACGGGAGACAAGAAGTACCAGTGTCCCCAGTGTGATGCATCGTTCTCGCGTAGCGACCATCTGAAGATCCACCTCAAGACTCACACAACGGGGAAGCCCTTCCGATGCCCGATCTGTAATCGCGGTTACACCACCAACGCAGCATTGATGGCACACACTCAGAACTTCCACAAGACGCAGATGGTGACCAAAGGGAAAGATTACAAGTGCGTGCACTGCTCTGCCACGTTCACGACATCTGAGAACCTATATGATCACCTTCAGACTCATGTCTCCGAATTGCCGGACGGAAAAACTGCCCTGTACACAGTCGCACACACAAATGGGGAACCTTTCAATGAGTCGCTGGACCCAGAAGATGAAAACAAATGTCCAGTTTGTGAAGAAACGCTAATGTCTGTTGACGAGCTTCAGGCTCATTTAGATATGCACAAGGACAGCATGAATATTCCCTTGCAGTGCCAGTACTGTCCTCGGGCCTACTTCCCCAGCATCACAGTGCTCAACGTCCACATGAAGACTTTGCATTCGGACAAGTTATCCAAGATACATCAGTGCCAGTACTGTGGCAAAGATTACCCCACCTTGTTCAATCTGACTGAGCATATGTCAGCCATGCATGAGCCCCTCGGGACTCATTCCAATAGCTCCAACCAAGCCACTCCAACAAGCACCATGCTTTCTTGTGCATATTGCACCATGGAGTTTGGCTCAGGAATCGCTCTGCGCAGCCACATTGACAGTGTTCATTCGATTCCTAATGCAATCACTTACGATGCGGACGGGCGCCTTCTCTGCCCACGTTGCAGCATGGGGTTTCTGACCGAACAAGCGCTATACGAGCACTTCCAGAATTCTCACGGTAACGTGGATTGCCAGTTGACCAATGATGCACGAGTGCAGTGTCATCAGTGCACCAAAGTGTACCCCAATCATGCGATGCTCCAGGAGCACGTTAATCGTAGTCACAGCCAGGCACTTGACAGCATGAAGTACCCTTGTCCCTACTGCATCAAACAGAACCTCTTTGATTCCATTGAGCAGCTCCAGCTTCACGTCCAGGTCTTTCACCAGAGTGACCGAGCCCCGGTCTTCCTCTGCCCAGAAGAAGACTGTAAGGGCCACTTTGACACAGCCGATGCCCTGAGTGAACATCTACAGAATGACCACAATCAAGAAAACAGCAACAAAGACACACCCTCATCAAGTAAGTCGACCAATCCAGGGAAAAACAAGAAAGAGAAGAATAAGGAGAAAGGTAAACACAAAGAAAAGCGGAAGTCATCTTCTGGGAAGCAAACACCGATCAGAGTTTTGCCACTAACCCCACCGGCGGAAGCTGACAAGCCTGTTGAACCTCGTCCATCTAGCCCTCACACTGATCACAGCAGCCAGGGAGCTTTCTCCTGCCCCACCTGTCATAATGAGTTCACTAACGAGGAGCAGTTAGTGGTCCACGTGCTTACCCACTACAAAACCATCTCAGCAGAATACATCTGCAAAGATTGCGGTAAGAGCTTCAAGAAGCCAGATGAGTTGCAGAAGCACCTGTTTGAAATCCACGCCCATCACTTGTACAAGTGCTCCCTGTGCAAGGAGGTGTTTGACTCCAAGGTCTCGATACAGGTGCACTTTGCTGTGAAGCACAGCAATGAGTGCAAACTCTACAGCTGCATGAAGTGCGGAGTGGTCTACCGCTCTGAAGGAGACCTCCTGGTCCATGTCAAATTTGAACACTTGAAGATCACTCAGCCTTTCAAGTGCCTGTTCTGCAGCCAGAGTTTTGCCTCAGATGTTGAGTTTCAGTGTCACCTCACATCCCACTCAGAGCAGTTTCGTTGCCCATTCTGCAATGCTCCCTACAGCTCCCAGGAGACCCTAGAAGTGCATTTAAGAGCCACTCATGATTACTCTGACGCTTCTCCGAGCGTACAGAAATCCCAGACAAATAAGGAGTCTCCCTCTGACAAGCCGACATACAGCTCCGACTCGGATAACAATCCCAAGGAAGCCAATGACATGAAGCACGAGGAGGAAGGATGCTTCATCTGTAAGATCTGTGACACCAAATTCCCACTAAAGATACTCCTTGAAAAACATCACCTAAAGGAGCATGACATCCAGGCTCGCAGTGCCTCAATCCAATCCCAGATGTCCTCAGTGACAGCCCAGACTTCAGAACCCAAGAGGAAGCATAAGTACCCCTGCGACACCTGCCCTCTGAGCTTCAAGACCAAGTACGAGTTGATGAAGCATGCCATCGAGCACACAGCAGAATTCAAGCTGCGATCAGAGAGCACGTCCCCCCAGCCCATGGGCATTTCCTCCAAACAGCCCACCTGGCACTGTAAGTGCTACGTCTGTAAGCAGCCCATCCAGATGGAAACGGAGTTCCTAAGTCACGCCCAGCAGCACAATGAAGAAATCGCCGGCCCTGGGAACACCATCCGTTGCGTCGCCTGTCTGCAGATACTCACCTCAATGGTGGAGCTACAGCTTCATGCGAGATATCACACCCAAGCCCCGCCATCCACGGGAGTTCATGAGTTATACCCTTGCTACGTTTGCGGTAAAACGTTCGGTTCCAGAACAGATGTGGTGCCCAAACTGGATGGCAGCAATCACCCTTGCTTCATGTGTCTCAATTGCATCAAGGCATCCCTTGAGAGCCAGTTTTCGGGGGTGTCGTCAGGGACACCTTTTGTCAAGATACCTGCAATGAACAACCACCGCTGCCCGAAATGTAGCGTGAAGTTTGAAACCCGTGAGGAATTGGATACTCACCTGGTGACCCACGGGGCAGGGAAGACCTACCAGTGCATCAAATGCCAACAGAACTTTGCCACCGAGATGGAAATCCAGCTGCATGTCACGACTCACGTGCTGTCTGAAGGGGTGCATCTTGAGTGCAAACTGTGCAAGGATATCTTTGACTCCCCGGCCAAGCTACAGTGCCACCTCATCAATCATTCCTTTGCCGACAAGGAGTACCGATGTCCGATATGTAAGGCAATGTTCAGCTGCGCTCAGGACATTCAAGCTCATGCAGTAGAGCACGGGATGGAAGCACGGCGCCACAAGTGCTCCCAGTGCAGTCAGACTTTCTTCTTCTCAGCTGAACTCCAGAACCACGTCCTGTCCCATCCCAGTCAAGAGGACTTGGGGATCTTCCGGTGTGAAGAGTGCCGTCGTGTCTTCTCCTCCAGTGCCAGCCTGAGCAACCACTCCCGCCTGCATGCTACCCCAACTGATAAGGGCTTCAAGTGCTCCATCTGCATGGAGATGTTCTACTCCACGGTGGACCTCCAGCAGCATTATTTCCGGACTCACTCTGAGGCGGAGCTCGGATGCAAGAAGAAATCCTTCAAATGCGGTCAATGCGACGAGGTGTTCCCCTGCCTGAGTAACCTTCAGGGACACATGAGAATCCACACCGATGGAAGGAAGTACACCTGCACCACCTGCAATAAAGTCTTCTCCCTCTCTCGTAATCTGACCATCCACATGAGGTCTCACAGTGGGGAGAAGCCCTACCAGTGTCCGATGTGCGACAAACGATTCGCCCGTAAAGAGAACAGAAAGGTGCACCTTAAATCGCACACCGGCATCAAGCCATTCATGTGCCCTCACTGCGGGAAGATGTTCTCGCGCAAGTGTCACGTCCGGGACCACATGAGGACCCACACCATGACGGTGACCCGAGGCTCCCTCTTCCAGTGCGAGTACTGCCAGGAGACCTTCACCTTGGCTAAGAACCTGCGTCGACACATCCGTAGAATCCACAAGGAGGAGGGCACGTCCCAGAGTAGTTCAGCTTCCCCACTCAGCTCGTCAGAATCCCTCATGGGTGAGGACGAAACATCACCTGAAATGGGAGCCTCCTCAGAGAGTGATTCCTTGGGTGCCGAGCCTATTGTCAGTAGTAGTCAGGACCCCCAAGCAACTGAAGAAATGCAGATTCTCTAAAATGATTTGAAAACAAAAATAAGATCACCCATTGATTTCTTGTCTAGAGATCCCAAACTGGTCTCCTTTTATTAACCCATGTACAGCTCCACACCGCCCTGCATGTTACTCCCTGTACTGCCTACAAGACAGCTCAGCACTGAATGGGTTTTTATGAATACATTGTACATTGTTATACAATGAAGAACAGGTGCTAGCAGGTTCAATCCTGCCCACTGAACTGCTAGAACTGTTGTCATTTTCCAACCGTTCACTCACTGCAACCACCCTGTAAAACTGGGTAGAAAATAAGTAGTTCTTTCCATGAAAGAAAAGGTACGTAAATTCTTAATTCTGAAATAGAATAGTATATGCACAGTCATTGATGTCACATATTATTAATATATCATTATTATTTTGGCAACTAGTCAATTTTGAAATTTTTAGTCAGTTTCAGATTTTTATTTTCAAAGCATTTATCAGTTTCAAGAACATTTCCTCCTGGTATAGTAAAATTAACGAAAACATCACTTACTTCCCATTTAATTTTTTTAATAAAAAAAATTGGTAGATTGTTTTTTTTTTCTTCACATGATTTAATTACAATTGCAAGTAGATCTTGCCATTAGCTATGGCAAATGGAAAACTTTTCATACATTCTGAATATCCTCTGCTTGAAATCATGATAGCATTTAACCAACATTCATAAATACCTAAGACAGTTTACCCACTCCCATTGGTCGAGAGCCTGTCACGTGGCTGGTCTTAAACGGATGATAAAGACATGGCTGGCTGGTTTTAAATACTTTTCCCAGTGTCGCATGAAATTTGGAATCCCATGAAATCCGGTGCCTTTTACCATTTTATTGGTTGAATGATCACAATCCTCACGTAGACATGGGCAATTCTAGCAGCGAGTCAGTATTTCAGTCCTAGATTCACAACGCACTCGCCACAGCTGCATCTGCGCGTCATTACACAGTACGCGTGCGCCAATCTCCATAAAAGGAGTTGTTTACGTCTTACTCGCGAGCTGGATACTCCATTATATAGCTAGAGGGGTGTTTAAAAAAAGAAGAAAATATTTGAACAAAATTGTTGGAAATTTGTAATTTTTGACTTGTTTTGACTTAAGACTGAACAACTTTTTTTTTCCAAAAAGGCATGAATGGGAATAAATATTTGCGTGGCTTGGGTAATTTTCAGCATCCAGACTCAAACCAGTCTTAAACATTTCCCAAGCACACATTTATTCTGTTATTACAGATGTCACAAAATTAATTAAAAATTTTTTTTTGGAAATGTGATATAGATGTAATACAATGGGTTCAGGGTTACATTAAACACCTCGAAAATGAAATGCTTTAGTAATTTCTTCGTAGTCTTTAATCCATTCTGTCCTTCAAAGGATTATGATTAACAGTATATATTCCCCGTTTTTCATTTATAAGATAAGATAAAATATAAGATATATACACAAGAGGCTTTTGGTAGATCATTTCTGTGCTACGTTTTAAATGTAGAAATGGAGGCAATTTGCAGCGTTTTGTATTATTGAAATTATATTTATGTATTTTATGTATCCAAAAGCTCGAGACGAAAGTACAAACTTGTAACAATGCTACCATTCAACTTGCTGTTTTCTATTTCCGTAAAGCAAATTATCAAAAATATGCATTTGATTGGTTCATAACACTCTAGGCATTTTTGCTAGGGTGCAACCTCCTCCAACTGCCTCCATGTAAAAATTGCATACAGCCTCAATCCTCCAAAATCAATTGTTATTTCTTGAGGGGTGACCACTGCTTCAAAATCCTTCAAAATCCTCCAGCAGTCACTGTCAATATGAGGCAGAGCCAGTGACATCCTGGAGCAGTGTGGAGGATTTCAAGTATAATCTAGGCCTACATTTATGCACAGCCGAGCATAAACAACACACGGTCCAGCCTAAGACCTTGACACCGTGCATCCTCCAAAATCAGCCACACATTTTTGCCATTATAGCCTCAATCCTCCACTTATATTTGGGGAGGTTAGCGCTCATTATATCAGGGTAGTAAAGAATGATCAGGGTTGTTTCTGGTTCGATTCCCAGAATGATGGTTTTTCTTTTATTTAGAGACTCTTTGCACACTGGTTAAATTGATTACTCCGGCCAAAACAAACATCAAACCTTAACCATAACGAAGGTCAAACCCATCAAATGTTATCAAATGATAAAAAGCATATAATCTATTGTTAAGTAATTTTAAATCAACTTAAAATATCAAGATACTTAATTGATTTTTTTCTTAAAAATCTTTCTAAGACAGCCACATACTTTTCTTACATCTACTAAAATCAAGCTCTCAAATCTGTTTTTTTTTTTAGGAGAAACAATTTTTTAGAAGAACTTACATGGCTCCTGAGTCCTTCCGCGTTTTTAATATATATCTAGCTCTTTAATTTTGTATTTATCTAGGGATTAATTAACACCCCCAACCCCCCCCCCAAAAAAAAATAGTTGTTTACATGAACAGTTGTCAATTGTATACAAGATGTATGAATTACTTGGTGTAGGTTTCAGTAGAAATGGTCAATATTTAAGTACATTTTGTTTTCTCAAAGAGTACATTTTTATTTTCCAAGAGGGATAACAGTATTTATTTCTGTACATTGCACATTTGTTGCCAACTTGTAAGTTGTTCATTGATTTTATGTGTAAAAGCAAAGTTTGTATCATATTTTGCTTGTTTTGGGGTTAAAAGGCAATGATTAATCAAGTACATGTATATGGCCGCACCGTTGAGATGGTTCCAGGCACTGATATCGACTTGTTCTTGTTACGTCCCAACTAAAGCAGTGGTCCCAATTACAGATGGGCAGTCCCAACTGCAGTTGGGACCATTTAAATGTAGTTTGGATTGGCCCAACTATTACGATGCTAGTTAGTAGTTGGGCACTACACTCTTACTTCATTCTGCTTGTAGATTAGCGCCATTTTCAATCGGTGCTTGGAACGTATAACCACATTATGTTTGGTTCAAAATTGTGTACACGTCTTTATTTCAGCTTTTTATGTAGGCCTAAAACACGTTACAACTACCTTATGTTGGTCTTTTGCTTTCTATTTTTTTTGGCACAAAGTAGTATATTGATAAATTAAAATGGTTTGAGGGTATATCTGAAAAAAAAAACACGTCGTTTCCATTCCTTGAAAATGTTTAAAGGGAATATACATCATTTGCTTTTGCTGTAATTTTCAGAAATGGATGGAATTGGGGGGTTGGAAATATATAGCAAATATAGTTACACTGACTTTTTTGAGGTTTTGGGTTCAAAAATGCTATAAAAACCAAGTAAAGCAATCATTTTCCTGTAGTCTGGTTCCCTGACTCCATGTAAGAAGAAACAGAGCAGTTTACATACATTGGGGAATTGTAAGGTCAGGGAACCAGTCTAGCTGGCTTGTACCCGTTCATAGGTGTGTAATCGATTGCAAACAAGTGCGATGGTTAACTGGGGCCAGTATTTGAAAAAAAGCCAGTTTTTTCCAACGCTGATCGGCCGATCAGCGTTGGAAATTGATACAAAAATACCACTTTTCTTGAAAATGACAGTATACCAGGTGCCATGATTTTACAGGATGCTTCACACTGTCATTCACTAACAGTCCAGCAAGGTATTTCAAAATGATTTGGTAGTTTTATTTTTTGATGTTTGCAAATGTTGTATTTTCCCTTTAAGTGAGATTATGACTTATATGATTTATAAATGACAGGTTATCGTTAAAAAAAATACAAATAATTACTATAGTAGAAACAATGAAGTAATACAAAAATGTACAAAAGAAAACTACAGACTATTCGTGCTAAGCCATTTTATCAGTAGAGTGCAGGATGTCAAGAGTTTGCTTCTGCCCGCCACCTCCCGGCCCTACCCCACGAGCGAATGCCCCTCCTTTTTGATGATTTCATTGGATACAGTCAGTCACATGACCAGTGGCGTAGCCAGGAATTTTTCAGTGGGGGGGGGGGGGGGGGGGGCTGGAACATTTCATGGGGGGGGGGGCGTCATGTAGATCAATGATAATTTTTTTAGAAACTCAAAATCTCAGTGGGGGGGGGGGGGCGACTGGAGGGCGACAAGGTTTCATGGGGGGGGGGCTGTCGTCCCCCCCCCCCCGTGGCTACGCCACTGCACATGACTGATGTAAAAAAACCTCTAGACTGGTTCCCCGACCAAAAGATTCTGACTATTTTACTGCTATCGAACCTTAGGTCAAGTAGCCCTCGCGGCTAAAAATAATACATGATGCCCCTTTCCCAAAGCTCGGTTTCGTTTCAGGTTGGGCTTTAAGTTATAATTAAAAGCTTTTAAAGTTGGTATATACGTGTTTTTTCTTTCTTTTCCGAACGAAATTTAAAGGAATATAATGTCCTGTAACAAATAAATTTGCTTGTTTGTTTTTGCAAGCCTTTATACGGTTTTAAAAAGTGGTTTTAAATGGCGCGCTGCTGTTCAGAAATTGCACACACTATTAAGAGCGTCCCGCTCTTGATTCAAAAGTTGAAATTAATTGATTGATTACTTATCGCTGGCCGATTTTTTTCTTGTGACGTCTCATTAATTTTGCAAGCTCATAACTAATGTAATGCTAGAAAATTATCAATTCAATTTGAAAATCTATTTTTCAAGGTGCCACACCCAAAAAGCTCGTATACACCAACTTTAATGTTCCGAACTTCCGATCAAATTAAAAAAAATCACTTGCTTCATTATATCACAGTTTGATATTTCTGTAAGAAAACATTGACTAATGTTGAGCTGGAATCTTCAAAGTTAGGGGCCCACAATAGCAGGCCAACCCCGAAATGGAGACGACGCCGATTTTTTTGAATAACCCTAGGTAACCGTGTTCAGATTAAAAATAGTACATGACACAACAAAGCTCGTCCCTCGTACTATCGATCCGAGTGCATACTTGATGCACAAAGTCATTGAATTGCAAGGTTTTATTTTAAATGCAAGCAATGAATATTAATTTTCAACTCATTTTTTGTTTCATTGTTAATAAGCATGGCAGTGTAAATAAAACCTGTTTTGTACCCAAAAATACCTGGGCCCTATCTGAGAGTATCGACGAAATGCATTCGGCAAACTTTGGATATTTTCGGAAACGGGAGGAGAATATGTCAGAATCTTTTGGTCTGGGAACCAGACTAAAAACAACCCAATCAGCTTCGCTTTTGGTTTTCATTGGATACATACATTCAGTCACATGACTGATAAAATACCCAATCAGCTTCGCTGTACTTCCAGGCCGATATCCCAACGTGTACCGTTTGGACCACGCGGCCGTGGAAGCTTCGTGCGTTCCACTCCATCAAAACCCTACCGTCTTTCGTGCCGTCTTCCCCGCCGACTCGCACCACACCGGCCCCGTCGTACTGGACCCAGAAACCGCGGTATTCTTTGGCGCTGACCATGTCATTTTCATAGTGTTCCACCTGAACCTGTCGCCAGTCGCACGTCGGGAGAACAGTCCAACAGTCTCGGATTAAGCTTAGGGTGTTAAGTCGTGAACCAAGAACTGAAAAGAGGGAAATACAATGGACAATTTCCTCTTTGAAACTTGACCCCAAAGTCCAAAATTTGCTGTTTTCCCCACTATTTTTTGTGAGAAAATAAAATCAAACTTTATTTTATAAAATTTTAACATTTTATGATCGATTTTCCCCTCAGATTTCAAAAATAAAATTCTTCTCTTTTTGTTCTTTGGTTTGACAACGAGTTCAAAATTAGATAGGAAGCGCTATTTATCTGCACTATGGTTTATTTTACATTACTGAGGAGGAGGAATTATCATCCTGCACTGGCGCGAAATTATGGTCCATCCGAAATTTTCGGAATTTGTCTTGATATATACTGCACCGGCACCCCTTCTCAGGGGTCACACGGGCAGGGTTGGTTGTGCGCATGGATTGGATTTTTTGCTGTTTGCTTGGTCGACATATTGGTTTCTTCTTTCTCACAGATTTTTCACTATTTTTTTCGTCAACTCGCGTTATTTCTCGTGTCAATTCTCACCTATCACAGCGAATATGGATTCGTCTGTACTGCCCTCTCCCAATGCAATAATCGCGTTCTGCGCGGCGCGGACTATGAAATGAAAGTAGAAGGGCGTAGCTAGCTGCGAGAGGATGGGGGCGTTGGTGTAGGGCACACTGGGCCGTGTTTTGAAGAAGCAACCTGAGGAGGGAAACGGGGGAAAAAAAACAATCGTTTTTCATTATTTGTTTTTTTTTGGGGGGGGGAACGTCTGCAAACCTCTGAATAAAGGTTTTTGTTCACAAACAGATCCGCTTTGCGAGCAGACTGGCTCCCGGTTCGTACATTATCGATACTGATTGTGGGGCGGGAACTAGCCTACTCCGCGAAAACGAGAATTATTGTCTGGCAGCCAACAATTCGAAATTGTAAAGCAATAATTCGATAACTAACTATGGGCTGATTTGTTTCGGTCGATGTCTCATCCGAAGGTGAATAACGTTTTGCTAGAAAAATAGAAAATTTGAAATTAAATCTATTTATTTCGGGAGGAAACTTGAAAATAGCCCGAGGAGTGCATCTTTAAGGTAAGGTGCTCGATAGTCCAAATGTATAAGTTAAAAACCAAATGACGTATTACATAGGCCAAATTAAAGAAACGCATACAAATACTTACAAATGTACTTACAAATGTATCCTGCCTAAAAAAAAACCCTGAATTGTATATTATAATTTGTTAACTCAAAACAAATAATTTTGATGTAGGAAAGCTAAAGAGTGGACCAGGATGTAGAGTTGGAATGTTTGTCGAACTGAAATTATTTTATCGAGATTTTTCTGAGGGATTCTGAAGGTCTGAAAGTGCTTTTATGATCGTTTTTCCCCACGCCTGCTTCACTGTCAACATGCAAAATTGCGATGCGGTCTCTTCAAAAGAATAAAATTGCTCTTTACTGGTTTTGTCACCAAATCTGCACTTCATGTTCCACCGGCAAGTTGCAATGAAAGCTGCGATGACTTGTGCTCCGAGCTGGTCCGTTGTTGCGGTCGGTGATAGCGCTTGTACTCGGACACTGCAAGTCCTTACACCTGGGAGCATTGCAGACGAAAGTCCAACACTATATTGCACTAACAGCCATAGAATCACGGCGCACCTTGCGAGGATGTCGACGTCAACGCGCGACATGGCGTAAGATTCAGACTGATATTAGGACTTCAGCTTCTTGTTATTCTCCAAACCACGGAGCCTATTTTATAGCTCCATGCCCAGCACTCGTCCTTCAGATGAGCTAAAAAAAGAAATCCACTCTTGATTTGAAGGATAGCGAAGCGAGACCGTGATCGAACCAACCATTATTTTGCCGGTGTGATGACGTTCATGGCCAACTGATTTTATTGTTTCATTTCCGCTCTTGGTCCTTGGTTTGTCGAATTGCAAGAATGAGTGTTAAATATTCCAATAATAGGCGACTTTGGTGTACTGCGCATGACAGTGACGTACGGGGGGGGGGACTCCTTTTCCCCCTAACTGCTCAATTAAGGAGGAGGCAAACATATTAGCTTTCTATTGTTTAAAACCCATCGAGTTCCCCCTCCAGAAAATGAGGCCCCCAATGCCCCCCCCCCCGTAAATTAAACCCTAGTAACGTCAACGGTTATGGTTTGACGGTAACAGATTATTTGTAGCATGCATCAACTGCTTATTTTCAATTGTCTCGTACATATTGATTTTTTTTGTGAGTACCTGTATTTTTTCTTGATTGCCGCCTCATCAAAATCAATGGTGGTATTAACGGACAATGGTTGTGCGTGCGAGATGGGAGTAAATGTGCCACCTACGAGGAGACGAAAACAATGCTTCCCTGAAAGTTGCTCTACCATACTCTACATACTTTTTTTTTCTCATGTCGATATTTTAACTTGTATGATTTATTCAAACGGTAAATGGTATTTTTTTGACGTGTTCAGCCCTCTTGAGTAAATGTTTTTATTTGGGTTTTAAAATACACCATTGCAATAGTTTTAGTGGCAGTAAAGGGCCCGTGCAATGTTATTTTTTAATGCAATCCTTGAAAATGCACCTGCGTGTCCCATTTAATGTTATTTTCATTTTGCCATTTTGAAGGGTATTTTGGTGCCTTTTTGGTTGTTATGCTAATGCAAAGTTCCATATTCATGAGCAAAAGTGTGATGTCATTTCAGGCAGTAACCTCAATGTTACAGCACAGAATTGCGTATATATATCACTGTCGTAAACTTTCTTCTTTTAGTGATTCGTTGTGTCAGTATACATGGCAGTAAGCCAACGGGCAAACTTTTCTCACAGATGTTTTCAATGAGCAAGGTTTTGGGTTCACAATTTGAACAGAAAACACCGAAAATGAAAAGTGTCTTCCTGAAATGACATCACAGCAAAAATGCCCTCAGTTGTCTAGAAAAGCATGGAATTTTGTAAAAATGCTAAAAGAAGAGCACTTTTCAGTATACCAAAAAAAGGATGACAAATAGTTTCCATACATTTAAGAGGATTAGAAAGTTGCACAAATATGTTCCTCAGAAATATTCACTTCGTGGCCCTTTAATCCGGCTTTGCAGCAGATCCAGATGTTCCATTCCCAGAATATTGAATGCACTTGAAACCAATAATCCTTCCTTTGAATGATTAACATTTATCTGAATATTTTGCGAATTATATCATTAAGTTAGATAATGGATAGACGTTGGCGTGCAAGGTGCTATACAATCTGTCTAAAACAGGTGAATTTCTTCCTGAAAATTAGTGGGACTGGAACCAATAGTTTCTGCGAAAGGTTGTTGATGTTTTGCACAGGACACAATGCTGGTTTTGGACTTAAGGTCAGAGCAAATGCGGCTTCTGATTGTAATCAGTTTCATCCTCAACTTTTCGGGTAAGTCTAACTTAAAAAAAATTGAAAAAGCCCTTTGCCAGTTAGTTTATCCATTCGTCCCATCTCGACATTCCTACATAGTCCCTGAATTATGTTTTTAAATAGTAATTCCTGAAATTGTTTGCTATTTTTTTTTTCAAGTCATGAGTGGATAGGACTTGTAAAGTGTTATGTAATCGATTCCTTTTGTCTTAAGATGCAATTGATTCTGGTTGTGGCGGACCGAGGAAACTGACAGAATTGACTGGCACCCTGTCCTCGATGAACTACGGCCACGCCTCCAACCCCTTCTATGACAATAATGCTCTCTGCTCGTGGTATATTCAGGCTCCTACTGACTGGGTAAGGCAGGGAAACCAGTTGATAAGCAAAACACTAAAGAGCTCCCTGCATGCAGGCACAATTGCACTTCTTAACATTTTGACCTTTTTTCCAGTCAAAACATTTTCAATAACGCTTTTCTTTCTACTAATTGTGCACCTCTTTTATTCTGAGGTTTCATTGTGTAGGATTTGGTGCTCGGTCATGCAAGTTGGTGGAGTAGCGCAGTGGAGAGATGTTTCGAGTGGGGAGAACATAAATCAAAAAATTCTCAAATACCTTGATCAATCCGTCAAGCAGGGTGACCGTAAGGTCAGAGCCAAATTCTGCTAAATTTGTCAGATTTATCAAAAATCTGCCAAATTCCCCAGAATTACTCGAAATACACTATGAACACTTAAAATCACATGCAGATTGGTAGTATTGACTTCATTAAGGTTCAAATTACATTATAAACAATCTTTAGTCACATAAAGATGTTATGAAATTATCGCGTAAATTTCGGGCAAAACGCAGATTCGGCCACGACGAAGTCCATTTCCCAGTTAACCTCAGCACCTAGACCAGCCAACCTGTCCCATTATGCAAGGGTTTGTTGAAAGGATTGAAGCTTTTTTAAACAAATGTACCATTTGTTGTTCAAATTTGCTGTTTTTCTGTCAAATTACCATTTTTGCAGAATTCTGCCAGAAATCTGCCAAAAAATCCATTCTGTCAAATTTTCTGTCAAACTCATCTTTTTTTACAAAAATTCTGTCAAAGTTAACCTGTTACAAGTTCTTCTCAGAGACTTCAAGCCCACTTCTCTCTGAAAAAAAATAGCAGGGATTTAAATCCTCCTGCAGTTGATTTCAAGCTTTTTCCAAATTGTAAATAACATACTAGTACATGCGCGTATGCTTTTCCATTATACCTCACATTTCAGTCAAAAATGTCAGGGTCCACTTAGGCCCTACATCCCTGAATGAAATCTTTCATGGTGTTTTTACCCTAATGCTTAATTTTAACTTCTTGTTTTTATCAATACACAGATCATCACACTGACGTTTGAGTACATGGACATCGAGCCAAGTTTCCGTTGTACGGCCGATTACATCGTCATCCACGGCCCGTGGGCAGACTACGTAGGGGGTCCCCCTCCCGCCCCTATCTGTGGGACCAGCCCCCCTCCCCCGATCCAGGCAGAGAAAGACGAGTTGTACGTGGTCTTCGTCTCGAATGAGAACTTTGCTTACACAGGGTTCATGGCCACATACGAAATCAAGCCTCCACCGTGTGAGTACAAATACACAATAAAACCTCATTTTAGTGAGGGCACCTTCAGAAATAGTGCCCCTGCTCAATGCGGCCAACACCATCTGATGCATGTCCCATACACCACCTTTTCACTGTGGGCTTTGTCTATTGTAGCCGCCTGCCTACATGCGACCATCCGTTAAATGCAACCACCTATTTTGGTTAGGCCTACCTACCAATTTTTTTGCTGGTACTAGAAGGCTAGCCTATAGACCCAACCTCGTCCCCAGTGCTTACTTTATTTCCAACGTTGTTTCCAATAGTAAACCCTGGATAGGAAACTTCCTTCCTGCATCCTGATTCGATACCGCAATTGGCTAGAAATGGATTGATATCGTGTACTTGGTGTTGTTATTCACAACGTGCAGTACGTGTTTTCGCGATCATTCGTCCACGCCTTCTCGAAAATATTCATTTCCTTTCCAGTTTGTTAATATTAATATGAAATGTGATACTGCATGTTGTCTCGTTAAGATCGTAACAGTTTACTTAAAATAAAATCATGTTTTCGTAACTCACGCCATGCTCACGCTGCGACGAATTGATTCTGTTTTTGCCCCAGATACAAGGGCGGATCCAGAACACAATTTTTTTTGGGGGGGGGCCAAAAAAAATTTTGGTCCCCCAAAAAAGTGGGTCTAAAAAATTACGGCGTGGGGTTCGGGGCCCGCTTAAGGGCCCCGAAAATTTTGTGGATTCTAGATGCTCTGTGGTGCGATCTGAGGCAATTTCTGACCACTTTAACCAATTTATTTTGAGGAAAAGATGGTGGTGTACTCATTGCCTGCCTTTATTACGATGTCACATTAAAAAAAAAAAATTGGTTTCTTTTTTTTTTGGGGGGGGGGGGCCATGGCCCCCTTTGGCCCCCCTCTGGATCCGCCCTTGCCCAGATACCGCATACAAAAAACAAACGCAAATGTAACGCACAGGCAGGCACCAGATTTGCATACGTGTTCAAAAATCTTGCACATGAAAATGATCCAATACCAGGGTGAGAGAGCAGCGGTAGTGGTGGGCGCGTACTGCTCGACACCCTGGGGATGAGGTTGCTATAGACCTTTATCATGCTGCCACCATTTCAGTCATGTTCCCTCTATCCAATAACAGTACTGAATAATAACTTTTTTTGTGCAAAAAGGAACCAGACTGTTTTTTCCTTCCAGCCTCGCTTTGGTTACGTTGATTTGAATTGGGAAAAAATCAAGATGGTCGCAACATGATAATGGTCTATAGTGTTCTCTTTATACCTGACTGACTCACTGATTTACTGACTGACTGATTGGCTGGCTCCCCGGCTCCCCCTGGCTGGCTCTGGCTGGCTCTGGCTGGTTCTGGCTGTCTGTGAGCCGGGCAGTGCTATCATATAGGATCACAGGTAACAACAATGAAATGCCTATTTCATGTGTAGACCAGATGCATTAAAATACTTCCACTGAATAACCATTCTAAATCAATTGAATGGGGATGTTGCCGTGCTCTGTGATCAGCTTGCCTAATCTTGCTTTTGTCCGGATGAGCTCTAAATCTCAAGCCCGTTATATTGGCATTATTGCGGCCACTTCTGTATCATAGAAACCACGGTATACGCAGATCTTATGCATTGCAATCTTTTGGGTTTTTTTGGGGGGGGGGGGGTTCGATGGAAGAAAATAACGTCAGATCAAAATTCGTCTCAGCAAATATGAAGCTCAAAATTGTGTTCAACGTCTTTATGTATAGCACTCACTTTCGAAGATGCCACTAACTCGAAAAGCGTTTGCTACTACTGCCTGAGTTTTCTTTTCATCAACAAATTTGCTGAAAAGAAATTGAAAAGCCGCTTTTGTTCCTAATGCCAGCCCCTACCCCGCCCGAGATAGCCAACTCTGGATGTGACAACCTCAGATATCGCGAGGGGCCATCGGGAACGATAACCAGCATTGGTTTTGACGAGAACTCGCCGTACACGAGTGACGCAGAATGCGAGTGGATCATTACTGCAGCGGTTGGAAAGGCGAGTTTAATTTCCAAATTTGACATTGATGCAAATCTTGATGATCTGTTCTACAAATAGGGGGCCTATAGATGTACATAGCAATCAATGTGGGAATGACAAAATATATTGTAAATTATTTACCGTCGGACCAAAAGCATCAGCGGAGGACCTCAAATTCAACACCTTAGCCCGCTCTGTTTAAAGGGAATGTACAACATTTGCTTTTGCTGCAATTATCAGAAATGAATGGATTTGGAGGATAAGTACGTTATTGCAAATATTGTTACACTGACTTGTTCTACATTTTGGGCTTGTAGATGCCGGAGAAACCATAAAACCCAATCATGTTCTTGTAGTGTGGTTCCCTGACCCCACTTAAAATGAAACGGAGCAATTTATAAACATTGGGGAATTGTAAGGTCAGAGAATCAGTCTATAGCAGGCTTGTACCCCTTCACAGGTGTGTAATCAATTGCAAAGAAAATGCGGAATAACTAAATCTGAAAAATTAGGAGCAGTTTTTGATAAAAAGCCAGTTTTCTCCAACGCTGGTCGGCTGACTAGCGTTGGAAAAAATATTTTTCTTGAAAATGTCAGCACACCATGGAGCCACGATTTTACAGGATGCTTTAGACTGTCATTTCCTAGCAGTCCAGTGGGGTATTTCGTGATAATTTGATCATTTCGTTTTTTTGAGGTTTGCAAAATGTTGTATCTTCCCTTTACAGAAATTACTAGATTCTTCAATGAATACCAATTCCTTATTATCGAAAAGGTGTTTCATAATATACCCCTTCTAGTTACCATAGGAACACTAAAAAATGTCATTATTCCGTATCATGGCAAGCTACAATTTTACCTTTGACATCACTCTATCACGTGACAGGTCATCACTCTGACTTTTACCTCGTTCGATGTGGAAGGGGATGAGCTCAGCTGCAGATACGACGCTCTGCTCGTGTACGACGGCCCGAATGATACCTCTCCGTTGCTTGGCAACTACTGCGGTAACCAGGGTCCGTCACCCGTGACGTCATCCCAGCACGAGATGTACCTGAAGTTCAGGAGCGATGGTTCCATCGAAAAGTCTGGCTTTTTGTTGAGTTACTCTGAAGTACAGCCTCCATGTTAGTCAATAATGGTCTTTATTATTTTATTGCAACTCCAGAGCATTTCGATGTTGATAGTATTGTGTTTCTTCATTGTGTATGTCACAGCGTACAGCTTACTTAAAGCGTCCATGCGAGGTTTTTTTTTAATGCAATCCTTGAAATACACCTTTTAATGGTATTTTGGTGCCTTTTTTTGGTTTTTATGCTAAAGCCAATTTCAACAATCATGAGCAAAAGTGTGATGTCATTTCAGGCAGAAACCTCAATGTTACAGCTATTTCAGCATCAAAAGTTGCCAGAATTTTGGATGTTTTGCTGTGGTAAATGTTCTTTTCTTCGGCGATTCACTATTGTATCAGTACATGGCAGTAAGCCAATGAGCACCATTTTCTCACAAATTAATGCTCTCAAAATGAGCAAATTTTGGGCTCACAGTTGCAACAGAAGTAAACTGAACCGTGTCTCCCTGAAATGACATCACAGCAACAGCGCCCTCATGTACAGTTGTCTAGAAAATTATGGAAAATCTTACATGTTTAAAGACGTGCACTTTTCAAAAACAAATTACTAAAAAGGGATGTCAAATAGTTTTCATGTAGAGTAGCAAGTTGCACAACATGTGTTCTTAAGAAAAAAAGTCATCTCACGAACACTTCTACAGTCATGGTTGTAAAACTTAGTGGATTTGTCTTTTTCAAAACAATTTTGGCCAGACATATCGAGCAGTATACTTTCAGTGCGCGGCATCGCAACATTTATGTTGTGAAATAACATTAAACAATGTTGTACAAACTGAGAATTGCACTTTATTAAGAACAAGCATGATGCATGCACATTATAAGATTGTAGTCACGTCGGTAGTTTCACGTTAAATTTTCAGTTTATATTCTGTCTTTTGCTAAAACAATAAACTAATTTAATGCCAAAACTCTCAAACGTTTTTTTTTTTCACTGGTAGTTACCTGTTCTGTTGGCGCATTCCAATGTGAGAGTAGTGATATCTGTCTGGATCGTAGTGTGTTGTGTGACGGGCGGAAGGATTGTCCTGATGAGAGTGATGAGGCTGGATGTCCAGGTAATACAAATGACTTCCTTTAAAGTCTGTGACTGGTTTTAGGTGACTTATATTGTGTATCGCAAGTGATTTCTTATATGATTCAACTCGGCTTTTCAGGGGCACGTTGCCAGTAAACTTCGCTACCCGAGAAAAAAGGGGCAACTTTCTATAATAATAAAACAATCATGTAATTTTGTTTCCCTTCGTCTTTGTAATTTTTCGCTTACAGTGAACGACCCATCGTGTGGGGTACCGGTCGTAGACCCTGACTTCGCTTCTATCAACATAGTGGGAGGGGGACCAGCAATTCCTGGCGCCTGGCCATGGCAGGTAGGCGTCTCAGCCCTCTTCATTAGTCAATGTACATTTAAGAAAACTGAAATTCTAAAAATACTGATTTGTAACAATTATTCTCAACATCAGGTACAAGTGCGTAAGTTGTCATACGGCCAGGTGTGTGGAGCTACACTCATTAACGCTATGTGGGCCATCAGTGCAGCGCACTGCTTTGAACCGTAAGTTAAACCATTTTAAGTAAGATTTGAGGCTTTGCATGGTGGAGAAACTAATGAATGAAAGGTTTGCGGAAACACCACATGTGAATAATTTCTCAACTAAGAGAATGGTTCTGAAAAGATCCAGAGGTACAAACTCGACGTTCCGGTCAGTATGCTCTGACCGTCTTCAGGAGAGTGCCTAAACTCTAAGAAAGTAAACACTTAAGTAGCAATTTTGACAAAAGGTTGTAGGAAACGCCCCATTTGGCGTATGTGTTCCAAAAAAGCCAAAAAAAGCTGAAATTGGACTCTGGAGCCTAGCTGCCACAGCGTCGCGTAGTGCAGTGCATGCAGCGCATCAACGTGGGACCGAGTGAATTTTTCCATGTATTTAACCTTTTCTCCACGGCTGGAAAAGGATCTGATCAGCGTTGGCCTATGTATTTCTACCGTAGAATTTCTTCACAACTGGAAAAAGAGATTAAAACTACTACACGTGTGAAAATGTTTACGTGCCGTTTTCATCGACTTTTCATGGACTTTTTGGAAACTATAATACAAAAAAAGTTTTTGTTAAAAAATCGTTTAATGATAATTATTGTGGGATCGTTAAAAAATCTAAAATTTCTTCGGAAAAGTTAAAAAAATTAATTAAATCTGAATTCAGATAAAAATCTAAAACGTTTCATCTCTGGTGTATTACAATAAGACTTCCTGTTTCGTAATCATTACTTCATAATTTACACAGGGAGCCCCTTACAACCTCATACCGTCTCGTCCTGGGTCGTTACACCAAGAACATTCCAGAACCCGGGGAGGAGCAATCCATTGACATCAGGCAGATCGTCCTCCACGAGAACTACGAGCAATACACCTTCGATTACGACATCGCCCTCTTGCGACTAGCCAGACCAGCTGTAAGGACAGACTGGGTGGTACCTGGATGCCTACCGGGGAAATCACAACGATTTACGGACGGGGAGATGTGTCAAGTCACGGGATGGGGCCAGACTGAAAGTGCGCAATGGTCACGGTAGTCGGCATACGGACTATCGTTTTCGAAACGACTGGCTTTGGCTTCGTTTCGGCTTAATGACATTTTAGGCCCTGACTTCGGGGACTCCAGCTACATTTTGGTGCCTTTTATGCTTCGGGAACATTCAATCGGTTGATATGATGACAAAAGTTGGCATAATCTCGTTTAGTTTGCCTCTCAGTGATTCAGAAGTAGGAGGCGAAGCCGAAGCCGAAGCCGAAGCCGAAGCCAAGGTTTCGAAAACCCCCATGTACAACATCGACTTGACTCGATCCGACCCGACTTGACGATTTTCTCCCCCACTTGCCTTCGTTTGACTTGACTCATCGACTGCACGACTCAATCGATGAGCTCGACTAGGTCTCGCTTGACTCCATGCTATGTCACTTGAGTCTGCAGGACACAATATGACTCAACTGACTCAGCCTGACTAGTTGCTTGAACTTAATACTTTTGGGAACACATCTCAACAACGACTTAATCTAGCTCACATTTGACTAGATTCGAAATGAATTAGTTGAGTGGATTTAAATTGACTCATTTCTAAGGACTCGGCTTAACTCAGTCTGACCAGACCAGAATTGACCCAACTTTAACAATACCTTTTTGAGTCCCGACTCAACGCGACTCGACTCGACAAATATTGACCTGTATTTAAAAACCCCTAACTGACCCAGTTCAATCTACTCAGTTTGCCTCGAGCAATGCAAATCAATGTATTAATTTACCAAAATCAAAGATTTTCCCCAAAGCTGTCTAGTTAATTACTCAAAAAATACCAAGTTAAAAAGTAGGCTTATGTATTTGTTGGATTGTCATTGGTGTTTGTTTTTCTTCCTTCACAGACACTGGTTATGATGACATTTTGAAGCAAGCTGGAGTTCCTGTTTTCAATAGCAGAGTATGCAGCGATCTGTACAATGGTGGCATCACGTCACGAATGATGTGCGCCGGGTACCTGCAAGGCCGCGAAGATTCATGCCAGGTACAGGTTACCAAGGAAAACAAGACTGTTTGCGTAAAGTTAATTTTACCGGGCACCCGCAAGTATGGCTACAGTAAAAGCATATCTACATAGTACAAGTAATGCGAGAGAGCCAGCAAATGTTTTCTCGTGGTTAGGTGACGTTTTTATAGCATATACCATGTAAACTTTGTGTTCTTTCAACAGTGTTTTGTAACAAATTGTATCACGTGCTTAGTCAAAGACATATTTCCAATTTTTTTGCACAGTAAGTGAAAGCCAATCAGTGTCATCAGTACAAACTTTAAAAATATTTAAAGTTCGTTTTTTTTCTGAAACAGGTGATAAAAAAGAGTGATAAAAGTAGGTATTTAGCCTGTCCTTCGACTTCAATCCTTTAAAGCATTTTTTATTTACTTTTGCTATTTATGCTGGATGGTACTATCAGGCTTTTGTCTTGCACCTAAGCATGTCACAGACATCCAGAAAACTAAACACGTACACGTCATAAATTCAAACGTGGAAAAATTGGGTACAAAAGTGTTTAGAAATGTGTTTAAACTCTAATACACAGTTTTTCACAGTTAAAGAGGTCTAGCGCCTTGGGGTCGTGGAAAATCCTATTAAAATTGGAGGATTCAGACTGTTAGGGTTAAAGTAATGTGCAAGGGTTCCACCAGGGTGTTGTTCATGGTGACATTTAGTTACCACGGAAACAGACTGCGGCCATTTCTAAATATTAGTTTGAAACGCCATGTTAACGTATTGTATCCTATATTTATAGCTTGTCTAAAGGTAGTACATGTAGATCGAAATTAAACTTTCCCTGTAAATGTGTTCGTCCAAAATAATTGAGTTTCTTCTCAGATACACAACACGATTCAAGACAAGTTCAAAAGGAACCTTTAATCTTTTATTAACAGGGAGACAGCGGAGGACCACTGAATTGCCCAGGGGGTGACGACCGATGGTATCTAGCGGGCATCACCAGCTGGGGTGATGGGTGCGCTGACGCCAACGCGCCCGGGGTCTACACGCGCGTCACGGCGTTCGTCGACTGGGTGCAAGAGAACATCCTTAAACACCTGTAGTTTGAGTTAAATGCGATGTCATGGAAATAGGAATGGGAGGCATGCATACTTGGATAAATGTACCAATCAAGTGTCGGATCAAGGATTTAAAAACAAGTTCAGGATTTTTCTTCAAGGGGGAGGTTGATGCCAGAGCAAGGCGATGCAGTAAACGCATTGAGAGCACTGAAATAATTAATCGAGATTTGCAATATTGAGTAATGACATTATTCAGGGAATTTGAGAAAATTTAGGATAATTATTAAAAACGGTCAGTCAGAAGGAGGATGGCCACCCAAACTATCAAAGATCGGACAATTTCGTCAAAATGCCATTTACTTATAATTAACGAAACTCAAAAAGTAACCAGATAAAGTAATACAGATTTCACTCTCTTGCGTGATTTTTTAACCATTTAAGTTCTAAGCATGAACAGGATAAAACAACTGACATTGAATTGACTGTGAACTACAACTAAGATGCGTATACGTGCCATTTCCCTAATATTCCCCTAATTTAAACCGTCTACGTATGCTAAACATTACTTTTAATTTACACCAAAACCAAAATGTTAAGAAGTTTTGACTTTGTCGCCAGATTCCTGGGCTTTACAGCACAGCATCCAGTAAGCCCACACTGTAGCAGCAAACGTGAAAATCGTTATGCCAACACCAACGTAGATGACGTCCAACATATAATACTGCACGGTAGTCAGTGTACCCGCTGTAGATCGGAGGTAGGCACCCCCGTGTAGCATGGCGTGTTCTACCCAATGGCCGGCTACCTCCACCGGGGGTGCCACGTTGTGTTTCATGATGCCCGATATTCTTTTGGCGTTTGCTGCGTAACTGTGTAAAAGGATTGATAAAAGAATGCATAACAGAAAGGAATTTGTAAGGATTGTCTTGAAAGTCTTAAGTGTAAGCCTACTTTCAGTCTTAGTTATGTCAGCAGCTGAACTGCTGTTGAGAGGAACACTTTTTAACTGGAACCTTTTTAAATGGAATGTTATTAAGGCGTTCCAGAATAACGCTTTTGTATAGGGGCTCGTCCTATACACGCATGCACGAAACGGCTCGTTTGCATTTGGAAAATGGTTTGAAAGTAGAACGTTCAAATATATACAAAATAGACTCGTCATTTCGACAAGATTTTTGTAAAAGAAAATGCCAAGGGTTCGACGCGTACATCGGTCAGCATCTGCGAATAAAAGTAAACGCCAGCTTGTCTAGTTCTCTTCAGTTTCGTTATTACTTTTTCATTCAAGTCGAATTATGGAATTAGCTGTTTCAAATATACTCACCTCTCGTTGTTGAGAACGCGGACGGCTGTTTGGTGTAGCTTGTCTTCTGATAACTCCGGCAAGTTGACGGTCTCTGCCATGCCCCGCGTCTGGAGGCGAGCGGCACATTCGAAGTGTTCACCAAACAGTGGTATGGTCACAACAGGTACCCCGTGATACATGGCCTCTAGCATGCCGTTGATGCCCCCATGGTAAATCAACAGCCTTGTCTTAGGGTGACCTGATAAGGAATAATAAAAGTTTTTTTTATATATAAATGAAAAAGCAGATAGTTTTATCAACCGAAAAACGCTGAAAACAATATGGGTACATGTTGATATTAATTCGTCTATTGTAGCGCATAGGAGATTTTTGGTAATTTTCACTCGAAAGGCATGCATAATTATAGCGAAGGTGCCAGTCTATTTCAAACACTGGCCTCACTTCCAGCTGGCGTAATTTTTATTCCTAGGAGGGTTAGGGGCAATGTCATGAATAATTCATGTTTATCCATGAGAACGGACAATGGCATCAACAGCATTGTTGTTAGTTACTCAACTAGTTACAATACATTAAAGCATTTTAAAGAACGGTTGTCGTCGAGCTACCACACAGTAACCTAGTGGATAGCGAGATGAGCTATGGATACAAAGGTCCCTGGTTCGAATCCACATCGTCGCTGCTCATTTTCATCAGCTATTTTTCTTCTCCAAATTTATCACTGAGATAATTTTAAATTAAGGGGAAAATAGAACGAGAACCTAAGTCTTGCAATGATTCAAAGGAAAAACTGAATTATGCATGACATTGCCCCTAACCCTCCTAGGAAAAAAAATTACGCTTCCAGCTGTATATATGTTAATAATAGCTTGAGTCTTCGATTCGTGGTATGGTACCCGAGCCCTACGATCCTTATTGAGCATGATTTATATCATAGCCCCCAGCCAAAAATTAATGGTTATTTACTTAGTTTCAATCTGATTTCATAGATTTTTACTATTTTTCACCCACCGAGAACATCATTCTGAGATAGCCACGACACCAACTTGGTGTTCCCTCCCAGACTCTTCGGTGGTTTCCCGGGGTACCTCCATAGCACACGCTGCGGTAGCCTCGACAGTGCACCAGCTATCGTGTCCGCCATTTCTTCACTCATGACGTCAACCACGGAACCCAACGAGAAGACGACGACGCCATGTTTTCCAGATCCTTCGAAGAATTCCTCCAGCTCCTGCAGGCATTAATGTAGTAACGCAAATGAAGTAACATTAATACGATTTTAGGCGTTTAACTTCCATTTCTGGGTCACCGGTTCGATAAAAATCATGTATCAGTACTCTGATCTATAAAGTGCCTGCCATTAATTATTTACAAAATGTCAAAAACGTTGGATCACTTTTTATTACGAAGAGCCAAGTTCGCGAAAAGATAGCACGAGTTTAGCGGCAGTTTTCAGCTCTAAAATGCTGTTGTTTGACAAAAACGGGGCCCAAATAAGATATATATTTTTACGGTCCTTATACAGAATGATAGTCGGAAAATTCTAAACCGATTAAATTAATTACGCTCGACAAAAATACTACCAGTAGCATACAGTTTACAAGACATTGTCAGTCATAGATGATATGCAATTATTCCAATTTTTCGAATTTTCAAAGAATATTTCCCCGTTACATTATATTAATGTTTTCATTAATATTGGAGACACTGCATATATATACGGAGTCACTGAACTTCGTATAAGTGTCGCGCTTGTGTTCAGAAACGCATTGTCTGTTATGATACTTGCGTGTGCATTAGACGCACGGACATTATCATCTTAACTTAAAGATTGATCTGAATTGTAAATCAAAAGACAGAGAAAATTTTACCACCGGCAACAAACTCTGAACTTTGAGCGCCTTTCAAAACTGTTCAGATATTTCTTTCAACTAACTGTGCTTACAATATCAACAATTTGGATTTACGAAATGGAATGAATATGTTACCTTGCTGAGTGGTTGGGGTTCCTCGGCCGATAACCCACCCAGCATGATCGCATTTGGTGTGATCGCCCTGGAATATTCCATTGCGAAGTGCGTATTAGCCAGCCACAACTCCGCACTGCGTATGGTATCCCTCATGTTGAGGTCCGTACGGATGTTGTGCCGTATCTTCAGCGCATCGTACGGCCCCAACATGGGCCGATCCATGAAGACAGACATCGCAAGCCACGTCACTGCGTTCCGGAACCGCTGCCAGAACGTCATGGAGTCCGAGTATCCGCTCATGCAGAGCGGCACATAGGCGGGGTTGGTCGGGATGTCGTACCAGCGGTCGTGCAGGCCTGGAGTCAACGATGCGGCTGTGATGATGACGAATCGTAGGGATAACTTCTGAGCTACCAGAGCCATGCAAGGGTTGATGAAGTCAAGGGTCATGAGGTCAAACTGAGAGCCCTTCAGCCGCTCCATCAATTCCTCATCGCTAAGGAGAACATTGCACTCGAAGGAAAGATACTTGGACATGGGTTTGGTGGGTTTCAGCTCCTCCTGTTTGTCCTCTTCTGACTTCCATCCCAGCAATTTCCCGATCAGCAACTTCGCATACCCTTCCTGGCTCTGATAAGTGCTGTTGAGCGACTCCAGAGCGAACGCATCCCTCATCTTCACCACGTCTTGAGGAGTGTACGGCGAGTTGTAGACCTGGAACTCGAACCAGTCGGCATCGCTGCCGTTGAGGCGATGTATGTATGAAGAACTGAGGAGGAAAGTGACTTGGTGTCCGCGACGGACCAGCTCCCGTCCAATCTTGGCGCTGAAGATGTAGTGAGTCTGATCAACGCCGGCAGACATGAGGATCTTACCGGCAAACACGCTGCAAATTTGGAAGAAAACTCCAGTCAGGACTACTAGAGATCGACCCGCCATTGCTGCACCGTGAATCCAAATGGTAAATGCGCCTCTATAGACTGAAATACCAACCAGCATCTTTTTAGCTTTCGTGAGCTTAAATCATGGTAATGCATGCCTGCACAAATCAATCCACCACATGCAGTCACTTTTATTTTTACTGGTAGCTAACAAGCTGTTCTTCGCTTTTATGTACCGACCGAGTACTGCCGAGTACCTAGGTTGCTGAGTTCGAGTACGAGTATTTGTGCTTCCGAGTACAAGAACAGGTCTCCGAGTACGAGTACTTGAACGTCCGAGTACAAGTACGAGTACTTGTATTCCAAGTATGAGTACTTTTTTTTCTGAATACGGCACCGGGTATATTGTGCTTGAAGCCTAAAATTATGTGTACTGTAATCACTTGTGATAGGGTTTGTCTTTGTATTGCAAATTACGAACCCTACCACAAGTGATAAAGCTTTTTCAATTTTTTTTTAAAGTTGATTTTTTTTTTTTAAATCGACAACAGCAGTCTCAAATCAATGTAAATGATTTTTTCCAAGGAAATGCTACACAGCTGAGATACGGACATGAACGTTTAGGTCAACTGTCATTTAATAAAAATTAATCTATACAGTGTTGTGCATTTAATTTTTATTATTATTATTATTAATGTATTTTCGGGTCCGTAGAATCCTCAGACTAAAAAGAATCCGCAAGTACAACAACTGAGCATTCAAATGGCCGAGAAAATATATATTTTTTCTACTTAGTTTCAACCTCTGTTCTTAGTGTTCTCCACTTTTCAGTGTTATTTAAGAAATTTGGGTTGTTGGGTTCGCTCGTACCCCCCGCCCTGCAAACAGGACGTACTCTGATGAGCTTCACAGAATCTTGTGAAGGAAATGGTCTATGACGTATAAACAGGGGCGTAGCACGGTAATTGTTATGGGGGGGGGGTAAATTTTTTTGAAAAGGGCACTTGCACATCCGTTGTAAAATGTAGACAGGTTTTTTTTCTCCGGACACTTGGCCTCCGTAAAATCAAAAATCTGTCGATGGGGGCGCTGTTCAAAACCGACAATTATTGATACATGTGCGCAATTCTGAAAACGGGCACCCAAAACGGCAGATGCCACACAAAAAAGGGCACGACTTCTTTTTGGAAAAGGGGACTTGGTCAGACAAAACGGCACTCTTTACAAATTATTGGGGGGTAAGCCCATTGAAAAAAAATGGCATTTGAATAGAAAAAAGGCAGTCTTTACACAATATTTGGGGGGGGGGGGGGGTAAATACTGGGTGGCGGTAAATACGTTTCCGTACTTTGGCAAAGCTTTTTACGCCAAAGTTTTCATGAGACTTTCATTCCCTGACACATGAGGGCGCTATTATCGCGCGCTGGACATGGGTAGGATTAGGCCTCGGGAGTTGTATTGTAGAGACGACTGGATAGTTCAGGCAATTACAGGTAGGTGGCCTAGTAGTAGTAGTATCAAAACACTTTTGTTTTACTTAATAAAAGTCAACGAAATGTATTGCAGTACTTGTACTAAATGCTAAGCGTCAAATGAAATGCTCAATGTGTGCTGTATCCATTTTCACGAAAAGGATGCGACACAATACAACACAACACACTTAGCATGCTTCAGCTTAGCCCCACTAGTGTGGCCGTCGGTATGCTGCGCTGAACCGCAGCATACCGACGGCCACACTAGTGGGGCTAGCTTCAGCTTAGTCTTGGTGCAGAGCATAGCCCAGGTTAGCCCCATAAATGTGGCCTATTTACTGGACTGCCTCCGTAAACATAGGCCACACATCCACATGTACAAAAATCGTGTCGACGGAGCCAAATTTTGATTTTCACATTTAGGCTTAGTTTGTAGGTTTTTTTTGCTTTAGAAGCATACTCACCCTCTTTACAGGCTAATCAGAAAGTGCTGCCTTTTTCAGATGTCTAATTTTTGTGAAATTTCATGTTGAAATTTTGATACGCAAACGTGTAAAAATGAATCTGGAAATTTCACGAAAAATATACATCTGAAAAAGGCAGCACTTTCTGATTAGCCTGTAAAGAGGGTGAGTATGCTTCTAAAGCAAAAAAAACCTACAAACTAAGCCTAAATGTGAAAATCAAAATTTGGCTCCGTCGACACGATTTTTGTACATGTGGATGTGTGGCCTATGTTTACGGAGGCAGTCCAGTAAATAGGCCACATTTATGGGGCTAAGCCCAGGTTAGCCCCATAAATGTGGCCAATTTACTGGACTACCTCTGTAAACATAGGCCACACATCCACCATGTACAAAAATATGTCGAACTTTGTCAAATGTTGATTTTCACATTTAGGCTTAATTTGTAGTTTTTCTTGCTTAAGAAACGTGGTAATGGGAAAAGTTCCATACTCGGACGTCAATTTATCTGCTGCCAAACATATTAATTGTCACCTCACCTTGTCATTTGAACCAAGAGAAATCCAGGAAGCTGTGTTAAGGTGAAAAATTTTACTCAAAATGTGTTTTTAGAGCACATTTTGGATGCATACGTCCTGCAGAACTAACTTGAAGCAGCCGGTCAAAACTGATTGTAGTGGCTGAAAGACAGCGGTACGTTATACACGTGACATCAACAACCATGACGTCGCATGAGCCTGCCAATGATAGTGCAATACGTCATTATGAATATTTATTTTCTCATGAATATTTAGTTTATTTCAATGGATACTTCAAATACGTCCAAAGATTGATTATTGCAACAGCGATCGTGCGCGGCCTAGCGGTTAAGAGTCTCGTGTATCAAGCAAGCGTCAGAGGTTCGAATCCCGATGAAGTAACTGACTGATTAATAAATAGAAATTAAGGAAAGGAGAGGGTGAGAGTAGAGGAGGGAAAGTGGAGGAATAACCATAAATGATGTAACTTTTGGCGCTAGAAAATTAATTGAAAAAAGTGACGTCCGAGTACGGAATTTTTTCCGTGGTAATCCTTACTTTTAGGACACCTCTATTTTGTACGAGTTCTGTTCAAAACTGACTTTTGCAGATGACTGTCCAGTACCAAAGTGACTTTTGCAGGCTAAAGAAGTCTTTTTTCTTCAGACAAACTCATGTTACATGTATGATGTAGGCCTAGTTATAATTTTGAAAGCACTTTCAAAGAAAATGTGACTTTCCTACCTTTTTTTGCAGTTCGCCATCTTGCTTTTTAAATTTATTTTCTGTTTTTCATCGTCGTCTTTAACCCCTCATAAATCAAAACCCTGCCCTCTTTCTACAAAATCAAATCTGCTGATATTCAAGAGGTGTCATTGCCAAATGTTCAAATGTGTCAATAAATATCAGAATGTCACTTTTGAGTGTCATTTAGTCAGCTGTTTTGGTGAGTCTTTTAACCTTATATAGGAAAGGGGTCCTAAAAGTAAGGATTACCCGAAACATACTCACCCTCTATATAGGCTGATCAGAAAGTGCTGCCTTTTTCAGATGTCTATTTTTCGTGAAATTACCAGATTCGTTTGCACACGTTTGCTTATCAAAATTTCAACATGAAATTTCATGAAAATTAGACATCCTGAAAAGGCAGCACTTTCTGATTAGCCTATAAAGAGGGTGAGTATGCTTCTCAAGCAAACAGAAATGGGTCTGTCCACAGTAAATGTCACAACTGTGTGACATTGCTGGAGAAATTTTAACAACAAAATTCCCCCCTCTTTTTTGGTTTGTGTTTAACATCCATGTGTATGCTTGTTAACCAAGAAAGGCCAAGATAATTCAAAAAGTGTTTAAGAAGTTATGGCAAGTTAATCTTGAAGACATAACGTATGTCACAGGGACAGACATATTTCTTCGCTTCATCCTAGTTTTCACAAAATTACATATAATTCAATCACACTTGATATGGTGTCATTTACTACCCCAATGTTAATATTCAAGGAACTTTCAAAGAGACTGTAGTCTTTCTTCAGGATTTACAAGGTGGATGATGCAGAGAAAATCACGTTTGTCACTGGGACAGACAAAACAGCTTGAACGATTCATTTGTTTCTCGAAGATGACCTTTTTCATCACACCAGAGTTGTAAGTGCCCTAAAAATCCTATGCAGATTTTGTTTACGTTGGCCAGTCAATCTGTGATAACCTGAAAGTGAGAAATACTGACATGTTTTTGATATCATGTTTGTTACATGGACAGACATTGGGCGTCATGTTTGTCACATGGACAGACAAAACAATTTCTTAGTTAATTTTTTTAGAAAATAAATTATAATTTTAACATTAAAGGCCCCTGTAAACTCCTATTTCCAATCTCTTAAGACTAATCAACCCACATAATTAAATTACCATGAATAAATGCTGACGTGTATTAAACATCACGTTTGTCACATGGACAGACATACATGTATTGTGTATAAAATTTCTATCTAGAAATAAAAATGTGACTGATAATTACCCAAACGTTTTAACTATTCTCTCAAGTTAATTTGTGATCATTTTATTTGCATAAAGACTACTTCAATAGATGAACAGCGTGTAATTTTGTTTCAATGAATCACGTTTGTCACAAGGACAGACTCATTTATCATGTTTGTCACATGGACAGACTTTTTGTGTTTTAAAGTCAAATTTAAGAATGAAAACAGTATTGATCATACATGTAAGCCAATATTTTTCTAAATTAGTTTATAATAATCTTAATTACATAAAGACTTACTTTATTTTAGATGAACACCATGTAGTTTTTGTTTCAACGTTTGTTACATGGACAGACATGTGCATGTACACTATAGTATCACGTATGTCACCTTCCTGGGAGCTGAGGACAGACGATCTTCTCAATCTCTGTTCAACAAAATGGACTGACTTCTAATAAAAAAATTATGGCAGTTGTATTGCACATACCTTTGTTATCAATGTATGTGCACTCATAAGACTAGTCTTTAAAGATTTTTATGGTTGGCAAGAAATTAAATCATGTGACATACGTGATCAAAAATGGACAGACATTTGTATTTCTTTTACATGGATCCGTGTTTTTGTTTCTAAACTGAACAAAAAGCCACAAAAAATTATATGCATTAAAGGTGAGCAGTTTCCTCAGCAAAATGTACATGTTTTGTTGAAGTTAGCTGTTGATAACATGGAAAAAACAGCATGTATCACATTTGTCACTCTGTGGACAGACGCCGTGACATACGTGATTGCTGAATTTTCTGCATTTAAATTCCTGTTTAAACTAATTTTAAAAAAAACATAGAGCTTTTGATTTCAACTTATATCTCATCTATAACATTTTCAGTACCCATGAACTGTTTTTTCCCTCATTTTAATGCCTATTTTACATAACCTGAAAAACATGAGTACACACAGTTATATACATGTCCCACCAGGACTCCCCAAAAAAAGCTGGACATTTTTATCAAATTTCTCATTATTTCAACAACTAACATCCAAATCCTTTATTATTATGTACACTATATCTCTACTATTGAATGACTACTACTACAATCATTGAAGTTTATTTCTTGACTTTTAACATGGTTTAAATGAGAGCTATTTTTCATGTTGTGCAGTTGTGACATTTATTGTGGACAGACCCAACTACAAACTAAGCCTACATGTAAATGTGAAAATCAAAATTTGACAAAGTTCGACATGTTTTTGTACATGGTGGAAGGGAAAAAATTCCATACTCGATCGCCACTTTTTTCAATTAATTTTCAAGCGCCAAAAGTTGCGTCCTGTATGGTTATTCCCTCCACATTCCCTCCTCTACTTTCATCTTCTCCTTTCCTTTACTTCTATTTATCAATCAGTCACTTAGGCCTACTTCATCGAGATTCGAACCACGGACTCTTGCTTGACACACGAGACTCTTAACTGCTAGGCCGCGCACGATTGCTGTTGCAATGATGAATCTTTGGACGTATTTGAAGTAGCCATTGAAATAAACTAAATATTCATGAGAAAATAAATATTCATAATGACGTATTGCACTATCATTGGCCGACTCATGCGACGTCATGGTTGTCGATGTCATGCATTGCTGTTGACCGGCTGCTTCAACTTAGTTCTGCACGATGTGTGCATCCAAAATGTGCTCTAAAAACACATTTTGTCAAACTTTTTTTTCACCTTAACACAGCTTCCTTGATTCCTCTTGGTTGAAATCAAAAGGTGAGATGAACATTAATATGTTTGGCGGCAGATAAATTGACGATCGAGTCTGGAATTTTTCCCGGTGGAAGTGTGGCCTATGTTTACGGAGGTAGTCCAGTAAATTGGCCACATTTATGGGGCTAAGCCCATGTCCAAATGTAAAAAAAGCGATCCGTAGAGTCCTTGTTACTCGGACTAGGCTAATCAGAAAGTGCTGCCTTTTCCGGATGTCTAATTTTCATGAAATTTCATGTTGAAATTTTGATATGCAAACGTGTGCAAACGAATCTGGAAATTTCACGAAAAATAGACATCTGAAAAAGGCAGCACTTTCTGATTAGCCTATAAAGAGGGTGAGTATGCTTCTTCAGCTAAAAACCCTACAAATTAAGCCTAAATTAGTCCCACTAACTGGGGCACTAGAACTCCTTTTTTGACATTTGGGATGTTGGTCTTTCGTACTAGCGTCCCACAACGGAAATATTGTCAAAGTGACAATGTCAAAGTTCACCACAAAAATCACGCAAAATACTTGACAAAAATGAAATCACAAGGTGAGGTGAAAATTGATGTGTTTGGCGGTAGATAAAGTGGAGGCCTTGTAAGGAAAACTTTCCAAACAGTGCCCTCTTACATTTTTAAAAGACCCTTGTGTAGTAGAACTTCAGCTAAAGCCACTCTTTCCAACCAGCATGTCAAAGAAGAGTTGTAGGGTCAAAAGGTACTCGGACTTCCATTGTTTAAGGGTGACTGAAAGTGGCCTGATTTTCTTTTTCAGTGTCTGCTGACCCCTGAAGTCTGAGTCCCAGAAGTCTGCATCCATTCTGAGCTAGAGAGTCCCATCTTGCTCTAAGATGCCAACCATCATTGGTTTTGAAGGGAGCGCCAACAAGATTGGTATCGGGATTGTCAGGGATGGGGTTGTACTATCCAATCCTAGACATACCTACATCACACCACCAGGGCATGGTAAGGTTGAAAGACTCGAGAGGTTCAAACAACCTTTTTAGATTGTCAGGCAAAAATTTCATCTAACAGACAAAGGATTTTTGGCTCTCTGTTGTGTTTGATGGCTCAAAATTTATGGCATTTTTATAGGTTTTCTAATATTTACATAGCTGCTTGATTATTAACCCTACCCCCTGGAGTGAATTACTAGGAACCTTCCTCACTCCTTCAAATTCCAACACCGTACGGTAAACTCAACACCCAAACTGTTGGACTCTGATTATGGTGGTATGCCTGACCCCATGTAAAGCATAATCAGTTTACTAGTGCAGTACCCACTCCAACAGATTCCAACAAACCCTGGTGTTGGAGTTTGACTGGATGGGGATTGTTAGGGTTAATAAATGAGAATTTCTGATCTCCTAAAAGAGTCACACTTTTTGATAGAGGGGATAGTTAGTTAAGGAATTTGGTTTTGCTTAAATGTAATTGTTGAATGTATTAAGAGACAAGGCCAGTGGATTAGTACAGTATTGCAGCTGATATTTGAAGAAGTGTTTAAAGACGTAAATCCGATACATGTCTCTTTATGCTTAGGATTCATGCCACGGGAGACTGCCAAGCATCACCGGGCTCATGCTATCGAGATTTTAAAGAAGTAAGTGGACATGTGCGAAGTGTTTTGTCAGACAAAACCATAGAGCTATATTAAATTACTAGAGCGCTAACTCCTCATTCTTGCGCGCGGAGACGCTTTGAAGCCCCTCTAGGCGCAGACATTTTGAATTTATGTGCGTGTTTGTAGAAGACAATCAAAATAGATGGATTGAATTTTAAAAGTGTACTCTAAATGCAACGCGCAAGTAGAACATACGCAAACAACTTAAGCGCGTCATGACAGTTTAAAAAACGTCAAGGCAAAAAGCATCTGCAGCGGAGGGACGCGCACACATTGCGCTGTTTGCGTAGAGCAAAATGAAACGCTCATTTGCTGATTGTGCATTTCGGTTTTGGGCGTATCGGCTTCGATGACGCGCACCGGTATGGAATACAAACGCAGATATGCAAATAGCCGTACAAAAGCCTTACAAAATTTCGAGTTTTCCATAGGTTTGTGCACAAACATGGATGCGCCCATCAGGCATTACTTTGTTCATGTACATCGAGTTAGCGCTCTAGTAATCTAATATAGCTCTATGGACAAAACGGACACTTTGGGCAGCTGAACGAAGATGGGTTTTAAATATTAGTCCAGTGAGCATTGAGGAGGACCCTGACATGTTAGTTAACAGGCAAATTTTGGTGGCGATGTGTTTATTGGGACTCCAGCTACCTCCCATAAAAATTCAACCAAAATCAACAGTGGGGAAATATTTTATTCAATTAAAAAACAAAACGGGCGAACAATATTGAAAGGCATGTACATGTATCTGCAACACCTATAAGCGAAATCCACCCCCTTGAATAATTGGGAAAGGATCCCTGCATTTTTTCAAGCCGAACTGATATAAAATGACAATAACTGAATGAACCAACATTATTACGAAAAACAGCATTTTAAGAATGTCATTGTCGTCATTGTTGTCATCATCAAAATACAAAATGGCTACTGCCCCCAAAACTGTTCACAATTTCCAGAGATGGCCCTAGGGTAATAAATACCAAAAAAAAAAACTAATTACATTTTTTTTCTGACGAATACCATTAGCATGCGCAAAAAAAGGGGGAGGTATTGGGTCTCGCCCACCCCAATTCAGGCCTCAACACACCAAACCCCACACACTAGCACGTTTGTTTATGGTGTAAATCGAGAATTTTCTTTTGTTCCTCTCCCCTTTTCCTTTGTTTGTACATGTACCTTAACTTTTCCCGCAACATCTCTCATTGGTTTTGTACATGTTTTCCAACCGAAGAGTCCTCAATTCAGTTTCTGTCCTCGATTCATCGATGATGTTGTACGTGCGTGTCATCAATTTACACCATAAACACTCACTTGCTGGGTTGTGCATGTGTTTTTGAAGCCGCCATGCTCCACTGCCCTTACTGGAATCTAACCAACTTATGATGAACCTGCATTGGCTTAGTGTTGTTCCTACTTGGCATCAGTAATTGGGTCGAGGGCATTTCGGGCGCATTTTTAAGAGCTTAAAAATAATATTTCCCCACGGACAAAATTGGGTGAATTTTGTGTGTGTGTTAATGACAGCCATATAAAGGTTTCTGAGTGAAAACTTGGTTGTTTACTAACATGTCAGGGTTGTCAGTTCTTACCGGACTATACTGATAAAAGTGGAGATCTTCTCTCCAGTGATGGTTTAATGTTTGAAGTGTGGATTTTCCATGGCGAAATTAAGCCCATTGAAGTGTGGATGTCACAAAGCAGAAAACAGAAAATTTTATTAGGCATAGCCATCAGTACACAGCATGGATATGTACCAAGGTGAGCTTTGAAAATCTGAACATTGTATGTTATGAATATTCAAGTCTCTTTCCATAAATATGATCTCCCCATGTTATGACATCCCAAAATACGTTACGTTCATCCAGTGTGTCGTCCATTTCTTCATGCTTATAAGTGTGTCGTTATTGATCTTATACAAATTAAACATTGTCAACAAAGGCAGGAAAAACAATGGGATTTAGTTGCCATTGAAGCGAGACATTTTTCAGAGAGCAGGGTGGACATTTTGTTAAAGGGAAGATACAACATTTGCAAACATCAAAAAACGAAATGATTGAATTATCACGAAAGACCATACTGAATTTTTAGGGAATGACAGTCTAAAGCATCCTGTACAATCATGGCTCCCGGTGTGCTGACATTTTCAAGAAAATTTGCATTTTGCCAAGGCTGGTCGGCTGACCAGCGTTGGAGAAAACTGGCTTTTTTTCAAAAACTGCTCCGAATTTTCATATTTAGGTGTTCCGCATTTTCTTTGCAATTTATTACACACCTGTTAAGGAGTACAAGCCTGCCAGACTGATTCTCTGACCATACAATTCCCAAAGTCTATAAATTGCTCTGTTTCATATTAAGTGGGGTTCGGGGAACCAGACTACAAGAACATGATTGGTTTTCTTGGTTTTTCAAGCATCTACGAACCCAAAACGTGAAACAAGTCAGTTGAACAATATTTGCTACAACACACTAATCCTCCAAGTCCATTTATTTCTGAAAATTGCAGCAAAAGCAAATGTTGTACATTCCCTTTAAAACCAATGGTTTGGTTGCATTGGCAGGTGTATGGATGAGGCTGGGCTGAAACCAGAAGACATCGATTGCGTTTGCTACACCAAAGGTTTGATGTTACACAAATCATTTGTCTATTATATTGAATTGATGAACCGTGTAGAATAACAACCACCACAATTTACTGTGTCCTCCGTTTAAAACCCTACCTCCCTACTTACTTTTACTATGTAGAAGACCATGTCCGTCTATTAAAATCCATCACTCACTCTGCTTCACATAATGCTTAAACTTAAAGGGAATATACAACATTTGCAAACATCGAAAAATAAAAATAACAAGTTTTTACAAAATACCTTACTAGGATGTTGGTAAATGACAGTCTAAAGTATCCTGTAAAATTATGGCACCTGGTGTGAAGTCATTTTCAAGAAAATGGTATTTTTGTATACATTTCCAACGGTGATCGGCCGACCACCGTTGGAAAAACCTAACTATTTTTCAACTACTGCTCCAAATTTACAATTTTTTTCAGTCCAAATTTTGTTTGCTATTGGTTACATGTTCATGAACGGGTGCAGGCCAGCTAGACTGGTTCCCTTACCTTACAATATTCCAACATCTATAAATTGATCCATTTTATCTTCAGTGGAGTAAGGGAACCAGACTACTTAAACAATTTAGTTTTTCTTGGTTTGTCAATCATTTTCGAACACAAAACTTCAAACATGTCAGTTAAACAATATTTGATCTATTATACTAACCCCTCAAATAGTTCATTTCTGAAAATTACAGTAAAAGCCAATGATGTACATTCCCTTTAAGGACCAAATCTGTTGAAATCCACCACTGGTGCTGGTGGATTTTGATGGCTTTAAGGACCAAATCTGTTGAAATCCACCACTGGTGCTGGTGGATTTTGATGGCTTTAAGGACCAAATCTGTTGAAATCCTCCACTGGTGCTGGTGGATTTTGATGGCTTCAGGACCAAATCTGTTGAAACCCTCCACTGGTGCTTGTGAATTTTGATGGCTTCAGGACCAAATCTGTTGAAATCCACCACTGGTGCTGGTGGATTTTGATGGCTTCAGGACCAAATCTGTTGAAATCCTCCACTGGTGCTGGTGGATTTTGATGGCTTCAGGACCAAATCTGTTGAAATCCTCCACTGGTGCTGGTGGATTTTGATGGCTTCAGGACCAAATCTGTTGAAACCCTCCACTGGTGCTTGTGAATTTTGATGGCTTCAGGACCAAATCTGTTGAAATCCACCACTGGTGCTGGTGGATTTTGGACCAAATCTGTTGAAACCCTCCACTGGTGCTTGTGAATTTTGATGGCTTCAGGACCAAATCTGTTGAAATCCACCACAGGTGCTGGTGGATTTTGATGGCTTCAGGACCACATCTGTTGAAATCCACCGCTGGTGCTGGTGGATTTTGATGGCTTCAGGACCACATCTGTTGAAATCCACCACTGGTGCTGGTGTATTTTGATGGCTTCAGGACCACATCTGTTGAAATCCACCGCTGGTGCTGGTGGATTTTGATGGACTCGGTACACATGGTTTAATACCTGCCAATATTACCCAAAATGGGGGGGGGGGGGGGGAGGGGGGGGGGATGGATTCTGATGGGAGTTGGTAAGGTTAGGTTTATTGTGCAGAGATGCCAATTTTGGAGTAATTATTAGGATTTTGAGGCATGTTACTACCGTAATTTCCTGCGGATAAGACGCGTCTTATCTGACTTTCTAGACCACAAAAACATGGCTGCGCCTTATCTACAGGTGCGCCTTATCTGGTGTCGCTTGAGTTCAAAGTGACGGTCTTTGTGTGAAGAATTCTTTCAATGCCGCAATCAATAATGCGGTCAACCAAGGCTCAACTCTCCAGACATTGTGACTGTATTTTCATTCCAACAATGCCGCGATGTGTTGATCCCCCATGATCGTGCTTTCATTCCAACAATGCCGCAATGCGTTGATCCCCCTTAGTGATCGTGCTTTCGTTCCAACAATGCCGTCATACAAACGTTTTTCTTTGTGGCCGTTTTTTCATTTCGAAAATGCTGCAATCAGAATTACTTAAACGTTTGGAAATCGCATTCACTCAAGTTCTATTGTGTGAACGTTGAGGGTGTTTATTGTACAGGATATCTTCGAAGTCTGCAAGCCTGAAGATCAAGATGAAAACAGTGCGAGTCGGTAAAAGCGGCTCAGGAAAGCGTACTTCCGGCCCGAGCGCCATGTTATGCATACAGAGACCGCACGAACCTCAGTGCACGTGTGGCCGAACATTTTGTAGAAACACGCTGCGGTGTATCATCAAGTCCGAGCGGTAAAATCTCGTTAAAATATATATTTCAACGGACAAATACATACACAGAGAAGAGAGATCACGTTCTGAGAATTAATTTGCGGAAATTCTCTTTCTCCACCGATGTATGTTATTTTCTACGATCCAAATTCGTCCTGATATGCTACTGTAGTCATGCACGGAACATCATGGTCCGGTACCGTACGTAGGCCGTAGTCACTGGTTCCTGGCCCACATCATAGCTTCGATTCTGTAAGCATGCGATGGGAACCAACGAATACTGATGGCACTGCTGCCGCACGGAACATCGTACAGCGGCATGGCTTCGACGACGTGCATCACAAATGCGTCAGAATTACAGGCCTTTTCGTCAAGATTTAGCGTGTCAAGATGAAATAATATCGTGTAAACGATTATGTTGTGCATGCAAATGGCGTGTGTAATATTACTGTGCGTATCGGCGGCTGAAAATGTGATCGGCAATTTGTTTTCTGTGTACGGTGAGTAATTATACTGACACTGTGACAGCTCGGTTACTTCTCCCACGCGGTCTGGGTAAATTTTCCCGTGTCGAAAGTCCAAGTGCGGACAGTGGTCACATTTGACCATTTCTCATTTTACTATCGTCTCGGTAAAACCTTCCAAAAAAAAAGTCCAGTGCGGACACGGCTTAATTCATCCTCCGAATAGTGTGATCATTCTAAGGCAACACAATGGCCCCTTTGTGGCGATGTACCGACACCGGGTGACGCCTGGTGTTCTTCTGTGTGCGGTCAAACATGCGTCTTATGCGGCGGTGCGCCTTATCTGTTGGCGTTTGAATTTTTTTGGGGTGATTTTAGGGACCTGCGCCTTATCCGCCGCGCGCCTTATCCGCAGGAAATTACGGTACTCTTGAAAATTCCAGCTGTCCTATATGCCAACATTGTGGTTACTCTGAAAAGTACTGTGGTTACTCTTAAACTTGCCTGTTGTCCTATGTATTTACATTAGCATTACTCTTTGCAGGAAGAATCATTACTATTTTGTAGTCTGTAAAGTTGGCATCTCTGATTGTGTTTGAATGGAGTCCAATTTGAGAATGTCAAGAAAATTCCAAATTCTGCCAAAACTTGCAATTGACTTTGCTACCCTTTGTGATAATTATGGGAAACCTTTGGACGTTGCAAATGATAAGGTGTGCAAGACTAACATTTAATGTTCTCTTCTTTTTCTTTGGTTCAGGACCAGGTATGGCAGCGCCACTAATTTCCACCGCCGTTGTAGCAAGAACCATAGCTCAGCTGTGGGACGTTCCCATCATAGGCGTCAACCATTGCATCGGGCGTATCCTTAATCGTAAAACCTTACGCTCGGAATCCCTTGCATATCCTCCGAAATCCACCACTGTGCACGAAACCAGTGGCCTATTCCTTGTTCATGTACTTCCCAGTCAAGTGAGGTTGTTTTTCATGGAAGGTAATGGTGGCTAGCCAATAGACCAATCAGGGCATGATAACAATTCTATCACGAAGGCCCCCTTCAATGGCGAAAGCATTGAGCTAGCTATTGTTCAGATAATCCGTCACGGGGCAGTTGCTTTGTACAATAGCGTGCACAATGGTTTCTCCATTGAGGGGGGCCTTGCGAGTGAACAGTGGCCGCGTGCCTTCCTAAATTCTGTAAAATCCTGCAATTCCTTTCGGTCAATTTTGAAATAAAACTGGCAGAGCCAGGTTTCTGACTCACAGCTTTTAAATGTCCTTCAATGGTTATGAAATTAACTGAGACCAGAAACTGGAGTAGTTTATGCATGTGTTTCTTTAAAGCCAGAGTCCATCATTTGCAGCTATCCAAAAAATAACTGGCGTATTTATTGTTGAAAAACATACTTGGTTGAAAGATAGTAAGGGGACTAAACTTAAATTATTCTTTCTGGCAAGCTGTCATTTTGAAGAAATCAACGAAAGAAGGCCTTTTCAACGGTGCATCTTAAGAAGCACCCTTGGAAATTTCCATTAGTAGTTTGTTTTTTTCAATAGGCGAAGTGTGCGCAAGCGTTGGCACGACGCACACGCGCGCGTGGTTGCTATAATTGGTTGGAATGGTGCGCGACATCGCGTAGCTGCAATCGGCTCAGTGAGAACGTGTCTCGGGCGCTGAATTCAGGTCCAATTTAAAACATGATTCAGCAACTTTTGATTTGAAATCGAGATCCTAGAATGGTGTTTTTCTCGAAATATACAGCTGAAGCTGAGCTGAAACTTCATCAGGTTAGCTGTTCAGCACCCTTCTTTAGAATAGCACAAATTACAAATGATGGACTATACCTTTAACTAAGATATCAGATATAGAAATGGGGAGGCTGGTAACTGGTTCCCACAACCCGACTGTGCTGTATGTCAGTGGGGGAAACACCCAGGTAAGTTTACCAGTGAGTACCGGCTTGGAGGAGGAAGCAAGAATCTACATGTAGTTCTAGTCTGGCATCAGAATAGTGCCTCTGGGTCACGATATTGGCAAAATCGTCATGATCTTGGTAGATTTTGTTTCCTTTTTGACGACGACTACAATTACCTGTACTGATCTTTGGTAGTCATCTTCGTGTCTAAATACATGTTTCTAAATATTTAAGTTTCTAAAACAACATTGTATTCCTAGCATAGATACTGTATTAGGCCCCCCCCCCCAAAAAAAGTCTCCAGTTTCTTGTATGGAGCTTGCCCAAAAAAGTGGTGCGGCGACGCGGCTTTTTTTTTTTTTTTACTTTTTATTTTCTTCAAATCTCGGCTCATGACTGCAAATGGTGCCGGACTAAATTTTGTGCAAAATGTATGGGAGCCCAGAGAGGCCTCATAAAGCTTATACCATATCGTAACTCCATCTAAAAACAGGTTAAAATTGTGCAGCAGCAGGATGCCAGTCAAACCAGTGAGTTTGGGGGTTTTGAGACATCATGTTACATTTTTTTACAAAAAACGTTTTAATTTTGCCGATGCGCATGGCTAAGGCGACGCGCGCATACCAGAAACCGGAGACTTTTTTTTTGGCCATAATTGTTTGCCTGCCACTGGAGGGATGCCAATGACCTTGTCAAAGCTAAGTGATATTTTGCATTGTTTCAGGTAATTGCCTACTCCCAGCACAGATATCGTATCTTTGGTGAGACCATTGATATTGCCGTGGGGAACTGCCTGGACAGATTTGCAAGAATTCTCAAGGTATTTGTCTTTTTTTAATTTTGTAGAATTGCTCTTTTATTTGTAGAAATTGTAGAATTTGTAGACCGTATCGTTCAGGCGGAGATTTAGGGCAATGGTTTTGTATCACTCGAATGCCTCAAATTTGTAGAATGCCATGGTCCAATGGTTACAGCGTTTGACTCATCTATGATGGTACGTGGGTTCAAAACCCTGCCTGGAATATGGTGTTTGTGGCCTTGGGCAAGACACTTAACTACAATTGCCCCTATCCACCCAGGAGTATGAATGGGTACCTGTGAGGGGTAGAAGACCGAATGTGTGCTGATATCGGCTGCCCCTTGGTCTCGTGACCTGATGAACGGGGGAATAATAAGCCTTTTCGGAGTTCCAACTGCGCATTCATAACCTGTGACAACGCGCATTGTTTGTCTCAAATGGCCTTTGACAACATCGCGCCACTGACTTTACAAAAAGGCTGTTTGTGCATTGTGGGTACTGTCAAAGGGCATTTGAGACAAATAATGCGCGTTGTCACAGGTTACGAATGCGCGCAGTTGGAACTCCGAAAAGGCTTATAGTAAAGCACTTTGAGATTGTTGGTACGATTGAAAGCGCTATATAAGCATTACAATTTATGTCTTGGGAGCAAATATTTTGTGCATTCATCCTGACTAACTTAAAATAGCAAAGAATACCCTGTGAGACATCCTTTCAGTAAGCAATGCTACCTAGTTTTTTTGTAACTAATTTGTATTGTGTAGAGGTATGAAGATGGCAATACTTAAACAAATTGTGTGTTCGTACTTTGCAATTTACACCGATACCTATTTTTATTAATGTTTCTCCAGCTGTCAAATGACCCAAGTCCAGGATACAACATTGAACAAATGGCAAAGAGGTGAGTTGAACTGTTAAAGCCAGAGTCCATCATTTGCAGCTATCCAAAAAGGAGCTGGCGTAATTATTGTTGCAAAACATACTTGGTTGAAAGATAGTAAGGAGACTAAACTCCCTGTGAAATTATTCTTTCTGGCAAGCTGTCGTTTTGAAGAAATCAACGAAAGAAGGCCTTTCCAACGGTGCTTCTTAAGAAGCACCGTAGGAAATGCAAATTAGTAGTTCGTTTTGTTATTCGGGGAAGCGTGCGCAAGCATTGGCATGACGCACACGTGGTTGCTGTAATTCGTCGGATCAGTGCGCGACATCGCGTAGCTGCAACCGGCTAGTGAGAACGTGTCTCGGACACTGAATTCAATTCAAAACATGATTCAGCAACTTTTGATTTGAAATCGAGATTTTAGAATGTTGTTTTTCTCGAAAAATGCAGCTGAAGCTAAGCTGAAACTTCATCAGATTGGTTGTTCAGCATCCTTTTTCGGATATTGGGCACTTTTGTTGCTTCAAACGAACAAAATGCACAAATTGCAAATGATGGACTATACCTTTAAATCAGTAACTTTAAGAAGTGATGAGTTTTATCTTGGTGGTCTCCAAACTTTGGAAAACTTGAAATGCTCCTCAGGAAATAGTGCCTGTTCTAATTGGAAAAACATCCCATTTGCATTTTCCTTTTATACAATTTTTGTTCTTTTCTAAATTGTGATCGATCAAGTTTTGCTGTTACTTCTTTTTCTAGAGGAAAGGTTTTCATAGAGCTGCCATACACAGTCAAAGGAATGGATGTCTCCTTCTCGGGCATTCTCTCCTACATTGAGGTAAAATTCAGCACATTTTGGAGCCAAACTGATTTTTTTTCCAGTAGCCAATTGCGCCATCATAAATATATGTGACCGGCTCCACAAAAAGAGTATTAAGTCGCTCTGAGCATTATTATGTAATAGCCTGCTCAACATTGAGCGGGTGAAAATTTTGTCAAACTGTGATTTTTCATTTTTTGTTATGAATGACATCTCTGATACCTACATGTACAGTCTCAGGTTTCATTCACAGAAATGTTGTTTTTGGTGAAAAAAGTGGGAAAAACAACCATTTTGTGTGCATCGTTCTGTTGTTCTACAACATAGTCAGCTATTGCAAAGCCTGTTTTATCAGTTGTGTAATTTGAACTCCAAGGAAGTAATTAATATGCAAATACGTCATCTCCAGAACTTAATTTCACTTTTTTTGCGACAAAATACCTTTTTTTGTGGAGCCGGTCACATATAATGTGTGATGAGAATTTTTTAAAAGTTGACAACAGTAAGGTTCAGGTGTTTTCATGGAAAGTTTCCAAACTCTGGGTTGTTCCCCAGCTGTGGCTGGAGGATGTTTCTTGGCCCCAACTTGGGTAACTCCAGCTCAAAAGAGGTCCATGTCCAATTTTATTACACGAGGCTAAAGATGAAGCCAAAACTGAGACAAAACTGACTTTTCGAAAACGGCATAACTGGATGTATAAAAAAAAAGAAGTCAAGTTTTCATTTAAATATAGCGTGATAAGCCCCCTCCATCCACTGCCGTATTAGAACCAATACAGTTGAGGGCGAAATCTGTTTAAAAAAATGTGCATCTATCAATAGGGAATTTCACAGTACAAGAATTTGTTCAGAGTTTCTTTCTTACTTTTTCATTTTCACAGGACGCTGCTCACAAGCAGTTGAAGGCTGGAAAGTGTACACCTGAAGATCTTTGCTTCTCTTTACAGGTGAGTTAGCTGTTAATTGTTAAACTGACTGGGCTTGCCTAGTCCAACTGAACCCTCAAGTCTGACCGCTGGTCAACTTTTCCGTTGCAGCTGGACAGCTGTAGTTGGTCAGTTTTTGACAGTTTGGGATATTGTTTTTACTCAATGACTTTATACTCGGTGACTCAGTCAGTCGGGGAGTCGGTCAGTCAGTCAGTCAGTCAGTCAGAAACTCAGTCAGAGGACATTTAGGTGGCCCTTCTGATCCAGCTAAAACATCCAAAATGTGGCAAATTTTATCGGTTTTAAGGCCCATTTTGTTGCCACAGGTGGCACATTGCAGTACACAGCGCGTCCCAAAATACCCACAACTGTTTTTGCGAGGCTGTAGCGTCGGCTCAGAAACACGTACCGCCGTTATTTTAAATAGTTGAAACTCTATCCCTTGTGAGTATTGGTTTGATATTTAAAAATGTTTTTAATTATTCGTGGTCAAATAAAGGCATGTCGAAAACAAATTCGACCGATTTCAAGGAAAAGCAATGATGCAGTACATCAGATGCAAACTCGATTTAACAATGTGTTGAAATAATTTAAAAAAATTTGATTTGTTAAAAACACATTGAACTTGAAACAAAAAAACAATGTTTTGAATTCAGTTAAGGTGTAGTCTACACGGATCAAAAAGAAAAGCAAACACAGAAGGTAAAAGGCAACGAGATTGTCACATCATGAACATGAAACATTTCCACAAAAAAAATGTGCATGATTGATTTTCCTTGAAATCGGTTGAGTTTGTTTTTGACGTGCCTTTATTTGAAAACCAATAATTTCAAAACCCTGTTGAAAATCAAGCCAATACTTACCAGGGATAAAGTTAAGATTCCAAGCTATAAAATGATATAAAAATAATGGCGGTACGTGTTTCCGCAGCGACACTAGAGCCTCGCAAAAAAATGTTGCGGGTATTTGGGGATGCACTGTATAACGAGAGATAAAAGTGACCACATTTTGTGAAATCACTCCATCAAACACGCTGTCATTTTAGTCGTCTTGTATTATCTGATATCTTTTTTGATTGTTCCTTGTTTTTTGATACAGGAGACATTGTTTGCAATGCTTGTTGAGATCACGGAGCGAGCCATGGCCCATTGTAGCTCCAGTGAGGTTCTTATTGTCGGAGGAGTCGGCTGTAAGTGGATCCCCAGAGATGAAGGGGGCATCTCAAAAATGTGCAATGTTCCTCTACAATTCCGTCTAGGAACATTTTGTGCATTTGTGTCAAGAACTGTTACTTGTTCCCAAACATGAACTTACGAAGGTCCACGTTTCAGGGAATATTGTTTGTTTGTTCTAATCCCATGCCAACTTGTAGAAAAAACTAATGCTAAGATTTGAAAGCATTGTGTTCCTTTTCATACATGCCAAACTTTCTGAGTTTCAATATGCTGTCTCACTGCACAATATAATATTTTGGAATTGTTCTGCTTTGTGTAGTAAGCAACTGTTCATTTTGTTTGAATGAGACAATTCATGGCATTATGCAAGGATCAGCCTGACTAAATTCTCACAAAATCTAACACTGTGAAGTAACCCAATAGACTTTTATCATGCTGCCACCATTTTAGTCATGTTCCCTGTGTCCAATAACAGTACTGAATGATAGTGTTGTCTGTGTAAGAAGGAACCAGACTATTTTTCCTTCCAGCCTCGCTTTGGTTACGTTGATTTGAATGGGAAAAATCAAGATGGCCGCAACATGATAATGGTCTATAGTATATTCTTTGAACAAAATTGGAACATCAAGGCCCATGTAAAGCAATAGAAGCAGGGCTGTTCAATCCAGAATCCGTTGAAATCCAAAACACACAATGTTCCAACTTGTAGATTATGGGAAGATGGGTTATCATTTTGAGGACTGTGTAGACATCTTTGGGTCCTTTTTTCTGGTGTTGCTAGGCAATGAGAGATTGCAGCAGATGATGCGGGACATGGCGGAGGAGCGAGGGGCAGTGGTGTGTGCGACGGATGAAAGGTAAGAGATTCTTTGACAGAAGGTAGCTAGAATAACTTGAAGGATGAAAATGTAAAGGTGAGCTTGTGTTGGGATGTGCGTGTTCATGGTGTCAATCGAGGACACACACGTGCAACATCATCGATGAATCCAGGACAGAAATCGAATCGAGGACTCCTCGTTTGGAAAATGTGTACAAAACCAATGAGAGCTGTTGCCAAAAAGTTAAATATAAACAAAGGAAAAGGGAAGAGGAACACAAGAAAATCCTCAATTTACACTATAAACAAACGAGTGTGATCCTGTAGTGCCAAAATTATAGAAATTCAGTAGGGGATAACTCACTAATGTGCAGTGGTATACAAATATTGAGTGGCTCAGAGTGGAATAGGAGGAATATCATCGCTCGGTAAAATCTGGACTTTTCCATTTCACGAAGCGAAAAGTCCAGATTTTACCGAGCGATAATATTCCTCGCATTTCAAAATTTAAAGCCACTCAATATTTGTTTTATGTAACTGACATGCAGATCCTTGTCCTTTGATTTACAGTTAAAATGAACTTTTATTTCAATACAAAATTCGTGGGAAATGTATTTCTCTCTTCCAAACCACCCCTTCACGAAATGTTTGAACCCAACTCTGTAGCTACTGGCTCTTGGGAACAAAACGCACTACCCGCGACGCTCAACGCGCACACCAGCATGCATTTGCACACAAATACCGTGCCATGGAACAAGGATGATCCTAACCATTGAAAAGTAAATCCCATTCACCATGGGCGAATGGGACTTTTTGAGCCCCGGCGTGAATGGGAGCAGTAATGAATGTCACATGATGTGAGTACCACCAATCAAATGACAAGGATCTGTATGTCAGTTATATAATTTTTAATGAATACACTCTGGGCATGCTGAGCAGCGGTAATAATGATTTACAATTGAGCAAGCTTGTTACCGCAGTGGAATGGGCAGCCTCCCATTGAGGCTGTTCAAGCGTTATTCCAAGTTATTAAATCATGACAATCCATTCTCTGTCTCTCAGGTACTGTATTGATAACGGAGCCATGATAGCGCAGGCTGGTTGGGAGATGTATCAATCAGGCCAGCGGACTCCCCTAGAGGAAACATGGTGTACACAGAGGTAGGTAAAAATACAGGGTGAGTGAAAAAAAGCGGAACCCAAACCCCAAACAATATATTTCATATTTAAAAAAATATGTAGAACCAAAAATGATAATGACTGGAAAGCCAATTTCATAAGCTACTTTTAGATGGAAAAATTACTGAAATTGCTCAATCCGTTCAAAGAATATCACCATTTAAACTCAATGACCCCAAAACCTGTCTCGTCCAAAAATGCGATTTCAACAATCGTCGTCACAATTGTCTTCAAACATCACCAGCGATGAAATCTTAGTTTAAACGTTAAGAATATGCAACAAAGTCCTTTTGAAGGCCCGTCTTTTCAAAAAGTAGATTTTATACATCGTATTGTTTGCCTAACCAGGGTTGTTAATCAAAATATTGTGTACTACAGTTTGTGACAGTTGTTGAAACAAGTATTCTGTGTCATTTTCTTTGTTGTTCCAAACAGTCAAAACACACAATAAATTACTTTTTTTGGACGAGACAGGTTTTAGGGTCGTTGCGTTTACGTGGTGATGTTCTTTGAACGGAGTAAGCAATTTCAGTAATTTTTCATCTGAAAGTAACTTACGAAATTGGCTTTCCAGTCATTACTATTTTTGGTGCTACATATTTTTTTAAATACGAAATATATTGTTTGGGGTTTGGGCACCCTTCAATGGAGAAACCATTGTACATGCCATTAGGACAGTCGCAGTGTTAGAATTTGCATGTGTGCTGGACGTTCAGGAGTCATAAATTAAAAACCTAAGACATTTTAATGAGAATATCAGCCAGGTTAAGGGACGGACGGCCTCTGATCATCTAATAAACATAGCCATGAAGTCGTCATGTTTGGAAGAGGCAAATGTTTATAACAATTGTTTCTGTCTTAGATGTAGCTTATGTTAAGGAGAATACACGAGAAAGTGTGGATTCTTAATTTAAGAATTCACGAGGCGCGAAGCGCCGAGTGAATTCGTAAATTAAGAATCCACACTTGCGAGTGTATTCTTCGACTGAAACCATTGCGTCAACAGAAGTATTGGAAAGAATGTTGCAACCTGACGCCACTTTTTCTTCATATATCATCTCAATGAAGGTCATTCGTTGCGAAAATAATGATAAGACATGAATCTGGGACTGAGAAATGTTTCCAATTTTGTTAAGAAATACTTGAAATGACTCTCCATAGACTTTGTACACAAGTGCGGAAGTGGCATCAGGTTGCAACATTTCTTCCTGGCGTGTTTAGCATGTGTATCGCCACACCTGTACAACCAAGTCATTTTGTGTGTATAGGCTCCTTACGTCAAAATGGATAGTTCAGACGACGATTTCTTTCTGACTAAAAGTAGATTTTGCAGTGACGGCAGAGAATCTAACAGTGAAGATGTGTCGGTAATTTTCGGAAAACAAATTTTCACGCAGACGGTCCTATTCAGGCTCATTATGGGGAACAATTGTCCGACGTGTTCAAAGTGTGGATTTGTAACTCCGAATCCACACTTTACTAAAGATTCGTCGTTCTGAATCCACACTTTGTGACCAGTGTAAGAGATTCGTAGATCCGAATCCACACTTTTAACAGTAGTGTGACATCATAGCAATGGTTTAATCCTCTAGCATCAAATTTTTTTTTGTGTGTCTTTTATGGTATTCTTTCAGATTCAGAACGGACGAGGTGGATATCACATGGAGAGAATGAGTGTCAGTGCTGAGTGCAGACAAGACAATGAGTAGGACCACCGTTGTTGCATACAAGGCTTTTGTGGCACAAGCTTGACTTCATGCACGGTTACCACCTCATTGATGCCAAAGAGAGTTACGACAGACACTGGAACGCCATTGCCACTGTGAACACAGATGAAAAGTTCATCGTTCTTTGCACCATATGCGTGTGAATCGGTGCAAGCGAGCAGTGCGTCCAACGGACACACTGCAGCTCTTGTGTGTGGTCACACAGTGCCATCTTCTGTTCCGAGCAGAGTCTACTCTTTGGAGGATCTGGCAAGGACTGAAACTATCAAGCCAGCGCGGAGGACAACAGATTTGAGTGTTGAATAGACTCGTTGCACTAGGGCTCCGTGCACAAGTACCCCCTCAACGGGTACAAGGGGAGAGTTGGGGGAGACCACTGGGAGGGACGATGCCTGATGCTCATGTAAAGACGCTACGGCTTTGTGTACATTCCGAATATAATTAGCCATGCATACTTCATGCATGCGTAAGTTTGTCCTCTGGGGTTTCAAAAGCCCCATTAAATTCATTAATAATTGTGCTTATATAGGGCTTTCCATCGTATCAACGATCTCAAAGCGCTTTACAATTATTAACCCGTTCATCAGGCCATGGGACCACGCGGCAGCCGATATCAGCGCTCAATCGGTCCTCGACCCTCACAGGTACCCATTTATACTCCTGGGTGGAGAGAGAGGCAATTGTAGTTAAGTGTCTTGCCCAAGGGCACAAGCACCATGTTCCTGGCCAGGTTCGAACCAACGCACCTTCGTACATGAGTCAAACACCGTAACCACTGGACCATGGCGTTCCACTGGACCATGGTGGACCATTTACTGTTTGTGCAGTAAAGGCCATATGCAAGGGGAAATATCTTTGGTTGTTTTGAGAATGACGTTGCTTTCAACAAACCCTTAATACAGTGTTACTAGTCAGGTGCTCTTTCAAAGTTATCTTTGCATGCCAGTAAGAACATCAAGTGGTTTATATAACTGACATACAGGTCCTTGTCATTTGATTGGTGGAAGTCACATCACGTGACATTTCATTATTGCTCCCATTCACGCCGTGGCTCAAAAAGTCCCATTCGCCCATGGTGAATGGGATTGACTATTCAACAGTTAGGATCATGCTTGTTCCATGGGGCGGTATTTGTGTGTAACTGGCAACTGCATGCTGGTGTGCGCGTTGAGCGTTGCGTGTACGGTTCCCCAAGAGCCAGAAGTTACCGAGTTGGGTTCAAACATTTCGTGAAGGGGTGGTTTGGGAGAGAGAAATACATTTCCCACCAATTTTGTATTGAAATAAAAGTTCATTTTAACTGTAAATCAAATGACAAGGATCTTTATATCAATTATATAAAACAAATATTGAATGGCTTTAAATTTTGAAATGGGAGGAATATTATCGCTCGGTAAAATCTGGACTTTTCCATTTCACTCGGCAAAAATCAAGATTTAACCTTGCGATAATATTCCTCCCATTCCACTCTGAGCCACTCAATATTTGTATACTATTGACTCTGGTTTATATAACACCCACAGAAGCATGTCCAATGGGAGAGTCTTGTAACTTATTGAAGACAGAATGGGTTGTTTTCTTCGGCGCAAAAGTTTCCAAAAAGAGACTTCAAGAGAAGGCATTTTATATTATACAAATATTGAGTTGCTCAGCGTGGCATGGGAGGAATATTATCGCAAGGTAAAATCTGGACTTTTCCATTTCACGAGGCGAAGCCGAGTGAACTGGGAAAGTCCAGATTTTACCGAGCGAAAATATTCCTCCCATTTCACAATTTAAAGCCACTCAATATTTGTTTTTATATAACTGACATATAGATCCTTGTCATTTGATATATTTGAACTTTTATTTCAATACAATACTGGAGGAAAATGTATTTCTCTCTTCCAAACCACCCCTTCACGAAAATGTATGAACCCAACGCTGTAGCGCTGGCTCTTTGGAACAATACGCGCTACGCTGAACGCGCATGCGTCATGATCCTAACTGTTGAATAGTATTTCCCATTCCCCATGGGCGGATAGTACTTTTTGAGCCGCGGCGTGAATGGGAGCAATAACGAATGTCACGTGATTTGAGTTCCACCAATCAAATGACAAGGATCTATATGTCGGTAATATAACAGGTGCTATTTTCAATGTGACAAAAAAGAGATTGTAAGGTGAATGAATTCATAAGGCCGCTGCTGCTGCAGCTATTTTGTACTGAATTTGTAGTTTGATGAAATTAACCTCTCAATGGTTTCAAAATATCACATTACTTTGTATGATTTTTTGGGGTGTTAATATTTTTATATATAAACATCTAACCCTAGAAACCTTATTGCTCAGTGTATGGAAGGCACATTTGACGTGTTGATTGGTTATGTCTTTACGGGAACCTTTACATGTAGAACTTAGGGCGAAAACGTCCAAGTTAAAAGCTAAAATGATAATTACTCCAAAATACTAGATGCAGCAAGTCAACTGTATTAGTGCATTGGTCTTTTTGTGACCCTGGGTTTAAAAGTTAAAAGAACGGAAAGGTCCATCGGTGTCATGTTCCACTTTATCAAGCTCCAATAATTGTGATGCGATCAAGCTAAATGAGTCGTTTGTCGGGAATTTTTATTTGGAGATACAAGCCAAAATAAGATCACTTCATCACATCACTTCATCACATCTCTTGGTGTTCCGACTTCCATAATTTTTTAACTAAAGATGATATAAGCATGCAGTTTTCTTAGCAGTAATGCTGAGATCGTGCTCTTTTCAAATCTGTAAAAAAAAATAAAATTGACCAGGGTCGACAAACGACTCATGTAGCTTGATCCCATCACAATTGCTAAATCCCAGCCCATTTCAGCCACTGGTCCTTAGAAGTACATATAAAAACACAGTACACTCTTAAAAAAAAATCTGTACAAGAAACACCACAAGTATTTTACTCTTTTTTCATTGTTTGTACATTTTTTAATACTTTATATTTTCAATGAAAGAAATTGGAAGTAAAAATGCCGTTTTCTTACACAGTATTTTTTACGTGTGTTTGTCTGTTTAATACAAAATGTTGATAATCGCTGTGACGTCTGTACATACACTGTGATAAAGCTAATTATATTTGCTTATAATCTTTAAATAAATGCTTGAGAAAGATTTTGTTATACTAAATTTACAAAAAGACCTATTTAACACCATTGCATTTGAGCATAAAAATATCTAAAAAGGCTATTTATGTCTTTAACCTAGTATTATACCTTTTTTTCACAATCTCTGTGTAATTATCATGCCACAATTTACAATCACGGAGAAAATAATTCTCAAGACAATTCACAATAATAGTATATAACATTCCCCAGTGAATTTCTCACCATATTGAGATGGAAAGCAATAAAAATAGGGCTCTATGCTTCGGAAATTCTGGTCAGTCGGTTTAATAATTTACAACCAATTCATTGTACATGCTTTCATTCATTCATTTAACCAGAGTAGAGGAATAAATATATCAACTAATAAGTATTCTAAATCCAATTTAATTGACTGTGAAAATCAAACAGCTCATAATACCTTTATCAAGTGATTGTCTTTCTTTTTTTGTGGGGGGGGGGGAGGGGTTTAGGTAAAGCTTATTCCTGGTGAACTTTTGTGAATTAAAATTTTAAGAGCTCAAAGGTGACTTTTTCTGTCACCTTTTCTCCATGTTGCGTACAAGTGGAATGGAACAATGAGAATTTAACCTTTTTAAATTAACATCAGTACAACAATTTACAAGAACCATGATTTCCAATTTGAAAAGTTGTTTAGGTTTGTTTAATACACGCCATCCTTTAGGCTTTAAGACTGTTGTTGAGTAATGTGACAATGCTCAATGTCATGATGTAATAATGCACAACGCTGGACTTGATTTGACAAAGAGGTTTCATGAAAACATAGTTTGCACATTTTAACATCAAATCTAGTATTGATGAAAAATTAAAGAGAAATTTGTCTATTAGTGTTGAAAACATCCGTTGTGTGCAAAAGGGTCTGAAGGAGAGGGCGGGTCGTCACCATGTTATGGGGAAGTTTTTTTATTGTTAGGGAAATTAGGACCAAGTTATGGGGACTTTCTGCTGTCTCCATACCGTCTTTGGTCCCCGTGATAACTATCGCTCATCAGGTGTGTAGTCCCTACAGTTACGGAACAAGAATGTCTGTCAGACTTTTGTCTGAGAGGGACAACCTCTTCAAATGTATCTAATTTATAAACAAGATTGTTTTTTTTTATTGGGGTCAGCAGAAGCGATTGCATATCATCTCACCTGGGTATTTATTTCATTTCTTTGATGAAAAATAAACCGATTATTTTTCAATTAGTTTATGAATTTTCCACTTACATGTATTGGTAATACCCATTATGATAAAGATTGCCAATACATTTGATTTTCTAAACATCATCCTTCCACATGAATCGTTGCCATCTTTGCCCAAAATTTACATCAGATCATGTAAGCTTCTATTCCAACATAAGTATACTTTCGAAATACTGGTATTGTGCATGCATTAAAAAAACAAACAATTAGTTCCTCTGAATTTCCAATCGTCATTTCTGCTATAAAAAAATAATAATAAAATTAAGCAATGTACACATGTACACCTTCATATTTTTTTGGTCACATATACATTCAAGTAGAAAAATAAACAAAAGAAAAGAAAATCAATGGTACATGTACCCACTTTATACAAAAACAAGAGCTGTTTTGAAAGACTTGTTAAAATAGGTTCCCCCATTCATATATAATATACATGAGACCCCCCACAAGTTTGAAAACGTGAAAGAAAATTTAACAATTTTTTGTGCAATGTACACCAAGCCAAGGTGTTTGGCCTGTATTTTTGTACTTTTTCTTTTCCTTCTTTGAGCGAATTTTTTAAAAAAAAATTTAAACTGTCAGTAATGTGGACCATCCAAACTTTCATTGCATTGCACCATATGGGCTCTGTGCTCAACTCTCCCGTAATAGTGACAAATGTGAGATGTCAGTGTCGATAATGGATGTTCTTCCATGCTATGATACTTAACATTCCGTAGTAGCGCACATGACTTGGACCCAATTTCACGGCGCTGCTAAGCACACGATTTTTTGCTAACAGAACCTCCGTCTATTTCATGGAGACTGTAAGAATAAGCACAGCAAAAGGCATGCTTACTTCAGAGGAAAATTTGCTTAACTTAGTGACGTAACAATAGAAATCTCCATGCACGCGTGACCGTTAGCACACACACGCCGTGAAATAGTGCTTAAGGTTAGCACATTTTTCTGCTGTGCTAAACACAACTTTTCTGCTAACTGTTAAGCAACGCCGTGAAATTGGGCCCTAGTGAGGTAAGAGCTTCCATCTCAAGACTGGTTCCTCCTTTTATATATCTGGAATATCATGGTGAAACCAGGAACCAGCCTATATCATTACTTGTTCAGCAAAGGCTGCGAGCAATTCAGTTGGCTATGCCCAAAAGTAACATATAGCCTATGGTATGTACGGATTCCTGTACATGCACATGTAATTAATGACACTGCACGTGAGCCACAACATATAGTCGGGTACTTTGTGGCTATGGATTTCTGTTTTTGTGTGCCACTGGTGCACCATGATGAAAAGCCGTAGCCATAGACGGAAGGCTCATTTTATTTTATACAGCCTGTGTGCTCTTCACACATCCTTATACTTAAGCTATAGAGCGCCCTCTGTAGTTCACGCACAGATCCCTTTGCTAGCAATCAAATACATTTATACAATGTTATCAACTGCACGTTTATCAACAGAAGCTTACTTTTAAAAAAAAATACCGGTGAAAGAAGACTCATATAATTTCGTGAGGTTCAGACAAAATTTCTGGAATGTATTCAAAAAATTCTTGTATTGTGGTCCTGATATTCAGTGGAATTTTGAAAGTCAAACATTCAACTATGAACTGATGAACTCGAGGTATTTGAACACGCAAGTTTAAAACTTTGACAAATGTATAACAAGATGAATGTTTGGAAGTTGACAGTGATTTCGGATTGTGGAATTAATTAACAAAAGACTGCAACGTGATCGATCAAATAAAGAGATAATAAGCAGTGTGCGTATTACAGAAATTCTGTCAGAATAAAACGTATGACAAGTGAAGTGGGTTTGAAAAAAAAGTGCATTTCATAGAGATTGTCCAATCATTTACCATGTCAACACATTATAACCCATCTTACATCCGTATAACTTTTCTACTTAAGCAAAGTAGCTGCACACACATAGATTTAGGCACAAACGATCTACATGTATCTAATGCATCATCTCAACATTAATTTACACATTGGAAAATTAAAAACCAAATTTGCTCTACATAAATTATCCATTATTTTTTGTGCAACATAAACACCACACCCGAGACACAACGAAAAATTGCAAGCAAATAAATCTTCTCATTTAAACTATAAAACATTAAAATATCTGGAATCAAATATTATACAAGTCTATGTGACGTATTTCATTTAATCATATTGCATATTTTTAAATCTCATGCAAATTCAACTTACAAAAAAAATAGGCTGTCGTTGTAAAACAAAAATTTGGATCTAGATACATTCTTTTACATGAAATATTATTCTAACACTCACAATAGGAAGAAAACTGCAACAATTGCAGCAATTATAATCAGGGAAATGGCTAAAACTTTCAGGTAAACGGAGGAAATTTGTAAATGATTTTGGTTTGGAATATAACACTGATCCTACTCTTTTTCTTCCAATCGTAAACACCTAGGGCTTGCAAAGTTTCAAATCTGAACTGTTTGAATTAGTGCGTACCGCAGTCAATTTTTACAGCATTGATCAAATGCCGAACATTTCAAGTACTGACTGCAGAACACAGTAGTTGCTGCAGTGCAAAATTTATCTACTTTGCCGCTGATACAACAGTATAAAGGTTTCAGAGAGGCTACATTTTTTGGTTTCCAACAGTGAGGGTGGAAGGTGGGTGTTTTAGCCCCCCCCCCCCCAAAACAAGAAAAAAATGAAGGAAAAAAAAACCCCAAAAAGCACACACCTTCAGTGAGGGTGGAAAGAGGGTATTTGTGTCCCCCCCCCCCCCCCCGAAAAATCAGATAACGCAAACGAAAATTAAGGTTTTTTCTGAATTACGATTGAATGTTTATGTAAGCAGCCAGATTCAGGAATGGGAAGCAATAGTAGCAACAACATTCACAATCAAAGTAGTCAACTTTAAACAAGTAAAACCTCTTTGCTGAAGGTTTGTTGCCCACGAAAGAAAGACTGATTCAAAACAAGAAAGAAATCTCAGCTGAAATTACTGTTAGGAAGTCCCTTTTCCTTGCTCACAAGTGAACATACAGTAAATTATATTGCAAAGTAAAAAAAATGAAGTGGTGAAAGACAGCATATATTAAGATATGAAACTACAACCCGAATAAAACACAGATCTATTGCAGCAAATCAATTTCACGAAGCTGTTATTAGCAGACGATACCAAAAATATAAGCAGAGAACCAGTGGCTGTCAAAACACATCGCATGACATTTTGGCTGGTCACTGATTATGCTTGGTACATTCCTGGTCAACCTAATGAATCTGGCCACTTTTGATGTTGGCAGTAAATCACATTATCGCAGTCAGCCAGTTTGGTATTTCAACTGCGCATACCAACAATGACATGGGTCACGGGCCATTCCAATGCTCATTCGAATGCTCACTGAACGCGCAGGGACACGGGCGCACGACACTCGGGTGTTAGTTACGAGTAGAACGGGTGTTCGCGTAACATCGCGTAACATCACGTCAGCATTTTTACCCCGAATGACCTTTGACCTTGACGACTTCATCGCGATACTGAACTAGCTTATTGACAAGTTCCTGTTTTGTAAACTGGCCAGTGGAATACTTCGTAAATGCTGCAAAATCATAGAAATGTTTGTACATGGGACCAAGACTACTGAGCCTGAAAATTGCTAATGTGTCATGATTATTTTCCCCCATCATTGTAGATGTCAGAAGAAAGTTCACATGACTGAAGAAATCTGCATAACTAATAATCTGCATATAGTGTCTTTGTGAAGATTTCATTTACAATAGTCTCCCACGCGTTACGGACCGACATGACAGGGGAATTCTGAATGGACCGTGTTATTCTCAAAGGAAATTTGCATTGGCAATCTGAAATTGCTGTTACCATGGACATATTTTGTTTCCATGGAGACTATCCTCTTTATTCATCTTTAAGCAATCATTGTTTTCAATTCATCCCGTGCAAGGTCAAAAATTAATGACTACCCTACAGCACTGTAATATAAGAAAAGAGAAACTGATGAATTTGTTTTTCAGAATTACATTATAGAGTCCCCTTTTCAATTATTATTATTTTTTTAGAATATTTTTTAAAATGCCAAACCACTGTGTATTTTTCATTTTTACGTTTATTTGGTAGCAAAGCAGTTTTGCCAACTTGCATTATTTTAAAGCCGGCAAGTTTTTTTTTTTCCTTAGGCCTCATTCATGATTAGACAGAAAAGTAGTTTACAGCAGTATGGATTTACAAGTAAAAATTTTTAGAAAATACTGCGTTCAGCCTCAGACAGCAAAAAAAAAAAAATTGGATGCAATTTTTTTTTTCTTTCACAAAATGATGCAGCATCTTCTGTCCTCGTCACCGCCAATAACCTCCGGTTCAATCGCCGTGAACCGTTTGAGGGGCGGGTCCCCAGGGTAAGGTTCAAGGGAGGTGTTACTCAACTCCGAGGTATTCAATCCTGATTGGTCACCGATGCCGTTCTGTTCGCTTCCCGTGGAGTCTCGGTGTCCGTCGCCCTGGCTGGCCTCGTTGAACGTGTAACTCCCGGACAGCCTGTGGGGCAGCATCTTGCGCACAATGTGCGGGCTCTTCTTCTTTGTGCTGTTCTGCGACTTGTGGTCTTTCAGGAGGTCAACGGAATCCTTGCGGTAGCTTGTCTCGTATTCTTCCATGCTTTCTCCGCTGTGAGTCCGCTTGGCATGCTCGGAGGCCCGGTGCCGTTTCAACTCGGCCAGTGTCTCAATATGTCCAGAATGGTTGCTATCTCTCTCTTCTTGCTTGTCTTGGCTTTCCTCCGTCTTGTTCTCCTCTATCTTGTTCTCCTCTGTCACGTTCTCCGTCTCCACCGTGACGGTTTTCCGCTTCAGCTGTTTCTCCTTTTCCTTCTCCTCCTTTTCCCGTTTACGGAGTAGTCTCTTCTCCTCTTTGATCCGTTGCCTTTCCCGTTCTTTTTCCTCCTTCTTCCGTTGTCGCTCCTCTCGTTCCCGCTGCTTGGCCTTCTCCCGTTCCTCTCTCTCCTTGTGCCTTTCTTCCTCCAGCTCCTGCTTCCTGGTATCAACCTCCTTTGGTTTTTCCTTCCTGCTCTTCTTGGCGTTGGAGTCTTCCACCACCTCTTGCTCCTTCCTTTTCTTCAGGATGCTCTTGGGTTGTCTCTGCAATGTGGGCACATCAAGTCCTCCCGTTTGAGGCTTGTCCTCACCCCCGCCTCCGTTCCGCATCACTGAATCGTTGCCGTTCTCCAGCTGAGCTTTCCTGTCGGGACTTTCCGGTGTTTCCTCGTTTATGACCGGCAATGGGATGATATCAGTCTCTAAGGCACCGTTGATGTCTCCTCTTTCCTCTTTCTCCTGATCTGCTCCGTCCAACGTCACCGACGCTATCGACACCGGACTTTGAGGTACTTCCTCCGTGTCCACATTCACTTCGTCGATATCTGTGGCTGGAATCTCATCTCCCTGGGGAGACTGGGGTAAAAGTAATCATGGGAAAAAAAATCATGAGTTTCATTTTTTGCAACGTCAAGTATTTCTTTTTCAAGATTTATATTAATGCAAAACGGAAAACTGTGGACAGCTGTGCTGTGTGTGGCAGCAGTGTAATCTGGCTATGGTAGGCTGACTTAGCACTTAGTACCAGTCAAGCAGCCAGCAGACTGGAAGTGAGAATTTCACCCACGTAGCTGGTTTCTGCATGCTATTATCAGATGCCACGGGAATTTTAAAACCTCAGGTTTTTCTCTGGCTATGGCTTCTTCTCTGGCTTATAAATCATATGAAAGCCTTTCATATCCACAACACATGCACACACTCCTCACTTTTACCATATGTATGCATTATAGACTTTGAGTAATGAGCTGGAATCCCCCAAGTCAGAGGCCAGAAATCTCCTCAAGTCAGAGGCCAGAAATCTACTTGAGTCAAGAGGCCAGAAATTTACTCGAGTAGTCAGAGGCCAGAAATCTTCTCAAGTTTGAGGCCAGAAATCTCCTCAAGTCAGAGGCCAGAAATCTCCTGAAGTCAGAGGCCACTAATCTCCCCAAGTTAGAGGCCACTAATCTCCCCAAGTCAGAGGCCACAAATCTCCTGAAGTCAGAGGCCACTAATCTCCCCAAGTTAGAGGCCACTGATCTCCCCCAGTCAGAGGCCACTAATCTCCCCAAGTCAGAGGCCACAAATCTCAAGTCTGGTGACACAAATCTCATGAAGTATTACAGAGGCCACACATCTCCTCAAGTCAGAGGCCAAAAATCTCCTCAAGTCAGAGGCCACAAATCCCCTTACTGCTGAGCTGAAGTCAAAGTAATAGACAAATCCGGGCACTGCACACTCAAGAGTCCCCCTTCAATTCAGAAACCATGGTGCGCGCTATTGTACAAAGCAACTGTCCCACGATGGATTATCTGAACAATAGCTAGCACAATGCTTTTCACCATTGAAGGGGGCCTTCACAATAAAACTGACAGCGTGCCCGGATTGGTCTACAGTTTTATAACAACCCCCCCCCCCAATGTTTTACATTCTCAGTTGTGACACGGTCCTAAACAGCAGATCAAATTTATTAATGAAAACAAGGCAACCATTTTTCGTTTTGACCAGCCACAAGAAGTAACCGGCAAATGGGTCGCACTACAATAAAGTCATGGTAATGGGCAGGTCAGAGGTCAGGAACCTACTTGTGATTGGATGAACATTGCTTCTCCCTTGGCGTCCAGCTTCCGTAGTTCTCCTTTCTCCCGTTTGCTGCTACGTCTTATGGAAGAACTGAGAGGAGTAAAGAAAATCAGACCCCAAAAAGGTCAGTTAAAAGACAACATTCTCAGGAAACTGATGTGAGATAAAGCCATATTTAAGGGAGAGTGTGGCCTAGTAGTTAAATTAATAAAATAACCCAACTTGTTTTGAATGATTTTGATGAACCCTAGCCTTGGTCAATGCTCTCGTCGTTATTCGTCCCGCCGTACGCGGTCAATCGTCGGCATATATCCTCACGCGCTATGCACATGCATGTAAAAATACAGCGCAAACAGCGACCTCATGCGGCCACTAATTTTTTATGCAAATCAGTTGAGGACGATCTCGAGCCTTGGTTCAATCGTCGGCAAAAGCTTATGTTTTTCTTTATTTTGCGCTGGATTTCTAGCGCACGACCTCGTATGCGAATACAGATAAGTGTAGGCGGGGCTAATATGTGGAGTGTCCAATCACATCTTGGTAAATCCGGACGTCATCAAATTATTTGCTGCTATTCGCCTTTTCCGGACGTGACAGGAACCACAGTTTTTGTGCATTTGTGCCGTGTGCAGAGACACACAACGTGTACGTGTATGGATTATGTATGGTGCCACGTTTCACTATGCAAGTTTCCACACAACGATCGACCAATAAGAAAATGACATTTAAGGTCAGCTAAGGCTATTAACATAATGAGCACCACCCCCAAAACCTCACATGGACGATTGAACCAAGGCTCTCGATCGTCCCCAACTGATTTGCATATAAAAATAGTGGCCGCGTGAGGTCGCTGTTCGCGCTGTATTTTTACATGCATGTGCATAGCGCGTGAGGATATATGCCGAGGATTGACCGCGTACGGGACAAATAACGACGAGAGCAATTGACCAAGGCTAGATGAACCCTAGAATGAACAGGTCAGCCACCACTTCCTGATTTCACATGGTGACCCTTTTTGTTTACATACAAAGAGTGTGACCTTAATGTTGACTTCCTGTTCTATATAAAAACAAGTCATCAACTTCCCTCAACCCACTTCCCTCAACCCACTTCCCACAAAGGATGTTGGTTGCACGATGTCTGTCAAAAGTATCACATCACTTCCCCCTTTAAAAAAACCTCAACAACAATTGTGTCAAACTTGACAAAGAAACAGAATGTGTTAATCATATTATTAATCAGAATGTGGCTAGATCTGTGCTGTGTGTCTACACTTGGAGATGATTTGGGGCAACATTTTTTTGCCACTTCTTTTGGCAAAATTCTTCAATTTTGTTTTCCATTTTAAGTAGAAAATCAAATCCTTTGGGGATTTTCCTATTGTATTGAGAACAATCTCCCGCAACCCTGTCTAACTGAAATGAATATTTTTTTTTCTTTTGGCTGGGGCCTTTCCCAAATCTGTCAAAAGCTGCAGACAACGTATGGAACATTCTTTGTACTATTGTAACGTGAAGCCTATGTAACGCACATGTATTAGTAGCTAGGCTGCACGAAATGTGAAATCCATTGAAATTACTACAAAACCTAAGAGCACAGAGTACTGGACTTGGGGTAGTTTAGATTAAGGATTCGCCTTTCAAAGAGATGTTTTTAGCACTGCGAAAAATTTGTGTAGATTGACTCAGTCGTTAAAACAAAATTATATATGATTCCTTTAAACCCCTCTCCTAGACAGCCATCTTGGTAGGAAAATTACAACTGCGTATTCAACGCCATCAGGTGGGTGTACGGACAGTGTGTAAAATGTTCTAAACACGCGTGCATGTTGCTTGAAATTTCATCAAAATATATCCAATCAATCAATCAATCAAAAGAAATTTATAAAGCGCCAAAATCAAAAAGTTTGCTCTAAGGCGCTGATGGAGCACCAAAAAGAAGGGAAATTATGGTACACCTCCTGAAACAGGTGAGCTTTCAGGAGTGTCTTGAATGTATGCAGTGAGGTGGTATCTCTAATGTATTCTGGAAGTTTGTTCCAGATTCTGGGGCCGTATACAGAAAATGATCAATCAGCAAAAGAGACACTATGGGTTCTGGGCACACCACAAAAATTCAACTCCCAAAACGCTGATACAAGTTGCAATAGGTGGTGACGTCATTTGAGAGAGACTTATTGTCAGAACCGTCTAAACAATTGTACACTCATAACCACAAAGGAATGAGTCGTCAGAGAGAGACATGTTAAAGTGATTTTCGGTTATTCCATCTAGCCTTGCAGATTTCCTGCTCGAGATTAAAATGATAAAAAGGAAATTCCTAGTGGGTAAGAGTTGAAGCCTTTGCTTCCGGATTTCTGGCCGTTGACCAACCTGCGTTTGCTTCGACTGGAGTTTCGTCGGATCAGCCCCCTTCCTATCGCATGATTATGGGCATTGATCTCCGCCTTCAATTGGTTGATAAGATTCTTGAGATCTTCGTCTTCGCATATTGCTGCAGGAAAGTGGAGGGAATGATAAGAATGGGTCAGTAAGTCATGCATGCGAAAATCATCTAAGAAATAACTTTATCATTGCCTCAAAATTGACCAAAACCATGCTTTGCAATTATGTAAGAATGATTTTTTTAAGGGGAAGAAAAAGTGATAACGAAAACACGGTGGGGACCCCCCCCCCCCCCACTCTGCCCCAAGAGATATTTCTAGACCCTCTACAAACATAAAACTGTATAAACCATGATTGGAAAGTTCTTTCAAATAGTTAAAATAGAGGAGGTCGTGTTGATTATCAAACTGAAGAGGAAATTTTATGAGGGTAAAAACATCTCTGTGCAAGTGTCATGGAACACTGATCACAAAGAAGTGCCGTATGGGTTCAGGATCAATTTATACAATTCCATTTTACGCTTGACCGACGTGTTGTGCATCAAATTGGATTTGCTATTAAAAGCACTTCCTTGTCAAATAATTCCAAATATAATTTGTGGGTGGACAATGAATTCCATTCAGTAACCTTGACAGGTGGCCTACAATGAAATAGAGTAATAAATTGCATATATGGGGGGTTCAAAACTACTGGGGGAAAGAAGGACGTCTTTGCACATGTACGTGTATATAGGATGACATGCAACGTCAGGTTTTTGCTATATTTGTTCGAGACTGCACCTTCTACATGTTGTAGACAAAAAGTACAAAAAAATGTCAGTCATACATTCGGGAAGCTTCTGTCTATACAATAAAAGTCGAAAGGGAAAGAAAATGTACACATTCACATACGTACATGTAGACCCATCAGTATTAAACCAAAAACAGATATGAGAAAGCCTTAATTAGAGTACAATTGATACTCAAACAACCTGTTTAAAATGAATCTGCATGACATGTTTCATAAGACGAAACATCGAAATTGAAAAAAAAAAAAATTATAACTGCCAACAGAGGCAAAGTCTAAATGTGACCTGCCATACCATAATGAGAAATAACCCCCACCTTTGGCTTTTAAAGTTATATACCGGTACATCATGTTAAAGCACAAATCTTTAGCTTTCCAATGATGCCAAATTTATTTCTGTAGCTTAATTTAATCCAAAGATATGCGCAAGAACTTCAACAGTGTCCTACCGAACTTCGCCAACCTCATTTCGAGAAAAATGGCTTTGAAAAAAAATATGCATTACGCCGCCAACGGCAACAAAAGACATTCTTCAGTTTTTCCGCTTTTGGGGGTATATTTTTCCCCATCAAAATGCACAGTGTAAATCTTCGATACCTTGGCTAACAAAAACCCCCAAATAACCAAAATCGATTTTTCATGTATATCAGACTTCAGCACCGATTACTCAAAACGATGTTTTGGGGGACAATCCTCATTTTGACACAGCAGGTCACAAATGTCGCTACCACTACATGTACTTTCCATGCAATTAATTTTGGCAATTTTTCGGACTATTTCTGATTACTTTTTTTCTCATTAATTTTTTTCTGATAATTTTGACAATCTGTCAAATCTGTCAATGTTTCATAAGACATTGAATTTGGGAAAAAAAATACAACCGCCAACAGCGGTAAAGTTTACACGTACGTATCACTAGATTCCATGCCATTCATTTTGACAATTTTCACAGGTGAAAATTTCAAAATTTGACTACAAAATCACATCTAGAAGAGCCTATGCACGTTCAGGAACATATTTTATACCAGGGGCTACATGTACGTGTATATTTCACAAGGCTGCTAAATTTTCCAAGCACGTACAATATTTACTAAGCAAATGGGTTACCAGTCAAAATTGTCATGTAATGCATACAGATTTTGACTGGTTCTCAGCTATCTGCTTAACACACAGATTTGCTCAGCATTTTTTTTATTTTCTTCTGCTTTAGTTCTGGGAGATTGGGACCAGGAACTAAAAGGACCGAGGACGGGGTTACTATTCTGTTGTATCTGCCTGTCACCAACCTCAATATTCAGCAAAATGTAATAATAAGGTTAAACAAACATTTACATCCTTGTAATATTGCCACAGAAAGAAATCTTCCACAAACTGGTTCCTCTATCCGCCTGTTGTTGATTCAGTTGAGGTTAACGTTTGCGTCTGGAGTCTGTCACTATCGACGAGGGCTCCGTTAATAGAAAGGTCACGCTCGCCCCAAGTCCCCGGGACTCCAACTTGTATCAATGAAAGGTCGCTTATATTTATTGCCCGTGCACGCTGGATTATTGAAATCAAATATTCATAAACTTGGAATGTTTGTGTATGACAGACTGCACCATATCGGTGGTTCTTTTTTCTTGTGTTGTCACGGACGGTTTGATTGATTCTTAATTGTTTTTTTTAATGGGGTCGTGTGATTGTTTCTTAATTGAGTTATTTAACGGGGTCGTACGATCGTTATTGCAAACAAGACCTTACCCATGAACTTCAGAGGACAATTTAATTACGATATAAATACATGAACCAAAACTTAATAGGACAAGTTTGTCATTATTTTTTTGAGTGACTGAAATAAAATTTCAAAGATTTATAAGGAGGGTCGGTGAACTGAGAGGGAAATTTTGAAGCCAACACGTACAAGGAAATACATTTGTTTTTTTACCAGAACTTTCCTGTATTTGGCTTTTTGTAGGCAATGAAAATACATGTTATTTATACTTCCTGATGCCTGTGTATTTCGTTTACCAAAGAATAATATTATGGATAAGACATCTCCAGACCATTCAACCCCATGGTCTGAACATCCAAGAAGGAAATGACTAATAACTTTTTGTCTTTGCCTTCTCCTTTTCACCACAGATAAGCCCCCCCCCCCAGTCTACCTCATTCACCAATTAACTACATGTACCTTTCTCTCCCTCTCCCCATCTTTTACTTTGTCCTTTGTGTTCCCCACCTCTTGTGGTCAACCACCCCCTTCCCCCAATCCCCCTCCCTTTTGTTACCCTCCTTTCTGTTCAGCCACCTGCTTTCTCTGTGTATTTTCCTCTGCATCATCTATTTCCACTTGACTGCTTTTGCTACATCAGTAATGTATACATGTACCTGTTTATGTTTATAGTCTTGTCATTTAGCCTTCGAGAAAGACTCTGCTAGGGTCGAAACGTCAGGCCACTAACTATTTTTTTGCATTTATACCATAGGTCCTTTTGGTTGGTAAGCAGTTTGCAACAGCTAATTCTATTTTTCAAAGAATAATATTATGGAAGATATTTCATCACAGATTTAGTTTATTTGAAAACCTCAAATTCAGTCTCAAAATCAAATTTGGAAAAGTCTGTAACAGATGGAAAAGTCTGTAACAGATATGGGAATTTCAAAGGGGACAGGTGGGGTGAGCTAAGATTCCAGGAATTTTCAAAGTGATGGCTGACAGGTTTCAGTTAACACATACAGAGATTGAATCCCTCAATCAATCAGCCGAGAGTTTCTGGAAAGGAAATTTGCTATTTTTTCTTATTTTTAAAGTTACATGTGCATACAATCCTATATTAAAAGATCCTACACTGTCTGTCTGATGTGTCATGTTTTTTTTGTAAAAGGCCTAACCAGTGTGCACAAAATGCAAAGTTAAGGGAGAGGTATCCAATGTACTATGCTATGATTTCACTGTCCTCTGAAGTCACGGTTTGGCAGTGAAAAAAAAATGATTTCTTTGTTTTGTTTTGCTTTTTGGCAAATTTGTTTCTTTCAGACTTTCAATAGTTCAAAATTTCAATATTATCTCTATGAAAACACTCCAAAACATATCCCTTTTATGCAAAACATAACGCTGATGATGACAAATGGGCAAATAGTGTTTCACCACGGCATACCACGCCCACTTGGGATCAACATGCAAATTGAGGTCTAAGTAATACATTCGTACATGACTCCACCCAGCTGGCTAATTTATGTACAGGCATGCAACTGGGAAGTCACAAAAAAGGGAAACTCAAATCTTTCCAAGACTTTGTACAGGGTTTTTCTATTTTCAATGGCACACATGGGAAGTAAAAAAAGGGGAAATCAGCTGATCCCAGGAAAAGTTGCACGATGTAAATAAATTCACACTTGTCTGATGGAAGGGGTGTGGCTAGAACCCCCAACCATCACCTTAAACTTGCCCTTACAAGTTTATAAATTTCTACGAGATTCATTATGCTGCCATAAGGGTGTAGCTACACAGTGCAGACGGACAGGTCATGTCCGAATCAAATGGCTATGGCTAGGAATACCACACATGTCTATGGGAAGCGGCTTCATCTGCTTCCATAGGCATATGTACAATAAACCAGCCATACCCAAGTAATTTGGAGTTAGCCGTTCAGAGCAAGCTCCGTGTAGCACTGTATCACACCAATCATCAAGGGTGGGCCCATTTTCATAGCGCTGCTTAACAGTTAGCAGAAAAGTTGTGCTTACCAGAGTTGTAACCAAGTCATTTTTTTTCCAAGTCAAGTCAAGTCCTAAGTCAAATTTTAGCAAGTCAAGTCAAGTCCCAAGTCATTTTTTCCCAAGTCAAGTCAAGTCTCGAGTCAAAAAAATAGAGACTCGAGTCCGACTCAAGTCCGAGTCAGCGACTCCAGTCAACAACACTGGTGCTTACTATAGCAGAAAATGATGCTGAGCTTAAGCACCATTTCGTGGGTGGTGTGGATGTACTAACAGTTGGCGTGCATAGAGATTTCTATTGTTGCGTCACTGATTTGAGCAACTTATTCCTCTGGGGTTAAGCGTGCTTTTGCTGTGCTTACTGCTTACAATCTCTATGAAATAGATGGAGGCTCTGTTAGCATAAAATTGGCTGTTAAGCAGCGCTATGAAATTGGGCCCTGGTCCTTGGCAGTGTCAACTTACTGAGTGGCGTCTCATCGTTGTTTGTTTTCGCCTCCAGATCGGCTCCATACTGCACCAGTAACTGGATCATTTCTCCCTGTTGTTGAAAAGAAATGATGGATACACTTTTTAAGACATCAATCAAAAACTACTGTTTGCATTTTATTCATCCCCATATTTTGTTTACATAGAGCAGCGAAACGATGAGATTTTCAAGTTTTTAACTCACATGAGCCCAGCATGCTGTCTTTTTAAGACATCAATCAAAACTACTGTTTTCATTTTATTCATCCCCATATTTTTATAACATAGAGCAGCGAAACGATGCGATTTTCAAGTTTTTAACTCACATGAGCCCAGCATGCTGCTGCATGTATAGGCTGCCAACCATCGCTATCTTTGGCGTTCACGTCGACGTTGCTGTCCAGCAGGAACTTGGCCACTTTGTCGTAGCCGTTGGCTGCGGCTATGTGAAGCTATGAGGAACAATAACAAACAAGAACTCTTCAAATATCAACTGAAAGAAGTAAACAAATTTGGTGAGCTTAAAATATTTTGCTGTGCAACAACGGCATCAGTTACTTTTAGGACCCCTTCCTATACAAGAGAATGAAAAAGCACTTTTTTGTTTTGAACTCGCCTAAACGGCAGGCAGAAGACTAGATTAAAATTTTCTTTCCGATGGCTCTGAAGGATTTTTTAAAAAGGAAGTAAAGTCTGAGAACCATTTGGCTTACAACTGACGCATGAGCAACGGTCGAGCTCCGTGAAAATAGCAACGGCGAAAAGATGGAGGGGTCCTAAATGTAACTAATGCCGCAATACAAGTTACCAGCAAAAATACCATATGTTATATATGTAAATGACATGTTATGTCCAATGTACCGTACATGCATATATATGTACATGTACCCGCATGCTCTTTGGGCCCAGGACAAAAAATAGCAACAAATCTTGTGCTTACGGTAAGTGTGTTTCATGGGTTAGCAAGGAATTTTTGCTTATGCGCATGTGTGCATCCCATAACTAAGGATTCTGTGCTTACAGGGTTAGCACAGAAGGTTTCTACTAGCGCTGTTAGCACGAGAATGGTGATCGTAAGCGTGGAATTCTGTGGTTAGCAGAGCCATGCAAATGGCCCAGTTCTCAGCACAGTTTTGCGCTAAACGCATGTATACAATGCTAACATAAGCAATATCTGCTTAAACTGACCCAGTTTTATCATCGCAACTGATTCTGTTGGCTGGTGATGGATGACTGAATTTTTTTTCCAGTTTTTGTCAAAATTGTTTCAAATTTGTTCGTAATTTTTGCATCAGTTTACATTTGTACCTTTGAGTTTTCTCTTGGCGCCCTACGTTAGAGTCAGAATCCCACCGACTCCAACAACTACATGTAGAAGGGGTCATTCTATAAATGTTGGGGTCCACTTTCTTACCGTTCCTGTTACATGATCTATGATTTGTAAATTCCTGATGCACTCTTAAATGCTTTTCTTGCCTAAGAGTGAAATATGTTAAGCAAACTCCATTGTACCCAACATCCAAATGAGAATAGTTTGAACTCATTTTCAATGACACTTGAGCGGCACATTGAAAAGTCCAGATGTAACAGGGACAGGAAAAAATGTCACAGTTTGGACCCTAAATTTATAGAATGGCCCACCTCTTGCTAATTGGTGAGAACAAATAGCGGGGAATTGTTGTGTACTGTGGGGCGCTGTGGTCCAATGGTTACGGTGCTCGACTTGTGTGCAGTGGTACATGGGTTCGAATCCTGACCGTGGGAACATGGTGCTAGTGCTCTTGAGCAAGGCACTTTACCATTATTCCTACATCCTTCGGATGGGACGTAAAGCCGTAGGTCCCGTGTGTTGTGTAATGCACGTTGAAGAACCCAGTTACACTTATCGCTAAGAGAAGGGGTTTTCCCCCGTGTTTCTGGCAGTGGCTGCAATATGCGCTGCAGCACCTTGTAAATCATTATAAGGTGCTACATACATGTAATGGGTCTCATATTTCTCATAAACTTAATTTACCTTTCTTTAATAATTGACATAATTTCCAGCGCATTGAGTACCTAATTGTTGGTAGATACGTGCGCTATATAAGACTCCGTTATTATTACTGGCCACTACTGACTGACTTGGGTTAGGGTCGGGGTTAAATACAGACATCTTGCTTACATATGTAGCACCCATCTCGTCGGTGGCCTCTAGATCTCCCTCGTTGCTCTTGATGAGCTCACTGAGTTCTTGTAGCATGCGGTTGGGTGCCACGTCTCTCAGCTCATCAATCTGATCTTGTGTGATACCTGTATGGAGCACAGAACAGGAGACAAGAAACCAGACATGCCAAAATTAGACACAAAGAGTTAATTTTAATTTTAATTTACATAAGGTTAAAATATTTAGGAGATATGAAGAAGATAATTTTCCATTTTGAAAATGACAAAGACTTAATTGTTAAGAAATCGAAGACAAGAAAGTTATATAAAAAACACCAGACATCATAGAAGCGATTTCAATTTAAGCTGAACTTGACTAAACTATCTTCATTAAGGGAATAAATATGTGCTTGGTAAGTTTCAAACACATACGTTTAAAACCAGCTAGGGTTTGGAAGCAGAAAATGGCCCGAGCCAAACGCTAGCGTCATTATCCACGTCCATGCCCCTTGCCGGTTTAAAAGTACTTGTTTAATACCAGCCAAGCACATATTTATTCCCATTCATAAACCTTTTGGTCCAAAAGTCAAAACAAGTCAAAAATTCACAATTTTCGAACGATTTTGTTCAACAATTTTACCTCATGTTTAAATTGTGCAACACCCCCCTGGCCAGTCAATGGTACGTACCTCACGCGCTTAGTGCTAAACATCTCCTTTTATGGAGATTGGCGCATGCGACGCGTACTGTGCGATGTGTTTAAAACCAGCCGGTGTTTTATCAGCGGTTTAAAACCACCCATGTGAAAGGCTCTCAACCAATAGGAATGGGTAAACTATCTCAGGTATTTATGAATATATGTTAACTTGAGGACAATGATTTTTTAATATTTTAATCCCACCATTTCCTATCATTGTATACCGGTAGGTACACTTGCGCACAATGGCAGTGAACCACACAAACACCGTTGAAGGAATTGTTCAACAAATTGGAAACATCCTCTGCACAATATGACAGATCCCATACTTCCCCTCCTTAAACCTCGAATTCTAGTCCGGGATTCACTAACTAATGCTTTCTGTCCAGGAATCTGTAGAACAATACACAAGGCGTATGTCTGTGGTTTCTGTAATAACATGTATGGTTTCCTTTCCTGAACACTTAACGAGTCAAATACATCTACACAATGATTTGTTAACCTTGATGTTCTGGGAGTTATTCTGTATTATGTTAAAACCATTCAGATGTCAGACTGCGGGAAGCCATACAAATCATGTGCCCAAAGAACTGCACTGTAAAGGCCTGTCAGGTAGATTTCACCTTTGTAAAGTGGGTCACCAACTTGTCCTCTGTTTAAGAATAACAGTCTAAGGGTTTAAAAAGGTCAACTGCCCTTTCTGCAAATAACATACATGTACATGTACATATACATGCTTATTGGTAGGAATTGTGTGAGCTAATCCTATTGGGAAATTTGGATGGGAAATTTATCTGCAGATTAGTTTAATCGAGAAAGGCTGGGAACTGTTTGCATTATCCATAATTTGTTTCCTTGTCATTTGTGCAATGTACAGTACTTCAACCACCGCCATCTATTTAAGACTGAGACCTTTTGGGGTTTTTCCCCTGATTTTTTTTTAATTTGAAAATTAACATATTTTTGCACACACTATTTGAACAGATTTCTGTTTAAAGAATCCCAACTCCCTATCTTCCTTGGGGGGGGGGGGGGGGGACACTTTCATTTTTTACAGATTTGCAAGAGCTCGGAACTATTCCAATTATTTACGTAATATTGTCTCCAAGGTTACTTGGTTACTCTAATGGATTTTGGTGTCAAATCAGTAAAACGAATATCTTCTTTGTGAATGACCACAGCAAAATGTTCAACATCTATGATACAATTTAACAGACTATGTACTAAGGCACCGTACGTGCTCCGACATAAAATCTGTGATGTGAGACGGGCCTTTCTTTCGAAATTCGGAAGGGAAATCGTGTGTCCATTGTGGGCCAGCGAAGGAAGTCTACCGCAGAGACAGCATCCTCAAGATGATGGGGGGGGGGGGGGGGGGGAGTGAGGCGGAGAGAAAATAAAGACCTGGAGATACTTGATACAGAGTCTGGGTAAATATAAGCCGGTCTCCAGAGAGATACATGTACGCTCTAACGCTATTGATCTGGGCTGTATTGATCAGGCCCACTGATAGACTGGGACTTTTTATTTGCTGGGCGTCCCCGCTTTGCCGCTTAATGATACTCAGATGTTGCCGGCGTCTCTAGACATTACAACCTTGGTTTGAAAAAGGTCGGCGTTTTAATTTGACATGCTGTGGATGTTAACATGTACTGTTTAAGAGAAGAGATTCTTTACGATGCTCAGTCTGAGTGTACAGGTGGTTCGGTGGAATATTTTTAAAGGGCGGGGGGGGGGGGGGGGGGGGGGGGGGAGGGTAAAATTCAATTTTTTTTCAATTTTTCTGTTTTCTTTGGGATTTTGACCAGATCAATATTGAAAAGAAAAATTGAAATAATAAAAAAAAACAGGAACTGTGAATTTAACATTTGCCTCCCAGATTTCTGCCAAAATCTGCCAGGCCTGTCAGCACGTTTTGGAGGATTTTTCAGGATATTAGGATGGTAGAACCATGTGTCCTTTCTCTATGGTAAAACCAAGCTACTGTAACGTTGTCTGACATCTGTGATTTTATAATTGTGATGCAATCCTTGATGTAGTCATCCTCTAAAGCCCTTTTCACACTAGACAAATCTCGGGGTTGACGCAGGGTTGACGCAGGGTTGAAAACATGCATCGTTTTACACTTGAAGAATTTCAACCCTGCGTCAACCCTGCATCAACCCCGAGATTGAGTTCGCCCGGGGTTGAACTCAACCCTGCTCAAGACCAGGGTTGAGATTTTCAACCCGGGTTGAAATTCTTGCCAGGGTTCAAAACAGTAGTAACTGAGCGTGATAAGCTTGATTTGAATGTAACAAGTGCCAAGCAATGCGGGGTTGAACGCGGGGTTGAAAATCCATAACTCAACCCGGGGCAGCGCTGGGTTCACCCAGGGTTGGGCTCAACCCGGGTTGACAGGGTCTAGTGTGAAAAGGGCTTAAGAGTGATTATGAATAGCAAACTACCTACTCAACAAAATAATAACAAATTGTTTGAAGTCACTTTCAATGATACTTGAATGGAAAATTATGAAATACGAAGGTAACAGGGACAGGAAAATGTCACACTTGGGACCCTAAATGTATGGAATGACTCATGTGCCAAAAATAGGTTTTTGCAACGTGACAAATTCGAGAGTAATTTAGCAAGGTTCCTACATTCATGCACTTGTAGTAAAAAAAAATGCCCACAGGAAACAGGGCTAAGGGAAGGCTCTACATCTTCCGCAACATCAACACGCTGTAAGAAATGCAGGAGGGGCGAAATGGGGGGGGGGGGGTGATACTCGTGTCGCTATCTCAGAGAAATCAATCAGGCCCGAGAGTCTAGCAGGGCTCTGATTTTTTTTTTTGGCCGGAAATTGCCGGAAGGCAGTCAAATTTAATCATCGGAATTGATCATTTATGGCTATTTTGGAATACCGTTTCCCTCCACCTCGCAATTGCACGGGGCCCCCGGGGGAAAAAAAATTGGATGACAACTGGGTTTGGGGTTCTTGAAGGTATTTACACTGTAAGCAGGGATAGGGGAGCCGCACGATTTTCAGGATTACTGTATCTACTTGCCGCTATGTTTGTAATGTGTTACTATTTTTCACCCTTCCTGAATACATTAAAACCCTAACTACCCTGAATATGTCAAAATCTGCACAGAGGTTTGGCAGTCATAGTTTGGATTGAGGATGACATCCAAACCACCATTTAATCTACATGAGACTTGGTGACCCAATTTGGTTTAGTTACAGGCATTGTGCCATTGGGTTTGTGCAGCGTCTTGGATTTAGGCCCATGATGTGTCGTTATTAAAAATATACATGTACCAAAGAACTTCAGCAGAAAATTATTTTTTTTGAATCAAGGTTCAAGTACCCAAAATTTAAGTCATGCATGGATCGGGAGGTGTAACCACATTTTTTATTTGTGGTATGTTATCGGTAAAGTTGTCAACCATTTGCAGGTAAGGTCACGTGATCATATTCGCTCATGGTCAATAGAGGGCGCTTTGGACCAATTAAATTGACGTCTGTGTGGAGTCAATTCACAGACTGGTAATAAAGACTGATTTACGTCAGATCAGGACATCGCTGGGGTTGAAGGGAACATATTCCTCCTGAAATATGGCATCTTCACAGAAGAAAACATGAAAACACTTTATTGAAATTGAATTTTTTTTTTCTCCAGCTTGGAAAGAAGCACTGACGCAAACCCATATCGAATTCTATGAAAACAGGAAAACATGTGACCTAAATGTCAAATCCTGGCAAATCTGTTCCGAATCGGGAACACCCCTTTCATGGAACTTTGCACACGGCAAATAAAACTGAGGGGGTTTCCAGGCAACCGAGATCCCTTGGTTACACCTCTGAAATCCGCCGTTAACGGGCTGCTTCCTCCTCCATCACACAGTAAACAGTTGGCGTGAATATGCGCCAGCTCATTCCCTTGTTGCCGTGGTGATCATTCTACAAACTTTGGTGTGAATTTTTTATAAAAAAAAGGCATTCCGGTGCGGGCTCCCTAAGGAATGGCATGCAAGCGGAACAACTCGGCCACATCAGAAAAAGGACTCCTTATTGGTAGGGTATATATAAAATTTCGCTATGCAAACACGTCCGCAATCGTAAACCGATATCCACCCACCTCTTTCCGCCATTTGGGATTCGATGTAGTCCAGGGTGACCTCATCCTCGCAAATGTCATACGGCATGTTGCCGTCAGAGTTTATGGCCAGCAGTTCCGCTCCTCTGCACAGACAAAAAATATCAATATTTCAATAATTGTTGACATAAAACTCATAAACCATTTATTATTGATTGCATGAAACAGTGTACATTATTCAGTTGTTCGACAACTCGACATTGATATGCACGGATGCTTTGAAACAAAAGGATGCCAGTTAGTATAAATAACGCTCAAAATATACATCTTTTTTTACAAATTCAAGACCAACGTTTACAATGTACAAAAACAGAATAGAATTTTAGAATGGAAAGAGCCCCATTTTGAGGATATCTAAATTTGTTCCTTTTTTCGAAGATGCAAATATTTTTAAAATTGCAGTTCGACACTTAGGATCAATGTACTTGTGTGAATTGGAGAAGTGGTCGGCAGATATCTCATTCAAACTTCTGGCTGTTAATAAATGTTTTATTGGAAAAAAAACCCAAATCAATTTGCAAAGATCTTGCTTACGAGCAATGTACTAGCTAGCCATTTTATCAGCCAATTTACTAGCAAGCTGGCATGTACCAGCCAGCTTACGAGCCAAAGAAACAACAAAACGCATCGCGCAGTAGTCAGCAGAAGTACATGTACATGCACAGCAAACTGCCAAAAATTCAAGAATAAACAATTTTTTAAGCCTGCGTACACTAAATCAATAGTGAGTTTGAGCAACAAATTTAGATTCCCGACGCACAGAGTTCAACAAAAACACAGCAGTGCTAATTGGTACATGCACAAATGGAATGCGATAGTTTACAATTCTCCACCGAGCGAAAAAAAAAATAAGAGTGATTGATTGAATATTACTCCTGGTTAGCTAAACCAATATTTAGCTTTCATTTTAGCGGTGCAGTATCGCACCCCCGAAACGCCGGTGATGGTAAATGCTAGGTGTGTGACGCACTGGCTGTCAGGCTTTAAAGACATGCGTGAAGCGTGACCCCGAAAAGGAGCCCTCATTTTTCTATTTTGTTGAAAACGGATGACAGACCAACCTGTCTTTATCAGTCACAGCGCAATTTGCCGCGCAACAAACCATGTCTGAGACATTGTTATAAATGGAGGAAACAGTAAGTGTTTCACCGACTCTAACAAGGATATATGGATTTTTCCCCCCTCTCTGCTCACAAGGACCTCACGTGGCTACAAACCAAACACACAATCTTGAAGTCGATTGTCGGGCCGTGTTGCAACCCTACTCCCTCCGTATGTCAAAGGTTCTAGCGTTCCGCTGTCGCTAAAAATAACAAACCGTGTCCCAGTCTCGCTCACGTGCGTTGGTGTTGCAGGAAGTCGGCAATTTGATACATGTACCGTCGGTTATTCAATCTCAGAAATGAAGGAATCAAGGGTGATATATTAGCAGCCGAGTGTTTTTTTTAAAACAAGGAGCTAAAATAAACACAGGAGCACGGTTTAAAATAACAAAATACCGAGAATAACGACGTTTCAAGCAGGAATGCCTGGTAAATGTTTAAAACATGTGCAGTTTTGGCACACATGCTGCCAATGTTTTATATGAACTCACAGGGGCAGATCCAACTTTGGCTGGGGGCGAGGTTTGGCTTGGGAGTGAGGGGGGGGATGGTTTAACAGGCATGTGCTATTTTACATTATTTTCTTATTTTATGGGGGACTCAAGGGGGGGTGGGGGTGTTAGACCCGCCACTGACTAAAAGAAATGTGCCAATATAATAGTCCACATTAAGTAGTGTTCATTTAGTAGTACTATTTGCTGAAATACGTACTTTGAAACAAGAAAGCGCGCCAGGTTAGCGTGTCCGCAGGTTGACGATGCATGCAATGGCGTCCAGAGTTCTCGATCCGTCACGTTCACGTCGGCATGGTGTTCCACTAGAAGCTTCATCATGGCCTCGTTATTATCAATACAGCACTGATGATGCAAATGAAGAAAAGAACAACCACCAATCAAACGTTTGCATAAAAGAAATTACAAAGTAGGAAGGTAAAAACACCACTGGATCAAGAAACTGTACATTTATTTTTATTTGTAACTGAAATAATTAAATTTATTAAGGGAATAAATGTGTGCTCCGGAGGTTTTTATCACTCTGTTTAAGACCACTTAGAGTCTGGGTGCTGATAATTACCCGAGCCGGAGGCGAGGGTAATTATCAGCACCCAGACTCTAAGTGGTCTTAAACAGAGTGATAAATACCGATGGAGCACATATTTATTCCCATTCATAAATACCTTTTCGGTAAAAAAAAATCATATAATTCGTTCAAAACATCCCGATTTTGTTCAACAAATTCACTTTATGCTTTTTGAAACATCCCTCTTGCAAAATAATGGAGTGTTCAGCTGGCGAGTAAGATGTAAACAACCCTTTTATGGAGATTGACGCGCGCGTATCATGTTCTGCGCGATGTCCCGCAGAACGCACCTGGCGCATTGCGTTTTGAATTTAGAACTATAAAATTAAGACTCCCTGGTAGTGTTGCGCATGCCCACGTGAGGATTGTGAACGTTCAACCAATGAAACGATAAGAGGCACTGGATTTTTAGGAGTCCTCATTTTATTGTGACACTGGAAAAGTGTTTAAGACCAGCTAGCCATGTCTTTATCATCCGTTTAAGACCGGCCACGTGACGGGCTCTCGACCAATAGGAATGCGTAAACTGTCTTAGGTATTTATGAATTTTGGTTAACTGTGACAGTTAACCTAAAGATACATAAAAATATCTGCTTAAAATTATGTCTTTGACATTGTCTTTTCATGAAAAAATATAATTTAGAAATTGTAATATTATTTCATTCGCTTGCTTTCCAAACGCCAATACAAAATCTACTTAGCCATATGAAACCCGAGAAAAATACAAATTGTAATGTACATTGTAGAATGTATGATTAAATACCTGTGTACATGCATACATGTACACGTGTGCCAACTGTTCATGCATTTCATGAATTTTTAAAATTAATTTTGGATATGTGAAAAACTGGTTTATTTATGAAATAGACAAGTTTGGACTTTTTGCAGTGTTGGGTGGTACAGAAAGACATAATTCAGGCATTACCAAGGAAACATTAATTTTTTTTTTTACTGTTTGTTTATTGAACAAGTAGAGTAAACAAATATAAAGATAATGTTCTTATAATAATAATAATAATGGAGTCTTATACATTTTGTAGCGCACGTATCTACCAACAATTAGGTACTCAAGGCGCTGGAAATTATGTCAATTATTAAAGAAAGGTATAATTTATGAGAAATATGAGACCCATTATGTAGCACCTTGGTTTACAAGGTGCTATATTGCAGCCACTGCCAGAAACACCAGAGCAATTTAAAGATACGGGCTGATATCCCACATTGTCTGGCTATGCCACTTGCCGTCAGTTCAAGCTTACTTTATTTGACTGAAATTGATCCCCACCAAAAAAAAAAAACCCTGCCAAACACTCTCAGCCTCCTGGCACATTAACCACCATTAGAGTCATTTAGGGTAGCCACGGTAACTCCTCATAATTCTGCACTCTGGCTTCACACCTTCGGTGAGACCGGTAAAGCGCATAAATTTAGGCATTGACGTGAACACGGAAGGGGGGGGGGATGGGGGGGGGGGAATCATGCTACTCACTCAGCGTGTGGCGGCAGATTTTTCACGAATCGCTGAGGGAGCGTCGATGCAAGATATGTAATCAATGCTAGGGTGACTGGCTTGAGTAAACTATTTGGGATTCCTGTGACACTCACGCTTTATGTTTATAAACAAAATGGATTTTAAAACAGTCTGCACAGGTACTGGGATTAGATTCTGGTAATGGAAGAATTATGACTCCATTGTCCAATCAAATGCTTATTTGATCACGTGTTGATGTAAAAACAACGAGTTTTATTTACATTTTACACAAATTTTGTCATCTAAAAGTAAACATATGTTTCACACTCAATTACAGGATTTTTTATATTGAAATTGCGCGGGCAAATCCCTAAAACTGTATTCATAAATACTTGAGAGACAGTTTACTCATTCCTATTGGTCAAGAGCCTGTCATGCAGATGGTTTGAAAAAGATGACATAAAACGGTTGGTTTTAAACACAATTATGTTGCTCATCATAATGTCTTTTCCCTTCATATTCATAAAGTTCAGACGCAATTCAGAGTGTCTGAGAATTGTCATGTGCATTTGGCTGATAAAGTTCACTTGATAAAGCTATATCTCTTCTTATCCAACTTCTCCTCCTGAATGTGGAAAGACCTATCACACTTCACACGTCGCAACCTTGAGCAGCCATTGGCCTTGCCAAAGTCCAATTGGCGTTACAACAAACCCGGGTAGCCCTCCCTAGCAATAATAACTCGGTTTCGTTTTTTTTTTATCCAACCTGTATGAGGGGGAGTCAGGTTGGTGTAGCGGTACTTTCCTCGCTTTCCACCGCTGTGACCCGGGTTCGAATCCCGCCTGGGCCAACATGTGGATTGGGTTTTTAGTCCCTACCTGATTCTGTGGGTTTTCCCCAGAATAATCTTCTGGGCTTTTCCTCCCACCTTTAAAACTAAAACTGTAATTTCTTCTCATTGTCTCCTCTCTACAGGTTTCTCTAGGCTTGCGAACTACAGTGCCTAGGGCGCTTTTGAGGAATCCTTGGTTTCATTACCAGAAAATAAATAAGAATTATTAATAATAATTAAACAACAGGGGGGATGTTATATTAATAAAGGACAAAGGATACTAAAACTGCTTCATTAAGACCTCTCACCTGGTGTAACGCCGTGAGTCCATCTTCATTGCCAATGTTGGGATTGACTCCTGATTCCAACAGCAACCGAACTGTGATAATACGATTGAGAAAAAAAAAAGAAACAAGATGGATTATTGGTTAGCGCAGATGACTACATCAGGCTCATCTGATTGGGAATAAATCAAGCGTAGTCAAGCAGCTCTGACAGGTTGATGGCACAGTGGCCGCTACATGTAGCTTCTGATCCTTATTATATATTGAGGCATGTCCAAGGCAAGTGCTTTTCCCTCATTTTCCAACACATTAGAGTAATTGAACACAATCAATCAAATGTACTATAAATGAGAATTTTATATTATTTGGGGATGTACAGGGTACATACATCCTTCTAACCAAACAATTGATTTTTATTGGGGGGGGGGGGAGGCTATATAGAGGTAGACAGTAAATTATGTTACATTAAAATGTAGAACTTTACAACTGTTTTTTTGGGACACCCTGTTGTGGTGTTCTACAGGGTGAGTAAAAAAAGCGAAACCCAAATGTCGGGACCATTGTTTTAGTGAAGTTCTGCATGTAGCCCTTTCAAAATATAGGATACCAAAGCCCAATTCATAGGCTTTCTTTTAGTACAAAAATTATTTAAATCACTCATGTACTTTTCAAGTTACGAGAATTTTAAACACAACCACCGTTTCATAGTTCTGTCCACGGATCACAAGAAGGTGAGTGTTCTTTGAATGTTAGACTTTCAGCGAAATGAAAACAAATCACATAGGGATGTGCGTGAATTGTTTTCGTTTTGCTGAAAGAACGCACACCTTTTTTGTGATCCGTGGACAGAACATTAAAACGGTGATTGTTTTTAAAATTCCGTAACTTGAAAAGTACATGAGTGATTTGAATGATTCTTGTACTAAAAGAAAGCTTATGAATTGGGCTTTCATATCCCACATTTTCAAAGTGATACATGCAGAACTTCACTAAAACAATAGTCTCGACATTTGGATTTTGCTTGTTTTGACTCGCCCTGTACAGTAAATGTACATGCACATGGTTCTACAGCACATGCACATGTACCCTATGATGTATGCATTTATAACCTTCTATCTTTCTGCATTATCCTGTGGGAAATCACTCCCCAATCTGCAGCTGTGCAACCCTCTCAGGGCCCATTTGTCATACTGCGTACATCATTCCAACTCGGTCATTATGTCATTTCCCATTACTTTTTTCTAAGCCCCGCGAGACTTTTACGACATGATGCACTTCGGGTGATCTCAGCCACACGCAATACGCATATTTCACATTCAGAATGGTTGTTTCTGACAATTTGATTTTGAAATACGAGTCTGGTCCCGGACAACCAACGCCTCGGAATCGGATTTAATCATGGAAGTTGTGTACATAGGCCATAGTTATGATGGTGCCATGCATGAACACAACATGTGTATGAGTACCGTATATTATCCACTGCACACAGCGCAAGACGTGAAAGGCAAACTTTCCACGTCAATCGGTGAAACAATATAATACATTCATGGCAACCGGCATGCACAAGTGGCCTTTTCAGAAGCCAGAACACATATTTTCTTTTTCTCGCTTCAGCAAATTTGCTTTTGTTATTTTCCTTTCAAAGTTTTGAATCTGACAAAAGTTTAAATGTGCCCGCTGTCCTACTGCAGTGCGGTAACACACAGCAGTGGCTGCATGTTTCAACAGTTCAAGGCTCAATTTTTTTCATCACTACAAAGAAAATGTTATACATCATATACGCCTGGCAGGTTCACCCATACATGTCATGTAATGTACATGTACCGGTATTTACCGTACACAATGTACTATTGTACGAGTATATGATGCAGACATGTGTAAATTTATCTTTTTGTACATGTACATGTGTACTGGTACATGTGTACATTGTAGATTGTGCATGATGTGTATGGTACATGTCATGCATGTGGATGTTACATGTACATGTACATGTAGTACAGTTTGTTTACAGGCACTGTGAATCTGATATACATGTAGCATGCATTTGTACATGTTAAGTCTAAGACTTTTTCGCTGTCCACGTTCCCTCGTTGCAGCCTTAAATTGCTTTGTACATGTAGTTCAAACTTTGCAGTCAGGATACATTGTGTACACAGGATTGAAGAAAAAAAATCCCAGCAATGTACAGGTAGTAGCTGGTTAACTGTACACACTTTATGTGCACTGTACTTTCACAGATATTGGAACGGAAAATGCCTTTAGTCATCTAGTTAAATGATCTTGAAACTTCTGCCAAAGGGGAATTAAAAATGTACCGTAGCCCTATGGGCTCTGTGCGCTAAAAAAATGAGGGCGCCCTTTTACCTACGGTAGCAAGGATGTCCCATGGGCGGGACACATACATTTCGCTGGTTGACGCGCACGCACCATTCCTTGTGTGTGACAGACGTATACCAAGGCATTTGTACTATGTACACGCAGTGGCTGCGCTTCACGGCAAAATATTGCAGTCAGGCAAGATGGCGTCGTTCGGTCACCCCCAACTGTACTTTCTTTGCCGGTGAGGGGGTACTTGTGAACGGAGCGGATACATGTATCTTAGTGTTGGCAGTTTTCCAAACAGCACGTGAAAAAACAAAACAAAGAAAAACCTTGCCGAGTCCGTCCTGATTGCAATTTGTGATGTCAGGTCCTTACGTCTGTACATTTAATGATTTTTTTTTTTACGAGATGATTTAGAATATGTACACAATGTAGTAAGAATGATAAAGCTTAGTTCTTGGTGATTGTAAATAAGAATAGATTAATTTTCTTTACCATTTTCTAACTGTTTTGAAGCAGTACACTACATGTACATGTACTGTACATACATGTACATGTACGGTATGTATTTCGGGCACTTCATAATGTACAATAACAAATTATATAGTACCGGTAGGGCTGTTCACTTGAAAGCAACATCACTCGACCAAAAAAAGACTTTAGAAAAAGAAAGTTGATTTCTTCCATGTAATGTCCTCAATGTTCAGCTGGGTTTATTGACCTAAATGGGGGTTATAATTTAAGACATTACCTCAGCACTGGTTATTGTACCTTTACACAATAAGTTGTGAAATTCTAAAAAATTTCTTTCCTTTTCTTAACGAGATCTTGTGCTTTCACAAACCAGGAAGTGCACTTCACTTGTCAACTTGCAAACTTCACCGATAACAATCGATTGTGTAGGTGTGGGTGTGTTTGTGTCGCTAAACTTGGGTTGAGACTTGAGAGACCGAAAGAAGGAAGCTCTGACAAGTGAACTGAAGTACATGTATACTTATGTACACAACAACAATGTGCATACATTTATGCATACTACTTGGTGTTGAGCATACATTTTTCATCAGTTGCCAAAAACTTTTTTGGCTTTCATGTTTTGAGTATCTGAAACCAGTTTTGAAGGGGAAATGGTACTGTAATTCTTTCCATCTGTCTGCTATTCAAAATGGTTTCACTATCCATGCATACATGCTCATGTACCGGTACATGTGCGTAGATTTATCCTTGAACATCAAAATTGTTCTAATCATAGAAAATTTCTTCCAGTAACTGTACATGTATGTACCGTGGTGGGTCATTCTATCAATTTGGGGTTCACTTTTTGTCCTATCCCTGCTTAAGTCTGACTTTATATTATTATTCGAATGTACACGTACACTTTAATGTAGTTGTCCTCCAAGCACGATTATGAATGTCAAACTTCAAGTTTACCCAACAAATAAAAAACTGTTTGAAGTCTATCTTAATGATATATAATAATGTATAGAATGACCCACATACATGTGATTTTTTTTTTACAGTGCGTTTTTGACCTCCAATTCTGATCCGCTATAGACTTGAATAATTCATTTTTTTTTGTAAGTGGTACGTGTTCACTTTCTTATGGGAGCCAGGTGGGGGTGAGACCTCCACCAAGCTCCCATAAAAAGTGCACGTGTGAACAAAGCGTGACGTCATTATGATTCAGGACTATTACCTCGATATGCCAGACTCGAAAGAATTTAGACTCCTGCGATAACACGCATACCACGCTAGTTACATTTTATCACTAGCTAGGTTTAGCGCGTGTTTATCGCGCTAATCACGCGTGGTTATCGCGTGTACGCCGCAGTGTTTTTCACATGGGCACTGACAGAAAGACGGAGAGCGGCTCCACGCGATAATCACGCGCGGGAAAAATATGCGGGAACAGATTTGGCGCTTTGTCCCACGCGTGGCTCCACGCACGGCTCCACGCGCGGGGAAAACTATCCCACGCGTGGGGCCGGGGAAGACAGACCGCACACCGCCCCGGAATACCGGCTGGGCTTTGCGCCTGGGACGGCCGTCTTTGCGCCGTTAATTTCCCGCAAGTTGGCGGCTGAATGATGTCAACTCAAGGAGGCACAAGTTTTTACACCTTAAAAATTTCCGCCCAGTAAAAAAAAGTCGGCTCCTTCTCAAGTTCTATGAAAGAATACTTCCCAAGGCAGTACTGCCGTCCAATCAAACACAAGTGGAACGAAGCTGAATGTCAGAACGACAAACGACGACCAATCACATCTTGCCATCTCACAAATTCCTACTTTAATTGGCTGCAGACCATGACCCTTAGTCAACAAAGAAACTCTACACGGATGTAATTCGAGAAGTCAATTGGACAACAGAGGCATGCTGCCGACGACACTGCTATTAGTTGGCTGTCAATCATTCTTTGGGAAGTGTTTTTTTTAATTCTCCGGAGCAGATTATTATGAAAGATACTGGCCCTTTTTTAACTGGCTCTGTTCATATTCCTCTTTGAATAAATACATGAATGAAAACTTGCAACTTTACCTTAGCATCATTTTTTTCGTATATGGGTCCGAAGAGATCTTTCCCCCTCATGTTATAATAGTGTTTTCCTGGTTTGCGATAATATTTTTCCCGCCTAGTTTTTCTCGGTATAGAATATTCTGTTCCCTATCTCTTCAGAGAATTTATGTCCCAAATATTCTATTCCCATGCAGGAAACTTGAAATGTCCAGTCCCGAACAAAGACTCATTTCGTTCTTCGGAATAATACTTCTTTCACTGACAGAAAGACGGAGACCGGCTCAACGCGATAATCACGCGCGGGAATAAAATGCGGGATTAGATTTGGCGCTTTGTCCCACGCGTGGCTCCACGCGCGGGGAAAACTATCCCACGCGTGGGGAAGACAGACCGCACACCGCCCCGGAATACCGGCTTGGCTTTGCGCCTGGGACGGCCGTCTTTGCGCCGTTAATTTCCCGCAAATTGGCGGCTGAATGATGTCCTTTCAAAGAGGAACAAGTTTTTACACCTTAAAAATTCCCTCCCAGTAAAAAAAGTCGGCTCCTCTTTGGCGAATTGTACCACGTGTGGCTTCACGAGTGAGGAACGCCTGTGTGTGGAAGACAGACCGCACATCGCCGGAAATACCGGCTTGGCTTTGCGCCCTGGGACGGCCGTCTTTGCGCCCTGGGACGGCCGTCTTTGCGCCGTTCATTTCCCACAAGTTGGCTAATCCAGGTGAAACGAATCACTACACCCTGAACAATTCCCCCTCCCCCAGTCAAAAAAAAAAAAAAAATTGCCGGCACCTTGTTAGAAAGCATACTCCCAAATGCAGTAACTGCCGTCCAATCAAAACACAAGCGGAACAGAAACTAGGGCTACGGTCTTTAGCCAATTAAAATAAGAATTTGTGAAAGGGCAGTGACTGATTGGCCATCCTTTTTCAGTTCTTACATTCACTTAATCATCAAAGAATCTCCAACGGATGTAATACAAGAAGTGAATGTAACAAGAGAAGCATGCTGCCAATTCTTTGTGAACGAAGAGATACATTGTTATCAGATAGCTGTCAATCATTATTGGGAAGTTTTTTTTTTTTTTTTTTTTTTGAAAATAGACTCGGAATAAAATCGTCAGCCCCTGTTATTTTCTCAGAGAGAGATTATTTTCTCAGAGAGAGATTTACGTCTGGTTCTCTAATTTTTTTAAAAACTCCCTAGTCCGTTACATTTTGAACATTCAGTTAATTGTTTTGTAGATTCCAGGGGAAAATTTAATACGAGGTAGGCTCGGGTTTTCGTATTTTTATGGGATTTGTTTTCTTTTCTTTTTCTTTGTTAAAGCAAAACAGTTTCAAAAACCCCAGCCCGTTAAATTGTGAACTCTAAGTTTTTCTTTTGTAAATTCCAGAAGAAATTTAATACGAATAATACTTTTATTTTTTTTTTAAATGAATATGATCAAGACTAACAATAGCCCTTAAATTTAATACTGAACGTCAAAAGCAATGTGTACATGTTCCAAAATACATTCAAGAGTAGAATATTTAAACAGAATAATGTAGGCCATGCAGCTTTTTGTAATAAACGAAGAATAAAATCGTCACCCCTTTAATCGTCTCGGCCGCAGAGAGCTAGAGAGAGACAACAAATAAATAGGAGTTATTTCAATGTGATATAATATGTCTCATTCTCTTTATATTGTTTTTTTTAATTTTAAGTAAAACGATTTCAAACACCCTTGCCCATGCATTACTTTCTGAATTAAGTCTCAGTTAATTCTTCTGTAGATAAAGGGGAATCATATTATCATAATACAAATGATGCAATAGTTTTGGAAAATAATTTTGAAAGGAATAACAATAAGATTAACAAAAACCCTTTCACCTAATACCTAATGTCAAAATATATTCCGAAATAATTATATTCTAGAGCAACATTTACAAAATATTGCAGGCCAAACGTTTTTTTTAATGAGCAAAGAATGAAATCTACTACGACAAAAAAAAACCCGCCAAACATAACGTGGCGCAACATTTAATAAATTATTTTGACTTGGAATATTAATCCCCCAAATCTTCCCCGGTTTCTGAAAAAAGAATCTCAAATCAAAGCTCAGCTCCGAAATAGCCTTCTAGAAAATGATTGGTAGCGACATTATTCAATGAAATTGATACAATACATCTCTTGTTTGAATTCAGCTGTAGGAAACCCGAATTTGTGACGTGCCGCCAGTAAATGGAGGGTTCTTTGCTGGTGAACAGGGATGATAATATCTCAGCCAATTAAATGAGCCGGTTCCCGGCGAATAATTACGCCATTGGTTGCTTTCATAAATTGTTGACGTTCCTTACGCCGACGCCCAACTGGAGTGCCGCCAGTTAATGGAGGGTTCTTTGCTGGTGAACAGGGATGATAATATCTCAGCCAATTAAATGAGCCGGTTCCCGGCGAATAATTACGCCATTGGTTGCTTTCATAAATTGTTGACGTTCCTTACGCCGACGCCCAACTGGAGTGCCGCCAGTTAATGGAGGGTTCTTTGCTGGTGGGATGATAATATCTCAGCCAATTAAATGAGCCGGTTCCCGGCGAATAATTACGCCATTGGTTGCTTTCATAAATTGTTGACGTTCCTTACGCCGACGCCCAACTGGAGTGCCGCCAGTAAATGGAGGGTTCTTTGCTGGTGAACAGGGATGATAATATCTCAGCCAATTAAATGAGCCGGTTCCCGGCGAATAATTACGCCATTGGTTGCTTTCATAAATTGTTGACGTTCCTTACGCCGACGCTCAACTGGAGTGCCGCCAGTAAATGGAGGGCTCTTTGCTGGTGAACAGTGATGATAATATCAGCCAATTAAATGAGCCGGTTCCCGGCAAATAAATCCGCCATTGGTTGCTTTCATATAGGACGTTCCTTACACCGACGCTCAACCGGAGTGATTGCCAATCACGTTGTAATTCGAGCCACGGGAGCGTGACCATTGTCTCATTCCAACCCGGTTGCCTAGAAATACTGTTGCTAGGGAGGCTCCCTGCGATGTCCGGGACTGCCAGTTGCGTAGCCAGAAATCTTGTTTAAGAGACAGAGGATGTGACTATTATACTCGCAGCCTGCAGCTGCTCCAGAATGCTGTCGCTTTCCATTTCCGTTGTTCTATGAAAGGTGTGTTTTTTTAAAAGAAACTCGGAGCTAAACAAAAAAATGCAAATATCTTCCTCAGGCGTTGAGATTTATTTTAATTAAGTTACACCTGATTTGACAACACTTGCAGACGATTCAGTTTCTTCTTTATTTATTTAGATTACGGACTTACTTAAAAACAGCAGGGTGTCGAAGAAGAAAAAAAAGTAATCCTACTTTAAAGGTTTATTATGGCCAGACAATACGTTTACTAGCAAAAAGTTTAGTATCATGTTAAAGATGAAGCTTTGTACTTTTTAATGATACCTTGGCTTACATTCCAGGATCACGCATCACAGAGCACCATTGTCTTGAATTTGTGGTTCAAAAATGCAGTTGGTTTTACGTCAGACCATAAAGCGAAATTGACATCGTGTATGCGCTGCCAGGCCAGGCTGGTCATCAGTCTGCTCCCTACATATTGTGATAATTCATTACTAATTTATTAAAAGCGTTTAGAGGTTCCAGATACAATGACCATCGCTCCCTCAGTCTGGCTTCCAGCTGACGCACAATTACAAAATTACAACACCGTCTGTAAATTGTGCCCGACTTAATTTAGTGGAAAATATATGAATGCCCAGAGAGGCAACATAACCCTATGTAAAAACACGTTAAAATTGTGCATGCAGAAGCAGGATTCCAGCAAACCAGTAGGTTTGGCGGTTATGAGACATCATCTTACATTGAAAAAAGAAAATCATTTTGCCGAAGAGCATTTGTTTTGCCTCATCTATACTTCGAGAGGTTTTGCCTTGCGGGGCCTAGTACTTCTCCTCTTAATCGTCAAAGACTTTCCTCATGGATGCAACAGGAGAAGCATGCTGCCGACTCTTTGTGAAAGAAGAGATACACTGTTATCATCTGGCTGTCAGCGATTACTCGAGAGGTTTTATTTTTTTCAGAACAGTAATATTTTGAAAGATATACTGGCCATTTTCTCACCGGCCAAGATTTCATTCCTCGTTTGAATAAAAAATCGTAACTTGTCATTAAAGCACAACGTGTTTCAATTGATGTGTTCGAATTTTCGGAAAAATGGAAGGAGATTACGCCCCGCCCCCCCCCCCCCAACCACCGACAGTTTCGCCAGTTAGTATATTTTGTCCCTATCTCTGCGGTGAATTTATCCCTAGAGCATTCTGTTCCCCTGCAGGAAGCGTGAAATTTCCAGTCTTGATTGCAGACTCTTTCTTTCGTCGCTATCCATGTAGATGCTTGCTTCCTTCAAAATAATTGGATATTTTTTTTCTGCGGATTATTTTATCTTTTGTCAGGTATTTTTCCTTCCTCGTGAAATAGCTTTTCATTGCTCATCTTTTTATCATAATTTGGACATTCGTAGGTCTTTATTCAGTCAGATATTTTACTTACGACTCTCGAGGACCTTACATATCCACTTTATTGTGTCTAGAAACTGAAAGGAAGGGTGAACAGCAAAGGGGGCTTTCTGAGGTTTATGCCCCATAGCCTACTACATGTACATTATATATGTACGTGTCATGTACAAAACTCCTTCTTTCATTACCACACGGAATTATGACACAGATGAAAGTCTGGATGGCCATTTACACATTGAAATCTACGCACTACGTTCTGTGTGACCTGCGCGCGCGCGGCACGCGCAAACATTCTTTTTTATCGATCGGTTTACATTTCTGTGCCGCACACATGGCCACACACATTGATATAATCTAATGGAGATCAACTAATACGCATACGATCAACGGCCACACAGTATGAACACGCAGAGCGCATACGTTTGGGTTTTGTACATGTTTATTAAACGCATATAAGGTACACGTACGTTGTACTGAGAAACAACACTCAGACATTTTGTAATTTACGCTGCCCCATGTGTTTACTGGGAGGCCGTCAGGATAATGTCTTAGCCTATAGAGTTATGAAACTCCGATTTATAGCTTCATGGTCTTACTATGATTTTATTACGGAAACAAAGGATGGCGGGTGATTTGATTATTAATTGCATTGTTCTGTAGTAGTCCGTACATTTCAGTGTTTTAATTTGCTACTTGAATGACCCAATTTATGCTAAATTATTATTCGCGTGTTGTGTGTAGTAAGACCGCATTATTTACTTGGTTACTGCCAGGAGTAGGTGTTGAACTCCATGACTTTAACTGCCCTAGCAGGATCTCAATGTGCACAGTGAGAAATTAAAGCGGTGCCAGTGCAGCAGTCACAACCAAAAAATTCGATTGTGTTATCATTTTGGAACATGCTTTTTTGAATAAGAGACTGTCCACATCGCTGTCGGCCCCGCCAGAATCAAGCAATGATCTATTGTGTGCAGTACACTTATTATTTTTAAAATACCGGAGATGAAATACTTAAAAAATAATAAACCTAGAAACTCTGGATGTAATTCGTAAAATTGTTGAGTTCCTGGTTTTAATGGGCTCATGTCAATTAAAATATTTTCTCCTTCAAACACTAGCACTAGACATAAATTATGTTACATTAACCCCTCCAAATTATTTAGTGTTTCTGTACGGTATGAGATTCGTTACAGGGGAAAGAGGCCTTTTAAATTATTTCGAATTATTTTATCCCTCGAAATGGTCGTTGCCAATTCATATTTCGTCCCAAACGAGAAAAACAAAACGTAAATCATAGTAACATTTCCCCGTGAAAATCTATTGGAATGTTTTTATAGTTCAGAAAATTAAGATTTAAAGTATACATTCCCCGTTTTCATTAAAAACAATTGTAGAACCAGGAATAAATTCCATTAAATTAACCTCTGGAATTTATTCCATGTCCGTGAACTACAGTTCAGGATTTTATACTACATGTTCCTCGATTTAGTCTTACCTATTTAATATTCTTACCTCGTAATGATCATTATGTGGGTATGATGCACTTTTCAGCTTCGGGCGGGAACAATCTGCTATAATATTGCCAAGAATTGCAGTTGTGCATTATTATAAACTCTTTGTTAGATACAAGAACAACCAGACATGGATAGTATTAAATTTCCCCGTGGAATATGCTGGGAACGTGTTTATGAGTTCTGTAAAATTTAAAGTTTTTAAATTAAAGCGATGGAACATTAATGGTATAGGCATTAATTGTATCTCCATAATTTATCCGTTGTCTTGTTGAGGTCTTTAAACAAAAGGGCTGGTTATACAATGTTTTTTTTTCTTAAAGTGTATAGAAAGCCATATAATATGTGGTAAATAACCCCTAAAATTCATTTGGAATATTTTACTGCAGTGGATTTTTTTTTTTTTTTTCAAGACACAATTTCCTACGAGCTGAGAAAAAAAATGCGTTTTGTAAATTTTACTTACTTTGAAATGTAAGGCGGTCTTTGAGATTAAATACAGGTTGAAATATGGTTTGGGCCAAGAGAGCCCGAATAAGTCCATCTGGGGAATAAATGTACGAGTGTCTTTCAAATAAATTCTTTCTCGAAAACCTTCACCCATCACGACCAAATTAGACCGTAAGACGATCTCTGGAATTTTCGGTCAGAAGGAGTCCGCCCTTTACCTTTGTCCGCTACAGAATTCCAAGTCAGCTTGCGCAAACCGCCTACTGGTTAAATTGTTCCGCTTCAAGACAGACCATACGTCTGAGCGCGTCCCGCTGTTTGATATAAATCGCTATAAGTCTTTCCCGGCCCAGACACTCCACCAATCAGAATCCTTTGGAAGACAACCGTCGTTATCGAACAACCAATAAGAGCCTGATGTGTAGTTCTCGAACAACAGGAATTAATCAAAGGAAACCGACCAAGGTTTGATAGGGGCGGTGTATAGCTTTGACTTTTTAAGAACTATTTTATAAAACCGTTTATATTTGTATTGAGCCTTAGAATATAATTCTTGTCAACTAAATGGTTGTGGGCAATATTCACATTTCATCACGAACAAGAAAAACAGAGAACTCCCTTTGAAATCCATTGGGAAAATATGTAGGAGATCAGAAAAGCAACATTGAAACTCCCCCTTGCCATTTTTTGTTTAAAAACAAGGGAATCAGAAAAATGAGTTTGGGAGTTCCGTAAATTTAATTGACTAAGTTTTTTTTTTAGATTGTCTAAATTGATCAACCGTAAACTACTCAATAAATTAATCACCAAAATCTATTCGTTGAGTTTTTGAGGTCTTTAAATGAATGGGCTGGTAAAATAATTTAACTTTTTCTCTATGTGAAAGCGAGAAAAAATGTGTTTGGAAATTATTAAGGTCATTTTGGAATTGATGGGGTAGTGGATTTTTTTAAATTAATTTTCAAATACAATTTCCTACAAGTGGACAAAGAACAAACGTATGAAGTTATTTTGAATATGTTAGGCCCTGTTTCTTGGGATTAACAGGTTGAATAAGGGTTTTGGGCCAAAAGGCGAATTCATCCGGGGAATAAAATTACGAGTATCTTTTAAATAAATTCCTTTGGGGCAAAGCTTGGGCTTCCAGTCAATGATTGACAGCCGACTTGCATTTGTAATACAGTGTATCTTTTTCGGAGATAAGAAGTAGGCCAGGGGAAATTCTTTTGAGGCGGCGCTAAAAGAGACCAAATGGCGCGCGAGAATTGATCTTTTAAACCCATTGGATGACGATCTTGTCACTGGGGCATTGGTTTTGCCGGGACTTGGGGTTTGCTGAAAACATGCGAAGCTGTGCTCGGTTGATTGTACTGGCGATCAAATGCTACTACACACGAAACCATCACCCTGCGGTTACCGTCTGAGGTGTGCCCTGTAACAAAACACTGACAACGAACAATAAAATCAGGAACCTATGAAAGTCAGAATTCTAAAATAAACAGCTTTTGTTTTTAATTTTAACGCTGTCTTTGTGACATGATTTTGGCAATAAGTATTACTATCATCCAAGACTCCCAAGTACTTAAAGACACTTTCTTTTTTCCCAAGGTAATATGATCAATGCCGACTTCAACATTCTCAGTGCGAGCAAGTTTACGAGCTGTTCCAAGTTAGGCCTATGTACATGTATTGCGCTTGGAGATACATGTATTCCGTTTGTTACACTTGAGCCACGAGTTAACTCGGCCACGTTCGGTGTTCAAAAGAAAAAGAAAACGTTTCCTGGTTTAGGCAAAAGTTTGTAAAAACTGTCACGGCGATGATGTGTCAGACGAAAAGAAAAATTATAGTCCTACAGTGTAACTAACTACATTGTATAAGATCATAAAAAATCATATTAAACACGTTGGCGAATTAAAGAAAAACAGCGAAAAAAAATTGGAGAAAACAAAAACAAATTTGAAACATCCAAATTAGAACACCAATCAACCCGGATAAAAATTCTAAGAGCAAAACAGTCTAAAGGCAATTAAATTCAAAACAACGGCATAAAATGGACAAGAAAAATACCACCACAGGAGAAAGAAAATTACATTTACTGGAACCTTCTTGTTTTCCTACATGCTTTTCATATAAAAGCGTGTGAAACACTGTACTTGATAACTGGGTTCCTGAAATGAAGTGTACATGTAGTGCCCTACACACCCCATATTTAAAGAAATCATATTAACGCCACAACAGTTATATTCAAGAGTGAATTTTCCCCCAGGAATACCTACCCATTTATTGATCATGAATCCCGTTCTTCAGGTAATTACAGTGGCGAAAAAAAAATTTAACCGGGGTAAATTAAATAAATCAAAAGTAATAAATGTACATGTATCAGGTTATATAAATCAGGCATGCAACTGGGAAATCACAAAAGAAAGAGGAAATTCAAATTTTTCACAGACTTTGTACAGTGTTTTTCTGTGTTCAATGGCACACATGGAAAGTAAAAAAAAAAAGGAGGAAATCAGCTGATCTGAGGAAAAGTTGCATGCCTGATAAATGGCGTATAGGTTTTTGCAGGCGAATCACAATAAACTGATTTAAGTAAGCCCTTCGCAATTTTTGTTACGCCAGCCACTGTTGCAAATTGTGCACAGAGTACTCAGAGCTGAGGGAACTGGCGTTTCATCGACCCTGCAATGTGAGTTAAAGCTACGGAGTTTAACACCTCCGGTAAGTACTAGTATTGCAAGTGTTAAATTCGAATGCGATCTCCAACTCCGGACAGCACTGACGCCAATGTTTTAACGTAAATTGGGTCATTCATATGGCAAGGTAAAACACTTTGAAAATGTGCAGAACAATAAATTAACAAACAAATCACCCGCCATCTTTTGGTTTCCAGACTAAAATCTGAGTAAGACATGCTGACGGCTTCCCCCAGTGAATTAAAACTAAAAACACATAGCGCAGTGCAATAAATTGTCCAAGCGCTGTCGTTACAGTTCACAGTACACAAATGTACATATAAGCCGGTACCACACACGCGCGCACCGTCCTAGTGCGTACTGATTTTGGCACAGTTTTTACCGCGTGGCCCAGAAATGTAATACATTTGAGAAACCATCAATACAACACACAAAATGTCTGCGTGGTTAGCGCGCGGATCACGCCGCACGTTGTGCATAGATTTCAATATGAACACGGCAGTACATGTTGAGTCACTGTGGTTCATTGCAATATGCACAAAGAATTTTGAAAATGCATATTGTTGTGATGGTTATTCGACGGACATGACAGAAATGGCAAAATGAAGGAAAGAAGTATTATTCCGAAGAACTAAATGAGTCTTTGTTCGGGACTGGACATTTCAAGTTTCCTGCATGGGAATAGAATATTTGGGACATAAATTCTCTGAAGATATAGGGAACAGAATATTCTATACCGAGAAAAACTAGGCGGGAAAAATATTCTCGCAAACCAGGAAAACACTATTATAACATGAGGGGGAAAGATCTCTTCGGACCCATATACGTAAAAAATGATGCTGTGGTAAAGTTGCTAGTTTTCATTCAAAGAGGAATATGAACAGAGCCAGTTAAAAAAGGGCCAGTATCTTTCATAATAATCTGCTCTGGAGAAAAAAAACACTTCCCAAAGAATGATTGACAGCCAACTAATAGCAGTGTCGTCGGCAGCATGCCTCTGTTGTCCAATTGACTTCTCGAATTACATCCGTGTAGAGTTTCTTTGTTGACTAAGGGTCATGGTCTGCAGCCAATTAAAGTAGGAATTTGTGAGATGGCAAGATGTGATTGGTCGTCGTTTGTCGTTCTGACATTCAGCTTCGTTCCACTTGTGTTTGATTGGACGGCAGTACTGCCTTGGGAAGTATTCTTTCATAGAACTTGAGAAGGAGCCGACTTTTTTTTACTGGGCGGGAAGTTTTAAGGTGTAAAAACTTGTGCCTCCTTGAGTTGACATCATTCAGCCGCCAACTTGCGGGAAATTAACGGCGCAAAGACGGCCGTCCCAGGCGCAAAGCCCAGCCGGTATTCCGGGGCGGTGTGCGGTCTGTCTTCCCCGGCCCCACGCGTGGGATAGTTTTCCCCGCGCGTGGAGCCGTGCGTGGAGCCACGCGTGGGACAAAGCGCCAAATCTGTTCCCGCATATTTTTCCCGCGCGTGATTATCGCGTGGAGCCGCTCTCCGTCTTTCTGTCAGTGCCCATGTGAAAAACACTGCGGCGTACACGCGATAACCACGCGTGATTAGCGCGATAAACACGCGCTAAACCTAGCTAGTGATAAAATGTAAATAGCGTGGTATGCGTGTTATCGCAGGAGTCTAAATTCTTTCGCTCCACACTGTACAAGTACATGTACATGTCAAAGTGCTTTCACTCAGACCCCCGTGGGATCTTGGTTTAATCAGCCAAGACTATTTACAGTTCCACTTGGAGGGAAGAGTGAGCACATCTGCAAGGGAGACGGGAAGCCGTGAAACCACTTGCCACGTCCACAAACTGCTGGAGGAAAGTGCACCGAGTGAGGAAAGTGACGAGATAGGAGAGGGGTGTGATGAGGACAGCCAGTGGGAAGATGATGAGGTGATGAGTGCGGTTCAGTGGGGCAAGGAGGATGCTTGTGGCTTTAGCATGTGGGGTTGTCTTGAGTGTGTCCAAGATGCTTTCTTGAGTTTGGGATTTTGAGTCTTGGATGCCTTGCTTAATTTTAGCAAGACATTTCTTGGATTATTTAAGAAACAGTTTTTCTGCAAATCTGGACAGTTTCTTCATTCTAGCAAAGACACAGTATGTATAGGTATATGGAGGCAAGCTGAAGATGGAAACGTGAATGGAATGTTCACTTTAAAAAATACATAAATATGGTTTAGCACGCTGTTTTGATAGGTGGTTCCTCAAATTCCACCTCCGGTTAAATTGTATGTCTATGTAGTTTGTCAACCCCCTACATGTACAGACCATGTACACACGTTGCATCTCTGTGTTTTCCCTCATTATAAATCAAGCTTACATTGACTGAAAACTGACAAGGCAATGCTGATTAAGAAAAAAATTCAAGTTGTAAATTTTCAGAGAATTCTGTGCTCATGCTGGCCACAGGATAGAGGATAAAGGCATATATTTTGGGCACCAACTCAAATTTTGCCTTTTTGCCCTTAGAATACTGAAAAATGGCCCAGTGCCCTTTCAACAATTTTGCCCTACATTTAAAAAAAAAAAAAAAAAAAAAAGACAATAAAATGGCCATACAATAAAAAGACCACTAGGTTCAATGCCTTGGGGTACGCTGTATACATGTACATGTAGTTTGTCTTTCATGCAAATGTAGTATGGATATTTTTTTAGTAAAATAATCAAATTTTCTTTTCAAAGGTCCTTTGGCTCCAAGTAATATTCATAGAAACTCAAGAGTCTGCCCTACATGTAATTTATAATTGATGAAATTTCAACCCTTTTAGGTCCTTAACACAAGAATGACCCCTTTAACATACAATAAAAATACAACAAAAGTTGTTCAGCTATAGACCCAAGGCACCTCGAAATCAACCAGGTAAGCCCTAAATAAAAAAAAAAGATGAAAAGCCAAGGGATGTTCCAAGCAGGAAGTGGCACTTGTACAGCATGACAAAGCATTGTGCACCTTACTGCCCCAGTTAATAGGGTGGAAAAAGGATGGGTGATGATAATGTGACTGTGACAAGAATGGTTCGGTTAATTGTTAGGGAGGGGCAGGTATTAGGGTAACAAGGTGGAGGTGGCGAATCACAAGCACCCTTGTTGACTGCTCCATGTTTGAGCAAACCACTTGTTATTGTGTCTGCAAGTACATGTACCTGTCAACAATGTCTGTCTGATTGACTGCATCCATGCCTTGCGCAACGTGGGTTGGACCTGTGGTACCAGTAACGCCACTGATTTTTTTCATTTCTGTTCAAGCAGTAAAAGGACCAAATTTATACTACTCTTGCTCTTTTTTGAGTGTAATCTTGCTCCAGTCTGCTGGATATGCTGATATCCTCCACATGAAGTTCATTAAGAGAATGCTAACCCAAGAAAGACAGGCAATCTCCAGAGAGTTGGCCACACTCACTTATGGTTGGATTATCTTGACATTTCTTGGGAGTGTGTGGCCACGGAGCTATGGCTGATCACCCTTGATGTAATGTCCGTGTGAAAAGAGGCATTTTTGACAGGCAAATATTGAAGTACCGGTATTTTGAAAGGTATAAACTTTGGGTGAGGAGTGAGGTTACAAAAAAAACTTGGAGTGAGGGGTTAAATGGAAATGCCTTTTGAAACAAATCTGCTTGGGAAGTGAAATTATCTACATGCAGGCCTACTGTACTGTGTTACAAAAAAAATGGAAAATTGCACTTTGTATAAAATGTACAACTTGTGATGAATCTGATGATCTGATTCACCCCAACCATCTCAACTCCATCAAAATCCCCCCCCCCCCCCATTTGGGGGATTTTGGTAGGCAAGCCATGAGTACCAAGTCCATCAAAATACCGGTATAAAGAAGTGGTGGTGTATGGGTGTTGTGGTGGATTTCAGCGTATTTGGTCATTACATGAAGCAGGATCAGTGATGGATTTTGGCAAACCTGGTCCAGTACTTACATGTAGTTAAAGATACTAGGGAGTTAGGGGTAAATGACTTCTCAAATTTGTTTATGAAATAAATGTTGGCTATGGGCTGATTGTCTTGTCCCGACTGTCTTTGAAAATTTATTGAGTACACTGACAACAGTAAATGTTAATGCTGAATTGATTAATGCTGAATTGTTAATGCTGTTTTGATGTTTGCAGAACTATTTAATATTTTTTTTTAAAATTATTTTATCTTTTGCTTGAAGTGATTAAAAACAAATTCCCCCTTTTGAAATTATGAAAACGTTTGGGAAGTACAAATTTGTGATGTGTAGAGATTGCTGGTTATGATCAATGTTGAAACACAGAAGGGTACTCATGTTTCAATTACATGTATAACCACAAGCCAGGGGAAATGACTCACAATAGTCTGCAGACCACCCCGAACATAGTTTTAAAATGACTACATGTACATGTATTTTTTTTCCCTACAAATAACTACGGTTGTGAATAATGAGATGTTGATTCTGGATTCAAAGCAAATGTATTCAGGCTTGATTGCTCAGTTATAACGCTGACAATAATGAAAGTACAATATATGCCTACACAGCCTTCCCCCTGTACATGTAGATCTGTAAATTTCAAATCATCACATTACTGTGATGTGATGAAACTCTGAGCAATCAAGCTTGAACATTCAAAATTAACCTCCCACTCGATAGACACGGTCACACCCACTTATTCCTCCCCGGAAACTACCGCCTCGGACACCCGCCACAGTAAAGCAATTAGCCAGTCCCATTCAGAACATAACAGGTTGGTCTAAATTCAATTACACCTCAGAGAGGCACCGTTTGATCAATAGACACGCCAATCTCAGCTGGTTGGCTCAACTTGTCCGGGGTTGTGAGTATATATTTGCTTTGGCCGGGGAGTTCTACGGTTACCACTTGGTGGGTGCTGTGAATAGCCCGGGCTGGGCAGTTTATTATCCGAAGGGATGTACACCGGGTTGCCTGAAAGCACGAACCTCTAATACGCTACACATCCCCCTGATAATGAAGTCTTCCTTATATTACCAATATCCATTAGTCGGTGGTCACTGTGTGTGGCCGTCAGTATTGAAACCCTGCCTTCAAAAATGGATGAATTCCGATCCATATCTGCAGCCAATAGTAGAGTGTGGGCTTTCAGTTTGAGAAGTTGATACAGTGTTGCTTGAACTATAGAGCTACATGTGTGTAGGACCCAATGCATGAACAGATACAAGTTTTTCTTGGATAGTATTTATGGTCTAGACCCGTGAAGTTACAAGTTACATGTACAAGTACCGGTACATCACGTACATGTACACATGTACATAGTCTGTGTCAAACCATGCAATTGTCACATGTCTCATCATGGATGTAAGCACTGCTCATAATGTACATTGAATGCATGAAATTTTTACTGCACTTGAACGACGCAGCATGTCTTACATTTGTATGTTTGTCTTGTAAGTAATTTAGTTACAATTAAATACATGTACATCTACATATACTTGACAAATCTAAATCACAACATGATCTCAGATTGCAGTGACTGCATTTTTTCCATCCTTTTCATATTTGTTTTTTAAATTTTCAGATAAAAAAAAATGCTTTTACATACGGTACCATTCATGACATTCATTGCCTTTAAATGCCCCTTTTAGTTAAAAAAAAGTGTCATGTTGAAAACTGCATCAGTCAAGAATTTATTTAAATACATCAAAATATCGCTTTGTTGGCCCTTTAACTAAGAAACAATAAACTGTTAAAGGGATCTACTAAAATATGTTGTAAAGTTTAACACAATGCTCATTATAACAAGCCGGCTCAAGGAAAAGTGACTTCAGTGCAGGAAATTTGTATACATGCATAATCTTGTTTTTTCCCTTCTCCCAGTGATCAACAGAAAGGGATGTTTTTCAACCTGTCGTGGTCGGCATAGGAGAATCATAACCTTGCATGGTTCAATGCGGCCGAGCAAACTTGATTGTAAGGCAGCCAGCTCAGTCGATCCTTTCTTCGCCCAGGGGAAACCAGCCAATTTTCTTAATTTGTGTCCTGCCCTTTCCTGTACACATGCGTACGTGTACATTTACGTGTAACGCACATGTTAATGAACATCAACACCGGTGATGTGCACACAGGCAAATCCAGTGTCATAGACATTACAAATCAGACAATATTTTGGTACTTTTAAGAGATCAGTGAATAAACCTGAAAATGTGGGGTTTTTTTCTTCCAAATTTCAAATACATCCATCATCTAAAGTTAAGTAGATTACAGACTACAGAGTTTTGGAACATTTCTCTGAATCATTAATTACAACATGTACATGTAGTTATATGGTTAATTGGCTCTATCACAAACATTAAAGGTATAGTCCATCATTTGTAATTTGTGCATTTTGTTCGTTTGAAGCAACAAAAGTTTTCACAATCTAAAGAAGGATGCTACTAACCTGATGAAGTTTCAGCTCAGCTTCAGCTGTATATTTTGAGAAAAACAACATTCTAGGTTCTCGATTTCAAAGCAAAAGTTCCTGAATCATGTTTTGAATTGGGCCTGAATTTAGTGTCCGAGACACGTTCTCACTGAGCCGATTGCAGCTACGCGATGTCGCGCACCGATCCGACGAATTATAGCAACTGCGCGTGCGTGTGCGTCATGTCAACGCCAGCGCGCGCTTCGCTGAATAAAAAAAGGAACTACTAACGGAAGGCTTTTTTTTTTTGGTTTCTTCAAAATGACAGCATGCCAGAAAGAATAATTTCACAGGGAGTTTAGTTCCCTTACTATCTTTCAACAAAGTATGTTTTTCCACAATAATTACGTCAGTTACTTTTTGGATAGCTGCAAATGATGGACTATACATGTAGTTTTAACCCTAACTCCCTAGAGGCATTTTTTTGCTAGGATGCAACCTCAATCCATGTAAACATTGCATACAGCCTCAACCCTGCAAAATCCTCCGTCATTTCTTGAATGTGGTCCTTGAATGTGGACCACTGCCTCAATCCTGCAAAATCGAGCAGTGCAGAGGATTTCAAGTACTACAATAATTTAGGCCTAAGTTTATGCACGGCTGAGCATAAAAAACACAAGGTCCGGCCCAAGACCTTGACATAGTGCATCCTTTAAAATCAGCCACACCCTGTTGCCATATAGCCTCAATCCTGCAAAAATGGAGGATTTGGGAAAGTTAGGGTTAATCTTTTTTATATGTAATGTCAGTGATGCTAGAATTGTCCATACATCACTACAGTAATGTTTTCCTCTCTATCACACATGTACCAGTATATACATTGTGTGACATGAAATAAATGAAATCTCAGGCCCTCTAATTTTGCTGCTTTAAATGAAATCGTGTTGAAATTTTTTGCGGGTCTGCTACATGTACATGTAGGTTTACCGGTAGTCTCTGGTCGGCCGATACTTGAAATCACCAGTAATTGATGGGCCTACAAACTTGTACAGGTATGTATAGGCCTACGTACGTGTACAATGTACAAAACGATGTCATAAGTGTACGGAAAAACTAACTCAACATATTTTCTGTAAACGTGTACATACAATGCATACAGTCATGACATTGTTTCGAAAAAATTACGCCTTTTGGAGATCCGGGTATGCAATACGGAACAAAAGATTGTAAAGATCTCCACAAGGCAATCTCTATAGGTGAATACATACGGTACATCCACCAGGATTCCACGAAATAGATGGATTTTACTCAAAAACTAGCAATTTCCAAGGTACACTTATCCGTCGCAAATTTAAGTATTTTTTATGTATACATACATGTATAAGGAATATTTGGTCAGAATTTCAACCCAGGAAAGTAATTCTGGTTAAAATACACGTACAAATTTTGAAAATAGCTTTCGACCCTCTCACAATTTTGTACACGAGAACAAAGCGATGTCTCCCTTAGGATATAAATTTGATCATTTGTGTCCGTCATTATGTGCTACATGTACGTAGTGCTAAGCTAAAGATTTTTTTTTTTTTTCCAGGTACACATAAACGTGTACATGTACGGTAAGTATGGAGGAGATTCATGTACCACACCTGTGTGTGCATGGGTACATGTACAGTACATTGTACATACCCATGCGTAAAGAGGGTACATTTTCAAAGGCAAAAACTTTCCACAGTCAAATGATTTTTTTTGTATTAGTCATTTTTTGGGTGTGACTATTTTTTGCGGTCAAACTGTGGGTTGCTCAATCACGTTGTCAATGGGGAATCAATTCCAAAACCTACAAAAACTTATTCAATATTCAGAGGGCTTTACAATTGTCTTGCCTAACAAATCTGAATGGCACAACGGTTAGCGTTAGTGACGTATCCTATAAGTTTACAGATTTGGGTCAAGGGGAATGGATTAGACTGGTGCTGCTTGTTTCATGTAACATGTAAATGCCTGTGTAGGCAGTATAAGTCAAGTCTCCATGCGAACGGCTTTACGTCATTTCCTTTACGTTCATGACGTTAACACGACAGCTTGTTTGACAAAGTTTTAGACATTTTGAATCAACTGGATAGAATTTTGTGCGCTCTGAGACCAATTTGTTTTCTTAGGCTTGCCTTCTACGTCCTGTTCATTAATTGTAACCGTGCAGAGATCTGGAGAGCATCGAGTTCATGTGACTGACATGCGTGACACCTCAATCAGGCCGTCTTATTGTGATTGCTTGCTTAGCCTATTACTGAGCCTACGTTCAAGTAATTAGCGTGCGATGCAATTAGGCACAAACATGAACCAGTGAAAGTCCTTGGGGATTAATAAAACTTATCCTGATGTACGCACACACAAATATGACTTGCAAAGTTGTAGGCAGTGTCATTCACTTGTCAGATTACAGGTTCCATTGGATGAACAGTACTGTACATGTATGATGTATACACAAAAATATATACAAAAATATGTAGGAATCTTCACTTGAAATGAATACCACTTGGCTTGAGACTTGAGTGCTTGCAACTGACATGTGATTGACATGCGATTGACATGTGCTTGACATGTGATTGACATGTGATTGACAACATACGATTTTAGGCTTTGCATGGTGGAGTATCGGTATCGTTTCGGTTTGCGGTAACACCATGTGGTAAGATACCGGTATTTAATTCTGAAAAGAACTTGTCCTGCTCATTATCAACTTTCGCTACATGTATGTATTTTTAGTTCTGTTAAGAACAGTCCTGCTTTAAAGCTACAGTCCATCATTTGTAATTTGTGCATTTTGTTCGTTTGAAGCAACAAAAGAGTATAAAATCTAATGAAGGATACTAAGCAACTAACCTGATGAAATTTCAGCTAAGCTTCAGCTGTACATTCCGAGAAAAACAGCATTCTAAGATCTCAATTTCCAATCAAAAGTTACTGAATCATGTTTTGAATTGCAGCTATACGCGACGTAGCGCACTGATCCGACGAATTATAACAACCGCACGCGGATGTGCGTCGTTCCAATACTTGTGCGCGCTGCGCTGAATAACAAAACGAGCTACTAATTTAAATTTTCCTACGGTGCTTCTTAAGAATCACCGTTGGAAATGCCTTCTTTCGTTGATTACTTCAAAATGACAGCTTCCCAGAAAGAATAATTTCACAGGGAGTTTAGTTCCCTTACTATCTTTCAACCAAGTTTGTTTTTCAACAATAATTACGCCAGTTACTTTTCGGATGGCTGCAAATGATGGACTATAGCTTTAAGTTCTAAAAGAACTTGTCTTTGGTCTCAACGTTTCGACTAGCCTGCTCTAGTCATCGTCAGGAGACTTTGATTGACAACTTGATCACTAAATGCATTTGTATACTGTTTACTTGCTTCAAGGGGAAAATTCCCAAGAACTAGTCGAACTGTTACACATTGAAGTTTTAGTTTTGCAACAGAACAGAAATCCGTCTGATAAAGCACGCAACAATGACGTTTGTTACTCTAATTATCAATAAAAATAATGAAGGTGAACACAGAAATTGAATTCAAATCCTGGTCCATTTCTTTGGTCAACTTTCTAATTAATAATATGCACCTACTCAGTTTCAGTACATTAAAAAAATTAACATTACAACTTTTTAAAATGATATTAGTGCTGTACAAAAGTTTGTAACCATTCCTTGCTTCCTGATACATGTACGGTACATCCCCTGCCCCCCCCCCAAAAAAAAACGGTGGGAGGGGGTTTCAAGACATACAAATGTAGTACATTGTAAACAATGCAGAAAGCCCAATGCTACAAGGTTAGAGATAATCTTCTTACCACACAATAGCTGTTCAATAATCCAGGAATAATGACCAACACTGGGCTTTAACTATTAAAATCTGAGCATTGTAAGTTTGTAGTTAAAATTGGTGTGGGTCTTTTGTCCAACCATAGCGCAAGGAGACTGCCACAAAATCACACATTTCTTCAAGCTTCAACCAGGGTCCAACAAAATATTTTTTGAAAACCTGGTTTTACTCACACTACTGTGACACACAACTGAATTTTTTTTAAGTCAACTGTTTTTTTAAGGATTCCTCCCAGAAAAACTCTGACGGTACAAAAATCAATGGGTACGGTAAATGTCATCAAGGGATTTGCGTTACTGACCAAAAGCTGCATACAACTCAATTAAATTATAAATAAATTAACGGAGCAGGTGTGTTTGCAACTGGGAAGTCACAAAAAAGGGAAATTCCCAACTTGATAAGACTCTCTACAGACTTGTATGTTTTTCAATTTTTAATAATAGCATGCAGGAGAAGTCGACAAAGAGGAAATCAGCTGAATTGCGGAGAAGTTGCATGCCTGATGTAGGGACTAGAATCATCTACATTTATGTATGCTTTTGTTATTAGCAAGTCTTACTGCATCCTAGATCTAGGGCTGTCCCGAATATGCCAAATAGTCGAATATTCGATCATCAACTGGATATTCGAATAGCTTTTTGCCGGTTTGAATATTCAGGAAAAAAAACCCCAAAAAACTATACACATTATACACACACCACTGTGATGTTATTTTCATCATAAAGTTACGGCTTTTGTCGACTGTAATTTTTTTTTCTCGACAGCGGTTCATTGTTATCAAATAGTTACTGCAAAACACTCAGCGCCCCATATGGATTGCTCCACAGCAATTTGAACCAGCACACTTCTTCATGCAACATATTACCGGCGCAGCAGGCAGTTGCAGCTGGAAGTTTCGAATATCCAAATATCCAGTACAACGTTTCGAGTAATCAAATGCGAAATAATTCGGAAATGGACAGCCCTACCGGTACCTAGATTTTTATATATTTAAAGTTGAACTTGTCGGATTGGGTTTCATGTTAAGCAGGCATGAATTACAGTGAACAAAGTAATGGTGGGGTTCAACTGGCATTGTTCATGTGTGCAGACCCAAGCTCAATGCACCTGATATGAAACTTCAGCTTGGATGGGCTTTTATGGTCTCCACACACAAGCACTGGTAACCCCCCCCCCCCCCCCAGCGATATACATGTACCGGGGGGGGGGGGGGATACTCATGAAAACATGGTAGACTTTCTCTGAATGTCGCGTGTGTGACATTTTATTACCTGCACGCAGTGATTCTGAACATTGCTAGAGGCAAAAATGCACCTCCTAGCCATCACAACATATAGTTGTCTTACATTGTACATGAAAACATACAAACATACGAGATTGTGAGCCTTTTCTCATCACAATAATTGGTTTTTGAGGTTAAGCCCACTCCCAGACAAATGTCACATACCGGTAATGATCTGCCTAAAAGGGGCAGTGACGACAGAATGTTGACAGAAAGGAAAAGTAAAACCGACTGTGATGAAACTTTACATGTTCAGGAAGTACATGTAGAATCAAAAGGAATGTCATGAAAAGATGATGGGCCATTCTTTGGTCACTGTGTGACATAAAATTGGGTTCGTCTGATTTTTAAAGCTTTAGGCCTACCCCTTGTTAACTACATCTGACAAATTACATGCACTGATTCAGCAGGTTAGTACTTTTTACTCCCTACCTCAGAGTATAGTTTCTACTTTCACAAATTGTGTCAAAATATTAGGAGGGGTCATCAAAGTTTGGTCACATGTGTGACATAATCATGTTATCCGGCCCATACCAGATATTCACGCTTTTCTCCTAAGATCTAAGGACACACACACACCCATATTTATTTTGGAGTAAGACTAGTCTTTTGTGATTTACAGAATGCATACACAATGTACACCCTCTGCTTTAGTTTTACTAAATGGGAATTGATGGGAATGTCGCATGTGTGACATTTTGATTGGTCACGTGTGTGTGACATTTTGATTGGTCACGTGTGTGTGACATTTTGATTGGTCACGTGTGTGTGACATTTTGATTGGTCACGTGTGTGACATTTTGTAATTAAAATTATGCTAATTAATGCACGGAAAGACCGACTTATGAAATATCTTAAGAAATTTGCAACTTTTCTTACTAGCAACACTTATAGTGAACAATAATCATTTGTACTACTGTACATCACATAAAAAGAACCTTTTGTTTCCCCAAAATTAACTTTAGTTTCAATTTCTGAAGAATTGCCCTTATGTACAGGTGTACAATGTAAACACTCTTTTCTGTTGCTGAACAACAAGTGAAATCAAAAACCCATTCTGATACTTAGTATACGGTACTGTACTCTGTAAAATCAGTTTTGTTTTCATTTTTAATTGTGCAAATGTAGGCCTTCTATTTTGGTAGAATTTAAGATACTTCTTGATTTCCTATTTAGAGCACTTGAAGTATCCCTTTCTACTTTCTACTTTCAGGTGTTAAGTTGCATTAGTTTTACCATACTGTAAGCAAATTGTGCCACATTAGGTTTTGCAAACTTGTTCTCAACCTCCAGTCTACGGGAACCCTTTGTCCTAGTTTTGAATAAGCAACAGAGTTGTAACGAGTCACTGATTTTTGTGACTCGAGTCGAGTCGAGTCATTGTTAAGAAGTGACTCGAGTCGAGTCAAGTCATTTTAAAGAAGTGACTCGAGTCGAGTCGAGTCATTAGGTCAAAAGGTCGAGTCGAGTCAAATATTTAGCTCGAGTCAATTCGAGTCACGATTATTTGAACACTACATGTATATGGGTCATTCCATGAAGTTGGGTACACAATCAATGCATCAGTGACAGTGGTCCAGTGAAAACAAAGTGCTGTTATTTTTTTTTTGGACAAATTAATCACATTTTTTATCGATCCCGATTTATTGAGGATGAATGGGCGAACAAGAAAAAAAATTTTTTTGGGACCTCCAATTGGTCGAAACCCAAACTACGTCACCAAAATATCATGGTATCCATGTTTATTTTAAGAATATTTTGTGACATGAAACATACTCGGTCTTCAATGTACGATTCTGTGTTCCCAAGAGTATATTTTAAATAATGTTTTGCAAATAAAGTTGAACCAATAGACCGTTTACGATTCCCTGATTGTTATTTATTCCATGCGTCTTGCATTTCTGAAGTATCGATCACGGAAGTCTCAGCGCCCATCGTAACATTTCGTGTCAGCAATGTTGCGAGGTGAAACCGAAATTTACCGACATATTGTAAAATGTCAGAGTCATTTAGAAGACCCAAATAACGATTTCCACGAGAAACAGTAGCATTCCATTCGTATCCAACCAGAAATCATGAAAAAAACTACACGATTTTTAAAAAACAACCGTGGTTACTCACTGGTAGTTGACTTCGCATCCACTAAAAAACGTGACGACGTGATAATTAAATGCGATCGCGCGTGCGCCCTCTATAGATTTTCTGGATGAACGTCTTGTAATCAAAGTACCCGGATGCAACCCTTGCTTTGTTGCAAGAAGAAACCCGCGTGCTTTCGGCAACTTTTCCATCGTGGGTGCCAATAGTTTTGGTGTCATTTTTTTACGGTGTGATGTCAGTTACGAGGTATACCACATTCGGGGAGGACAAACAAGGGTTAGATTACAGATTTATCAACACGGTGCCTGGTAATCCCGAAGAACTACTCCCTGTGTATGCTGAAACATGAATAACATCTCAAACAATTGTTGCAGTATAGTTGACACGCTAAAACCTGCACTTCAGCTACGGAATGGATACGAAACAAAATGGTAACCGCGTGACGACGTGATATTCCATTTCCGTGATTTGGCATAAAACATGTTCATGCACGGTCAAACGGCCTCCAAATTACTAGATATGCCACCTGAAGTACAAGTAGACATCGATGATTAAGATGGTTGTACTTAAGTTTACTTACGATCCGGAAGAAAAGTGAAATTTTCCGTTCATTTCGGAGAGCTCCCCTCGCGATCTTGAACACGTTAAATTTCCGATCGTGTTTAATGTTTGAACGACGCGATTTCTTCTACATGCCCAGCGTACATTCGATTCGATGGTCCCCGTATCCCGAGTGCGATTCCGTTACCGAGCGTGCGCGATGCATCGATTATGATAATGAGTAGACTGGATCACGTTTGTAAACACATGTGCATTTCAAACGATAATAGGGAGTCGGGAACTAGCGCAGCTTTTATGGCGGGTACCAGTTCAAGCTGGTTCCCGATTCCCTTTTGCAGTTCAAAATGCACATGTATGTGTTTACAAACGTGACTCATTATCATAATCGTGCATCGCGCGCGCTCGGTAACGGAATCGCACACGGGATACGGGGACCATTGAATGTACACTGGGCATGTAGAAGAAATCGCGTCGTTCAAACATTAAACACGATCGGAAATTTAACGTGTTCAAGATCGCGAGGGGAGCTCTCCGAAATGAACGGAAAATTTCACTTTTCTTCCGGATCGTAAGTAAACTTAAGTACAACCATCTTAATCATCGATGTCTACTTGTACTTCAGGTGGCATATCTAGTAATTTGGAGGCCGTTTTGAAGGTGAAATCTGATGTTTTTTGTTGGAAAATGTTGGTTTGGGACAGTGACAGGATGATGTTGTCCAGGTCGCGGTATTAGCTTGGACCCCACTATCGCCAGACCATGTCCAAAATGTTAAAAAAGGCGATAAGTTGGGTCCAAGTTACTCGGACTAGAAGAGGCTAAGCTTTCACAAATGACGCTAAATATGTGTCCCGAAACCCTAACTGAAATTGCACATCGTAATGGAAATATCACGACGTGGTTTCCATGCGACGGTGTGGTACGATTTTGTGTTTTGGCCTGTGCTTTTGCCTGCGTTGGATGGTCAACGTCTGATCTATTAAAAATGGGGTCCTTTTCATTTATCTGTTTGAAGGGGGTTCGAAAGTTGGTGATTTTTACTGAAGTTAGTCTAAAATAAGAGGGGAAGTGTCAACATTGATTGGTCACAGGCCAGGATACCGCCAGACCATTCCATTCTCATAATGGGGGTGGAGCATCATGTGATTTTCTTTTTCTGGTTTGAATTAAGATATTTCAACATTTTTTTCAAACAAAAGAAACAAAACACATAAGAATGAATAGTACAAAACTAAAAAAAAATCTTCCCCTAAGAAATAAATTCATAATTTGCATTGATTTAGGCTTCAGCATGTTCAGTAAATTCATCCATTTGGGAATGGTTAATCCAAGGAACAATGCATCCAACAACACTGTTATGTAATGGGTACTAGAGGGTGGGAATGGAGTGGGGAAGGGGAGGGTAGAGTGGGGAGGGGGGGGGGGGGGGTAGGGGAGGGTAGGGACGGGATACGGGAAGGATGGGGACGGCAAAATGGTTTAGGCATCACATCTTGAGATGTAATCAGAACGTTCGATAATTTGGCATCCATGTTACATGTGAAACCCAACCCTGTCCAATAATGGGAGTCTCGAAGCTAAACTCTCTCACGTCTTTAGCGGATGTTTCAAATTTGTTCATTTTTAATTAATATACCGGTAAATGAAGTTTTACTCATTTTTTTATCAAGTTTAAAGTTTATTACCTGATTAAGACTGAATTGTTTGTGATGGACTTATGATGGACTTGCAGGGACTTGTGATGGACTCGACTACAACACTGTTATGTAATGGGTACTAGAAGGATGGGAATGGAGTGGGGGAGGGTGGGGTGGGGTAGAGGAGGGTAGGGACGGGATACGGGAAGGATGGGGACCGCAAAATAGTTTAGGCATCACATCTTGAGATGTAATCGGAACTTTCGATAATTTGGCATCCATGTTACATGTGAAACCCAACCCTGTCCAATATGTTATGGGTACTAGAAGGGTGGGAATGGAGTGGGGGAGGGTGGGGTGGGGTAGGGGAGGGGAGGGACGGGATACGGGAAGGATGGGGACGGCAAAATGGTTTAGGCATCACATCTTGAGATGTAATCAGAACGTTCAATAATTTGGCATCCATGTTACATGTGAAACCCAACCCTGTCCAATATGGGAGTCTCAAAGCTAAACACACTCACATCTTCAGCTGATGTTTCAAATTTGTTCATTTTTAACTAATATAAATGAAGTTTTACTCATTTTTTATCAAGTTTAAAGCTTATTACCTTATAATCCATATATCAGTTTCACGTGTAACAGGACACCAATATTTTGGTGTCATTGTTACATGTGAAACCACAAAATTATTTTGCATGGATACTGTCTTGTGTAAAAGAAATGGTAACATGGCAAAATAAGTTGAACGTGTGGGTTTGCTTCCTTGTGTTTTACACGTTTGGTGTAGACAAACATTTTTGGAACAGACAATACAAGAAAAAATATGTATGAAGGGCCAAATTTATATAATTTGCCCATTTCATGTGAGTGAACAACAGCTGATTTCAATAATCTCATAACGATTAGCCAAAAAATGTATGAATTTAATTAATGTACTTATCAAGCCCTTTTAAATACATTCTATACTTGGAGCATATCAATTCTATAAAATAACAATGGGAAAGGTGATTCCTCATGTTTGGTGTCCATGTTACATGTGAAACTTGCTTTGCATCTGTTAATAAACAACACTGTTAAAAATAAAACGTTTGACAAGATGTCTCAAAATGGTTTATTATTTTAGACACTACATATATGTCAGCACCTAAAAAAGTTATTTTAGTGCTCTTCACATTATTTTGAAAAACTCACCCTCATGTCACACATTCTGTACCCAACTTTGTGGAATTACCCGTATACCAAAATTTATAAAAGGAGGCCATAAGTTTAGCCAGCGTTCGAATCCAATAGCTTTATAAATAAAAAATCGCCCAAAACCAATGATGAAACAGCGAATTAGAAAATGGATAGTATTTTGTGCGTTCTAGAACCATGAGGTAGGACTAGGAGTCTGTGACACGTTGTATATTTGTACATGACTGCTATTCGCAAAGTAAAGTGAGCATAAATTTTGCACCGTAAGTCATTGCAAATACTTTTCGCAAAGTTGCGCTTTTATTTTTGGGACTCAAGTCTTATTAGCCTTCGCTCAAGTCGAGTCGAGTCTTCTGATGAGGGACTCGAGTCGAGTCGAGTCATTTGCTCGAAGTGACTCGAGTCGAGTCGAGTCATTTACCCTTAGGGACTCGGTCGAATCGAGTCACCAAAAATTGTGACTCGAGTCGGACTCGACTCGAGTCATTACAACTCGGATAAGCCAGTTCGGTATTTCAACTGCGCATGTGCACAATGATATGGGTCACGGGTCATTCGGGATAATTGAACGTTTGGGCGCACGACACTTGCATGTAAATTACATGTACCAGCAGAAAGGACGTGCGCCTAACATCGCGTAACATCAAGTCATGTTATCCTGAATGACCTGGGGTCATTGAAATACCGAACTGGCTTATTGTAAAACACTTTTCTCCCTTCTTCTGGGATAAACATACACCCGACATGAAAAGCGACTTCAACAAATTGATGACTCATGACAGGTGCTAATGACACAATAGATTGCAGCGCCACTTCTCCAATTAGCCTACGCATCAGCCTTCCCTGTGTACACGTCCTGCCCAATTCCAACCAACCGTCCCGCTATCAATACCAATTGCCACATTCAATTTGTCTAATGGGACGCCACGACCAGACAAAAAACCAAAGCGGACGATTTCCTCTCTCCCGGCTAAAAAACATCTCAGTCGGACGACCCCGGTGCTATCGCCATGGCGACAAAAATGCCTGAAAGAGTAATTTGCCTCTTTAGCGGGTACAGCATCGTGGATTGGGTGTGAAATCATCAAAGGTCAAATTCCCACTAATTGTTTTGTTTTTTTTTCACGAGGAATTCTGAAGGACCTGGGAAGTCCGCACTGTTGTTATAGAATAATTTACAGTCAACTCGGCATCACAAGTTGCAGGTGCATTGAGATTCTGACTTTACTAAACAGGTCAGATCGATTTGGGCCTTGGTTGATTTCTCACAATTTCATTATCTCCTTTTTGATTATGAGCCAAGGATCCTTCAAGTAAATTCAAATTTATATAAATTCTACAATAAAATACAAATCCGTTCACAAGAATTTTTTCATCATCCTAATCAAACTAACAGTTTTGTATGCTATCTGCTCACTGCCACAAGTTTGTTTGTTTACATGTACATGTTTGTCTGCCAGTCTGTCTGTCTGCCAGTCTGCCTGTCTGTCAGGCTGTTTGTTCAACTTTCCCGGTAAATGTTGGTTTTATTGTCTTTCTTTGAAAAGCGTTTTCAATGCAATTTCAGTGTTTCAATGTAGTGCGATTCAAGCAAAGTCATGACCTTTCAAGTTTCAACTTCCCCTGATCATGCTTCAGTGAAATACAAATGTATGATGACTTTACATAACGTGTACATCACTCTGCTATCAATGGAAATAAATGGTCAACAAACTTGAAATATAAGGAACACGATAATTTCAAGGGACAGCGAGGGAGGAAACAGTAAGGGAGGAAGAAGGAAATTTATACAACTCTGCTAACCTGACGTTGCATTATAATTGTTTGCTGTACAAGTGCAAATTGAACCGAAATGAATTGTATTGTATTTCTTGTTATAAATATGATCAGGAAATACGTGATATATGGGAATTTCCCATAGATTCCCCTTTTCCTGTATTTCACGGATATACACACATGTACGTATACATGTACGTGTACATGTACGTACATGCATGCAGTATATGTATGGGAAGTGATTCATGAAGTTTCACTGTCGAGCACGGTGCCGGAATGAAAACGCGGAAGTGGCAAGAAAACAGAAAGAAAAACTGAAAAAATTTGTTGCCAACAACATTTACAATGTTTACATGAATTGAACACCCACCCAGGGAAATTAAAAAATAATCATGTCATTTCCTATTATTTTACATTAGGTGTCATTCACTTCATGTACATGTACATGTGTACATGCGTGTACGTAAAATTTTCAAACCTTAAAACTCCTGATATACATGTAATTGAAATTATGTACATGTACCGGTACACGTACTGGTACGTGCCCAGTATACCGGTACATGTACATGTACATTCTACATGTACATGTACATTGTATTATGTACCAGGGCCCAATTTCACCGCCCTGCTTAGCACAAAAATTTGCTTAGCACAAAAATAGTCTGGCTTATAAAAGCAGGTAACCAGCCAAAACTCCACGTGACGTATATTGCTCGTGATCAGTATTCAGCTGTTGTTTGCTTAGCATGAAAATCACATGGAGTTTTGGCTGGTAACCTGCTTTTATAAACCAGACACTTTTGTGCTAAGCAAATTTTTGTGCTTAGCAGCGCCGTGAAATTGGACCCAGTATATATGTGCATACCGGTACATGAACACACCAACCACTGTATTCATTTATACAGTACATTTAGCCACACATTGAAAAAAACATATCCAGGTGAATGCGTGGTTGTGGATAGAATCTTAAAATTCTATTTGCTCTAAAAAAAAATTATTTGAAAAGAAATATTGGCATGCATTTGTAACAGTTAACATGGGAATCATCTGTTCTTTCTTCATTTGCTGCTCACCGTTAATAGGCTTCACTACACATTACAACAAGACCCCACTGCCAGCCAACTGACAACAATTGAAATTAATTTTCAAAATGCAGACTAAATATTTCCAAAAAAAACTAGGGTGGGGCAGCATCACAGGTTAATAATTGAAAACAAAATCTGAATAAAAACATTTGCATGTAGGGTTCTGTGTGATTTCTTAGGTTGGGTGGGTAAGGCCAAAAAAAATAATAATTCTGCTTACGATAACATGGCATTCGAAAATAGGGTAGGTAAATGTAGGTAGGGAATTTTTTTTATAATTTTGGCCAATTTTGTTTGGGTAAAAGGGTATAAAGTGATGGTTTTGGGTGTTTTTTTCTAATTTTCCCAACAACAAAATTAGGGTAGGGGCAGTCAGAATAGGGTAGGTAGGGAAACCGGAAGCAGAACTATAATTTTTTTGGCCTATTGGAACACAGATCTTTTACATATGTATTTTCTTGAACTTTACAATGTACGTACCGATATGTACCGGTTTACATACATGTACATGGATAAGTACATTTTTATACAACCGTATCCATGTCAACAGACGTGCAATATATAGGCCCCCTCCACTATGAATGTATTTTTTTTGGTCTGTATTCAGATTGCGTACATCCTATCAGTCTGGGTGTACCACACAGATCGCACTTTGCCTTGGGTGAAAGAAAACATCAACATTTATGTGTATTGATTGGTGGTGTACTAGCGATTATGAAAACACACGCTGAAGGCCTGCAGGGCCAAACAAGCTTGTATCAAAATATGAACTGTCAATACACATGCCGCAGACCATGTGAGCGTACCATGGGAACTTCTGCTGCCAATTTGTTTTTATTTGCATGACGTACATGACGTACAGGTACATGTACTGCCTGATGGACAGTGCAATTATTGAACAGTGGGTACCGGTGCATGTACGCAATCGGATTGATTAGCTCTTAAAGGTAAATGACAACCTTTGCAAACATTCAAACATAAAACATGGCAAAGTATCATGAAATCCTACTTGATTGTACTGGTATTAAAGGGCCCATGAAACGAATCTCACTTGAGAACATATTTTGTGCAACTTTCTACTCCTCTTAAATGTATGAAATGTATTCGGCACCCCTTTTGGGTTAATTTGATCGAAACGTGCATTTTTTTTATACATTTAAAATTGTCCATGCTTTTCCTGATAAATGAGGGCGCTGTTGCTATGATGTCATTCCAGGAAGACACCAGTGTTCACTTTAGGGTTGCAGACCAGTAAATCGGTCCGAAATTGCCTGCGCCGGCCAAATCACGATTTGCATGCCCTCAAAATCTTCAGTATGTGAGCATGCTGTGGGCCATGAACTTGAGGGTTTGTAAAAAGTATGGGTGGAAGCCGTGCACAGGACTGTGAGCTTGTAGTTCCGTTCAATTTGGATGAAATTGGGACCCTTAAAGCGCTCTATTTTGCAATGGAGTGTAGGCATCGTTTTTTAACATGGCGATGGGCTTCAGGACTGTTTTCAGGGGTGATCATCTTCAGATGGAAATTTCTCCTAAAAGTCATCAGTTAACCCACCAAAAATTGAGAAGAAAATGAAAGGTGATGAAATACGCTTTAATTTGATGTGTGTCTCGAACACCTTGGAGCGTTGTGAGTATTTTTCCCGAATTTCTGAAGTGTGAGCATTTACCATTGGGGTCTATGGAAGTTTATTTACTGGTCTGCAACTTTAAGGTGTTTTCTGTTCAAATTATGAACCCCAAATTTGCTCATTGAAAACATCTGTGAGAAAACTTTGCTCATTGGCTTTACTGTCATACCCCAAACAACAACGAATCACCAAAGAAAAGAAAATTTACGAAAGCAAAATATTCAAAATGCTGGCAATTTAGGTGATGAAATTCATGTACTGGTACCCGTAACATTTTGCTCATGAATATATGGAAATTTGCATATAAGTATAAAAACCAAAAAGGCACCAAAATTCCCTTCAAAATTGCAAAATGAAAATTGAAAATAAGGTTGAAAATGGGACACAAAGCTGCAATTTCATGGACTGCATTAAAAAAAAATAAAAAAATAATGGGCCCTTCAACAAGTAAATAATGGGATCAAGCATCCTGTAAAATCATTGCATCTAGTAGGCCTATGCCGTCATTTTCCAGAAAAGAGGAGTTACCATTGTTTTACCCTTTTTTCTTGCAATGGTTAGGAAAAAAACATTGCGTTGTCAATGGAAACCTTGGCTTTGTGTCAAGAAAAATGCATTTTTGCAGTTTTCCCAAAAAAGTATGAAACAGATCTACTGAGCTGAAGTTGCAACAGGTAAGTTTTCTGTTGACCTGCTTCAGATGTTGTATTGTTGTTCCTTGAATTGGCAAAATCTATCTTTAGCAAATGGTGTCCAACTTTAATGCGATACGACGTCCAGGATTTAACCCCGTCTACAAAACATGTGTCATAGGAAATGTTCAGAAACCACATGTACATTGACAAGTGCTTAGTGGAGCCATGCAGTACATGGCATTTTTGAACACCCTTACATGTATGCCCAGCATGACACCCTCAGCTTCACCTCAGGGGCCATGTGCCCTAAAGGCGTAAAGAAGTGGGCGATATTAAAAACTGACAGTATGAAATATTCAAAGAAATTAAATATTACATTTTTGGGGGCCTTCAAATTCTTGACTTCAACATACTAAAATATTTGCTGAATAATTTTACTGTAAACTTGGCAAGTTACATTGTAAATCAAGTCGAAATTGCATATTGACCACGTAGACAAGTAAAACCCAAAGTAATAAATGATTAAAGATGTGGCAATTATTACAAATAACAACACAGCCTGTAATACTGAACAAACACCCAATGCCCTGACCCAAATGAAATTATCAGTATTGTGTTTGCCGTCGTATCTAAACACTCTACAGCCCCACTATAACTACATGTAACAAGGATATTCCATATATATATACTGGTATCTATCAACACAATTATTGACATAATCTTATCTGCTTTGACAAACTCCCACCATTAACTCAAATCCTGTTATTGGGAGCAGCTCAGCAAAAATCCTCAATAATTGGATGAGGTCCCGCAGACTTCATTTATAATTGACACTTCTTTTCCTATAATATAAACGCGCGTAGGAATGGGTGCATTGGATACAGACCTGCACATCGTATACATGTACTGTACATGTTTTATTACTGTACATGTATACCATGTATGTGAACAGCGGGGCATCAGTACTACATGTACATGTATACCAGTATTTACAAATATTTTTCATCTCCCAGGAAACTTACATACGTGTACATGTACACTGTACACTGTACTTGTCAGATCTCAGAATTTGGAATCTTTTTAATAGCTTAGTTCAAGTCTGAACACTTTAAAGCTTTGGTCACATGTACATATGTATGATCATACAAAATGTCCCAGTAGGCCTATAGCAATGCTGCTTATTTTTGCAGCATTTTCCCTCCATTTTGGCCTTTTCAAAACTGTAGGCCTGGCCATATGTGACCGGCTCCACAAAAAAGGGTATTAAGTCGCGCTGTGCATTATCATGTAATAACCCATTCAACGTCATGAGGGTGAAAATTTCGTCAAAGTGTGATTTTCATTTTTTTTGGTCATGAATGGCATCTTTAACATGCATTTTTACAAAATGTAGGTTTCATACACAGAAATGTTGATTTTGATGATTAGGCCAAAAAAAAAATAAGTCGGTCTCTGGTCAGCGCGCGCGTCGATTTTAATCATACGCGTCAATCTTTTTTTTTTCCAAAATGTTCTGCGGTAGCTCCAACAGCGCCCTCTATTGCCGCACCTCCTCATTTTTTTTTTTACCAAAGAGCACCAAGGAATGGGAAATTGCACCAAGGCAAATGATCGAGGGCACCAAGGCAAATTATGGAGGACACCAATGTACATGAGGACACCCAAAAAAAAGCAAAATAGTACCCCACCTTGTCTGTACAATCCAAGCTTGAAAAAAAAAGAAGCCCCCCCCCAAAAAAAAGCCGCATCGCCACATCAATTCCGGAACTTTGGTCTGACCAGAGACCGAGTATTTTCTGTTTTGGCCTTAAAGTGGAAAAATTATTATTTTGTGTGCATCGTTCTGTTGTTCTACAACAAAGCCAGCGATTTCAAAGCCTGTTATTTCAGTTGTGTAATTTGAACTCCAAGGAAGTAATGAGTATGTAAACACGTCATATCTCCAAAACGGAAGTGGGTATACAGAGCTCTACTATAGGCCTATACCAAATGAAAGCTTAAGTTGTTGGCTTTCCAAACATACTTTTATATACATGTACAACTCAATTTCACTTGTTTGCGACATACTGGTAATACCCTTTTTAGTGGAGCCGGTCACATATGCAACTGAAACAATCAGACGAAAAAAAGTACAGAAATACAGCTAAACCGTTCAGTGCAAGAATGTTCATGTACCGGCACCATGCACATGCACATGTAGTAGGATTGTCACTGGTCATAACACTATCCAATCCCTAACCCTTCCAGACACTTTAAAAATTCACAAGGAGGTTCTAGGAAGATTTTAGAAGATTGCCAATGGCAAAGGGTTCCCATTGGTCCCCATAGGCCTCCCTCAAATGACGTCACTGCCAGCTGCCTACAGATTGTCACATGTATGCATCGGCATTTTGGGAGTCAAATTTTCGTGACGCTCATGAATGGGCTGCGCCATATTTCGAAGAAATTTTGAGCAACATGCGCGCATGTTTAGAACATTTTGCACACTGTCGGACTGTGGGTACACGCACCCGATGGTGTTGAATACGCAGTTGTAGTTTTCCTCGGAAGATGGCCGTCTATGAGAGGGGTCTATTGAAGTATTCAGGAAGATTTCCTTACAAATTACAGCCAAAATACCAGGGAATAAAATAATAGGGTCAATGTAATTATATTGGTTGTGTCTGCCAAGCTCTGCACGGACCATTAACTCAAGTGACATTAATTGGAGGAATTATGGGGCACTGGCTGACAAATTATGTTGTGAATATTAATCACTTTAGGAAGACGCACTGTGGACAGCATATTATTCATAAGTGGAGTGCTCATGCACTTTTCCTCATTATTATCCCATAACGGTGCTCAACAATGCTTCGTCCCTTTTTTCAACCACACCAACAGGATGCACACAATTTTGACGGGTTACTGGCTAAAATGACAATGCACACTCTATTTCAATACATTACTAGGAATATGTAGCTGCAACGGACCAAGGACAGCATTTTGTTCAGTTCAGTGCTTAAATGTTCCAACAGCAGTCCACTGATTTTTCCCAAACACCCTTGAGGCCATATTTTGATGTTGCAAACATATTTTCGTATCAAGTTGTGGACTTTATATCGATTCCTAAACTCATTCCAAAATTTCAACATACATTTAATTTTCTCTGTAATTTGACATTTCTGGCATATTTTTTTGTTGTAACTGAACATTTTGGAATAACCCTAATTTCATACATGTCCTGTATGCAAAATCATGCAATATCCAACAGTGGAACAATTCTATTGGATTTTGTTTCAAAACAAAAGACCTTTTGTTCCGACTGCTTGATTCAGTAAGCTTCACAGTTTGCTGAAGTTTGTTGGGTTTCACAGGGTGCCAAGATAAAATCAAAATGGGGTTTGGTTTTATGGATCTTGCAGTACTAAACTTCAACTCTGAAAGAAAAACAAAGAGATCATAGCTGACTTTACCTTCATCAATGTCCCCCCTGGCAGCGGCCTCCAGAAGTTGAATGTTGTGCGCAAAATTAATCCTCCTCTTCCTGGGACTATCCGACCCCGCTTTGCCCACGGTGCTCTTACGGCTCCTCTTGGTGAATTCTCTGTCGTTGGCGACCCATCGTTTCAGTTGTTGGGCCCGGCGTTTCCGGGCCAGCTTCAACCTGTCCTGTACGCTCATCCGCTCTAGCGAGGCCATCTCCAAGACGAGCTCCTCGTGGGTGGTCATCTTTGTGGATCGGGGAGCGTCTCGTCACAACTCCTAGTTGTTGAGTAAAAAAAACTCCTAGTAGCCCAGCAAGTTCACTCAACAAACTTCTGGTGAGGTTACTGTCATACCACTTGATTGGAAAGTCAGATGAACGACTTACTGTTTTCTATTTTTCTTCTTTCGTCTGAAACTGTGGTTGTTTTTTTTCTAACTTTTGGAAGAAAGACCCAACTGCTGTTCCTTCCCGCTAGGCTCCCCGACTGCAAACTAACGCACACTTCTCCGCTTTGGTTTATTATTTTGTGCCTGGCTGGCTTCCTTTCCCTCACTTCCTCAGGAAGTTGGACTCATATAACCTTTGACCCGGCAGCATGGTTGATTCCAACTGCAGGGGTGTTCACCTGGCTGTGTCCTGGAGGGGAAGGGGGGGGGGGGATGTTAGCGATGCAGGGCGGACCCAAAGGTGTTATGGGAACACGTCATCACAGTTGCAATCTACATGAGAAAGTAATAGACAACAGGAACAAATTAATGTTATTGGGTCAAAAAACAACATATTTTTAGATTTCCTATTTGAGGAAGAGAAAGTGAAATGAGGAGGTACTGCGTTAGTTTTACGCAGATTTAACAGAGCAACGAATGGAAACAAGTTTTATTTTGTGGTATTGGGTTCTCGGTTTCGTTGCAGACGTTGAACTTTAGGTTTTTCCTGTTCACGTTTATATTTGTATCAGGTTTTGTGGTGATGAAACTTTGCTGGTTTTTATCTCATCATCGAAGTAATGTCAAGGACTGAAAGCAGGAAAGAGTGTGTGATTGATACATGCAATGTCCTGCAATTGGAAGATAATGCGCAATCAATATGTACATTGTACAAAAAGGGTATTATGTCGGAAAAAAGTGAAATTCAATTGTACGGTTGGAAAGCCCACAGCGTAAGCTTTCATTTGGTATATACATGTAGCCCTGTTCTGTAGATATGACGTTTGTGCATATTAATTACTTCCTAGGAGTTGGAATTACACAACTGAGAAAACAGGCTTTGAACCGCTGGCTCTGATTTGGGCACGACGCACTCAAAATTGTGGTTTTCCCCGCTTTATACATCGAAATCAACATTGCTGTGAATAAACCCTGAAACTTTAGGTGATAAAGATGTCATTCATGACAAAAATAAATGAAAATCAAATTTTGACGAAATTTCAGCCTCTCAACATTGAGCGGGCCATTGCACATTAATGCACAGTGCGACTTAATGCTCTTTATTATGGAGCTGGCCAAATATACAGAACCAAGACAGACCATGGAGGAAGGAAACCTCCTTGGGCAGACAAACTTTTCTATTTGTTTCTCTATATCAGATAACACTGATTTGCCTTGGTGAAAGTGAAGGAGAAAATTAGTTAACTTTCAGCACCTCCCCCCCCCAAAAAAATGTTACCTTTAAACTCAAATGAGCAGTACATGTAACATAACAACATTAAAACTGTATAAGTTCAGAGCCACTCAGTCTGGTTCTACTACACTACTGAGGACCCTTATTGTACATTTATGTACATGTACCTTCCTTTGCTCCTATTAATTGAAAAAGGTCAGGATTTTTTCCAACGATGGTCGGCCAACTGTCATTGGAAATCGACACAAATATTCCATTTTTCTTGAAAATGGCAGCACACCAGGAGCCATGATTTCATAGGATACATGAGACTTTTATTCACTTACAGTCAAATAAAGGTATTACATAATAATTTGGTAGTTTTGTTTTTTGATGTTATGCAAATGTTGTATATCCGTACCTTTATTAACCAATCACTGTGGGAAGTTTCATCATGACTTAGAACTAAATACACATACGCTAACCCCAGTGAATTTTCCTTGAGAACGGATGACACTTTGCCCAATGCTAATGTCAGCTGTAAGCCATTGGCTTGCCAAATGAGGATCCAAAAACTGCCATAGAAAACTTGACGCCATTATCCATAGGAAAAGGCAAACACACATTAAAACTCAATCAGAGATCTGCGAAAAGACATTATTAATTCACAACAGCTTTCACAATCATTGGGCATTATACATGTACAATTGTTGCCTGCTGTGTTAGGGTCCATGGTGTTCACCTCCGGTGCCATTCCCCCCCCCCCCCCCCCCCAGGGTGTACAAAACCCATGGACCCCATCACAGCAGGCAACAATTGTTTTGTTACGGTAATAGATTACTAACGTCTGAAACTATGGGTCCCTTCCTGTTCCGGTACACAATTGGTGAACATTTCGCACAGAATTTTTCGTATTTTTCTTCGTGCTAATGCTGTCCTGTTCAAAAATCAAATTTCTGATCTTGTCTCTGGAACAAGAGAGAAACCTCTTCTTTAGAGGCGACCTGCCAACATTATTACGGTGAAATTACAGCAAAATATGCACAGTTAAAAAGATGAACAGTGTGACTAACGATGTAAACAACAATGGTCGTCACAGCAGAAATATCGCTTCACTGTCCCCAATGGCACATCTCATAAAAACATACATCGATTTACGTAGTACTAGCCGTAGCTGCAACCTCATACCGAGGTCACAAAAAATATAGTATGACACGGTGGAAATGACATTTTCAACAGCGGGAAAGAAAAAGGTAATTTACCCCGAGGGGAACATCACTCGCACGCCGCACGCCGCATGTACCACGCGCACGCCGCGTACATTGCTGTACATGCGTGTTTGTGGCATGACACATGATCGATTACTGTGATATAACAATGATTGGTATTACTTCAGATGTGCAAAGCAAATTAAACATTCAGATGATTATCCAATGTTTATACAGAAGTACATGTAGACAGACAAAATTTAACTAAACCTAGATACAACACAGTGAACACACTGCGTATAACAAAAGATCCTCCAAAAATACACAAAAGTAACTTACCATGCTTACTTACAACTGTGTGGTAAAGTACACGTAACAAATTTTAAACTGCATACATCGTTATTTAACACAGCATCTAAATTTTCATACTTGTCTACACTGTATCATACATCAGTACTACGGGATAAAATGACTTGACAATAATTTCCCAAATCCATTTTCATTTACAAATTACATATGTACAGGATATGTAAATTAAAAACTTAGCACTCAAATACGCAGTTTAAGGTTACACTGAAAAGACATTTGGACACCTATTCAAAGTGGCAAGACAAAGCTAAGAAGTTTGTAAAAAAGAAAATCCAGTGAGTCATTGTCCCATTCGTCCATTGTACATGTACCACAAAGTGGAGTGAAAACAGTTCATGGACATGTACTGGCCCAACGAAGGTCTGTCAACTTCAACCAGGAATCCACACAGAAAATGAAGATCAAACGAATCCTAACTGGCAAGCCAAGCTGCAGACAGGCAAATCTGAAGAGACACTGTACCTGTTATGAGTCGGTTACGGCTTCCATGCATTTCCAGTTTCCTGTCCAAGACGAAGAGTTTGAAGAAAACAACTTTTTGGGTGTGTATTATACATGTAACTCCATTAGCAGCCAACACCGTGAGAACAAAATTAAATTTCCTGAATGTAACTAAATTATATTTTTCTCTATATAGCCCTACCTTACTGCAAATACAGGGCTGCGGGGCGCTGCTTTATTCCTGAGCAGTGGGGCATGTCTCCTTTTCATATTGTGTCCTCGCAGTTCAACACACAAGAAGAAAGGGCTGAAGGCTAGCCCGACTGGCTTACACCAACTACACGTATGAAATGATCGGTGTACCAGAAAGGTGCACTACTGGTGTCCGTGGTCTTTTCATGTGCTCAGCTGTCCATGCTCTTTATTGATATGTTCATTGTTAAGAAAGTGAAAGTACAATTCGTAACAATGGGCATGGCCATTTTCTTTTTCACACAAAGTACTATTTTAAATCTCCTTGACATGCTGTCAGAGGGTATAAACTTACATGTACAGTGCAGGTTGCACCATTATGACTGGGACACACCCAAATAAGTATCAACAGAACTGCCAGAAATACAAACCTACAGTACATGTACTGTAGGTTTGTATTTTTGTACAAGTTTGGCTTTAATACAGTGAGAGAAGTTTCAGAGAAAACATATGCCTTGGTCAGGGGGCGGGGGAGATTATTTAGTGTGAACTTCTCCATTGATTAAAGGCAGCCATTCCATGGTGACTCGCGTGACATTTGAACAAAATGTAAAGTTTTAATGCATTACTGTTGTTAATCTGGCATTTATTCAACTCAAATTAGCATGTAATTGAGTCAGGGCATTGTGAATATATGGTTTAGTTTTTATATGATTACTTTAAAATCGCTATTTTTTCATGTATCACAGTTTCTTTGACGTGACTCGCGTGACAGGATAGAAAAAGGGATTTTTGACATCCCTTGATTCAAATAGCTTTTCCTATGGATCTACCAGTATTCTAAAAATTATTCTTACTGAACTTAGAACTTAATACCCCCACCCAATACATGCATAAGTTGTATTGTGCCAAATATCCCTTGTTGTAAGAAATGGCCTGAAGAAAATGTGACTCGCATGACACAAATGCGTGACTCGCGTGACACAGTAGCTTTTCACTTTCACATTATAACTGTAATTTTAGTATAACAAATCAAATTATAATATTATATTAATAAAAATGATTTACCTGTGAATACCTTATGAAACAGTGTGAAAACGGCTATTTATCCGTTTACTTTGGCAAATGTTGGTCGTGGAAATCTGGTTTAAACACAATATCCTTAACAATGACATGGAGAGAAAAAAATGTTTCAGAATTTAAGTTACGAAGTGATGTCATCAATCCACGGGTGATTATTTCAGGAAAACAGTTGTAATTCTTGGTCATGTAGAGTCACAGTTTCCTTAAAAGGTAAGAGCTGCAATTAATGAGCATATCCACAAAACCTGCCGATCAGCATCCTGGGGAATTGTCAAAATCGGCAAAATCAGGAAATATCTGACCAGTTACTCAACAGAGAGACTGGTCCATGCACTCATTTCATCTCACATTGATTATTGTAACAGCCTGTTGTCCGGTTTGCCCAAGTCAAACATCGCTCTATTACAACGCATTCAAAACTCCGCTGCCAGAATGGTCACTCGGACTAAGAAACATGAACACATTACACCAGTCCTTCGGTCTCTTCATTGGCTTCTGGTTCACGAACGCATCATCTTCAAAACACTTCTCCTTGTTTTCAAAATCATCCATACAACCTTGCCCTATCATACCTCCAGGAGCTCGTATCTACCCAGTCCACAGCCATTTCATCTACATCCCGCCACCTCCCATCGCATTCTACAGCCCATCTTCAATACTGCCTGGACCTAAAACCAAAACCAGCTATGGCGACCGTGCTTTCTCTGTGCTAGCCCCGAAACTCTGGAACTCTCTTCCCATCCACATCCGTGAAACTGATTCATTGGACTCGTTTAAGACAGTACTTACATGTAAGAGCTTTCTTTTTTTCACAAGCCTTTGATCAGTAAAATGATAATTGTACAAGAAACAACTGTGCGCTTTGAAACATGGTGGAAAGCGCATTATAAATTTTGAACAGCGCCCCTATTGAAATTGGTACCAGTCCCCCCCCCCCCACGCCCCCCTCCTCCAGTTTTTTATTTTACGGAGGCCAAGTGTCCGGAGAAAAAAACGTGTACATTTTCAGATTTTTTGGCTGATGAAACCCCCCCCCCCTGCGAAAAGTCCTGGATCCGCCCATGGTGACTCGCGTGACATACATCATGTGTGACTCGCGTGACATTCTTGAGATAGTTTTTTCTATAAGGAATGTGGAGCAAATAAGAATATTCATACTCTTATTGATAGACCACCACTATTTCATTTACAAATATCAAACACTAGCTAAATCCCTCTCTAGTTATTAAGTAATCTGAAAAAAAGTCCTATTTTGTGACTCGCGTGACATATTTTTGAGGGTGTTTTCACGATGAAATAGTGGGAAAATACTGAAGACATTTGGAAAAATTCTCAATGTTTTATCAAATAGACTGGAATAGCTACCAAATGTATGCAGATAAAGCACAATCTTATGAATGAGCTTCAATTACTTCCTCAGTTTGTGATTTATACCCCTGACCCTCCGTTTTGCCCACAAAATTCATCCATGTTCAGGAGGCTGAAACTTTAAATAAAATGATTTATTTTAAAAAATCTTTTGAGATTTAGATGGTTTCAATATTCCTCTTATCAAATATAACTGACAAAAATTTATTCCTTTCACTTCAATTTTTGAGTTTGGTGATGACCCTTACATGGAATGGCTGAAGGGAAGATACAACATTTGCAAATTACATTAAAAAAAACCCGAAATGATCACATTATCACGAAATACCTTACTGGATTGTTAGGGAATGACAGTCTAAAGCATCCTGTAAAATAGTGGCTCCTGGTGTGCAGACATTTTCAAGAAAAATAATATTTTTCCAACACTGGTCGGCCGACCATCTTTCCAACTATTTGTCCTACTTTTGGTCGGCCGACCAGCATTGGAGAAAAATGGCTTTTTCAAAAACTGCTCCTACTTTTTCAGTTATTCCGCATTTTCTTTGCAATTTATTACACACCTGTTAAGGAGTACAAGCCTGCTAGACTGATTCTCTGACCTTACAACTCCCCAAAGTCTATAAATTGCTCTGTTTCATCTTTATACATTGTATGTGGGGTCAGGGAACCAGGCTACAAGAACATGATTGGTTTTCTTAACGTACCGGTACCAATCCTCCAAATCCAAATATTTCTAAAAAGTGCAGCAAAAGCAAATGTTGTACCTGTCCATTCCCTTTAAGAATGACTTTACAATCCTACATGTACAATGTACCTGCATATTGGTTGGAACGAACATTTCCTTGTTTTTGTTAGAAACTGTCCATTGTCCATTCGGGATGTTTACAATTCTGTCCCATGACAGAAGCAAAAACCTGATTCTATTTATCCAAGAGAAACACCGTGGAATTTAACGTTTCACATTTAGCACTCCCGTTCATGCACACAGTCATTTTTATCCATGGTCATTTTTATACCTCGGAGAAACAATACAAAAACACTACTTTATAAATGAAACAACTATTTTGTTAAGAATGTTTTTATGAGACTGTGTAAAAACCTTTCATCAAAAAGGTCGCATTTTTTGTTTTATGAATTACATCATTTTTGTTTTCTTGCTTCAGGCATCAATGTATGCACGCCCTGCAGTTGTGTGTAAAAAAATAATGTGAAATCCCCAGGGTTTATTGCAACAGTGTTGTTTTAAGCAGTAGGACAATGAAATTAGCCCTGGGTAACGCACAGGTGATGTACATAAATGAATCTACTACCATCATAAAATCTTAACAAGAAGTTGTTTTTACCAATAAAATTATACTGTATAACATTGGTCCATTTGTACACATTCATGTAGGGCCAATCTATTAACGAGTATCCATACCCTTTGTCAACACGAAATACATGTACACTAGGAAAAGTAGAGCTACACACAGCAAACAGCTATCACAGTACTGAACAGGTGGATGGGTGATTGTTAAAGGGAAGATACAACATTTGCAAACATCACAAAACGAAATGATCAAATTATTACAAAATATCTTACTGGATTGTTAGGGAATGACAGTCTAAAGCATCCTGTAAAATCGTGGCTCCTGGTGAGCTGTCATTTTCAAGAAAAATGGTATTTTTCCAACGCTGGTCGGGAGACCAGCGTTGGAGAAAACTGGCTTTTTTCAAGAACTGCTCCTATTTTTTCATAATTAGTTATTCCACGTTTTCTTTGCAGTTGATTACACACCTGTGAAGGGGTACAAGCCTGCTAGACTGATTCTCTGACCTTACAATTCCCCAAAGTCTATAAATGATCCGTTTCATCTTAAGTGGGGTCAGGGAACCAGACTACAAGAACATGATTGGTTTTCTTGGTTTTTCCAGCATCTACAAGTCCAGAACGTGAAACAAGTCAGTTTAACAATATTTCCTATAACATACCGTACTAATCCTCCAAATCCATTTATTTCTGAAAATTTCAGCAAAAGCAAATGTTGTACATTCCCTTTAAGGGGAGCATCAACCTACATGTACATGTACATGAGTCATTCCACATCAGGTGTTGTTTTGTTCACATGGATATCAATTATGAATAGACTTTTTTTTCCATAGTTTGTATGGCTCTCTTCACACGCGTCATTTCCTGTAGTGAAAATGCTACATTATCATCAATGTAGGGAAGATGCACAACAATTCCTACATTGTGTTGTGTAATACATGTACAGTGAATAGGCCTACATTGTACATGTATGAAAGCATAGCGGGGCACAGTGCGATTTCTCATCACTTCCGATGACACGTACAGTGAACTCTCGATAAGTCAAACCTCAGGGGAATGGGCTCAAATTTTGAGCTAAGCAGAGTTTTGAGTAAGCAAATGGATTTTCTTTTTAGCAACAATTGATGGCAATTTTTAAGTTCTTGCCTTGAGTTAGAAGGGGTTTCAAGTTAGCAGGTATTGACTTATGTGCATGTACAAAAAAAAAAGCAGAGTCAAAAATACTTTAATTTTTTGAATGTACATGTACTACTTGTTGATCAGGTTATGACGGAATATTAAAACTGTATGTGTGGCTGCTTGCTTAATATCCAACAGTGTTGGTGGGCATGTTTTAGCAGTAGACATGCCGCATGTCTACTGCTAAAAATGTACCTTTGACACTCTATAAATTACCTGTGCTCTATAAATTAATTTGCTGGCTGCCTGTGACTTTACCACACAAAAAAATCATCCTAGTTAGTGAATTTGCCAAGGAATATGGTGACTGCAATTTTGGGGCAAAGGTACGTTTTTCATTTGAAATCATAACGGCCACATTAACAAACAAAATAGTTTCCCATCCGAACTTTTGAAAAAATAAAGGAGGTGGGCGCTCCGCCCCCCCCCCCCCCCCAAGATGGCAGATTTTCCAAGATGGTGGATGAATTCTTCAAATTTCTTGACTCCTTTGCTGATACAAAATTGTGTCCAAAGGAGCCGTAACCCTTTCTACATGTAATTATGTTGTAAACTAATAAAAAGACAATACATGTTTATTGACAATATCTTTGCAATAAGTATAACAAATGTATAAATTAAAAAAAAAATTTAAAAGGAAGTGGACGGGGGCAAGAAACTGTTTTTTGTTGTTGTTTTTTTTGCTTATTAATAAGTCAATAACTGAATGTTCATCCCAAAACCTTCATTAATGTCCCTTAATTGATGTAGTATAGTTGTACTTAATAGTGTATCAAATATCAATAATGGTTGGTTTATCATTGTTTGACTTAAGAATTTGGGTGAAAATAATTTTTAAGTCAAAAGTCACTGTTACAAAGGTGGTTTTCTTCCTTCCTTCCAAAAAGTGCAAACTGGGAGTAGAAGAACAATGCACTGGTTTGCCCAGATGCAGCTAGAAAAGTTGAATTAGGATAACATTTAGAAAGAATGTTGCATCCTAATGCCACTTTTTTTCATCATCTCAATGAAGGTCAGTCATTGCAAAAATGTTCAAAAGACATGAATCTGGGACTGAGAAACATGTTCAATTTTGTTAGGAAATACTTTGAAAATGAATTCAACTCTCCATAGACTTTGTACACAACCAAACAAATAGGGTCTGGATACTACATTCTTTCGTGTCTTTTTATATTCTAAAGGTCCAAAACTCACAAGGACATTTGGAAAGAATGTAGTATCCAGAAGCCAATTCTTTGGTTGTGTACAAAGTCTATCGAGAGTCGAATGCATGATCAAAATTGGAAATGTTTCTCAGTCCCAGATTCGTGTCTTTTCAACATTTTTGCAATGACTGACCTTCACTGAAATAATTAAGTTATGAAAAAAGGGGCGTCAGGATGCAACATTCTTTCTACATATTCTAATTTACATATAGATGAAATCTAACAATTCCTTTAATTTCAATTTGTCTGAAGATTTGTTAAAAAAATGTTAATTAACAAACCCAATAATTTAGGAGTTGTAACCACATTCTGGATGTTATACATTGTACGTTGGAGTAGACTAAAGCCCTTAGTAAAATTTTACACTAGAGTTTTGATTAAAATCTAACAAATACAAGTAATGGTTAGACTACTCTACCCTGACGTGATGATACTTTTTTTTACCAAATATAACCTCAATGATCAACGGTCAGTCATTGTTGTAAAATTGGAGGGAAGATGAATTTATGTCTGAGAAACCTTTCTAAATTTGTTTAATAGAAAAAAGCTGCCCATTGACTTTGTACACAACGATCACCGTAAACAACCACCCATGTTGGCCAAGAGTACTACATTCTTTCCAAAATAACGAGACAAAAAAGATAACTTCAAGGGATCAGGGTAACGTAAGCACATTGTCACTTTTTCCTTAAGAAAAGCCCACATACATTTTTTTGGTAATGGTACGAACAGTTTTACAAAAATTAACGCCTGCTTTTACTAGTTTACAACACATTTCCTGTCAAACCTGTCAAATAGTCAAATTTGCTATAGTCTATTTCGAGTAATCTGGGGAATTTGGCAGATTTTTGATAAATCTGACACTGACACTGATTTTTGAAGTGCATTTAGCAGAATTTTGCCATGACCTTACGGTCACCCTGGCCTAGCCTCTACAGCCGGCTAGCCAGGCCAGCTGGCCGGCAGGGGCTTGCAGGCAGGCGGGCATGAACCGACGTCAACGAACCGGCCGTCATGCCTGTCCGCAACGCCAACCAAATTAAAATGTAAGTTCATGAACATTACAAGAAGCACAGCTTTTCAACGTATTGATGATCTAAGAACCCGGCCGTACCCAAAGGGCCCGAAAATGGCTCAGATCGTAATATTTAAACATCATAACAATTAACATGTATAAATTTAACTTACCTTTCTCGTTCGATCCACCGCACTCAAGAAAACATGTGGACGACTGATCCAACTTCGGCTAAGTCTGGTGCCTCACGTTTTCAGTTCTTTTTCAGGATTATTGCTAATGAGGTTTGGGAGCTAGACACCATAAAGCCGCCCTCGATGGGACCATTTTGGTGAAGGGGAAACATCTGATAAGCGGAATCTAATGACTTCGTATTTTTAAATAACATCACTTTTAAAGATGTGTGGCGACTACAATTTTTTTAAACAATGATATTCATAAATAATGTTTAATTAATGCTTATCAAGTTCGAAGTGAAGCCAATTAAATATAATAACATATCAACATTATGCAAACACCTATGTATTAAATAATGGAACACGCCAAAAAGTTTTGAACAACAGAGGGCGATGTTACACTTTTTTAGTTTAGACATTTTCGTAATCGAAATCTTTGATTTATCCATGGGTTATCATTTCAAAGTGAACCAATGGAAATACATTTGTATTCTTAAATGTTGGCCTAATAAAGGGTTCGATATTCCTGAAGCTACAGAGTTGTACTAGACTTCTCTAAGTTAGGGGTCTATTCTAAAATCTCCCCAAGACAAAGCTGGGGTGTCCCCCCCCAATCTTATTGTTTAGCTGTGGGTAAAAAGAGTTGTGGGTGCATCTTTAGGCAAAACTAGGGTGGGGTCGGGGATGGGGATCAGCAATTTTTAAGAAATAATAAAGAGATAATCTCTTGAGCTGGTGAAATGTGAAGTTGTGGAGGGAGTTTGAGCCTCCACGCCCCTCCCCAAAAACAACAAAGGCAAAACAACCAAAACCAAAAGATGTAAATTTCTTTATGCTTTATTTGCATAGGCCTTTGCATGTCTATTTATTACATTCTGCTAAAAAAAAACCCACAAAATTATGAATAGTTGGTACTAGTCGGACAGAACTATAAATTAAAAGCTACATATACATGTACATTGCACTATTAGTTTAGTTCACAAAAGAAGCTAATACATTTCTCCCAAAACAATTGGAAACCCATTAAAATAAATCAAAATATATCACATCGGAATAATGTCTACTCTCAACAGTACAAAATAAACATAAATTTACTGTTATTGATTTCAATAGAAAATAATTTTTACACAGCATAAATGAATAAACCTAAATGACTTGAATAAAGGTCAGTTAAATCGTAAAATCATAATTTTGGCTACATAAACATAATAAATTCACACTTCAAACAATTTCATAATGTTGCTGCTATACATGTAAATGTAACTGACCTTTATAAAGGCCAGTAAAAAAATAAACCAGTTTCTACATTTTTTCGAGAAGTCAGACGAGAAACTAGTTTATTTTTTTTACTGGGCCTAATTGACTGTTCACAAACCTGGAAACAGTTTTTAAAAAGCCAGGCATATTACCGTGACAACTTTCATCGTGAAGTCTAACTTCACGCACTTTTCCGTCCTTTCATCAAACTTTGATCATTTAGAAAAAAATGATAAATGTCCCCATGATTACAATGGGATGAATATATTATAGCCAAAAAAAAAAATATCAAGAATGAATAATAAAAGTAATTGTTAACCTGAACACTGAGAGCATCAATTGCACACATACACAAATGCCCTCAACATGTACGATTACTCAAGACTACTCTACGCTGCAGTTGCACTTTTGAGCAGTCGCCACTTCTTGTCTTAAATTACAATGGACTAATTTGGCTAACAAAATTAGACGCCATTTTTGAGGTTGCACCGCATTCGCATTTCGCACTCATGCCGCACGCGTTCTTAAAGATGAGGTGCGTGCACAGTATGGTAACACTAAGGGAATAAATGTGCGTTGGGGAGGTACGTATTAAACACTCTGTTTAAGACCGGTGGGAGTCTGGATGGGTGATAATTTTCGCCTCGGGTAATTATCACCCATCCAGACTCAAACCGGTCTTAAACAGAGTGTTTAATACCGACCAAACACATATTTATTCCCATTCTTAAATACCTTTTCGGTCAAAAAAACAAATCTTTTCGGTCAAAAAATCAAAACTAGCCAAAAACTAGACGTTGCCAATCATTTTGTTCAACATTTTTACCTCATGTTTTACGAAACACCCCTCTGACTATAATATGGAATGCCCCTCCACAACTCGTTACCCTATAACTTTATAAGGACATTGGCGTGCGCATTGTGTGTGCGTACTGCGCGATGTCACGCAAAACGCAGCTGGGCTGAATTTCGGACCATGAAATACTGATTCACTGGTAGTATTGCGCATGCATACGTGAGGAATGTGAACGTTCAACCAATGAAACGTTAAAAGGCACCGGATTTCATGGGAGTCCAAATTTCATGCGACACTGGAAAAGTGTTTAAGACCAGCTAGCCATGTCTTTATCATCCTTTTAAGACCGGCCACGTGACGGGCTCTCTACCAATAGGAATGCGTAAACTGTCTTAGGTATTTATGAATATTGATTAAAGGAGCCTGGAGTGCTTTCGTACTACCTGAGCCGAGGCCGAGCGCGACTCGCAAAAAGCCTGGTGACACCTCAGAAAATGGCTGTCGCCAAATTAGTCTAAAGGCCTCATGGGTAGCGGCCATCTTAGAGAGCATCTTTTGTTGATTCAGTAACAATGAATGCTCAAGATGTTCACTGATACATATCCAAGGCACAGCCCTCCAAGATGGCTGCTACGCATAAGGTCTACATTGTATACACATACGTACATTTACCCTGCGTAATACAGTGAAAGAATAATCAAAAGGATGCAAAATGGGAGGGCGTGGGCATGGTGGGGGGGGGGGGGCATATTTAAAACTGACCTATATTTAAATTTAACACATGATTGGTCTGAACACTGAAAGGGAGTAAAATGGGGATGAACATTCTGAAAATTTACAAGCTAGAAAAAAATGACTAAAGCCCGGTTCATACTTCATGCGAAAACGAATGCGAAGCGAATTTGACGTCATGAAACATTCGCTGTGAAATTCGCCCGAGTTGAAATGTGTTCAACTTTTACGAATTCGCAGCGCGAATACTTGCCATGACGTCACAAATTCGCGTTCGCTTTCGCGCCGAGTATGAACCGGGCTTTATGGAAGATAATGTGATGTGACTGATACACATGCAGTTACAAATTAAAGCCACATTTCAAACTATGAAATTATAAAAAAAATATGAAACTTTCACGCACTGAAAATCTTTGGAAGACATAATTATTACTACACATCTGAGCACATGAGCTGAATGTGGGGGTTGCTAGAAAGTACTATTTACATGTGTACTGTTGCTTAAACGTTCGATGTGACATATGTCATAATGTGCTAGCTCCCATTAAATACAATCTTCATTGCATGTTTCATTTTACTGCCCGTTTATCTGTACATAAATATTTCACTTTTGTGATATTTTCCATTTAATGAATAAGTTATAATTCATCAATATATTAATAAGATGCTCGTTCTCTGATGTCAATCAATCACAGTTTCAGGCAATGAATGATTTTTGTGTACATGTAAATAACTTGACAAATAAAATGACACCAGTATAACAGGATTAAATTGATTCTAATAATGCTTTAGCAATTTTTTTGACTGCAACAATTGTATGCATACATGCATGCCCTTATTGTTTTATGAAACCTTAAAAAGTGACTCACAAAATATAGAATTTATGCATTTGCCTCTAATTTATATTATTTCAAATGAACTGCATTCAAACAGTATTATTAAAATTCTTTGATGTACTCTATCTAATTCTATTTTAGAATTATTTCTGGGCTATTTATTGAACCCTTTGACTCATCAAATACACAGGTGTAGTTGCATATTTTAAAGTTTATATATTGCTAAGTCATATTAAATTGTTCCCAACATTGTAGGGAGACACACCTGAATAAAAAATACTTTTCCTATAACCCTTCTAGTCTTTTCAATTTGTTAAACTCATGATGCTTGCTGTAGTTACAGATAAATACACATTATGAAAATATTGCAAATTACTGTTAAGAGCTTTCTTTTTAGAAGGTACATGTACATGTAATTCACATAATTTTTTAAAAACTACTTTCGTGATCAAAATTAAAGGCCAAACTATGTTTGGTGTAAGCTGCTGGTACAGCAAGATGTTTGCTTCGCTTAAATTGAATGAAATGGGATTTAAGCTTTTGGATCATTAAAAAAATCCTTTCTGCTATTAAAACAATCGATGTACATTATCTGAAGAAAACTAGAAGTCACCAATAGGCACATGTTTAATTTAGTCTTAGGTTTTTTTTCAAAATTAGTATGAGCTTTAAATTACAATAAGTACACGCCGTGGCAATCCTTTTTTTTAGTACATGTATGAACTATTAATAAAGCGCATATGAATTAATTTCATTTTTGAAATAAAGTGAGTTGGCAGTTTCTTTTAAATTTGGAGAATTATTAAATTCTTGAACAATCCATTTTCACTTTGGCTTGTGGTCTTTCAAGAAAAATAAAAAATATGCAAATTTCGTGTTATTTCCTCACACAACTGAATGTTAGCTTTTTAAACTTATTAATTGCATAGTTCAACCAAACCAACTAATTCTTGCAAAACGCTCAACAGCCAATGTGTTTGGGCCTACTACAGTGAAATCTCGATAAGGCCAAAAAAAAAAAATAGTTCTGCTTCCGATTACATGCCTTTCAAAAATAGGGTCGGTCGGTCGGAATTTTTTTTTTTTTGCCAATTTTTTTTATGCAGATTGAATGGGGTATTCAATTATATGCGAAGTTTTAGCCTGAACTATTTCTATTGTACTACGAAAGCTATACACGAAATGGCAACAAAAAGTGAGTAAAACCTACCTTTAATTATTGTCAATATATTTACGTTCGATAATTTCAAAAAATAATGGAAAATTCAGGCCGTTCGCACCATATGCACAACGCTAGTCAAGACGCGGGGAGCTGGCCAAAACTCCGAGGTGTGTAATGCGTGCGTGTGTGGTGAGCGGCCCACCATGGGCCGTCAGAGCTGTTTTTACCGTCAACAATTATCGGGAAACACGCGGCATGTATCACTCCAAATACGAGTAGTGCGATCTCAAAATGAACTCCTGAACACAGAAAATACATACACGGACAAGCTAGATCAATTCTGTAAATTAACTTGCAAAAAATGTTCTTTCTCCATCGGTGTTTTCTTGGCATTTTTACGATGTCGAATCCGACCAGTTGACAGTGGCCTGCACTGTACTGGTAGCGCGTTATCGGTCACATAGCTAGCTATGGACTGGTTACCGCATTTTCATTATGTCTTCTAAATTGGCCCCTGCGCGGCGCGGCGGGAACCAGTCGTCGCCACGTGATTATAGTCACCGTGGGTGACATCGAATTGCGAAGTAGTTATATCGCGAAGCGAATTTGTAATAACGGAGGTTTCTTTGAAAAAAAAGCGAATGTAAGTAAGAAAACAAATAAGTACAAGCATTTTTGGATGCAAAAGGGTTGTTGAGAGGTATTTTGTGAAGACAGAAAAGACAGATTTTATTTGTATTTATTCAATTTTTTTTTTTTTTTTTTTTTTTTTGGGAATTGCCGATAACATTTTTAGGGTCGCAGCCTAAAAATAGGGTCGGTCGGGTAACCGGAAGCAGAACTATTCTTTTTTTTGGCCTAAGTCAAAACCTGTTAACTCAAAAACCCTTCTAACTCAAAAGTAAAAACTTATTCCTGTCAATTGTTGTTGAATAGAAAATCCATTGGATAACTCAAAACTCTGCTTAACTCAAAATTTGAGCCAATTCACCTGAGGTTGGACTTATCGAGATTCCACCGTATATGCACCAGGGTTTGGTTGGAAACTTGGTACTTGTTCATTACACGTGTCACGGCGGTGGTGCCCTATACCTTGCTCTTCCCGATGCCAACCACTTGCTGGACAAACTCTCCACGCATTCCTTCAGATCTGTCTGGAGAAGCAAGATCACAGATACCACAATAAGATTCCATCTTGAACAGATCCAGATGGGAGAATTAAACAAATCAATACTCATCGAAGATTTAAGTGTGGAACAATACGTTTAAAAAAATTGACTGATAAGGCCAAAAAGAAACATAGTCGGTCTCTGGTCAGACCAAAGTTCTAGAATTGATGCGGTGATGCGTTTTTTTGGGTGGCTATTTTTTCATGCTTAGATTGTACAGCAGTCACATGACACAATACCAAACGGTCTAAGAGTTTTCACTCCACAAACAACGGATACGGAAATAAGTGGCATATTTCATGCATTTAGACACACTTTAATTTACAATCACAATTGCTCACATCGCATGTCATCGTGTCGATAGGTGTGTAGTTGACTAGTCGTCATTGTTGTTGATCAGCTGACAGCAACTTTGTACTCGTGGGCTATTATCATTCATTCAACATCAACCTCGTACCGGATCTATCACTGGGTACGAGCTGCCCACGAATATTTGAGGTGGTGCAGCAATGAAGGGCACTGTTGGAGCTACCGCGGACAATTTTGAAGAAAAAAACCCCAAAACATTGACACGCACGATCAAAATCGATGCGCACGCTGACCAGAGACTGATTTTTTTTTTGGTCTAATATATTTTGGTACCATAATTTGTTTGTAACTATGGTAATTAGTAGGTCACTGCGAAAACTTTCAAGTGATTGAGGGTTTGCTTTTGCAGCCAACCCAATCCAGATACATGTAGGTACATGTACGTGTTTATTTGAATACAAGTTACAACCATTAATGAATAGGGATCTGAAAATTATTGGGCAATAGGGTTTGGGTTAACCTCCCGGCCGATCCCAACACAATTTCTGTCACGAGTTCCTTGCACAGAAACATAAATATCTACAGACTCTCTTCTGTAAAAGCTTCAGTTTTTGGCTAAAAACATCACTCTCAAATGAACTGAACATACGTGTTTTACAGCGTGATCTCATGACTGATCACATGACTGCACTGCGAGCAGAGTGGCCTACCAGGGTCGGGACAAGCAAGTCAAATTCCTCGGCCGTCTTGAGCGTGTACTTCTTGAGTTGCGGGCGTAGGGCTCGAATTCTGTCAATGGTCACCTCGTCCAGAGCGCAGTAGCAGTGCAGTGTGTGAAGTCTGGGTGACTGCTCCACCAAGTGCAGTAAGACACGCTTCAGTTCGTCCGATCCTTTGGTGACGATGGCCAGGTATTCCAAGGTTTTGTGGTAGTAGAGCGCCACAATGGAGACCTCATCGTGAAGCTCCGTCATTGTCCTCATGTGGAGCTCCACCAGTGGAATCTGAGGGTCTAGGATTGTCAGGATGCGGTGCCGCTCAATGGTGTGGTCAAATTTCATGCAGACACGTAGATGCTTGTGTCTGCGGACAAGGCTCTTCCAGGAATCAGCCGGAATCACCTTGTGGTACTTCTCCTCCCTGTTGCAAGCCAGGGACAGGTAGTTGAGAGGAGTCCGTGTCTGGTCGCTCAACTCGGCAAAGAGCTCCTCCGAAGCCGACCGGTAGTGCATGCTGAGAGAGTTGATCTTAGGGCACTTCTTCACGACAATGTGCATGCACTCTGGATTGATGAAGCACATGAGGGAGGTGTTTTGGAGATTCAGCACCTGGAGGTTGGGATGGTTGTCGGCAAGTAGGTACAGCAGATTGTCCCGGTATGTGACCGACAGACCGCTCAGGTCCACTTTGGTTAGAGTGGACACCATCTTTGTCCCTGGGTCCGGCGGACCAAAGAGCTCCGCTAGACTGCTCAGAAACTCCAGCCCCTGGAAGAATAGTGGGTTCTCTGTCGTGAAGGTGACGCTGAGCTCTTCCAACCGACGATCACTGCAGCGGGCAAGTCCCGTCAGCACCTCGCAGGCGTTCTGTCTGTTCACCAGTTCCTGCTGGTTCAGGTAGATCTTCACTACCCGCAGCTGGCGACCGTGCCTTGCCAGGCACTGAAGCTGGCCCGTGTCCTGATCGTTCTTGAAGTGGAAAGTGAACCTGCGCCATAGTGTGGGATCGTCGAAGCACTCGTACCAGTTTTTGCATGTGAGGGAAGCAGAGCACCGATCGGTCAACGGCAAGTAACTCAGGATGTTGATGACAATGTGATCGGGAAGATCACTCCATCGCTTCTCTGAATCCATTGCATTTAGTTGTTGGAGGCTGTCCTTGGCTGCTGGTAATTTTGTACTTGAGTATCTGGAACAAAACAAGCATTGGAACTCATAAGTGACTTCCATTCGGTTAAAGGGGAGTCATTTACTCGAAACTCCAAGAACCTTAAAACAATCCGCCAGGTTTTAGAAGACTTTGTAGGATTGAGGAAGGCAGAGCACTGTCACTTCGGTCAGAACTTTCTAAAATGTTGTACACTTTTCTTTTCTTACTTTGGATCGGGCGGTGATGAAGCTGTGATATAGCTACACTGACCCTATGACAAAACATTACTAAAATCAGGAAATAATGACTAAGCCATTTATTTCCCTGGGGAATTGATGTCCTTGATGAGTTAAAGTACAAAGAATGTGTCATTGTCTTCTTGAACAGTAAAGATTTTGTAGGATATGTCATTGGATAAAAGATTAAATATAATATATTATACATTGTCAAATATCTTTTCAAACTTATTAAAATTGAAGGTACATGTATGTTCTTTACTGTAAACAAATTGAAGTATAGGTCAACCATCAATAGTGATTATATAACTGACATACAGATCCTTGTCATTTGATTGGTGGAACTCACATCACGTCATTCGTTATTACTGCCATTCACGCCGGGGCTCAAAAAGTACTATCTACCCATGGGGAATGGGAAATACTATTGAACAGTTAGGATCAGTCTTGTTCCATGACGCGGTATTTGTGTGCAAATGCATGCTGGTGTACGTGCGCGTTCAGCGTTGCGCGTAGTGCATATTGTTCCAAAGAGCCAGCGCTACAGCGTCGGGTTCAAACATTTTCGTGAAGGGGTGGTTTGGAAGAGAGAAATACATTTTTCACCAATTTTGTATTAAAAAAGAGTTCAAATATATCAAATGACAAGGATATGTCAGTTATATAAAACAAATATTGAGTGGCTTTAATTAAATTGTGAAATGAGAGGAATATTATCGCTCGGTAAAATCTGGACTTTTCCAGTTCAAAGTCCAGATTTTACCGAGCGATAATATTCCTCCCATTCCATGCTGAGCCACTCAATATTTGTATAATATGTATGTACATTACAGAGGCAGATTAACGAGCATAAAAATGGTATCCAAAAGATTTCTAGGAAAGAATGTTGCAACCTGATGCCACTTCAGCGGTTGTGTACAAAGTCTATGGAGAGTCAAGAAAATTTTCTAAGTATTTCTTAACAAAATTGGAAATGTTTCTCAGTCCCAGATTCATGTCTTATCATCATTTTTGCAATGACTGACCTTCATTGAGATGATATATGGAGAAAAAAGTGGCATCAGGATGCAATACTCTTTGCGATTTCTACAGCCTACAGGTTAGAAAGTTGGGTGCCTGGAAAGTTAGTGAAAATATGAAACCTGAATTGTTGCCATTTAATACAAATAATAACACAAAGCAGTTTACATTCTGTTGATTTAAAAATCATGGTTTGGCATCGTTGATAAAATGGTCAAACATGGTTCCGAGTCTAAATTGTGAACTAGTCCAAGTAACTAGGACGGGTCGCTTTTTTAACAATTGGACATGGTCAGGCGATTGCCCGACCGTGTCCAAATGTTAAAAAATGTTAAAATCCGTAGAGTCCTAGTTACTCGGACTAGAACAGTTGTAACTTTATGTAAGGCCGGTATACATAATTTAAAGGGAATGTACATCATTGGCTTTTGCTGTAATTTTCAGAAATGAACCATTTGAGGGGTTAGTATAATAGATCAAATATTGTTACACTGACATGTTTGAAGTTTTGTGTTGGAAAATGCTGGAAAAACCAAGAAAAACAAAAATGTTCAAGTAGTCTGGTTCCTTGACTCCACTATGGCACCAAAGATAAAATGGATCAATTTATAGATGTTGGAAAATTGTAAGGCAAGGGAACCAACTCTAGATGGCCTGCACCCGTTCATGAACATGTAACCAATAGCAAACAAAATTTGGACTGAAAAAAGTGTTAAGTTGGAGCAGAAGTTGAAAAATAGTTAGGTTTTTCCAACGGTGGTCGGCCGACCACTGTTGGAAATGTATACAAAAATACCATTTTCTTGAAAATGACTTCACACCAGGTGCCATAATTTTACAGGATGCTTTAGACTGTCATTTACCAACATCCTAGTAAAGTATTTCGTAAAAACTTGGTAGTTTTATTTTTCGATGTTTGCAAATGTTGTATTTATTCCCTTTAACAAGTTTTATGCTCAGCTAGCTCTCCCATGGCCTACATGCTCAACAGTTGACAAAACATACATTTAATTTGAAAACACAACTCAGAAGTAAAATCTCACCGCCTAGACTGCACTGTGAGAGAACACGTTCATTGTGAAAACAATAAAGCTTGCAGAATACCTTATTTGGTTACGACTGTCACGACCGACCGAACAGAAATTCCATCCCCGTCATTTTTGGCTCCGATTCAGCCGTGCAGTGCCGCATTGCACCGGCCGGCGACGGATGGTCACGGTTCGCTGTCGACCAACAACAATTCAAGATGATCAAGATATTTTACATTCACAGTCAAACTTACCATGAACCACTCGTTCTTGGCCCCGTGGTTTTACTCCGAAAAATGCCTGGGAATCGTCATTTCTTTGCTTAAAACAGTAATTTCCACATCATCTTTGTCGGTCCGCCCGTGCGACGTAATGTTGATCATTTAAGGACTTGACTTCCGTACTGCTGTACTGCGGGGCGCCCCCTAGAAATACCATCTACACGTTCCAAATAATAAAAATAACTAGACGTTTATTTTCGAACATGTAGTTGGTATTTTAAATTAATGATTTAATGGGACGATCGCTGTGGGGTTTTTGAGAGGTTGAAAAGTGTCATGTTTTTGCATTTGAAATTGAGTTAATTGAATTTAATTTTCTTAATTTTGTTTTTTGAAAGGCTTTTTAAAAAAAGTATTTGGAATTTTCTTACAAATTGCTTAAAAAACTCACTAGATTTTTTTTTTTTGCACTTGCTTTCTAAGTTGAATGATTTATTCATTGTATGAAAATTAGATTACAAAATTAGTCACCTGTACAACACTGATATATGCGTGGTTTTCTGTATTAAAAAAAGTTCAATATTTTGACAGCTAGGTAGTTTTAATACAAACCATCAAAGAGATCTGGATGAGTTTTGCTTATGCAGTTGTTTCATGAGTTAATTAATTTTTACAGCAAGAAAATAAAGCTGTGGTCAGCGAACCGACCAGGGCAAGATTTTTTTTAGCTGTTGCACAGAGAATTGCTAAGCCTAAAACATATCTGCTTAGTATAAAAAGTTACCAGCTAAAATATCATGCGATATTAATCACCTGTCACTGGTTCCCAACCGATTTGTGCTGAAACACTGTAATCCGCTAAGCATTTTTTGTTCTTGTAAGCACCTTCATGAAATGTGGCCATTGTTGCATCAATTTTTTTCCAATACTCAGCTTGCAAAATATTAATAGTTCTGTTTGAGTGATATGGAGTATTTTTTGCTTGGGGAATGTCTAAACATCCAGGGAAACACAATAACATATTTACACATGAGTAAAGAGAAAACAGAAATATATTCCTTTTTGTTTCACAATTTGCAGAGGAAGTATTAAAAAAAAAACCACCAACTCCCACAACCAGTAGCCTTCTCAATAATTTATATAATGTACAAGCATTTACACAAGAAAAGAGCAACAAACAATTGCCCAAATATTACTCGTTTATAGTCACTTATGAAAAATAATATACAGAATGACGATGAAACTATCATAAAGAATGTAAATGTACAAAAAAGAACCCAAACATTATACAAAATTACCACTGAAGAAGTATAAGGTAAATTATAATGATACTTCATAAAAAAAAATGTTCACAGTTAGGTTCTCAGGTCACAGGTATTGTAACCTAAAACCAAACTTTTTAAAAAACTTTTAAACTTTATTTCAATGAAGAATAAGTCACAGTCTTTCAAGCAGACCCAGATGAAGAAGTAGAACAGTATGATCAAAATATAAAAAAGGACAAGGTAGTATGATGGAGGATAAAAGTAGGACTTTTGCAGGCTTTCACGAGTAGTTTTCGTTGATACTCGCCAATGTCCACAGCATCATAAGCCTTATTTGGCATGTTCTGTACTCACAACACTTGTGCTCCATCCTCAACTAAGCTCTTGGAAGTACAGTTGCAGTACTCCTGCACCCTAGCCTTTCATTGTGAGATTTAAGTGTGTAACATTGCTACGAAAAATATTGAACAGGATTTCATTTTGCAGAGTTGTATGACAAATAAAATAGGAAAAAGTAGGAATTTAAAAAAAAAAAATAGGAAAAATAGCAGCAATGTGAAAAAATCTAGGAAAAATGAGGACAAGTAGGAAGACTTTAAAGTCTGATGTCAGAATCATAAACCTTTACATACTAATGCACTGGCAAACTGGCTCCCACTGTAGACTATGGGCTTTGTGCACAAGTAGCCCTTCAACGGCCAGAAAAAAGGAGTTGAAGGAGACCAAAAATGGTTCCCGATCCATCCGATGCGTATTTCGAATGATCCAAAGTTATTGGGGGCGGGGATTAGTCTGGGAGACCATCACAAGTTAAATTCGAACATATTCGAAGATATTTGCGCGCCGACGATGCCTGACACCCACACGTGAAGAGGCTGTGGCTTGGTTTTGTGCACATTCAGGATACAAAAAGTTGTATCCCATCCAAGGGGCTCTCAAAAGTGGTAAAAACGCGCCCTCTTTTGTTGGCGCATGGGGCCAATATTTATTAATAGGTTTTGCATTGTTTTAATCCCACTCAATTCAGGTTTTTTCCAAAGTCAAAAGTTTAAAGTATGAAAGCCTTGTCCCCCCAAATAATTCTTCCTTCATAGGATTTCGGATGTCAATGCTTAATGACCGATATATTGCCTTGGACGTATGCACATCCCTGCAGCAGTGACTCAGCCGTGCGTTCCCCAGATTCAAACTCCTTCCAGTAGGTGAAGATCTTTCCTTGAGTGTTCTCGTACACCTTCCTCTGATAACGCTGAAGTTTCTTGTCTGATACTAGCTCTGTACGGATGTCCACGTTACTGGCCTCAGTGTAAAGAAGCTCTATCAGATGATAGAGGGAGACCCTACTCTTGCGTGCTGTAAGCTTGAGTCGTTGGTGCCATCCATCGCAGTCGGTGGTAGTACGGAGGCACTGACGATAACACGACCATGCTTCTGGTGGCCACTGGTTGCTCTCGATCCACGTCGATGATACGTAGTCAAAGAGCTAAAGTTTAAGACAACAAAACAACATTTCATCAGAACAAAGTAAAATTACACTTAAGTGTAATCCAACAAGGATGTCTGCCGACAATTTGCTCACAATGTTTTTCTAAAAAGCGATAAATGCCATTTTGTAACCTTTTAGAATAGATTAAAAGGTTGCGGAACACCATGTGTAAAAATATCTCTTCTTGGAAGAAGTGTGGTTCTGAAAAGAACTGTTTGGTTGAGTATAGAACTTAACCAACCGGTTCACTCAACCAACCGGTTCTTTTCACAACCACACATCTTCCAAGAAGAGATATCTTTCCACATGGTATCTCATCCGCCATGCAAAGCTTCAAGTCATATACATGTATACCTTTTAGAATCCCGCTATGCCCTGGCAGCTCAAAGTCAATTTCGAACTGATTAACATGTATATAGTTAAACACAATTCAAGAAGAAAATAAAGCAAGACATGAAGTTTAGAAACATCTGTTTTACTATTTTTATTCTTTAAACTTTGATAATCGTGCACAATTTGTATCCAAATGGATATATTGCATTTTGGAAAAGAATTCTCCAAATGTTTAATGGCATTGCCTTGATGTCTAAACATTCCCCATGTGCAAATACTCCATAAAATAGAACGATTTAGTTAGAAATATATTTTAAAATACCTTCTGCAGCATCTCTAGTTCTTTATCGGCCATGTCTCTCATGGATGTTAACATAGCTGGGATTATCTCTGCAGGCAGGTAGGGCAGCCCCAGCACATATTGCAGCAGCTTGTAGATCTCACCCTTGTCCTTGTAAGCCGGTTGCAGACCTAGGTCCTGCATTTTCCTCCAGATGGCTTGCTTCCAGCGAAAGCAGCAGCCTTTAAGGGTGATTTCAGGGTATACGGACTCCAGGGCTCCCCAGAGTGGAGCCTCAAAGTCCGCGACAATCTCTCTGAGGCAGATCTCTTTCGGAAGACGTTTTTTCAGGGCCTTGAGTACCAACTTGTAATCTCGCTTCTTCTTTCCAGTCATTAAGATGTACGTCAGTGGTACCTGTGAATAAGAGATATTAAAGGGGCATTGTGTCCTGAAATACCCCAAAACTTCATGTTTTGGATTGTTTACTTATCCTTCTTCAAACATCTGGTTAAAAGGAAACCAACCTAATGTCTTACCATTCCTGAGAAAAGACGACAAAAACCGGATTGTTTATGACATGACAGAGTATGATGCATGTTTCCTGTTGTTTTCCAACAATGTACGATTCACGTTGTGGGAGTCTGGTATCACACATGTACACAGCACCGTGCTCACGAACAGTGGTGACCAATCGCCAATGCACAAAATGTGATTTCTTACACGTCCGCAAAAGGCGAATCCTTACGGCTGGAATCACAATAGCACGAACAGCCCGACTTTTTGGGGTGGCAAAAGTGGACCTCGAAAGTCGTTCTCGCACGAATAACACAAGAATACTACAGAAGCGCCCAGTTCTTAAAGGATAGTTGTGTGGATGTTTACACCCTACTTTTAAATGTTCTTTCCGATTAACATTATTTCGTTCAAAACACGTTTTGTAGAGTGGACCCCAAAATTTATTGAATGGCCCGCATCAGAATTACGGTACCAACCTGTTTAATGACTTGCTTTTTCTTCACGAAGCAGTGGATCCCCAAGAGTTGGGTGAAGGGTGGCTTGACCAGCTTGCTGGTGGCATCCATGTACCACCTGGTACTCCTCGCTAGAAGAACCTGCTGATTGGGGGTGGAGAAAATCAGGTGCCGCCTGTTACGCACCTGCACATCCTTTAGCAGGAAATCTGTATGAATAGAAAAGAATGCATTTGTTATGCACTGAAAATGTCTCCAGTTTCTGGTTTGCAATAAGGCCGTCCATGCTCAGAAACATCAAGTGTTGAAAACTTGTGCCACTGCCATTTTCTCATGATCGTTGACACAATAGTTTGACCCTAGTCGTTTGCACTTCAACTTCAGTGCTCATGTGCTAGGTACATGTATGTCACAAATTCGCGAACCGACCAGTAGTTAACCATTGGTTTATGATCGAACGTGCCCCTAGTTGCTGAGACCACACAGAAGTCTTGTTTTGTTTGCATTTATTGAACTTATGTAAATAAGCTAAGATGAATTTTTTTCCGCTTACCTTTTTGAATGGCATCCTGCTCCAGGACAAACGCAAGGTCCGTGGGATGCTGCGGGTATTGCTTCTCACGGACGCGACAGGCTCTCCGAATCAGACTTCTCGTCTTGGGCAACAACACAACCGAGGCGTCGGCCTTGTTCTTGATGAGGATGTTGTTAATGATGCTGCTAGCTGGTTCGAAGAGATGATCCGTCGCTGCGGTTCGGACCTGTGCCACGACGTTTGCCATGGCGAGCTGACCCGGTGTTCCTGGGTGAAGGTGGTCCTTCTTGCCCAGCCGGAACTGGTCACCGGCTTGCCTCACAATCGTGCCGCAAAATGCGTTCCTGTTCCTTAATGTGCACCTTCAGGACACAAATTACAACATAAATGTGACAAGATACAAAATGTCCAAAACAGAACTAGACATCACTGACCTTTTCAAATGCAATTACATTACATAACAAGTGTATCTGATAACAGCCATAGTCTTATGATTACAAGTCCAATATGATTTGGGAAATACTTTCAATCAAAGTTAATTTTTTAAAGGTACGCTTTGATAATACATGTACATGGTTGTGGAATCAAATGTTATGAAAAGGCGCAATACAAATATCTGGTGTGGTTGTGGATTATAAAATTTAATGCAGTGCTGCGTCGAGGTACTTGTGAAGATCACAAGCCTGGTCACAAGCCCAGTTACAAGTAAATCGCAAGTCATATCACTAGTTCAGTCACGGGTAAAAGGGAGGGCGAGGGGGGTTGGACGATAACCAAGGAATATTTTTTATTTGCCATAGTTCATTTGAATACACTATTGTTTTTGTTTGTTTACCCTTATGTTTAATATTCTAAGTTTATGCATTTCTCTTTGGCCATCCTATTGTTTGCCTTAATATGTCTTGTTTGATTCCTTCTGTGTTTACTTTGTTGTATTGCTTGTAGCTTGGGTCCTTTCTATCATTGTGTGCACCCAATCTACAAACAACACAACTTTAAGGGGGCCCATACTCGACAAGCTGTGCTTCTTATGTACCCCCTCCATTACCAAGCTTTGTTTTCATTCTTATTATTTTATGTTATACTCTTATCCATACTATCTCTTTACACATGTTTATTGTTCAGCGTTGGAATTGGAAATAAAGTTAAGATTGATTGATTGACGTGAGGGACTTGTGAAGACTTGTGATGGACTTGTGGATGGCTTGTGATGGACTTGTGATTGGACTTGTGATGGACTTGTAATTGACTTGTGATTGACTTGTGATGGCTTGTGATGGACTGGTGATGGCTTGTGATGGACTTGTGATGGACTTGTGATAGATTTGTAATTGACTGGTGATGGACTTGTGATGGCTTGTGACCTGTGAGGACTTGTGAGGACTTGTGAGGACTTGTGATGGACTTGTGAGGACTTGTGATGGACTTGTGATGGAATTGTGGTGGACTTGTGATGGGCTTGTGATGCACTTTGATGGACTTGTGATTGACTTGTGGACGGACATGTGATGGACAATTGATGAACTTGTGATGGCTTGTGCTCCATCACAAGTACCCAGACCACAACTCTGAGACCCAGGTACCTCCATGTGGTGCTTCCATCTTTGTTCCTGTTGTACAGAGTGTAGGCAAAGCCTCTGCTGTCCACGAGTTTTGGCCGTTGTCTCTGGGAGGAACCCTCGATGATGCTGTACTCGACATCTTCCGCCTTGTCTCCTCCATCTCCTGTTTCAGTTTTCATTTCCTCAAAAGCATCTTCTACCTCCTCGTTAGATACCTCTTGTACCTCCTCCCTAGAAGCCTCTTCTACCTCCTCCGTAGAAGCCGCTGCTACTTCCTTGGCAGGCTGTGCACAGCTATTGTTCTTATCCAATTTTGAGAGATCTTTGGATGCTGGTTCAGGATTTGTAAGAGCCTGAGTTGGATCTGATTCTATTGCACCTACTGGAGTGTCAGTCTCCTGAAAGTGAGTAAAAAGTGTTCTTCTCTGAGAATGAAGAAAAACCCAGAAAAGTTGGACACTGATACTTAAATAAAACTATGGACGGTAAAAAAAAGGTAAGCACAATCACCATGAAAGTCAAGACTGAAAATTCAAATCAAATTGCCTACATTTTGTATTTCTTTCACTTTACCAATTTTTTAAAACTCACATACACAAACTATGAAAACAAATAAAACCCACAAAATTATAGAAACACTAGCTTACACAGCTTTGCTTGTTGTCAACTTGAGTACATATACTTAATGTTAAGTCTAGAAAAATAAGCTCAACTTACATCTGACATGCTGGCAGTCCCTTTTCAAGAAAACAAGAAGTTTATGTCGAGTATACTGTGGCAGATATGGATTTAAGATGTGAAATGATTGGAATATAAGATCAGTCTACTACAGCAAGTAGATGACATATTTATGTAAGCCTGTAAGGGGTAATCAACTTATCTCTTATCTTGGAATATTTCACTACTGGTGTCTTGTGCCAACGACCATGTTTCACCGGGGAGTTGGTGCCAGATGAGTGAAGGAAGTACAAAGTTGCTTGAATGCCAACTTGTTCCATCTCAAGTTGGAGACGGGAACCCATGATTGAAGCAGGTGGCTTCAGAGATTTCATTGCTTTGCAACAATATAATCATTTCTTCTCAGCAGTGTAAACAGACTCAACGCTGTGTCAGCATTCATCAAGGCAATAAACTGCATTCACATTCGCATGGTGTATAACCGCGCAACTCCGGAGTATCCTAACTGGAAGATCTCAACACAGTTCCTCTTATCGTAATAACTGTTAAAGGCCAGCCAAAGTATTCCTCTTGAAAGTTTCGTCCTCATGTTTTGGGGTGGAGAATTTATGAAGCAATAATAAAGCCAGACAGATATATTACACATCAGGTATTTATTTTCATGGCACATTTTATTTTTCCCAATATTGATTCATATACCGACTTTTTTGATTTTGATTAACGAAAGTAGAAATTAGTAAAATTAGGATATTTTCATTTTGCTGGAAGGCCCCATAGGACCATTTGCATTTTATTTCCTTGATGTGAACGAGAACACTCGGAATGTTATGAATTTTGATAGAAAACCCCCAAAATCTTGGGTTGGGACGAATACTTTAACAACACGTGGTCAACTACCAACCAATTAGATGATGGGGATTTTTTTTCAGGCATTGTATAGAAGATAATATTCAACATAAAATGTTATTTTCTTATAAAAATCCAGCATGTCAGATGTAAAGCTTTCACAGTGTTTTTGCAATGGTCGTATCTCACAGTTACGATTTCTCTCATTCTAAGTTTTGGAAAACTGCAAATGATCCCATGAGGTTTAAAACGATCATCAACATTCTTAAATTTTTATTATGGTGATGTTTGTGTCCAAAATTTCAATGAAAATCCACAAGCGTGAATAACGAATCTCTATTTCATGGAAATCTACATTTTGATCGAAACACACAACGCATACAGCCATTTTAGGAACAAAAGCAGGAATTTCAGAGAAAATATTAGACTTGAATGTGCACAGGATTGTACAGTATGTCAAGCCATTATAGTCAGATTACGTGCATAATCACAGCAGGGTAACGTTATGACAAATTCTCTACTGAAGTGAAAATTAATTCATTTGTCATGTCATGCTTTGCATTGGTACAGTTTAGAGCTTAAATAACATTTGCTATAAATTACTGCATTTTCCCCCCAATATTTCACAGATTACTGATTTTCTGCATAAAAAAAATGCTTACAGTTGTACTTTTTAATACTGAGTTTTTGCTTTCGACTTACGTTCTCTGGCATGGTGCAGACTCAAAATCCGCACAATTTATGCATAAATTACAAAATAAAAGCAGAAAATTTCATTAGTAATTTCATGTTCTGATCACTAATTCTGTATCACTAATAATGCCTTTCTGATTTGTTTACGATGTTATGCGAGTTGCATTGTGGGTCATGTACCCACCTGTGTCACCGAGGAAACGGCGGCCATATTGAACGTGGTTGCTAGGGGTTCTGGGAGGGAAACGAGAACTGCAGTGTACACGTCTGGCTGGTTCTGCCGGGTGCTGGAGATTATCTGCACGACGCAGGATGTGGCATCTGCACAAATGGAAAGAAGTTTGAAATTCACAAATTCGACCCCTAAAAAAAAAAAAAACTGCTGAAAATATACGTGCTACAGAGCCAATATACGTGCTACAAAGCAAGTGTTGGCATGTACCATCTGTCGCTCTATTCCTTTGAACAAAAATACTCACTTTCAGAATCTGCCACTTTTGACTTGACAACCTTGTCGATACAGCACTGGAGACGGTGGCGGAAGGCCCGTGCTGCGGCCGAAAGCTTCTGAAAGAATGCAGGATCGCCACTGATGTCATTGCAACACACGATCAAGGAGGTGTGCAATGACATCAGGGGTGATTCTGCATTCCTTCAGAAGCTTTCGGCCGCAGCACGCGCCTTCCACCACAGTCTCCAGCGCTGTATCACCATTTTGAAAGTGAGTATTTTTTTCGTATGGTGTTTAAATCACACCCTCTTGCACAAAACTCGCTCCATAAAATTTGTCATGCCTTGTATACCTGATCTGAAATTTTGGTTTAATTCCGCAAACAGAGTTATTTAGGATCAAAAGTGGGATATGTTGTTTTTTTTGACATGTAGTAGTAAAATTAATGTGCAAAGGAAAACAAGTCATAAACGAAATTTGGAAGAAATTGTATTTATTAATTGCCTACAGCGGGAAGTAACACATGTGATTACGGAAAGTGGCTTCAGCCATTTACACAGGCGCACCAGATGGTGCAAAAATCAGATAAACATTAGTTGTGTATGATATTAATGATGTGCAAACCCGACCCGAAACTGAAACCGACCCGACCCAAAGCAGATTTCGGGTCGGGTCGGGTCGGTTTGTCTATTTTGTTCAGTCGGGTCGGGTCGGTTTCGGTTTTGCATTTACATTTTCGGGTCGGGTCGGGTAGGTTTAGCTATCTTTTGAAAAAAACGAAATAAACCGAAACAGTTGAGAAATTCAGCTGATGCAATATTATTGACGGTCACTGTGACTGCAGCCCATTGAGGTGTGGCCACCGAGTGCACTATCAAGTTCCCACGGTATTAATTTCTCCAGTCGGATCGGGACTGACGGTGAAGTAGATAGATTGTAACAGTTTTCATGATACCGCGTGATGATACCATGCATTTGCAATAAGCGGAGTTACTCTCGATCAACCCACTGAATATTACAGAGAGAGACGATGGGTTTGCAAAAGAATTCATGCCATGTGGGTAAGGGCAGGCACAAAAAGTGATCACTTTGTCCAAGCCAGGTATTCATTTTTTTTTTCGGGTCGGGGTCGGTTTTACCTTATTTTTTGTCGTGTCGGGCCAGGTCGGTTTGAGGGAGTTATGATCGGTTTCGGTTCGGATTCAGTTTATATCTGTAATGTTTCGGGTCAGTTTGGCCTTGTTAACCCGACCCGATGCACATCATTAGTGTGTATGCCATGTCAAACGCGCTCAAACCTGTGTACATGGATTACATACACCCCCAGGACAGACAGACAAAGGGAGAACAACAGATTCTTTGTTTGTCCTTGAGAGTTCATCGTTTGCTGAAAATGGTCCTCGATTCGCGAGTCTGTGTACTTAGTCTATGGGAGAGTGTTATATTATAGGGACAAAGGGAAAGACAATGCCTTGTCCTCGAGAGTTATGTGAAGTAGGACTGCGCCAGTGTGTTCTACACCTGGAGCTCATGTGAGTTGTCACAAAGCGCCATCTTTGTTCATGCACAGAGTCCATTGCACAAAACAACTGCTCCATGATGGTCACTCTGAACAATACTACGCTCACACAATGCTCCGGCCATTACTGGGGGCCACCATGAGCGTACAGAGACCTTCGCCGATATGGGCTCCGTGCACAAGTACCCCCTCAATGGCAAAGAAGGGAGAATTGGGGGAGACCACTTGGAGTGATATATTCAAATGCATTGCTGACAACGCCTGACACTCACGCGAAGAAGCTATGCCTTTGTGCACAATCAGGATAAAATAAGTCGGCGTACTTCGGGCCATACTTGAGCAAACCAGTATGGTGTGTTCCGTCCGCTGGGCTTTCATGTTCGCGCATGGAGTCCATACGTCCACGCCTCGCAGAAGCTACTTACATTCAGTGAGTTGATGCAGGATCTGTGCAAACATGGTCAGAAAGCTGGGCAGGTTCTCCATGATGGTAGGATGGGCGGCTTGGTACAGCTGCAGGATGCAACCGTACACTGTATCGTTCTCGGCAAGATCATCTTGCAAGGGTAGGAACTTTAGAAGCATTGGAATCACCTGGCCACAGGATGATATGTATTGTTGCAATATAAATATAAGTATTACAATAAATCTAAATGTTTCCTGTAATGCAGAATTCTTTCAAGAAATGTTTAAGAGTATTTTACTATTCTTACTGGCTACAAGGCACTGGATGGGAGTGAGACCTAGTTGTTAGGGTTCGTGACTCATGATCAGTGGGTCAGGGGTTTGGAATCCACCTGCTGGACATATGTTGTGTCCTTGGGCAAGCCACTTCACCCCCACTTGCCTCTCTCCACCCAGGAGCACAAATGGGTACCTGCATTAGCTAGGGAGTAACCTGCCATGAACTGACACCCCGTCCTGGGGAACAGAAATATTCTCATCCGATTTTTGCCGCTAAAACTGGAGATAAATGTAAATGCCGGCTTGTTGGGCCATATTGGCTCTTCACTTGACTTGACATTTTACTTACAAGGCACTGGAGCCCTAAGGAAGGATTTACTTTACAATGTAAATGAGAAATTACCACAACTTAGCGCCATACAATTGGCAAGCCAACTTTCTGTCAAGCCAACCTTCCCCCAAACCCTCATAAAAACACGTTATGGAATTGTTATACTTTTCCCCAAAGACGAATTTGGGTTCAGAGAGACTTATCAAGAATCTCCATCATCACTCGCCCCTCTACCATTCCCTGACGGAGACAACCCCTTACCTCTTCTAGCGGGACCAGGGAGTGGTTCGTGACAATCAGTCGGCAGACGGCGGCGCAGACGTTGTCTACGACGCGTCGGTTGGTTTCCTGTCCCATGACGGAGGACAGAGCCTGGAGAATGTTGGCGAAATGTCTGTCACCATTGCGTCAAGGAGAACGAAAACAAACCATGATGAAAATGCATTCATTGCATACCAAGCTTGCTAGTAAAAGTCCATGCCAGTGACTGCTCAAACAACTTTTCAAAACTTGAACTTTTCAAGTATCACAAAATTCCATTTCTAGAATTGTTAAAACTTTGAGAAAGTCAAAGTTGCATTTCCCATTCTCTTTTCAAGTCCCCCCCCCCCCAAATGGATTCCTTTTCTTATTACTTTACTATTACTTTACTAAATTTGAATGACTTCAGGTTCGATGGATCTGATCATATCCAAACTAAAACCCTTTTTTTTCAGAGGGTTGCAGACACCACCAAAAAAAAAAAAAAACAATAGTTATTTGGATTGAAATAGAACATACAAGTTGAATATTTATTAAGAGGAAAAATGCCTAGGAAAACCGAACTGGGAAATGAAAAACCTAATGTGAAGGTTCACAAGACTTGGAAGGCAAGAAAGTTCCACTCTTCACACATAATTGCGACACTGCTGTACTTGGTACTTGGTTGGTTCTTCTCCTAAGGACTCCGTAGGGGAGTTTTAACAGGAGGCCAGAATACCGGGGCAAACCCCTTCTCTTAGCAATAAGTGTTACTGGGTTCTTTTACGTGCGTTGCATTACACAACCCATGGGACTGACGGCTTTATGTCCTATCTGAAGGACGAAGCAATAATGTGCCTAAAGCAATAATGTGCTTAAAGGCAAGATACAACATTTGCAAACATCAAAAAACGAAATGATCAAGTAATCACGAAATACCTTACTGGATTGCTAGGGAATGACAGTCTAAAGCATCCTGTAAAATTGTGGCTGCTGGTGTGCTCACATTTTCTAGAAAAATTGTATTTTTTCAACGCCGGTCGGCCAACCAGCGTTGGAGAAAACTGGCTTTTTTTCAAAAAGTGCTTCTAAATGTTCATATTTAGTTATTTCGCATTTTCTTTGCAATTGATTACACACCTATGAACAGGGTAAAAGCCTGCTAGACTGATTATCTGACCTTACAATTCCCCAAAGTCTATAAATTGCTTCGTTTCATCTTAAGTGGGGTCAGGAACCAGACTACAAGAATATGATTGGTTTTCTTGTTTTTTCCAGCATCTACAAGCCCAAAACGTGACACAAGTCAGTTTAACAATATTTTCTATCACATACTAATCCTAAATATTCATTTATGTCGGAAAATTTCAGCAAAAGCAAATGTTGTACATTATTCCCTTTAAGGGCACAAGTGTCCAGACCCGGGCTCGAACCCACATTCTGCTGCCTCTGAAACACCAGTGCGGTGCTCTTAACCGCTAGGCCATGACACTCCTGTTGGCATTTGAGAAGCAAAGGATACTGGTACGCCGCCTCCCCACAGTTCTGGGCCAGCACTCCCAGACCAAAGACGGCATTGCTACGGACCTCCTCGTCATCGTCACGCACCATGCGAAGGAAGACAGGGAGTAGATGAGGAAGGAACGGCTGGGCGGCATCTCCCATACCAACCACGGACTCCGATAACGTACCCACGGAGAAAGACTTCTCAGCTGCTGAACAGGATTTCTTCTGTGGGACAAACGGGTTCAAAACAAGATTAAAACCTTGAATTCTTAATAAAAAATTACAGTATTGTAAAAAAGGGGACAAACTTGTGTTAACAGGAACGGAGTGGTCATTTCTCTTTCGTTAGTGATTGGGCCAGACTCATGTGCTGCTGTGGGGGGATCGCCACACCTCCTCCACAGCGAGTCTGTTACCTTCCCAGCATTGAATAATGCCGGTACCCATTAAACACCTGGGTTGTGAGGAGTAATTGAGGTAAAGCGTCTTACTCAAGGACACAACACGCACGGCAAAAGTGGGGCTCGAACCCACAACCTCACGATCATGAACTCTGTGCTCCACCGCTAGACCCCACATGCCCTGTAACTCCCTCCTAAATTTTGAATACAGAATCAAATTCAGGCATTTCCAGTGAGACATGACTTACAGGGATGTGGTCAAGTCCATCACAAGTCCAGTCACAAGTCAATTCACAAGTCCAGAAACAGTGGATGGATATTTACAATGCCTTTGTCAAAGCTCATTTGAATAGCTTGTGACGTGAATCGGGACTGAAGGACTAGTGATGGACTTGCAGGGACTTGTGATGGACTCGACTTCATCATTGATGACTTACCGTTCTTGATAGCAGTAGCGGCAGAGTGCCAGCAAAGTAAGGAGCAAATGCCTGTCCACCTAGCGCCCTGGCTAGCGATGGGATGAGATCACCGGCATACTCAATCAGCATTGCGTCGTATTCAGCTTGATCGCCATCGTCATCGTCATCATCATCGTCATCTTGGTCCTGACAAGCCGTCTTCAAGAGAAAAACATAAAGGGACAAACAAAACAAGCTGGCGGTTAAAACGGAATCGTTTCCTACATTTCAGGAGACCTACTTGTACAGAATGAGGGGGTAAAGCTGAATTTTCTTGAAACCAAAAACTCAGTTCAGAAATATTGCACGATGATTCCATCTACACATCCAAGTTGTGAGTTCTTGATACATAGAAGTCAAGGAAGTCGCATAAATTACACAAAATGAAATTTTTCGATCAGTATTTCCTTTATTACAAATCTTCACAGTGAGGTGGTGATATTGGCAAAAACTGAGTGAGGGGGTCACTGAAAGCAGCGAGGCGGGCCGCCTCAGGTTTGAAAAGGCAGGGCAATGAGACGAAAGATGCATACCTTGCGTTGGAGAACGTTTCTGATAGCACTACTGATGCCACTCAGATTGCCCTGCTCATTGACCATGGTGCCCTGTAACGTCCCCAGCATTTCATTCAGCGTCTCCAGGGTTGCCATGACAACTGTCCGGTCCGTCTCCGTGTTGACGATGTGGATGAAATGGGGCACGGTCTGGTCCACTGCTTTGGCAAGAGCTGATAACGGGAGGTAAAACACGCGAGACATGAAATGGAGTAAAACAGACTTCACACATTATGGTATGGCCCTTTGTATCACTTTTTACTACCAGTTCAATTTTGTTGCTTGGCTCCACTTAAAGCTATAGTCCATCATTTGCAGCCATCCGAAAAAGTAACTGGCGTATTATTGTTGAAAAACATACTTGGTTGAAAGATAGTAAGTGGACTAAACTCCCTGTGAAATTAATCCTTCTGGCAAGCTATCATTTTGAAGTAATCAACGAAAGAAGGCCTTTCCAACGTTGCATCTTAAGACGCACCGTAGGAAAATTTAAATTAGTGGTTCGTTTTGTTATTCGGCGCAGCGCGCGTAAGCATTGACAAGACGCACAGGCGCGCGTGGTTGCTACAATTCGTCGGATCAGTGCGCGACATCGCGTATAGCTGCAATTCAAAACAATTCAAAACATGATTCAGCAACTTTGATTTGAAATTGAGATCCTAGAATGCTGTTTTTCTCGGAATATACAGCTGAAGCTGAGCTGAAACTTCATCAGGTTAGTTGTTCAGTATACTTCATTCGATTTTGAACACTTTTGTTGCTTCAAACGAACAAAATGCACAAATTACAAATGATGGACTATATCTTTAACTGTTTGACTGTTATGATGTGGGACATGGCGTTTTTAACACCCGAGGGGCGCATAGCACCCGAAGCAAAGCCAAGGGTGCTATGCATGATAGTCGTGTGTACTTGGTGACAAACGCATGCCAACCAGAACACACGCAGTGCGTCCTGTCCATGGGGCTCTTGTAGGAGGTAACTAAGTGGGTTATCTTGTTCGCGTAGAAGCCCATACCCAAGGGAGGCTCCAGACCACAATTTCTTTAAGGGGGGGGGGGGGCCCCAAACATTTTTGTTTCCCGAAAAAGTGGGTCAAAAATGTCCCCCCCCCAATTTTTTTTTTTATACGAAACACAAGGTATTGTTTTCAACAAAATAAAATGTATTGGATGCCTTTTTTGCGAAGTCATAAAAAAAAAAAAAAAAACCTCATTTTTTTGGGGGGGGGGGGGGGGGGCATGGCCCCCGTTGGCCCCCAGGATCTTCCGTTGCTCATACCTGCTGATTCCTGAGGGTTCGTCAGCTGAATCACTTTCCTCAGACTACAACACATGTGACCTGAGCTGGTGATGGCTGCCTTCCTGACGTTGACCGCCGGGTAGTCAATCAATTTGATCATTTCACCGAAGCAGGTGTCCAGATGGGGCATGAAGGCAACTCTGACAACATCAACCAGGGAGAGAGAATACAGCATGACGTTGTGTTTCAAAATATGTCGGAACCAAATGATTGAAATCTGGTCATGTTGTAAACCGTGGGAGTAGGTAATACATGAAGTGCTATGAAATTTGGTTGTGAATTTCTATATCTATTATTTTGTTTCACCATGTAAGGAAACTCTTTTATGACTTTATTAGGCTCTGTTTGAACCTCTGTTGAAAAGCTCAACAATTTGAACAGCGTGCTTTGCCTGTCGTCAAAAGACACAGTTCATTCGATGTCTTAGCCAGTTTGCGCCGGATGACGTGTATACAAGCAAAGTTTTTGCAGTATTCAGAACGGATGATATCTGACAGCGACCCGCTCGAGTTTGGCCGGAAATATTAGTATGCTGCCCGAGGGTAGTGGCTTCAACCCATCTGGCTTGAGTTCGAGTGAAAAATAATCCCGCGCCTCATTCCGTTCTTGTCAAAATAATCCCTGCGCGAACTGGTTAAAGGGAATATACATCATTTGCTTTTGCTGTAATTTTCAGAAATGGATGGAATTGGGGGGTTGGAAATATATAACAAATATAGTTACACTGACTTTTTTGAGGTTTTGGGTTCGAAAATGCTATAAAAACCAAGAAAAACAATCATTTTCCTGTAGTCTGGTTCCCTGACTCCATTTAAGAAGAAACAGAGCAGTTTACATACATTGGGGAATTGTAAGGTCAGGGAACCAGTCTAGCTGGCTTGTACCCGTTCATAGGTGTGTAATCGATTGCAAACAAGTGCGATGGTCAACTGGGGCCAGTATTTGAAAAAAAGCCAGTTTTTTCCAACGCTGGTCGGCCGATCAGCGTTGGAAATTGATACAAAAATACCACTTTTCTTGAAAATGACAGTATACCAGGTGCCATGATTTTACAGGATGCTTTACACTGTCATTCACTAACAGTCCAGCAAGGTATTTCAAAATGATTTGGTAGTTTTATTTTTTGATGTTTGCAAATGTTGTATTTTCCCTTTAACAAAGGACAATCGGGGGGGGGGGGGGGGGGGGTGCTTAAGACTCACCCTGTGTTGGTTGCAATCTCCCCTAAGGAGTTACATGCATCTTCCTTCTCCTCCATGTAGGAATTCTCCACGCTGTACCTGCAAACCAACAAGACAAAACTTTTGTCAACCTGTCTTCTGCTTTCAATTCCCCTTTATTCTAGTCAAATTTTGCTAAGTTGTTCTGGCTTCTTAAATGGCTCAGGAGAAAACAAATGAGGTCAAAGCTGGCAACAAAATTGAGAAATGGCCCAAGCAATGACCCGAGTTTGCTTGTACCCACTGTCCTATTGATATGACGCTTGTGAACGAGGCAACAGAGTCATCATAAGGCATTGTGAGTGTCTTTCCGCCGTGATCAATACACATACATGGTCACCGGTTAAACAGTATCCAACGATATTAATCAAAGATTTAACAGTCTTCAGCACCCTTGGATGATGAAATTAGTTCATCTCCTGACCTGAAACATGCCAGGACAGATAGCGCCCTCTAGGGAATTGTCGCTGAAAAGTAATGTGCCTCAATAACCAGGGTAAAGCATTCAAATGTATACTGGTTTAACATAAGATACTATTTTGCATTCCAGATAAGATCGCATGTCACATATGCACATCAGGCACGAGGCTTAACACAGCAGACATACAATCATGCAAGTGAAAAGTAAAAAGGAGTATCTTGAGGTGCCCCCCAACAAAAATACATTTCACTTCTTAAAAGCAAAACAAATGGGAAATAACAAAGGAAAACTGCTGTGGCTGCTGACCCTTGTATATCTTCATCCTCTTCACTGTTGTCATGGTGATTGCTTCCTTCGATGTCCTCTTCACTTGCCTCGTCATCGTCATCGTCAAATAATGACAAGACGCCGCTGTCTTCTTCATTGTAATGGGCCTGTCAAAAATGAAAGGACACGAAAATCTTTTATTTTAACTCCTTGAATACATAATGTATTGCCTTAATTTGGTTGGCATAAACGATGCACTGCAATATTGACCCAATGATGGTAGGCACCATTTGGAGTCAATAGCTTCAATCAATGTCCTGTTTTGAGAAAATGGAAAAGTAAGGTTTTGGAAAAGACATAATTTGTTCCAAATTTTTTACATGACTTTATGATTTTTGAAAAGTTGCAACAAAAATCCTACATGTATATTAACCTAATGTTCATAAAATGGAATTTTCATCTGTGAATTTACCCCCTGAGTGAAAGTGAGAAAAAAATCACTCGGGTGGGACTCGTACCCATGACTGCCTGCTTTCTAGTGCAGATGTCTTACCACTGGACCACCAAGCTTGCCAAGATCGGCTGGTTCGAATCTGATATATCAGCGGGTACCGCGATGAAACTATTCATAAGATCGTTATATTCATGAATACCCAAGACAGTTCTAAGTTAAGTCCCCCCCCCCCAAAAAATGACAATGCTGTAAAATCTTTGTTAAAAGGTTGGCTTGCGTTCTTCAACTCTCAAAGTCTTACCACAATTCCTTCTGTAGACAGTAAGGAGTCCACCATCAGCTTGGTGATTGTCTCAAGATAGGGAGACATCTCAACTCCCAGGACATGGGACAGCGATGCAAACAACCCATACCTGGATACCAAAACAATCAAAGACTCTACCAGAAATGCAAAAAGTACAAGACAAACTTATAAATTCTTATATTAAAGGGAATATACATCATTGGCTTTTGCTGTAATTTTCAGAAATGAACTATTTTGAGGGGTTAGTATAACAGATCAAATGTTGTTACACTGACATGTTTGAAGATTTGTGTTCGAAATTACTGGAAAAACCAAGAAAAACCAAAATGTTCAAGTAGTCTGGTTCCCTGACTCCACTAAAGATGAAATGGATAAATTTATAGATGCCGGAAAATTGTAAGGATATGGAACCAGTCTAACTGGCTTGCACCAGTTCATGAACAAGTTTGTAACCAATAGCAAACAAAATTTGGACTGAAAAAAAATGGTAAATTTGGAGCAGTAGTTGAAAAATAGTTCGGTTTTTCCAACGGTGGTCAGTCGACCACCTTTGGAAATTTATACAAAATACCACTTTTCTTGAAAATGACTTCACACCAGGTGCCATAATTTTACAGGATGCTTTAGACTGTCATTTACCAACATCATAGTAAGGTATTTTGCAAAAAAAAATTGGTAGTTTTGTTTTTCGATGTTTGCAAATGTTGTATATTCCCTTTAATTGGATATCGCAAACCACAAGGGCCACTCAAGAAGATGACTTAACCAAGAAAAAGAAGCACAGATAAAGCTTAACACTCTCAATCCTTTCAAATCAACTAGGCAACTGTATGGTGAAGTTTGCATTGGATGTTTTAGGACTTAGAACGGGGTTGATTTTGGAGGTTTCGGGAGGGTTCCCAGAAAAAAGCGTGATTTGTTTTATGGACTAGGAAGTTAACTTTATTTAAAATGTAATGTAATGTAATGACTTTAACTAAGGGAATAAATGTGTGTTGGGAGGTATTATAACACTCTGTTTAAAACCGGTGGGAGTCTGGATGGGTGATAATTACCCGAGGTGAAGCCGAGGGCAATTATCACCCATCCAGACTCCCACCCAGACTCCCACCGGTCTTAAACAGAGTGTTTAATACCGACCAAACACGTATTTATTCCCATTCATCAATACCTTTTTTGGTAAAAAAAACCAAATCTTTTCGGTCCAAAAATCAAAACAAGTCAAAAACCAGACGTTGTTAACCATTTTGTTCAACAATTTTACTTCATGTTTCACGAAACACCCCTCTGACTATAATATGGAATGCCCCTCCACAATTGCGTGCGCGTCGCACATTCCACCGCCATGGTCGCGCGTACTGCGCGATGTTGCGCAAAACGCAGCTGGGCTGGTGTAGTGTGAATATCTGACCATGAAATACTGATTCACTGGTAGTATTGCGCATGCAAACGTGGAGAATTTGAACGTTCAACCAATGAAACGTAAAAGGCACCGGATTTCATGGGAGTCCAAATTTCATGTGACACTAGAAAAGTGTTTAAGACCAGCTAGCCATGTCTTTATCATCCGTTTAAGACCGGACACATGACGGGCTCTCGACCAATAGGAATGCGTAAACGGTCTTAGGTATTTATGAATGTTATTTTAACTTTTTAAAATCATTTTATCGTACATAAAACCGCAATTCGGCTATCTGGTCGCGAGGGTTTGATAATAAATAATAAATAATAAATAATAAATAAATAAATAAAATGTTAGGAAATTAAAAAAACATTGTGACACAAAATCCATAACACTCCATGAAACCTGGTGGTACTTACGTGCATCTACGCAGGTCAGGGTCGTTGACCTCCTCGATGAGTTTTAGACCGAGTTGCAGACACTCTTCAGCGAGGGGGAGGAAGTTCTCTCGCCCCAGGGTGCGAGCCAAGACACCAAGTGTATCTGGACATCATACAGAATGAACACTCATTTAAAATCAGCAACTTAGGCCATGTCCACATTACACGGCTACAGCTGGCAATAACTTCATATTCTAAATTGGCCGTGTAGGATCGAGGTCCCCATATGAATCCAAAGGGTGATCAAGGAAATGTGCACCCCAAACTATGAATTTTGCTCTTGGAATGCTCAATGCCTCAATTTGAATTGGACGTCACAAAGAGTGAATGAGAACGACCAGGTCATATCGAAACCTGAGTCAAGAGCAATTTACTGTGGAGTGCTGTGGCCTCGTGGTTAAGGGCATCAAATTCGTGGGCCGCGTGTAAAGCTGCAGGTTGTGGGATCAAGTCCAGCCTGGGGTCAAGGTGCGTGTGCCCCTAAACAAGACACTTTGCCACTCATTGCTTCTCCCCACCCAGTAATGGCAGCATCGAGCTGTATACTCCTGAGGGAGCTGACACTGTCTTTGGAATGTTTCATTTGCCCAATGAGCAGGGGTAATAATGATGTAGCTCCTTGAGCACCAGTCCTGGTGGATACGTGCACTTTTTAAATACCCACTTTTATCACTAACACCCCTCCTGGGAAAAACAACAACTTACTGTAAGTTCAACATTGTATATCAGAGGGTGAAAGACACCAAAAAAGTTTGGAAAATGGAATTGTACAGTCAATTTTAAATGTCACAGTACACTTATAGTACAAAATATGGCCAGGCAAAATCTGTTTTAATATGGAAAATATGGCAAATGGTTGGAAAATGTGCAATATTCGACCATTCCACCCTCGGTACGTGGCCGTACAAATTTACCGATAGCCTGAATCTATAGTCAGTTTCTATAATTCTGGAAAATATGGCAAATGGTTGGAAAATGTGCAATGTCTGACCATAATTTCAGCCTCAGTATGAGGACTTACAAATTTACCGATAGCCTGAATCTATAGTCATTTTTTGATAAGAGAACTGACTAGAAGCTCAGACCCAAGCTCCACTACAGCAACCGATATTCATTCTGGAAGTGGCCCGAAATACGTACCTATGGCCTGGATCTGTAGCGTCAGTGCGTCTCCAGACTGCGCCGTGGTCAGATAGACTCGTAGATGCTCCATGATGGGTTGGAAGAATGGTAGCATGTGTTTCTCTGCAGCATTGCTTGTGGCTCCTGGAAAGAGAACAGCATAAATAATAATAATAATAATTATTACCGAGAATGGGTCATTTGGGAGACATTCCCATAGACTTGTGCAATTTATCAAACTTAAATGTGCCCTAACCCAATATTCCCTCGTCCTTTTTCCACGAATTTCGGTATTTTTACTAATTAGACCACGAGCAACAAATATAACCTGATTGCGACAATAAAATTTTGCCTCTAAAGGGGGGCTGTTGAATTAGGGAGATATGAAAATGTCTCCCTAATGACCAGTGTCTCCATATTGTCGAAGAAATTACGATAACGTGTCTCCCTAATGGTACATTTGTAGGAATAATAATAATAATAATAATGGAGTCTTATATAGCGCACGTACCGGTATCTACCAACAATTAGGTACTCAAGGCGCTGGTAATATGTCTAGTATTAAAGACAGGTAAATGAAGTTGATGAGAAATATGAGACCCATTATGTAGCACCTTATAAGGGTTTACAAGGTGCTGCGGCACAAATTGCAGCCACTGCCAGAAACACCGGGGCAAACCCCTTCTCTTAGCGATAAGTGTTACTGGGTTCTTTAACGTGCATTACACAACACACGGGACCTACGGCTTTACGTCCCATCCGAAGGACGAAGCAATAATGGTAAAGTGCCTTGCTCAAGAGCACAAGCACCATGCTCCTCGTCAAGATTCGACCCCATGCACCACGGCACACAAGTCGAACACCGTAACCACTGGACCACAGCACCCCACTAAAGATAAAGATATAGACTTCCAACACACTGATGGCTATAAAAGCTTTAATGTCCAAAATGTCTCTGGTAGTATTTTCAATGATTGGTTTGGAATTTTGACACTGTATTCATTTCCGATTTTGCAAGTAAAGTATCAGCAGTGAAAAATTTCAATTTTTTTATTAATTTTTAATTTACAATATTTTTGGACTCTCTCTTTCTAAGTTCTCACTGAAAGCTCTTTGGACTAGAGGTATTCTGAGCAGTATCGAGACCAATTTTGGGGGATTCACAAGGAGTTTCCTTTAGAATCAAGAATGGTAAGAATCCCTCAAGGATTGGGGAAAGGGAAGAATACAATCAACAACGAGGTTCTTTTTTAAAAAGGAATTATCGGTAATACTGAAATCTTCCAAACCAAATCACAGGCTAGTTAATTACTTATATCAGTTTCACAGCCAACAACCACTAGTATCTCTTCTGGCACTAGTAACACGTCTAATGATTGCATTCCTACCTGGGGGCCAATTTCATGGCGCTGCTAAGCACAAAAATTTGCTAAGCTCAAAAAAGTCTGGCTTATAAAAGCAGGTTACCAGCCAAAACTCCATGTGATGTATATTGCTCGCGATCAGTATTCAGCTGTTGTTTGCTTAGCATGAAAATCACATGGGGTTTTGGCTGATAACCTGCTTTTATAAGCCAGACTTTTTTGTGCTAAGCAAATTTTTGTGCTTAGCAGCTCTGTGAAATTGACCCCTGGTTTAAAGATATAGTCCATCATTTGTAATTTGTACATTTTGTTCGTTTGAAGCAACAAAAGTGTTCAAAATCTAATGAAGAATACTGAACAACTAACCTGATGAAGTTTCAGCTCAGCTTCAGCTGTATATTCCGAGAAAAACAGCATTCTAGGATCTCAATTTCAAATCAAAAGTTGCTGAATCACGTTTTGAATTGTTTTGAATTGCGGCTATACCCAATGTCGCGCACTGATCCGACGAATTATAGCAACCGTGTGCGCCTGTGCGTCGTGCCATTGCTTGCGCGCGCTGCACCGAATAACAAAACGAACTACTAATTTAAATTTTCCTACCATGCGTCTTAAGACGCACCGTTGGAAAGGCCTTCTTTCGTTGATTACTTCAAAATGACAGCTTGCCAGAAAGAATAATTTCACAGGGAGTTTAGTCCCCTTACTATCTTTCAACCAAGTATGTTTTCCAACAATAATACGCCAGTAACCTTTTCGGATGGCTGCAAATGATGGACTATAGCTTTAATGATGTATCATTAGAATTCAGGATCCATCTAACAAGTATGTATTTCCCAAAGCTACTCCTAGACCAGTACCAAGTCTATGATTTTGGATTTACCTACCGATTGCACTGATGGCGAGTTCCTTGATATGTACGTTGGTGGACGTCTTCAACGTCACCAGAAGTCTTTCCATCAAAGTAGGAAGGTAGGGAAGTAAATCTTCCGAGCCTTATCAGAAAAGAAAATCAAATTATAAAACAAAAATTTCATGATAATGCGTATGGGACCCTTGAAAGTAAATTTAGTCACTATAGCTGGGCATGCAACTGGGAATTTAGAAAAAAAAAACGAGGAAATTCCAATCCACACAAGACTTTGCACAGTATTTTTCAATTTGTAATGGCATTCATGATAAATAAATAATGAGGAAATCAGCTGATCCGAGGAAAAGTTGCATGCCTGTATAGCTCAGGCTTCATCTGACTCTTTTGGGTAGGGCTTCCGTCTAGGTGTTTGATAATTACAACTACATGGGAAAAAGCTGACAATAGACATAGCCGTAGCTCTAGCCACGTGTTTTGGACACAGCCTTTGAGAGAGGACAATGAAAGAAATGCCAGAAAGTCAAAAGACCGATCCATTAAAGGTAGGGTAGATCATTTGTCATTTGTACTTTTTTTTCGGTTGAAGCAACAAAAGTGCTCAAACTCTAAAGACGGGTGCTTAACAACTAACCTGATGAAGTTGAAACTCTGTGAATGCTGTATTCCGAAAAAACAATATCCTCGATTGCAATTCAAAAGTTGCCAAGTCATGTTTTTAAATTGCGCCTGAAATTAGCATTTAGAACACGTTCTCATTCAGCCGATTGTAGCTACACGATGTCACGTTCTGAACTGACGAATAATAGCAATCGCGCGTGCATGTGTGTCGCGTCAACGCTGGTGCTCGCGCACCCATTCATGGATTCGCCACTTACTAACGGAAAATTCAAAAATTGTTTCACTTGACTCATCTTTGGAAATGGCCTTCTGTTATTGTTTTCTTCAAAATGACAGCATGCCAGAGGAATAATTTCACAGGGAGTTTAGTGCCATTACTATCTGTAAACCAAGTAAGCTTTTTGAACAATAATTTGGTCAGTTACTTTTTGAATAGCTGCAAATGGTCCACTCTACCTTTAACCCTAACTCCCTAGGCCTTTTGACTAGGATTTAGCATCAATCCTGCAAAATCCTCCAATTGGCCTCATGGAAAAAATTTCATATAGCCTCAATCCTGCAAATTCTTCCATTATTTCTTGAATATGGGTTGTGGACGGGTGAATACTGCCTGAATCCTGCAAAATCCTGCGACAGTGACTGTCAATATGTTGAGGCTTGGCCAGTGACATCCTGGAGCAGTAAGAAGGCCTATCCAGGCCTATATTTATGCATGGCAGAGCAAAAACAACACAGGGTCTGGCCCAAGACCTTGACAAAGTGCATTCTACGAAATCAGTAATGCACTTTTGCCATGTAACCTCAATCCTCCAAACTACTCCAGTTTGGCAAAGAGGATTTTGAAGGATTCAGGGCAGTTAGGGTAAAAGATAGAGTATAGAGAGGTACATTGGCTTGTCTAACTGACTGGCAAAAATTAACAATTAAAAAACAAGGTTCAAATATTGCAAACGTATTAAAATAAAGTGGTTCTACACTCACTTAGATTTTCACAGAACATCTCTAGAGCGTAGTAGATTCTCGTCACTCCTTTAGGGCTCTGCTCAGCTGCTGCCGACGCCTGGCTGAGATAGTCAAACAGCAGCGGCAGTAACTGGGCGTGGTACTTGCTGATGTCGGGTTGCAGGTGCTCAGCGAACTGACCGAGGCAGAAGAGGGCGGCGTTGCGGACCACCTGCTGGGTATCCTGAATGCCGGTGCAGATGCACTCCAGTAACGGCTGCAGGTGCCTGGGGTAGGAACAGTATGAAAACAATGACATGAAGTACTACATGGTTACGAAAGTGCGTCAGGATGTAAGATGCAATGGCAAATATTCATCAGAGAGTCAATCCCATGCTAATCACATGTCAGTCTCAAGTTAATCACAAGTCAGATCACAAGTCAACACATGCCAAATTACTAGCCACTCACAAGTCAATAACAAGTCAAATCACAAGTCAAATCACAAGTCGATAATAAAAAGTCAAATCAAAAGTCCATTTTTTTCTCAATATGTACTGTTCTAGTTTATCGGTAAGTTTTCATGCTTAGGTTCTGCCTTGGTCCAACTGCAAGGGCAGATCCAGGGGGTGCCAAAGGGGGCCATGGCCCCCCCCCAAAACGAAACCAATTTTTTTTTTTTTATGTGACATCGCAATAAAGGCAGGCAATGAGTTCACCACCATCTTTTCCTCAAAAAAAACATTGGTTAAAGTGGTCAGAAATTGCCTCAGATCGCACCACAGAGCATCTAGAATCCAACATTTTTTTTTACCCACTTTTTGGGGGGACCAAAATGTTTTTTGGCCCCCCAAAAAAATTGTGTTCTGGATCCGTCCTTGTCCAACTGTCCGTGTGTACCGTACTTGATATTGTTTCTTTTCTGTGTTAGTCCGTCCAATGCATCTCACCACAAGCTTAGGCTTCTAGAGGATGCCTCCATACCAATATATATTTTCACTTCTTACACCTTTTTGACAATTCCATTTATTTATTCATTTACTTATCTGTGCATTCTCCGCTTGTAAATTTTTCATTTGGTATGGAAATAAATGGAGTTTCAATGGCATTGAATTCAATTAAAAAAAACTAATCGTAAGTAAATCACAAGTCACCAACTGACTGTCAAGTCTCAAGTTATTCAAATGAAATCATACAAAGGAACTATTCATCCCTTGTTAGGCCAAAAAAATAAATAACTCGGTCTCTGGTTAGTGCGCGCGCTGATTTTAATCATGCGTGTCAACCTATTTTTTCCTTCAAATTAACACTGAAGCTACAACAGCGCCCTCTATTGCCGCACCTCCTCAAATTTTTGTACCAAGGAGCATCAAAGAGTGGGGAAATTGCACCAAGGCAAATGATAAAGGGCACCAAGGCAAATTATGGAGGACACTAATGTATAATGGGGACACAAAAAAGCAAAATAGTACCCACCTTGTCTGTACAATTCAAGCTTGAAAAAAAAAAAAAAAAAAAAAAAAAAGCCGCGTCGCCGCATCAATTCCGGAACTTCGGTCTGACCAGAGACCGATTTTTTTTTTTTTGGCCTTACTAATGATTTGATATGTAATCGACTTGTGATTGCCCTTGTAAGGACTTGAGAAAGACTTGCTTTTAACTCAAATACCAATATGATTCACCAAATACTCCTATGCATTATTCATCAGATGGACTTCCCGTCGGGGTGATGAAAATTCAACACTGGGGTTTGCCCTACACCGACACATTTTTGTAAGTTCCGTATACTTTGTCCCGAGTGATTGTGAGAAAAAAAAATCCACAGACTACTCGGGTGGGACTCGAACCCACGACCTCCTGCTTAGTAGTGCAGACGTCTTACCATTGCTTGGGTTGGCTGGCTGGTTCGAATCTGATATAGCAGAGGAACTGCAACTGAACTATTCACAAGACTGCTGAGGGGGTACATAATGCAGAAAGCCCACTCTATACTTACTTATTTCTGATGAAGTCAGCGCACCCCTCTGCCAGTACGGCTATGCTCAGGAGCCCAGCCTTCCTCTCATAGGGGTTAGTACTACTCAGAGCCGGCTGTGCTAACTGCATCAATGGTGGGAGGAGCTTGTCTGGTGGGAGGTGAAGAGCCATCGTGTCAATCACCTAACGGAGGGAGAATTCAAGGAAAAGAAGATCACATTCAATGTGGCACCATGTAACAAAATTTTTTCCGGCTTGCGACATTTTGAAAAGAACCCAGGAAAACTCCAATTCAAGGAAAGGTAGTGTGACATCTTGGCCCTTGAAACACAGAAACTGTCACAGAATTTGGGATTGCAAATTTGTAAGAAGAGGCTATGAAAATTGGTTAACGTGCAGCGTTTACGATGGACCTCAAAATTCAGCTTGGGACCAAAAAAAAGGTCACAGTTATCATAAATCGCATGGTAACTTGGCTTGTAACTTTTTTTGTATAGCCCAGCAAAAATCTTTTGCGCTGAGCTTATGTGCTCAACAGCTGCATGAAATAGTTCTAGTCAGTCGGTAGTTTGTCCCATGTGTAGAGTTTGGCTTTGCAAATAAGAAATCTTACTCCACCTGCGCCGCAAATGAAGACGGCGTACTGGCCTCTGCATCCTCCCCACAATCATCCTCATCCTCGTCGTCTTCTTCTTCCTCGGGGGGTGTGCACATTATTGGGAACAGCACCTTGAGAACTGGATTGACGAGCTTGTATTTCAGAATTGCCTGTGCAAATCCAATGGAAACAGAGTGTCCGGGGTGAAAGTGTGGAAAAAATGAAAAAGAGATCATCTGGGACACCTTAAAATATTTAAGGAATTTCAGATTTCAAAAGAGATTCGTTAAAGATCCTGAAATCAGGAAATACGATGACAACTTTTTTTTAAAATCCAGACAAATCTCACACTTAAATAACCCAGTATATTTAACATGTGACCCATTTTAGCAAAAACAAATCTGACAGAACTTTCACAGGCCGTAATCACAAAAAGTGCCAAACTCTTTTTGTTATTTTTTGTCCAATTACATTACACTGTATTCAAATTGATTGAAGAAAGTTATTATTTATAGAACAAACAACTCAATGAGATCCAACTTGTTATGTACCGTAGAGCAAAGAAACCATCAAAACTGGTTGAGGAACCAAAACAAATCCTTTTTCCCGTACCTTCTTTTTGAGACTTGTAAGCCAACTGATGAAGGATAATGCTTTGACTCGGGCATTGTTACCAAGGTTACCGTTGCTGGCCACCTGCAACAAAACAATCAAGTAAAACGTACAAAAATATACAACCATCAAATAAACTTCAAACAATGAAACTGCATGCTGACTCTACATGTGTAGCTTTTTTTTTTTTTTAGATTTAACCGATTCTTAATTATCGATTGGTCCAAATTTTGTAGTAAATTATCACTCTTTATTATCAACATTACTTTTTGAAGTTTGAATTTTTATCACTGCTGTATAATTATTAATGCCCATGACTCATACAGTTTTCCTTGTACATGTACCTGTACATACACACACACAATGTGCAGTGGTGGCGCCAGACTCAAACATTTTGGGGGGCATTGGGGGACAAGGAAATAATTTTTTGGGGGGCAGTCAAAGAATATCTCAAGCCTTTGTACATGTACGTGCACGCGTACCATTGTCAATGGTCCAGAAATAAACCACTAGCGCAACTTAGAGGTGTAGTCGTTTTTATGAATGAGAAATGTATCAAACCGCAGAATGGTGTATAACAAATGTACAAAGACGTTAGCTGCACACTATCTACAGCTGTATGAATGCATGTGTGTGTTTTGTCTTAAGTACCAATGTTTTAATGCTTTCATTGGCCCAAAATGTTATGAATCTTAATAGCAAAGAAAATAAACATAATTAATCTACTTGTAGATAAAGTGTTCGGGGAAAAGTAAGGGGGGGTACAAACTGCCCCCCGTAGCGCCGCTGTAGCATGAATTTAGGTTTTATGAAATACGGACTCATTGGTCGTATTGCGCATGCTCATGCATAGATAATTAGGAGAGGGACCGGTCACGTGAGAGGGTTTAACCAATAAAAAGGTAAAAGAGTCTGATTTTCATACGAGTCCGATTTTCATGTGACACCGCCACTGATGATGTCCCTGTTTAAATAATACGTCAGCCCCGGGCAAAACCCAATATAAAATTTACATCTCCCCAATGCAATTCTATCTTACAAAAATGTTCGGTTGCAGTACTTGCTTCTTCATTAGACTTGAACTGGCCGAACGAGCCCAGCTAGCTAGGTGACCAAATGGTATTACACCTGCACTTGTAAGCAGCAGGTCAAGGGTTCGAGTCCTACCCCAGTAAGCTTGTGAATTTTTTCCCTCAAACCCTCAGACAACACGGATGTATACAGTGTTTATAAAGTACGTCGGCAAAGGGCAAAACCAAAAATTAAATTTATATTTACAAATTCCATCTTATAAAAAAATTTCCTTTGAGGGGTTGGGCTGGGATGTCAAGAAGAGTTTCATGTAAATGCCAACGACGACAAATACTTTTCTTTATAAGTAGACAGTAATTCATGACGTCTCACCTCACAGCAGAACTCCACCACAGCTTTCAGGTGGGGCACGATGATGGACACCTCACACTCCACCAACTCATCAAATAGTTCCATCGCCTGGCAACCCTGGTCCTCATCACTCCCTAGCAACAGCCGGATCACCACCAGCACTTGTGGTATCAGTGGGCGAAACTGGGGCTTGAAGTAGAGTCAACATTTATATTAAAACAGGTTGAGAAATTATTCGCACATGGTGTTTCCGCAAACCTTTCATTATTTAGTATCTCCACCATGCAAAGCCTCAATCTTACTTACAATTATACATTTTTTTTTTTAACCTTTCTTGTGTTTTTGGCTTCGGTTTTTGTTTCAAGCTGCAGAATTAATTGAAATTACTTGCCTCACACTCTTCAACAAATTTGATTTTTTTTTCTCTTCATAATTTTCAACTGGTATGAAACCTTTCTTTTTATACTTTGAGTATCTGCAACCCTCTTGGGAAAAAACATCTGCCTTGTGGGCAGACTGGGTCCTGCTGGTCCATTAATTATCGATACTGACTGTGGGGACGGAACCAGCCTATCCCGCGAGAACGGGATAACATTGTCTGGCTGCAATTAATTGTAAATTTATTTAAGTAATAATTCAATAACCAAATGTGGACCAATTTTTTTGGGGGTCGATGTCCAATTCAAAAGTGACAACATTTGTATTGCTGGGAAAATAGCAATTTAGATCAGGAATCTTTTTTTTTTTCGGGATGAATGTTACTGTAGAGTTTTACAAAAAATCATTTTATGGAGAAAGTTATCTTGAAAAAGTGTTGAAAAGGTCTTGAAAAGGTCTAGGACAGATTTTGACTCTCAATAAAGCATTTTCATCTGAACTTGAATGTTGATCTCAAAAAAGTATGTATCTCGGCACTCTTTCATCAAATAATTACAGTCTTTTGCATAGTTTTTGGCTCTGAAAATTTATTAAGAGATACAAATTATTGAGGTCCCGAAAAGCCGGGAAAAGGTGGTGACTACAACACTGGATATGTGGCTAAAGATCCTGCTAAAAATCACGATGCTAACAACTTCAGCAATGCTGCAGCCTTATCAAATAACAGTCTTAGAACGAGGATACAGCTTTTAATTACAAACGGGCCAGTGACTAGGTTCACTTTTATCAATTAGAGGTTCAAATCCTGCAATATCTTAGTGTTTAAATTTTAGTGTATCTTAGTGTTTAAATTTGTTCTAATTTTTGAATTCACACCCCCATATTTTACATATTTACATTTTTGTTTCTTCATTCTAATTTTACTTAATGTTTTTAGTGATTTTACATAATATTTTTCTTTTATTTCATTTTATTTTTATCATTTTATACAGGGCCCTCAGTAATAGCAGTTTTTAACTGATGAGGCTACCCTGTCTAAATAAAACTATAAACAAATAAATATCAGTTTCTTTGTTCAATGCGATGCTTTGCTTTTAGACTGTCTACTTACAATGTCGTCTGTGCCTAGGTGTTGCACCAACGACGTCATAGCCTTGATGGCGTAATACGGCACCAACTGGCTCTCTCTGTTTTGCAGCATGGTGTTGAAGAGATTGCATAAGACCCGTAGGTATGGCCGCAGATGCTCCGCCGCTGAGCCGCTGACACAACTCAACACCAAAGCTCCAACCTGCAATTCAAATTAAAGGGAATATACATCATTGGCTTTTGCTGTAATTTTCAGAAATGAACTATTTCAGGGGTTAGTAAAATAGATCAAATATTGTTACACTGACATGTTTGAAGTTTTGTGTTCGAAAATGCTGGAAAACCAAGAAAAACAAAACTGTTCAAGTAGTCTGGTTCCCTGACTCCACTAAATATAAAATGAATCAATTTACATATGCTGGAAAATTGTAAGGTAAGGGTACCAGTCTAGCTGGCCTGCACCCGTTTATGAACATGTAACCACTAGCAAACAAAATTTGGACTGAATTAATGGTAAATTTGGAGCAGTAGTTGAAAAATAGTTAGGTTTTTCCAACGGTGGTTGGCCGACCACCGCTGGAAACTTTTACAAAAATACCATTTTCTTGAAAATGACTTCACACCAGGTGCCATAATTTTACAGGATGCTTTAGACTGTCATTTACCAACATCCTATTTAGGTATTTCGTAAAAACTGGGTAGTTTTATTTTTCGATGTTTGCAAATGTTGTATATTCCCTTTAATAGTACAAATTCAGTAATTGTATTATTGAGTACTGAGTAATTGTATTTTTAGAGCACTTCAACCAATTTATGAATTGGCATCAGAAATCAGAGTGTAATTTTTAAAGACTTTTTGAATTTATGGAATGGGCAGACCAAGAACCTTCCAATAACATTGCGGTACAGAATTCATTAGCTGACCGCCAATTTAATTATCTCTACTCAAATGTGAAAAGTGTGAACGGTCTCGAAGACAAGGATGTACGTGTAGTCGAGTCCATCACAAGTCCCTGCAAGTCCTTCACAAGTCCTCCAGTCCCAATTCAACTCACAAGCTATTCAGATGAGCTTTGACAAAGGCATTCCTTTGTTATTGTTCAATGTTCATCAACTGTTACTTGAGACTGGACCTGTGATGTACTTGTGACTATACTTGTGGTGGACTTGTGATGGAATTGACTACATCCCTACTCTAGGATATCACGGGGGGAAAAAAAATCCACGATGCCATTTTCACCTTACAAGTTGCCTGGTTAACTGTTGGTCGAATGTCACACCTTTGTCAAGCCACTTTACATACATGATTTGAGAACTTCTGTGAGAAATATTGTCACAAATTTCTTCTTTAAAATCTGTAAAATATCAGGCACTCCGCTACCTCAAACAAATAATGTCGATACAGACATGATGTTCTTTACATGATTTTAGTGAGCTCTTTGTTAATTTTTCCAAAAAACAAGGCCCACATAAATCCTGTTTGGGGGCCAGTTTAGGCTAACGCATGTAAAACTTGATCAGCGCATTTCGGATACTCGCGCATTCGATCAAATCCAAGTTGGACTAATCGAATACTACATGTAAGTTATCAAAAAATTCACAGCACGACAGTGTCTCACCTCTTTGTGTTGGGATTCAGGGCTACGGCTCTGCTGCTGCAGGAACTGCATCAAGTCCGGCCAGCCGTTTCTAGATGTCAGCTCATGTTTGGCAATGGCCCCCACCAGCTGTGCTACGGCATTGCAGACACTCTTACTGTTGATATAATCACCATAGAATAATAATAATAATAATAGTGGGTATCTATAAAGCGCACGTATCAACCAGGACTGGTGCTCAAGGCGCTACATTATTACCCCTGCTCATTGGGCCCATGAAAAATTCCTAACACCATCTCAGCTCCCTGGGGAGTATACAGCACGATGCTGCCTGCTAGGCGCAAGGAAGCTGTAATCAATCACAAACCATCTCTGCCTTGACAAGCACCCATTTACTCCTGGGTGGAGAGAAGCAATGAGTGCCAAAGTGCCTTGCCCACGGGCACACACACCTTGACCCCAGGCTGGACTTGAACCCACAACCTGCAGCTTTACCCACAGACCACGAATCCAAGGCGACAGCTTTCCACATAGAAGTAATAATTACATGCAATTTGATCTCAAAAGACCATTTTAAAAGCCAGCTTACCGACTTCAATTTACATGTTGCTATAATTACATGCGAACAAATACATTTTAAAAGGGAAAAACACTCAGGAATACAGTTCTCTACATTTGGTCTCAACAGACAAATTTTGTCTGGAGTTCTGGAAGACCTCCGTGTACAATGTACTTACTCTGTTTCTCTAAGAAGGACTTGCAATGATATCTGCTTCAGACTGCAAAGGAAAACAGCATAAAATGTTCATCATTAATGGCAAGTTTAAAGAAAAATGTTCTTGTCCATAACATGGCTGTAATCACTTCAACTAAACATTTTTGTATCAAACTATAAATAATGTGTTTATTTCTCAGTTTATCAGAAGTCTTTCAAAATCACTTCTAGTCTGATAACACTTTTTAAGATAATGGCCTTGTCGTCTGGTTGAATTTTACTGGCAATTTGAGCCTTTTTAACGCTTGCTACAGCGTGTTTTTATTATTAATTTTCCTTCATCTCTAAATTCCCCCTCCCCCCTTTTTTTGAAAAGAACCTACTTGTGGCCGACATCCGGAGGTAATTTGGTCCATTGCTTAACAACTCGACGCCGAAGAAGCACAGCGGAAAGCTGCCGTATCTGTGGAGTTCAAACACAGATAATTTATCAACACCAGTAGGAACGATTCAAATAGCAGGACACCAGCAAGTGTTGGCCTCAACTTCACAGTCGATTTCCTGCATATATTATCCTGCTTTCTTTCATCGTTTATAGTTCCAGTTCAACACAAACACGAACGGATTTAGAAGTCTCGTATGTAGTAACCATCATTATTCACACAAAAATGTTTAACTTAATTTGTGGGAAAATGAGTACATACTGCTAGTGCTGCCTCAGGCAAAATGGAAACTGTTGAGCAATGTTTTAACTTTTTTCCCATCATGCACTGCAATAATGGCCTCTCTTTAGTCCGGTTAATACCTCACACAAGATTCAGGGCAAAGCAAATTTGCTAGGGTAACGGCGAACGTCACAATGAATCTTCAATTCTTGATATCTGAAGGGGCCTTAATTAGCACGAAAACTTACTCATACTTTGACATGCTTATCGGATGATATGGACATTTTGGATCGCAAAGTGCAGTGTACGTACATTCAAATATGGTAAAAATTCAAACTGACATGTTAGTTTCTTAAAACCTGAGATGCCATAAATATTTCAATAAAAAGCCTGAAACACTACCAAAAAGCCTGAAACTGCCCTTACCCCCTTTCAAAAATGTGTTTTCTGGATGTTTCAGACCAAATCCAGCACTTTTAATTTGTCACATTTTTTGAAGAAAAAACCCCGGAATTCAGATTAAAACCTGAAAAGTGGCATATCTGTAAAACGGTGGAATCTTCAAATTCGGTGCTTTTACCTGGGGGTTGTTGGAGCTGGTCAGCACTGCAAAGAGTCCAGGGACAATGTTAGGATCCTTCAGAGCTTGCTTCAATTCTCGAGTACCCTACGGGGGGAAATTAATAATATTACCCAACTGTAGTTGAGATGATCCTAGTCCCATCAATGTGGTTCAAATACTGGACATCTTATGCTCAAAACAAGACATTTTCCTTGATTTCATTGGTACCCTGCTATCCCACAAGTGCACATGTGCAGTTGATTTATTTTGCAAAATCATAGCAAGGGACCAATAAAATCAAAGAAAAGTTCTTGTTTTGAAAATTATTGAAGAATATGCAAAATTTTGATTTTTTTTTTACGGTACCATGGTTTAAGATGTTTTGTACGCTTCAACTTTGGTGCCAACGAAAGTTTCCATCTCCTTTTCATAAGATGAATAATTACAGAATGCGGTTTTGGTTACCATGTCGCCCATACTTTGTTTATCTCTTCGGCCATTGTTGGCAAGCAGATCTCACACAGTGCGATTAGAATTGTCAGTGGGCTTAGGCCAAAAAAAAAAAGTCTCCGGTTTCTGGTATGCGCGCGCGTCGCCGTAGCCATGCGCGTCGGCAAAAGAAAACGCTTTTTTTTCAATGAAAGATGATGTCTCAAAACCGCCAAACTCACTGGTTTGACTGGAATCCTGCTGCTGCACAATTTTAATGTGTTTTTGGATTGGGTTATGGTCGAGAATAAGCTTTATGTGGCCTCTCTGGACTCCCATATATTTGCACTAAGTTTAGTCGGGCACCATTTGCAGCCATCAGCCGACATTTGAAGCAAAAAAATCAGGTAAAAAAAAAAAAAGCCGCGTCGCCGCACCATTTTTTGGGCAAGCTCCATACCAGAAACCAGAGACTTTTTTTTTGGGCCTTACTTGACATGTTCAAGGAATTACTTTAGAAATGAAACTTCAACATTTTTCCTATTTTAATATGTTTAAATAGCTTCTACATTTCAAACAAGAATAGGACATAAGCTAGCTCCATAAATGGGGCCAATTTACTTGACTACCTCCGTAAATAAAGGCCAAACTTGGAACATGTACAAAAACATGTAGAACTTTGTCAAATTTTGATTTTCACATTTAGGCTTAGTTTGTAGTTTATTTTTGCTTTAGAAGCATACTCACCCTCAGACAGGGCTCTGGAGTGCTCTGAAACGTGCAAAACTATTAAATCAGGCCCAATTTACTCACAGTTTAGCCAGCAAATTCCTCAAAAAATTCCACTGAGGCAAAGAAAATGTCCTCAGTATTTCACCAACCAAGTTTGCAGACCGAATTCAATTTTTAAAGGAGACTTTTCTTCAACATTTTGCACATGAGAGGGAAGTCAAGTGATTCCAAAATGGGGCTAAAGACTAGACTGGTACATGTCCAACCATGGTCCAACTATTTGGAAAGACTGACCTCTTCATTCAGTGTCAATAGTCTGGTGGCTTTACTATGGAGAAATGCGTAGAAAATCGAGACTAGTTCCCGCTTCATGCCACATGTTTCTAAAATTCTTTTGGCATGGCTGATTGATGCAGTACTGAAGCCGTGTTGGACTGGTTGTTTTGGTGCCAGTCTATTTTCTTGTTTTGCATGTTTTCAATACCTTAAGTTTTGGGACTCTCATACACAGTATTGACAGTCCCAAATTTTCGGACTAACTCATCCTCTATATAGGCTGATCAGAAAGTGCTGCCTTTTTCAGATGTCTATTTTTCGTGAAATTTCCAGATTTGTTTGCACACGTTTGCGTATCAAAATTTCAACATGAAATTGCACGAAAATTAGACATCTGAAAAAGGCAGCACTTTCTGATAAAGCCTATAAAGAGGGGTGAGTATGCTTCTAAAGCAAAAATAAACTACAAAAATCAAAATTTGACAAAGTTCGACATGTTTTTGTACATGGTGGTAGTGTGGCCTTTATTTACGGAGGTAGTCCAGTAAATTGGCCACATTTATGGGGCTAGACATAAGTATGTTGTTATTGTTAAGTTACAAGAAAGACTGTACAACCGTAGTAGTATCTAGACACCACTTCTTTTGTTGGGTACAAAGTCTATGGAGAGTTGAGTGCAGTTTCAAAGTATTTTCTAACAAAATTGAAAATGTTTCTCAGTCCAAGATTCAAATTTTGGAAAGAATTCTGCAACCTGACTATTCTTTTTGTTCATCATGTTCATGGCGATCATGTAGTGTAGGGTCCGGTTCCAGTATAAGGGAACAAAATCCCATTTAAAATGATTGGGCCTACCAAACTACATTTGTAGTTGGCGACATTCTCAATAGTATGTCATAGATAAAGGGCAGGGTTTCTTTTTTTGAGGGAAATTTGAGCCCAAATGATGATGAAAGCACGGCGACAACACGCGACCCGAAAATAAAGATGGCAATCACCGCGTGATGTACCGCAAGCACGGCGTGCTGAATTGCAAGGCACAAACCATGCAGGAAAATTGTGATTTCTACCCCAAGAATCTTTTCAAAATTGCAACACAGGTGTAATTAGAATTGAGAAAAGTCTGCTTTTTATTGTAAAGGTGATTTTTGAGCAATGAAAAACATTTTTGACTCTAATTTGATCAAAACAAAACAGGGGCCCTACACTTCACGATCGCCATGTTCATTTATCACCTCAATGAAGGTCAGTCATTGTTGCAAAAATAATAAGACATGAATTTGGGACTGAGAAACATTTTCTAAATACTTAGAAAATTGTCTTTGACTCTCCATAGACTTTGTGCACAACAAGTGACGTCAGGTTGCAACATTCTTTCCCAAATCTTTTCTGAGTTTTCAACAGGAGTTTTGCACTTTCAGTGCTGCTAGTCCGAGTAACTTGGACCCAACTTATCGGCTTTTTAACATTCGGACATGGTCTGGCGATAGTAGGGTCCAAGCTAATGGTTATACATGTATGCCGAGCAACACAATTCTGTCACTGGCCCAAAAACCAACATTTTCCAACAAAAACATCAGATTTCACCCTCAAAATGGTCTCCAAATTACTAGATACGCCACCTGAGGTACAAGTAGACATCGATGATTAAAATAGTTGTACTGAAGTTTACTTACGATCCGGATGAAAAGTGAAATTTCCCGTTCAATTCCGAGAGCTCACCTTGCGATTGTGAACACGTTAAATTTCCGACTCGTGTTAATGTTTGAACAACCCGATGTGGTCTTCATGCCCAGCGTTCATTCGATGGTCCCCATATCCCGAGTGTGATTCCGTTACCGAGCGCACGCGATGCATCGATTATGATAATGAGTAGGCTGGATCACATTTGTAAACACAAGTGCATTTCGAATGATAAAAGGCAGTCGGGAACTAGCTTGAACGGGTTTCCGCTCATAAAAGCTGACGTAGTTCCCGACTCCCAACTATCGTTCGAAATGCACTTGTGTTTACAAACGTGATCCAGTCTACTCATTATCATGATCGATGCATTGTGCGCGCTCGGTAACGGAATCGCACTCGGGATACGGGGACCATCGAATGAGCGCTGGGCTTGAAGACCACATCGCATCGTAAAAACGTTAACACGAGTCGGAAATTTAACATGTTCACGATCGCGAGGGGAGCTCTTGGAATTGAACGGGAAATTTCACTTTCCATCCGGATTGTAAGTAAACTTCAGTACAAGCAACTCCCATCTTAATCATCGATGTCTTCCACGTTCTTGTACCTCAGGTGGCATATCTAGTAATTTGGAGGCCGTTTTGAGGGTGAACTCTGATGTTTTTGTTGGAAAATGTTGTTTTTTTTGGCCAGTGACAGAATCGTGTTGCTCGGAATTTGGGTCCGGTTACTCGGACTAGAGTCTACAGAGCCGGACCAGGCAGTGCTGCTAGTGCTAGTGACTGACCAATTATTAATAACAAGTGGAGTCAGGATGTGGAGTAATTGCAGGGTAATCCTTACTTTTAGGACACCTCCATTCATGCTATTTTTTACGAGTTCTGTTCAAAACTGACTTTTGCAGATGACTGTCCAGTGCCAAAGTGACTCTTCAAAATGACAACTAACATGAGTTTATCTGAGGAAAAAAGACTGCTTTAGCCTGCAAAAGTCACCTCGGTACTGGACAGTCACATGCAAAAGTCAGTTTTGAACAGAACTCGTAAAAATAGAGGTGTCCTAAAGATAAGGATTACCAATTGCAGAATACCCCACCACTCGGAAATACACCCCTAAATTCTCTGGCTACGAGGTTGGAATCACTGGAAAAGAAACAATTCAAGTGCATGCCAGCTTCGCGGATACTGAGTGGGGGTCCATTATTTGAGAAAGAAGCAACACAAAAGGAATGGGAGTTGCTGAAAAAGTCCAAACCAACCACCCTGTTGGCGGCTACGCGGATACAGAGTGGGAGTCCCCTTGAATATGCTTGAGAACGAAGCAACACAAAAGGAATGGGAGTTGCTGTAATTTTTTTAAGTCCAAACCAACTACCCTGTTGGCGGCTACGTGGTTACGAAGTGGGAGTGCAATGGAGCATGACGCATAGTTCATACAAGCTGAGAATATTTATTAAGGTCAACCAACCGTGACCTCGTAGCCGGCTACGACATGTTATTAATGTACGACAATGACGACTACGGTCGCGAGGTGGATACAGTAGATCGAGTGGCGACTGGCGGGGTATTCTGCAATTGTGCCCAGGATGCAACAGTCTTTCCCAAGAATATTCTAAAAGAAAAATGTTTCACAGCTCTTATGTTTTTTCCTGCCATTGATACTCACCTCTTGAATTACGGAGCTATTTGGCACAAGCAGTTTGTGCAAAATTCCTTCCAAGGGGGCCGCCATTTTAGATTCTGAAGTGCACAGTGATGCGTGTGTGGCGCCCCCATGAGAGCAAAATTAGTTATTTTGTTGGGGGAGGGGGAAGGGGGTATATTAAAACAGTGGCATAACTAAACTACGGGGCATCAGTGGCGGTTCTACCGGGGGACCTGGTGACTTTAGCCCCCCCCCCCCCCCCCTCAAATTTTGTCTAGCCCCCCCCCCCCCCTAAAAAATTTCATTAAAAAAAAATTCAATAGCAAAATGTAAGAATGTGACGTACATGCGAACGGTCTACCCCTAAATAAATAGTCGTGAGAAGATAGAGTGCATTTGTTCACTTTTAGTTAATATAGTGTGCCTGATTGTGGGATTCTACCAGCGCTCCCCACTGAAAATATGGCATGAGCCCCTTGCCCTCTTCTATTGATTTTTGGAGGCCTAAGTGTCTTGAGAAAATAACCGGTCTACATTTCAGCACGCCGCCCTGAAAAAAAATCTGGATCCATCCTGTTAGCCCCCCCCCCCCCCAAAAAAAATATTGGCTCTACAACCGCGCCTGCGGGGCATTCCGGAAGGGGACATGTGCCCCCTCCTACCCCCCCCCCCCCCCACCGTGTCCGTCCCCCGTTCCCCCTCTCTGTTTAACAGAAATATATTTGACTTTAGAGCCACCCACCAAAAAAAAATTTGAAATTCAAGTACCCCAAGGTGCCCCCTCCCAAGTTTAACCCTACGGTTACGCCACTGGTTTATTTTAAAAAAAAGTCATATCCAAGAATCATTTCCCACGTTATTTAAGATTTCATGCCGAAAAAAATTGATTCCTTTTCTAAATTGCTATTTTTCTAGCAATACACCAGTTTGGACGGACAAAAATGTCGGCGCTGTTTAATTATTATTTTACAACGCAACATCACCAGAGGGTTCTATTCATGATCCAACTTAGAACTACAGGTCTAGGCGTTGGTTGAGTTACAAACGCAGAGTGGTCGGGTCGACAACTATTTCTTTAGACAAAGCCCAGTTAAGTTATGAATAATTTTGTCAGAACAAAGGATCACAAAAATTTAACCTTTACCGCTCAATTCTTGATAAAAACCATTTATGTGTTTAGTTGAGATTTAATTTCAAAGAAAAAGTCCATCTTTTTAACGATTTTTCAGACATGATAATATTCTGCAGATCGGTACATTAGACACATCTTAGCTTAAAATTTACTATCTTCCTAACGTATGTAACATTTGTGTTAATTTTTTGGAATGAAAGACTATTTTTGATCATTAACTCGCAGATATTTATACAAGAAACTGAACATTATTAAACAAGATTCTGCATGGACACACAAAGTATAAACTTGAAACACTTTGGAAGGCAGACAAGCCAGTTGCCTTGTCCGTAGACAATCAACAGGGCAAGTTGTTTTCATTTTATAGTTTCTCACCACAAAAATTAAGGTGGGGGGGGGGGGAGGTGGTGGTGGGATTGATCAAATGCCCCCTTTCCGGGGGGAGAGGGGGCAAGCGCCCCTGCCCCCCCCCCCTCCCAGCGACGCCCATGCTTATGAACATTCAAAAGTGGTCATCTGCTTTTCTGCTAACGGAAAATCTGAAAAACAGCGTTAAATTTGTTTGTGTGCAATGCATTTTTCTACTTTTCTGCTACCTGAAAAGCAGATTGAACGTTTTGCCAAAATATATATTTTGTTTACATTTCTGCTTTTCTGCTCCAGGTTTTTTTTTACTCTGCACTGGCGGGTCACACTACATGTGCTTTTCCACTTTGCTACTGTGGGATTTTGTAATTTGGTGACGACAAAAATTATCAATGATCAGGGGCGGATCCAGACTGCCATTTGCCGGGGGGGGGGGGGGGGGGGCTAGGATTGTAATGAAGGGTCCAGGACCTGCGATACATTTTAATACAGTTTTAATACATTTTAAATACAGAGGCCATTGTTTGATTTTGTTTAGTCACCAAGCCCGGAGCATGAACACGGTTTGACTTCATAAGCGCAGCAGTTGTCCACGTGCAGTCTCATGGTCGTATAAATGACACGCTAAAACGATACGCGAAATGAGACTCCACTACAGTTTGTTTTACATTGGTTTTATCCGCGTATCGTGCGGCCCGATCGTAACCCGCGCATCAAGTCTTAGAAGGTGCGTGAAAATTGCCACGCCTTTTGAACGATTGTTCTTCCTCAAACCGTCGGATCACTGTCCATTTTTCACCGATAGTATGCATTTTAAAATATTTGCCGGGGGGGGGGGGGGCGTGCGCCCCCTGCGCCCCCCGCTGGATCCGCCAATGAATGATTGATTTAAATCTCCTGCACAATGGCAAAACACAAAATTACATGAATAAATACAACCAAAACAAAAGTCAGAAAAGGAAAGCACAAAGAGCAAATAATTTTTTTCGGATGTTTCTTCAAGTGGTTCTATTTCTGGTGACCAATGATCTTATACAAACGTTAATCTCAAAATAATAATAATAATAATAATCAGCATTTAAGAACGCTCTTATTAGTAAACTATCACAACGCTTACAGTATTATTATTATTACCCCTGATCATTGGGCCAATTAAACATTCCAAATACCATCTCAGCTCCCTGGAGAGTATACAGCTCGATGCTGCCTGTTAGGCGCAAGCAAGCTAATTCAATCAAATAACCATCTCTGCCCTCACAGGTACCCATTTACTCCTGGGTGGAGAGAAGCAATGAGTGACAAAGTGCCTTGCTCAAGGGCACATGCACCATGATCCCGGCTGGACTCGAACCCACAACACCCAGCTTTACCCGCAGACCACAAATCCAGTGCCCTTAACCACGAGGCCACAGCACTCTACACTCTTATACAAACGTTCATCTCAAAAGCACAATTAAAATTTCATAAATGTGCAGGGTGGATAAAAAAAAACCACGAAACCGAGATATTATTGCTAATTGGAACAGAAGTAGGGCACAAAAATGTGAATCAAAGGAAGCCATCCTCTGTTAGGGTTGAATCTCCTCTTTAAAATGATCATGTCCTTACATTCACGGTTGACTGAGCAGTGACCAATTTTATGAAAGGGTCTATTTAGAAAATTGCGCCACTTTTCATGGTGAATTCTCTTTTTCCCCCCACCTGCCTTGATTGGCAACCATAGCCTTTCTCTCTGACAAATGTGACACATGACGCCACAAAAACCACATTTGAAAAGTGGCGCAATTCTCTGAATAGCCTAGACCCTTTTATAAAATTGGTCACTGCTCAGTCAACCGTGAATGTAATGACATGATCAGGGTGTCATTGGAGGATATCTCTCCTAACAGAGGATATCTCCCGTTGATTCACATAAGCCCTACTTCTTTTCCAATTAGCAATAATATTTCGGTTTCGGGTTTTTATCCAGCCTGTACAGAGGCATAACCGCACAAATTGACCAGAAATTATAAGAAGCCTTTTTCGATAAAGGTTTTAAAAAAAAATATAAAAAAATTCATAAAACAAACTTTTATATTATGAATATGTCTTGCCTATGCCAATTTCTTGCCTTATTATGCCTGACAAACGCCCGGCATAGTAAAATACCACCACCAAAATCTCTCAATTGTTATCAATGCATGCAAATACATACAATTACTATGAAAACAATGATCTGACGAAAAATGTCTTCATCGTAATTATTGTCAGTTTGGTTTGAGAAGTTACCACACAGTGCCATTTTAAAACACATACAACTAATTTTAAGAGTTTTTTTCGACGACTGAGTAAAATGCGGCTAAATGCACATTATGTACTAGATCCAACAAAATCAAAGTCTACCAAAAGGGCACGACCAAAGAACTATGGCGTTATTAATAGAATGAGTAGATATAGACACACTTATAGACTTTATCTGTAACATTGTTGTGCAGTTAAATAAACAAAGTACGTAAATCTTATCTGTTCTCATGCCAATTGCAATTATTAGAGTAATGCTATATTCCAATTTACTTCACTATTGAGAAGGGAATTGCGTTTTTAGAAACATACACATAGTGTACTTCTGAGCAAAATGTCAATTTATACACTTGATTACCTTTCACTATTAAGACATAATGCATTTAACACTTGTAATCATTAAGCTAATTGCTACCGCTTCAAAATCCATTTTCCCGCACTTTTACGCTCGGGTGCTTAATTCGTTGGAGACCATTCTATTGAATATATTTAACTTAAGTTATTAACTTGGTATTTAAACGACTAAAAGACGATATGCACGGCTCTCATAATTTTGGGTCATTGCGAGGACACAGTATCTTGTAATTAATTTTAAAAATCTTAATGACCGGTCCGTCTTTAAAAGAAATGACATATTGATGTATATTTTCCTTTTATTTAATTGTTAAAAACATTATTCGTTCTGTTGAGCCACGTTAATTTCTTAGAAATACATAATTTTTCTGTGTTCAACATTTTCAATTTGACTGTCAGCGGACCTCGGCCCGCGCTGATGACATGGCTGCCAATAATTGGCCTACCAATCCGGGCACGCTGTCAATTCTATCATGGAGGCCCCCTTCAATGGCGAGAGCATTGTGCTCCCCATTGTTCAAAACTGTCACGGAACAATATCTCTGCACAATGCGTAGCCCAATGCTTTCGCCATCAACTGGGGTCTTCGTATTGGCCTACAGTGACCACGTGCTCAAATTCGTAAATTAATCTCGACTTTGATGTCTCTTGTACCAAAAGATTCCCAAAAAATTATGTATCATTGATAGAGAGCTAGATACTAGTCTGGCTACATCTTCCTTCAAGTTCTAAAGTCCGTAGACCTCTTGGAGAAAATTGTATACGCAACCATTTTCTAGCCGAGTTTCTCTGTTTGCAGGATTTGACTACCTTTCAGCTGACCTTTGCCCGCACTGCTCATACACGGCTGCCTATATCTCCAATTTAAGGTAGCCTAACCTTATTGAAAAAAAAATCATTAAGAAATTCTTGATACTTATACATAGATAAACAGCAAGTTAACCACAGTACTTACTATACAGTAATTCAATACTATATTAATTCCAATTGTAAGGTTTATTTATAAAATTACATGTATATCTCCCGTTATTCTAAGAACATACACCAAGAGCATAAGACATCATCATGCACCAAATTACAAATATTGGCATTGCAAAGCGCTATGTACAAGATTCAAAATCAAATAATTTGACGTTTAAACCTATTTTACCAGCTTCGACCAAGAAACCTTTCTTCATTCATCATTTTTACAAGAAAAGGTTATCGCTATCACTGAGGTTTTCAGTTTAAAGTGTCACTATCACCCAATCACTAGTGAGGCATGTAATTAAGTAAGTCCCATGGGCGTCGCCAGGATTTTTTTCTAGAGGGGGGCAAAGCACACCCCCCCCCCCAAAAAAAAATCCCTGCACTTTTCCAGCACATTCTCGATTGATCATTTTCGAGGGTGGGCAGGGACGTTTGGCCCCCCCCCTCACCCATTTAATTAACAGCAATATGACTTCGCGCCTCTTTTTCTTTCTTTTTCCTCCTTTTTTGGTTGCCTTTGGGGGGGGGGGGGGTGTGGCAAGCACCCCCCTTGCGACGCCCATAGTTAGTCCAGTTGATATACAGTCAACAATCCTCGCACGAAACCCTATAGCCCCTTGTTTTATATCATTTTACCACACAATTTTGTCATACTACGACTAACACTTACAAAGAATAAACTAAAATTGTATTGTAATTGAAATTACTTTTTTGTTTACACTTGAGCCATGTCGACTCACTTGTTTGTTTTGTTTTCTAAAATTGCAGAGTGAATTAAATCAACCGTCTGTCAAAACAATCCAGTAAATGTACTTCATGAAATTTTATATCATAATTCCATTTATCTTAGTTCTTTGCATAGCTTTTCTAAGTTTATTTAATCCCACCAGTGGCCTTGGTCTCTTAATGTTCAGTTCCAACAAAGTTTACACTCACGAATCGGAATCGAATCGTATGTCAGTAACAACATTATCTGTCGTGATTGGAAAACAGCAATCGCCGATTTCAGAATTGAAGTCAGATTTGAACGACTAATTCAAGTTCATATATTTAGATTTCAATAACGAATTAACACCAAATTCCCAAGCTTTAAGCTTTGTTGATGAAATATGCACATTATTACCATAATAATTAATCATTATAATAATTGATGATGGTCTCTTCCTCTCTCTGTTGTCCAACTCCCCAATGGGCCATGTGCACCCTGTGGATGGCAAGCAGAGAAACAATAGAACATTTTTTTGGAATTTTTTTATGTCACCACCAGGCCATTATTACGGAATGCGAATAAAGTACATTACATATATTTTAAAAAATTCCAAGCAAACAAAGAAATGTCATAATTAAAGTCTTGCAAACTCACCCCATGCAGACGAAGAGTGTAAACAGATGTATGGCTTAATAATCATTTATATTTCGATTTCAAAAGATATTTACTAATTTAAAGTTGATTGTCTTTCATGTATTTCTTTTTCATTTATCATAAAAAGTGTCAAGTAGGTTTACCTCCTCTAAAGCTTTTTAGAATTCTCTGAGGTCATAGTTTTCCATGAAGGCCTCTTCAGAATATGCTGAATATCTAGCCCCGTCCATCTCCGAGGCAAGGGCATTGCCACTAACAAGACGGTGACCTGTTCCTCCAATCGCCGCCTTGCACTCGGGGCAGGTACTTTCCACAGTCGCCCCGCCACAGTCTCCAATGGTATAACAATGACCATTAGGACACTTGTACCAGTGACCCTTTGAAAACCCCATGGCTTTCACAATCATGACTCGCTCGGTCTCTGATATTCCGAGCCCGGTGCACTCTCTTCTTAGTTTCTCCAGCAACGTCTTGACAGTCTTCACACTGTTCTCCTCAAGAGGTTTACCGCTGAGAAGCAGGTCTTCAACGATCTGTACGCTCGCTTTGTTACTGTTACTGGCCGCGGCCTGGACCTTTGCCTTGATGAAGAAGAAACTAAAGCACATTGAGAGGCGCTGTACCTCACGGCTGCAGTCGTCAAGTTCTTGCGTGCTGAGGTACATGCGAGGTTTCAGCAACCACTTCTCTAATTCCAAGAGGTTCTTCCTATGCACCTCTATCTTTCTGATGTACTGGGGAACATCTCGCGCAACGTCTGTGGCCTTCTTCTTCGCTTTGGCCATGTCCTTAAGGAGTAGCAACTGATTTTCGATGGTTGTTAATTCAGCTAGACCCATTGGACGGCTAATTCGATCGGCAAAAGTGTCTAAGTCGACATCCGTCGCTACCGAATAAAGCATGGTTCGGACTTGGACCTTTTTCGCGGCAATTTCCCGTTTGGTACCAAATATACGCTCCTTCACCAGCTCAATATCTGCCAAAGTCTCATTGATTATGTTACCGTAGCGAAGATTCCGTCTGATTGGTGTGTTGCATCTTGGGCACGCCTTCAACTGAATTGACTTCTGCTCCTCATTTTTCATTTCCATCCACTGATCAAATTTTCCTACTTCAAACACGTGACCACAGTCTTCAAGTTGGACAAACCGGGCATCTGGCTCATCTTCGTCTCCAAACAGTATCTCTGTCACTTCATCTCTGTGACATACACGACATTTGTCAGGACAAGGTTCTCCACACAAGCCAATACATGGATGACCACACCCAAGCCTACTCGGACAAGGTCTGTTACACGGCGGTCTGTCACAAGCTTCGCTGCATTTCTTACTGCATCGGTAGTGAGGGCATCGCCATGCACAAGGCTCTTGACAGAGGGCACATGGATCCCCACAGCGATTCGGACACTTGCTGTGGACACAACGGTTCTTACACTTCTCAGCGCAAGGAGGACACTCACGTGTACACAATGCAGTACACTGATGACTACAAACTAAGGTGCGGTTGCACTTCTGCTGGCACTGTACATGCAGCCGGCCTCTCTTACAAGCCCCACAGGAACCTTGACACTGATGAGAACATTCCAACTCAACTCCACACTTCTTTGGACATTTCTCTGGGCCGTCACTGCACTTGACCTGCACAGCGTGTCCACAAGGCCAGTCACTGCGAAAGGCTGTTTCCAGACAGATTTCAGTACAGGGCTCCTCCCCGCATTTTCGACGGCACCTGTGACCACAGGGGAGCTTTTTCATGCACTGCTCCAAACATGTGGCCGAGTCTGGATTCTGGTAGCATGGGATTTTCTTTTGATGCCGGCATGGCAGAGTCTTGTCAACTTTTTCTTTGCACCTGTCGCATTTTTGAAAGCAGAGCAGTTTACACCTGTGCCCGCAACGGAGGACCTTCTCACACTTCTTCAGACACTTGTACTCTTTATGCTCAGAGTCAGTTGGATGGCAAAGCATGCCACAGCTGTGGCCACAATCGAGTCTGAACGCACAGGCCAAGCTGCACCCGCCCTCGGGCACATTGAGGAAATCTTTTGACGTGCTGACCCTTGTGATAGTTTTGGGATGATTGTGGCAAACCAAACTCAAATATCGCCCCAACAAACCTCTCCCGCGCATCTCTTGTACAATGTTCTTCCACAGTGAATCTCCATGCGCCAACCCTTGGAAATTCCCAATGCAAAAGAAACCATGTCGCGCCCTGGACAGGGCCACACACATCCGATTTGACACCTTCAAGAACCCAATGTTACCTTCTTGATTACTACGGACCAGAGACAACAGGATGATGTCATTTTCCTCCCCTTGGAAATTGTCGACAGCACATACGCGAACACCGTTGAAGAAAGACCTGGGCATGCAACGCTTAAAATTGAAGAGTTGACCCACGTAGGTCGTGAGGATTGTGATCTGTGTGGGCTGGTACTGACCTTGCTGTATCAGATACTTGCACAGTGCCACCAGGACCTCTGCCTCGTGGGTATTGGATTTGCTACGAGAGTCATCAACCTCTTCCTCCTCAATATCGTGATCGAGGAAGAATACATCTGAACTAATTCCGGCTATCTTCGGATAAGATCGGACACTCTCGTGGTTCTTCAAGTCTGGATAGAAGTGGTTCCTCATGATTGTTGAAATCTCTGGACGCATGCGATGTTGCTGGACCAGAGACTGACAAGGCACGCCATTTTTTATCATCCGCTCAAAGAGGGAGATGTTAAGATCGAAGTCTTTAGCTAAGCGGTAGACAGTGGGGTTTGGTCTCAGTTGCTGGTGATCCCCAATGAGTATAAGATGCTGGCACTCGGCACTCAATGTGGTGACGATGTGAGATTCAAGAACCTCTGCTGCCTCCTCTACAACCACAATTTTAGGACCAACACGTTGCAATACATTGCGATGCTTCGCAGCACCTGTTGTTGTCATACCGATCACGCTAGCCCGACGCAGTATGGAAAGATCCTCCTCAACACGAACCTCCTTCAGTTCCTGTGATAGGGCCTCGTACTTTTCTTGCACGATCTCCATTCGTCTCCGTTCATTCTTGCTATACTCGCTGACCCAGTAACGGTACAGCTTCCAACGACTGTTGATGTCTCCAATTGCCCAAACGTTCTTCACTCTCCCAGCGTCTCTTTCTGTCATTTTCTCAGATTTTCTAAGGTTGTGCAAGAGCATTTTTCTCATTCGCTTCTTTTGATGTGATTGCATCTGCCATCCCTCTTGTTCAGGCTGTGCTGCAACCAAACTGTCGATATCCAAGACAAGGTGGTTTTCTTGAGGATCTTCATCAAAGAGAAACATGTCATCCTCCTTGTCATCAAGAATACGCTGCTCTGCTATCGCATCTGCCTCCTCAGCAACAGCAAACTCTTCATCTTCCTCCTGATCATCTTCTTCTGGCTCGTCATCTTGTCCCATGAATGCAGCGATACCAACTTCCTGGCCCGTTGCTACACGAAAGGTTCCTGAAAGTCCCAACCATTCAAGTATGTAAGATGTCGGCCTGTTATAGCCTGTTTCACGAAAGATTACCGTGAGGGTTGCATAGTGTTCTTTTGTCATGAATGGCTGCAGAAAGTCCTCATTGATGATGCCCTTCATGCTTTTTTCGACTTTCCTCTGGGAGACCTCCATGCATTGACGCAGGGAGTACATTTCTCTCAAGATGTTGCTAGTTCGGATATGAACTGCGCGCTGAACATCCCGTTTACGCCGCTGTTCTCTCTTCAGAAAGTTAAGGTTTTTGTCCTTCATATCCTCGCTGTTGCTCCTGCCACCGACACGAACAATGTTCTGATTGAAATTCATGATCCCCTCGAGGAATTGATCTAGGGCGTGGTTGGTGTAACAAACCACCAAGATGGGGTTTGGTTCGTCATCTTCTTTCCACACTTCTCTATTGTGAAGGAGAGCTTGCACAATCTTCAGACCTATGTAGGTTTTGCCTGTACCTGGTGGTCCCTGTATGACGGCTAATTCTTGCGTCAGTGCAGCATGAACGGCTTTAAGCTGCGACTCGTCTAGATGCAAAGTTTCAGCTCGGGGCCAACTAGATGGAGTCAAGACTTGTACTGCGCTGGCCTTTGTGCTGAGCCTCCTAAGGTCACGTAGAACTTTACCCTCATCATCCTTGTCACCTTCTTCCTCTGTGTGCGTCAGCGAAGACAGGTCATAGGTAGAAAACCTATTACGGCGAAGATACTGAGGGGGCTTCACATCACTTGAGACCTCGATGATGTAACGCTGTAGGGGTAGACTGTTGTCATTGACTTCCTGCAGGCCTTGCAAAACATGACGGTAGGCCTCGAAGTAAGCGGACGACTCTGCCATTATAAAACAATCCGAGGAGTCTATTTCTGAGACGCGTGCCATATCCTGAAACCGCAAATCCACTAATCCTTCCTCCAGCTCCTCTGGCTTTCGGTTCGCAACAGTTGCAAATATAACTGACTGGAAGTTGTCCTTGGACAAACAAACCAGGGATCCAAAAGTGAGTCGCTTTGTTGCTTGCCATCTAACCTTCCTGAGCTTGGAGATGTCGAAGCTCACGCGGTGTGTGATCCCTTCATTGGTGCAGATGGGAAAATGCACCCCAACATCATGGTAGATGCGAATATCTCTCAATTTGCGCTTCATATTGGTTTGTGCAAGGGACACGTGATACTCTGCGATGCCAAGTTTCAATGGTTCCAAGAAATCTTGTCTCAGAAGGCGGAACTGGACATCGAGGTAATGGTTGAGGTCTCGATACCTCCCATGCACCACATTGGGTCTAAGGTAATTGTCAGCATTCGTGGTGATTTCAGCAACATCCGGGAATATGGGAATTTCTCTGAAGTCGTTTGGTGGTGGTGCTTCCTGGTCCGTTCTCTGTCGCTGGCTTCTGTGCGCCTTTTCTTTTTCTCTCTGCTGACAGCAAAGAAGCAGCTGGCTCAATAGAACCTTGGTTTCACTCTCCAGTGGGTAACCCTTTGTCTCTAAAGTCCTAGCAACAGAGTCAATGAGCGTGAGGACAACGTGGACATCCTTCATGGTGTTCTGGACTTTCTGGATGAGCGTCTGCATCAGCTTCAAGATTGAGCCAATCAGATCAGGGACCTTCATCAAATACCTGTCGTCAAACTCGGTCGTCATGCTGTTGATGTGCTGACTAAGATTCCTGCTGAGGAAGTCTGTGTCGACGATCGCATTCAAGACCCGGACCACAGACTGAGGGGAGTCTTCGCAGTCACAGACCCTGTCCATGACTTGAATGAGAAGCACCATCATGTCGCGCCTGATCTCACGCTCACGCAGCAGACTCTCCAAACCTTTCCCGAAGGAGGTAAGTTCTTGGACTACCTCAGCAGGGCACTTCTCCTCATCCAGCAAAGACTGTAACATTCTGTACCCAGGCTGCCTGATGGGGCGTTCCCTTTGGGTGCGGGGCCTTGCTCCTTGACCATCTTGAAAACCTTCTTGGTCTCTGTGATCTTGGTGATTAGGACCAACATTTCTATAAAACAAAATAAAGTTCAGAAAAAAAGTTAGTCTGACTGTTTAACAGTATGAAAGTCAAAATCTAATTTTTCTCGATGACACACTGACCTGAAGTGACCACGTCCTTGACCACGCCCTTGTCCTCGTCCTTGACCACGCCCCCAGCCATACCCACCACCACGCTCCTGGCCACGCTGATTGCCAAATCTTCCTGGATTTCCTTGATCCCTTGGTTGGTCGTTTTCCTGCCGACGCCTCCCATCCGCTGCTCCTCCCTGGTTGGCACCATGCCCCCTGACTCGGAATGGATTTGCATCCATTGCAGAATCTGCAGTCAAATTAAAGAAGGCAATTTGTGCAATTAGGCAATTTTATGTGTGCGTGATATCAAAGGACGATGGTGAGAGTACAATATGGGTTTTTGATATGTAATCTGACCTCACAATGTGTGATACAAACAGACCGATTTATAAAGCCTTTTTATGTATTGACCAATCACAGCTGTGGTTAAGGACAAATAAAGGGAAATAAGAGAGATTATATGGTGCTGATGGAGAAGACAATAATGAATGACGATAGCAATTTGTTAATAGAAACTTTCGCCGAGTGCATGTATGCAGATCATAGTATTCACAAATTGTTTTTCCTTCATCGCAATTTACACTATACAAGGTGTCCCAAACATAACTGAACCCTCAGTGCTCTCTTTTTTTTTTTACAGCTTTTAAAAAATTCTTTTCAAATATCTATACATATTTAGAGATGCTAGTCCATTAGCTTTGCAACAACGAACAACTCTTTCCAATTGGGTAAATATTTATTGATTATGGCCAATTACAATCGCTGCTTTTTCATTTCATCTACCACGAATGATATTTGCATCTAAGAAGGCTGCCAAGCCTGAGTAGAGGGCAGAGACAGAGCAGCACGTTAAACATCTAAGAAGTTACCAGGCAGACTTTGTCAGGACTACTATTAGTTCTAAAAGGATAAATGAACATTGTTGGAAAAAGATGAAAAATAAATAAAAAAGAATCAAATAGAGAAAGAAAGATTGACACATCAGAGAAAGTAAAACTATCCTCATCCCAAATTCATTACATTCCTAACAAATGATAATTGCATGAGACGCGTGGACAGATTAAAATATCCGCACTAATTTGGAATTTGCCATGACTCAAAAAATACTTAACCAATTGGAATTTTTGAAAATGTTTGAATTGTTGAAAAGCTAATGAACTAAATTATCTAAATATGTATCGATATTGGTATGTTTTTTTTAAAGCTGTGAAAAGAGGGCGCTTTGAGGGTTTGGTTTTTGGTCACCAAGATTGAGTAGGAAAAAAAGTCGCTTTTTTCTAATACTGGCCCCAATTGACCATCGCACTTGTTTGCAATCGATTACACACCTTTGAACGGGTACAAGCCAGCTAGACTGGTTCCCTGACCTTACAATTCCCCAATGTATGTAAACTGCTCTGTTTCTTCTTATATGGAGTCATGGAACCAGACTACAGGAAAATGATTGTTTTTCTTGGTTTTTATAGCATTTTCGAACCCAAAACCTCAAAAAAGTCAGTGTAACTATATTTGCTATATATTTCCAACCCTCAATTCCATCCATTTCTGAAAATTACAGCAAAAGCAAATGATGTATTATATTCCCTTTAAGTCTCGTATTACAGGATTTGATATTTCTGAATTACAAAATGTACACAATTAAAAAAGAATTCCCCATGCCAGGCCTTTAAAAAAACCTGAAGCCGAGTTCTAATAAGAGCGAAGGTTTGGAAAACACCTACACAAATACTTGAACTTTGGACAAGGGCGTGGGTTGAGCGGAGCTCGTTTGAAGGGTACAGTAATAATTGTGAACACTCATGGTGATCAACTCTGAAAATGGATAGGAATTAATGTTTAACATCAGGTTAACTCAGGTCATTTTGGGGGGGGGGGTGGAGGCTCGATGTGCTTCCTTTACGTTACGGCAGAAATTCATATCAGCTGTGTTTAAAGGTAGATACATCATTTGTCATTTGTGCATTTTTTATTCGTTTGTAGCAACAAACGTGCTCAAAATCTAAAGAAGGGTAATTAACAACTAACCTGATGAAGTTTTGGCTCAGTTAATGCTGTATATTCCGAGAAAACAATGTTCTAGGATCTCGATTTCAATTCGAAAGTTGCCGAGTCATGTTTTAAATTTCGCCCGAAATCAGCGTATGGGACACGTCATTCTCATTCAGCCGATTGCAGCCATGTCACGCACCGAAGCGACGAATTATAGCAACCGCCGCACGCGCGTGTGCCTCGCGTCAACACGGCACCCGTTCATGGCTTTGCCAAATTGAAAACAAACTACTAAACAGAAATTTCCAAAAATGCATCTTTAGACGCATCTTAGGAAACGACCTTCTTTTATTGTTTTCTTCAAAATGAAAGTTTGTCAGAAACAATCATTTCACAGGGAGTTTAGTGCTATTACTACCTTTAAAACAAGTAAGCTTTTCAACAATAATGTTATCAGTAACTTTTTGGATAGCTGCAAATGGTGTACTCTACAATAGTAAAACAAAATAAAAACCATTAGAATTTAGATGTAATGTTATCAAATCCAGTACGAGTCGTAGGGATTCAATTTGGAGTCGGGAATTTCTACCAACCTGACACATTATAGAGAAGCCGATCAAACTGTATAATTGATGTTATTACGACAGGCTAACGAGTGCAGACGAAAAGTTTGTGATTATATACAAGCCCGAATTCTACCTCGCCATAAAGTGTTCTTTTAAGAAAAATGAAAAAAAAAAATTAAAAAAAATTGACCATTAAAATTGGACCAGAAAATGGAGTCCACGAATAAAGACTGCACGATTAGTAGAAAGTCCTGGGTACAATTTGACCTGAAATTCGGATCACACTTCTCATACCTGACACTTCTTTGGATCATTTTTCGGTTCAACTTGACCCAAAAAACATTGCCTCAGTGTAATTTTGACACAGAAAGGTGTTATTAAAAAAAATTATTTGATTTTCTGGATCAAAATAACTTATTTTGATCCAGAAAATTATTTGGTGATACTGGCCCGGGGCTATTTAGACTGCGGAATGTTTGTCAATAATTTATAGTGACTACGGAATTCTGAACCCAGAATACAACTTTCTGAACTATTTCCGCATACCATCAAGGTAGGCAAACAAAGGGCGGATCCAGAACACAACTTCTTTTTTGGGAGGGGGACAAAAAACAATGGGTCCCCCAAAAAAATTGGGTACAAAAAAATTACGGCAAAGGGTTCGGGACCGGTGAAGGGCCCCAAAAAATTGTTGGATTTTAGATGCTCTATGGTGCAATCTGAGACAATTTCTGACAAAATGTAACATTTTTTTGGAAGAAAAGATGGTGGTGTTCGCAGCGCCTGCCTTTATTGCGACGTCGCTTAAAAAAAACAAAATAAAAACTAGAGGTTGAAGGAACAACCACACGGTGTTGGGCCATGGATTACCGCAAACTTTGCCACACACATCGCTCTAACATTTGATGACGTCACCTGTAAAACTGATGTACAGTGCTGCCTAGACAGACACTCGGATAGTTGAAAGCAAGTTCGCATCTTCTGCCAATTTCAATTAATAAGACACTTCCGGTTTTGACCGGAAGGAAGGGTCACGTGATTTTGCACTTAAAACCAAAAATGAAGACCCTGCAATATTTTATCGATTGCCATAAAAACAAAATCAAATCTGTAGCAGTTGATATTATATTGACTTTCAAAAATTAAATATGGAACTATTTATTTGCTTGTAATATGACACTTGATGACGTCATTGTGACGTCATTGCCAGAAATCTCCAGAGCTATATTTACTCTGCTATATATAGCCACATCTTGATTATATCTCTCACGGTTGATTTTTTAGCAATTGTTTAAGGTTTAAAGGTCTTTTCTTTATAACTACCGGTCTGATGACGTCATTCATTTTTTTCGCGCACAGGTCTTTTCTGCATTAAGTTCTTCATGTATGTTAAGTTTGAAGCGATTACCGCAAATTTCGCCACATACATCAAGTGATACTGCGTTTTCGACGTTTTTAAAACTGCCCCTAGAGGGCGCTCTAACATTTAATGACGTCACCTGTAATATGTTTGTACAGTACTGCCTATAGGCAGACACTCACATCGTTGAAAGCAAGTTCGCATCTTCTGCCAATTTCAAATAATAAGGCACTTCCAGTTTCGACCGGAAAGAAGGGTCACGTGATTTTGCACTTATTACCAAAAATGAAGACCCTGCAATATTGTATCGATTTACATTAAGAACAAATCAAATCTGTGGCAGTTGATTTTTATATATTGATTTTCAAAGATTAAATCTAGAAATCTTTGATTGCTTGTAATATGACACTTGATCACGTCATTGTAACGTCATTACCAGAAACCTCAAGAGCTATATTTCTGTGTTGTATACAGCCAAATCTTGATTATATCTATCACGGTATATTTTCTAGCAATTTTTTTTAAAGGTTTTTAAAGGTCTTTTTATTGTAACTTCCGGTCTGATGACGTAATCAATTTTTTTTCGCGCACAGGTATTGTCTGCATTATGGTCATCATTTACATTAATTTTGAAGCGATTACCGCAAACTTCGCCACAGACATCAAGTGAAAATGCGTTTTTGGAGTTTTTTAACCTGCCGCTAGAGGGCGCTCCAACACTTCATGGCATCACCATTATTTTTTTTGAAAGGTCAATCCAGGCAGACACTTAAATCGTTAAAAGCAAGTTCATATCTTTTTCCACTTTTAAATTATTAGGCACTTCCGGTTTCGACCGGAAGGAAGGGCCACATGATTTTACGCGCACAGGATAAAATGAAGATCATGTATAACCATGTCGATTCCCGCAAATTTCAGGTTCCAGTCTCTCACGGTTGATTTTATATGGAATTTCAAAGATTAAATTTATTAAACTTTCAAGTGACGTCACGTGACCCATGATGACGTCATGATGACGTAATTGCAAAAAAACCACATCTGTGGTGGATTAGGCATTCATGTATTGACAAATGAAGTTCATATATGTTTCCATTTTTCCAAACAGTTCTGGAGGATTTGCTGATAAATATGCTGAGAACAAAAACAGTAAATTCTTACAAAACCAAACGGTGTTTGGCTCAAGGCCCAACACCTAAAAATGGGCTCGTTTTTTTTGGGGGGGAGGGGGGGGGTATGGCCCCCGTTGCCCCCCCCCCCCCGATTCGCCCTTAAGACCAACAAGGTCACGATCAACGCCGGAGTGAGAAATTCCTTCCGTGAAATACTCCCATGCATTTTACTTACTGAGCACCTCAACATGAACGCTCATTCCTTCATAACAGTTTTTCAATAATTTGACCTTAAAGTGCTCCATCATCCAATCCGTACTATCAAGACAAACTGCGTTAGGGCAGTTATATAGTGTCGGCCATACATTTTGGACAACTCAACAGGATGCATAATAACAGTTATCATCATTAAGTGAATTTTAATTCTGATAAACCTTACAAAATATCTTAAAAAGAAATTATTCATCCAACTATTCTGGTTTATTTTTTACTGTATTAGAAATCGGCTCGAAGCCACCATGGTGGCGGACGTACTCAAACTGAGTTTCGTGTATTTTATTAATATTATTTTCCGTTAGCTGAATTGTTAAACATTGTTAGAAATAAACAATATTTTAATAAAATACAAATTAAAGGCTCCAAAATGATATGGTACATGTTTCATTTGTGGCATTAGGAATTTTGCTTTTGGCATTGAGGTTTGTAAATCCGTGGAATTGCCCGTTAGTCAAATAATTTCCACAAATTTACCATTAATTTAGCCTAAATAGGAATCCATAAAGAAAAGTACAAAAGATGGGAAGGTTATCAAAGTCTTCAGAATAAAATAGAGGACAAACAAAATAATTCTAAAGGCTTTTAGATGAACCTTTTTTTAACCGAAGAGATCAACAATTTAGGATCCAGGCTATATAGCCTTTGGTCAAGTCCCACGCGTTTATCCGGACACGTGACACACCCCGGATGCGGCGAAGCCACTACACTGGTCTTTTTTCGTGCCAGAATCTTGTGCATTACGTGTCCGGGTAGAATCACACGCGCGCCTTGACTAGTGACTAAAGGCTTGATCCTCAGGGTTGCAGGTCCGTGCAGAGGAAACTTGTGCAATAAAAAGATCAGACTGATTGGGGAATGTCCACAAATGAGGGGGGGGGGGCTAGGGGGGGGGGGGCTGTAGCAAATTTTGTCTAGCCCCCCCCCCCCCAAAAATAAATTCCGTAAAAAAAAATTGCATAAGCAAAAAGAAGGATTGTGATGTACATGCGAACGGTCTCCGCTAAAGAAAAAGTCGTGACAAGGGCGCATTAGTAAATATAGTGTGAATGATTTTATGATTTTATTGGCGCTCCCCATTGAAAATATAATCGTCAATCGATCCCCATCGGTCCCTTACTGCATCATTGCATGCCCCCATATAAAACCGGCACCTGCATCTGCACCGTCGCGGCCCCAACTATGTGGACCAAACCCAGCTCTTCTATCACGACACAGCGTATACTAGCATCTATTTAGAGAGAGACTTCCAAAAAAATGTTTCAGGCTAATGCAGTCTGGCTAGATTAGTGAGCAACGGTCTTCCGATTTTTCTTTTTCGCACCACCGATTTTACAACCTTAACCTACCTTGATGTGACGCACGGTCCTCGGCTGCCCACTTTGCTAGGTAAACCGTTTGAAATATCCAATTGAACGAAACCTCCTCTCGGAAAACAGCACAAAATCTCACCGACGAGAAAATTTCTCAGGAATTTGACTCATTTCGTTGCTGACACAACCGCCCATGGTCGCTGTGTAAGTCTGACTGTACGTGTGTGCTGACACTTAATACATGCACTGAACCTTGGCACCAAGGGTTTTTTTTTTATTGCGCCATACAAGGGGGGAAATACCATTACGTATGTGCGTAACTTGCATTGCTACTCGTCTAGTACTAACATGAGTCCAGGTACCAGACGGGTCAGGGGATTTCCCTGATGTGGCAATGGCTGTGTCTGCAAACCTCGTACTCAGTGCATCTATACTTCGGTGTTATGCAGTGAACTGTTTAATTTCAAACGAGGTTGGACATGTTTGCGTTGCAGGTTTATGGCCGTGACCTCATTGGGAAGTTACGAAATAACATCAAAATTGTTTTTTTCTTTTTATATTTTCTCACCACCAAAATCTGAAGGGGGGGGGGGGGGTTAGGGGGTTGGTGGTGGTGGGATTGATCCAATGCCCCTTTCCAAGGGGGGAGGCCGGGGGCAAGCGCCCCCTCCCCCCCCCCCCCCCCTCCCCCCCCCCCACCCACCACCTTCGCGTGCCCCCCCTGAAGATTCAAAAGTGGTCGTCTGCTTTTCTGCTAATAGAATATCAGAATAGCAGAATTAATGTGGTTCTTTTTGTAAAATGAATATTTCTTCTTTCCTATGTTTTCTGCTACCTGGTCTGAAAAGCAGATTGAACGTTTTGCCAAAATACATTTTATAAGCCAGGAAACATATCGTCTGTCCATACTCATTCTTTGAAGTTGGGTTTCATTTTTTTTGAAACACCCTGTAGATAACCAGTGCTGTAAGCGTGTTGCTTGTGAATAATCACTGTACCCCATCACATTTGCTCCTGTCCCAAGTTAAATCACAACTTATTGGAATGAACTGTGGCTCATTTGAGTTTCATCCCAATTTGTTTTTCCAACTGCACGTGTCCTGACAATAACAAAGTTAGGCCTTTTCACTTTCGAATGAGAGACAAAAAATAAAATCCACCGACATTTAGTTATTGAAGTGTTTACAAAATTGGAACTATTTGCTGCCCGATAATACTGCAACTCGCAGGGTCGTTTCATTAAATGTGGGCAAGTTAGGGCCCTTTTCAGAGATGTGCAGACACCCATTGGGGGAAAAAATAGGGTTTTTTTCGTTGAAATAAAAAAGAAATACAACTTGAGAATTCTTTGCGAGAATTTTTTTTTAAGAGCACAGGGCAGGCATCTTTTAATAAATAATAAGACTATTGACTTCTTATTCGTTCTACATAGTGTACGCAATTTAACTGGAGCGCGCCATTTAATACTGCTTTTTAAAACGGTATAAAGACCTGCAAAAACGAACAAGCAAATTCATTTGCTACAGGATACTTTATTCCTTTAAATTTCGTTCGGAAAAGAAAATCGCAATTTTGAAAAAGCACGCATATACCAACTTTATAACATCATAGGCCTATTGTGTTTAACTTAACAAAAAAATTACTTTGTATCAACAACTCCAACTCCCCTAGCTTCCCTGGTCTGCTTATTTTTTTTTGGGGGGGTGTCTACCTTTTAGAGAACGGTCTATTGGGCAGCCTTGGATTACAAAAGCAGTAATTTTATACCACAAGGATGCTTCATGAGCTGATTTAAATTCCCTGCACAAGCGGCAATACACAAAATTACATTAATATAACCAAAACAAAACAAAAGTCAGAAAAGGAAAACACAAAGAGCAAATCATTTTTTTTCCGGATGTTTCTTCAAGTGGTTCTATTTCTGGTGACCAATAATCTTACAAACGTTTATCTTTAAACTTTCATATCTGTTTTTAACTCAATGCATTAATACCCTCACACAATTATTATACAGAAGCATAACCACACCAATTGATCAGAAATTATAATAAGACTTTTTCGAAACAAGTTATTAAAACAGCAACCCCAAACCCCATAAAACAAGCTTCCTTATGATGCATGTTTTGGCCTATTATGCCTGACAAAGGCCCGGCATAGTTAAAAAGAATAACACCACCAAAATCTCTGAATTATCATTTCATACAAATTGATACAATTATTGTGGGGAAAAAATGATCTGACGAAACGTGTCTCCATCGCAATTATTGTCAGTTTGATTGAAGCAGTGACCATATAGTGCCACGTTAAAACACACACAACTAATTTTAAGATAATTTTTTTGACGACTGAGTAAAATGCGGCTAAACGCACATATCTAAAAGCTCCAACAAAAGCAAAGTCTACAAAACAAAGGCATGGCCAAAGAACTATGGCGTTAAAAATATAATATACTGTGTAGATATAGATATACTTGACTTTATCACTCATATAATGCAGTTATAATATAAACAAAGTATACGTAAATCTGATCTGTTTCATGCAAATCGCAATTATTAGAGTGATGCTATATTCCTATTGCATTCACTATTAAAGAGAATGTACAACATTTGCTTTTGCTGCAATGTTCAGAAATAACTCGATTTGGAGGATTAGTATGTTATAGCAAATATTGTTTAAATGACCTTTTTCACGTTTTGGGCTTGTAGATGCTGGAAAAACCAAGAAAACCAATCATGTTCTTGTAGTCTGGTTCCCTGACTCCACTTAAGATGAAACGAAGCAATTTATAGACTTTGGGGAATTGTATTAGGTCAAAGAATCAGTCTAGCAGACTTGTACCCCTTCACAGGTGTGTAATCAATTGCAAAAAATGCGGAATAACTAATTATGAAAAGTTTGGAGCAGTTTTTGAAAACAGTCAGTTTTCTCCAACTCTGGTCGACCGACCAGGCCGACCAGCGAATAATGTCATTTTTTCTTGAAAATGTCAGCACACCAGGAGCCATGAGTTTAGTGGTAATGGTATTTCGTGATAATTTGATCATTTCGTTTTGTGATGTTTGCAAATGTTGTATCTTCCCTTTAAGAAGGGAATGGCATTTTTAGAAACATACAAAGTCTGAACAAATTTCAATTTACACAATAAGTCTTGATTAACTTTCACTCAGACAGAATGCATTTAACACTCCTAATCTTAAAGCTAATTGCTATTGTTTCAAAATCCACCCCCACCCCCCACTTTTACATTTGGGTACTTAAATCGTTAGAGACTAGCTAGGCTATGAACATATTCTGGTATGTAAACGAATAAAAGAATATAATTTCCCAAGAGTGTAGGCAGTTGATAATTCGACCAGCACTGGTCGAATTATCAACCCATTTTGCCCAACTTTTTTACAGCGTATAGATGGCTCATAATTATTAGGGGCAACTGCAAGGGTGAAGTTCTAATTTTACAAATCTAATTGAACGGTCCTCATCATTAAAGGGAAATACATATTGATATATAGTTTTCGTTTTATTTAATTGTTAAAACACATTTTTCATTTGGTTAATTTCATAAAATACATAATAGTCTTTAAATCCTACAAAGGGAAATGTTGGTTCTTATGTGTTGGGGAACAAAAGATTCACATTGAGGAAGCCCCGCACTCACGGACTGCAAATCAAACCCCATGGTTTTCAAGACAGGAGTTGACCCTGGATCACCCCCAAAAGAGGCGAAAACACTAGTTAAATTACGATTAAGTTGGATGTTTGTACACCAAATACTCTTGGAGAAAATTTGATACAAGCGCTACCATGGGCGTCGCCAGGATTTTTTCTAGAGGGGGGCAAAACATTTTTTTGCCAAAAAAATGCTTGTATTTCTCAACACATTCTCGATTTATCAGTTTTAGAGGGGGGCAGAGACATTTTGCCCCCCCCAACTCATTAAATTTACACCACTTTGTCTTCGCGCCTCTTTTTCTTTTTTTTTTTCCTTTTTTTCTTCCTTTTTTTTTTTTTTTTGCTTTTCCAGGGGGGGGGGGGGGCAAGTGCCCCCCCCCCTTGCCCCCCCCCCCCTCGCGACGCCCATGAGCGCTACGTATACGCAAATATGGCCGCGTTTCTCGGTGTGCAGTATTTAACATTTAACTCTTGCCTTTCAGCGAACCTTGGTCCGCACATTAACATTGCTAGATATATATCTCGGTTTTAGGAACCTTGAGTTGTAATGAAACATTCCCAGTAAATTATAAATAAAGGGAAGTATATAACCACACCCTTGATAGTTTTGACCAATCTATATCCTTAACAGTATTGTCATGTCTTAAAATGTCGAGCTGCTCAGATGTAAACCGTTACAATTCCAATATATCTAAGAACCTCATTCACTAAGCACTCACTCAGTTTCAAATATTATCATTGTCGGCACTATTTACAAAAATCGCAGAATAAACTTTTAAATTCAAGATCAAACCAAATGTTGTAAGACTTTTTTTCCCATTTATCACTGTCTTTTGCATGATCGTATTGTATTTTTTTTTAGTGGTGATTAAATTTAGGCTTGTGTGCAATCGTTAAAAACTCTACTTCTGAACGAGTTTATAAAAGTTTACAATAGTACAATTTTTATGTCATATATCCTTCAAGGAGTAAAAGTTAATAGGAAAATATAAAACTAAATTGCCCAAAGCACCTAAAATTACCGGCTCTCAGTTCAAATGCAGTTCCTTTGTAAATAGTTAAAGTTAATGCTACACGAATTTTACCAGACATTTTTATTCCTTTTGTTGTTATGCGAGACATAATTATCTCATACAATCATGAAAGCAGATAAGGGAGCAGACCAGTAAATATATTTCCATGGACCTCAGAGATAATTACGCGAACTTCCCCAAATTATTCAAAATAGTTACAACTCTTTGAGACACACATCAAATTAAAGCTTTTTTTCATCATCTTTCATTTTCCGTTCAATTTTTATGGGTTATCTAATGATTTTTAGGAGAAAATTCCATCCAATGATCATCACCCCTAAAAGCATGCTTGAAGCCCATCGCCATTTTGAAAACAGATGCCTAGGTTTCATTGCAAAATAGCGCCATTTTAGGGCCTAATTTCATCCACATTTCATATATACGAGCTCGCAGTTCTCTGCACGGCTTCCACGGCCTTCTTTTTTGACAAATCCGCAAGTTCACGGCCCTCATAGATCAAAGTGCTCTAATACCTGAGAATTTGATGGCATACAAATCGCAATTGGGCCGGTGTAGGAAATTTCAGGCCTATTTACTGGTCTGCACCCAATAACTTGCTTCATATTCAAAGAATTAATTGACATATTAAAGTTAACTTGTCAACCATAAACATACACACTTCAAAAGGGCTACCTAACAGATACTCAAAAGCTTTCGGAATAATCTAAACATGCAGTAAATAGGTGAACGGTAGACCTTAAATTAAATTTTAATAATAACCTGTCAAAACTCTAATCCATCAAATTTAATTTACCGTTAATATTCTACGAATCTTGAACACATTATGACAGTTACACAAGGAATTGCTTCAAAGGTAAATAGTAATATTGAAGAGCTGAGAAACCTGTCTGACCGTCGTCTGCTCCTCTGATTCCACACTATACTCATCCTGCTATGCAACCTGGCAAGAACCAAAAAACCGGCTATGTAAAGAGCTTGAACTGTTTATTTATGCCAGCTGATCAAATTGTTATTTGGGCAAACAAAATAGAAACATAACTTGAGGATAGAAATTTAGAACAATGTCCCAGGGTGTCCTTAATTCTTTATTTAAATCAAGAATAAAAAAGGATACGCCTTCTTGTTTTCAATGGAACATTTACAAGTTAACGTCATTTTCTCAATTAAGTTAATTTGCTTTGAAAATATGAATGACAAAAATAACTTACCTGGACTATAGGCTCATCACAATCGGTAGTTTGCCAAGTTGGTCTGATCGGACCATGCTGGGAACTGAGCTCCATCCATTTCCCCTGCAAATGCATTCGTACCTAAGAGACAGTGATTTGCCCCTCCGATCTCTGCCTTGCACTCAGGACACTTACTCTCCACAGTTGCCCCACCGCAGTCTCCAATGGCGTAAATATGTCCATTAGGACACTTAAAATAATGACCTTTAGCCAGACCCATGGCATCAACGATCATGACTCGCTCGTCATCCGATATACCAAGCCCGGTGCACTGATCTCTGAGTTTCTGCAGTGTCTCCTCGACACTTTTCATGCTGCTCTCCTCAAGAGGTTTACCGCTGAGAAGCAAGTCTTCAACGATCTCTACGCTCGCTTTGTTACTGGCTGAGGCCTGCATTCTTGCCTTGATGAGGAAGAAACTAAAGCACATGGAGAGGCGCTGTATCTCACGGCTGCAGTCGTCAAGTTCTTGCGTGCTGAGGTACATGCGAAGTTTCAGCAACCACGTCTCTAATTCCAAGAGGTTCTTCGTATGCACCTCTATCTCTGTGATGAATTGGCGAATATCACGCGCAGCCTCTTTGGCCTTCTTCTTGACTTTGTCCATGCCTTTAAGGAGTTTCAACCGATTTTCGATGGTTGTTAATTCAGCTAGACCCATTGGACGGCTAATTCGATCTGCGAAAGCGTCCAAGTCGACATCCGTCGCGACCGAAATCATGCCTCGGACTTGGATCTTTTTTGCATCAATTTCCTCCTTGGTACCAAATATACGCATCTTCACCCGCTCAATGTCTGCCAAAGTCTCATTGATTATATTACCGTAGCGAAGATTCCGTCTGATTGGTGTCTTGCATCTTGGACACGCCTTCAACTGAATTGACCTCTGCTCCTTATTTTCAATTTTCATCCACTGATCAAGACCTCCTACTTCAAACACGTGACCACAGTCTTCAAGTTGGACAAACCGGGCATCTGGCTCATCTTCAGTCCCAAACAGTATCTCTGTCACTTCATCTTTATGACATACACGACATTTGTCGGGGCAAGGCTCTCCACACAAGCCAATACATGGATGACCACACCCAAGCCTACTCGGACAAGGTCTGTTACACGGTGGTCTGTCACAAGGTTCGCTGCATTTTCTGCTGCACTGGTAATGAGGGCATCGCCATGCACAAGGCTCCTGACAGAGGGCACATGGATCCCCACAGCGATTTGGACACTTGCTGTGGACACAACGGTTCTTACACTTCTCAGCGCAAGGAGGACACTCACGCGTACACAACGCAGTACACTGATGACTACAAACTAAGGTGCGGTTGCACTTCTGCTGGCACTGTATATGCAGCCGGCCTCTCTTACAGGCCCCACAGGAACCTTGACACTGATGAGAACATTCCAACTCAACTCCACACTTCTTTGGACATTTCTCTGGGCCGTCACTGCACTTGACCTGCACAGCGTGTCCACAAGGCCAGTCACTGCGAAAGGCTGTTTCCAGACAGATTTCAGTACAGGGCTCCTCCCCACATTTTCGACGACACCTGTGACCACAGGGGAGCTTTTTCATGCACTGCTCCAAACATGTGGCTGAGTCTGGATTCTGGTAGCATGGGATTTTCTTTTGATGCCCGCATGGCAGAGTCTTGTCAACTTTTTCTTTGCACCTGTCGCATTTTTGAAAGCAGAGCAGTTTACACCTGTGCCCGCAACGGAGGACCTTCTCACACTTCTTCAGACACTTGTACTCTTTATGCTCAGAGTCAGTTGGATGACAAAGCATGCCGCAGCTGTGGCCACAATCGAGTCTGAACTCGCAGGCTAAGCTGCACCCGCCTTCGGGTACCCGGAGGAAATCTTGCCCAGTGCTGACCCTTGTGATAGTTTTGGGATGATTATGGCAAACCAAACTCAAATATCGCCCCAACAAACCTCTCCCGCTCATCTCTTGTACAATGTTCCTCCACAGTGTATTTCCTTGCGCCAAACCTTGGAAATTCCCAATGCAAAAGAAGCCATGTCGTGCCCTGGACAGCGCCACACACATTCGATTTGACACCTTCAAGAACCCAATGTTGCCTTCTTGATTACTACGGACCAGTGACAACATGATGATGTCATTTTCCTCCCCTTGGAAATTGTCCACAGCGCAAATGCGAACACCGTTGAAAACAGACTTGGGCATGCGTCGTTTAAAAATGAAGAGCTGACCGACGTAAGTTGTGAGGATTGTGATCTGTTTCGGCTGATACTGACCTTGCTGTATCAGATACTTGCACAGTGCCACCAGGACCTCTGCCTCGTGCATATTGGACTTGCTACGTGAATCATCAACCTCTTCCTCCATAATATCATGATCGAGGAAGAATATATCTGAACTGATTCCGGCTATCTTCGGATAAGACTGGACACTCTCGTGGTCCTTCAAGTCTTGATAGAAGTGGTTCCTCATGATTGTTGAAATCTCTGGACGCATGCGATGTTGCTGGACCAGGGACTGACACGGTACACCATTGTTTATCATCCGTTCAAAGAGAGAAATTTCAAGATTGTACTCTTTAGCTAGGCGATAGACAGTGGGATTTGGTCTCAGTTGTTGGTGATCGCCAATGAGGATAAGATGCTGACACTCGGCACTCAATGTGGTAATGATGTGAGATTCCATAACCTCTGCTGCCTCCTCAACAACCACAATTTTAGGACCCACACGTTGCAGTACATTGCGATGCTTCGCAGCACCTGTTGTTGTCATACCGATCACGCTAGCACGACGCAGTATGGAAAGATCCTCCTCAACACGAACCTCCTTCAGTTCCTGTGATAGGGCCTCGTACTTTTCTTGCACGATCTCCATTCGTCTCCGTTCATTCTTGCTATACTCGCTGACCCAGTAACGGTACAGCTTCCAACGACTGTTGATGTCTCCAATTGCCCAAACGTTCTTCACTCTCCCAGCGTCTCTTTCTGTCATTTTCTCAGATTTTCTAAGGTTGTGCAAGAGCATTTTTCTCATTCGCTTCTTTTGATGTGATTGCATCTGCCATCCCTCTTGTTCAGGCTGTGCTGCACCCAAACTGTCGATATCCAAGACAAGGTGGTTTTCTTGAGGATCTTCATCAAAGAGAAACATGTCATCCTCCTTGTCATCAAGAATACGCTGCTCGGCTATCGCATCTGCCTCCTCAGCAACAGCAATCTCTTCATCTTCCTCCTGATCATCTTCTTCTGGCTCGTCATCTTGTCCCATGAATGCAGCGATACCAACTTCCTGGCCCGTTGCTACACGAAAGGTTCCTGAAAGTCCCAACCATTCAAGTATGTAAGATGTCGGCCTGTTATAGCCTGTATCACGAAAGATTACCGTGAGGGTTGCATAGTGTTCTTTTGTCATGAATGGCTGCAGAAAGTCCTCATTGATGATGCCCTTCATGCTTTTTTCGACTTTCCTCTGGGAGACCTCCATGCATTGACGCAGGGAGTACATTTCTCTCAAGATGTTGCTAGTTCGGATATGAACTGCGCGCTGAACATCCCGTTTACGCCGCTGTTCTCTCTTCAGAAAGTTAAGGTTTTTGTCCTTCATATCCTCGCTGTTGCTCCTGCCACCGACACGAACAATGTTCTGATTGAAATTCATGATCCCCTCGAGGAATTGATCTAGGGCGTGGTTGGTGTAACAAACCACCAAGATGGGGTTTGGTTCGTCATCTTCATTCCACACTTCTCTATTGTGAAGGAGAGCTTGCACAATCTTCAGACCTATGTAGGTTTTGCCTGTACCTGGTGGTCCCTGTATGACGGCTAATTCTTGCGTCAGTGCAGCATGAACGGCTTTAAGCTGCGACTCGTCTAGATGCAAAGTTTCAGCTCGGGGCCAACTAGATGGAGTCAAGACTTGTACTGCGCTGGCCTTTGTGCTGAGCCTCCTAAGGCCACGTAGAACTTTACCCTCATCATCCTTGTCACTTTCTTCCTCTGTGCACGTCAGCGAAGACAGGTCATAGGTAGAAAACCTATTACGGCGAAGATACTGAGGGGGCTTCACATCACTTGAGACCTCGATGATGTAACGCTGTAGGGGTAGACTATTGTCTCTGACTTCCTGCAGGCCTTGCAAAACATGACGGTAGGCCTCGAAGTAAGCGGACGACTCTGCCATTATAAAACAATCCGAGGAGTCTATTTCTGAGACGCGTGCCATATCCTGAAACCGCAAATCCACTAATCCTTCCTCCAGCTCCTCTGGCTTTCGGTTCGCAACAGTTGCAAATATAACTGACTGGAAGTTGTCCTTGGACAAACAAACCAGGGATCCAAAAGTGAGTCGCTTTGTTGCTTGCCATCTAACCTTCCTGAGCTTGGAGATGTCGAAGCTCACGCGGTGTGTGATCCCTTCATTGGTGCAGATGGGAAAATGCACCCCAACACCATGGTAGATGCGAATATCGTTCAATTTGCGCTTCATGTTGGTTTGTGCAAGGGACACGTGATACTCTGCGATGCCAAGTTTCAATGGTTCCAAGAAATCTTGTCTCAGAAGGCGGAAGTGGACATCGAGGTAATGGTTGAGGTCTCGATACCTCCCATGCACCACATTGGGTCTAAGGTAATTGTCAGCATTCGTGGTGATTTCAGCAACATCCGGGAATATGGGAATTTCTCTGAAGTCGTTTGGTGGTGGTGCTTCCTGGTCCGTTCTCTGTCGCTGGCTTCTGTGCGCCTTTTCTTTTTCTCTCTGCTGACAGCAAAGAAGCAGCTGGCTCAATAGAACCTTGGTTTCACTCTCCAGTGGGTAACCCTTTGTCTCTAAAGTCCTAGCAACAACGTCAATGAGCGTGAGGACAACGTGGACATCCTTCATGGTGTGCTGGACTTTCTGGATGAGCGTCTGCATCAGCTTCAAGATTGAGCCAATCAGATCAGGGACCTTCCTCAAATACCTGTCGTCAAACTCGGTCATCATGCTGTTGATGTGCTGACTAAGATTCCTGCTGAGGAAGTCTGTGTCGACGATCGCATTCAAGACCCGGACCACAGACTGAGGGGAGTCTTCGCAGTCACAGACCCTGTCCATGACTTGAATGAGAAGCACCATCATGTCGCGCCTGATCTCACGCTCACGCAGCAGACTCTCCAAACCTTTCCCAAAGGAGGTAAGTTCTTGGACTACCTCAGCAGGGCACTTCTCCTCATCCAGCAAAGACTGTAACATTTTGTACCCAGGCTGCCTGATGGGGCGTTCCCTCTGGGTGCTGGGCCTTGCTCCTTGACCATCTTGAAAACCTTCTTGGTCTCTGCGATCTTGGTGATTTGGACCAACATTTCTATGAAACAAAATAAAGTTCAGAAAAAAGTTAGTCTGACTGTTGAACAGTATGAAAGTCAAAATCTAATGTTTCTCGATAACACACTGACCTGAAGTGACCACGTCCTTGACCACGCCCTTGTCCTCGTCCTTGACCACGCCCCCGGCCATATCCACCACCACGCCCCTGGCCACGCTGATTGCCAAATCTTCCTGGATTTCCTTGATCCCTTGGGTGGTCGTTTTCCTGCCGACGTCTCCCATCCGCTGCTCCTGCCCTGTTGGCACCATGCCCTCTCACTCGAAATGGATTTGCATCCATTGCAGAATCTGCAGTCAAAAGAATGCAATTTTTGCAATTAAGCAAAGTGTTGTTGTGCATGGTATTCTAAAGACGAGTTCAATATGGGTTTTTGGTTTGTAATCTGACCTCACACGTACAAATGTGATACAAACAGACCGATTCATAAAGCCTTTTATGCATGGACTAATCACAGCTGTGATTAAACAAGTAAAGTAAATAAAGGGAAATAAGAGAGATTGTATGGTGATGATGGAGAAGACGATAAGGAATCAGAAAATGCATAATTAGGAATGACGATAGTAATTTGTTAATAGAAGTTTTCGCCGACTGCATTTATACAAATCATAGTATCCACGAATAGTTTTTTCCTTCCTCGCAATTTCCAATATATAGGGTGTCCCCAAAATAACCAAACTATCAGTGCTCTCTTTTTTTTTCAGCTTAAAAAAAAAAAAGGTTTTCAAATATCTATATATTTAGAGTACAGTCCATTAGCTTTTCAACAACGAACAACTCTTTCCAATTGGGTAAATATTTATTGATTATGGCCAATTACAATCGCTGCTTTTTCATTTCGTCTACCACGAATGATATTTGCATTTAAGAAGGCTGCCAAGTAGAGGCCAGAGACAGAGCAGCACGTTAAACATCTAAGAAGTTACCAGGCAGACTTTGTCAGGACTGCTATTAGTTCTAAAAGGATAAATGAACATTGTTGGAAAAAGATGAAAAATAAATTAAAAAGAACCAAATAAAGAAAGAAAGATTGACACATTAAAGAAAGTAAAACTATCCTCATCCCAAATCCATTACATTCCTAACAAATGATAATTGCATGAGACCGTGGACAGATTGAAATATCTGCACTAATTTGGAATTTGCCATGACTCAAAAAATATTTAACCAATTGGACTTTTTGAAAATGTTTGAATTGTTGAAAAGCTTATGAACTTAATTATCTAAATATGTATTGATATTGGTATGTTTTTTTTAAAGCTGTGAAAAGAGGGCGCTTTGAGGGTTCGGTTTTTGGTCACCCAGATTGAGTAGGAAAAAAGTCATAGGGGATGCATGTGAATTGATTCGTTTTGCTGAAAGAACACTTACCTTTTTTTGTGATCCGTGGACAGTACTTTAAAACGGTGTTTGTGTTCAAAATTTCGTAACTTGAAAAGTGCATGAGTGATCTGAATGATTCTTGTACTAAAAGAAAGCTTAACAACTGGGCTTTCATATCCCAGATTTTGAAAGTGCTACAGGTAAAACTTCATTCAAAAAGGTACTAGTGTTCCTGCCATTTGGGTTGCCCTTTTTTTTTTACTCACTCTGTACAAGTTAAAAATGTATGCACACAAATTCAATTGTTTGAATTACAGACCTCCTGTAATCACGAAGGAATGTCAGCAATCCTGCATAATGGACCGATCCAGTAAGCACCGCCCCATGGTGTTGTGACCGATCACAGCCGCGATTTATGTCCGACGTGCGTGCACAAAAGTCCGACATGCGTGCACAAAAGTACGACATGCGTGTACGCGCGTATGATGCGCGCGGCAAGAAAATGCAGTGTGGCATTGGGGAGGAACACGTGTTAATTTGCCCACGTGCGCAGTGGGAGGGTCTTACTGGATCGGTCCATTGACCTAGCGTCGTTTGCGAGTTGGCCACGCCCCTTAAACAACCCTATGAAGTTTTTGTACACTAATTTTTGTTTGTCTCAGATTTTACGCGTTTCGCGTCCATTTGTGTAGCATGCATAGATATAGAATATTCTATATCTATGGTATCATGTAATTGGACAATATTTCACAAGCTGCGTTGACGCGATTTTTAACGCGCTTCTACCGCGATAGGTCAATTATTGAAAGACATTGACCCAGTCATCATAAAGTGCGTAGTTTCATGCGTTGAAAAAATAACGCAGAGCTAACTACGACCTTTAAAACATACGACCTTTAAAACATGAAGAAGGGAATAGAAAGCTAGACTTAAATCACTGTGCATTACATGAACAGTGTAGTACACGACAAAGACATTTGGGAATTTATAAAACTCCGGCTTCGTCTGCAGGACTAGCGTCAACTCTTGCTGCGCCTGCAATATCATTCGAAAGCCTCCAATTATAAACTAGTGGAAGTTCTCTAACCTTAAAGGGAAAATACAACATTTGCAAACATCAAAAAATAAAACTACCAAATCATTTTGAAATACCTTGCTGGACTGTTAGTGAATGACAGTGTAAAGCATCCTGTAAAATCATGGCACCTGGTATACTGTCATTTTTAAGAAAAGTGGTATTTTTGTATCAATTTCCAACGCTGGCCGGCCGACCAGCGTTGGAAAAAACTGGCTTTTTTTCTAATACTGGCCCCAATTGACCATCGCACTTGTTTGCAATCGATTACACACCTATGAACGGGTACAAGCCAGCTAGACTGGTTCCCTGACCTTACAATTCCCCAATGTATGTAAACTGGTCTGTTTCTTCTTATATGGAGTCAGGGAACCAGACTACAGGAAAATGATTGTTTTTCTTGGTTTTTATAGCATTTTCGAACCCAAAACCTCAAAAAAGTCAGTGTAACTATATTTGCTATATATTTCCGACCCCCCAATTCCATCCATTTCTGAAAATTACAGCAAAAGCAAATGATGTATTATATTCCCTTTAAGTCTCGTATTACAGGATTTGATATTTCTGAATTACAAAATGTACACAATTAAAAAAGAATTCCCCATGCCAGGCCTTTAAAACAACCTGAAGCCGAGTTCTAATAAGAGCGAAGGTTTGGAAAACACCTGCACAAATACTTGAACTTTGGACAAGGGCGTGGGTTGAGCGGAGCTCGTTTGAAGGGTACAGTAATAATTGTGAACACTCACGGTGATCAACTCTGAAAATGGATAGGAATTAATTTTTAACATCAGGTTAACTCAGGTCATTTTTTTGGGGGGGGGGGGAGGCTCGATGTGCTTCCTTTACGTTACGGCAGAAATTCATATCAGCTGTGTTTAAAGGTAGACACATCATTTGTCATTTGTGCATTTTTTTTCGTTTGTAGCAACAAACGTGCTCAAAATCTAAAGAAGGGTAATTAACAACTAACCTGATGAAGTTTTAGCTCAGTTAATGCTGTATATTCCGAGAAAACAATGTTCTAGAATCTCGATTTCAATTCAAAAGTTGCCGAGTCATGTTTTAAATTTCGCCCGAAATCAGCGTATGGGATGTCATTCTCATTCAGCCGATTGCAGTCATGTCACGCACTGAACCCGAGTACCCGACGAATTATAGCAACCGCCGCTCGCGCGTGTGCCTCGTGTCAACACTTCATGGCACCCGTTCATGGCTTCGCCAAATTGAAAACAAACTCCTAAACAGAAATTTCCAAAAATGCATCTTTAGACGCATCTTTGGAAACGACCTTCTTTTATTGTTTTCTTCAAATTGATAGTTAAGTGCTATTACTACCTTTAAAACATGTAAAAAGCTTTTCAACAATAATGTTGTCAGTAATTTTTTGGGTAGCTGCAAATGGTGTACTCTACAATAGTTAAACAAAACAAGTCAGGTGTGTTTACAAACACAAATGCCCCGCAACCGTGACTGTTCCCATGACATATAACACCACTCTTTTAACATCAACTTACATGTACCTTGGTCACATGGAACGTTCATTGACAGCATTAGTGTTTTCTGTAGGTTTATATGAATTAATCCCTATGATGATGATCTCAGAATAAATGCAAGATTTCTATTGTTTTAGCCACTGTGACCTTGACCCTTGAACTTGCGACCCCCAATGGGATAGGCTTCTTCGGATTACCAAGAACAATCCACAAACCAAATTTGAAGTTCACATGTAAAGTATTTCTCAAGTTATCGCACTGACAAAATTTCTTTTGTTTTAGCCACTGTGACCTTGACCTTGCGGCTCCATATGCAATAGGCTTCTTAGGATTGCCAAGGACGATCCACAAACCAAATTTGAAGTTCACATGTAAAGTATTTCTCAAGTTATCGCGCTGACAAAATTTCTTTTGTTTTAGCCACTGTGACCTTGACCCTTGACCTTTCGGCCCCAAATGCAATAGGCTTCTTAGAATTGCCAAGGACAATCCACAAACCAAATTTGAAGTTCATATGTAAAGTATTTCTCAAGTTATCGCGCTGACAAAATTTCTTTTGTTTTAGCCACTGTGACCTTGACCCTTGACCTTTCGGCCCCAAATGCAATAGGCTTCTTAGAATTGCCAAGGACAATACCCAAACCAAATTTGAAGTTCATATGTTAAGTATTTCTTAAGTTATTGCGCTGACAAAATGTCTTTTGTTTTAGCCACTGTGACCTTGACCCTTGACCTTTCGGCCCCAAATGCAAAAGGCTTCTTAGGATTGCAAAGGACAATACCCAAACCAAATTTGAAGTTTATTTGTTAAGTATTTCTTAAGTTATTGCGCTAACAAAGTTTCTGTTGTTTTAGCCACTGTGACCTTGACCCTTGACCTTTCGGCCCCAAATGCAATAGGCTTCTTAGGATTACCAAGAACAATACACAAACCAAATTTGAAGTTCATATGTTAAGTATTTCTCAAGTTATCACGCTGACAAGATTTATCCGGACTGCCACACACACACACACATCCACCGACCCACCCACGGAAGGACAAGGCGGAAACAGTATGCCCCTTCGGCTTCGGGTCGCGGGGCATAATAAAAACCATTAATTTAGATGTAATGTTATCAAATCCAGTACGAGTCGTAGGGATTCAATTTGGAGTCGGGAATTTCTACCAACATGAAACATTATAGAGAAGCCGATCAAACTGTATAATTATGTTATTAAGACAGGCTAACGAGTGCAGATGAAAAGTTTGTGATTATATACAAGCCCGAATTCTACCTCGCCATAAAGTGTTCTTTAAAAAAAAAGAACTATTAAAAAAATTGACCATTAACATTGGACCAGAAAATGGAGTTCACGAATAAAGACTGCACGATCAGTAGAAAGTCCTGGGTACAATTTGACCCGAAATTCGGATCACATTTCTCATACCTAGCACTTCTTTGGATCATCTTTCGGTTCAACTTGACCCAAAAAACATTGGCCTGAGTGTGATTTTGACCCACAAAGGTGTCATTTTGATCCTGAAAAATATTTGGTGAAATATGATCTGGATCCTGGTTCAATACTGACCCGGGGCTATTTAGACTGCAGAATGTTTGTCAATAATTTGTGACTACGGAATTCTGAACCCAGAATTCAATTTTCTGAACTATTTCCGCATATCAAACAAAGGGCAGATCCAGAACACAACTTCTTTTTTGGGGGAGGGGGGCCAAAAAACAATTGGCCCCCCCAAAAAAAAATGGTTAAAAAATAAATTACGGCAAGGCGTTCGGGACCGGTGAAGGGCCCCGAGAAATTGTTGAATTCTAGATGCTCTATGGTGCGATCTGAGGCAATTTCTGACAAATGTAACATTTTTTTGGAAGAAAAGATGGTGGTGTTCGCAGCGCCTGCCTTTATTGCGACGTCACTTAAAAAAAAAAAAAAAAAATGGGTTCGGTTTTTTCTTGGGGGGGGGGGGGGCATGGCCCCCGTTGCCCCCCCCCCCGATTCCCCTTGATGTCAACAAGGTCACGTTCAACGCCGGAGTGAGAAATTCCTTGAAATACTCCCATGCATTTAACTTACTGAGCATCTTAACATGAACGCTCATTCATTCATAACAGTTTTTCAATAATTTGACCTTAAAGTGACTCATCATCCAATCCGTACTATCAAGACAAACTGCGTTAGGGCAGTTAAATAGTGTCGGCCATACATTTTGGACAACTCAACAGGATGCATAATAAAAGTTTATCATCATTAAGTGGATTTTAATTCTGATAAACCTTACAATATATTTTAAAAAGAAATTATTCATCCAACCATTCTGGTTTATTTTTTTACTGTATTAGAAATCGGCTCGAAACACCATGGTGTCGGACGTACTCAAACTGAGTTTCGTGTACTTCTTAATAATTTTTTTTTCCGTTAGCTGAATTGTTAAACATTGTTAGAAATAAACAATATTTTAATAAAAATTAAAGGCTCCAAAATGATATGGTACATGTTTCATTTGTGGCATTAGGAATTTTTCTGTTGGAATTGAGGTTTGTAAATCCGTGGAATTGCCCGTTAGTAAAATAATTTTCACAAATTTACCATTAATTTAGCCTAAATAGGAATCCATGAAAAAAAGTACAAAAGATGGGAAGGTTATCAAAGTCTTGAGGATAAAATAGCGAAAAACAAAATAATTCTAAAGGCTTTTAGATGAACTTTTTTTTTACGAAGAGATCAACAATATTAGAATCCTATATATATCCTATATATAGTCCCACGCGCTTATCCGGACACGTGACACACCCCGGATGCGGCCAAGCCACTATACTGGTCATCTAAACACAAGTCTTATTCTATAGGCCTACCATATAATTCCTCTCGTTCAAATGCCATTTTTGCTGCTCTTCTATTTGGTAAAACAAATACGCAGGACCGCATTATACTTTTTCACTTGAATATTAACTACATCAGTGGCTATTTAACATAAGACTCTCAAAATTGATAAAAACAAAACACAAATGGAGTGTTCGATACTGCTGTCGAAATTCGTCTCCCCAAAGCACTTGAAAAACTAGTATTATAGGATCACAATTATTATACAAATAGAATAGACTTTAGATTGTCCTGTCTCAAAACAGCAGCTATGCCAGCATATGGAAATTGGAATCGTCCGACCAACGCCCTTGCTCATGTTGTAATAAACTACTGAATCAGACACTGATTAGTCGTCAATCGATCGCCATCGGTCCCTTACTGCATCATTGCATGCCCCAATATGAAACCGGCACCTGCACCTGCACCGTCGCAGCCCCAACTATGTGGACCAAACCCAGCTCTTCTATCACGACACAGCGTATAATAGCATCTATTTATAGAGAGGCTTTCAAAAAAAATGTTTCAGGCTAATGCAGTCTGGCTAGATTAGTGAGCAGCGTTCTTCCAATTTTTCTTTTTCGCACCACCAATTTTACAACCTTAACCTACCTTTATGTGACGCACGGTCCTCGGCTGCCCACTTTGCTAGGTAAACCGTTTGAAATATCCAATTGAACGAAACCTCCTCTCGGAAAACAGCACAAAATCTCACCGACGAGAATATTTCTCAGGAATTTGACTCATTTCGTTGCTGACACAACCGCCCATGGTCGCTGTGTAAGTCTGACTGTGCGTGCGTACTGACACTTAATACATGCACTGAACCTTTGCACCGGGGTTATTTTTTATTGCGCCATACAAGGGGGACAATCCCATTACGTATGTGCGTAACTTGCATTGCTACTCGTCTAGTACCAACATGAGACCAGGTACCAGACGGGTCAGGGGATTTCCCTGATGGTGCAATGGTTGCGTCTGTAAACCTCGTACTCAGTGGCATCAACTTCGGTGTCATGCAGTGAACTGTTTAATTTAAAACGAGGTTGGACATGTTTGCGTTGCAGGTTCATGGCCGTGACCTAATGCTCCACTCGACATGAGCTGTTATTGCGTACTTTCATGTTATTGCGTGCTGCGGGAAATTCCACGTATGTGAAATTCACACAGTTTTGTTTGCAATAGCTGAACAATGTTCAGGGGACAGCTCGTCATTGCAAAACCTTCCTTTTTAAGGCCGTGTAGCATAGGACTACGCATACAGCAGCAGATAGCTGGTAGATTTGCAATTAAGATGAATCGGGATACTTTCGGCCTATAATTGTACTAGTCATCTGCAATTCTGCATTATAGCTTACATTTAATATGTGACTCAACTATGATATGGCAGGGCAAATACAGAAAATGCTGTGAATTATCAGAGAGGCAACCCTCTCGAATTAAGAATTAACGTAATAGTCTGAGGTGCATTTGTAACCGTTACAAATGCACCTCAAACAAGTTGTGACAAGAGAGAAAACAAAACTGAGTTTAATTCGTGTGACTCATCAATACTTGGTATTCGATAGCAGAATTAAGTATAGGGTCAGCTAATTGCAGTTCTATATATATGAGGAAACTATACATGGCTTAAGCCCCCATACCCTACCAACCCTACCTATATATAACTCAGCATTTAAAAAAAAAAGAAATTCTAAAGAATTCATTAAGAATTTGACCACCATTTTATAGATTGATCGAGGTCCTCGACAAAACCTATAAAGACACCTAAACCCCGCTAAAACAGGCTAGGCATGTTCCTTAATGTAAAAACCAAAAAATGGAAGAAAAATACACATCATGAAAATTTGACAGTTCCCCTGTACGCCAGAGCGTGGGTTGAAAGCCTCGGATCATGTGACCACGGTGACACGGAAGTCTCGACTGCTTTCTGGGTGGTGGGGTGATGTATGTAATCCGGTGCAGTGTGAAATTTGGACCATTGGGTGTATTGCGCATGCCTGATTGAAAATGATAGGACAGTGACAGGTCACATGTGAGATTATCCGTCCGTATATGAAAGAGGCCAGATTTCACAGGGGTCCACATTTCATGTGACACCAGCAGAGTTGTTGAAGGCCCATCACTCGCATTTGGACCGCCCTGAAATCCGCAAGGAACTTAGTCTGCTTGTTCTTCAATATGGTATGGTACATATTTTCTTTTGGCAAATTTCGGTTACAACGACGTACAACTACAGACGGCCATTAATACTGATGTTCTATATTATAACGTATATTTGTTATACCTAGTACAATTCAGGACCTATAAGGCCTACATGTTTCCTGTTTTAAAATGCATACGATATTGTGTGATCATGGGCAGCTTTATAATTCTATCGCCAACGCAGCCTGCGTTCCTATATTCCATTTGTAATCATTCATCGACCTGGCTGAAAAGGTTTTTTTTTGGCGGCTAGATTGCTAAATGTTTAGTCTAAAACTGTGCAAACAGCAACGTTTTGTGTCTTTATAACACAAGAGCTGGCAGCAGTGGCGTACGCAGGATTTTTTCAAGGGGGGTGTTTCAAAATTGGATGTCATCATTTATGACGCTAGAAAAGAAGATGGTAAATTGTGTTGGCGCCATAAAAGATAGTAAAATAAAAGATAGTATTCGTGGGCTAAACTTAACGCTAAAATAAAAGTCGGGAGTTTTTGTTGGCGCCAGAAATAAAAGGAGGGTATATTTGGACGGGTTCCACTCGAAGGGCCGGGAACCCACGACCATCAGTTATCTTTTTGAGCTAAAGCATATAGTAAATCGAAAAAAAAACACCAACATTTTCTGTGTCTTTAGAGTATATGATGAACATATGAATAAAGGGGTCAATGTGGGCAGTCCCCTCCCTCAACAGCATTTAAAAAAAAAAAAAAATTCAAGAAAAAAAGTGACACGGGCTGCGGAAGTGCTAGGATCTGTTCTTGTAATTGGCTAAACTTACTCCAGATACAGGATACATAATGCGCTCTGGTCACAGGGGCGGATCCAGACTGCCATTTGCCGGGGTGCCTAGAATTGTGGTCCAGGACCTGCGAGCGCGCAGCGCGAATCCCTTACGGCGTGGGGTCCGGGGCCCGCTGAAGGGCCCCCCAAAAATGTGATTTTAGATGCTCTGTGGTGCAATCTGAGGCGATTCCTGGCCACTTCCACCGTTTAGAAAACGTTTTAAACATCGAAAATTCCATTTAAATTTGTTATTTTTTTGTTCTTTAAAAAGTTTGTTATGTATTCAAAGTTGAGAACCATGTTCCATCTCCGTATTTTTTGACAATTTTCTATTTTGGAAAGGGATTTAGGCACTTGTAGTCCAAGCCTCAGCTATTCGCTGCCGAAGGTACAAAATAAGGTGGGGGAACTGCTAGGGTGAAATGGACCGATCCAGTAAGCACCGCCCCATGATATTCTGACCAATCACAGCCGTGATTTATGTCCGACATGCGTGCACAAAAGTCCGACATGCGTGCACGCGCGTATGATGCGCGCGGCAGAAAAATGCAGTGTGGCATTGGAAAGGAGCACGTGTTAATTTGCCACGTGCGCAGTGGGAGGGGCTTAATACTGGATCGGTCCATTATAGCATAGAGGAAATTTGGCCGGAGGACTAATGGGAGCGCGGACGCGGAGCGCGAAGCACTTACGGCGTGGGGTCTGGGGCCCGCTTAAGGGCCCCGGGAAATTTTGGATCGTAGATGCTCTGTGGTGCAATCTGAGGCGTTTCCTGGCCACTTTCCCCTGATTTGTTTAGCTTAAGTTTTTAAAATATACGAGGGGATATTTTGTTTCATTTGTTTCAAATACATAAAGGCCTATATACTCTTGCTCTTATAAAGTGTCTTCTGTATTCAAAGCTTAAAGAGGTTGTGGAATGCTCGAAGACATTTCCGTCATTTTTGGGGTATACGTAGCCTAAGGTGTGATGAAATAAAAACGACTATTGTTTCTGTCATGAAATGAGTACAAAAGGTACTTTTGAGAGCTGTTTTTCAGGCCCTGTTTCGACCCGAACGTGCAATTTGTGTAAAAGTCGTCGTCACGGGCAGCAAACAAAACACAGTAAATCGTGACGTAATAAACAGGACTCGTATTACTACTCTGCATCGGGAGTCCTGTTTATTACGTCACAATTTACTGTGTTTTGTTTGCTGCCCGCAACGACGACTTTTACACAAATGGCACGTTCGGGTCGAAACAGGCATGACAGGACTTGAAAAACAGCTCTCAAAATTACCTTTTGTACTCATTTTATGACAGAAACAATAGTCGTTTTTATTTCATCACACCTTAGGCTACATATACCCGAAAAATGACGGAAATGTCTTCGAGCATTCCACAACCTCTTTAAAGTTGAGAACATGCACATAATTTGCAATTGTTCCGCTCTCGGTCACATAACTGACATGAATTTGAATATTTCATTACAGGGGATCCATATTTGAGGAGCGTGACAAACTGGCATGAAACGTATTAGAAAAATATTTTAATAGAATCTGAAGTGGCCATTGTTTGATTTTGTTTAGTCACCAAGCCCAGAGCGTGAAAACGGTTTGACCTTCATACGCATTGTACGCGGCAGTTGTCCGCGTGCAGTCTCATGGACGTATGACGCACTAAACAATACGCGAAATGAGACTCCACTACAGTTTGTCTTACCTGGGTTTTATCCGCGTATCGTGCAACCATCATAACCTGCGCATATAAAGTCTTAGGAGGTGCGTGAAAATTGCCACACCTTTTGAATGATTATTCTTACTCAAACTCAAAACGCGTGGCCCGTCGGATCACCGTCCGTTTTTCACCGATAGTATACATTTTAAAATATTTGCCGGGGAGGGGGGGGGGGGGGGGGGGCGTGCACCCCCTGCGCCCCCCGCTGGATCCGCCAATGGGTCAAACTGGGAAACAGTTTAGTTTTATTCGATACTTTAATCCAAGTAGGTTTTGAACAAAGATAGTGGGCAATTCCCGAAAGGTCGTCCCCTTTCCTCCATCAACACAATGAAGGAAAGTGTTCTGCATATAGTTATATATAAAAAATAGTGCTCGGTCTGTATAACAGGCAGAGTTTTGCACGTACCAATAATAAGGGAATAAATGTGTGCTCGAGAGGTTTTAATCACTCTGTTTAAAGCTATAGTCCATCATTTGCAGCCATCCGAAAAGTAACTGGCGTAATTATTGTCGAAAAACAAACTTGGTTCAAAGATAGTAAGGGAACTAAACTCCCAGTGAAATTATTCTTTCTGGCAAGCTGTCATTTTGAAGTAATCAACGAAAGAAGGCATTTCCAACGGTGATTCTTAAGAAGCATTAGTAGTTCGTTTTGTTATTCAGCGCAGCGCGCACAAATATTGGAACGACGCACACGCGCGCGCGGTTGTTATAATTCGTCGGAACAGTGCGCGACAACGCGTATAGTTGCAATTCAAAACATGATTCAGTAACTTTTGATTTGAACTTGAGATCTTAGAATGCTGCTTTTCTCGGAATGTACAGCTGAAGCTTAGCTGAAACTTCATCAGGTTAGTTGCTCAGTATCCTTCATTAGATTTTGAACTCTTTTGTTGCTTCAAACGAACAAAATGCACAAATTACAAATGATGGACTGTAGCTTTAAGACTGCTTAGAGTCTGGGTGCTGATAATTACCCGAGCCGGAGGCGAGGGTAATTATCAGCACCCAGACTCTTAGCAGTCTTAAACAGAGTGATTAATACCGACCGAGCACATATCTATTCCCATTCATAAATACCTTTTCGGTAAAAACAAATCAAGTAATTCGTTCAAAAAATCCCGATTTTGATCAACAAGTTCACTCCAGCTTTTTGAAACATCCCTCTAGCAAAATAATGGAGTGTTCAGCTGGCGAGTAAGATGTAAACAACCCTTTTATGGAAATTGACGCGCGCGTAGCACGTTCTGCGCGATGTCGCGCAGAACGCACCTGGGGCGTTGCGTTTTGAATTTAGAACTTTAAAATTCTGACTCACTGGCAGTTGCACATGCCTACGTGAGGATTGTGAACGTTCAACCAATGAAACGGTAAGAGGCGCTGGATATTTAGGAGTCCATATTTTATGTAACACTGGAAAAGTGTTTAAGACCAGCTAGCCATGTCTTTATCATCCGTTTAAGACCGGCCACGTGACGGGATCTCGACCAATAGAAATGGCTAAACTGTCTGAGGTATTTATGAATAGTCGATTAAACTTAAAAAAACCCTTCAGTATACAAATATTGAGTGGCTCAGCGTGGAATGGGAGGAATATTATCGCAAGGTAAAATCTGGACTTTTCCATTTCACGAGGTTCGCCTCGTGAAATGGAAAAGTCCAGATATTACCGAGCGATAATATTCCTCCCATTTCACAATTTAAAGCCACTCAATATTTGTTTTATATAACTGACATATAGATCCTTGTCATTTGATATATTTGAACTTTTATTTCAATACAAACCTGGAGGAAAATGTATTTGTCTCTTCCAAACCACCCCATCACGAAAATGTTTGAACCCAACGCTGTAGCGCTGGCTCTTTGGAACAATACGCGCTACGCGCAACGCTGAACGCGCACACCAGCATGCATTTTCACACAAATACCGCGTCATGATCCTAACTGTTGAATAGTATACAAATATTGAATGCTTCGAGTGGTGTAGTAAAACTAGCCTCCCGAGGTGATCCATGGACATTCTATTTTCCAGAGGCGAAGCCGAGGGGAAATAGAATGGTCCATGGATCACCGAGGGAGGCTAGTTTTACTTCACTACGAGATAAAGCATTAAATATTTGTTTTATAACACTTCACCCACAGATTCTGCTTGATTTTAATATTTAACATTATTTAAATCTGAACACAGTTGAAATAACTTCAATTTCAATACAAAATTGGTGGAAAATGTATTTCTGTCTTCCAAACTACCCCTTCACGAAATGTTCGAACCCAAGTCTGTGGCGCGCTCTCTTAGGAACAATACGCGCTACGCGCAACGCGCAACGCGCACACCAGCATCCATTTGCACACAAATACCGCGCCGTGGAAATAGTACTTTGGTTGCTAATGGTATAGTACTTTGGTTGCTATGCGCATAGTACTTTTGGCCGTGCACAGAAAGATAGCAAAATTAGAAAGTAACATGTGACTCGCTCTCGGCCAATCAAGACACAGAATCTGTGGGTGAGGTGTTATAATATTTCCCATTCCCCATGGGCGGATAGTACTTTTTGAGCCGTGGCATGAATGGGAGCAATAACGAATGCCACGTGATGTGAGTTCCACCAATCAAATGACTAGGATCTGTATGTCAGTTATATAAAGGGGTTTACATACCGGCGTTGACGTTATCGTTGTACGTACGCAGCTGAGCTCATGGTTGGACTCTAGCTATGCATGCACGTACAGTACTAGCCATACGTACGTACGCGCGCGTACGTTAATTACAGTGTAATACAATTATTCTCAACCAAAGTCGATCTGCGCCTTGTTCTAGCCTAGGCCCAGGTGCTGGCCCCTGGGCGGGCCCTGACCTATGTTCGCGCGGGCTTGCGCTTCCATGCGATGGGTGCGCGTTGCTAGTTAGCCCACGTCACGTACATCCATGTACGTGCAAACGCGGAATCACTGATCTCTATATAAAAACAGTGCGCGGAATGCATACGTACCATATCAATTGACGATTGTTTTTTAATACACTTTGGAACTTATTCAATAAATTCCCCGAATTCGCCCGTTTCATACTTGGTATTCATTAATTTTTTTTATTTTTAATTTGTTCCATGGAAATAATAAAAGAAAATCTCTCTCCCTTTCTTTATTTTCTTATTTTGGCACTCTCTTTCCCTCCATATTTTGACATGGCAAAGCGGGGTGTTTAACAGCCAACCCCCCCCCCCCCCCCCCCCCCCCTGCGTACGCGCCTGACTGGCAGAGACACCTGCGGCAGTTGCTTGCGCTTAAAAAAATAAATAGTTTTACCAAAATCGATCTATTTGAATAATTTTGAATTATATGAATGCAGTTCAGCCCAAACTTTGATTCACTGCTCGCACGCGATTAACGTTTCTTATAATAAACTTATTACGACCAGAGGTAACCGTGTAATTAAAGTACATGTAGAAGCATACCATGAAACCAGCCAGCATCATGTAAATAAAAGTTATCTCTAGTATGTATGGTCGACATTCTTTCATTGATTGAAACTTTAAAAATCAGATAATTACTAATGATAAATGTTGACATTAAAATGATTAGAATTTATATTTCCGCTCTATTTCAGTCATGGCTTTCGGCGGTTGGTCTCGCGGTAAGATATCCTATCAACCTCCTGTCCGTTCTGAAGATGACAAAGTGACTTATGAGAGGAGAAGTATCGAAGTGGAGAGAAGGCGCCAGAGTTCAAGACCTAATCATGGCCACGCACGTGTTGATGATTTTACCAACTATGCAACGCGCACAGATGACTTTGATCCAAACATAACCGGTGCTAGACCTAAAACCTCTCCCCGCTTACAGAGGGATCGTCATGAGCAAACTATCAATAGGGGAGGTTATAAGCAACAACGAGCAATAAAAGGTCGCGGTGATTCAACTCAACAGAAAGAAGAGGTGTCGTTTCAGAAATCTGCCGAGCCAACTCGAAAGAGGCATTCGTACGGACAAACGTTTCAGTACCGTGGGGGATTCAGAAGATTTGATGCGGGCAACAACAGAGGACGGTCAACACACTATAAGCTTGAGGCACGAGATGGAGCAGATAGAGAGAGTTACCAACCGTACCGTAGAGGTCCTCTCGTGCACCACAGAAGCGAAACAGCACGTCTTGATGGAGTCTACCCGGGGACGAAGACCAGAAATGCACCTGATGATCAGTCTGAGACCACACATCAAATGCAAAGCATACCATTTGTCATGGATACAGAGAGACAAGAAGATAGGAACAAAAATGCACCGACCTGGTAAGTTTGATATCGTGTTGTTTCATTTCTCAACCTATCTCTAATCAAGTAGTTTCTAAAAAAGAGTCCAAAATAAGATTTTAAAAACATCTACGTTACATTATATTTATCAATTTACCACGCAATTAAGCTCTAATTCTCAGAACGTTTCAAGGAGTACATTTTCAGGAAGACAGGGCATTAACTAGGTAAATAAAAACAACTTTCACCAGCTCGATGGCTAGTCGGCCAATACTTTTATTTACCTAGTCATATTCCGAAGCATTAAAATCTTAATACTAATTTCAGCTTGTTATAATTGCTGCATTGTATGTCCTACAGTGACACTTCAGCCACAAGCTCAGCTAATGGTCACATAGCTGAATTGCAGCCAAAACTGGACACCACTGTACAAGGGAGTATCCCTGCAGAGCCATACCAAGTCAAGCCTAAGACTAAGACGCTCCCATTCACTGAGAAGCAACTGCAGAAGTTCTTGGAAGGAAAACCCTCCGTTGTCCTCTCTGAACTTGTGGAAAAGAAAGATGAATGCATGGCGTTATTAAATCAAGACCAAATCAGTGACAATACATTGCAATTAATACTACAGGTTCTATCAATCTTGTGCTCCTTAGATCCTGTGTCAGCGCACATTGAAGAATTAAACGTGGTACTGACCATGGTTGAGTCCTCGTTGTTTTTTAGTAAACACCTGACGAGGGTTTTGGTTTGTTTACCGATCGAGGAACCTAGTGAAATCGACGGCGAGAATGACAACGATGTTCATATGCTTGGTATGGTTGTGAAATTACTTCGGTTATTCCTGCAGAACAAGCCGAGTAGCTACTCTGAAGTAGGCGGGGCTTTGATTCTTTTGGAGAAGGTTGTAACGTCAGAATGCCTTATGGTAGACCTTCAGCAATTGAAGATTAGCTACCACGCAGTGGAACAGGCTCAGCGAACAGCAAAGGAGCGCGCCTCGGAGAAACCGCCACCAAACAACTTCAGAGATATCCCAATCTTCCCGGAGAGCAGGGAGATACGGCAAGTCACAAAACCATTCCTGAGAAAGAACATCATCAAAGGCACATACGAGAACGTTGAACACTACCTTGATGTTCAGTTCCGGTTGTTGAGGGAGGATTTTGTGGCACCTCTACGGGAAGGTGTAACTGAGTTCCTTTTAGATACCAGTAGCCGTCTTCAAGACATCCGCATCTACAACAATGTCCGTATTCTGAATCGTAAGATGGGTTACAGCAGTTTGATTCACACATTGGCCTTTGACACGAAGCCTTTCCAACGTTACCACTGGGAATCAAGTAAGCGTTTACTGTATGGTTCTTTTGTCTGTCTCACAAAAGATAAATTCCAGCACATTATTTGTGCAACGGTGGAGAACAGAGACGTTAAGGCTTTAGTCTGTGGTAGAGTTGATGTTCGCTTCCTGAATGAGACTCGTAATCTGTTGGAAGGTCCATACATTATGGCAGAGTCAGCAGCTTATTTTGAGGCATGTCGCCCCGTGCTTGAGGGGCTCCAGCAGATTAACGAACACAATTTTCCTTTCAAGAAATATATGGTAGATGTGGCTTCCACTGTTGACCCACCAGCATACCTCAATGCTAGTCGTCCGTCTGAAAAGGACCTAAGTGATGAGGATTCTGTCACGTATGACCTTACGATACTTGATAAGAAGTCAAGTAAGGCGACTGAAATCCCGGTTCTGAAGATGGAATCCTGGCCAAGTGCAGAAGACTTGCATCTTGATGAGTCACAGAAAGCTGCTCTGCAAACAGCATTGGCGAAGGAGTTCGCAATTATTCAAGGCCCGCCCGGGACAGGAAAGACCTACATTGGCCTTAAGATTGTACAGCTTCTCCTTCACAACATGTCTCATCCTCGACTGGATGAAGGGATGCAAGTTCGAGGTGGTGCTCCGCCCCAGGCGCCCATTCTAGTAGTATGTTATACGAACCATGCTCTGGACCAATTTCTAGAAGGAATCCATCACTTTGGTGAACGCCGGATAATTCGCGTTGGAGGTCGAAGTAATAGTGAGTTGCTACGAGACAGGAACCTTTCTTACATAAGACAGAATAGAAGAAAGGAAAAGCGCACATGTCCACGTGAAGTTGGAACTGTTTTGAGACAACTACGGGAGGGTGATGAGATAATTCGACGTCTACTTCTCAAGATGGAACTGCCAACGAAGGTCCTACTAAACGTCAAGGCCTTGCGAGAATACATGACCTGTTCAGAATACGAAGCTCTCTTACTACAACATCGACGAGACAATGCATCTGAAGAAGATCCACAGAAGTTGTTAAACTGGCTTAGTATCATTGAAGAGAGAAACGATCAAACCATTAAAGACGAGATCTTTCACGAAAATGCAGCGTACGATCTGCGATGCACTAAACGCTGTGGTAAAAACCGTGATGTGGATCCGGTCAAGGAGCTTCAAAAGCCTGAAGTGATGACTGATGAGAAGGCTAACACCGTTGAACGTGTCTGGTCTCTAAAGATCCTAGATCGATGGCGTCTATACAGATTATGGGTCAAGAGGTATTTGGAAGATCACAAAGTGGAACTTCAAAGGCAACGCCAGATTCATGATGACCTATCAAAGCAGTTACAAGCTTTAAATTTGCAGAAAGGTGTTTTTCGAGGGAGAGGCAGAGGACGGAGGGGTTGGAAAGATCCAAGAGAAGTAGAAATGCACCTGCAAGCTACAACTGAGGCAATTACATTTTTGCTTCTAAAAATTGAACTGCCTACCAAGGTCCTCTTGAACGTTTGGGCACTACAAAGGTACATGAGTCGTTCGGAATACGGAGCTCTTTTGATACAACGCCAGCGAGGTCAGGAACCTCAAGAAGATCAGCAGAAGCTCTTGAACTGGCTGGACGTCATTGAAGCAAATGAGAATATCCAGGTAGATGATGAGGGACGACGGATTCAGTTGGAGCGTCAGGTCGACGATATGGACGACTTAGACATTACTAATGAAAAACGTCAAATAACCATTGAGCAGCAGACTTATCGTGAAAACGCTGCGTATGGTTTGAAATGCAACAAACGTTGTGGCAAAAATCGTGATGTGGAGCCAATTGTGGAGCTTCAAAAGCCTGATGTGATGACGGAAGGGGAAGCCGCAGGTGTGGAACGTGTCTGGTCTCTCAAAATATGGAATCGCTGGCGTTTGTACAGATTTTGGGTCAAGAGATATTTGAGGGATCACGAGGCAAAACTCCAAGAGCAACGCCAGGTGCATGATAACCTGTTAAAAACGTTACAATCTATGAATGGAGAGGAAGATCTTGAAATTCTTCAAAAGGCGAAGGTTATCGGAATGACGACCACTGGGGCAGCAAAATGTCGGGCCGTGTTGCAGCGTCTTTGTCCCAGTATTGTAGTAGTGGAGGAGGCTGCTGAGGTTCTTGAGGCTCACATTATCACCAGCCTGACTGAAAAATGTCAGCATCTCATTCTGATCGGAGACCATCAGCAGTTGAAGCCAAACCCAACTGTCTACCGCCTGGCGAAGCAGTTCAACTTGGATACCTCTCTGTTTGAGAGAATGATCAACAATGGTATGCCTTGTCGATCGCTCACTCACCAACACCGAATGAGGCCTGAAATATCCAAGTTGATGAAGAAATACTTCTACAAGAATCTCTACGACGACCAATCCGTTTTGAAAATGGACAACGTCAAGGGAGTGGCGCATAACATGTTCTTCATCGATCATCAACACCTTGAAAGTCAAAGTGGCGACAGCAAAACTAAATCCAATCAATACGAAGCTGAGGTTCTTGTTGGATTATGCAAATACTTATTACAACAGGGCTACGATAACTCTCAGATCACCATACTCACTGCTTACACAGGACAAATGTTCTGCTTCAGGCGTCTTATGGATAAAGCAACCTTTGAAGGGGTTAGAGTTTGTGTTGTAGACAATTTCCAAGGAGAAGAGAATGACATCATACTTTTGTCTCTGGTACGAAGCAACGAGGAAGAATCCATCGGGTTTCTGCGCACTAAGAATCGCGTCTGTGTTGCGCTGTCCAGGGCTCGGATGGGTTTTTACTGCATGGGCAACGGGAGCATCTTGAAGAAGGCACATATTTGGCAGGACATCTTTACTACCCTGGAGGCTGACAATCGGATCGGGGCCTCATTGCCATTGGTCTGCCGAAATCATCCCAACAAAATCACACAGGTCACCTCGAAGGAGGATTTCATGGAAAAGGTTCCTCTTGGGGGTTGTGATGTACCTTGTGATGTCAGGCTTCCATGTGGTCATGTTTGTGCTTTACTGTGTCATGCCTTTGACACTGACCATGAGGAATACACGTGTGAAAAGCCATGCGTTAGAAAATGCGAGCGACAACATCCATGTCCGCTTGAATGCCACGAAGAGTGTAAATGTCCCGTGGAACTTACCAAAACGATGTCTGATTGCGGTCACGTGATCCAAGTTTCCTGTCATGAATATGATAGTATCACATGTCCTAAGCCGTGTCCAAGGTTCTGCCATGATAGTCAGCATCAGTGTCGAAAACTGTGCTGTGAAATCTGCCTGGAGAACTGTCCTGAAAAGTGCAAGAGAACGCTGCCATGTGGCCACTCATGTAGAAATGCTTGCGGTGATCTATGTACTCGGTATTGTAAAGTTCGAGTAGACAGGACACTGACCAAGTGTGGCCATACTGTTCGCATGGATTGTGGCGCAAAACCAGATAAGAAGAAGTTGGCTGAAATGTTGTACATGTACTTACCTTCAATAGACGATCCGTACACGTGCAAGGAAAGATGTGAGAAGATGCTTGAGTGTGGGCATAGGTGTCCAAATGTCTGTGGTATACCTTGTAAGTTACCGTCACACTACCGTTATCGATTTAGAATGAATGTCAAAACATGCGACGAACCTGTGGAAAGGACCTACACATCTTGTGGCCACCGCGTGACGGTTCCCTGCCACAAGGACATTTCGGATGTGCCGTGCTCTGATCAATGCGAAAAGTTGTTGTCTTGCGGTCATCGCTGTCCAAGGAAATGCTGTGAAAAATGTCCGCCAGAAAATACAAAAAGCCTGACCATTTTCAAGAAACTTCTTGAATCCCCTTTGACAGCGAGGCGTTTCTATTTTAGGGAAAATTCCGAGGAAAGTTCCGAGGAAAGTTCCGACTGCGATGAAGACGAAGAAATTTTTTTAAACAGTTTTCTTGGAGACCAGAGGGATGTAAGCGGGTACTTTAGGTCATTGTGTCAGGAGAAGTGCCAGAAGGAACTTGATTGTGGGCATAAATGTCCTAATAAATGTGGTGAACCCTGTCCACCTGTAAAATCAGACGCTATAAGGAAGTACTCGTGGGGCATTAAGACTGAGTGTCGAGTAGGGGTGAAAAAGAAGCTTCCGGGCTGTGATCACTACGTAAGCGTTCGCTGTTCCATGGATGTCAGTTCGTTCATGTGCACAGAGATATGTGAGAAGGTGCTTCCATGCGGCCATCGCTGTCCAAGGAAATGCAGTGAAGTTTGCCCGAAGAGACAACGGGATGACGAAACCTTTCTCAAGGGTGTTCTTGGGCACCCGAGGGATGTCAGGGCGTACCTTTTGTCAGTGTGTCAGGAGAAGTGTCAAAGGGAACTGGCTTGCGGACACAACTGTCCAAATAAATGTGGTGAACCCTGTCCACCGGTAAAATCACAAAAAATACGGAAGTCGCCGTGGGGCATTAAGACCAAGTGTCAAGAAGAGGTGAAAAAGAAGCTTCCGGGCTGTGATCACGACGTGAGCGTTCGCTGTTCCGCGGATGTCAGTTCGTTCGTCTGCACAGAGAAATGTGAGAAGGTGCTTCCGTGCGGTCACCCATGTCCAAATAAATGCATCGAGCCATGCCCTGGGGATAGGACCTTTAAGTTGAGAGCCACGAAAGGTTCCAAAAATTACAGAAAACGTACAGGCCCACGAGAAAGATGCGAAGTTGTGGTCCAGAAAGCTCCACCATGCGGTCACAAGACTAAATCCATGCCTTGCTGGAAGGCAGAGTCTTCTGCTCATATACCGTGTAATTTTCCATGCGGTGCTGTACTTAAGTGTGGTCATAGGTGCACTGGTAATTGTGACAGCTGTAAGCAGGGAACACAACACCAACCGTGTCCTAAAGTATGCAACAGGCAGCTCCTCTGTGGCCACAATTGCACTGGCTCATGTGGTGGCTGTTGCTCCCCAGATTGTAGGAGATGCCGTGATGACTTGAGACAGGGTTCCAGTCAAGATTTGACGTCATCTTCACCTTGTAAACACAATGTCACACATCGATACCTGAAGACGAATGCATGTTTCCGACCTTGCAACCAAAAACTGAAATGCAAACATCCCTGCATTGGTGTGTGCGGTGAACCGTGCCCTCCTTTTTGCAATGTCTGCGACAAAAAGAGTGTTCGAACCAATTTACCCAAAGGACAGTTTCATCCCAGGGATATGTACGTCTATCTCCCAGACTGTAAGCACCCGTGTCAGGTGCAGTCCCTGGATAGGACGGTTGCAGCTGTCAAGAACACCATTGATAAAGGCTGCTTTCAGATTCGGTACGTCCTGTGTCCGAAATGCAAGGAGCCAATTCGCCATTGTTCCCGTTATGATGGTGTTCTCCAGATCATGAGAGAGTCGATAAATACAGCCAGACATATTTGCCGTCAAAATAGCATAGCTTTGCAGAAGAATGATGGCGCTACGACACCCTTGTCATTTACCGCGGGCAAATGGATGAGATGTCGTCGAGGTCACGTTTTCCATCTAGAGGAAGGCAGCAGCAAAGTAGGGGGAGGCCAGGAACCAATTGCCTGCCCAGAGTGCTTAAAACAAAAGAGCAGTTAGACTTGTTGATTTGACTAGAATCTGAAACTGCGTCCTCAACGCAGTTATCAAACGCCAATCAAAGGTAGAATTGGCTTGCGATTAACTCCTTCACGTGAGGTAATGTGCAGGAACCGTGGCATTTGTGCGGGTTCAGTATGCTCTCCGTCATACCGGGAGAATACTCTTGCACCGAGAGTAATGCGCACGCAACATTTTCCTGCACTCGGGAGTAGCAAGAGTAACACACTCGAACGCACCCCGAAAGAGTGGCGTGTGGCAGTCACGTGGTATACATACGCACGTGTGCGTGTAACAGGCGCAGAGTGCACCTGACCAATTTTCATTTTATTACAACACTGTATTACATTGTGTTTATTCACTGAATAATCAATCAATAAAACCAAATTGTGCTCGGGTGTTTTTTGGCGCTAATAAGTGAAAATGGTGTATACAATATAATCAATATTATAGTGAAAGCGTAGCGTATTAGGCGTATGAGCCTAGTTCTTTTTACCAGTACTTGTTTCTGAAAAGATATTCACACTAAGTTTCGTTTAATTGAATATGCAGTAGCTCATTTGTTTTTAAACTAGATGAGATTTGTATGAGTATTAGATATTTAGAATCTAATTCCGGAGTGTAAACGTTACTTAATATTTACTTGCAAATTAAAACACAACAAATGTACTAAGTAACAATTGGGATTTTAACTTAAGCGTTAATATTGGAATATCAACAAACTGTACCTAAGACTATGTAAGTACGTTTGAACTTGTGTTGGCCGTATATTTGGTTTTACAGGAGAGTGTGCGTAGTCAGATGTGTAATAATTACTGTGCTAACAGTCCTTTATATCGGTACGCCAGTGAAAGGCAACAGTAATATTAAAGGTCTTTTTCGTCCGAAGATAGCCAAAATGTACGTATATCCAGCAATGGACAAAGCCCTGAAATGATGGGCCTAATGTAAATATCAGACTGCACCCCAAATGATTCAAACAAGTAAATTATGACATGTACTGTCGGGAATCGGGTCCATGGACAATGAAAGGAGGTCATTTCTCGAGCAGCGTTTTTCGTATATAGATATATCTGAGACTGTTAATTCAAGTCGATGATGTTGATTTGGAGAAATGGAATGTATTGTTATTGTTACTTCGTTTGAAGCTGGAACAATTATTAATACGTGTTTTAATTTGATAAGAAACTTTGGAATTGATTGCTACACGGCGTTTGTATATATTTTCAATTTTACTGTACACGGTGGTGCAAAAAGAAGGAAACCCACTTTTCACAGCAATTTTCACCTAGGCCTACTTGTTGAGCATATTTCCAAAATTCAATTTGATGGTATTAAAATATTGATCTTTTACTTACATTCATTATATTACAGATTATAACAATTTATATTCTTGAGAAAACTGCTGTAGACAGGCATTATAACTGTGTATCCCTTTCTTGACATAGTGAAATGTATGGATTTCATGACATATAAATAAAAGATACAAATGATTTATAATATACTTCATATACTTGGAACACAACATAAATTACACAATAGGTTTGAGTTATTGTATCCAGTAGATTATTTGCGTATTTTAATATCGTTTCAAGTTTATGTTTAATGTTCATTGTCAAGTGGGGCCTCATTGTGATCCCTGTTTACCTTCACATCACGCAACAGAATAATATCTGACACATGGGCGTCGCCAGGATTTTTTTCCAAGGGGGGGGGGGACAAAGCAAATTTTCCCCCAAAATTCCTTAACTGTTTCATTATATTCTCAATTTATCATTTTTCCGGTCCGGAGGGGGGGGGGGGGCCTTCGCGACGCCCATGATCTGACATGTAAGTATTCAGTAACGAACTCCACATACCAAAGGTATTTAGTCTCAATGACTTTGAAATACTTTGCACTTATTGTTTGGGACCCCGACGTATATTATATGTACTATTTTGTACACTATACCATAATTTCTTACACAGTTGGTGGTATCAGTAGATTTTTGGTGTTTTACATATCATTTAAAAGTACGTAGTTCGATTTGTATTTTCATTGTAAGCAAAATATGCCCTTTTCGTAATAGTTAAAATAATGCATAGTATAATGGTTAAATAATATTTTACATTGCGAACTATTCAACATATTTTGATCCTAAAGAATTGCTTAGAATGAGTTTTTTTCAGGCGTTTCAAGTTTGTGGCTAATATTCATTGTCAAAATGTAACCGTATTAGAATGACCCATTTTAATGTTCAAATTACGCAACGATTAATATCGGATGTGTAATTCTTCAGCGGACGAACTCCACATAGTTGTTTACAATCAACACTGTCTCTCAACGACAGTAAACAACTTACTGTACTTTTTGTTTGGGATTCAGACGTTTTTGGTAGAATGATAGATCATTATTTTATAGATACATCTAAAAATTAGTGGACATTCAATGTTGATATTGCAAATGGTTCTACGAGCTAATTAAGAAAAGTCTCTGAGTTTCGCAGGGAAGGCACACAAAATTAATGTAATGCAAGGATTTACTTCAAATGTACGATGGGAACTTCAGTTGTTTTTAAAAGATATCCATTGAACTTGACGTAGTATAAGTCTTGTGTAGGTTTATAGTGATGTTTAAAAACAATAGAAAAATCGAGGAAAGAGATTGAAGTGGAGGCTCTTGTTTATATCTATGCAAATTTGTTTAGATCCAATACATGGTAAAGTCTTCCCTAATTTGTTTTTGGTTTGTATTGTTTTTATTTTTTTATTTTTTTATTTTGTATACATGTTTTAACAATTCTATGCATTTCATTTTTTTGTTGAAACTAATTTTTCATTGGTAAATTTCACGGCTTGTGTGTATAAAGGCACAGTTGGAAAAATGAAACCCCGTATGCTACTGTTCCTTAAAACCTCATTACGCATAGTTTAGGCACAAACAATAGTTGCATTGTGGATTTTCACTTCAAGGACTGTTTAATGTTACTCTCCCGAACTGTTTTCGAGTTTCACCCCGAAAATAAAATTTGCTTTCAAATCAGTCGGTATAAATGTATATTTTCTTAGCAATACAAATGTTATTCCCTTTTGAACGAGAAATCGACAAAAAAATACACCCACGTTTATTTGAATCATTTACTCAACGAATTTCGAGGTATTTAAGACCTGACAATAATTTAGGTGTATCTTTTTATGCGCTTAATATGGACGCGAAAGTAACATAAAACAAAAACATATTTCCGACGATTGAAAACGTCCCAAATAAATGATAATAAGAAAATAACAAAAAATAACTTTTTTTCAGTTCAAATAACACATACATTGAGAATTCGTTGGGAAACAAAGAGTACAGCGGCTACGGGTAGAGCAACTCAATACTATATGTTTACTTGTCTTTTCATATTGTCATTTTACTGTCAGAAATATCGATGCATTGAATAAATCTTAATTTTAACATTTGTAAACAAATCCAACCATAGTTGCGAGTCTTACTTTTTTGCTTCTGATATTTTTATTGGTTGCTATGCGTCTTGGCTATTTCAGCATCAAAAGTTGCCAGTGTTTGGATGTTTTGCTGTCGTAATTATTCTTTACTTTGGCAATTCGTTGTTGTGTCACATGGCAGTAAGCCAATGAGCAGACCTTTCTCACAAACGTTTTCAACGAATAATTGTTTGGGTTCAAATTTTGAACAGAAAATCTATAAAACTGAACAGTGGCTTCCTGGAAGAACTTCACAGCAACGGCGACCTTAGCGTCCGGAAGAGCATGGAAAAATGTAAATGATTCAAAGAAGTGCACTTTTCAATCAAATTGACCAAAAAGGGATGTCGAATACTCTTCATATATTTAAGAGGATTAGAGAGTTTCACAAACTGTTTCTTGAGAAAAATTCATCTCATGAACCCTTTAATGTCAGACTCACGTGATACACGTACATGACTAGCAAAATATACACTGACCCGAACTTTTACACATACATTGCGTGCGGGGAATTTCAAAGATGAGAAATATTACAGGGTGAGTCAAAAAAAGCGGAACCCAAGCCCCCAAATTATATTTCATATTTAAAAAATATGTAGCACCAAAAATAATAATGACTGGAAAGCCAATTGCATCAGCTACTTTTGGATGAAAACATTACTGAAATTGGTCAATCAGTTAAAAAAATCACCATTTACACACAACTCTAAAACCAGTCTCGTCCAAAAAATGCGATTTCAACAATCGTTGTCACAATTGTCTTCAAACATCACCAGCGATGAAATCCTAGTTTAAACGTTAATATTATGCTACAAAGACCTTTTGAAGGCCTGTCTTTTAAAAAAGTAGATTTTCTAAATTATATTGCTTGCCTAACCAGGGTTGTTAATCAAAATATTGTGTGCTACAGCTGGTGACAGTTGTTATAGCAAGTATTCTGTGTCATTTTTTGTGTTATTCCAAAACACACAATAACACACAATAAATTAGGTTTTAGGGTCATTGCGTTTAAATGGTGATATTCTTCGAACGGATTGAGCAATTTCAATATTTTTTTCATATAAAAGTAGCTTTTGAAATTGGCTTTCCAGTCATTATTATTTTGGGTGCTACATATTTTTTTAAATATGAAATACATTTTTGGGGGTTTGGGTTCCGCTTTTTTTTGACTCACCCTGTATTAATTATTAATGCGCGTACGTGCTTGGACAATGTTTAAGTGTTTAGTGGGGAAACATCATATCTTTGGGCTAATATTTGACGATGATAGCCACTGGTTTTCTGATTATTTGCCTTGCACATTATACGCAAGCATGATCTGTTGAGTCACCGCGTACATGTGTCACGTTCAAGTTGAATAGCAGGCGACCCTACTTAATTTATGCTTGGGTTAATTCCGGTCTCGCTTCGGTGTGTTTGAGTATAATGTTTGGCGAACGTCTGGTGCACTCCGGAATATTCGCATTTTGTGTCCTTTAAACCGGAATGCGTAAACAAGATAACTGGTGAAGTTTGTACATTGCGACGGGTGGAGGTTATCGATTGGTCAACTGATTACTGAGCTCAGTAAGTTGTTTAAAGTTTTTGTTATCATTAACATTAATAATAATAATAATAATGTAAAATTCTCGATTCGAACCATAATACAACATTCCGACCAGTGATTTAAAGCAGCAGGCTACAACGAAACCACACTTGTCGCTAGGGAATATAAGCCATAGCTCTTCACGTGACATGTTCTACAAAATAATGTACGCTTATATACCGAGGTGCAAAGAAATATTTGCAGCCAGTACACGGTGTGCTAAAACGAGAGCTGTACCAACCTCGTTCCCATGGTGTCGAGCAGTACGCTCCCACCTGCTCTCTCACCATTGGATCATTGGCATGTTCAATAATCTTACACACGTATGCAAATTAGGAATAGTCTGGTGCCTGGCTGTGGTTTACATCAGCGTTTGTTTTTCTATTAGGTGTCGTCGTGGCGTGAATTATGAAAACACGATTATTTAAGTTAAACTCAGTAACAATTTTATCTAGTTAATATTCAGTATCACATTTCATATTAATATATAAAGCGAAGTGGAATAGGGAGGATTGTTTGTGAGGTGGAGTGGAAGTTATAATTCACAGCAAACAATATAATACGTAAAAGGACTCACACGTTGGAATTAAAAAACACCATGTATACGACATAAATCTATAACTGTGTCGAATCAGGATACAGGAAGAAAGCCGCAGCTAGCTGTCTTAGTGACGGATGCATTACAATGACATGAAGCAGACGGCAATCTAGTCGGCGTATAAAATGCAAACGAAAATCGATTCGACACAGACATATTTCACACCATGCAAATGTTCAATGTCATTTTATTACTCGTTCTGATACTCGGATGAGCATATAGACAAATACAGCTCGAAACAGTAGACAGATTGGTTAAAAAAAAACTGAAAGTGCAATAAAAAATGTATACAGCGTTAATACGAAAGCCCATTAGCGCCACTGCAAGTATATGTTATTACGAATTATATTATATCGTTATTACAGATTATTAATTCGTTATTACGGATTATTTAATTCGTTTTTGCGGATTATTAATTCGTTATTACGGATTATTTAATTCGTTATTACGGATTATTAATTCGTTATTACGGATTATTCAATTCGTTATTACGGATTACTAATTCGTTATTACCGTAATTACGAATTAGTAATCCGTAGTAACGAATTAAATAACCCGTAATAATATTACGGGTTATTTAATTCGTTATTACGGATTAGTAATTCGTTATTACGGATTAGTAATTCGTTATTACGGATTAGTAATTCGTTATTACGGATTATTAATTCGTTTTTACGGATTGTATAATTCATTATTACGGATTATTAATTCATTATTACGGATTTTTAATTCGTTATTACGGATTGTTTAATTCGTTATTACGGATTATTAATTCGTTATTACGGATTTTTAATTCGTTATTACGGATTAATTTCTTTTTTTCATCGGGGGGGGGGAGCAAAACATATTTCTCAACATATTCTCGATTTAATTTTTTAGAGGGGACAGGGACATTCCTCCCAACCCATTAAATTTACAGCAATATTACATTGCGCCTCTTTTTCTTTCCTTTTTTTCTCTTTGTTTTCCTCCCCCCCCCCCGCCTCCTCGCGACGCCCATGTCCAAAGCCTTCTTTGCAGTCGTATCATTGTTGTGGCTGCCAACAGAAAAAAAAAAGGAAACGCGGATATAAGAGGTCACTCCATTGTCTTTTGGGTCTGAATTTATATCATGAGTGTAGAATAATACTAATATCCTTTATTTGCCCTACTGTGACCTTGTTCACGAAAAGCTGGCGTTTTGAAGAATATAAATGATAAATAGTGATAAGTTTGTATACAAAGTTAATTGACCCCCCCCCCCCCCAGGGTACCAGAGGTCTGATATGCTCCTCCCACATCTGGAATTATTTGAATGGAAACCCAAATATCTGTAGAACATGTGTGAAGTTTCCATTCAACCTGTTAAAATGATTTGTTGTCATGGTAATTTAAAAGTCGGCACTCTCGATCTCATGCGCATTCTCATGTAAATTAAACATGGTCAATGTGATGGGAAGAGTTAACATTTGGTAAATGGACATTTTGCGACGAAGGTATGCCCTATTGACGTAAACTTGGTGTCAAAATAACCACAGGACATCCAAACAACTGTCAGAGAAACTTGGCGGGAATTTAACCCCATGCGCGCGGGAAGCGGTCATGGCTGCGGCCGCTAATCCTCATTGGAATGCAGTTGCCAGCAGTGTGGTATGCCGTGGCACACGGCTAGTGGGTAGTTCCACAGCTGCTGCTTTTGTGCAGTCTCGCTACCACACAAAGGCGGTGCAGTCATGCGGGCCACTTGCTCTCTATGTGTGGAGAAATGTCCCCATTACACCCCGTCCTTAAAGCCCCTGTCACACTTTCGCGTATCCTAATTCCTTAAGAGTTCCTTATCAAAAATTTTCAATACGCAGCCGTACGCTCAAAACGTCGAATTTTTTTGAATACTTTGACTTATGTGCGACGCACATCTAGCGTATAAGTAACGAATTCAGCGCATCCATTGCATATGAGATTCGTATGAGTTGCGTATGCAGTGCACAACATTATTTTTCGGGCTGCAAATAGGTCAGTATGCAGTGCGCATGCTGAGCGTATTCCGGACGCTCTCCAAGGCCCATAGATTTTTGCATTTTCCAGATAAAACTGTTCGAAATTTTGCTGTTACCATTTTAATCGTATTACCATGGAGGAGGGAAGCACCCTATAGATTTGTGTGTTGGGCACACTTCCACTTTTGTAGCATCACATTTTGTTACCATTGTAGTAGATTTGCTGCAAAAATATTCCGTACACTTGTGGGGCTAATGAGATGATCACTTTAATTGCATATAACTATGGAATATATCTGATTGGTTGTATATGTCTCCCTGAGAAGTGCTAAAGATTTGCATGTATCTGTTTTAGATGATGCTGATATTTCTGACCATGTTGGGCCAGCAAATAAAAATTTCCCAAATCAGTTTCTTGGATCCCCCTTTTGTTACACTTGGGAATATTGTGTGTCAATATAGAAGTAAATTATTATTTTGTTTAGTTAAACCATATTGAAGACCTGAACTTATGCTTTAATAGATACAGTGCAGTCATAAAACGGTGTAGGCCTATGCGAGCATGTCGATTGCAATTAAAGAAATGTTGTTCTTCGTAACGAGCAATTCGTGATGATAAGGGCGGATCCAGAGGGGCCAAAAGGGGCCATGCCCCCCCCCCAAAAAAAAACACCCGAAATCATTTTTTTTAATGTGACGTTGTAATAAAGGCAGGCAATGAGTACACCACCATCTTTTCCTAAAAACAATCGGTTAAAATGGTCAGAAATTGCCTCAAATCGCACCACAGAGCATCTCGAATCCAACAATTTTTCGGGCCCTTAAGCGTGATGTGTCACTCATGTGACTATAATTAGTTCTATATCAGTGGTCATTTCATAAAACAGGGCCTTGGCCTTGGCCTTGGCCTTGAGGGTTAAGCCTTGGCCTTGGCCTCGAGGCTTGAGGGTCAAAGCCTTGGCCTTGCCTTGGCCTTGAGGGTCAAAGCCTTGGCCTTGGCTTTGGCCTTGAGGGTCAAAGCCTTTGCTCCAACACTGGTACGATTCCAGGCTTGTTTCCAGTACGCTTTTACAAACTTGTGACCAAGCGAGCGCGCCACTACACCGTAACATTTGCCAGGTTAACACAGTATAGTTAGTCTCCGTTCAAGACGCTACACCTTGAGGATGGAACTTACCAAGTCAATATTTCTTTATTTATTTATCTATGTTTCTACCATTATCAGTCATGGCGTCTGGATTTGATGGGGAGGGCTCCCCCAACGACAGCTATCATAATCAATTAAAAGGGAAAACTCAGTTCTTCAAATCGCGTCGGTACACTTCAAGATGCCTCCATTTTCCCCAAATTTTTAAATGACAGAAAATTACAGAAAACAGCAGTATTATAGGTCGAGTTCTCAAATTTTGAATGCTGAAGCACAAGAATGAAGAAAACTTTTCTCTGATGAAGTTCTACTTCCAAATTCCAAGATCGCTAACCGCAGACTGAGAAGATGATCATTCTCATTATAGCAGCGGGGTTAAAACAATGATGCATAAAAAAACATCGAAATGCAAACGATTGCATTGAAAGTTCCAAAATCATTAAAACAAAAGGCTGAAGTTGTTTCATGATTTAATGGAAACAAAATTGCCTTAAAAGTCGAAAATATGTTGTTTGTATTCATCAAAATACAATCTAACAATTTACAGTCCACCCTATTCCGAAAATGGTATCGCCGAATATAGCGATGTGAGTGTGATCATTCTCATGTATGGCAATGATTTTATTTTTTGCTGCAATTTTCAGAAATAAATGAATTTGGAGGATTAGTATGTTTTAGCAAATATTGTTAAACTGACTTGTTTCACGTTTTTGGTTCAGAGATGACTGGAAATCCAAGAAAATCAACCGTGTTCTTGTAGACTGGTTCCCTGACCCCACTTAAGATTAAACGGAGCAATTAATAGACTTTGGGGAATTGTAAGGTCAGAGAATCAGTCTAGCAGGCTTGTACCCCTTCACAGGTGGTAATCAATTGCAAAGAAAATGCGGAATAACTAAATGTGAAAAATTAGTAGCAAATTTTTTTTAAGCCAGTTTTCTCCAACGCTGGTCGGCCGACCAGCGTTGGAAAAAAGTTTTCTTGAAAATTTCAGCACACCAGGAGCCACGATTTTACAGGGTACTTTAGACTGTCATTCCCTAACAATCAGTATAAAGATATTTCGTGATAATTTGAGATTTTTTTTTGATGTTTGCAACTGTTGTATCTTCCCTTTAAGAATTAACATACTAGTCTGAGGTGCATTTGCGACACAAGAGAGAAACCAGGACTGAGCAGCCATTCGTGTGACACCAAGACTTGGCATTCGATAGCAGGAATAAGTATAGGGTCATTGCAGTTCTATGTGAGGAAGCTATACATCGGTTTAGCCCCCATACCCGACCAACCCTACCTGAAACTCAGCATTTAAAAGAAAAGAAAAAAACATTCTAAAGAATTTCTAAAGAATTTGACCACCGTCCAAGAGTCTAATAGATTGATCGAGGTCCTCGACAAAAGCTATAAAAACTAGAGGTTGTAGGAACAACCACACGGTGTCGGGCCATGCACTACCGCAAACTTTTCCAAGCACATCAACTCGAAATGCATGTTTTAATCCATGTTTAACTTAGTCAACATGCCGTTAGTGGGCGCTGGCACATTTTATGACGTCACTGTAATATTTTTGTAAAGTACAGCCTAGGCAGAAATTCACATCGTTGAAAGCAAGTTCACATCTTCTGCCAATTTCAAATAAAAAGGCACTTCCGGTTTCGACCGGAAGGAAGGCTCACGTGATTTTGCACTTAATACCAAAAATTACAACCCTGCAATATTGTATCGATTGCCATAAAAAACAAAATCAAATCTGTAGCAGTTGATTTTATATTTATTTTATTTTCAAAGATTGAATCTAGAAACCTTTGATTACTTGTAATATGATACTTGATGACGTCATTGTGACGTTATTACCAGAAAGTTCAAGAGCTATTTTCACTGTGCTAAATATAGCCAAATCTTGATTATATTTATGACGGTTGATTTTTTAGCAATTTTTGAAGGTTTAAAGGTCTTTTTATTGGAACCTCCGATCTGATGACGTAATCAATTTTTTTCGCGCATAGGTCTTGTCTGCATAAAGGTCATCATGTACATTAATTTTGAAACGAATACTGCAAACTTCGCCACAGACATCAAGTGAAAATGCGTTTTTGACGTTTTTTAACCTGCCGCTAAAGGGCGCTCCAACTCTTCATGACGTCACCCATTATATTTTTTGAAAGGTCAATCCAGGCAGACACCTACATCGTTAAAAGCGAATTTATATCTTTTTCCACTTTCAAATTATTAGGCACTTCCGGTTTCAACCGGAAGGAAGGGTCATGTGATTTTACGCGCACAAGATAAAATGAAGAGCATGTATTATCATGTCGATTCCCGCAAAATTCAAGTTCTGGTCTGTCACGGTTGATTTTATACGAAATTTCAAAGATTAAATTTATTAGACTTTCAAGTGACGTCACGTGACCCGTGATGACGTCATAATGATGTAATTACAAAAAAACCACATCTTCAGTGGGTTGTGCATTCATGTATTGACAATTGAAGTTCATATATGTTTTCAGTTTGACAGACAATTCTGGAAACGAAATGTGTCTTGGAGAATAATAATAACATTGAACCCAAAGGTTGGGCTAAAGCCCAACACCTAAAAAATGGGAGAAAAATACATGTAATGAAAATTTGACGGTACCCCTGCACGCGAGCGTGGGTTGAAAGCCCCGGATCATGTGACCACAGTGACACGGATGTCTCGACTGATTTCCGGGTGGTGGGGAGATGTATGTAATCTGGTGCAGTGTGAAATTTGGACCATTGGGTGTATTGCGCACGCCTGATTGATAATAATATGGCCGTGACCTAATGCTCCACTCGACATGAGCTGTTATTGCGTACTTTCATGTTATTGCGTGCTGCGGGAAATTCCACGTATGTGAAATTCACACAGTTTTGTTTGCAATAGCTGAACAATGTTCAGGGGACAGCTCGTCATTGCAAAACCTTCCTTTTTAAGGCCGTGTAGCATATGACTACGCATACAGCAGCAGATAGCTGGAAGATTTGCAATTAAGATGAATCGGGGCTTTCGGCCTATAATTGTACTAGTCATCTGCAATTCTGCATTCTAGCTTACATTTAATATGTGACTCAACTATGATATGGCAGGGCAAATACAGAATATGCTGTGAATTATCAGAGAGGCAACCCTCTCGAATTAAGAATTAACGTATTAGTCTGAGGTGCATTTGCAACTGTTACAAAATGCACCTCAAACTCTTGTGACAAGAGAGAAAACAAAACTGGGTTTAATTCGTGTGACACGTCAATACTTGGTATTCGATAGCAGAATTAAGTATAGGGTCAGCTAATTGCAGTTCTATAATGAAACTATACATGGGTTAAGCCCCGATACCCTACCAACCCTACCTATATATAACTCAGCATTTAAAAAAGAAGAAGAAATTCTAAAGAATTTATTAAGAATTTGACCACCATTTTATAGATTGATCGAGGTCCTCGATAAAACCTATAAAAACACCTAAACCCCGCTAAAACAGGCTAGGCATGCTCTTTAATGTAAAAACCAAAAAATGGAAGAAAAAATACACATAATGAAAATTTGACAGTTCCCCTGTACGCGAGCGTGGGTTGAAAGCCTTGGATCGTGTGACCATGCGTGACACGGAAGTCCCGACTGCTATCCGGGTGGTGGGGAGATGTATGTATAATCCGGTCCAGTGTGAAATTTGGACCATTGGGTGTATTGCGCATGCCTGATTGATAATAATCGGACAGTGACAGGTCACATGTGAGATTATCCGTCCGTATATAAAAGAGGCCAGAATTCACAGGGGTCCACATTTCATGTGACACCGGCAGAGTTGTTGAAGGCCCATCACTCGCATTTGGACCGCCCTGAAATCCGCAAGGAACTTAGTGTGCTTGTCCTTCAATATGGTATGGTAGATATTTTATTTTGGCAAATTTCGGTTACAACGACGTACAAATACAGACGGCCATTAATACTGATGTTCTATATTATAACGTATATTTCTTATACCTAGTATAATTCAGGACCTATAAGGCCTACATGTTTCCTGTTTTAAAATGCATACGATATTGTGTGATCATGGGCAGTTTTATAACTCTATCGCAAACGCAGCCTGCGTTCCTAAATTCCATTTGTAATCATTCATCGACCTGGCTGGAAAGGGTTTTTTTTTTGGGCGGCTAGATTGCTAAATGTTTAGTCTAAAACTGTGCAAACAGCAACGTTTTCAGTGTCTTTATAACACAAGAGCTGGCAGAGACACATGCGGTAGTTGCCTGCGCTTAAAAAAATACATAGTTTTACCCAAATCCATCTATTTGAATAATTTTGAATTATATGAATGCAGTTCAGCCCAAACTTTGATTCACTGCTCGCACGCGATTAACGTTTCTTATAATAAACTTAGGGAAGACGACTAGAGTAGAGGTAACCGTCTAATTAAAGTACATGTAATAGTGTGCGAGGCGTAGACTGCATGACTCTGGACATTTAGCTGGTTCATATTCACGCACGTCGTTAAAGCCCCTGTCACACTTTTGCGTATCCCAATTCCTTATGAGTTCCTTATCAACAATTTTCAATACGCAGCCGTACGATCAAAAACGTCGCAATTTTTTGATTACTTTGACATATGTGCGACGCACATCTAGCGAACAAGTAACGAATTCAGCGCATCCACTGCGTATGAGATGCGTATGAGTTGCGTATGCAGTGCGCAAGTTCGCCATCTGTGCGTTTTTCACAAGTTACGAATAAGTACAATGCGCTGCCCGCTCGCAGGACGAGCGGTACTAATTCGTGCAATACGTCGCTATGTATACGTCCAATATAGGAGGTCAGCGTATTGCCGCGTATGAACGGCTTATCCCTCACGAACACATAGCGTACTCGTACCGCGTTCGACCGATGCGGGACCGATGCGCTGCGTATTTATAACTTATGAGCTGCGTAGCAGCGTACGCAGCGTAGTTTTGTGCATGCCCAAAACTATCCAGCGTACTGGGCCGTACCATGCGTATGCCTGCGTACATAAAACTTACATAAAACGATAGAGATGCATATGAGGTGCGTATTGTGCGTACGACTGCGTATGAAAAAAGTCAATGCGCAACTCATAAGAAATTAGGATACGCAGAAGTGTGACAGGGCCCTTACCGTCAATAGGGAGGTTTCGCAAGCGAACGGATACGCTTACACTTACGTTTAGCTATCCGTATCCGTTTTTTACTCACGTGTAGCGAGCGAGATATACGTGTCGTCTGCACGTATGACGTCATACGCCACTCACTATCCGCTAAACGTGCAGACGACACGCATATCTTGCTCGCTACACGCAAGTAAAAAAAAACGGATACGGATAGCTAAGCGTAAGTGTAAGCGTATCCGTTCGCTTGCCAAACCTCCCTAATACTAAACGCATACCACGGATTCAACCAGCCAGCATCATGTAAATAAAAATATCTCTAGTGTGTATGGTCGACATTCTTTCATTGATTCAAACTTTTAAACTCAGATAAATTATTACTAATGATAAATGTTGACATACGATATTGATATAATGATTTTCCCCCTTGGAAGGAACAAACCAGCCTCTGCGTGTTTTGAAATATCTTGCTTTATAGGTATTGCCTCTATAAATTATTTTGCGGATGCTCTTCTTTGTAATGACAAGTTATTTCACAATTAGTCATGTCCCTACTTAGTCATCTACCCATTGTTGTGTCTTATCGTTGTGTGTACAAGTTGCGTCTTGTTATTGTTATGTGTTTGTGTAGCAGTGAGACCCGGATATACATGTTTATCAAATTCATTTTTATACCAACCTTGTTGAATGGTTTCATTGATAGTTGATAATACACCAGTAGTTGATCCTAACTTAGATCCTGATATTAACTTAGATGTTCCTGATATTGCTTGTGAGTACTATGATCAAGACCAGTTCTTGGATAATTTTTCTCGACCAGATTATTTTAAATGTCTGCATATTAATGCTCGTAGCTTGGCCAGCAGCATCTGTGATATTCAGCAGTATCTTAATATCCTGGGTGATGATTTTTCTATTATTGGTGTTTCTGAAACATGGTTAAAAGATATTGATGATCCCTTGGTTAAACTCAATGGTTATGCCATGGAAGGTTTTTGTAGACAACACAAACGGGGAGGAGGCGTGGCATTTTACATAAAAAATGATCTCACCTATAAGACACGCCAAGATATTTGTCCTAATACTGAAGACTTTGAGTCTTGTTTTATTGAAATTGAAAATTCTACATCAGGTAATATCATAGTTGGAATTGTGTGTAAACCCCCAGATGTTTCTTGTTCTAATTTTTCAGATTCCTTTAATGATACACTAGCCCAAGTACAAAACGACAAGAAACGGGTGTACATTATGGGTGATTTTAACATTAATTTATTGCTTCATGATACAAGTAGTAGTGTTAAAGATTTTATTGATACATTGTCACCCAATTCTTTTTTCCCGCTTTATCAACAAACCTACTAGAATTACTCCCGATAGTGATACGCTCCTCGATAATATTTTTACTAATGAGTTTTCAGATCACAAAACTGGTATTTTACTTACTGATATAAGTGATCATCTTCCCGTATTTGCAGTTGTAAATAATTACTCCAGAAATACCTCATCTAATTTGAATACGTCCAGACGTGATTTCAGCGACACTAATATTCAGCATTTTATTCAAGATCTTTTAGATATTAATTGGGATTTCATCACTAATTTTGACAGTGTCAATGATTCTTATTCACATTTTCTAGAGTATGTTCTTCATTTTTACAACAAGCATTTTCCTGAGAAAGAAATTAATACTCGCTTCAATAGGAACAAGTCATCTTGGTTAACTGAAGGAATTTATAATTGTATTAGAAGGAAAAACTACCTGTTTTGTACAGAAAATATCTTGACAACCCCACAAATCATACTTAGCATGTGTACACTCAGTATAAAAATATCCTTACTGGTTTGATAAAACGTGCTAAGAAGAATTATTTGCGCCACAAATTTAATAGTGAAAGGAATAATATCAAAGGCACCTGGAGACTTATTAATTCTTTATTGAATAAATCTAAGTCCAACACTAATCTATCTTATTTTGTGCATAATGGTGAAAATACTGATGATGCATATAGTATTGCTAACCATTTTAACGATTAGTTTGTTAACATTGGAAACAGGATAACCAGCAACCTTCCATTGTCTGATCGTTCTTATCGTTCCTTTCTTGGAGACAGGTGTTCTCATTCTATATTTTTGAATCCTGCTAAGCAAGCAGAAATTGTGAACGTGATTAACAAATTCCCTAATGGTAAAGCCCCAGGCCGGGATGGTTGAGTTCCTTTGTTGTTAAAAAGGCCAGGAATGCTTTAGCTATACCACTTGCTCTGCTCTTTAATCAATCAATTTCTAAGGGAGTCTTTCCTGACGAATTGAAAATTGGTAAAGTGGTTACCATACACAAAGGCGGTAGTAGACCCGAGTTCACTAATTATAGACCTATTTCTATTTTACCTGTTTTTTTCCAAGTTATTTGAAAAACTTGTGTTCAGTCGCACGATTGCATTTATTAATAAGTATGGCCTCTTGTCTCAATCTCAATACGGCTTTAGAGCAAACCGCTCTACAGAGTTGGCTATACTTGATGTGTTAAGTAAAATCATCGATGCCTTGGAGAACAAGCAGTTTTCTGTCGGTTTTTTCCTGGACCTGTCCAAGGCCTTCGACTCTGTTAGGCCAAAAAAAGTCTCCGGTTTCTGGTATGGAGCTTGCCCAAAAAGTGGTGCGGCGACGCGGCTTTTTTTTTTTTTACCTGATATTTTGCTTCAAATGTCGGCTGATGACTGCAAATGGTGCCCGACTAAACTTAGTGCAAATATATGGGAGTTCAGAGAGGCCACATACAGCTTATTCTCGACCATAACCCAATCTAAAAACACGTTAAAATTGTGCAGCAGCAGGATTCCAGTCAAACCAGTGAGTTTGGCGGTTTTGAGACGTCATCTTTCATTGAAAAAAAACTTTTTCATTTTGCCGACGCGCATGGCTACAGCGACGCGCGCGCATACCAGAAACCGGAGACTTTTTTTTTGGCCTTAACCATGACATCCTTTTAAATAAATTGGAGCATTTTGGTGTCCGAGGGTTGGCCTTGGACTGGTTCAGAAGTTATGTATCAAATAGAAGGCAGTTTGTTTCTTATAATTTACATCACTCATTAGAACAGTCCATCACTCAAGGACTTGTGTTAGGTCCATTACTATTTATTATTTATGTAGCGGTACGCCAGTAAGGAGGTCCGCTCAAATGATTAGATTTAAGGACGCCAAGGACAAATCAAGAAAAACAGAAACAAATCAAAGCAGAAGTCAAATTATGCTTGGTCTCATGAACTTGTTCACACAAATCGATTACAGTAGTTTAAATTAACACATGATCTCAATTTGAACTCTCAAAAACTGTTACAAAAAGTATTGATAAGATAATAGGTCAGTTTCTAGCTCTATAAATTGTGACACAGTTGCCAATGATAAAATATATTAAATCACAAAGGTTGAATTTCTAAAGTTCCCAAATTCAAAGTGAGGTTCCTAAGACTCACTGGTTCTAATATTTTAATTAGGTTCCCCGAAGTTCCCCAAACGCCTGGCAAGTGTACGGCTGTGTTGTGAACTAGACCTCCATATTGCACCTGACATGAAACAGTCGTATTGCAATAAATCAACATGTGACACACGGTGATTAAAACTTTGAGATAACGAAGACTAATTCACCCCAAAATCAGTCCTTTCGTCAAGGCAGAGAACTTGCATTGTGACATTAGAATGTAAAGAATTACAAATTTCGCTCATTTGAAACTAAAATGTTGGTTTTCAAGCACAAGTTTTGTACACGATACTCACACTTTGGTATGCAGGCAGAAAAGGGCTAAAATTCGCGCGTTCACGGCACTGAGTGCGCGTTTGTGTACATTTTTCTGGGCTGTGTGCCAATTGTACGGTGCCGTAAAAGACGTCTCACTACATTTATATCAATGATATTTGTAGATCTTCTGATGTCATGTCTCTATGTTTATTTGCAGATGATACTAATTTAATTTACAATCACCATAATGTGGATACAGCCATCCAAAATGTTAATGTTGAACTTGTTAAAATAAGTAGATGGCTCATTTCGAACAAATTATCAAGTAATTTGCTTAAGACTAATTACATTATTTTTTGTCCACGCCAACATAAATACCAGGCCACAGTTTCTCTTAGCTTTGATGGTACTGTACTCAATCAAGTCAAGACTACTAAATTTCTTGGACTTTGTATAGACGAAAATCTCACTTGGAATCGCCACACTGATGTTTTATGTAGTAACATTTCTAAAAGTGTTGGGGTTATGAATCGTCTGAAGAATTTTGTACCTAAAAATATTCTTTTAATTTTAAATAATTCCTTTATTCTTTCATACTTGAATTATGGCCAACTTTCTTTTGGGGGATCTTCAACTGTACATGGCTCCAACAAACTTTTAAAGTTGCAAAAGAAAGCTGTTCGTATTGTAAATAGTGCAGGTTACCTTGATCATACCACTCATTTGCCAAACTTAATATTCTGAAACTGAATGATCTCTACCACCACCGACTGGGTATACGTATGTTTAAATATACTCACAACATGCTCCCTCCAATTTTAATCATCCATTCTCATTTACTTCTTCTGTTCATTTATATGAAACACGTAGTTCATCGAAAGGTGATCTGTTTGTGAGAAAAAATAGAACTTCCTTTTTTAGAAACAGTCCATTCAACGTGGTGTCATATACTGGAATGAACTCAACATTGGTTTAAAAGAGTGTACTACTGTGGTTTCATTTGCTAAAAAATTGAAAAAATACTTTAACTTAATACTTTAACTTAAAAAACATTTTCTTCTCTGCTTTGATTAGTCATTATTTTACACATTGTACCGGGTCTCACTCTAAAACCTATTGTCCTGTCTTAGTCCGTGTGTAGTTGTTTAAGTTTTGTCCTGTCCCAGGGAAAGGTACAAAAGCAGTGCTTCACCTTTTTCCTTTATGTTGACATCATTTAATATTTACACTTAATTACATACTGTCTGTGAAGAATGTTTTGTTTATACATATATATACTGTTTTCTGTCTGAATTGTTACCGAGGATGTCAATGTGAAAATTAATATCGAATTGTCATTAAAATGATTAGAACTTTATATTTCCGCTCTATTTCAGTCATGGCTTTCGGCGGTTGGTCTCGCGGTAAAATGTCCTATCAACCTCCTGTCTGTTCTGAAGATGGCAAAGTGACTTATGAGAGGAGAAGTATCGAAGTGGAGAGAAGGCGTCAGAGTTCAAGACCTAATCATGGCCACGCACGTACGCGTGTTGCTGATTTTACCAACTATGCAACGCGCACAGATGACTTAGATCCAAACATAACCGGTGCTAGACCTAAAACCTCTCCCCGCTTACAGAGGGAGAGTGATCGTGATGAGCAAACTATCAATAGGGGAGGTTATAAGCAACAACGAGCAATAAAAGGTCGCGGTGATTCAACTCAACAGAAAGAAGAGGTGTCGTTTCAGAAATCTGCCGAGCCAACTCGAAAGAGGCATTCGTACGGACAAACGTTTCAGTACCGTGGGGGATTCGAAAGACTTGATGCAGACAACAGAGGACGGTCAACACACTGTAAGCTTGAGGCACGAGATGGAGCAGATAGAGAGAGTTACCAACTGTACCGTAGAGGTCCTCTCGTGCACCACAGAAGCGAAACAGCACGTCTTGATGGAGTCTACCCGGGGATGAAGACCAAAAATGCACCTGATGATCAGTCTGAGACCACACATCAAATGCAAAGCATACCATCTGTCATGGATACAGAGAGACAAGAAGATAGGAACAAGAATGCACCGACCTGGTAAGTTTGATATCGTGTTGTATCATTCTTCAACCTATCTCTGATCAAGTACTTTCTAAAAAACCTCCCAAATAAAATTTTAAAAACATCTACGTTATATTATATTTATCAATTTACCACGCAATTAAGCTCTAATTCTCAGAACGTTTCAAGGAGTTTTTTGGAAGACAGGACATTTACTGGGTAAATAAAAACAACTCTCACCAGCTCGATCTTGGGTAGCTAGTCGGCCAATACTTTTATTTACCTAGTCAAAATCCGAAGCATTACAATTTTAATACTAATTTCAGCTTCTTACACTTATTACATTGTACGTCCTACAGTGATACTTCAGACAAAAGCTCAGCTGACGGTAACATGGCTAATTTGCAGCCAAAACTGGACACCACTGTACAAGAGAGTATCCCTGCTGAGCCATACAAAGTCAAGCCTAAGACTAAGACGCTTCCATTCACTGAGAAGCAACTGCAGAAGTTCTTGGAGGGAAAAGCCTCCCATGTTCTCTCTGATCTGGTGCAGAGGAAAGATGAATGCATGGCGTTATTAAATCAAGACCAAATCAGTGACAGTACATTGCAATTAATACTACAGGTTCTATCAACCTTGTGCTCATTAGATCATGTGTTAGGGCACATTGAAGAATTAAACGTGGTACTGACCATGGTAGAGTCCTCATTGTTTCTTAGTAAACACCTGACAAGGTTTTTGGTTTGTTTACCGGAACCAAGTGAAATCGACGGCGAGAATGACAACGATGTCTATAGGCTGGGTATGGTTGTGAAATTACTTCGATTGTTTCTGCAGAACAAGCCGAGTAGCTACTCTGAAGTAGGCGGGGCTTTGATTCTTCTTGAGAAGGTCGTAACGTCAGAATGCCTTATGTTAGACCTTCAGCAATTGAAGATTAGTTACCACGCAGTAGAACAGACTCAGCGAACAGCAAAGGAGAGCACCTCGGAGAAGCCACCGCCAAACAACTTCAGAGATATCCCAATCTTCCCGGAGAGCGGAGAGATTCGGCAGGTCACAAAGCCATTCCTGAGAAAGAACATCATCAAAGGCAGATACGAGAGCGTTGAGCACTACCTTGATGTCCAGTTCCGGTTGTTGAGAGAGGATTTTGTGGCGCCTTTGCGGGAAGGTGTAACCGAGTTCATGTCAGATACCAGTACCCGCCCTCAAGACATCCGCATCTACAACAATGTCTTTATTCTGAATCGTAAGATGCGAAACGGCAGTTTGATTTACACACTGACCTTTGACACGAAGCCTTTCAAACGTTACCACTGGGAATCAAGTAAGCGTTTACTGTATGGTTCTTTCGTCTGTCTCACGAAAGATAAATTCCAGCACATTATTTGCGCAACGGTGGAGAACAGAGACGTTAAAGATTTAGTCCGTGGAAGAATTGATGTTCGCTTCCTGAATGAAACTCGTAATCTGTCGGAAGGTCCGTACATAATGGCAGAGTCAGCAGCTTATTTTGAGGCATGTCGCCACGTGCTGCATGGGCTACAGCAGATTAACAAGCACAATTTTCCTTTCGAGAAATATATCGTAGATGTAGCTTCCACTGTTGACACACCAGCATACCTCAATGCTAGTCGTCCGTTTGGAAAGGACCTAAGGAATGACGATTCTGTCACGTATGACCTGAGTGTGCTTGATAAGAAGTCAAGTAAGGCGGCTAAAATCCCGGTTTTGAAGATCAAGACCTGGCCAAGCGCAGAAGACTTAAATCTGGATGAGTCACAGAAAGTTGCCCTGCAAACAGCATTGACGAAGGAGTTCGCAATTATTCAAGGCCCGCCCGGGACAGGAAAGACCTACATCGGCCTGAAGATCGTACAGCTTCTCCTTCGCAACGTATCTCCTCGTCAAATGTTTAGGTTGCGAGTTCGAGGTGGCACTCCGCCGCAGTCGCCCATTCTAGTTGTGTGTTATACGAATCATGCTCTGGACCAATTTCTGGAAGGAATCCATCACTTTGGTGAAAGCCGGATTATTCGCGTTGGAGGTCGAAGTAAGAGTGAGGTGCTACAAGACAGGATCCTTTCTTACATAAGACAAAATAGAAGAAAGGAAAAGCGCACATGTCGACGGGAAGTTGGAACTGTTTTGAGACAACTGCGGGAGGGAGATGAGACAATTCGACGTCTACTTTTCAAGATGGAACTGCCAACGAAAGTCTTACTGAACGTCAAGGCCTTGCGAGAATACATGACCAGTTCAGAATACAAAGCTCTGTTAATGCAACCCAGAAGAGGCAATGCACCTGAAGAAAATCCACAGAAGCTTTTAAACTGGCTTGGCGTGATTGGAGAGAGGAAACATCAAACCATCGAAGATGAGATTTTCAATGAAAATGCAGCGTACGGTTTGAGATGCACTAAACGCTGTGGTAAAAATCGTGATGTAGAACCGGTTGTGGAGCTTCAAAAGCCTGATGTGATGACTGACGAAGAGGCTAAAAGCGTTGAACGTGTCTGGTATCTTAAGATCTTTGATCGCTGGCGTCTGTACAGATTATGGGTCAAGAAGTATTTGGAAGATCTCAAAGTGGAACTTCAAAGGCAACGCCAGATTCATGATGACCTTTCCAAGCAGTTACAAGCTTTAAATTTGCAGAAAGGTGTTTGCCAAGAGCGAGGACGGAGCGGTTGGAAAGATCCAAGAGAAATAGAAATGCACATGCAAGACACGATTAAGGATATTCAATTTTTACTTCTAAAAATTGAACTGCCTACCAAGGTCCTCTTGAACGTGTGGGCTCTGCAAGGGTACATGACCCGTTCGGAATACGGAGCTCTATTGATACATCACCAACAAGGTAAGCCACCAAAAAAAGATCCGCAAAAGCTACTGAACTGGCTGGGCGTCATTGAAGCAAATGAGCATATTCAGGTGGAGGATGAGGGACTTCGCATTCAAATGGAGCGCGAGATCGACGACATGTACGAATTGGACATTATGATACATGAAGAACGTCAAGAATTCATTGAGCAGGAGATTTATTATCAAAATGCTGCATATGGTCAGACATGCATCAAAAGATGTGGCAAAAATCGTGATGAGGATCCAATTGTTGAGCTTCAAAAGCCTGATGTGATGACGGAAGGGGAAGCCGCAGGTGTGGAACGTGTCTGGTCTCTCAAAATATGGGATCGCTGGCGTTTGTACAGATTTTGGGTCAAGAGATATTTAAGGGATCACGAGGCAAAACTCCAAGAGCAACGACAGGAGCATGATTACCTTTTAAAAAGGCTACAATCTATGAATGGAGAAGAAGATCTTAAAATTCTTCAAGAGGCGAAGGTTATCGGCATGACGACCACGGGGGCAGCTAAATATCGAGCCCTGTTGCAGCGTCTTTGTCCACGTATCGTAGTAGTGGAGGAGGCTGCTGAAGTTCTTGAGGCTCATATTATCACGAGCCTGACTAAACAATGTCAGCATCTCATTCTGATCGGAGACCATCAGCAGTTGAGGCCAAACCCAACTGTCTACCGCCTGGCGAAGCAGTTCAACTTGGACACCTCTCTGTTCGAGAGAATGATCAACAATGGTATGCCTTGTCGATCGCTCACTCACCAACACCGTATGAGACCTGAAATCTCCAAGGTGATGAAGAAACACTTCTACACGAATCTCTCTGACGATGAATCTGTTTTCAAAATGGACAACATCAAGGGAGTGGCGCATAACATATACTTCATCGACCACCAACATCTTGAAAGTAAAAGTGGCGACAGCAAAACTAAATCCAATCAATACGAAGCAGAGTTTCTGGTTGGATTATGCAAATACTTATTACAACAGGGCTACGACCACTCTCAGATCACCATACTCACTGCTTACACAGGACAGTTATTTTGTGTCAGGGGCCTTATGGATAAAGCAACCTTTGAAGGAGTTAGAGTTTGTGTCGTAGACAATTTCCAGGGAGAGGAAAATGACATCATACTTTTGTCTTTGGTACGAAGCAACGAGGAAGGATCCATCGGATTTCTACGCACTTCAAATCGTGTCTGCGTTGCGCTGTCCAGGGCTCGGATGGGATTTTACTGCATTGGGAACGGGAGCATCTTGAAGATGACGAAGCTGTGGGAGGACATCTTAGCTACCCTGGAGGCTGACAATCGGATCGGTCCCTCATTGCCATTGGTCTGCCGAAATCATCCCAACAAAATCACACAGGTCACCTCGAAGGAGGATTTTATGGATATGGTTCCTCTTGGGGGTTGTGATGTACCTTGCGAGTTCAGGCTTCCGTGTGGTCATGTTTGTATTTTATTGTGTCATGGCTTTGATACCAACCACGAGGAATACATGTGCGAAAAGCCATGCGTACGAACATGTGACCGACAACATCCATGTCCGCTTGAATGCTACGAAGAGTGTAAATGTCCCGTGGAACTTACCAAAACGATATCTGATTGCGGTCACGTAATCCAGGTTCCCTGTCATGAATTTGATAGCATCACATGTCCTAAGCCGTGTCAAAAAAGGTTGTGCCATTATAGCCAGCATCGGTGTCGAAAAAGGTGCGGTGAAAGCTGCCCGGAGAAATGTCCCGAAAGGTGCGAGAGGACACTGTCATGTGGCCACTCATGTAGAGAAGCTTGCGGTGATCCATGTACTAGGTATTGTAAAGTTCAAGTCGAAAGGACCTTGCCAAAGTGTGGCCATACTGTTTGCATGGACTGTGGCGCAATGCCAGTTGAGAACGTGGGGACCAGAATGGGGTTTGATAAAGATCCTTACTTATGCAAGGAAAGATGTGAGAAGATGCTTGGGTGTGGGCATAGGTGTCCCAATGTCTGTGGTATACCTTGTAAGCTTTCTGAACTTCTACAAGTCTCATTTCGCAACAAATATAGCATATTTGGAAGTATATACAGTTTCAAAACATGCCACGAACCTGTGGAAAAGACTCACACATCTTGTGGCCACCGCGTGACGGTTCCCTGCCACAATGACATTTCTGGGGTGTCGTGTTCAAATCGCTGCGAAAAGCTGTTGCCTTGCGGTCATCGCTGTCCAAGGAAATGCTATCAAAAATGTCCGCGAGGAAAATCAGACACATTGTGTTATTACTCGTGGGACAATGAGACCGAGTGTCAAGAAGAGGTGAAAAAGAAGCTTCCAGGCTGTGATCACTACGTGAGCGTTCGCTGTTCCACGGATGTCAGCTCGTTCATGTGCACGGAAAAATGTGAGGAGGTGCTTCCATGCGGCCATCGCTGTCCAAGGACATGTAGTGAAGTTTGCCCGAAAAGACAATGGGATGACGAAACCTTTCTCAACGATTTTCGTAGGCACCCAAGGGATGTCAGGCGTACCTTTTGTCAGTGTGTCAGGACAAGTGTCAGAAGGAACTGGCTTGCGGACACGACTGTCCCAATAAATGTGGTGAACCCTGTCCACAAGCAAAATCACAGAAAATACGGAAGTTGCCGTGGGGCATTAAGACCGAGTGCCAAGAAGAGGTGAAAAAGAAGCTCCCGGCCTGTGATCACCACGTGAGCATTCACTGTTCCGCGGATGTCAGTTCGTTCATCTGCACAGAGAAATGTGAGAAGGTGCTTCCGTGCGGTCACCCATGTCCAAATAAATGCATCGAGCCATGCCCTGGGGATAGGACCTTTAAGTTGAGAGCCACGAGAGGTTCAAAAAATTACAGAAAACGTGCAGGCCCACGAGAAAGATGCGAAGTTATGGTCCAGAAAGCGATGCCATGCGGTCACAAGAGTAAATCCATGCCTTGCTGGAAGGCAGAGTCTTCTGCTCATATACCGTGTAATTTTCCATGCGGTGTTGTACTTAAGTGTGGTCATAGGTGCACTGGTAATTGTGACAGCTGTAAGCAGGGCACACAACACAAACCGTGTCCTAAATCATGCAACAGGCAGCTCCTCTGTGGCCACAATTGCACTGGTTCATGTGGTGGCTGTTGCTCCCCAGATTGTAGGAGATGCCGTGATGACTTGAGACAGGGTTCCAGTCAAGATTTGACGTCATCTTCACCTTGTAAACACAATGTCACGCATCGATACCTGAAGACGAATGCATGTTTCCGACCTTGCAACCAAAAACTGAAATGCAAACATCCCTGCATTAGTGTGTGCGGTGAACCGTGCCCTCCTTTTTGCAATGTCTGCGACAAAAAGAGTGTTCGAACCAATTTACCCAAAGGACAGTTTCATCCCAGGGATATGTACGTCTATCTCCCAGACTGTAAGCACCTATGTCAGGTGCAGTCCCTGGATAGGACGGTTGCAGCTGTCAAGAACACCATTGATAAAAACTGCTTTCAGATTCGGTACGTCCTGTGTCCGAAATGCAAGGAGCCAATTCGCCATTGTTCCCGTTATGATGGTGTTCTCCAGATCATGAGAGAGTCGATAAATACAGCCAGACATATTTGCCGTCAAAATAGCATAGCTTTGCAGAAGAATGATGGCGCTACGACACCCTTGTCATTTACTGCGGGCAAATGGATGAGATGTCGTCGAGGTCACGTTTTCCATCTAGAGGAAGGCAGCAGCAAAGTAGGGGGAGGCCAGGAACCAATTGCCTGCCCAGAGTGCTTAAAACAAAAGAGCAGTTAGACTTGTCGATTTGACTAGAATCTGAAACCGCGTCCTTCACGCAGTTATCCAACGCAAATCAAAGGTAGAATTGGCTTGACATTTACTCCTTCACGTGAGGTAATGTGCAGGAACCGTGGCGTATTGTGTGGCGTATACGTGTGATGTATCATGTGTGGCGGAATTTGAGATGGAATACGCACGAAAAGCCCAGGGTGCAGATCGAGCGTGCTTCTCGTGTTAACACGAGTTTACACCGGAGCGCCCAAACGGCAGGAGTACGACCCGCGGGTTCAGTATGCTCTCCGTCATACCGGGAGAATACTCTTGCACCTAGAGTAATGCGCACGCAACATTTTCCTGCACTCGGGACTAACGAGAGTATAACCATTGATGGAGATCAATGAGTATAACACGCTCGAACGCACCCCGAAAGAGTGGCGTGTGGCAGTCACGTGGTATACATACGCACGTGTGCGTGTAACAGGCGCAGAGTGCGCCTGGCCAATTTTCATTTTATAACAACACTGTATTAAATTGTGTTTATTCACTGAATAATCAATAAATAAAACCAAATTGTGCTGGGGTGTTTTTTGGCGCTAATAAGTGAAAATGGTTTATACAATATAATCAATATTATGGTGAAAGCGTAGCGTATTAGGCGTATGAGCCTAGTTTCTTTTTACCAGAACTTGTATCTGAAAAGATATTCACACTAAGTTTCGTTTAATTGAATATGCAGTAGCTCATTTGTTTTTAAACTAGATGAGATTTGTATGAGTATTAGATATTTAGAATCTAATTCCGGAATGTAAACGTTACTTAATATTTACTTGCAAATTAAAACACAACAAATGCACTCAGTAACAATTGGGATTTTAACTGAAGCGTTAATATTTGAAAATCAAAAAACTGAACTAAGATTATGTAAGTACGTTTGAACTTGTGTTGGCCGTATATTTGGTTTTACAGGAGAGTGTGCGTAGTCAGATGTGTAATAATTACTGTGCTAACAGTACTTCATATCGGTACGCCAGTGAAAGGCAAAAGTAATATTAAAAAAAGCCAAAATGTACGTATATCCAGCAATGGACAAAGCCCTGAAATGATGGGCCTGATGTAAATATCAGACTGCACCCCAAATGATTCAAACAAGTAAATTATGACATGTACTGTCGGGAATCGGGTCCATGGACAATGAAAGGAGGTCATTTCTCGAGCAGAGTTTTTCGTATAAAGATATATCTGAGACTGTTAATTCAAGTCGATTATGTTGATTTGGAGAAATGGAATGTATTGTTATTGTTACTTCGTTTGAAGCTGGAACAATTATTAATACGTGTTTTAATTTGATAAGAAACTTTGAAATTGATTGCTACACGGCGTTTGTATTTAATTGTTGAGCATATTTCCAAAATTCAATTTGATGGTATTAAAATATTGATCTTTTACTTACATTCATTATATATTTACAGATTATAACAATTTATATTCTTGAGAAAACTGCTGTAGACAGGCATTATAACTGTGTATCCCTTTCTTGACATAGTGAAATGTAGATTTCATGACATATAAATAATAGATACAAATGATTTAAAATATACTTCATATTTTTGGAACACAACATAAATTACATAATAGGTTTGAGTTATTGTATCCAGTAGATTATTTGCGTATTTTAATATCGTTTCAAGTTTATGTTTAATGTTCATTGTCAAGTGGGGCCTCATTGTGATCCCTGTTAACCTTCACATCACGCAACAGATTAATATCTGACACATGGGCGTCGCCAGGATTTTTCCAAGGGGGGGGGGCCACAGCAATTTTTTTCCCCAAAATTCCTTAACTGTTTTATTATATTCTCAATTGATCATTTTTCCGGAGGGGGGGGGGGGGAAGTACCCCCTCTTGCCCCCCCCCCCCCCCTTCGCGACGCCCATGATCTGACATCATGTAGGTATTCAGTAACGAACTCCACATACCAAAGGTATTTAGTCTCAATGACTGTAAAATACTTTGCACTTATTGTTTGGGATCCCGACGTATATTATATGTACTATTTTATACACTATACTGTAATTCCATACACAGTTGGTGGTATCAGTAGATTTTTGGTGTTTTATATATCGTTTAAAAGTACGTAGTTTGATTTGTATTTTCATTGTAGGCAAAATCTGCCCTTTTCGTAATAGTTAAAATAATGCATAGTATAATGGTTAAAATAATATTTTACATTGCGAACTATTCAACATATTTTAATCCTACAGAATTGCTTAGAATGAGTTTTTTTCAGGCGTTTCAAGTTTGTGGCTAATATTCATTGTCAAAATGTAAACGTATTAGAATGACCCATTTTAATGTTCAAATTACGCAACGATTAATATCGGATGTGTAATTATTCAGCGGACGAACTCCACATAGTTGTTTACAATCAACACTGTCTCTCAACGACAGTAAACAACTTACTGTACTTTTTGTGTGGGATTCAGACGTTTTTGGTAGAATGATAGATCATTATTTATAGATACATCTAAAAATTAGTGGACATTCAATGTTGATATTGCAAATGGTTCTACGAGCTAATTAAGAAAAGTCTCTGAGTTTCGCAGGGAAGGCACACAAAATTAATGTAATGCAAGGATTTACTTCAAATGTACGATGGGAACTTAAGTTGTTTTTAAAAGATATCCATTGAGCTTGACGTCATATTATAAGTTTTGTGTAGGTTAATAGTGATGTTTAAAGACAATACAAAAATCGAGGAAAGAGATTGAAGTGGAGGCTCTTGTATATCTATGCAAATTTGTTTAGATCCAATTATGGTAAAGTCTTCCCTAATTTGTTTTTGGTTTGTATTTTTAATTTTTTTTAATTTTTTTTTCCATACATGTTTTAACAATTCTATGCATTTCAATTTTCTGTTAAAACTAATTTTTCATTGGTAAATTTCACTGCTTGTGTGTATAAAGGCACAGTTGGAAAAATGAAACCCCGTATGCCACTGTTCCTTAAAACCTCATTACGCATAGCTTAGGCACAAACAATAGCTGCATTGTGGATTTTCACTTCAAGGACTGTTTAATGTTACTCTCCCAAACTGTTTTCGAGTTTCACCCCGAAAATAAATTTGCTTTCAAATCAGTCGGTTTAAATGTATATATTTCTTAGCAATACAAATGTTATTTCCTTTTGAACGAGAAATCAACAACAATAAACACCCACGTTTATTTGAATCATTTACTCAACGAATTTCGAGGTATTTTCGACCTGACGATAATTTAGGTGTATCTTTTTGTGCGCTTAATATGGACGCGAAAGTAACCAAAAACAAAAACATATTTCCGACGATTGAAAACGTCCCAAATAAATAATAATAAGAAAATGAAAAAATTAACTTTTTTTCAGTTCAAATAACACATACATTGAGAATTCGTTGGGAAACAAAGAGTACAGCGGCTACGGGTAGAGCAACTCAATACTATGTTTACTTGTCTTTTCATATTGTCATTTTACTGTCAGAAATATCGATGCATTGAATACGAAATATAACAAATGTGAGAGCATTGAATAAATCTTAATTTTAACATTTGTAAACAAATCCAACCATTGTTGCGAGTCTTACTTTTTTGCTTCTGATATTTTTATTGGTTGCTATGCGTCTTGGCTATTTCAGCATCAAAAGTTGCCAGAGTTTAGATGTTTTGCTGTCGTAATTATTCTTTACTTTGGCAATTCGTTATTGTTTTTGGAACCCAAGCCCCCAAAATTATATTTCATATTTAAAAAATATGTAGCACCAAAAATAATAATGACTGGAAAGCTAATTTCATAAGCTACTTTTGGGTGAAAAAAATTGCTGAAATTGGTCAATCAGTTAAAAAAAATATCACCATTTTAAACACAATGACCCTAAAACCTGTCTCGTCCAAAAAAAAATGCGATTTCAACAATCGTCGTCACAATTGTTTTCAAACATCACCAGCGATGAAATCTTAGTTTAAACGTTAATAATATGCCACAAAGACCTTTTGAAGGCCTGTCTTTTAAAAAAGTAGATTTTATAAATCATATTGCTTGCCTAACCAGGGTTGTTAATCAAAATATTGTGTGCTACAGTTGGTGACAGTTGTTGAAACAAGTATATATTCAACAGTTAGGATCATGACGCGGTATTTGTGAGCAAATGCATGCTGGTGTGCGCGTTCAGCGTTGCGCGTATTGCGTATTGTACCAAAGAGAGGGCGCTACAGCGTTGGGTTCAAACATTTCGTGAAAGGGTGGTTTGGAAGAGAGAAATACATTTTCCTCCAGTTTTGTATTGAAAAAAAAAAGTTCAAATAGGCCTATATCAAATGACAAGGATCTATATGTCAGTTATATACAACAAATATTGAGTGGCTTTAAATTGTGAAATGGGAGGAATATTATCGCTCGGTAAAATCTTGACTTTTCCAGTTCACCCGGCTTCACCTCGTGAAATGGAAAAGTCCAGATTTTACCTTGCGATAATATTCCTCCCATTCCACGCTGAGCCACTCAATATTTGTATAATGTACGGACAATTGTGTATTGCGCGCGCATGCCTCATTGAAAATAAAAGGGCAGTTACAGGCCACGTGTGAGGTTAGAGTCCGTATGCTATAAGGTAAACAACTTAAAGGTATAGTTCATCATAATTCGTAATTTGTGCATTTTGTTTGTTTGAAGCAACAAAAGTGCCCAAGATCTAAAGAAGGGTGCTGAACAACTAACCTGATGAAGTTTCAGCTCAGCTTTAGCTGTATATTTCGAGAAAAACAACATTCTATAGGATCTCGATTTCAAAAGTTGCTGAATCATGTTTTGAATTGGGCCTGGATTCTGCGTCCGAGACACATTCTCACACTGAGCCGAATGCAGCTACGCGATGTCGCGCACTGATCCGACGAATTATAGCAACCGGGCGCGCGTGTGCGTCGTGCTAATGCTTGCGCGCGCTTCGCCGAATAACAAAACGAACTACTAATTTGAATTTCCTACGGTGCTTCTTAAGAAGCACCGTTGAAAAGGCCTTCTTTTGTTGAATTCTTCAAAATGACAGCTTGCCAGAAAGAATAATTTCACAGGGAGTTTAGTCCCCTTTCTATCTTTCAACCATGTATGTTTTTCAACAATAACTACGCGAGTTACTTTTTAGATAGCTGCAAATGATGGACTCTGGCTTTAAAGACCAGATTTCACAGGCGTCCATATTTCATGTGACACCGGCGTACGGACTCTAACCTCACACGTGACCTGTAACGCCCTTTTATTTTCAATGATCGCGCAATACACAATTGTTTGTACATTCTAAAATAGAGACCACATTTTACACTGCACCAGCTCTCCCCACCACCCGTGTTGAAGGCATATGATCAGCTATCACACGCATTCGAACCGCCCTGAAATCTGCAAGGAACTTGTAGTCAGCTTGCTCTTCAATATTATGGTATATATCTTCTTTTGGCAAATTTCGGTTACAACTACAGACGGCCATTAATACTGATGTTTTATATTATAACGTACATGTATGTTTCTTATACCTATAATTCAGGACCTAGGCCTACATGTTTCCTGTTTTCAACTGCATATCGTGTGATCACGGACAGCTTTATAACTCGATCGACGGCCTGCGTTCTTATTCCATTATTTTGTGTTCGTTTATACGGCCTGGCTAGAAAGAATTTTGTACGTTGTTGGTCACAAACTGTGAAAACAACCACGCCTTGATACTGTAACATTATTAAGATGCCAGAGACACCTGCGCTCTGCAGTTAATTGCTATAACGAAAAATACACGGGCAGGGTTGGCGATTTTTTTGATTTTTAAAAAAAAAAATTGGATTTAATTTATTTAAATCAAATTTTTAAAATTTAAATCAGATTTTTTAGATTTTTTTTACTTTCAAAATATTGATATGTCTCAAAATGTGTCTAAATCTCCCCATCCACCCTTACACCCATCACTAAGGAATTTATTTCTTCTACATGTACATGTACATGTAGTCTACATCATTGCTTCAATGGTACATTAATACTGAATACACTTTAAAGGTGAATTGCTTGATTGATGCAGCTGAAATACGTTGTGTGCGGATATGAATGAAAACTTGATTTACGGTATACCTGTACATGGTATGCAAAAAAATATGACAGTTCTCCATGGGCATGTTGATTTCATAAAAATGCTTCCAATTTCAAAACCCGCAGCCCTGATCCTTGTGTAACTTAGTGTTTGATTGATGGTCCTTCAAACAAGGTGGAGAACAGAAATCAGGCCCTGCACCTTTATTAAAAGGTATTATGTCAATCTCAATCTAAATTTCTATGGAGAAACGTTTAAGAATAGCACTATAAATTGGGACTTTTAATACACCTTTTGATGGTTCATGTAAGCCTACACCAGCACAGTTAATTCACATTGTTACTGTAAACAGAACAAGGAATGATTAAAGCAAACTTGAGTGTGCTCTCCTAAAAATTAAAAACTTTGAAGAAAAACTTTTAAACTCAGGTATTGACTTATATTTTGCAATCAAAACAACGATTTTGTGTCATTATGCAAAACCTGAATTGAGTCGATGGTGATGAGGTAGGGATGTATGAATGTGTTAACAACATCTTACACTTTGTAATTAAGTGGAATCAGTTGATTTAAATGATTAAAATGACCCTCAATCAATTGATTTTGCCAAAAATAAGATTTTTACAAAAAAGCGATTTAAATCAGTGATTTTTATTTTAAAAAAATCATTTGATTTCAAACGCGATGAAGATCAGTGATTAAAATCAACGTGATTTAAATCAGCCAACCCCGCACACGGGTTTTAGCCTCAAATTCCATCTGTTGAATAATTTTGTATTATAGGAATTTGCAGTTCAGCCCGAATTTCGGTTCACTGCTCGCACGTAAATAAACGTAGGCCTGATAATAAACTTATGGAAGACGACCAGGTAGACGTCTGAAGAAACAGTGTGCGAAGCATAGACGGACCCCGAGTCATTTTGCTGGTGAATTCACGCATATTGTAACCAGTCCATACTTCATGCACACCCGGTCAGCCAGCATTATGCAAATAGAAATTATCTAGGGTCGACATTCTTTCATTGATTCCAACTTTTAACATGACTAATGACAAATATTGACATTCAAATCACTAGAACTTTAAGTTTTCGCTCTATTTCAGTCATGGCCTTCGGCGGTTGGTCTCGCGGTAAGATGTCCTATCAATCTCCTGTCTGTTCTGAAGATGGCAATGCGACTTATGAGAGGAGAAGTATCGAAGTGGAGAGAAAACGCCAGAGTTCAAGACACGCATGTGTTGCTGATTTTACCAACTATGTAACGCGTACAGATGACTTAGATCCAAACATTACCGGTGCTAGACCTAAAACACATCCCTGCATACCAAGGGAGAGTGATCGTCACGAGCAAACTATCAATAGGGGAAGTTACGAGCACCGACGTACATTAAGAGGTCGAGGTGATCCAACTCGAGGGAAAGAAGAGGCGTCGTTTCAGAAATCTGCCGAGCCAACTCGAAAGAGGCATTCGTACGGACAAACGTTTCAGTACCGTGGGGGATTCGGAAGATTTGATGCAGACAACAACAGAGGACGGTCAACACACTATAAGCTTGAGGCACGAGATGGAGCAGATAGAGAGAGTTACCAACCGTACCGTAGAGGTCCTCTCGTGCACCGCAGAAGCGAAACAGCACGTCTTGATGGAGTCTACCCGAGGACGAAGACCAAAAATGCACCTGATGATCAGTCTGAGACCACACATCAAATGCAAAGCATACCATTTGTCATGGATACAGAGAGACAAGAAGATAGGAACAAAAATGCACCAATCTGGTAAGTAGGATATCGCTAATCTCTAATCAAGTAGTTTCTAAAAAAAAAATCCAAAATAAAATTTTAAAAACATCTACGTTATATTATTTTGATCAATTTACCACGCAATGCTCTAATTCTCAGGACGTTTCAAGGTGTACCTTTTCTGGCAGACAGGACATGGACTTAGTAAATAAAAACAACTTTCACCAGCTCAATCTTGGATAGTCGGCCAACACTTATATTTACCTAGTCATATTCCGAAGCATTACAATTTAATACTGATTTCAGCTTGTTACACTTGTTGCATTTTATGTCCTACAGTGACACTTCAGCCACAAGCTCAGCTGATGGCAACATAGCTGAGTTGCAGCCAAAACTGGACACCACTGTACAAGGGAGTATCCACGAAGAGCCATACCAAGTCAAGCCTAAGACTAAGACGCTCCCATTCACTGAGAAGCAACTGCAGAAGTTCTTGGAAGGTAAACCCTCCGTTGTCCTCTCTGAACTTTCGGAAAGGAAAGATGAATGCATGGCGTTATTAAATCAAGACCAAATCAGTGACAGTACATTGCAATTAATACTACAGGTTCTATCAATCCTGTGCTCCTTAGATCCTGTGTCAGTGCACATTGAAGAATTAAACGTAGTACTAACAATGGTTGAGTCCTCGTTGTTTCTTAGTAAACACCTGACAAGGTTTTTGGTTTGGTTACCGATCGAGGAACCTAGTGAAATTGACGGCGAGAATGACAACGATGTCCATAGGCTGGGTATGGTTGTGAAATTACTTCGATTGTTCCTGCAGAACAAGCCGAGTAGCTACTCTGAAGTAGGCGGGGCTTTGATTCTTTTGGAGAAGGTTGTAACGTCAGAATGCCTTATGGTAGACCTCCAGCAATTGAAGATTAGCTACCACGCAGTGGAACAGGCTCAGCGAACAGCAAAGGAACGCGCCTCGGAGAAACCACCACCAAACAACTTCAGAGATATCCCAATCTTCCCCGAGAGCAGGGAGATTCGGCAGGTCACAAAACCGTTCCTGAGAAAGAACATAATCAAAGGCAGATACGAGAGCGTTGACCACTACCTTGATGTCCAGTTCCGATTGTTGAGGGAGGATTTTGTGGCGCCCTTGCGGGAAGGTGTAACCGAGTTCCTGTCAGATACCAGTAGCCGTCCTCAGAACATCCGCATCTACAACGATGTCTATATTCAGAATCGTAGAATGGGTATTGGTGGTTTGGTCCACACCTTGGGCTTTGACACGGAGCCTTTCGAAGGTTACGACTGGGAATCAAGTAAGCGTTTACTGTATGGTTCTCTCGTCTGTCTCACAAAAGATAAATTCCAGCACGTTATTTGTGCAACGGTGGAGAACAGAGACGTTACAGATTTAGCCTATGGTACAATTGAAGTTCGCTTCCTGAATGAGACTCGTAATCTGTCGGAAGGTCCGTACATAATGGCAGAGTCAGCAGCTTATTTTGAGCCATATCGCCACGTGCTGCATGGGCTACAGCAGATTAACGAGTACAATTTTTCTTTTAAGAAATATATCGTAGATGTAGCTTCCACTGTTGACCCACCAGCATACCTCTATTCTAGTCGTCCGTTTGTTAAGGGCCTAAGGGATGACGATTCTGTCACGTATGACCTTACTGTACTTGGTAAGAAATCAAGTAAGACGACTGAAATCCCGGTTTTGAAGATCGAGACCTGGCCAAGTGCAGAGGACTTGCATCTTGATGAGTCACAGAAAGCTGCTCTGCAAACAGCAATGGCGAAAGAGTTCGCAATTATTCAAGGCCCGCCCGGGACAGGAAAGACCTACATCGGCCTGAAGATCGTACAGCTTCTCCTTCACAACGCATCTCCTCGTCAAATGTATAGAGGGATACGAGTTCGAGGTGGTCCTCCGTCGCAATCGCCCATTTTAGTTGTGTGTTATACGAATCATGCTCTGGACCAATTTCTGGAAGGAATCCATCACTTTGGTGAATGCCGGATAATTCGCGTTGGAGGTCGAAGTCAGAGTGATGTGCTAAAAGACAGGAACCTTTCTAACGTAAGACGAAATAGAAGAAGGGATAAACGGGAAGTTGAAAAGGTCCAGGAACTACTGCGGGAGGGTGATGAAAATATTCGACGTATACTTCTCAAGATAGAACTGCCAACGAAGGTCCTACTGAACGTCAAGGCCTTGCAAGAATACATGACCAGTTCGGAACACAAAGCTCTTACACACCGACCAGGCAAGGCATCCGAAGAAGATCCACAAAAGCTTTTGGAGTGGCTTGGTGTCATTGAAGAGGGGAACGATCAAACCATTGAAGACCAGATCTTTCTTGAAAATTCAGCGTACGATCTGCAATGCATTAAACGCTGTGGTAATAAGCGTGATGTGGAACCGGTTGAGGAACTTAAAAAGCCTGATGTGATGACTGACGAGAAGGCTAACAGCGTCGATTGTGTCTGGTCTCTAAAGATCTTAGATCGCTGGCGTCTATACAGGTTATGGGTCAAGAGGTATTTGGAAGATCACAAAGTTGAACTTCAAAGGCAACGCCAGATTCATGATGACCTTTCCAAACAGTTACAAGCTTTAAGTTTGCAAAAAGGTGTTTTCCAAGACAAAGATCCAAGGATAGTAGAAATGCACCTGCAAGCGACAACTGAGGCAATTCAATTTCTGCTTCTAATAATTGAACTGCCTACCAAGGTCCTTTTGAACGTTTGGGCACTACAAAGGTACATGAGTCGTTCGGAATACGAAGCTCTTTTGATAGAACGCCAGCGAGGTCAGGAACCACGAGAAGATCCGCAGAAGCTTTTGAACTGGCTGGGCGTCATTGAAGTAAATGAGCATATCCAGGTGGAGGATGAGGGGCGACGGATTCAGATGGAGCGTCAAGTCGATGAGATGGACGAAGACATTACAACACAGAAGGAACGTCGACAATTCAACGAGCAGCCAACTTATCATGATGGTGCTGCATACGATCTAAGACACATCAAACGCTGTGGCAAAAATCGTGATGTGGAACCGATTGTGGAGCTTCAAAAGCCCGATGTGATGACTGATGAAGAGGCTAGCAGCGTTGAACGTGTCTGGTCTCTAAAGATCTTAGATCGCTGGCGTCTATACAGGTTATGGGTAAAGAGGTATTTGGAAGATCACAAAGTGGAACATCAAAGGCAACTCCAGATTCATGATGACCTTTCCAAGCAGTTACAAGCTTTAAGTTTGCAAAAAGGTGCTTTCCAAGGGAGAAGCCAAGGACGGAGGGGTTGGAAAGATCCAAGAGAAGTAGAAATGCACCTGCAAGCAACAACTGAGGCAATTCAATCTTTGGTTTTAAAAATTGAACTACCTACCAAGGTCCTCTTGAACGTTTGGGCACTACAAAGGTACATGAGTCGTTCGGAATACGGAGCTCTTTTGATACAACGCCAGCGAGGTCAGGAACCACGAGAAGATCCGCAGAAGCTTTTGAACTGGCTGGGCGTCATTGAAGTAAATGAGCATATCCAGGTGGAGGATGAGGGACGACAGATTCAGATGGAGCGTCAAGTCGATGAGATGGACAAAGACATTACAACACAGAAGGAACGTCGACAATTCAACGAGCAGCCAACTTATCATGATGGTGCTGCATACGATCTAAGACACATCAAACGCTGTGGCAAAAATCGTGATGTGGAACCGATTGTGGAGCTTCAAAAGCCCGATGTGATGACTGATGAAGAGGCTAGCAGCGTTGAACGTGTCTGGTCTCTAAAGATCTTAGATCGCTGGCGTTTATACAGGTTATGGGTCAAGAGGTATTTGGAAGATCACAAAGTGGAACATCAAAGGCAACTCCAGATTCATGATGACCTTTCAAAGCAGTTACAAGCTTTAAGTTTGCAAAAAGGTGCTTTCCAAGGGAGTAGCCGAGGACGGAGGGGTTGGAAAGATCCAAGAGAAGTAGAAATGCACCTGCACGCAACAACTGAGGCAATTCAATCTTTGGATCTAAAAATTGAGCTGCCTACCAAGGTCCTCTTGAACGTTTGGGCACTGCAAAGGTACATGAGTCGTTCGGAATACGGAGCTCTTTTGATACAACGCCAGCGAGGTCAGGAACCACGAGAAGATCCGCAGAAGCTTTTGAACTGGCTGGGCGTCATTGAGGTAAATGAGCATATCCAGGTGGAGGATGAGGGGCGACGGATTCAGATGGAGCGTCAAGTCGATGAGATGGACGAAGACATTACAACACAGGAAGAACGTCGACAAATCAACGAGCAGCCAACTTATCATGATGGTGCTGCATACGATCTAAGACACATCAAACGCTGTGGCAAAAATCGTGATGTGGAACCGATTGTGGAGCTCCAAAAGCCTGATGTGATGACTGACGAAGAGGCTAGCAGCGTTGAACGTGTCTGGTCTCTAAAGATCTTAGATCGCTGGCGTCTATACAGGTTATGGGTAAAGAGGTATTTGGAAGATCACAAAGTGGAACATCAAAGGCAACTCCAGATTCATGATGACCTTTCCAAGCAGTTACAAGCTTTAAGTTTGCAAAAAGGTGCTTTCCAAGGGAGAAGCCGAGGACGGAGGGGTTGGAAAGATCCAAGAGAAGTAGAAATGCACCTGCAAGCAACAACTAAGGTAATTCAATCTTTGGTTTTAAAAATTGAACTACCTACCAAGGTCCTTTTGAACGTTTGGGCACTACAAAGGTACATGAGTCGTTCGGAATACGAAGCTCTTTTGATACAACGCCAGCGAGGTCAGGAACCACGAGAAGATCCGCAGAAGCTTTTGAACTGGCTGGGCGTCATTGAAGTAAATGAGCATATCCAGGTGGAGGATGAGGGGCGACGGATTCAGATGGAGCGTCAAGTCGATGAGATGGACGAAGACATTACAATACAAGAAGAACGTCAACAATGCATTAAGCAACAGACTTATCATGAAAGTTCTGCATATGATCCAAGATGCATCAAACGCTGTGGCAGAAATCGTGATGTGGAACCGGTTGTGGAGCTTCAAAAGCCCGATGTGATGACTGACGAGGAGGCTAGCAGCGTTGAACGTGTCTGGTTTCTGAATATTCTGGATCGCTGGCGTTTGTACAGACTTTGGGTTAAAAGGTTTTTAGATGATCACAAGACAAAACTCCAAGAGCAACGTCAGGTGTATAGCGACCTTTCCGAAAAGTTGGATGCTATGAATAGAGACGAAAATCTCGAAATTCTCCAAGAGGCAAAGGTTATTGGCATGACGACCACGGGGGCAGCTAAATGTCGGGCTGTGTTGCAGCGTCTTTGTCCCAGTATCGTAGTAGTGGAGGAGGCTGCTGAAGTTCTTGAGGCTCACATCATCACTACCCTGACTGAAAAATGTCAGCATCTCATTCTGATCGGAGACCATCAGCAGCTGAAGCCAAACCCAACTGTCTACCGCCTGGCGAAGCAGTTCAACTTGGACACCTCTCTGTTCGAGAGAATGATCAACAATGGTATGCCTTGTCGATCGCTCAGTCACCAACACCGAATGAGGCCTGAAATCTCATATCTGATGAAGAAACACTTCTACAGGAATCTCTCTGACGATGAATCTGTTTTGAAAATGGACAACGTCAGGGGAGTGGCGCATAACATGTTCTTCATCGCTCATCAACACCTTGAAAGTAAAAGTGACGACAGCAAAACCAAATCGAATCAATACGAAGCAAAGTTTCTGGTTGGATTATGCAAATACTTATTACAACAGGGCTACGACCACTCTCAGATCACCATACTCACTGCTTACACAGGACAAAAGTTCTGCTTCATGCGTCTTATGGATAAGGCAACCTTTGAAGGAGTTAGAGTTTGTGTTGTAGACAATTTCCAAGGAGAAGAGAATGACATCATTCTTTTGTCTCTGGTACGAAGCAACAAGGAAGAATCCATCGGGTTTCTGCGCACTTCAAATCGTGTCTGCGTTGCGCTGTCAAGGGCCCGGATGGGATTTTACTGCATTGGCAACGGGAGCATCTTGAAGAAGGCAAAGCTGTGGGAGAACATCTTAGCTACTCTGGAGGCTGATAACCGGATTGGTACCTCATTGCCATTGGTCTGCCGAAATCATCCCAACAAAATCACACAGGTCACCTCGAAGAAGGATTTCGCGGAAAAAGTTCCTCTTGGGGGTTGTGATGTACCTTGCGAGTATCGGCTTCCTTGTGGTCATGCTTGTACTTTAATCTGTCATGGCTTTGATAACGACCATAAGGAATACAAGTGCAAAAAGCCATGCGTAAGAATATGTGACCGACATCATCCATGTCCGCTTGAATGCTACAAAGAGTGTAAATGTTTTGTGGAACTTACCAAAACGATGTCTGATTGCGGTCACGTGATCCAAGTTTCCTGTCATGAATATGATAGTATCACATGCCCTAAGCCGTGTCGAAGGTTGTGCCATGATAGTCAGCATCAGTGTCGAGAACTGTGTGGTGAAATCTGCCTGGAGAACTGTCCTGAAAAGTGCGAGCGAACTCTGCCATGTGGTCACTCATGTAGAAATGCTTGCGGTGATCTATGTACTGCGTATTGTAAAATTCGAGTCGACAGGACACTGACCAAGTGTGGCCACACTGTTCGCATGGATTGTGGTAAACAACCCGGCGAGTATAATTGCAAAGTGAGAGTTTGGAGAGATCTGCCAAACTGTAATCACCGGGCTGAAATGAATTGCCATAAAGATCCAGAGACTATACAGTGTCGGGGAAAATGCGAACGAGTGCTTGAATGCGGTCATCCATGTGAAAAGCTGTGTTGGGAATCATGTACTACGTTTTGCAGAGTAGAAGTGGAGAGAACTTTACCAAAGTGTGGCCATACCGTTAGCATGGACTGTGGCGCAAAACCAGATACGAGGAAGTTGGGTAAAATAATGTACGGACCTTCTACGGACGATCCGTACACGTGCAAGGAAAGATGTGAGAAGATGCTTGAGTGTGGGCATAGGTGTCCAAATGTCTGTGGTATACCTTGTATTAAGTTACCGTCACACTACCGTTATCTAAGATTTAGAATGAATGTCAAAGCATGCGACGAACCTGTGGAAAGGACCTACACATCTTGTGGCCACCGCGTGAGGGTTCCCTGCCACAAGGACATTTCGGATGTGCCGTGCTCAGATCGCTGCGAAAAGTTGTTGTCTTGCGGTCATCGCTGTCCAAGGAAATGCTATAAAAAATGCCCGCGTGAAACAATAGATGAAAAGACCATTTACACGAAAGCTCGTCAATCAATTGCGGCAGTGGGGGCATACCTTTTGTCAAGGTGTCAGGAGAGTTGCGAGAGGGAGCTGCCCTGCGGTCATAAATGTCCTAATAAATGTGGTGAACCCTGTCCACCTGTACAAGTCGAAGCAATAAAAATATACCTGTATAATGAGTGTCAAGAAGAGGTAAAAAAGAAGCTTCCGGGCTGTGATCACTACGTGAGTGTTCGCTGTTCCGTGGATGTCAGTTCGTTCATGTGCGAGGAGAAATGCGAGGAAGTGCTTCCATGCGGCCACCGCTGTCCAAGGAAATGCAGTGAAGTTTGCCCGAAGAGACAACGGGATGACGAAACCTTTCTCAAGGGTGTTCTTGGGCACCCGAGGGATGTCAGGGCGTACCTTTTGTCAGTGTGTCAGGAGAAGTGTCAAAGGGAACTGGCTTGCGGACACGACTGTCCAAATAAATGTGGTGAACCCTGTCCACCGGTAAAATCACAAAAAATACGGAAGTCGCCTAGGGGCATTAAGACCGAGTGTCAAGAAGAGGTGAAAAAGAAGCTTCCGGGCTGTGATCACCACGTGAGCGTTCGCTGTTCCGCGGATGTCAGTTCGTTCATCTGCACAGAGAAATGTGAGAAGGTGCTTCCGTGCGGTCACCCATGTCCAAATAAATGCATCGACCCATGCCCTGGGGATAGGACCTTTAAGTTGAGAGCCACGAGAGGTTCCAAAAAATACAGAAAACGTACAGGCCCACGAGAAAGATGCGAAGTTGTGGTCCAGAAAGCGATGCCATGCGGTCACAAGACTAAATCCATGCCTTGCTGGAAGGCAGAGTCTTCTGCTCATATACCGTGTAATTTTCCATGCGGTGCTGTACTTAAGTGTGGTCATAGGTGCACTGGTAATTGTGACAGCTGTAAGCAGGGCACACAACACCAACCGTGTCCTAAATCATGCAACAGGCAGCTCCTCTGTGGCCACAACTGCACTGGTTCATGTGGTGGCTGTTGCTCACCAGATTGTAGGAGATGCCGTGATGACTTGAGACAGCGTACCAGTCAAGATTTGACGTCATTTTCACCTTGTAAACACAATGTCACGCATCGATACCTGAAGACGAATGCATGTTTCCGACCTTGCAACCAAAAACTGAAATGCAAACATCCCTGCATTGGTGTGTGCGGTGAACCATGCCCTCCTTTTTGCAATGTCTGCGACAAAAAGAGTGTTCGAATCAATTTACCCAAAGGACAGTTTCATCTAAGGGATATGTACGTCTATCTCCCAGACTGTAAGCACCTGTGTCAGGTGCAGTCCCTGGATAGGACGGTTGCAGCTGTCAAGAACACCATTGATAAAGGCTGCTTTCAGATTCGTTACGTCCTGTGTCCGAAATGCAAGGAGCCAATTCGCCATTGTTCCCGTTATGATGGTGTTCTCCAGATCATAAGAGAGTCGATAAATACAGCCAGACAGATTTGCCGTCAACATAGCATAGCTTTGCAGAAGAATGATGGCGCTACGACACCCTTGTCATTTACCGCGGGCAAATGGATGAGATGTCGTCGAGGTCACGTTTTCCATCTAGAGGAAGGCAGCAGCAAAGTAGGGGGAGGCCAGGAACCAATTGCCTGCCCAGAGTGCTTAAAACAAAAGAGCAGTTAGACTTGTTGATTTGACTAGAATCTGAAACTGCGTCCTCAACGCAGTTATCAAACGCCAATCAAAGGTAGAATTGGCTTGAGATTAACTCCTTCACGTGAGGTAATGTGCAGGAACCGTGGCATTTGTGCGGGTTCAGTATGCTCTCCGTCATACCGGGAGAATACTCTTGCACAGAGAGTAATGCGCACGCAACATTTTCCTGCACTCGGGAGTAGCAAGAGTAACACGCTCGAACGCACCCCGAAAGAGTGGCGTGTGGCAGTCACGTGGTATACATACGCACGTGTGCGTGTAACAGGCGCAGAGTGCACCTGACCAATTTTCATTTTATTACAACACTGTATTACATTGTGTTTATTCACTGAATAATCAATCAATAAAACCAAATTGTGCTCGGGTGTTTTTTTGGCGCTAATAAGTGAAAATGGTGTATACAATATAATCAATATTATAGTGAAAGCGTAGCGTATTAGGCGTATGAGCCTAGTTTCTTTTTACCAGTACTTGTATCTGAAAAGATATTCACACTAAGTTTCGTTTAATTGAATATGCAGTAGCTCATTTGTTTTTAAACTAGATGAGATTTGTATGAGTATTAGATATTTAGAATCTAACTCCGGAGTGTAAATGTTACTTAATATTTACTTGCAAATTAAAACACAATAAATGCACTAAGTAACAATTGGGATTTTAACTGAAGCGTTAATATTTGAAAATCAAAAAACTGAACTAAGCTTATGTAAGTACGTCTGAACTTGTGTTGGCTGTATATTTGGTTTTACAGGAGAGTGTGCGTAGTCAGATGTGTAATAATTACAGTGCTAACAGTACTTTATATCGGTACGACAGTGAAAGGCAAAAGTAATATTAAAGGTGTTTTTCGTCCGAAGATAGCCAAAATGTACGTATATCCAGCAATGGACAAAGCCCTGAAATGATGGGCCTAATGTAAATATCAGACTGCACCCCAAATGATTCAAACAAGTAAATTATGACATGTACTGTCGGGAATCGGGTCCATGGACAATGAAAGGAGGTCATTTCTCGAGCAGCGTTTTTCGTATAAAGATATATCTGAGACTGTTAATTCAAGTCGATGATGTTGATTTGGAGAAATGGAATGTATTGTTATTGTTACTTCGTTTGAAGCTGGAACAATTATAATACGTGTTTTAATTTGATAAGAAACTTTGAAATTGATTGCTACACGGCGTTTGTATATAATTGTTGAGCATATTTCCAAAATTTAATTTGATGGTATTAAAATATTGATCTTTTACTTACATTCATTATATATTTACAGATTATAACAATTTATATTCTTGAGAAAACTGCTGTAGACAGGCATTATAACTGTGTATCCCTTTCTTGACCTAGTGAAATGTAGATTTCATGACATAAATAATAGATACAAATGATTTAAAATATACCTCATATATTTGGAACACAACATAAATTACACAATAGGTTTGAGTTATTGTATCCAGGAGATTATTTGCGTATTTTAATATCGTTTCAAGTTTATGTTTAATGTTCATTGTCAAGTGGGGCCTCATTGTGATCCCTGTTTACCTTCACATCACGCAACAGATTAATATCTGACACATGGGCGTCGCCAGGATTTTTCCAAGGGGGGGGGTGCCGAAGCAATTTTTTCCCCAAAATTCCTGAACTGTTTCATTATATTCTCAATTTGTCATTTTTCCGGAGGGGGGGGGGAAGTACCCCCCTTGCCCCCCCCCCCCCCCCCCCCCTTCGCGACGCCCATGATCTGACTTCATGTAGGTATTCAGTAACGAACTCCACATACCAAAGGTATTTAGTCTCAATGACTGTAAAATACTTTGCACTTATTGTTTGGGACCCCGACGTATATTATATGTACTATTTTATACACTATACTGTAATTCCATACACAGTTGGTGGTATCAGTAGATTTTTGGTGTTTTATATATCATTTAAAAGTACGTAGTTTGATTTGTATTTTCATTGTAAGCAAAATCTGCCCTTTTCGTAATAGTTAAAATAATGCATAGTATAATGGTTAAAATAATATTTTACATTGCGAACTATTCAACATATTTTGATCCTACAGAATTGCTTAGAATGCGTTTTTTTTTTCAGGCGTTTCAAGTTTGTGGTTAGTATTCAGTGTCAAAATGTAACGGATTAGAATGACCCATTTTAATGTTCAAATCACGCAACGATTAATATCGGATGTGTAATTATTCAGCGGACGAACTCCACATAGTTGTTTACAATCAACACTGTCTCTCAACGACAGTAAACAACTTACTGTACTTTTTGTTTGGGATTCAGACGTTTTTGGTAGAATGATAGATCATTATTTTATAGATACATCTAAAAATTAGTGGACATTCAATGTTGATATTGCAAATGGTTCTACGAGCTAATTAAGAAAAGTCTCTGAGTTTCGCAGGGAAGGCACACAAAATTAATGTAATGCAATGATTTACTTCAAATGTACGATGGGAACTTAAGTTGTTTTTAAAAGATATCCATTGAGCTTGACGTCATATTATAAGTTTTGTGTAGGTTAAAAGTGATGTTTAAAAACAATACAAAAATCGAGGAAAGAGATTGAAGTGGAGGCTCTTGTATATATCTATGCAAATTTGGTTAGATCCAATACATGGTAAAGTCTTCCCTAATTTGTTTTTGGTTTGTATTTTTAATTTTTTCTTAATTTTATTTTATTTTATACATGTTTTAACAATTCTATGCATTTCATTTTTTCTGTTAAAACTAATTTTTCATTGGTAAATTTCACGGCTTGTGTGTATAAAGGCACAGTTGGAAAAATGAAACCCCGTATGCCACTGTTCCTTAAAACCTCGTTCAGGCACAAACAATAGTTGCATTGTGGATTTTCACTTCAAGGACTGTTTAATGTTACTCTCCCGAACTGTTTTCGAGTTTCACCCCGAAAATAAAATTTGCTTTCAAATCAGTCGGCATAAATGTATATTTTCTTAGCAATACAAATGTTATTCCCTTCTGAACGAGAAATCGACAAAAAAAATACACCCACGATTATTTGAATCATTTACTCAACGAATTTTGAGGTATTTTAGACCTGACAATAATTTAGGTGTATCTTTTTGTGCGCTTAATATGGACGCGAAAGTAACCTAAAACAAAAACATATTTCCGACGATTGAAAACGTCCCAAATAAATGATAATAAGAAAATAACAAAAAATAACTTCTTTTCAGTTCAAATAACACATATATTGAGAATTCGTTGGGAAACAAAGAGTACAGCGGCTACGGGTAGAGCAACTCAATACTATGTTTACTTGTCTTTTCATATTGTCATTTTACTGTTAGAAATATCGATGCAATGAATACGAAATAAAACAAATGTGAGAGCATTGAATAAATCTTAATTTTAACGTTTGTAAACAAATCAAACCATAGTTGCGAGTCTTACTTTTTTGCTTCTGATATTTTTATTGGTTGCTATGCGTCTTGGCTATTTCAGCATCAAAAGTTGCCAGTGTTTAGATGTTTTGCTGTCGTAATTATTCTTTACTTTGGCAATTCGTTATTGTTTCACATGGCAGTAAGCCAATGAGCAGACCTCACAAACGTTTTCAACGAATAATTGTTTGGGTTCAAATTCTGAACAGAAAACCTATAAAACTGAACAGTGGCTTCCTGGAAGAACTTCACAGCAACGGCAACCTTAGCGTCCGGAAGAGCATGGACAAATGTAAATGATTCAAAGAAGTGTACTTTTCAATCAAATTGACCAAAAAGGGATGTCGAATACTCTTCATATATTTAAGAGGATTAGAGAGTTTCACAAAATGTTTCTTGAGAAAAATTCATCTCATGAACCCTTTAATGTCAGACTCACGTGATACACGTACATGACTAGCAAAATATACACTGACCCGAACTTTTACACATACATTGCGTGCGGGGAATTTCAAAGATGAGAAATATTACAGGGTGAGTCAAAAAAAGCGGAACCCAAGCCCCCAAATTATATTTCATATTTAAAAAATATGTAGCACCAAAAATAATAATGACTGGAAAGCCAATTGCATCAGCTACTTTTGGATGAAAACATTACTGAAATTGGTCAATCAGTTAAAAAAATCACCATTTACACACAACTCTAAAACCAGTCTCGTCCAAAAAATGCGATTTCAACAATCGTCGTCACAATTGTCTTCAAACATCACCAGCGATGAAATCCTAGTTTAAACGTTAATATTATGCTACAAAGACCTTTGAAGGCCTGTCTTTTAAAAAAGTAGATTTTCTAAATTATATTGCTTGCCTAACCAGGGTTGTTAATCAAAATATTGTGTGCTACAGCTGGTGACAGTTGTTGAAGCAAGTATTCTGTGTCATTTTTTGTGTTATTCCAAAACACACAATAACACACAATAAATTAGGTTTTAGGTTCATTGCGTTTAAATGGTGATATTCTTCGAACGGATTGAGCAATTTCAATATTTTTTTCATATAAAAGTATCTTTTGAAATTGGCTTTCCAGTCATTATTATTTTGGGTGCTACATATTTTTTAAAATATGAAATACATTTTTGGGGGTTTGGGTTCCGCTTTTTTTTGACTCACCCTGTATTAATTATTAATGCGCGTACGTGCTTGGACAATGTTTAAGTGTTTAGTGGGGAAACATCATATCTTTGGGCTAAATTTGACGATGATAGCCACTGGTTTTCTGATTATTTGCCTTGCACATTATACGCAAGCATGATCTGTTGAGTCACCGCGTACATGTGTCACGTTCAAGTTGAATAGCAGGCGACCCTACTTAATTTATGCTTGGGTTAATTCCGGTCTCGCTTCGGTGTGTTTGAGTATAATGTTTGGCGAACGTCTGGTGCACTCCGGAATATTCGCATTTTGTGTCCTTTAAACCGGAATGCGTAAACAAGATAACTGGTGAAGTTTGTACATTGCGACGGGTGGAGGTTATCGATTGGTCAACTGATTACTGAGCTCAGTAAGTTGTTTAAAGTTTTTGTTATCATTAACATTAATAATAATAATAATAATAATGTAAAATTCTCGATTCGAACCATAATACAACATTCCGACCAGTGATTTAAAGCAGCAGGCTACAACGAAACCACACTTGTCGCTAGGGAATATAAGCCATAGCTCTTCACGTGACATGTTCTACAAAATAATGTACGCTTATATACCGAGGTGCAAAGAAATATTTGTAGCCAGTACACGGTGTGCTAAAACGAGAGCTGTACCAACCTCGTTCCCATGGTGTCGAGCAGTACGCTCCCACCTGCTCTCTCACCATTGGATCATTGGCATGTTCAATAATCTTACACACGTATGCAAATTAGGAATAGTCTGGTGCCTGGCTGTGGTTTACATCAGCGTTTGTTTTTCTATTAGGTGTCGTCGTGGCGTGAATTATGAAAACACGATTATTTTTCAAAGTTAAACTCAGTAACAATTTTATCTAGTTAATATTCAGTATCACATTTCATATTAATATATAAAGCGAAGTGGAATAGGGAGGATTGTTTGTGAGGTGGAGTGGAAGTTATAATTCACAGCAAACAATATAATACGTAAAAGGACTCACACGTTGGAATTAAAAAACACCATGTATACGACATAAATCTATAACTGTGTCGAATCAGGATACAGGAAGAAAGCCGCAGCTAGCTGTCTTAGTGACGGATGCATTACAATGACATGAAGCAGACGGCAATCTAGTCGGCGTATAAAATGCAAACGAAAATCGATTCGACACAGACATATTTCACACCATGCAAATGTTCAATGTCATTTTATTACTCGTTCTGATACTCGGATGAGCATATAGACAAATACAGCTCGAAACAGTAGACAGATTGGTTAAAAAAAAACCTGAAAGTGCAATGAAAAATTTATACAGCGTTAATACGAAAGCCCATTAGCGCCACTGCAAGTATATGTTATTACGAATTATATTATATCGTTATTACAGATTATTAATTCGTTATTACGGATTATTTAATTCGTTATTACGGATTATTTAATTCGTTATTGCGGATTATTAATTCGTTATTACGGATTATTTAATTCGTTATTACGCATTATTAATTCGTTATTACGGATTATTCAATTCGTTATTACGGATTACTAATTCGTTATTACCGTAATTACGAATTAGTAATCCGTAATAACGAATTAAATAACCCGTAATAATATTACGGGTTATTTAATTTGTTATTACGGATTAGTAATTCGTTATTACGGATTAATAATTCGTTATTACGGATTATTAATTCGTTATTACGGATTGTATAATTCATTTTTACGGATTGTATAATTCATTATTACGGACTATTAATTCGTTATTACGGATTGTTTAATTCGTTATTACGGATTATTAATTCGTTATTACGGATTTTTAATTCGTTATTACGGATTAATTTTTTTTCATCAGGGGGGGCAAAACATATTTCTCAACATGTTCTCTATTTATTTTTTTTAGAGGGGACAGGGACATTCCCCCCAACCCATTAAATTTACAGCAATATTACATTGCGCCTCTTTTTCTTTCCTTTTTTCTCTCTTTGTTTTCCTTTGCCCCCCCCCCCTCCTCGCGACGCCCATGTCCAAAGCCTTCTATGCAGCCGTATCATTGTTGCGGCTGCCAACAGAAACAAAAGGAAACGCGGATATTAGAGGTCACTCCGTTGTCTTTTGGGTCTGAATTTATATCATGAGTGTAGAGTAATACTAATATCCTTTATTTGCCCTACAGTGACCTTGTTCACGAAAAGCTGGCGTTTTGAAGAATATAAATGATAAATAGTAATAAGTTTGTATACAAAGTTAATGGACCCATCCCAGGGTACCAGAGGTCTGATATGCTCCTCCCACATATGAAATTATTTGAATGGAAACCCAAATATTTGAAGTACATGTGTGAAGTTTCCATTCAACCTGTTAAAATGATTTGTGTCATGGTCATTAAAAAGTCAGCACTCTCGATCTCATGCGCACTCTCATGTAAATTAAACATGGTCAATGTGATGGGAAGAGTTAACATTTAAATCGACCTAATTTGGTAAATGGACATTTTGCGACGAAGGTATGCCCTATTTACGTAAACTTGGTGTCAAAATGACCACAGGACATCCAAACAACTGTCAGAGAAACTTGGCGGGATTTAAAAAGTGCATTGCGACGATATAGGAAAAAAATGTACATGGAGGGGGTTGGGCACCCGCCCCCACCGTATTTCGCGCCGCTCTTAAGTTAATTATTCTGACCTAAAATCACTCTCTTAGTCATATTTTCATATTTCACAAGTGCCAAGGCACCAATACAAGCTGGTTTTATTTTTTCCTCTACCGTTGTGTCACAAAGGTATGAGCGTAAAAGAAAATGTGGGGAAAAAGGCCACGCCCCCCTGCGCTTTTTGCGCCGCTTTTAAGTTAATTATTCTGATCTAAAATCACTCTTAAGTTTTTTTCCATAATCTAAAAGTTCCAAGCTAATGATACTTGATTTGATCTTCTTCTCAAATTTGATTAAATGTAAAATTTGCTGAATGCCGCCAATGGGCCTTTGTCTGATCTAGCGAAACTTAAACCGGTAATTCTGTGATCAGGGTCGATGATACTATGCTTTAAGACAATCTGGGGATTTGTTCCCGAAATTGTGCATTTTGATTAAACCCTATCCAGCTCTCAGTGCATTCTGATCACGTGCTCTCCGCATGTGAGTACCAGATTTAATTTGCAGTAACAAATTAGTAATCCGTAATAACGAATTAATAATCCGCAATAACGAATTAAAAAAATCCGTAATAACGAATTAAATAATCCGTAATAACTAATAAATAATCCGTTATAACGAATTAGTAATCCGCAATAACGAATTAAAAAATCCGTAATAACGAATTAAATAATCCGTAATAACTAATTAATAATCCGTTATAACGAATTAGTAATCCTTAATAACGAATTAAATAATCCGTAATAACGAATTAAACAATCCGTAATAACGAATTAGTAATTCGTAATAACGAATTAATAATCCGTAAGACCGAATTAATAATCCGTAATAACGAATAAGTAAATAGTAATCCGTAATAACGAATTAGTAATCCGTTATAACGAATTAATAATCCGTAATAACGAATTAATAATCCGTAATAACGAATTAATAATCCATAATAACGAATTAAATAATCCGTAATAACGAATTAAACAATCCGTAATAACGAATTAGTAATTCGTAATAACGAATTAATAATTTGAATAACGAATTAATAATCCGTAATAACGAATTAGTAAATAGTAATCCGTAATAACGAATTAGTAATCCGTTATAACGAATTAATAATCCGTAATAACGAATTAATAATCTGTAATAACCAATTAATAATCCAGAATAACGAATTAAACAATCCGTAATAACGAATTAGTAATTCGTAATAACGAATTAATAATCCGTAACAACGAATTAATAATCCGTAATAACGAATTAATAATCCGTAATAACGAATTAATAATCCGTAATAACGAATTAAATAATCCGTAAAAACGAATTAAACAATCTGTAATGAAGAATTACTAATATATACTTGCAGTAGCGCTAATGGGCTTTCGTACGTTATCCCTCAAGTCGTAGTTAAGTGTTTTGTCCAGCTTGGATGTCATACGCTGAAGCAAACCATCTTATGAGTACGTTTCCTGGCTTGTTTCCAGTGCTTATACAAACTTGTGACCAAGCGAGCGCGCCACTACACCGTAACATCGTTAACACAGTGCAGTTAGTCTCCGTTCAAGACGCTACACCTTGAGGATGTCAATATTTCTTTATTAATTTATCTATGTTTCTACCATTATCAGTCATGGCGTCTGGATTCGATGGGGAGGGCTCCCTCAACGACAGCTATCATAATCAATTAAAAGGGAAAACTCAGTTCTTCAAATCGCGTTGGTACAATTCAAGGTGCCTCCATTTTCCCCCAAATTTTTAAATGACAGAAAATTACAGAAAGCAGCATTATTATAGGTCGGGTTCTCAAATTTTGAATGCTGAAGCTTTTTTGAGAACATTTTTAATGATGATAAAGCGCAAGAATGAAGAAAACTTTTCTCTGATAAACTTCCACTTCCAAATTCCAAGATCGCTAGCCTGACTGAGTATATAGATGATCATTCCCGTTATAGCAGCGGGGTTAAAGAAATGATACATAAAAAACATCGAAATGCAAACGATTGCATTGAAAGTTCCAAAATCATTAAAACAAAAAGCTGAAGTTGTTCCATGATTTAATGGAAACAAAATTGCCTTAAAAGTCGAAAATATGTTGTTTGTATTCAAAAAAATACAATCTAACAACTTACAGTCCACCCTATTCCGAAAATGGTATCGCCGAATAAAGCAATGTGAGTGTGATCATGCTCATGTAAGGCATTGATTTTATTTTTTGCTGCAATTTTCAGAAATAAATGGATTTGGCGGATTAGTATGTTTTAGCAAATATTGTTAAACTGACTTGTTTCACGTTTTGGGTTCAGAGATGCTTGGAAATCCAAGAAAACCAACCGTGTTCTTGTAGTCTGGTTCCCTGACCCCACTTAAGATGAAACGGAGTAATTAATAGACTTTGGGGAATTGTAAGGTCAGAGAATCAGTCTAGCAGGCTTGTACCCCTTCACAGGTGGTAATCAATTGCAAAGAAAATGCGGAATAACTAAATGTGAAAAATTAGGAGCAGTTTTTTTTAAGCCAGTTTTCTCCAACGCTGGTCGGCCGACCAGTGTTGGGAAAAATACAAGTTTTCTTGAAAATTTAAGCACACCAGGAGCCACGATTTTACAGGGTACTTTAGACTGTACTAGTCTGAGGTGCATTTGCGACACAAGAGAGAAACCAGGACTGAGCAGCCATTCGTGTGACACCAAGACTTGGCATTCGATAGCAGGAATGAGTATAGGGTCATTGCAGTTCTATGTGAGGAAGCTATACATCGGTTTAGCCCCCATACCCGACCAACCCTACCTGTAACTCAGCATTTAAAAGAAAAGAAAAAAACATTCTAAAGAATTTCTAAAGAATTTGACCACCGTCCAAGAGTCTAATAGATTGATCGAGGTCCTCGACAAAAGCTATAAAAACTAGAGGTTGTAGGAACAACCACACGGTGTCGGGCCATGCACTACCGCAAACTTTTCCAAGCACATCAACTCGAAATGCATGTTTTAATCCATGTTTAACTTAGTCAACATGCCGCTAGTGGGCGCTGTCACATTTTATGACGTCACTGTAATATTTTTGTAAAGTACAGCCTAGGCAGAAATTCACATCGTTGAAAGCAAGTTCACATCTTCTGCCAATTTCAAATAAAAAGGCACTTCCGGTTTCGACCGGAAGGAAGGCTCACGTGATTTTGCACTTAATACCAAAAATTACAACCCTGCAATATTGTATCGATTGCCATAAAAAACAAAATCAAATCTGTAGCAGTTGATTTTATATTTATTTTATTTTCAAAGATTAAATCTAGAAACCTTTGATTACTTGTAATATGATACTTGATGACGTCATTGTGACGTTATTACCAGAAAGTTCAAGAGCTATTTCACTGTGCTAAATATAGCCAAATCTTGATTATATTTATCACGGTTGATTTTTTAGCAATTTTTGAAGGTTTAAAGGTCTTTTTATTGTAACCTCCGATCTGATGACGTGATCAATTTTTTTCGCGCATAGGTCTTGTCTGCATAAAGGTCATCATGTACATTAATTTTGAAACGAATACTGCAAACTTCGCCACAGACATCAAGTGAAAATGCGTTTTTGACGTTTTTTAACCTGCCGCTAAAGGGCGCTCCAACACTTCATGACGTCACCCATTATATTTTTTGAAAGGTCAATCCAGGCAGACACCTACAACGTTAAAAGCGAATTTATATCTTTTTCCACTTTCAAATTATTAGGCACTTCCGGTTTCAACGGGAAGGAAGGGTCATGTGATTTTACGCGCACAAGATAAAATGAAGAGCATGTATTATCATGTCGATTCCCGCAAAATTCAAGTTCTGGTCTGTCACGGTTGATTTTATACGAAATTTCAAAGATTAAATTTATTAGACTTTCAAGTGACGTCACGTGACCCGTGATGACGTCATAATGATGTAATTACAAAAAACCCACATCTTCAGTGGGTTGTGCATTCATGTATTGACAATTGAAGTTCATATATGTTTTCAGTTTGACAGACAGTTCTGGAAACGAAATGTGTCTTGGAGAATAATAATAACATTGAACCCAAAGGTTGGGCTAAAGCCCAACACCTAAAAAATGGGAGAAAAATACATGTAATGAAAATTTGACGGTACCCCTGCACGCGAGCGTGGGTTGAAAGCCCCGGATCATGTGACCACAGTGACACGGATGTCTCGACTGATTTCCGGGTGGTGGGGAGATGTATGTAATCTGGTGCAGTGTGAAATTTGGACCATTGGGTGTATTGCGCACGCCTGATTGATAATAACAGGACAGTGACAGGTCACATGTGAGATCATCCGTCCGTATATAAAAGAGGCCAGAATTCACAGGGGTCCACATTTCATGTGACACCGGCAGAGTTGTTGAAGGCCTATCACACGCATTTGGACCGCCCTGAACTTGATCCGCAAGGAACTTGTAATCTGGCTGTTTGTCCTTCAATATGGTATGGTATATATTTTCTTTTGGCAAATTTTGGTTACAACAACGACGTACAACTACAGACGGCCATTAATACTGATGTTTTGTATTATAACAAATGTTTCGTATACTAATTCAGGACCTACTACATGTTTCCTGTTTTAACATGCATGCATGTATTGTGTGATCATGGGCAGCTTCATAACTCGATCGCGGCCTGCGTTCCTATATTCCATTTATATTCAGTCATACATCGACCTTGCTAGATTTTTTGGGGGGAGGCTAGATTGCCAAATGTTAGGTCATAACCTGTGCAACAGTGTTGTAGGTCTCGAGACCGGTCTCGGTCTCGAGACCGGTCTCGAGACCACTTTTTGCTGGTCTCGGTCTCGGTCTCGGTCTCGGAAGCTGTGGTCTCGGTCTAGGTCTCGGTCTCGGTCCCCTTTGGTCTCGATATTTTGGCTGGTCTCGGGTCGAGACCGGCAATATGTAGCTTTTACAGCTCGATCGATTACTTTGTGTTCACTTCGTTCAGTACCGTTGTTAGTTAAAACATTTGCTAGCCCGTAGATCGATCAAGCTTGTTATATATCGTGGTCGGTTTGCCGGACTCGACTGCACGTTGGAAAGTCCCCAAAGTACATGTAAAGCTGCAGCAGTACCAGTCACTGAACGATTTGGAGCAAGTTCGGCATTTATCTGTTGAGTCGGACACATAAAGCAAAGTATGAACTTGTGACAATTTATGCAATAAGGGCCAACCATTTTCGGGGATTGTGTAGTTTAGCCCACCCCTGTGGGCGTAATCACTTGCATTTTGTATTCTAATAATAAATGAGGTGCTTCAAATTAGTTATATTTTCGACCCCACACAATGTTCTCTTTAATTTGGGACAGTAATTTGAAGAAAAAGTAAATTTTTCTACCTGATTTTCCAGCATTGAACTCACACACTCTTACCAGTTACAACTCACTGTTGCCATGAGAGTGTATGATGAGACCCCATTTTCTGGCTGCTCATTTTGAAGTACCCATTATTCCTCAAAAATTAAAATCCCGTTCAGAAAAAAAATAAAAATCCATATCTGGCACATTCTGGCTACCACCTCGCAACTTGTGGGTCTACATGTACAAGTCCACATTCTATGACAGAAATTTAAAAATTAATTCAACATTTTCTAGCTCCCATTTTTTAAAATCAAGTACACAAGTCTTGTTAGAAGTTACATGTAAGTCCTATATTTATTTTAGGAAAAAAGAGGCACAATGTAAAATTAAAATTGCATCTTTAAATATCCGTTAGAAGTCATAGCTGAAACCAAGGGGTGACTGTGGAGTTTAGGATCCGAGTTCCTATAACAGATGAAACATCTACCTTTAACTTTTTACTTTTGTCACGATTGGGTGCAGACAACATGTCAAAGCCCATATTTCTTAAGTGTAACTACTTTTTGCTCAAGTAAGGTGTCATGTATCAATTTGTCAACACTGCCACTGGTCAACATTTTGGTCTGTATTCTTTGTGAATAGAAGGGTTACATTTTTCAACTGTAATAACGTGTCTTGGTTTTTTTTATTTCGGCTATTATTATTTATTATCAGCGGTCTCGGTCTCGGTCTCAGTCTCGGACCACATTGGTCTCGGTCTCGGTCCGCCTTGAAGGGGCTGGTCTCGGTCTCGGTCTCGGTCTCGAATCTTCAGGTCTCGGTCTTGGTCTCGGTCTCGGACTATCCGGTCTCGACTACAACACTGCTGTGCAAACACATTAACGTTTTGTTTCTTTTATAACATAAGAGCTGGCACAAACACATGCAGTATACACAAAATACCTCGGTTTATCCTCAAATTGCATCTGTTTGAATGATTTTGAATATTATAGGAATGCAGTTCAGCCCAAATTTCGGTTCACTGCTCGCACGTGATTGCACGTTTCTAATAATGAACTTAATGGAAGACAACTATTTTATTTTATTTATTTATTTTTGTAGGGGCACGACATTTTATAATAGCACACCCAAGGTCAGCCGGTTAATTAGTGGGACTGGAAAGGTTATTTGTGACACCTATCTGGGGTCGTATATCTACTACGCCTCACTAGTTAGTTCCAAGTTATTGGTTAAGAATGCATTATTGGATTCTTCCCAGGGACAAACATTGTCGAGAAGCTTGTTTATATCATTCAAAAGACACACTTGTGTTTATTGGTAGTACCTGAGAGATCAAGTCGATAGGCGACGGATATTTTGTGAATGGCGGAATAATTACGTTTCGGGCCGATTCACCCAGGCACGTCGTTGCGGCCTCTTGCCGTGCGTGCTTCTTGCTGTCGCAGGTGAGACTTTCTCTCCTCAAATGTGTCCATTTTACAACTGCTTCTCGATATTGTTTCATTGTCTCAATATGTTAAACTGGCAAAAACTGGTGCATTATTATGTGCAGATAACTTTCATAGGGGCAATAGACATGAATATGTGTGATTTTAGGGATGCTGTACTCGCAACAAAGTTTATAACTTTTGGCCAGTGGGTGCGCAGCGGGTCATAATAATATGCATGTAGTGTATTGCGCAATGGCGCCCATGTGTCGTTACTGTACATGTACAATGTCGCTTCTTGCTGTTGTGTGTACAACGTACGTGTGTTGTTGGGGCACTGCGCTGTGTGTTAATGAACGCGTGCTAGCTTCAGCGCGGTGGCGCTGTATTATTGTATTATCACTGTTTTACTTGGCAATGTCATCGCGTTTAGTAGCCAACAAGCTAAATTGCGCGGTGGATTTATACAGCTCTGTTATACACACATCCATTTGAAAGTGTATTGTACATTGTTTATTTTTGGAAAATGTATAATCGACAAACTGGTGAGACTAAGTGTATAGTTTTGACAAACAACTGACGCTTATTATTTATTCTATCTTTTATTAACAGGGTTTTTTATTGGGATTGTATATCATTGACGTACATCAGATGGAATAAAATTTAATCAAGCATTGTATATAAGAGTGCTGCGTCCAAGTTTCTTCGGGCTCCCTATCCACCTCATCGTAGATGGACCACCAGCCTTGGATTGTCCCAGGGTCGACCATACTACTACATTTTATATTGGCAAAAACAAACAAACAAACAAACAAACATACAATGGTATAAAAAACGAACGTATTTCATGTAAATACAAAGCCAAGGATAACCCGAAAAGCTGTTTATAAGACGGCTTAATTCCATCGGGGTCCTTAAAAACACACATACAAGTACAAGTACAAACAAAAAAGTTCAAAAAAACAAAACAAATTGCACTGGATCTAGCAACAGAAAAATAATTTAAAGAAAAAATCACAGAAATCACAAAAATCTCAGCTGCTTAAAAAACAAAATTAATAAGAAGAGAGATGTTCTTTCACTGCCCTTTTAAAATGAGGAAGATTGTTGCAACATTTGATGCTGTTTGGAAGTAAATTCCATTGATGAATTCCGGTATAAAAAAATGAAGTGCACTCTTGCCCTTTAATTCTTGGAACAACAAAATTGGTGGAATTTCCCCTGGTAGAATAATTGTGCATATCTGAGACCTTCCTAAATTTATGACAGAGATAGTCTGGTGCCATTTCATGAAAATTTTTAAAAACATGATTCAGCTTGAGTTGTGTAACGCGGTCATTAACGTTTATCATGCCCAGCTTGTTCAGTTCTGCTTGACCAATATGTGATCTGGAATCCATGTTTAAAATAAACCGGACTAATTTATTTTGGGTAATTTGGAGCCTTTTCTTCAATTTTAGGTGTATAGGTGTATAGTGTGCGAAGCTTAGATTGACTCTGGACATTTCGCTGGTTCACGCACGCCGCGCATGCATATCGTTAACCGTCCATCCAGCCAGCATCATGCAAATAGAAATTATCTACATTAAGTAGGGTTGACATTCTTTCATTGATTCAAACTTTTAAAATCAGATAAAGTTACTAATGATAAATGTTTACATTGAAATGATTAGAACTTTAAATTTTCGCTCTATTTCAGTTATGGCTTTCGGCGGTTGGTCTCGCGGTAAGATTTCCTATCAACCTCTTGTGTGTTCTGAAGATGACAAAGTGACTTATGAGAGGAGAAGTATCGAAGTGGAAAGAAGGCGCCAGAGTTCAAGACCTAATCATGGCCACGCAAGCATTGCTGATTTTATTAACTATGCAACGCGCACAGATGACTTAGATCCAAACATAACCGGTGCTAGACCTAAAACCTCTCCCCGCTTACAGAGGGAGAGTGATTGTCATGAGCAAACTATCAATAGGGGAGGTTATAAGCAACAACGAGCAATAAAAGGTCGCGGTGATTCAACTCAACAGAAAGAAGAGGTGTCGTTTCAGAAATCTGCCGAGCCAACTCGAAAAAGGCATTCGTACGGACAAACGTTTCAGTACCGTGGGGGATTCAGAAGATTTGATGCGGGCAACAACAGAGGACGGTCAACACACTATAAGCTTGAGGCACGAAATGGGGCAGATAGAGAGAGTTACCAACCGTACCGTAAAGGTCCTCTCGTGCACCACAGAAGCGAAGCAGCACGTCTTGATGGAGTCTACCCGGGGACGAAGTCCAGAAATGCACCTGATGATCAGTCTGAGACCACACATCAAATGCAAAGCATACCATCTGTCATGGATACAGAGAGACAAGAAGATAGGAACAAAAATGCACCGACCTGGTAAGTTTGATATCGTGTTGTATCATTTCTCAACCTATCTCTAATCAAGCAGTTTCTAAAAAAAGTCCAAAATAAGATTTTAAAAACATCTACGTTACATTATATTTATCAATTTACCACGCAATTAATCTCTAATTCTCAGAACGTTTCAAGAAGTACATTTTCTGGAAGACAGGGCATTAACTAGGTAAATAAAAACAACTTTCACCAGCTCGATGGCTAGTCGGCCAATACTTTTATTTACCTAGTCATATTCCGAAGCATTACAATCTTAATACTAATTTCAGCTTGTTATAATTGCTGCATTGTATGTCCTACAGTGACACTTCAGCCACAAGCTCAGCTAATGGTCACATAGCTGAATTGCAGCCAAAACTGGACACCACTGTACAAGGGAGTATCCCTGCAGAGCCATACCGAGTCAAGCCTAAGACTAAGACGCTCCCATTCACTGAGAAGCAACTGCAGAAGTTCTTGGAAGGAAAACCCTCCGTTGTCCTCTCTGAACTTGTGGAAAAGAAAGATGAATGCATGGCGTTATTAAATCAAGACCAAATCAGTGACAATACATTGCAATTAATACTACAGGTTCTATCAATCTTGTGCTCCTTAGATCATGTGTCAGCGCACATTGAAGAATTAAACGTGGTACTGACCATGGTTGAGTCCTCGTTGTTTTTTAGTAAACACCTGACGAGGTTTTTGGTTTGTTTACCGATCGAGGAACCCAGTGAAATCGACAGCGAGAATGACAACGATGTCCATATGCTTGGTATGGTTGTGAAATTACTTCGGTTATTCCTGCAGAACAAGCCGAGTAGCTACTCTGAAGTAGGCGGGGCTTTGATTCTTTTGGAGAAGGTTGTAACGTCAGAATGCCTTATGGTAGACCTTCAGCAATTGAAGATTAGCTACCACGCAGTGGAACAGGCTCAGCGAACAGCAAAGGAGCGCGCCTCGGAGAAACCGCCACCAAACAACTTCAGAGATATCCCAATCTTCCCGGAGATCAGGGAGATTCGGCAAGTCACAAAACCATTCCTGAGAAAGAACATCATCAAAGGCAGATACGAGAACGTTGAACACTACCTTGATGTTCAGTTCCGGTTGTTAAGGGAGGATTTTGTGGCACCTTTACGGGAAGGTGTAACCGAATTCCTTTCAGATACCAGTAGCCGTCTTCAAGACATCCGCATCTACAACAATGTCCTTATTCTGAATCAGATGGGTTACAGCAGTTTGATTTACACCTTGGCCTTTGACACGAAGCCTTTTCAACGTTACCACTGGGAATCGAGTAAGCGTTTACTGTATGGTTCTTTCATCTGTCTCACAAAAGATAAATTCCAGCACATTATTTGTGCAACGGTGGAGAACAGAGACGTTAACGCTTTAGTCCGCGGTAGAGTTGATGTTCGCTTCCTGAATGAGACTCGTAATCAGTCGGAAGGTCCATACATTATGGCAGAGTCAGCAGCTTATTTTGAGGCATGTCGCCCCGTGCTTCAGGGCCTTAAGCAGATTAACGAACACAATTTTCCTTTCAAGAAATATATGGTAGATGTGGCTTCCACTGTTGACCCACCAGCATATCTCAATGCTAGTCGTCCGTTTGAAAAGGACCTAAGTGATGAGGATTCTGTCACGTATGACCTTACGACACTTGATAAGAAGTCAAGTAAGGCGACTGAAATCCCGGTTCTGCAGATCGAATCCTGGCCAAGTGCAGAAGACTTGCATCTTGATGAGTCACAGAAAGCTGCTCTGCAAACAGCATTGGCGAAGGAGTTCGCAATTATTCAAGGCCCGCCCGGGACAGGAAAGACCTACATCGGCCTTAAGATTGTACAGCTTCTCCTTCACAACATGTCTCATCCTCCACTGGATGAAGGGATGCAAGTTCGAGGTGGTGCTCCGCCACAGTCGCCCATTCTAGTTGTATGTTATACGAACCATGCTCTGGACCAATTTCTGGAAGGAATCCATCACTTTGGTGAAAGCCGGATAATTCGCGTTGGAGGTCAAAGTAAGAGTGATGTGCTAAAACACAGGAACCTTTCTTACATAAGACAGAATAGAAGAAAGGAAAAGCGCACATGTCGACGGGAGGTTGGAACTGTTTTGAGACAACTGCGGGAGGGTGATGAGACAATTCGACGTATACTTCTCAAGATGGAACTTCCAACGAAGGTCCTACTGAACGTCAAGGCCTTGCGAGAATACATGACCTGTTCAGAATACGAAGCTCTCTTACTACAACATCGACGAGACAATGCACCTGAAGAAGATCCACAGAAGCTTTTAAACTGGCTTAGGGTCATTGAAGAGAGGAACGATCAAGCCATTAAAGACAAGATCTTTCACGAAAATGCAGCGTACAATCTGCGATGCACTAAACGCTGTGGTAAAAATCGTGATGTGGATCCGGTCGAGGAGCTTCAAAAGCCTGAAGTGATGACTGATGAAAAGGCTAACACCGTTGAACGTGTCTGGTCTCTAAAGATCCTAGATCGCTGGCGTCTATACAGATTATGGGTCAAGAGGTATTTAGAAGATCACAAAGTAGAACTTCGAAGGCAATGCCAGATTCATGATGACCTTTCCAAGCAGTTACAAGCTTTAAATTTGCAGAAAGGTGTTTTCCGAGGGAAAGGCAGAGGACAGAGGGGTTGGAAAGATCCAAGAGAAGTAGAAATGCACCTGTAAGCAACAACTGAGGCAATTCAATCTTTGGTTCTAAAAATTGAGCTGCCTACAAAGGTCCTCTTGAACGTTTGGGCACTACAAAGGTACATGAGTCGTTCGGAATACGGAGCTCTTTTGATACAACGCCAGCGAGGTCAGGAACCACGAGAAGATCCGCAGAAGCTTTTGAACTGGCTGGATGTCATTGAAGCAAATGAGCATATCCAGATAGATGATGAGGGACGACGGATTCAGTTGGAGCGTCAGGTCGACGATATGGACGACTTAGATATTACTACTGAACGTCAACAAATCATTGAGCAGCAGACTTATCGTGAAAACGCTGCGTATGGTATGAAATGCAGCAAACGTTGTGGCAAAAATCGTGATGTGGAGCCGATTGTGGAGCTTCAAAAGCCTGATGTGATGACGGAAGGGGAAGCCGCAGGTGTGGAACGTGTCTGGTCTCTCAAAATATGGGATCGCTGGCGTTTGTACAGATTTTGGGTCAAGAGATATTTGAAGGATCACGAGGCAAAACTCCAAAAACAACGCCAGGTGCATGATTACCTTTTAAAAAGGCTACAATCTATGAATGGAGAAGAAGATCTTGAAATTCTTCAAAAGGCGAAGGTTATCGGCATGACGACCACTGGTGCAGCAAAATGTCGGGCCGTGTTGCAGCGTCTTTGTCCCAGTATCGTAGTAGTGGAGGAGGCTGCTGAGGTTCTTGAGGCACACATTATCACCAGCCTGACTGAAAAATGTCAGCATCTCATTCTGATCGGAGACCATCAGCAGTTGAAGCCAAACCCAACTGTCTACCGCCTGGCGAAGCAGTTCAACTTGGACACCTCTCTGTTTGAGAGAATGATCAACAATGGGATGCCTTGTCGATCGCTCACTCACCAACACCGAATGAGGCCTGAAATATCCAAGTTGATGAAGAAATACTTCTACAAGAATCTCTACGACGACCAATCGGTTTTGAAAATGGACAACGTCAAGGGAGTGGCGCATAACATGTTCTTCATCGATCATCAACACCTTGAAAGTCAAAGTGGCGACAGCAAAACTAAATCCAATCAATACGAAGCTGAGGTTCTTGTTGGATTATGCAAATACTTATTACAACAGGGCTACGATAACTCTCAGATCACCATACTCACTGCTTACACAGGACAAATGTTCTGCTTCAGGCGTCTTATGGATAAAGCAACCTTCGAAGGAGTTAGAGTTTGTGTTGTAGACAATTTCCAAGGAGAAGAGAATGACATCATACTTTTGTCTCTGGTACGAAGCAACAAGGAAGAATCCATAGGGTTTCTGCGCACTTCAAATCGTGTCTGCGTTGCGCTGTCAAGGGCTCGGATGGGATTTTACTGCATTGGCAACGGGAGCATCTTGAAAAAGGCACGGCTGTGGGAGAACATCTTAGCTACTCTGGAGGCTGACAATCGGATCGGTGCCTCATTGCCATTGGTCTGCCGAAATCATCCCAACAAAATCACACAGGTCACTTCGAAGGAGGATTTCATGGAAAAGGTTCCTCTTGGGGGTTGTGATGTACCTTGTGATTTCAGGCTTCGGTGTGGTCATGTTTGTGCTTTACGGTGTCATGCCTTTGACACTGACCATGAGGAATACACGTGTGAAAAGCCATGCGTTAGAAAATGCGAGCGACAACATCCGTGTCCGCTTGAATGCCACGAAGAGTGTAAATGTCCCATGGAACTTACCAAAACGATGTCTGATTGCGGTCACGTGATCCAAGTTTCCTGTCATGAATATGATAGTATCACATGCCCTAAGCCGTGTCCAAGGTTGTGCCATGATAGTCAGCATCAGTGTCGAAAACTGTGCTGTGAAATCTGCCTGGAGTACTGTCCCGAAAAGTGCGAGAGAACGCTGCCATGTGGCCACTCATGTGGAAATGCTTGCGGTGATCTATGTACTGAGTATTGTGAAGTTCAAGTCGAGAGGACCTTGCCAAAGTGTGGTCATACTGTTCGCATGGATTGTGGTCAACAACCTGGGGAGTTTGACTGCATTGTAAGAGTTTGGAGGGATCTACCAGACTGCAATCATCGGACTGAAATGCTTTGCCATGAAGATGCCGACACTATCCAGTGTCTGGAGAAATGTGAGAAGGTGCTTGAATGTGGTCATCCATGTGAAGAGCTTTGTTGTGAATCATGTGATACGTATTGCACAGTAGAAGTGGAGAGAACTTTGCCAAAGTGTGGCCATACTGTTCGCATGGACTGCGGCGCAACTCCAGATGAGAACGAGGGGTCTGAAATGCTAGTTTATGAAGATCCGTATGTATGCAAGGAAAGATGTGAGAAGATGCTTGGGTGTGGGCATATGTGTCCCAATGTCTGTGGTATGGCTTGTGAGCTTCCTGAAGTTGAACGATTTCAATTTCGGCACCTTTACCGAAGACTAAAAAGAAATTTCAAAACATGCGACGAACCTGTGGAAAGGACTCACACATCTTGTGGCCACCGCGTGACGGTTCCCTGCCACAAAGACATTTCTGAGGTGTCCTGTTCAAATCGCTGCGAAAAGCTTTTGTCTTGCGGTCATCGTTGTCCAAGGAAATGCTATCAAAAATGTCCGCGAGAAACAATAGATGGAAAGACCATTTACACGAAAGCTCGTCAATCCATTGCGGCAGTGGGGGACTACCTTTTGTCAAGGTGTCAGGAGAGTTGCGAGAGGGAGCTGCCCTGCGGTCATAAATGTCCTAATAAATGCGGTGAACCCTGTCCACCTGCACAAGTCGAAGCAATAAAAATATACCTGTATAATGAGTGTCAAGAAGAGGTAAAAAAGAAGCTTCCGGGCTGTGATCACTACGTGAGTGTTCGCTGTTCCGTGGATGTCAGTTCGTTCATGTGCACGGAGAAATGCGAGGAAGTGCTTCCATGCGGTCATCGCTGTCCAAGGAAATGCAGTGAGGTTTGCCCGAAAAGACAATGGGATGACGAAACCTTTCTCAACGATGTTCGTGGGCACCCAAGGGATGTCAGGGCGTACCTTTTGTCAGTGTGTCAGGAGAAGTGTCAAAGGGAACTGGCTTGCGGACACGACTGTCCAAATAAATGTGGTGAACCCTGTCCACCGGTAAAATCAAATGATATAAGGAAGTACTCGTGGCGCATTAAGACGGAGTGTAGAGAAGAGGTGAAAAAGAAGCTTCCGGGCTGTGATCACCACGTGAGCGTTCGCTGTTCCGCGGATGTCAGTTCGTTCATGTGCACAGAGAAATGTGAGAAGGTTCTTCCTTGCGGTCACCGATGTCCAAATAAATGCATCGAGCCATGCCCTTGGGATAGGACCTTTAAGTTGAGAGCCACGAGAGGTTCCAAAAATTACAGAAAACGAACAGGCCCACGAGAAAGATGCGAAGATGTGGTCAAGAAAGCTTTACCATGCGGTCACAAGACTAAATCCATGCCTTGCTGGAAGGCAGAGTCTTCTGCTCATATACCGTGTAATTTTCCATGCGGTGCTGTACTTAAGTGTGGTCATAGGTGCACTGGTAATTGTGACAGCTGTAAGCAGGGCACACAACACCAACCGTGTCCTAAATCATGCAACAGGCAGCTCCTCTGTGGCCACAACTGCACTGGTTCATGCGGTGGCTGTTGCTCACCAGATTGTAGGAGATGCCGTGATGACTTGAGACAGCGTACCAGTCAAGATTTGACGTCATCTTCACCTTGTAAACACAATGTCACGCATCGATACCTGAAGACGAATGCATGTTTCCGACCTTGCAACCAAAAACTGAAATGCAAACACCCCTGTATTGGTGTGTGCGGTGAACCGTGCCCTCCTTTTTGCATTGACTGCGACAAAAAGAGTGTTCGAACCAATTTACCCAAAGGACAGTTTCATCCCAGGGATATGTACGTCTATCTCCCAGACTGTAAGCACCTGTGTCAGGTGCAGTCCCTGGATAGGACGGTTGCAGCTGTCAAGTACAGCATTGATAAAGGCTGCTTTCAGATTCGTTACGTCCTGTGTCCGAAATGCAAGGAGCCAATTCGCCGTTGTTCCCGTTATGATGGTGTACTCCAGATCATAAGAGAGTCGGTAAATATAGCCAGACAAATTTGCCGTCAAAATAGCATAGCTTTGCAGAAGAATGATGGCGCTACGACACCCTTGTCATTTACCGCGGGCAAATGGATGCGATGTCGTCGAGGTCACGTTTTCCATCTAGAGGAAGGCAGCAGCAAAGTCGGGGGAGGCCAGGAACCAATTGCCTGCCCAGAGTGCTTAAAACAAAGGAGCAGTTAGAGTTGTCGATTTGGCTTGAAAATGAAACCGTCCATCACTGGTTTGAAGAATTGTAATAGTCATATGAATGATCATAAAGTCAATGACGTTCTGACATCCCCAGATGTGGTGCACATGCAGAAACCGTGGCGTATTTGTGGCGTACGTTTGATGTATCACGCGAGCACGAAGAGCCCGGAAAGACGAGTCGCGCGCTTGTGGCAGTCCGTGTGTGTACGCACATGCGCGCAGGGGCGTCAATCGCTTCTCAAAAGTGGGGGGGGGGGGGCATACCTCGATCAGAGCTAATGCGAGCGTAAAGCGCGAAGCCCTTACGGTGGTTGTTGTTCTTTTTTCTTACTATTTTTTTAATGTTTTTTATTTCTTATCACAGGACCATAATGTAAAACAGCCTTTGAGATGATATTTTGTATCCTGTATTAAAGATTTTGAAATAAATAAATAAACAAATAAATATGGCGTGGGGTTCGGGGCACGTTTAAGAGCCCCCCCCCCCCCCAAAAAAAAATTTCTTAGCAAAAGAAAACAATTTGAACATCGTTTTCGATGTTGGAGTCATTGAATCAGCTATTCTGAGCTAAGCTTTGGGTCAGGCCCCCCCCCCCCCAATGATTCTATAGATGCTCTGTGCTGTGATCTGCGGCAATTTACTTTAACCAATATTTTCTTAGCGAAAGATAATAATATTATTCAAACATCATTTTCGAGGTTGAAGTCATTCAATGAGCTAAGCTTATTATATTCTCAGCTAAAGGCATTGGGTTCGAAAAAAAATTGGTTGTAGATGCTCTGTGGTGTGATCTGAGGCAATTTCTGCCTACTTTAACCAATCTTTTCTTAGCAAAAGATAATAATTTAAACATCATTTTCGAGGTTGAAGTCATTGAATAAGTTATCCTCAAATAAAGGTGTGGGGTTCGAGGCCCGTTTATTAAGGGCCCCCCCAAAAAATTGGATTCTAAATACTCTGTGGTACGATCTTAGGCAATTTCTGACCAGTTTAACCATTATTTTCTTAGCAAAAGATACATTGCATATAAAAATTGGGCCCTATAAATGAGACACGAGTTCAAAAATCTTGGGGGACATTTGATATTGTGTCCCCCCTGTCCCCCCAGCATTGACGCCCATGCATGCGTGTAACAGGCGCAGAGTGCACCTGGCCATTAACACCTGTACTACATTGCATTACATTGTACTACATTGTATTACATTATGTTACATTGTGTTTATTCACTGAAGAATCCATAAAACCATAGAATGCTCATGTCGTTTCGGGCGCTACGTTAACTATTAAAAGGGTGTATATTCAATATTATCGTGAAAGCGTAGCGTATAAGTATAAGGCGTATAATTATGTGCCTTTTCTTTTACCAGTACTTGTATCTGAAAAGATAATCACACTAGTTTCATTGAGTTGAATACCGCAGTAGCTCATTTGTTATTAAACTATGAGATTTGTATGTGTATAAGATATTTCGAATCTAATTCGGAAGCGTAAACGTTACTTGCAAATTAAAACAACACAAATTGTCTTAATGAATTTGATTTCAATATTATTCCAAATGCACTAATTAACAAATGGGAATTTAACTTAAGCGTAAATGTTCGAAAACTAACAAACCTAAAATAATGTAAGTACTAATAATGTTGTATTTGCAGTATATGCTTTGTACATAAGAGCATGCGTAGAAATACGCTCATGATGTGTAAAAAAATAATTACTGCGCTAACAGTACTTTATATCGGTACGCCAGTGAAAGGCAAATGTAATATCAAAGGTCTATTTCTTCCGAAGATTGACAACATTTTATGTACGTTATTCCAGCAATGAACAAAGCTCTCGAATTATGGGCCTAACTTACTGCACCCCACATGATACAAACAAGTAAAGTGACATGTACTGTAGGGAATCGGGTCTATGGACAATGAAAGGAGGTCACTTCTTGAGCAGCGTTTTTCGTAAATAGCCAGCCATCAGCCTGGGGGTTTGGTCAGTATCAAATCAGGGCATAAATGATTATAATGAGCAAGCGCAATGTATACCGCCCCTAGAGTGGTAACAAGCGTTTTGATGGACATTTGGAAAAAAAAGGGTTAAAAAAAAAACACCCAAAAAGCTGCCACCGCTGCAATATCACATTATTTTCCAACTCCGAAGGTGTATACCTTGCCAAAAATCGCTGTGACGATTATTCCCCTCATTTGATAACGGTGGCCAAAATTTTGGACCGAGGCTGATGGCCTAAAAGATATATCTGAGACTGGAATCATGAATAACATTTTAATACAAGCGGGTGATGTTGATTAAGAGAAATTAATGTAGCCTATAGACCGCTTGCAGATGCGTTCGATAATCGACGCGCGAAGGCGCGCGACGCCATGTTGTGGGACAAGCGTATATCTATCTATGCACATTTTGTCCCATACATGGCGTCGCGCACCTTCGCGCGTCAATTATCGATCGCGTCTGCAAGCGGTCTATTGTTATTGTTACTTTGTTTGAAGCTGGAACAATTAGGCCTATCAATACGCGTTTTAATTTGATACGAAACTTTGAAATTGATTGTTACACGGTGTTTGTATTTAATTTCTGTCTCACAGGGTGGTGCAAAAAGAAGGAAACCCACTTTTGACAGCAATTTTAACTTCTTGTTGAGCGTATTTCAAAAACTCAATTTGATGGTATTAAAAATATTGATCTTTAAAGATAAGTGATGAAACAAGGATTGCAAATGCATATTTTGTCTCTGAGATGTGGTAGTTAGTTTTAAATGTTCATGTGCCAAACCTGTTTGTGTTTGTCCATGGACGACTTGATTCCATCCGCTTGACTGAGCTCCGGAGCTTGATTTGAAGACAAAAAAAAACACTACAATAGACTACATGTGGACAGCAGAGATCTTTGTGACTTGTCTTCAAATTAGCATAATAACACTATTCTTGCGATTTTTTAAAAGGTCGTTTTACCACGAATGGTTGAAGAGCTATACTTCACTACATTATAAAAAAAAACAGGTCAAATAAGTTAAGCAGGTTACATTTTTGTCCAAGTGGGCTTCCTTCTTTTTACACCACACCCTGTATAAATAAATACTGGAGCTGGATGGAGCCAACTGTTAATCTGATTGCGTGTTCGATCCAAGGGAAATTTGTAGTCAGGTTATCACAAGCCAATCAAAAGTCAATTTCTAGTCTGCATCGTGTGTCAAGTCAACCAGCTATTCAAATGAACCGTAACGAAGGATTTCATTTTCTCATTATTGTTTACCCAATTACTTTCGACTTTTATTTTGTGACTTGACTCGTGATTGACTTATGGCTGACTTGACTACAGCTCCCTTTTACGAAGGTCAGCATACTGACGGGACTCGAGGTGTGTTGAGTTGATGGTCATTCAAGAGATGATGTTGATCTTACTCTTCGAAGTTTGCTTTTCGATTACTAAGGTACATAGTCTTATTATATATATTATTATATATCATTATATATTTACAGTCAATATTTACAGTCATTATAACAGAAATTTATATTCTGGGGAAAAAAATGCTGTAGACAGGCATTATAACTGTGTATCCCTTTCTTGACACAGTGAAATGTAGATTTCATTAGATATTAATGATATTACATATAAATGATTTACAATATACTTTATATATTTTATACACAGTATGCAGTTTACATATTTTGTACACAGTAGGTTTGAGTTATTATTGTATCCATACGTTTTTAATGGTACAAAGTTGGATTTTTATTTCATTGTAAGCAAAATATTTTTTTCGAAATAGTTAATAATGCTAAGAATAATGGTTAAATAACATGTTACATTTCGAATTGTTCTTGCCAAACCCAACAAAGTTGCTTAAAATTGATTTTATGTCCCCCCGGGCGTTTCAAGTTTATGTTTAATGTTCATTGTCAAATGGGGCCGCATTGTGATCCCTGTTAACTTTCACATCACGCAACAGATCAATATCTGACATTATTCAGTAACGAACTCCACATTAAGGTGTTAACAGTCTCAATGACTGTAAACTACTTTGCACTTATTGTTTGGGACCCCGACGTATATTAAATGTACTATTTTATACACTATAATATAATTTCATAACAGTAGGTGAGTTATTAATGTATCAGTAGATTTTTGGCGTTTTTTATATCATTTAAAAGTACGTAGTTGGAGTTTGTATTTTCATTGTAAGCAAAATATGCTCTTTCGAAATAGTCAAAATAATGCTTAGAATAATGGTTAAAATAATATTTTACATTGCGAAATATTCTATACATTTAATTCTACAGAGTTGCTTAGAATGAATTTGTCAGGCGTTTCAAGTTGGTGGCTAATAATCAGTGTCAAATGGAACCGCATTATAGTGAACCATTTGAACTTTCAAATTACGCAAACGATTAATATCGGACGTGTAATTACTCAGTGGACGAGCTTCACACAGTTATTTACAATCAACCCTCTCAATAACAGTATGTGCTTTTTGTTTGGGATTCAGACGTTTTAAGTCATTTGGAAGAATGATAGATTATTTATAGATGCATGTGAAACTTACTAGACATTTATTGTTGATACTGCAAATGGTTTCATGAGCTGATTAAGAAAAGTCTCTGGGTTTTGCAGGGAAGGCACAAAAATGTAATGCAATGGTTTGCTTCAATGTACGATATATATATATTGGAACTTTAGTTGGTTTTAAAAGATAGCCATTGAACTTGACGTCTATATATAAGTCTTGTGTAGGTTGATAGTGATGTTTAAAAACAATAGAAAAATCGAAAAAAGAAATTGTGATGTAGAGGCTTTTGTATACCCTATGCAATTTTTTTTATTTCCAATACATGGTAAAGTCTTCCCCTATTTTTTGTAATTGTTTTATTGTATACATGTCTGAACAGTTCTATGCATTTCAAACTAATTTTTCATTCATTTGGTAGATTTCTCAGCTTGCGTGTATAAAGGCACAGTTGGAAGATGAAACCCTGTTATGATGCCACTGTTCCTTTAAACCTCATTATGCATAGTTCAGGCTGTTTTATCAGGCAGAAAATATATAATAATTGTATTGTGGATTTTCACTTCAAGGACTGGTATAATGTTACTTTCCCCGAACTTTCTCCGAACTGTTTTCGAGTTTCACCCCGAAAAATGGATTGTTTTTAAATCGATATACATGTACATTTTCTTTGCAAAACAAAACTAATTTACTTTTGGATGAGACATCGACCCCCCAAAAAAACTCACCCATGTTTATTTGGATCATTTTACTCAATAAATTTCGATTTATTTCCGATTGTGTATTTTTTTGGTGCGTTTAATATGCACTCGAAAGTAACTCAAAACAAAAACATATTTCAGACGATTGAAAACGTCTCAAATAAATAGAAAAAGAAAACAAAGCTAACTTCTTTTCAGTTCAAATTACACATACATTGAGCATTCGTTAGGAAACGGAGTAAAGCGGCTACGGGTCGAGCAACTCAATACTACGTTCACTTGTCTTTTCACAATGTCATTTTACTGTCAGAAATATCGATGCATTGAATACGAAATAAAACAAATGTGAGAGCATTGAATAATTCTTAATTTTAACATTTGAAAAAAAAAATCGAACTATTGTTGCGAGTCTTACTTTTTTGCTTCCGATATATGTATTGGTTGCTATGCGTCTTGGCTATTACAGCATCAAAAGTTGCCAGTATTTTGGATGTTTTGCTGCCGTAAATGTTCTTTTCTTTGCCAATGCGTTGTTGAGTCACATGGCAGTAAGCCAACTTGAACAGAAGTTTCTCACAAATGTTTTCAATTGACAATTTGTTGGGTGCAAAATTTGGACGGAAAACCTATCAAACTGAACAGTGTCTTCCTGAAATGACATCACAGCAACAACACCCTCAGCGTCCGGACAAGCATGGAAAAATGTAAATGTTTCAAAGAAGTGCACTTTTCAATCAAATTAACCAAAAAGGGATATCAAATACTTTTCATACAATTAAGGGAAGTAGAGAGTTTCACAAAATGTTTTCTCCAGAAAAATTAATCTCATGAACCCTTTAATGTCAGACGTCACGTGATACACGTACACGACTAGCAAAATAAACGCTGACCCAACCTCGTCCCCAGGGTGTCGAGCCGTACGCGCCCACCACTACCTGCTCTCTCACCCTGGTATTGGATCATTTGCATATGCAAGATTTTTGAACACGTGTGCAAATTACGAGTAGTCTGGTGCCTGCCTGTGCGTTACATTTGTGTTTGTTTTTGTATGCGGTGTCTGGGGTAAAAACAGAATCATTTCGTCGCAGCGCGAGCATGGCGTGAGTTACGTAAACATGATTTTATTTTAATTAAACTGTTACGATCTTAACGAGACAACATGCAGTATCACATTTCATATTAACATTAACAAACTGGAAAGGAAATGAATATTTTCGAGAAGGCGTGGACGAATGATCGCGAAAACACATACTGCACGTTGTGAATAACAACACAAGTACACGATATAAATCCATTTCTAGCCAATCGCGGTATCGAATCAGGATGCAGGAAGGAAGTTTCCTATCCAGGGTTTACTATTGGAAACAACGTTGGAAATAAAGTAAGCACTGGGGACGAGGTTGACGCTGACCCGTACTTTTACACATACATTGCGTGCAAGGGGAATTTCCAAGATGAGAAATACTATTAATTATTAATGCGGTTACGAGGTTGGACAATGTATGCGTGTTGGGGAAAAACTCATCATATCTTTGGGCTAAAGTTTGACGATGATAGGCGCTGGTTTTCTGATTATTTGCCTTGCACATTATACCAAGCATTATCTGTTGAGTCATGCCCTGCGTACATGTGTCACGTTCAAGTTGAATTGCAGGCGACCCTACTTAATTTATGCTTGGGTTAACGGCGGTCTCGCTTCGGTGTGTAGTACAATGTTTGGCTAACGTTTGATGTACTCCGGAATATTCGCAGGAACAGAATGGTTAGAGTCATTTTAAAAGGGAATGCGGAAACAGTATAGCTGGTGAAGTTTGTACATTGCGACGTCTGGCGGTTATCGATCGATCGACCGATTAGATAGCGGTAAGTTGTTTCAAATTGCTGTCATGATTAATATTAATGACGCAGAGCCAAGATGATAAGACATCACCGATTACAGGATAAAATGGTGTGTTGGGGGGGGGGGGTTGAAATGGGGGGGGGGGGGTGAAATGGGGGAGGGGGTGAAATGGGGGGGGGGTGAAATGAGGGGGGGGGGAGACTGGAATTGGAGTGGAGATCTGAAAGGAAGGCCGTGTAGGGCAGGCCTTCACAAACGATAGTCACTGTACTCTCACTGGCTGTTTTATCGGAGAAACTTTGTACATGTACCATTTTACATCTAATTATTCGTCGCGCTTGATGACGCGTAGTTCCTAGTCGTATCTCTTAACGGGACAAACGGGTCGACTTCCTCCAGAGCCACGAATAATTAAGAAGAAAAGGGTATCACCAGGACTTGATGACACACATTTTAAGGAAGAAAATTCATCTTTTTGGATAAAGAAAAAACACGAAAATGTAAAATTCTCTCTACATACAATTCGAAATTGGACCACCGTCAGACCAGTTAGTGAATTAACGCAGCAGGCTAGGCTTCAACGAAACCACACTTACCCAACCTTGTCTCCAGGGTGTCGAGCAGTACGCGCCAACTTACCTGCTCTCTCACGTCACCCTAGTATCGGATCATTTGCATGTGCAAGATTTTTGAACACGTATGCAAATGAGGAGTAGTCTGGTGCCTGGAAGAACGTTACATTAATAGCGTTTGTTTTTGTATGCGGTGTCTGGGGTAAAAACAGCATCCATTCGTCGCGCCGTTAGTTATGAAAGCACGATTTGTTTTTGTTTAAAAATGTTACAATCTGGCCCGCCAATATGCAGTATCACATTTCATATTAATGTGAGCAAACTGGAAAGGAAAGGAGTATTTTTGAGAAGGCGTGGACGTTATAATTACAATGATCGTGAAAACACATAATGCACGTTGGAATTTAACATAACAACACCAACTACACGATATAAATCCATTACTAGCAAATGCGGTATCGAATCAGGATACAGGAAGAAAGTTTCATGTTAAGGGCTTACTATTGGAAACGAGGTTGGAAATAAAGTAAGCACTGGGGACGAGGTTGACACTTACCGACATGGAATATAAGCAATATATATAGTTCTGCACGTGATATGTTTCACAAAATAACGGTTGTGCACGGGTGTGCATGCTAACTCGTTCCCATGCTGTGTCAAGCAGTTAGCTCCATGCTCTAGCTCTCACCCTGGTAGTTTGCATAATCTAAAATGTTTGGATACGTATGCAAAGTTAGGAATAGTCTGGTGCCTGCATGGCTGTGCTTTACATCAGCGTTTGTTTTTGTATGCGGTATCGTCGTGGCGGAAACAAAGTTAAACTGTTACAATTTGATCCAGCTAATATTCAGAATCAAATTTCATATTAATATGAGCGAAGTGGAAATGGGGGAATTATTTTGGTGAGGTGTAATGGAAGTTATAATTCATAGCGAACATTAACATTTGTAAAAAGCCTACACGTGGAAATTAAAAACCACTAAGTATACAACATAAGTCTATAACTGTGTCGAATCAAAGAAAGTTTCCCATCCAGGGGTTACTATTTGAAACGATCTTCAAAGTAAAGTAACCTCTGGGGATGAGAGGTGGATTAATTAAGCTATGGAACGCCGCAGATTCATTACAATATGATTTGACGCAGGTGGCAATCCAATCGGTGCAAAGTGCAAACGCAAATCGATGCGATATAGACGTATTTCACACCATGCAAAATATTCAATGTCATTATATTGTTCGTTCTGATATTTGGATAAGCATAAAGAAAAAACAGCCAGAAACAGTTTTTGAAAGTTTGGTTAACAAAACTGAAAGTACAATGATAAATTTATATAGCGCTAACCCTTAAGTCGTAGTTAAGTGTTTTGTCCAGCTTGGATGTCATACGCTGAAACAAACCATCTTTATATGATATGAGTACGTTTCCTGGCTTGTTTCCAGTGCTTACAAACCTTTGACCACGCGAGCGCGCCCCTACCATTTGCCAGGTAAACACAGTACAGTTAGTCTCCGTTCAAGACGCTACACCCTAGGATGGAACTTACCAAGTCAATATTTCTTTATTTATTTATCTATGTTTCTACCATTATCAGACATGGCGTCTGGATTCGATGGGGAGGGCTTTTTCAGTGACAGCGAACATCCCCGGATTCCCCTTAGGCAAAACTCATCAGGGATGAGAGACACGATGTCGAGAACGGAAGCGAGACGACGACCGAGGACACCGAGACATCCACAGGAAGACACAGGAGGTTCCGAGGACGCTGAGGCCTCGAAGCCTGGTGGTGAAAACAAACCACCTGTACGGGGTTCTCGCTTGGCTCACTCAGGGGCCAGACCCAAAACTGCTACCCGAGGTGGACGGCCGGGAGAGCGACAGAAACCACGCTCGCAAGACCACGGACAACGGCGTGATTTCATGAGAAAAGATGGCGACAAACCTGGTCATGGAAGAAGGGTAGATGAAGGAGCTGACTTAAGACGGCAACAATCGTCCAAGACAACAGCTAAAGCAAGAAACCGAGGCAAGGGTGATCATGAAAAAGCCGCTCGAGGAAAAGGAGGCCTGTAAGTGTTTTCCGCTTATTTGTTTTCCTTCTTTGATATTTGCAAGTACTACAACAATAACTAGAGATTCGCGTTTGTTGTTACAAACGCAGAGTGTTCGGGTAGACAACTATTTTATGAAACACTGTCCAGTTAAGTTATGAATATTTTCATGTAAGAACAAAGTATCAGGAAATTAAATCCTTTCCAGGACAATCAATTAAATTTCAGTAAACATGTACACATACAAGTTATTTCTGGCTTGATAACGTCATTAGTCAAAAAACGGGAAGTGAATACTGATTTAGTTCGGAGTGGATGTTCATTGTGAAGTTAAATAACGTATGAAAATTTGGAAACTATAAGTGTATGTATTCATAACACTGAACCTCCGGTTTGATTACGTCACAGTGTTTGGAAGCAAAAGGTGAACATTGTAATGGTATCGTTATTTGGGCTAAGATATACGACATGGATCAAATGATAGAATTAAATTTAAAATATGATCGTTGGCAAATTCTCATAGAAGTAACTTCCAGTCTAATGACGTCATGAGTTTGAAACCTTGCCAAGTTATCTGTGGCTAATCAAAGAATATCAAGGGTCGATTTGGTAAAATTTGAACCCATGGTTTTAAAAGTAAAGAAAAGAAACAATATTTTATGTGCCGCTAGGGGCGCCCTTTCGGATGATGACGTCATCACACTGTTTTTTTTGTGTCTGGCATTCCTCACTAATCACTTTCATAATATATGAGTCTGTAGTAAAATGCTTCCGCTTTTGAGTTATATTCAGTTTTTATTGCACTTTCGGTAACACCGGAAGTAAAGGTCAAGCGGTTTTGTGTCTAGGAACACAAAATGTTTCTCACGGCATTTAGTTCAAAAGATATAATGCAAACTATTTTGTCAAAATTTGCCCTTAAATCGCTTGTAATTTGATACCTGATGACGTCATGATGACGTAACAAAATTTATAACATCTTCGTAACATGGTAATGTCAAGGAATCTCTCCAGGCAGCCATTTACACTGCCGTCAGTACCGCCAGACCAAATTGGCAAACTGTTCGGTGCCGACACAGAGTAATCGAGGATGCTTTTTGAAGGGAAAAATCAGTCCGGTAGTTTGTCAAATCCTGCTGACACACAGAAGGAAGCTAATCTTCCCGCTGATCCCCTGTGGGTGATTTTTGGTCAGAAACTGAAGCGCTCGGTTTTTTTTCTTTGAAGTTTGTTGGTTCTTATCTAAGTTGGCATTGCACCTACATTCATCTCCTCAGGTTAATTCAGTGAACCTGGTTTTAAAAATTGGGTCAAACTGCAAATAGCCACGGCGATGTCCCATACCAACCATTATTTCTTCAGTACCTAATTTAAGTAATTTCACGTGCAGTGCCTTTGATGTCTTGGGTCCAATCTGGACAAAATCTATATCATGAGAAACTGCCTTTTTTTCAAGAAAGATCTGGATTTGCGGAAAATTTTGCTTAAGTGTGGGGAGGAACTTGTTTCAGAAGTTATGCTATAAAACTCTTGTGACACTAGGGTTGATTGCAAGGAATATTTTTTAAATAGGTCACTCTCTGAAATTGAACTTCTGGCCCCATATGTTCCGGCGTTTTATGGAATTCCTCATAATAGCTTCTATTTTCAGGGGCCTCTGGACACCATTAAAACAATTTCAGTACTGATCCCTAGATTTTGCAACTTGATGTACAAGTTCAATATAAGGCCAACAAAAAAAGTCTCCGGTTTCTGGTATGCGCGCGCGTCGCGGCGGCAAAATGAAAACGTTTTTTTTTTTCAATGAAAGATGATGTCTCAAAACCGCCAAACTCACTGGTTTGACTGGAATCCCGCTGCTGCACAATTTTAACGTGTTTTTAGATTGGGTTATGGTCGAGAATAAGCTTCATGTGGCCTCTCTGGACTCCCATATATTTGCACTAAGTTTAGTCGGGCACCATTTGCAGTCATCAGCCGACATTTGAAGCAAAATAATCAGGTAAAAAAAAAAAGCCACGTCGCCGCAACACTTTTTGGGCAAGCTCCATACCAGAAACCGGAGACTTTTTTTTTTGGCCTAAGGCAATTATTATTCATTGCCGCTATAAAAAGTGCAGCACCAGCCCAGAAATGAGGCGATCGAGGGGCTAAATTTGCAAAAACAAACATGAATGGGTATACTGCAGTAATTGGGAGATTTGTTGTGTTCTTTGAGAAACCGGAATTTAATGTTCCAGGCTAATTTGTGCGGGGGGTCGGTTATTGCTCCAAGTTAATTGAAATTTACTGGTGGCATCATTTGGCCTTGTCACGCATGTGGTAATGGGGCGTCATACATGTAGTGGTGACAATGTCCAATTACATGTATTACTTTTATGTGACATCTGTGAAGGTTCTCAGGCATGACTTCACGCTGTTGTGTGCCTTTACTTTGTAGAGAGCATCGTGATAACTTAATTGGCAGGCAGTGGGCAGTGACATGTTTTAAACAAAGACGAAGGAGCTTCCTTAGTTTTTAGGTTTTTTTCTCCAATATAATAGTTCATGTTAAGAGCCCGTAGACATAAATTCTATTTTGAGATCATGACGACTCCACAGGAAAAAAGAAGAACTCTAGTCACGAGCATCCCTAGGGGGGGGGGGGGGATGGAGGATATGACCCCCTCCCCCTCCCCACCCCTTAATCGTTTTTGTCGGCAAAGCGACAAAATCGTTGTCTTGTCGGCAACATCAGCCCCGTCGGCAAATTTGCCGGATTGAAGAGCATCACAATTTGTCCGATACTGTCCATGATAATTCGATTTGAACGGCAGCCCCATAGGAAGACTGAAAACCCAATCAACATGTGGATCTGGCCAGGAATTGAACTCGGGCCATGGATGTGAGAGGCCAGGAAGAACTTCTGCGCCAACCCGATTAAAACAGACAAATTGTGATCTGCAGTCTGTCAGGGAATAAAATTACAGTCAGGCTGTGACTGACATCTGCACTCTTCCCGTCAGTTTATGTATCTGATCTTCCAATCTCCAAGGAGATGGCACCATAACAGAAGAAAACGGGGATAACTTACACGAACTTGCACGGCCTGCACGGCTAGCAACAGACACGCGTCGCAAGGATGCCGCTTTTAATAATAAAAAGTTCACACAAGGTTTTGTGATCATACCTTGAACCGTTTGGAAGAAATTTTGTTTTGTTTTGATGTTAGGCTAACGTCTTCATTTTGAATTCACCTAACTTTGACCTTCCGGTAGACCCGGAAGTAAAGGTCAAGCGAGTTCACGTACACAACAAAAAATGATTAGCGATTAATGGTCTATCTGATTACAGAATACAAACATCATTGAATATTTAGTTCAAGAGTTATAGGTGAAAGTAATTGGCACTTTTCCAGATAAAATCACTTGTAATTTGACACCTGATGACGTTATCATGTCGTGAGAGTAATATGCACCACTTCGGATGAGTGTCGATATATATTGAAAGTTACAAGTTCATACCATATACCGTTTAACAGAAAACCCGCGGAGAAGTATTGTCCGGAAAAAAAAAGAAAGAAAGAAAGAAAGAAAGAAAGATTAATCGCAACAAATCCAAAGAGTGGTCGGGTTGTGCCCGACCACTCAATGATGTAGGATATTTGGGTCATGAGAATAAACGAAATGATACATGTTGCTATACACACGACTGAAATTTCTTCGTTTTTACGAATGTTTATTCGATCGTTTTAAACAGAATATTTTCAAATCGTTTATAGTAATTTCAGACATATTTGAGCATGATTTTAAATGATGGATTTATTATGATACTTTGCAAAATAATTATGATGAGCCTCCACTAAATAGGCCAACGTATACAATGCTCAAACAATGTGGGATTTCTATTGTTGTCACGGCAACCGATTAAACAAACATTATCGTTTACATGTATTTCATTTACTTTCCCAGTTGCTCTGTATTGTTTTTGTTTGCTTAGCCCAGACAATATCCAATTTAATTTGGAGGGGGCCATGGCAAACAATTACAAGAATAAAGATAGATCCGCCAAATAATATGAAAATGTTGGTGACAGCCAAATTTGGCCTCGTCCTTAGAAATCCCCAAGAAGCCTGATAGGTCCTGCTAGTTAAAGTATCAATTTAAGCTATAATTTGCAATTTCAATTTTTTTCAGTGGATCTTCCACCACAACCGAAGCTGATGCATCGGAGAAGTCCACACACTCTACAAACAAAACCCCATATGAAGTCAAGCGAAAGGCCAAGACACCTCCCTTCACCGATCAAGAACTGCAAAGATTCATGGAAGAGGAAGCCACAGATGTTCTCTCCCAGTTGGTGAAGAGAAACGAAGCATGTCAATCCTTATTAAACCAAGATGAGTTCAGCGATCATACCTTACTACTTACAGTCCGTGTTTTGTCTTGCTTAAGCTACATAGATCCTGTAAGCGAATTCACATATATTAAAGAATTGAATGTAGTGCTCAGCATGATTGAATCGTCATCGTTTCTGAGTAAGCATTTGACAAGGTATTTGGTTAGTTTGCCTGTTAAGGAAGAAGAAGAAACTTGTAGTCTCAAGGAAGAGGGCCCTACTAATACCGATTTGTGCTTGATACTCAAATTGCTTCAGCTTTTTCTGCAGCACAAGCCAGGCAGTTACTTCGACGTAAGTGGAGCTTTGATTCTCCTAGAGCGAGTAGCAACAACAGGAAGATTGGTGGTAGACTTACAGCAGTTGAAGACCAGCTACAACTTGGTGGAACAGACTCAAAAGACAGCTAAGCAGCGTGCCTTGGAGAAACCGCCGCCAAACAACTTCAGAGATATCCCAATCTTCCCGGAGAGCAGGGAACTTCGACAGATCACAAAACCGTTTCTGAGAAAGAACATCATCAAAGGCAGATACGAGAGCGTTGAGCACTACCTTGATGTCCAGTTCCGGTTGTTGAGAGAGGATTTTGTGGCGCCCTTAAGGGAAGGTGTAAATGAGTTCCTGTCAGATACCAGTAGCCGTCCTCAAGACATCCGCATCTACAACAACGTCTTCATCCGGAGCAGAACGATGGGAGAGAACGGCTTTGTCTACACATTGAATTTCGACATAAGACCTCTGAAGCGTGTGCGTTGGGAAGCCAGTAAACGTCTCTTGTACGGTTCGTTCATCTGTCTGACGAGGGATAGGTTCCAGACCATTTTGTGCGCGACGGTGGAAAACAGGGACACGAAAGCCTTGGAAAAGGGTCTGATTGAAGTTCGCTTTTTGACTGATGCAGCTCTTACCAAGGGCCCCTTTGTCATGGCGGAATCTGCTGCTTATTTTGAAGCCTATCGCCACGTGCTTCAGGGGCTACAGCAGATGAACGATCTGAATTTTCCATTCAAGAGATACATCGTAGATGTTGCCCCTAGCGTCGATCCGCCAGCATACCTGATTGACAACGAAGATACTTGGTATGACCTAAGACTACTTGCTGATGAGATTTTTAACGCATGCTGGGGGGCACGAAAAGTATACCAACAAGAGAGTTCGGACAATTCGGACGACTTTGACGCTGTGTTTGACGAATACGGTCCTGAGAATTGGTCAGGTGAAGAAAACTGGGTTGTATCTGTTACGCCTGACATCAAGCTAAATCCTGACATACCACTTGCGACGGTCAGTGTTCCAATTCTAAAGTTAGAGACTTGGCCAAGTGCTGAAGAACTACATCTCGACGAATCCCAGAAGGCTGCCCTCCAAACAGCATTGACGAAGGAGTTTGCCATCATTCAAGGCCCGCCCGGAACAGGCAAGACTTACATCGGCCTGAAGATCATCCAGCTACTTCTCGAAAATGACTCGTGGAAACTCCACTCCGAATCGCCAATCCTGGTGGTCTGCTACACAAACCACGCACTGGATCAGTTTCTGGAAGGAATCATAGCCTTTGGAGAGGACAACGTCGTTCGTGTAGGAAGCAGAAGCTCTAGTGAGGTACTTGAACCGAGGAACCTCTCCCGCTTGAGACGAGAAAGACCACGATTAAACATAAATCGCGACGAGAAAAGAGCCCTGCATGACGCAGAGGATGAGATTCAGAAATCCCTTGTCAAACTAGATATACCAACCAAAGTCCTGCTAAACGTCGATGCTCTGAAAAACTACATGACACACGGTGAATACAAAGCGCTTTCGCTGCTGCGCCATGAGCTTATGAACCAACGGAATGCACAGGCCGAAAAATTGTTGAATTGGCTGAATGTTGTTGAATTTGAGGATGAAGATAACACTGAATTCTCTGGTCACAATCAGCCAAAGCAGGAAGGAGGGGAGCGAATTGACGTGGAAGACGAGGGTCGCAGAATTCAGTGGGAACGGCAGATTGGCGACAGGCACGGACGACAAACACGAGAGCAGCGCCGACAAAGACTTAGGGAGGAGACGTTCCGGGAAAATGCTGCATATCCACCGCAGTGCATTAAGCGGTGCGGGAAATATCACAGGAATTTGCCTTTAGTGGAGCTCCAGAAACCCGATGTGATGACTGACGAAGAGGCTAGCGGCGTTGAACGTGTCTGGTCACTGATGATATGGGATCGCTGGCGTCTGTACAGATTATGGGTTCGGAAATACATACAAGATCATGAGTCACAACTGGAAGAGCATCGTCAGCAATACGAGGAACTTTCAAAGAAGGTGCAAGATTTGTACGTGCAAGAAGATCTTGCAATTCTCCTAGATGCAAACGTCATTGGCATGACGACCACAGGGGCTGCTAAATGTCGGGCCGTGTTGCAGCGTCTTTGTCCCAGTATCGTAGTAGTGGAAGAGGCTGCTGAAGTTCTTGAGGCTCACATCATCACTACCCTGACTGAAGAATGTCAGCATCTCATTCTAATCGGAGATCATCAGCAACTCAAGCCAAACCCAACTGTCTACCGCCTGGCGAAGCAGTTCAACTTGGACACCTCTCTGTTCGAGAGAATGATCAACAATGGTATGCCTTGTCGATCGCTCACTCACCAACACCGAATGAGGCCTGAAATCTCCAATCTGATGAAGAAACACTTCTACAGGAATCTCTACGACGACCAATCGGTTTTGAAAATGGACAACGTTAAGGGAGTGACACATAACATGTTCTTCATCGACCATCGACACCTTGAGGATGAGGTTGACGATGACAGAACCAAATCGAATCAGTACGAAGCTGAGGTCCTTGTTGAATTGTGCAAGTACCTGTTGCATCAAGGCTACGAACGCTCTCAGATCACTATACTCACCACCTACACAGGACAACTATTCTGCTTCAGGCGTCTTATGGATAAAGCAACTTTTAAAGGGGTTCGGGTTTGTGTTGTAGACAATTTCCAAGGAGAAGAGAATGACATCATACTTTTGTCTCTGGTACGAAGCAACGAGGAAGGAACCATCGGGTTTCTGCGCACTTCAAATCGTGTCTGCGTTGCGCTGTCGAGGGCTCGGATGGGATTTTACTGCATTGGCAACGGGAGTATCTTGAAGAAGACACAGATTTGGCAGGACATCTTAGCTACCCTGGAGGCTGAGGATCGATTCGGTGCCTCTCTACCATTGGTCTGTCAAAATCATCCCAACAAAATCACAGAGGTTACCACTCCGGGTGATTTCAAGGCAAAGGTTCCCAGTGGGGGATGTGGTGGACCCTGTGAGTACAGGTTAGCTTGTGGCCATGTATGCACATCTCTCTGCCATCCCTATGACCCCGATCATGTCGACTACGAATGCGATAAACCATGTACGCAGCTCTGCAAACGAGGGGAGCATCCCTGTCCACTTCGCTGTTACCAGGAGTGCAGGCCGTGCCAAAAATGGGTCCAGAAAACGATGTTTGATTGTGGTCACACAATTCGGGTTCACTGTCACGAGTTTGATGTGATCACCTGCACAGAGCCCTGTCAGCGGACATTCGCTGATTGTGACCATCGCTGTCCCCGTACATGTGGTCAAAGTTGTCCCCATCAGATCTGTCCGGAACCCTGCGAAAAGACGCTGTCATGTGACCATCCGTGCACAAAGTCATGTGGTCAATCATGCAAGGTGTATTGTCGAGTGAAAGTCAAGAAAATCTTACCAAAGTGTGGCCACGAAGTCTTAATGGCCTGCGGCGAACGAGCAGAGGATTTTAATTGCCACACTCAAGTTGCTAAAACACTTCCGAGGTGTGGTCACCGAGCTGTAATGCACTGCTTTAAGGATCCTAGCAGCGTAGAGTGCAAGGAAAGATGTGAGAAGAAACTCGAATGTGGGCATCAGTGCCCTAAGAGCTGTTGGGAACCTTGTGGGTTATCCTGGATGTGTTCATTTCCGTGCGAAAAGATCTTGGCATGTGGACATCAATGTCCAAATGAATGCCGTATGCATTGTCCACGAGAGAAATCTGATGATGCCTTGATTTCTTCGTCCAGATTTGTCGCACTTTACTCTATGTTCTGCAGGGAAAAATGTGGTAACACGTTGGCATGCGGGCATGTGTGTCCCAACAAGTGTGGTGAACCCTGCCCAGGACCTGAAATGGATCGCTGTGACAAAAGACAATTCAGAAACATCTGGACAAAATGCAAGAAAATCGTGAAGAAGAAACTTCCGAGTTGCGATCACCTTGTTGAAGTTTGGTGTCACGAGGATGTTAGTTCTGTTGCATGTATCAGAAAGTGTGAGAAAAAGTTGCCTTGTGGTCACAGCTGTTCCAACAAATGCAGCGAGCCCTGCCCAGGACAGTTCGGATACTTGAACAGGCCCAGGGCCAACAAGAGGCAAGGGAAACAGAGACCTCCCAGTGAAAGATGTGAAGTGATCGTCAAGAAAGCTCTACCATGTGGTCACAGCACTAAAAACATGCCTTGCTGGAAGGCAGAGTCTGCCGCTAATAAATCATGCGACAAACCGTGTAGTACTGCGCTTGGGTGTGGTCATAGGTGCACTGGTAATTGTGACAGCTGTAAGCAGGGCACACAACACAAACCGTGTCCTAAATCATGCAACAGGCAGCTCCTCTGTGGCCACAATTGCACTGACTCATGTAGTAGCTGTTGCTCCCCAGATTGTAGGAGATGCCGTGAGGACTTGAGACAGGGTTCCAGTCAAGATTTGACGGCACCATCACCTTGCAAACACAACTTTACGCATCAACACTTGAAGACGAAAGCATGCGTGCGACCTTGCAACCAAAAACTCCCATGCAAACATCCCTGTATTGGTGTGTGCGGTGAACCATGCCCTCCTTTTTGCAATGTCTGCGACACAAAGAGTGTTCGAAGCAATTTACCAAAAGGACAGTTTCATCCCAGGGATATGTACATCTATCTCCCAGACTGTAAGCACCTGTGTCAGATGCGATCCCTGGATAAGACGGTTGCAGCAGTCAAGAATACCCTTGAGAGAGGCTGCTTTCAGATTGGTTCTATCCTGTGTCAGAAATGCAAGGTGCCAATTCGTCGCTGCACTCGTTACAATGTCATCCTTAAGGTTATCAGTGACTCAGTTGAGGCAGTGCGAGGTCAGTGTCTCGGCAAGAGAAGAAAGACCTTCGGCATCAGAAGCGGTTTAGTCCTGCGAACGAGTCTGGGTGCTTCGGCCAGCATGTCATTCGAGGTAGGGAGATGGATGAGATGTCGTCATGGTCACGTGTTCCTTCGAGATCAAGATGGTGGTGATGATGATGCTCAGGAGCCACTATGTCCTCGATGCCCTCATGAGTAGGGGGGGGGGTTCTTACCTATACCGGTGCGGGCTCAGGTGTTAGAATCTTTCACAAGGCAGGGGTCAGGAGTACGCATCATTTAGGACTGTCTTACTCGCAAAGCCATGGTATCGACGAAACCAAGTGATCGAACCAGACTTGTTTAATCGAGATACCTTAATATAATTGTTTTTGATTCGAAGTCATCTTTATTCTCGTTGTCATTCAGTCATTCACACAGATTTAAAAAAAAAACAAAAAAAACAAAAAAAAAAAAACCTGTAAATAAAAGTCAAATTTAGCTGACCAAACTTGTGTCGAACGCTAGATAAACATCTAATGTAGATACAAATCGAATATACTTGCACATTGTTGAAATACGGGGTAGTCTGATACCCTTGCGATTAAGATGTTCGATTACTCAGCAAACATCTTTACAGGCATTTTGTTGGCACGACCGTCGCTTGTCCTCGCCGCCTTATCGAAAAAAAGTAATGGTGTCATATCTTTGAGCGCTCATTGGATGAATTCTGTTTGCCTGATGACCCTAGGTCAACCATTTTGAGTTCTATTCGACGAATGTTGCTTTACCCGAGCCCCGGGTTAACACTTTTATCTTACGCACAATGTACGAAGATTATTAAAAGCAAGTGACCTACAGACAACGTTTTTCGAATCTGGGATTCTTTCACAAGTTAAAGAATACTGTAAAAACAGTGCTTAGCATTTAAACACATCAGAACGTGTTTAGAGTTTAAAACGTTTAGGAATGTGTTTCAATTCTAAACGTTTTCCACTTTTTAATGTTGTGAAACTAAACGTGTTTACGTTTTGGACATGTGCTTAGGATTGTACATCTAAATGCGCTTAGGAAGGTGTTTAAATGCTAAACATATTATTCATTAAACATGTCAAACGGATAATGCGTGTCACAGAAAAAGGACATCTAAACATGTCATGATGCTAAACGTGTGGAAAAAGTGGGTACAGAATAAGTGTTTAGAAATGTGTTTAAATCCTAAGCACCATTTTTACAGTGATATATGTTAAATGAATTGACGTCCGAAATCGTTTTTGGTATAGAAGGGCGCGGGGACAAGTGGAGACACTACCTTGTGACACAGATTTATGTAAACTCTGTTTACAAAGGAACGGTCAACGGTGTTGAAAAAAAGTTAGCGCCGTTTTTCTAGAGTATACATCAGTGTTTGGAGAGTTACGTGTTCGCCTACGAAGTCAGATGTAAATTTGTGTAAATAACAGCAAACATATTTCAATGGATACAACAGAAATTCTAAGGTACATGTTTCCTTTGATTTTTATCAAAAACATATGGGGACTTGTTTTCTACAATTGCTATATCGGGTTAACCCATGAAAAAGACGGGAGTTCTGGAAAAGTAAGCTGCCTTCGCTTTAAGCAATTCGCTACACAGTTTATTTTGCGTGTGTATAGTAAATATCGAATATTTTCTAGGATAATTTGATTCATGCCTATACGTGCACTCTATAAAAAAAACCCACATTAGTCAGGTTTGACTAGAAACCAGTTAAAATTGATTAGTCATTCAGAGTCAGCTGGGTGCAACTGAAAATTAGTCAATCGGACTAGATGTTTTAAGGCATGATTGACAAATAGTAATGCAAACAACTCAAATTTCTAGTCATAGTTGTGAAACTTTGTATGTTTAACTAAATTCCCAGTAGGCCTAAATTTTCAATAACTAGGAAAACCAGTGAATATTTTGACTAAGTTGTTTTTAGTTGTTTCTAACGATTTTGTATATTAACTTTCCTTTGGGTTTTCGTTTTTAAAAGTACTTAAATGTTTATATAGTCTGTTCCACTGGGCCAAGTAAAAAAAATAAATATGTTTAGCGTCCTGCATTTTGAAAAAAAAGGAAGGAGGAGGCCCCTTTTTTTCTCTTCTAAAATGGCCGCCTGACCGGGCTATTTTTCAAGGTGGCCGCCAGCTTTTTTTTTAAATGGCTGGCCCTTGTACTCAGTTGGACTCAGGAATGACATACGAGCTTTATATGAACTAGATGCAACAGACAACGAGGCCAAAAATAATGATGTCACTGTTTCAAATTATCACGTTTCGTGTTTTTTTTTATTATTTTTTTTTTTAAAGGAGGCGGCCTCCAAAAAGGAAGCAGGCGGGGACACTATATTTTTTATTTGGCCTAATGCACTTTTGTTCTTATTTCTTTGTTTATGTTTGCTTAACTAATTAGTTATTTTCTTTGAGCTCGAGGAACAGGGAATAATGTAAAAATTCATGGGTCAGATTGATCCCGATCTCAGTCTATATCAATAAAATCATTTTCCGGGTCCAAATGACACTTTCCCTGGTCAAAAGACATTTTTGTCTGTGCTTATTTGACCCAGGGAACTGTCATTTTTTTTTACCCTGAAAAGGACTGTGCAGATATAGACTCTTATCGGGGTCAATCTGACCCAGGAGTTTTTAGAGTTTATTTAGTGCGTCTGTGACGTCATAGCAATAGTTTAAGCCTCGGGGAGAGAATTGAATGACATCACTGGCAATGAGGCCGGCAAAATTCTTGACAAATATTGCTCTTATTTCGATATCTAGAAATATAGTCTAAAACGTAATTTTTTCCGGTTTTTTTTTTAAACGCCTTTATGGTACACAAGTTGAACTTACAAACGCCATCAAAGTCGACGTTGCTGCACCGCTCGTAATTGGATCGTATTTTGTTTAGTTATAATGTTTTGGAATTTTCTAGCATTTATTTGTGTATAAGGATAGGGAGTGAGATTCACGATTTTGTGTGTGTATTGCATTTTGCACCTATTTGCTCAATTCGCACTTTACAGATTCACGCATTAAAGACAAATTAATTTGGGATTGTTTATTGCCATATTGATTAAGCTTCATTATGAGAGGAGGCATTGAAAATTCACATTAAAGAACAGTTATTTGGAGCATGGTCTATAGACCAGTATCATGTTGCGGCCATCTTGATTTTCCCGATTCAAATCAACGTATACCAAAGCGAGGCCTCAAGGACAAATAGTCTGGCTCTTTTTTGCGCAAAAAAAACCCATTATCATTCAGTACTATTATTGAATACAGGGAACGTTACTGCTGAAATGGTGGCAGCATGATTTTATAGGTCTATTGCGTGAGTAGCAGTATTGGTTATGGGAAGAGATATGTGCGTTCATTATTGTAAAATGCAGACATAAGTGCTGCTTACATCTTTGGGGAATGACATGCGTCTTTTGTTGAATATGATGCCTTTGGGACATGAGACTTATATCCTATTTGAGATAATGGCGGACACAACAGTAGCAGCTGGGCCCGGGCCAATTTCACGGAGCTGCTAAGCACACAAATTTGCTTAGCACAAAAGAAGTCTGGCTTATAAAAGCAGGTTACCAGCCAAGACTCCGTGTGATTTTCATGCTAAGTAAACAACAGCTGAATACTAATCACGAGCAATATACATCACATGGAGTTTTGGCTGGTAACCTGCTTTTATAAGCCATACTTTTTGTGCTGAGCAAATTTTTGTGCTTAGCAGCTCCGTGAAATAGGCCCCAGCTGGAGGGCGTTATTTGTTTGGGTAAATGCAAAAGAGTTTACTCCAAATAAAACAGCGTCCTCAATTGTCCGCCATATCTCAAAATAATAGGCTAATGGAAAACTAAAGGCGCGGGTAATCGCGTGATTCACCTCTTATTTCATTTTGAGATGAGTGCAGTGACTTGCGCATCAGAGAGATGTATTCATTTTTATTCTTGTTTGCAATCCAAGTAAATATCAGTTCGTTCATTTAAACATGGAGTTTTGACTGGAATGCTATAACTAATGCGATTATTGTTGACTGCATTGGCGATAGCGTTCGAAATGGACGAAACAATCACTCTGGTTTTATTTAGTGATAGAATAAAAGACAAATAAGAGATGAAAATATAAATAAAGGAATATGCATTAAGTTAACTTCGTTATATATATACACCTGTCTCGAGGTTGTCCGGAATGAACCCCCCCCCTTCTACTCCGCTTCCCCGCCCCCTCTTTCCCACATCGTCAATATGACTATACAATGATCTGGACCCAAATTAAAGAAAATGATTTAAAAAAAAGGATCAATTATCAAAACAAATGCACATGAGATATGTTATTAGACCGGTATTTTGGACATATTTGGTGAAAGTTTCATGATATCCATTGTGCCATTTTGAAGAAAAGTGACAGCAAAGAACACACGCTAAAAACCCCACTCTGACCACGGTTCCATGGTTGGACAATTTATTGAAATCGCGTACTGATGTGACTTGTTTGCAATTTGTGATGTCAGTATAACAAAAAACCCGCATGCACTTCATTTTGTATTTTAGATGCAACAGAATAATCAGAATGCAACTCGGGACACTTGAAAATCTGGATTGTAAACTGTTCTTGGGAGGATGCCAAGTTATGCCTTCGACACCAGTTTGACAGCCACGCACTAATCTCTTCTCCTCCACCCAAAACCGGGATCCGCCCCTGAATAGGATGGGGTTAGATTTTATGGTAGAAACTATAAGATATTTTCAAAATATTTGTCTTATTTACATTCAATATTCAACAAGGGAACGTATAGCCGTTTTAGTTTGTACAGGTTTCGATCGGCTACAATTTTGCGGCCCGTTAAACCATGATAGCGCCCTCAATTGTCAAAAGCCGCTAGGATCGATCAGGGAAAAAAACTTAAACAGCTGATCAAATCATTGCAACAAAGGTCTTGACGTCGAGAACTGACAACTGGCAAATTTTGCCATAAATTTACGATCTCCCTTGATTTTGCTTGGACTTGTTCATATTTGTGTAAATGTGAAAAATAGTAACCGATCAGATGGTGCCATGAAGCAAGAACACTGTTTTTCTGGGACGATTTGTCGGCCAGGCAAACGGAATGAAAGTGAAAAGCTGCTAGAAAACTACCGTGATTTGTGTGTGTCACACTCACAGCTGTATTCTTGACCCGAGCAACAACAATGGCAAATGTCGAGATACAAGACATCATCTTAATGATCGTGTCTTTCCTAACTTCGCTGGCGGTGGTGCTCATCTTTATAGTTGTTGGTAGGTATAGTTCACCATGATGACGACATATTTGACCAACAATAAAGTGAAGCGTAATGAAGTGCTTAAATTATAAATAGCCGTCAACTGAACTGGTTCCGCAATTTCGTTTGTCCTTTTTCATGTTTTTATAAACCCGGCAGATCATACAGCGCCCTCATGCATGTGTATACAAGTAGGCCTACACCGAGCCCTATAGAGCTATATATAGTCATGTTCCCTAACATGGCGCACTTCGAAGCTTACCCAACTTTCCTCGTGTAGTGTTGCCAAACCTCTTTGTTGATAAACCTCAAATTCATGCAGTGAAATACTGGTACTTTTACCTTTTTAATGCTTGCTATTTAACCTCTGTGAACAATTTCGGTTTCGTAAAATTTAATCCGAAATGCAAAAACGGTCGCGTCCGGAAATTGGGCACAAATTGGCGGAGTGTTCCCTAACGTGGCGCACTTGAATAAATCTCGGAAAATTCCAAATTAACATTTAAGAATTTCTGTAAACTTGATAAATTCTGATAAATCATTATTATATTTACTTACAAACCCAGCCAGATGTTTGTCAGAAAGTTATTTTCTTATTTTTCGGGGAATTTTCAAAGGGTTCACTTTGTACTTGAAAATAAAATCGGAAAATCACGCCAAAATACTTTTTTCTTTTAACTTTGTAACGGGTAAATAAACTCGCGATTTATGAACGGGAGTGTTTAGAACTTGATGAAATTTCACTTTCTGTGAAATTTCAGTTAAAACTTTTGCTCTAGCTAGGCGCTACAGGCGAAAAATCAAAGTGCGCCACGTTAGGGGCCGCGCCACGTTAGGGTACATCAACAATATTAAAGTACTAGAGCGCTAACTCCTCATTCTTGCACACAGAGACACTTTGAAGCCGCTCTGGGCGCAGACATTTTGAATTTATGTGCGTGTTTGTAGAACACAATCAAAATAGATGGATTGAATTTTAAAAGTGTACTCTAAATACAACACGCGAGTAGAAGATGTGCAAACAACTTAAGCGCGTCATGACTGTTAATGACGTTGTGCTGTTTGCGTAGAGCAAAATGAAACACTCATTTGCTGATCGTGCATTTCGGTTTTGGGCGTATCGGCTTCGATGACACACCTGTATAGAATACAAACACATATGCAAATAGCCGTACAAAAGCCGTACAAAATTTTGAGTTTTCCATAGGTTTGTGTACAAATATAGATGCACCCATCAGGCATTACTTTGTGCATGGAATTAGTGCTCTAGTAATGTAATATAGCTCTATGCCTACACCATATAAGTGCCAACTCACGTTGAGCGCACGCGTTGTCTAGTGTAAAGCTCACCCGTATTATTAGCCCCATAAATGTGGCCTATTTACTGGACTGCCTCCGTAAACATAGGCCACATGTCCACATGTACAAAAACGTGTCGACTTTGCCAAATTTTGATTTTCACATTTAGGCTTAGTTTGTAGGATTTTTTTACTTTAGAAGCATACCTCTTTAGAAGCACCCTCTTTATAGGCTAGTCAGAAAGTGCTGCCTTTTTCAGATGTCTAATTTTTGTGAAATTTCATGTTGAAATTTTGATACGCAAACGTGTAAAAATGAATCTGGAAATTTCACGAAAAATATATACATCTGAAAAAGGCAGCACTTTCTGATTAGCCTATAAAGAGGGTGAGTATGCTTCTAAAGCAAAAATAAACTACAAACTAAGCCTAAATGCAAAAATCAAAATTTGGCAAAGTCGACACGTTTTTGTACATGTGGACGTGTGGCCTATGTTTACGGAGGCAGTCCAGTAAATAGGCCACATTAATGGGGCTACCGTATTATAAGCACACCACTTGAATCGAGTCCCACTCCCAGCTTTGTCGTTGTTGTTGAACTTTTTGTGACCCAAAAAGTAAGAATTGTCTTCTTTTTTTGTAAATTTTAAATCGAATCCTACATTTAACGTAATTCCAGTTGATGTCATATTCTTTTTCTGATTCGTCGTACTGGATGATTTGTTTTGAAAGGGAAATAGAGTCCGAAATTGCATTAGAATTGGATGTGATTCCCATCTCGTGAACATGAAGTCAAAACGGCTATTAAGCACAGAACCAAACATTTGTCACGATAAAAATGCCCCCAAAAGGGCGTATATTCAGTGCCGTGCCGGTACAATACTAAAAACAATCGGGGACCGGTTCACGGTCAAATATCCACTGTCTTCCATGCTTAACCATGCACTCAATTGTTCCCTGTATTTGAGTTGGTGGCTCGTTTCAAATGCGAAGGTACATTTGTGAGAAATAACATGACTGCTGTTATTATACTGTACATCGTATTGCAAAACAAATGTATAGCTACCTCTATTCCAAATACCATTGTTCCAGGTTGGTACATTGTGTGGGTGGCCTTCCTCTCTCGTTTCAAACTGATGAGGGAGCTCTTGTCGGTCAACGATGAGGAAACGTCAAAAGACAAGGAAGCCAAGAGCTTGGCATCATCATCATCATCATCGGCGAGCTCAGAGAGGAAAGGAAGACAGCATGTGACTAGCCAGAGGACGTAGCAAAGAAGGACCATCGGTCACTCAGACTCTTGCCCTATCCGAAGGCATTGTTGACTGAACTTGTGAAGAAAATGGAGACTTTGTGAAGCATTATGGGTAGTTCACTTGCAGTGCGCTACGCAGCCCCTCCAAAATGGCTGCAGTGCAAAGGGCCTATGTTGGGTTAGTGATGCTCAAATGGACTAACTGGACATGCATGCATGCTAACCACATTACCCAATACATTATGTGAATAGTCCAGACAGTGACCTCTACTTTTATTGTGGTTCTACATGAGGGTACATGAACATTTACATTTTTGTATTGTGAAGGTGAACAGCGCCCTCTCTTGGTTAGGTTATGCAAGTAACTTAAAAGTGTTCATGGTCTGCATGGATTTTTTTTCTGCATGATTTACAGTGAAATCTTGATAAGTCAAACCTCAAGGGAACAGGTTCAAAAATGACTTACGCAGAGTTTTGAGTTGAGAAGGGTTGTATATCATTGTTATATTACTGAGGGGGATGGATTCTTTGTTTGACTACACAGTTGTTTTGAGTTCTCAGAGTTTGACTTATCAAGATTTCACTGTAGTCACTACTCTGACCAAACTGTGCTACTTGGGTTTCGTGTCCTTGCAACCTCACGTTTACTTGTGGGGTTGACTAATTTTGTTTTATAATTTTTTTTTTTTTTATAGACAAAGGGTTTGCAAGCAAAATAGTTTTTTTTAAAACTTAGTCCGTTGTCGAGCATGCAAGAATAGCCATTGCCTGAGAATGATGTGTCTGTAGCTGGTAACTATGGTAATACACACCTTGTGTGCACTTATTTAACAATAATTAGCATCTGTACCACATTGTATCACATTATACTACATTGTGTTTCATTGTATTACATTGTATCACATTGTATTACATTGTATCACAGTGTGTTACATTGTTTCACATTGCATTACATTCTAATACAATTGTATCACATTGTAGTGCAATTGTATCATATTGTATTACATTGTATCACATTGTATCACTTTGTATTCCATTGTATTACATTGTGTTTATAACCAGCAGAATCCATAGAGCCATGCACAGCACCAAAACAAGACATGCTTTTTTTTCCTGTTTTGTACATGTATTTAAAAATCAGTTTTAAAATGTTCACACACATGGAGTTCCTTGCTTTTTAATAACCATTGGTTTTTATTACTGAAATTGACACAATCTCTGCATACATGATATTAAATTTGTACACAATATTTGCAATCCGGAACCTATAAATGATTGTAAATGTGACGCTTGATGGAGAGTGGTACTGGTCAAGGATAACATGGAAACGTAAAATCTTTGATTGGAAAACTTCAGTCTTAAATAAAATCCTTACGGAAGTCATGTTTATCTGGCAAGTTTGTAAAATAACAACTGTATAAATTTTGTAAAGATATCTTTGAGTTTACAACCTTGCCGTCAATTTGAAATGGTTGTAGATGTGAAGAATGTAAATTTCATCATGACCAATTTGAAGAGTATCAGCAAATTTTAAGCTAAATAAATAGTATACCCTGTTTTAATTTTACTTTCGTCCAATTAGACTGGTTTTCTTTTTAATGAGAGGACAGTAAAGACATTCAAATCAATGATTTAGACAACACAGTATGTTAAACAGTTCAAACCAAGAGGTCACAACAATTACACATTGTTTCCAATGAGTTTCCAATGATAGAAAAAAAAATCAAATAAGATCTGATGTTACTGTTTGAAATAACCTCATTATGTTGAAAGTCCTGTATTTTTGAAATGGAAACCAACACCCAACCTGAACCTCTAACATAGACAAAGACTAATGAATTTACCAAGGTAAACAAAACTAATGCTTTTATTGGCTGGTATTTTGAATGTCCTCTCGCTTTTAAATATTTCAATTTACCTCTTTGGGATGTTTTGCGAAAAAAAAATATAACTTAATGCTGGCAATGCTAGCAAAATCGCACAGCAATCCTAAGGAAAAATTCATTGCATTTTTTCTGTCCTGAAACAAATTCTCTCCGAGCAGAGCCTTTTCCCCAGTGTTCAATGCAGTGATTAACCCTAACAGAACTCAACCCATCAAACCCCAACGGTATGTTTTGTTGGAATCTGTCAGGATGGGTACAGTCGCCCTAAACTCTGGGTTGGCACTACTCCAGAATCAAAGTCAGAAATAATTATGTGTGTGCAGTTTCCCCATATGGTGTTGGAATTTGCCAGGATGGGTATGGTTCCTAGTAAATCATGCAAGGGAGTTAGGGTTAATATATTACATACATCATTTTGAACACGCATTTCTTTTTTTAGAGATGTCATCGTTAATTTCAACATTAACATCCATCAGATCAAAAGAAAAACTCTGCCGTTTCGATAGGATCAAAGCCTACGCTTGCCTAATGTGGACATCATGTTTGAAGGAATGTGCAAAGACTACCTATTTTCTAGCAAAGAGTCTCGGATGCAATTTTCTTATTTTGCTTTTTACACTTCTAAATGGCAAGAGCAAAACAATTGAACAAAATCAACCTCCGGGAAACGAAAGTGCTGATGCTTCTGATGCAACACAAAGTTGATTATCCACAAATGTACGAGGTTACAATGTATTATGGCAAAATGTTCTCTTACCGTACATTTCAACTTCTTCCCTTGCCCTAGTCTTTATTTGATAATATCCATGGCGATTGAAAGGAAAACAAATAAGAAATGCAGCTCTTCCGGAAAAAAAAATTTCCCCAGTAAAAAAATTACAAAAAGAATGTCTGATTATTGCAAATAAAAAAAATCAACTTATTTTACAAAATGTAAATATTATACAATTATACAACTTAAAAAATATCTTTATTACAACTTCAAACATTTTTATACGATGAATGGAATTTCATTGGTGCTTTTTTAGGCCATTTAAAAAAAAATCTTTAATGATCGAAAGCCTTAGATATGAAGGCTAGCAAACAGACATAATTAAAATTGCCAATTTGGGAAAAAAAAAAAATCAAGGCAGTTTTTTTCTGTGGCGCCCTCTAATGACAGATTTCAAACCTCTGCCTCCTTGAAATACAATAGATCAACTACTGAAGTAATGATAGAGGCTGGAAATACATATAAATGTACAAAAACAAAATTCAATGTATTAAGTACACACATCTCTGAGTTTCAGGACAGGAAGGAAACCATTTCATATCAATGATATGTAACCAGGGCCGTCTTCTTAAAGCTCTTAAAGCCAAAAAATATAAAAATAGTTCTGCTTCCGGTTATACCCTACCTACCCTATTTTGACAGCCCCTACCCTAATTTTTTTGGGGGCGAAATGAGGGGAAAAAACATCGAAAATCTTCAATTACTACATTTGTACATTTTACCCTTGACTACACGCAGACACTTCCATATGATCGTACAAAAAAAAATTGCCCCCCACCCCCAAAAAAATTCCCTACCTACCTACTCTATTTTCAAATGCGATGTAATCGGAAGCAGAACTATTTTTTGGGGCCCTAAGCAGAAAACAGTGCTTAAAATTTGTTATGGAACAATGTAAGCAAAGTACATGTAGCAATACAATGTGTATATCAGTTAGTCTGCTAATCTGTTTCTGCTCAGCAAATGTTTACTGTGATTAGCAGCTGCATAAAGAGGCCCGGACTTCGCATACATTTTACAATCTGTGCATTTTCAGGTTTATTTTTCCTTTCTCGTTTGTGCATTTTCAGCTTTTTATCTCTTTGTCATGTTTGTACACATTTGATTTGCTATCTCTTTCCTTTATACAAAAAAATCATTTCAACTTATAATTGAAAGTGTCTGTACAAATAAAAATATTTGAAAACCAAAATGCAATCTCTGTTTGTCAGAGAAACAATGAAGTTTATTTGTACAATCGTAAAAACTGATCCATGTCAGTTGTTTTTACATTAATCCAACATCAGAAATGAATGTCCACTCCGAATCTTGTATTCACATAAATTCTTAGTCAGTATTACAAAGCAGCACACTGTAAAATGGCTGCTTTTAAGTCTTGCGTGGAATTGGCAGCATCTGTGATCCTATCGACCATTTCTTGCAGCGGGCCGACGGCAGGATACTGCAAGGCAGCCACCTTGGTGGTGTTCACGGCACCGTTCAGACACTCGCAGAGGGTGTCGCTGCAGCGTATGATGCGATTGCGCACCTCCGGGTGCTGCAAGTTGTGGTGCAGCGTGTCTCCGATGAAAACCAACTTGTGGCCAATCAAGATGATGTGTTTGCTGTGGGCCACGAAGACCTTCGGGGGCTGGTTGGCCTCAATGCAGGTGAAGAACAGATCAATGGCACTGCTCAGGGTGTTGACTAGAGACTCCACGTCGTTGACGTAAAACGCCAGGATCTGTTTGTCGTTGGGCAGGAGGACCGAGGGCTGCTTGGCACCGGGGTCCGTCACAATGATCTGTTTGTTAATGAGCGGATCCTTCTTGGTGAGGTAGCCGTAATCGGCGATTGCGTCCTTGTTAGGAGGTTGGCTGGGGTCATCAGGCTGGGCGGAGGCAGGGGCGCCACCCGGAGGTAACTGGGGTAATGGTCTGGACTGGATGGCCCCTTTTGCAGGGCTCTCCTTCTCCGGAGACAGCCAGTTTGTGTTGCTGGAAGATGTCGCTGGAGGTGTCGGCAAGGGACGCTCCTGAGGATTGCTAAGGTTCCGGGCAAAGGATGGCCGGAAGAGGCTTGCTTCATTCTCCTGGACGAGGGACACAAACCGCTTCATGTCGTCAGTAACACTCCTGGCTGACAGGGCAATTTGATCCAGCTCGTTGGCTGTGCTGGAACCGGGCTTATACACCAGCTTGGAAACCTGCCAGTTCATTTCATCCAAGGCGGCATGTGATTTCACCATAGATGCATGCGACTCTCTCATGGCCTGAGCTGATTTACAGAGCTTCCCCGTCCACAGCTCTTCGCTGTGTTTAGCTGCGCCCGCAACGCACTGGTCGGAGAATTCCAGAAACTCTTCCAAGGCAACTTTGAGCTGCTTGCAAGCGGACTTGATCTCGTGAATCCGGGGCTCCAGATTAGACTGGTGGCGCCATGTGCTGCTGACGTAGCTCATGAGATACGCAATGGCCGTCTCCAATACCTGCTGCTTTTCATTTAGCAACTCCATTGCAGATGTCACGTCAAGCTCATTGCTCCTCACACCTGACTCGTCTAGATTTTCAACTGATCGAGTTAGCCGTGTCATGGACAGAAGATTCATCTTCCCGTCGATTTGATCCACAGATCCACGGTGTACTGGACTCGCGCGGCCTGATCGAGGTTGGTCCCTTGTTACCTGTGGTGGTATATCATACACGTGGTCTGCACTGTGCTGAACAGTGATTTTGGTCTTAGGGGGGCTGTCATACAGCCCCTGGGAGGGTGTGTTGGATGGGCTATCGCAGAGTTCCTTAGCGTCATTCTGAAATGACGGTCTCTTGGCAGATAAGTCATGTGCTGGTGGCACGTCATACACGTCTGTGGGATACTTTTGCCCCGGTAGGGTGTCGTACACGTCAAGGGAGTTTGCATTCTGGGCAGGGTGACCATTTGAAGAAACGGACCTCTCTGGTGATGTGGGGAACCTATCGGCTCCACTCTGCTTTGCCTGCAGAGCTGGTGGCACATCGTACACCTCAGTTGGTGACTTGGGTGGACTGTCCAAAACTTTCCCTTTCAACGGGGGCGAATCGTAAATCTCCGTCGGTAAGTTGGGATCTTTGGAGGCGGGCAATGTGTCATAGACCTCCTGCTGCTGCTGCTGCTGCTGCTGCTGCTGCTTCTTGGGTGAGTCATACAGCTCGTCAATGGACTGTTTCCGATTCCTGAAGGGAGCAGCTTCGGGCATCTTCGATGGCGACGGTGACTTACCACCTTGGAGATTGGGCGGGACGTCATAGGTGTCCTCAGCCGAGAGCTGGTGAGTGAGGACATTGCGGCTGGCACCTGGCACCGTCTGGTAACCGAGGTTCTGGGTATTGTACCCTTTGCCCTGGCCTCTGATTGGTGGCACATCGTAGTCTTCCTGTTGGTTGGCTCCTAGGGCTCGAAGGCCGCTTGGACTATCATAGATGTACGACTGACCAACTCGCATAGGGGTCTTTATCTGTAACAGGAAAGGAAAATATACAGTTGTTGAGACAAAAGGTCACCAAGATGAGTTGAAATCAATCTGTAAGTACCAGATGATATTTTCAAATTTTCAGAACGAAGTCAGCAAAGTACGTATGTATATGTATGTGTATGTACAGTATATTTCTTTTATCTCTGTTCTATCAGCTCATACATGTAACAGAATTTCGGCCAGCTGAGAAATCAATTCAGGAGATTTGCGTTAGATTATTTTAGAATTTGTAAAGGCGAACATTCGTTAAAGCCTAAAGGATAGCTTTCTGTATTTTTGTAATGTTAGTTCTTGTTTCACTAGGTCAAGTATACACAGTGTATAGACATGTAAATGTTCATTACAGTGTACGAAATACATTTTTTTTTCAAAACTAACATAATACAGGAGATGTTTCTCTTGATTACTGAAGTTTTCCCTCTGTAGTTACAGAGAATTTCATCCTCTTAAAAGGGTCTCAATTTCCAAAGGAAGAATTTCTGACTAGAAAAATCCATACTTTGACAAACAGTCATAAGCATGAAATCTGAGTCCCTCCGGACTTGATCTTCAGCCTTGGATGAGTGATATGGTGCCGGCTGATTCCACAGGAATGTAAAGGTCAGGGTTGGCACCTTGACCCTTCTCTTCTTAGTATCACCTGTGACACAGAGGAGTACTGACTATTTTCCAATCACAGGAAATTGCAGCTGTACATGTACATGTACTTTGCTATAAGAAATAATCATGTTTATCCTCATCATTGGAAAGGGTCAGAGAATGGGTAGCGTCACACTTTAAGTTTTGTTGGCCGAATTTTTATTTTGTGACAGCACACACAGATACTGCCTTCTGCGTCCAAACAATTAAACAAGGGCTTCCTTCCAATCAGTTGCGAATATGCCTGTTTCTAAAGACAGATTTATGATAAATAACAGGCACAAGAACATCCAAACAATTGACAACCAACTGAGTAGGCATAGGGTCCAAAAAACAAGAATTTTTTGAGTCTTTATCAAGAAGAGCTCGCATTGTTATCAGCCATATTTGTAAGTTCAGAATCAAGCTTTGCGTGAATGTCAGTTAACATCAACGAAGAACCGGCCCATGGCATTAGCCAAATAAAGAGGATTGTTACAGTTAAATGTAACAATATTATTGGCTTGTGGTTTCAAAAGCATATTTACAGCGTTAAAAAGATGTCTAGAATTACAACTGTTCTCCTGAATATGCAACTTTATTACAAAAGATTTCTCTTAATGAATAAAATGATTAAGTACCGGTACATGTACACTTCCACAAATGTAGGAACCTACATGTACGGAAAATGTTGGAGTCCTGCCAATGCGGTTACAATGTAATGGACTTTTGTGTGTGCGTGTCAGAGAATTGCGACAGGAGTAATTTAACCTTGCTCCCAGGATGCTGCAATATCCAATATCATTTCCTTCTCTTTGTTGTTTAAAGTGGGCATAGTACGGGGGTTGATTTTTGTAAAGCAAAGTATGGAAGAAATCTGCTTTAGTAAAACCTTCATGTACATGCCAATCATATACAGAGGAACATACATGTTCAAAAACTGTACATGTACATGTATATTCAAAATATTGGTAAAATTGAAGAATGGTTTCATGTTTTCGAATATTATGAGTAACTTATATGCATGTAATTTGACTTTTTCGTGGGTAAATTATATGACTTGGAAGGGCAAAGTACAATGTAGATGTAGAAGTGCAAAAATAATGTGTGAACTGACTGCATGAAAGAGATTTTTTTGCAAAATCAGTTAGGTTTGGGTTGCAAAGTTTGTGGTCTTCCAATTTTGTTTGTTTAACACGTTTTGTGAATGGACCGCTCTGCATTCGGCCGTCAATCCCCCTCACGTTTAGTGGGGAGTGTGGGCTAGTGGTTACGGTTCGTAACTCATGACCAGAGGGTAAGGGGTTCGAATCCAGCTGCTGGTCATATGTTAAGTCCTTGGGCAAGCCACTTCACCCCACTTGCCTCTCTCCACCCAGGAGTACAAATGGGTACCGGTATTAGCTGGGGAGTAACCTGCGATGGACTAGCATCCCATACATATTCTCAGTCGTTTCATGCTACTGAAACCGGAAATAAACGCCGGCCTGATGGGCCACATTGGCTCGTCACAGACTATTCTTCTTTTTACCTGCTCACGTTTGGATAGGGAACTTTTCCCACAGTGGCTGATCAAACTACCATGGTCACCAGACCAAATGTCAAGATCTAATTGTTCAAATTAATGCGATTTTTTGGGGGTCAAAAAAGGAAAATAAAGCTTTCAGTTTTTAAAATAAGAACTATACACAAATTCCACCCACCTTTTGGGCAGTCTGGGAAGGGGGCGGGCTGTGTGGACTCTCGTACATTCCCGCCAATATTTTCAGCCGGTTGCCGGGGGCGATGCCTTGGCGACCGTTGAGGGAGCACAGCCACCATCCTTCCAGTCCGCTGGTATTCTGCTCCAGCACGGACACGATGTCGCCTTTGCGAAAGGAGAGCTCGTCCGGAGCTTCAGCGTTGTTGTCGTACAACGCTCTGGCTAGCACATGCTGTAAGATAGGAGAAATGTGACACATTAGAATAGGGATTCTTTGCATCTAATCCTCAAGGCTTTTGTTATGTTCACTGGATTTGGCTGGATCCTGTTTATGCACATTTCATAGCGCCACAAATTTGTATTTCCCAAACCCTCCCCCCCCCCCTCTCTAAATTCTTCAAAGTTTTCTGTCTTCTACTGCCTGGGTCTAAAAACCTACATGTACATCAATGTGTACATTGTACATGTTCATGGTAAAAGGAATGCATATACACATACATGTACATGTATACCATGTACATCAAATACATGCACATGCAGTGTACATGTACCATGTGTATGTGTACATGTACATACAGTATGTACATTACATGTGCATGTACATGTATGTAAATGTTCTTATGCTGCAACAATAATGAAACATGCATGTGACACAGGTCTCTTAGTTTATACATGCACATGTACATGTTCCGTACATGTTGAAAACTAAACAATACTGAAACACAAAGTTATATGTCATATATGCACATTTTTGAAGCATCTCTGAATTCCCCCCGCCCTGTCCCACCCCCACCTCCCAATCACTTCTGGCCCTTACCGCATCATCAGCACCCTCCATGGGAACATAATCGGGCTCATCCTGAAAGAGGGCTTCTTCACCTTTGCCCTCATCAACGCCGCCGCCAGCAAATTTCATGTATTCATAATCGTACTTGGTCGTCTCTTGGGGATCCTCCATCGTTGAGGACTGTCGTTTGTCCTGAATGTACATTACTATAATCTGCAGTCACACCATTCAAAGTCAGATAATGTTACAAATGTATGACTCTCCCCGATGCTTGACACAGCTGTTGATTTTCCTGAGGAGCCTACTAGGCTGGCTGTTGATTCACTAGAGGGTGGTAACTCAATTTCCTTGGCAATTTTCAGAAACTTTGCTTATTCCATGTATCCTGTTGCCGTTCTGTAAAGTATTTGCACCTGTAGATGGACACACACGTTATACAGCATGCACAGGCAGATCTGTGGTTTATCTTTGTTGATTTACAAGGCACTACACAGACTCTGGTGCAAAATCATGGGAAAAGTGAACGCTGTTTATTCTCCAAACAACTCTACTCCTCTGTTCTGCACGACTGACTTGCCTCAATTGGCAGGACTTTTTGTAGGAGCCAATTTACGACCTCACGAACAAAACAGCTCAGAAGTGGAGAATGCTGAGAGCAGTAAGCCCTCTTCTATGAAAGGTTAACAGACCTTGGCTGTGTTATGAACACTCATGCGTACAACATTCCAACACATGCACCAGGTTACAATGCGATAGCTCATCACTGAATCACAAGTGTATTTTTGTAGGTATGCACTGTACATGTACTGACGGCTCACCCTGCACACACTGTGCTGCAGCAAGAGTGCACTCTAGCTTGCCAAGAAATACCACAAGAGTATTTGAAGATCAGCTGTTTTACTTGGAGACTGTTCACCGGGGTTGGTTCATCTAATCTGCATTTCAATTGAGCCCAAAATATCCAACCAGTTATCCAATGTTTCTGGAGTTTTGTGCAGGGTCCTTCAGATTATACAACATGAACTTTTGACCACTTGGCGAGAGCCTTGCAGCTCCTAGCAATGTCCTGCCTTAGAGATTGGCAGACAACAACCTAAAGTGCGGCCAGAAATCCTTTATAAATGTCCGCAAAGTCAGGAAGTCACGGTCGCGTCTCGCCTTCCAACTTTTAGACACCGCACATCCATACCATGAATCACACAAACGCTGTCAACATGCATCTTCATTCCCAGAATAAAAGCCCACCCTTTATATGCCAATTACGTGCAAAACAAAAGGCTGTGGTTACTATGTTGTGCCAGCGTGTGACTAATGAACCCCCTTCCTGTGATGTCACAGCAGTCTTGACCAATCGGTGTTCAAGTCTAAGTAGAACGCTTCCTGTCCTGTGTCTAGTCCACTCTGATCACCAATAAACAAGATCAATAAAATGGCGGTTCTACGATGGCACACATGTACATGTACCAGTACATGTAAAAAAAAACCCAAAAAACTTGTTTGTTGCATGTTAAAATAATTACCCCTTAATCACTTTCACATCTCACTTATTACGAGACGTTCATGTGTTACCGTTTCAAAAACAAACTACCGGTACATATGGTTTCGTCACTGATTGAGTTAACAAGGTCTGTGACTTCAGTAATTTTACTTTTTATTATTGATGACTAAATGTCCTGTACAACTGTGAATAATAAAAAATACAAGGGGAAAAAAAAAAAAAGATGAGAAGAACAATAATCAGTTGGAGTTTCACAAACAAGTCTTTTCTTAGGAAATGCCGTGGAGACAATCCTGGGAGGAAACGACAGCGAAGTAAGGAAGGAAGGAAATTGTTGTTATGTGGTGACCTGTACAAACAGGGATGCACACTGCACATGCTTCCAAGTGGTGACTCGGGAACGGAACTCAACTCAAACTATTGAGATTTGTTGATTTTGTAGACAACGTTATTCAACTAAGTTGTATCACTAACTCAACCAAACCCTTCACATTATGACAGTACAGAGTGAATTTTGGTTGAGACTATAAGACGCATTCCCAGTGCTATTTTCGAGTTTCATCCCCACATTTAGACTGCTTTTCTAAATCGCTATTTTTTGAAAAATACAAAAGTTAGTCACTTTTGAATGAGACATCGACCAAAAAGAGACACCCGAAAGAGTGGGGAAAAAAAGGTTTTTTGCTTGCAATAAAACATACAAGTTGAAAATTTAATAGAAAAAAATTGAGCACAGGGAACGTAACGATAAGACCAGCACCCGGCGATTGTGTAGAGACTTAAGTTCAAGGAAGTCTCAATTTTCTTCATCGTCATGAACAAGATCCTTGCAAGTACTATGTACTATGACCATACTTGTACATGAAGGGCCAAGAAATGGATAGCATTGTTTACAAGAATTATTGTGGACATGGGCACGCCAGGATTTTTTCTAAAGGGGGGCAAAATGTTTTTGATGGAATGTTTTTAATGATCTGATGCAGTTTTAGATTTCAATATCATCTGGTATTGGATTCAGAACATTTGATGAATGAGTCACGTTTCATGTGTTGCTAAGTCTTACCTGATCATGCAGCTTTAAAACAAAACCCAAATAAAAAAAAAATTAAATTATTTTTCGAAAAGTTCCTGGCAGGATCTTTCTCAACGGGAAAAAAACTTTTTAAAGTCTCTGGGTAAATGTAATATTCAAGGACTATATTGGTTTTTATTTTTTGAGGGGGGGGGGGGGCATGATGAGCTTAGAGGTTGATGAACTTGAAAAAGTCCACCAAAATCCACCAGCACCAGTGGTGGATTTCAATGGATTTGGTCCTGAAGCAAATGTGAATCAGAGTGAGTGATGGATTTTGACAGACATTGTCTCAGGGCTCGATTTACCCGGGTGCACGCATGCACCAGTGCATGTAGATTTTTGCATGTGCACGTAGCTATTTTACTGAGCATGCACGACGTGCATGTAACTTTTTTAGCCACCAAAATACTCATTTCATGCATATAATTTACCAGTGAGTGAGAATAAGAATAAAGTTTGTTGAATACTTGACCAGATAGTGTACAAACGTGTTATTTATTTTATAAATCCATAAATTATTCCTCGCACCATGCTCGCACAGTGGCAGCAGATTCAGAGTACGAGGTAAAATTTCGCACGATATCGACGTCCTACAACCCCCTCCGATCATGCATGTGATTTATCACGTGATACATGCTGCGGATAATTTGGTATCACACTGATGCTCCGGGCATTCCTTATGTCCGGATCATAAGTGTGATTCCAAATTATTAGCTGCGTTTATCACGTGGTCTCGTTATTGACCAATCAGACGCCGCCTATCATATGTGCCACATGAAGCCGACGGGTAGCTCGGAGGGCTCCGATAATTTTGCACGCAAATGACCCTGGGGCTGGGTACTCGTCCAGGGTCATTTGTCAGGGTCACTTGTCAGGTTAAAATCTAATTTCTACACGTTCGTATGGGTCTTCATCGACGGCACATTTCGTCGAAATGACACATCCTGAACACGCGGGAAGGCAAATTTAGATTTCTAGGCGAGTACTGAACATACTAAAATTATGTATGGCGGATCGATTTCGCCACGTTCGAAATGCCACAACAGCGTGGCGTTGTATACAACGCCACGTTCACGGGTCTAGGCTTGGCAATGACAGTGATAGAGCAAAAAAGGCTATGTACTGTACTGTCTGTCGAAAGTTCCATAAATCAAAGAGAAAGAATGCCTTCAGAGAAGCAGACGGGTGTAAGTCAATTATGGTGCATGTGGGTTTTTCTTGGTGCATGTAGGTTTTTTGGTCTACATGCACCAGTGCATGCCACTTTTTTTTTGTAAATGTATCGAGCCCTGCATTGTCTTCTACTCAGTAAAACCATCAGGTTACAGTATGTAGTTCAGACAGGTTATCGGTCAGACTGATGGTCAACCATGTGGGGGGGATGCCTAGACTGACCAGTAAGCAATGACACACACACACACACTTCCTGTTCCGGGGTTTGGCTGTGGTCAGGGATACTGGACAATCACAAAGTCCAGTCTTCCTACCGTAGCTTGCTGACCAAAACTCAACTTTGCTCTACTGTGGACTCAAAGGCACACACGCTGCCAGACCAGTATGTGCAGCACTTGATGGTACATGTATGTTTAACAGTGGATTCTATTGCATTGTGCAGTGAACCCAGTGCATACAAGCCTTGGTACCAAGCAATTACCCTGCTAAATGCAACAAATTGCAACAGTGGATTCTGTTGCATTGTGCAGTGAACCGAGTGCATACCAGCCTTGGCACCAAGCAGTGACCCTGCTAAATGCAACCAACTGCAACAGTGGATTCTGTTGCACTGTGCAGTGAACCCAGTGCATACCAGCCTTGGTACCAAGCAATTACCCTGCTAAATGCAACCAAATGCAACAGTGGATTCTGTTGCATCACTGTAGGAATAATGAGCAGTTACCCTGCTAAATGCAACAAAGCACAGGGACTTGAGTTGGCTGCTAAATATTCAACAACTTTTTGTGTTGCTTTTTGTTGCATTTAGCAGGGTGAGGGTTAATGTTTTTTTATTACATGTATTTTGAATGATCTAGAATCAATGAAGTCATACAGTATACTCTCCCCTGTTGTTGGCTAGGAAAATAAACTAATTCTAGTACCACAACCATCGCTCTCCCATAAGATGAGGTCATCCCACGGACAGACAAACAGAAACCTTAAGCTCTAAATCTAGTTCAGTTTTCACATCCCAACCTTTCAACACAAATAACCGCTCTCTGAAAGCAGCAAACAGGAAGACTGCTATTATTCGCTTCACAACAACTAGAGGAAGTTCTGAATATACAGCCACGGGAAATTGAATTCCAGAATACAGAACACAGGTACATCCGCTAAGAGAATAGGCCTACTAATTGTGCAAAATGTGCACATGAACTTAAAAACATGTGGTTCAATGCCAAAGACATTGATCCAGTTGTGGGAAGCAACTGACAATGCGGTTCCCACTTTACGGTATTTTCCGGTACGTGGTCATCCCTGAATTGTGGGTTCTAAGTAGAATGTATCCGTGTATGTACATGTAGGTGTTTGTCTTTTTTGTACTCACTAATAGTAAACGAATGTACATGTTGTTATGTAGACAGAAATTATAGTCCAAAATAAAAAGTACAAAGCTTTACTATAAACTTGCTACGATTTGGCCTTAGAATGGAAAATTGCTGAAGTGAATGTACAGAATGCAAGAATGCAAGATTTCAAGAATTGTGTACAAAAACAGAGTCAATTTTTGGGTGTAAAACAGAGCATACCCCTGTATGTAAACATAGGCGGGCCGTCACAGCATTATGGGGAAGTTTTTTTGTCAGGGGAAGTTTTTGTCAGGCAAATTAGGACCAAGTTATGGGGACTTTCTGCTGTCCCCATAGTGTCTTCAGTCCCCATAATGGGACAACATGTGTGTACTAGTCCCCACAACTACGAAACAAGAATCGTTGTACCCACATGTTTCTCGGGGAACCATTAAATTTAGTGCATTAGTGACAACAAAACCACCAAAAAAGTTTGGAAATATGCAGATAAAAACAAAAACTTTAAAGTTAAAGGGAAAATACAACATTTGCAAACATCGAAAAATAAAACTACCAAGTTGTTATGAAATACCTTACTAGGATGTTGGTAAATGACAGTCTAAAGCATCCTGTAAAATTAGGGCACCTGGTGTGAGGTCATTTTCAAGAAAAATGGTACTTTTGTATACATTTCCAACGGTGGTCGGCCGACCACTGTTGGAAAAAACCTAACTGTTTTTCAACTACTGATCCAAATTTACCGGTTTTTTTTTCAGTCCAAATTTTGTTTGCTATTGGTTCCATGTTGATGAGCGGGTGCAGGCCAGCTACATGTACTGTAGACTGGTTCCCTTACATTTACCTTTACAATTTTCCGGCATTTTTGATCCGTTTAATCCGTTTAGGGAACCAGACTACTTGAATTTTTTGTTTTTCTTGGTTTTCCAGCATTTTCAAACACAAAACTTCAAACAAGTCAGTGTAACAATATTTGATCTATTAACCCCCCCAAATACATGTAGTTCATTTCTGAAAATTACAGCAAAAGCCAATAATGTACATTCCCTTTAAGGCACAATGTTGGAAAATCTTCTGAAATGCTTTTAACAATTGCAATATTCTGTCATTGAGTCGTTTCCCTTTTCACATTTCTCAACTAGTGACGGCATCCTGCCCTAAAGTGTAAGCGACTTAAAGGGAATATACATCATTTGCTTTTGCTGTAATTTTCAGAAATGGGTGGAATTGGGGGGTCGGAAATATAAAGCAAATATAGTTACACTAACTTTTTGGAGGTTTTGGGTTCGAAAATGCTATAAAAACCAAGAAAAACGATCATTTTCCTGTAGTCTGGTTCCCTGACTCCATATAAGAAGAAACAGAGCAGTTTACATACATTGGGGGAATTGTAAGGTCAGGGAACCAGTCTAGCTGGCTCGTACCCGTTTATAGGTTTGTAATCGATTGCAAACAAGTGCAATGGTCAATTGGGGCCAGTATTTGATAAAAAGCCAGTTGTTTCCAACGCTGATCGGCCGATCAGCGTTGGAAATTGATACAAAAATACCACTTTTCTTGAAAATGACAGTATACCAGGTGCCATAATTTTACAGGATGCTTTAGACTGTCATTTACCAACATCCTGTTAAGGTATTTCGCAAAAACTTGATAGTTTTATTTTTCGTTGTTTGCAAATGTTGTATATTCCCTTTAACAAAGATGCAAAGTGTACAGTGCACTGCAATGCCATTCACAAATACCAGTAAATCCTGAGCTTGTTAACAACAGAGGGCGCTATGCTGTTAAGCCAATACAAAACCTTTGGTTTCTACATGTTTGTATAGGTTTGCTACACTTACATGTTTTAAAAAGCACCACAGAGGTTGGAGACCAAACTAAAATACATGTGCACAATGTACCGGTACCAATTAAAATTGAAAATTGTATTGTAAAAGTTTTCTGCCGAAAGTCACTAAATGGGCAACCATTTGGGCCAGTCATCCAATAACTAAATTGAATTGACACTCTGTACTTGTTGTCCACAAAGGTACACAAAATAATTGTAAGCTTTGCCTTCAAAACCAAATTTTGTTTCAGAAGAGCAAATTCCATCAAGTCTGTTGTAAATTGGGCAAAAAGGAAAATCACTAGTCCCTATAATTAAACCGTCCCTAAAAATTCATCATATAATTATGTACATTCCAAAGGATAGTCTATCTCCGGCAGGAATTCCAGCTATTGTCAACATGGCCTGCATTGTTGTCCGTTCCCGAGTCAATATTTGCCAGCCGGCCTTTCAATTATTGTTTGCGTGTTTCTTTGTGCCCATATATATTCATCACTCAGAACAGAATTGGAACACCGCAATCCTAGACAAACATGTTTTGATGGAGATGTCAGAATTGCGCTTACTCCATATCAAATTAATATCAGAACCAGGATCACATTGTATATTATTTCTGGGCCTGTCTGGTCGGCCGATCATGCGGAGACGGTGTTGTGATGAGATGTTATCATTAAATTTCCCCTCCATCTGTTACAAGTAGACGCAGGGGTCGGGTGCACTTGGCCTCCGACTCAAGGACTAATCTGTTAGTCTCCTAAAGACGAGTTTTATCAAACTGCTTGTGTTAATCTTATGCAAGGGAGATTATTTATATTCGTCCCACGTGTATTGCATCTATGTTTGTCTGATTTTAGTCTATCACTGTTGTTAATGGAACAGGTTTCTTTAGGCATCTCCTACCGGTAAATGCCCTAGGCTTCGGAAGATGCCTTCATAATTGCCACTCAGTTTAGGCCTACATGTACTGTTCTTTCCGCATTACTTTTCTTAGTACTATTACTTGTATTTAAATTTCTCTTTGTTATACTATTTCATATGTTTTGGCATTTTTATAAATGTTGATTGAAATGAAATGAAAACGAATCAATCCTTTGGTTTTTCTCACAAATTGAGTCAACTAGATCTTCGTAATGTTGTTTCTGTTGGAAATGCTTTCCCGCTTATCTCCTTCACTGTGCATTCAGTACAGTGCACTACATGTACGTTACTTTCTAAAGGAAGGTTTAATAATTAGTATAATAGAATTTAACAACCAAAACAAGAAGCCATATTGAGGTGACACCATGTAGCGCATACAATAACATGTACATGTCACAATTTTGCAGTGAATGTTGGACCAGTGGATTCAAAAGTTGCATTTTACAATTTTTGGCAGTTTGGGTCCTTTGTAACAAAATGTTGCTGCAGACCTTTGCAAGCCCTTTGCATAGATTTATCACTGGTTTGGAAACCCTGCCTCAAATAAAGTGACCTTCCACAAATGGACCTGACCTTCTGACTAATCAGAAAGCCACCTGCAATGGCAACAGTTTGGCCCAACTTTTGTCAAGTTTGTTCATGGCAGAGGGGCCGTCAGCACATGACCTTCAGACCCAACTGGAAATTTACGATGAGAAGAAACCTTTGCTTGCCCCTAGTGCCTATATGACATTCCATTTGGGTTATTTGTTTTGAATTTGACGGCAGAAGGCTTGCTCGTAAAAATCTTCATGGACGCAATATGTTTTTGAAATAAGGAAAAGTTAAGGTCAACTGGCAGAGATATTACAATGTGCGACTGTCTCGTCTCAAGATGAAAGGTTGTGGTTTAGGTGGCATCATAGAGCTGTACTTGTACAATGATGTACATGTACATGTACATGTACATGAGATTCTTTGTCTTCACAATAATACAGTCCTACTTCTACTTTTGAAAGCTGTAAATTCTGTGCCCAAATTCATGGGGTTGCTCAATACAGAAATGATCACAGCCAAATTATCCAGCAATGTACATGTACAGTACTATTCCTTGTACATGTATGCTTGTACATGTACATGTACATGTACATTGTACCTGGTTCTTTAGCTCACCTACAGTGCAATATGAATTCAGTCTGGATATTTGGATGGCTAAACCATGAATATGAGGATGAAATGTACATGAACATTGTACGTGTGCTAACTCGAGTAAGGTTTTACAACAAATATCCCCACAGCTGGCCAATTCCACCAGCTGTTGCCATGACTCATTTTGAGGCAAATACCAGTAAGTTCCTGTGAAACTCGGTGAACCTAAACGTGGGTGACATCAGCAAGGATCTTACTAATATCATAACAAGGTTCACACAGTATGGGTACAAAAGTCCAGACAATTCCTGTACCGCACTACAAATGTGGGGGTGTACGGAGGGTTATGTCAGGCCTTTGGAATGTGCACAGTCTAAAAGTTCAGCACAGAGCTCTTCCCATCCACCCCTCCCCCTTGAAACTGAAACTCAGGGGGCAGTGGGTTCACCTTGTTAGACTTTTTTGGATGACCCAATTACTATGTTTGACTGTAGGAGTTCTGTTTATTTTCCTACAAAGCGTGTTTGTTTGGGTTGCAGTTGATAGTGTTTAACAGGTAGCTGACAAAAGATGATTCACACAACTGTTCTGTTTCAGTTTGAAACAATGTATTGATACATGTAATGGCCTAGATTTGGCTCAATATCAGAAGTTTTAAAAGTGAGGGGGGGGGGGAGGGATGAATGCATGTTGCAGATAACCTTGTTGAGCAATACATGTTGTGTTATTGACGGTGTTGTCCACTGCTAAATGAAATTGAACTCCTAGAAGAACCTATTTTATTCAGGGCCCTACTGGCTGACCCATCACCCACTTTCTTGAAAACCCTAAAATACTTTTGGTTATAGAACATGCCTACCCAAAACAGCTCTACTGCGGCTCCAGTAAAGTACCTCGCCCTGCCCCTTTGGTTCTGTACATTGCAGATCATGACCTTTCCTTGAACAATGTCCACTCTTGTTCAGATTCTTGCCGCATTCCCAAGGCACCTATTTGTTCCCAAGTATAAATGACTGCACCCCCTTTACATGTAGGCCCAAAGCACTATCATGTCCTCACCATGTAAATGTGCTAAATGATACAGTAACAATGAACAAGAAATACAAAAAAAACGTAACTAAATAAGGAATAAATGCATGAGCTTACAAACATGAATTTTATTTTTATAGTACCCCCCCCCCCCCCAAAGCCCTCAATGCCACTCGTCTAATGTACTGTACATTGTGGGATTCCCTAAAAGATTCTCCTACAAAAGTACAAAATGTAGTAGCTGACAAATGGCCAAACACCCCACTATTTTAATGGTTCTTTTCTTACACAAGCCAGAATAAACTCCACCAGCAGGACTACACAATAACTGACGACTATAAGAAGGTTAAATCCAAAAATCGCCCACAGGAAAAACACCCCACACAATACTTTAGCTGTACTGAAATATTTACTCGTTTTCCACTTCAAACTTCATTCCAAAGAGTCCGCGCATGTGTATACAATAGGATTTGATCGAAACAAGATTCTTTCGAGCTCATGGGAAAATTTCTGGGTTCTTTTGGCTTCTGCTGAGTTAGGTCAGAGATTATGGATTTCAAGGTTTTTAGGTCAGGATCCAGCAATGGGCAACTCCCATGTCAGGGTCGGTGAAACGAATGGGGATGTTTTTTCAGCGGATTCCTTAGGGTCTTGGTCCATTTTACAGCGCAAAAAATGCCTGAAGACTGTAGTCTGTAGTACAGTGTCAAAGTACGTTATTTGGGGAGAGCTGCTTGAGACAAGTTAGGGAAAGTTTGAAAACTTTGTAGGATATTACCATGTTTACACAATTCTGTGCTCAGCCAGTAGCCACAGTAACAAAGGATTTTTCGTAATGAGTAATGTTTACAAGTTGTTCATGACAAAATGTTCTGATTCAAGTTTTATGTACGGTAAGACCAAAAAAAAATGTTCTGCTTCCGATTACAATGTACATGACATTTGAAAATAGGGTAGGTAGGTAGGGGATTTTTTATGTTGGCAATTTTTTGTAATCGATCATATGGAAGTGTCTGCGTGTAGTCAAGGGTACATACATGTATGTAAATGGTTTTCGGGTTTTCCCCCTCATTTTCCCCCCCCCCCCAAAAAAAAATGAGGGTAGGGGTTGTCAAAAGGGTAGGGCCCAAGTGTAAATTCACTGTAACCCTAGCCTGTACATGTACATGTTTATGTACATGTACAATGTATGTAAAAATAGTGATGGCAAAGAGACGTACAATGTACATCAATTGAATTTGAGTTCAGCATATCTGTACATTTGCTCCCAATACAATTGTCCATTTTTAGAGAGCTGTTTTGGCTTGCACAACTACAACATGTATAGATGTACCGGTAGATACCGGTATTTAATGCAATGTACATATAAACAGATACATCAGTGATTAGTAGACTGGATAAGACAACAAAAAAAAGACCATTCATCTGAAATTCAAGTCTGAAACTAAACGTACAAATATTCTGATTGTACTGAGCCTTCCCATTTTTACAGTTCCCAAAGTACATGTACATGTATAACAACTCCATTATCACCATGTACCGGTAACACATCTCTGTCTGGATATGGTACCGGTACATGTAGTACTAGTATGGTATATGTAGTATGGTATGGTATATGTACTTTTTGTTTCATGACAGAAAATTTTGCGTGATGAGTCCCATCCATTGGCCTTCCCATAGCACACAGCTATTCACAACTTTTTTTCGTGGAAATGGTTCCCAAAGCCTTTTGGTAAACACAGGTTCACGCAAGGGCAAACATCCCACTCTAAATTTAGACAATACCATGTTTTCTTGTTTGCAAGTAACCTCAACCACATCAAGTTTTGTGGTGTGTCTCCCACTGTTAGTGTTACAATCCCACTGAAAACAATTTGCATGTATTTCTCACAATTATTATCAACCCAGGAAAACCAGAACCATTTCGTGGAACACCCCATCTCTTCACCTTTCAAGGTCTTTACTTGTATTACCAGTCAAATCAATTGTACACTTTACTAGATTATAAAACTCCCTGCACATAGATCTACATTTGTAATGACAATATTAAACTGTTGGGCCAGATTGCAAGTACGTTGAGGGCTTGTTTGATAAGAGTACATATAGATGATCTACATGTAACAAGACTCATTATGCTGGACAAAACTTTGCTCTTATTGTCACAACCGCCACTTGTGAATTGTGTTCCTTGTCCCATAAAAAGAACAAAAAGGAAACGACTATTTGTTTTTATTGGGTCTAACTTGGTTTGTATACTACTGGCCTGTTATAAAACTAGGCCAGTCATAACACAGACACAGCTGCCTATTAAACCAAAACGGTAATTAGCACCTCATTAAAACTGTCTGCTGTTTGTTGACACAATCTGAGCTTAACTGTAATGCTCTACTGGTTGTCCCATGAAGGAATGCTACCCCTGGTAGTCCCAAAGGAACAAGATTCTGTTTCTAATAAATTCAAAGTAGAGGCCAAGCTTGGGCTGTCGTTATTAAGCCACTGTCCCATCCACAAAATGTTCTTTATCTGAACTCCAAATACCGGTATATGCAACGACCAGTCCAAGCTTCACGCTTCAGGTTTGTGGTAAACAAACTTCTGCTTGCACATGGTCACGTGTACATGTACATGTACTTCTTGAAGATGTTTGTATGAACATGTACACCTACAGCTTTAGCAATCTATCCAGTCAGATTAGATTGTAGTCATTTGAAAATGTTTTATCAGAATACAAAAAGGCATACAACTGTTGGAATTATTGAAAGGACAGCTGCTTGTTTTAGCACCCAGATAAAGAAAAAATGCTTGAGTGACGTTGTGATAACAACTGATAAATAATTCCGGGAAAGATGACAGATGTACATGATGTACATTGCACACAACGTCAGCACTGTAAGTAATGCGGGGAATCATGCCAGGTGAAAAATATGTGATTATAATTTTAACAAGATGACACAGACATGTTTAGTATAGTAAATGTAGACTAGACAAAATGAATCGAAAATCTATGTATACATGTACATTGTTGATGTGTACTTATCCATCAAATATATATACCTTTATAGTAAAATCATATGAGTTCTAAACATGAAGATTCTATCCTGGTCTAACAATCATGTGCAGATACGGTACACACAAGACTTGTATTATTCATGGCCCACGTATTCTACATGTACATGTCATCACATCCTCATCTTGCTTTGGGCAATAAAGGCATGGAATTTTTTTTATTTGCAGAATTAGGTCAGCTGATTTTAAGCAGATACTGGATTGCAGCCTCATAGCAAGCATACATGTACATATATGTAAATATGCAGTATGGGCCTATGGGGCATCAAGGGTGGCCCAAAACTAGTCCTTATTTGTTCAGACAATCATTTGTCAGGAACTTTACTCCCATCAACCAACGAAAGAATAAACAGTTCAAAAAAATATCTTGATTTCAAACTATCATTTTAACAAGATAAATAAAGCATTTTTTTTAATGTATTCATGAAATAATCAATATAAACAAGATTAATGTAATTGGAGAAAACATGATGGGGGAGAAGGTGTTTAAATGAAGAACAAAATACAACTCTATGGGAGAAAAAAACGTGCGACTTTCGGAAGATGTCAAGACAGCCGACAAAAGAGGCCAGGACTAGCAATTTTTAAAAGGATAAAGTAAATACATAATTACAAAGGTACATCCCAGTTTTAATCGAGCTTAACAATAAGGCAAAATCCTTGAGTTAATGTGGCACAATTGCATGCAAAGTTAAGCTAAGACTAAGAGCTCTAAACTTACAAAAGGAGAGATGGATTGTATTAAAAAATGGTACAGATGTGAATTCTGTGCTTTGATGAACTGGTAAACGAGCTTTGTTGCCGGTCCTAAAGCTGTGGCTACAGCAATGGAGGCGGCACTTTCTCAAGCTCACCAGAGTTTAGTCATAGAGCAAGGAACAGTAAGAGAGATTCTTCTGCTATCATGGAGGTATTTTCCAATCTTACCGTATGTGGCCTTGTGGAGTAGATAAAGTATCACTCCATCCATAAAATGGGGGTTTGTTGCCTAGACAAATGAGACCAGTCACTTTACATTATCATTGGCATGTCTTGTGAGGTCCACTAAAATGGCTGCACTGTTGTGTCTCACTGCCAGCAGTCTTATTAGAGTCAAGAAATACCACTCTAGAGGCAAATTTTCCACTCAAGTCACTTCTGTTGTCTTTTATAAACAGACCCAAGGACACCATTATCATAATACATGATGTACATGTACATGTAGTGAAGGACTAGAGAGTTTAAGCTCTCAATTATTAAGCATCATTGTTACATGTTTATAGTAAATGTGTGTGTAGGTACCACTGATCTCTATATAAAGACTGGATAGCTAATAAAGAGCCGCACAATGTACAAATTTGACGCCATATTGGTGAGACCGGCTGGTGATCTACAAAGGACAAGTTGCCGTCTTTATAGACAGCTTGATTTCTTTTGTAACGTCGCGGCTCACTTGACTTATATTTTGGCCACCACCACTGACCAACTGACCAAGGTTTACTACAATTTTTCTAACGTAGTGGTTACTTTTATAATGCCGCAAATCACTTTTTCGGCGTTTTTGAAATAATAATCACTATGGAAATGTGTTCCTTTTAGAACATCATAATATGTGTACGTGACCAAAATGCGCGTCAACTGTTGATACAACGCGCGCGTATTTACGCGTAGAACGTTTGTATTATACGCGGCCATCTTCGTGAGACCGGGGGCGAATTGGTCAATATGCAAAGTCTACTGTGTGAATGTTGTATGCATATCCGCTATCCAGTCTTTATATAGAGATCAGTGGTAGGTACCCGTACTGTGTAATGTAATTTTAGTGGGTGTGTCTCACAGGAATTTCAGAGTTGTAAAAAATGTAGACACCCTCTTGTGATTGGTCTACATGTTGGTTTAACACTTTCATTGTATCCTCCCAAATCCCCACCGATATCTGATAATTTTAGTTTTGTAATTTAGGAAATGGGTTTCAATGTACGTACATGTACATATGTAAGTGTTTTCACAAATTTGGTACGGTCTTTAAAAACCACTGTTTCAAAATTTAAATATCCATGCATACTCATTTCTGCAGCAGAATAAAAATGCACATGTTAGCTAACTCATCTGCCAGAGACCAAAGTACTGCTTGTGCTAAAAGTTATTAACATTTATACTGCCTTTAAAACAGACATTGGTAACAACATATTGACAACTACATGTACACTGTAAGAAAGTTTTACTTTTTTGCAAAACAGGTCCCCTTCTGACTAGGTCAGAGGGGAGAAATTTACAAGCAAATTTGGCAGGTACCTCCCCAGGAAATTATGATTATGTCCATGCTGGCTAAAACTTGACAAACTTGTTATTCTTTGGCATGGGAGGTCTCAGGGGCCCTATTGGGGACTGACGCCATGACCTGTGACAGACTGGTGAGAGACCTGCCAAGAAACACCCCACCACCCAGGGGGAAGCAAGCTGTCATGTGCAATGAGGGTAGCCAGCATCAAAGCAATTATGCATTAATAACTACTAAGTACTAGTGCTAGGCTTGTCTATAAAAAGTGGCTGCATTTGGAAAACCAGACAGACATCACAAATCAAGTTTCAGGGGGACAGGTAACAGGTTCAGTTCATGCACCTGAGTCATGGCTCTTACATGTACATGTACATGTACGGTCATTAAAAAAAATTACTTGTATAATGGGTTTTTTGGGGTCCCGGGGTCGGGCAATGACTCAAAAGTTTTGTAATTACTAGTCGGAAGGCAAATTTTCTTGGGGGTGGGGGTAATTTTTTTTTTTGGTCATCAAAATGGAATTTTTGGGCAGCGATTTTGTAAATATTTTTTTTTCGATTTCCGATTTTTTTTTTGGCGGTGATCCCATAATCCAAGTATATGAACCGGTAATTTAAAAAAAAAATGGCCTAACCAGTCACACTTACATACATACATGTACCATTAAAGTAACTGACAGTATTGAACGACACACTATGTGCATGTATGTATGTACATATCGGTACATGTATAGGCCTACATGTATTGTTAAATAGGGCCTAATTCTTTCCCATGTCTTTGTTTTTTGGGGCAGGGATGGTAAAATTGTTTCCTTTGCTTGGAATGCCGAGGAAAAATAAAGAATTGGCCAGCACAATGGTGTATATATTCATGTATGTACATGTACAGTGCATGCTATTGTATTTGTACAGGTTACGTACATGTACATTTCAGGGGAAAAAATGGTCTTTGTAATCATGTCAATAGAGTGATGGAGCATGGCTTGGCTCAAATGTTCACCATTTAGACGAATAAAGAAGTTTAATTGTAAGGAGACCATGTACCTGTAGGTTAGTTCTTCATTCAAATGCACCCATCGTAGCTTGCCTCATGAAACTGCTGAAATAACTCAATAACTCAAATAGCCAGTTTGAATGACAGTGACAAATCTGAGAAATTGCGGTCCTAATTTTTCGACATGGACCTACTCACCATGCACCATACATGTACATGTACATGTACTTGCACAATCAATCAAGGAGCAAAAGGCTCAAGGCACAAACTCAGTTTAATCACCTCATGGCAATCATGCCCCAGTGATGAGGTACAAGGGGCCAATCTCCTGAACAAGTACAGTAACTCCTTTCATCAACTGCTGACAAAAGCCCCCCCCCCTTCCAACTACAGAGGTTTCACTGTTAAATGGGAAGCTCATCATCAATATTGGCCCGGGCCTGGAGACTAATGGAGATTGCAGAGAAAAGTGAATAAAATGAAACTGGAAAAGGAACGCTTGGTTATCATTTCCCCAGTGAACATGAAGTAAAATGTACCCAGGATTTGCTAACATGTATACATGTACCGTACATGTATGCAGTGTACACATTGTGGCTGTCCATTTCCCAATAATTTAATATTCGATTATTCGAAACTGGATTTGACCAAATATTTGAATTTTCGAAACTTGCTGATCAAGTTTTACATTTGCCAAAAGTTGTACGCAAAGCGCGCCAGTTAATATTTGTGAACTATGTCGATATTATGGGCAGCTGGAATGTTTTGCAGTAACTTTAAGGCCTGCACATTATAAGGCCTATAAGGGCTATGTTATAAAGTTCTTAACCTTGCTAAAATGGATGGGAGCAAATTACAATGAACCATCGTTGACAACAAAGTCACCATCGACAAAAATTTTTTACCATCAACATAAACGTGGCATCTTGCAATATTAGCGCCACAACTTTACGATGAAAATAACATCACAGTCGTACATGTACTCGTGTGTGTACCAGTGTATGCATAGTTTTTTCCCTTTTTCCCCGGATATTCAAACCACCAAAAATCTACTCGAATAGTAGGTTGATGATCAAATTTTTGAATATTTAGTATATTCAGGACAGCCATAGTAATAATAATAATACCGGAGTCTTATATAGCGCACATATCTACCAGCAATTAGGTGCTCAAGGCGCTGGTAATTATGTCTATTTTTTTTTACGACAGGTAAATGAAGTTTATGAGAAATATGAGACCCAATTATGTAGCACCTTTATCAAGGGTTTACAAGGTGCTGCGGCGCATATAGCAGCCAGTATGCCAGAAACACCGGGGCAAACCCCTTGTCTTAGCGATAAGCGTTAATGCTGCCGGGTTCTTTCACGTGCGTTACACAACACACAGGACTTACGGCTTTACGTCCCATCCGAAGGACGGAGCAATAATGGTAAAGTGTCTTGCTCAAGACCACAAGAACTATGTTCCCTGTCAGGATTCGAACCCATGTACCACGGCACACGAATCGAACACTGTAACCATTGGACCACAGCACCCCCCCCCCAAGTACATGTACTGGTACGTATTGATTTGCAACTTACTCTTTGGTAACCATGTACATGTACAATGCACGTGGGAATGTACTTATTAATAGCAGAAGAGGGAGTACCCCAAATGGAAAACCACCACAAAAACAGGTTTATGTACTTCCAGGTAAATAAAAAATAAATAAAATCATGTTTTCAAATGTGGACTAAAGACCCTGACTGTACATGTAATGTAATCCCACAAATCCTGTTTTCCTAATGCTACAGCGATAACATTTAAGCTCATCTGATGCAACCCTAACACATTGCCCCAGACAATGGCATTCCTTCCGCTCTCAATACTGAAGGTGCCCACTCACTCGAAAAATATGCCCTTTCTTTGAAGTATCCCACTAGCCCGGTGTAACTTCCACTTGTTCTATGGACCACTTCAACCTTGGCCCAGTATATTATACTCCAGACTTTTTGTAAACATAATCTCTGAAAAGGCCGACTGAAGAGGGAATAATGGCAAATATTCCGCCTTTCAAATTCGGTTGTTGAGCTTGTGAAACAGTATCCTTCAGACGGGCGGTGTTATTATTATAATAGTGATTACAAAACAGACTTGTTAAAATGACTCAAGATAAATATGAAGTACCCGATAAACCTTACTGCAATTTATGTCTGTCTTTTGTACTTCAGCCCCAGAATCTACACGTACTATGTATTTTTTCTCCATATCAAAAAGAAGTTCATAAAATGCATGTAGAGTATATAAAAAAAAAAAAACTAATTTTTTTTGTAACAAGTTAAACACCTTCACTACTGTGATTTTACTTTCAGCCACTTGGTACATCTGAGTAGGCAGAAAATTATTATCCAGAACCAAAATGTAATTAAAATTTCTAATTATTCTGCAATTTCCGGGCGTTTAAAATTTCAGAAGTTCTGGGAACATTAAAGTTTGAACAACTGAACGACCTGAATGTAGACAAAAGAATGTAGGACTAGGAACTAAATAAATCTCACTTTTTTTTTACCATATTTACAACAGAACACACGGCCAGTGAACGTCCCATGTTGATGGAATGAACTGCTTGAGATTATCTGATCTTTGATGATGATTGCAGATTATCGCAAGTATCCTTGACTTCAAATTGTTTGCAGTGTGATTGTGATACAACAGAGCAAGCTTCGTCGGAGTCAAATCAGGCCGATGGAAAGATTAATACCCAGATAACAAACAGGCTACAGAAGTTGACCGCTCAATTACTGTGATATCATTCATTACGGCACTTTAATGAGTTTGATCAGGTCACATTTGTACAGGTGAGAAAACAGATCTGGACGTTTTAAAGTTTAATTTTAAAAGGAGCACAAGAAAAGGCGGAATCCTTTATTTGTCTCAAGATTTAGTGTACTGTATTTTTTCAGTATCCATAGACATGATTGATAGATCATGTAGACACACTGCAAATCCTAGGCAGTAGGCTACCAAGCGCACCGGTACAATACTGTACACACACACAAAAGTTTCCAATTTTAAAGTTGAAACTAAAACAAGCCGACTTCGACTCAACATAAATTATGTCAAGACAGACCTTTAAACTCAGCATTTTTTTTCATCAGATTCAAAATTGTACCATCTTTCTTGAAACAAACGTACAAAACAACAGTCTCATGTTGTTTACGAAGGAGGAAAATAGTTTAAATTCTACTCACCATTTCTGTAATTGATGTTCAAACAAATCTTGCGGTGAATCGACAAAACAGTAGACTGACTTGCTAGTTAAGTTGCAGGCACTCTAACTTAACAATTAGACTAAGTAAGGTCTTATGTAGGTTCACATTTGTGCCGAATCACACGTAATATCCATGTTTACATCCTGTTTTCTCAGCTCAATCAAGTTCCTGTGACAAGTTTTTAGATTGTCTTATGTAACAGTTCAACAGGCACAGACTAAAATTGAGCAGATGTCCTGAAGTAAATGTTTCCACTTCCTCTGTGCTAGCAAAGGCTACAGAAAACCGCTCATCAGTGACGACATGCGAATGAAGTACATGTAACTGCCTTCAAGTTCAAATGCCTTGCTTGAACTGGCTCTACATATGCTTGAACCATAGACCAAGAAGACTGTGTACTTCTAGGACTACAACAAGCTCAGAGCTGTGAAGTCTACTGCTGTAGTAGGCCGACCTTGAAGTCACAATAATTCAACTTAAGCTGGTCCTTGCATGCAGTTACAAGTATCTCTTGACCTTTGTAGAGAGACTACACTGCAGCGGGTGGCAACTTAAGATGTTTTCAGTCCAAGTTTTTTTCCGAGCAGTTTGTTTTCAAAACTGAGAAATAACTACTTGATGTACAGTAGGACTAAAAACTTAAGTCAGGCTGATCTGTCTGCCCAGCATGACAGCTTCTGAAGTGGACTTGAAGATTCAGACAGGTAAAAACACTAAATCTGTGAACCTAACACAACCATGGCCTGTGACAAACTGGCTCATGTCCCTCCCTAATCACCCCTCTGCCCTGAATGCATGAGTCACCTCCCTCCGGAAGTACTTGAATGAATAGCCCCTGAAGTATGGCAATGGAATGACCCCAGCCTGATCACACATGACAACCTCAGGCTAATTTGTTTTTCATTGTGTGGGTAATACCATTCTGGATATTTTATGGGGGTGACTGTGTCGATATTTAGGCCTATACCATGACAGGCATCATCCCTGCAAATCAATAGGCCTACCTATTGTTTTATAAACAAAAAATTGTTTAAGAACTGTTTTACAAGATTGAGCAATCTGATAATCGTGTGTATGAAAATGTGAAATATGTACAATTAAATAACTGTTCATCTTGTTTACAAGATCTCCTCAAACTGTATCAAATTTAGAGCATTTTTTTTTCTGTACCATATCATTAATACATACATGTATGTTCTAAAAAAATCCACTTTAAACCACAAGATTTCTTTTTCAGTTTTAAACATGCTTATAAACAATTAACTACAAATAAAACTGGGCGCAATGTACGATTTTATTGATCTACCTGTACTTCCATACTATACATACATGAAGTAAAGAATTTTCAGTTGGATTCAACAGCGCGCCTATACAATTGTACAGGTACACATACAGGGTAGGCCTGTTGTAGTCGATGGGGGTTTTGAATGAACCAGTCATATTCAATTTTAATACAACATAACACACATTATACCAGTACATGTAGGGACACACGTACTGTTATATTCCACGAGCTTGATGTGCATGTAACATTACACAAACTTAAACAAGAACAGGTCTGACCACATCACTGACAAAAGAAATCAATACAAACCACTTAATCCCAAGGAAGTGCTACCACCAGACAATGTCAAAGACCTAATTATCCTTCCCCAGAAAAAAAAAATAGACCTGACCACAATAAGGAGCAAAGACCAGTATTACTAATAACAGAGGATGACAATAGCAACATAATACCCCTTGTTGCTGGCATACACATTCCACTTCACGCCCACACTGAGTGAGGTCAAAAGCCTCTGTCAGATTTTCAGAGGAAACCTTGCAGAACTGGTATCTTTCTTTTTATTCGGGGAAGAGAGTCGTAAAAAGTTTTCAGTTGTAAAAAGACGGTTCAACTGGTGTCAATTCCTGTCACATCCTTCCAAACATCTAAAAGTGTTTTCTTCCTTTAGACTTCATTTTCTAACTGACATGAACATCTAGGCTCCGACACTACTGAAGATTTACACAACAATCGTAAGTGGGCATCTTCCAGAAGAATCCGAAATTCTGATTTAAATCCTGCCGTATAAAAAAAAACTAGATCAAAACTAAACGACTTTCGTTCACTGCTCAGACCAACCAAATACAGAAGACTTTGCATGTCTTGCATTTTTTTGAGGATTTTTTTGTTACAAGGGATTGAAGGACTTGCTCTTAACATACATGTAATCAAATTGACAACAAAAGATGACAAAATGAAAATTTGGTAATGGATAGTTTACTAGTACTAATAGTAATCTTAAACGGACGGCACACATGTACGGGAACATTACATCCATGCTACGATTATTCTAATGGGGCTTGATGTTCCAATTTTCATCAACTTCAAGCACATAGCATTGCCATCATTAATACTCTGGCAGATTAAGGAATTTTTCGGGGCCCTTAAGCAGGCCCCTGGACCCCACGCCATAATGGCTCTGCGCTCGCGTCATTCCTCAGAGCAAATGCCCCAATGCCATAATTAGAACCCGGCGAAAACCCTGAAGGGTCCAAGCAAAGGGTTCATGTATACATTTACAGTACAGTACATCTGTGTATGTTTAAGTTATAAATGAATGGTATGTTTGCTTACGATTTATCAGATCATTTGCTTGAATCCAGACCAACAAAAAGCCCATCTTTACAATGTACCTAGCTACCCTGGTTGAAAAAATGAAAAAAAATCACACCACCTTGATGAAAAATAACATAAATTTAATCTGGATGACATCTATGTAACTGACACTGTAACACTATCATAGCAATCAAGCAAATCAAAGCAGGAACAAAGGGTGTCCAAAAAGCAATCACTACAAATCAATTTATACTTGTGTTTATTCTTAAGTTTCTGACTACATAGCAATTTGGCATCATGTTGGACAAATCCCTAATGAAATAGTTGTCTCTCCTGGGACAACTCGAGATTAATGTTGTGTGTACGACAATTTGTCGGCACGCAAATCTGACTTTATGAATCAGGCTATGACTGTACCGTAACATCTGGCTTTCAGTTTACTCCCCCTACATCCCCAGATGGTAATTTAATAATAACTGCCAGCTGCATGCATCACCCCAAAATTGGAACAGTTAATAAATGTACCTTTTTGGTGAGTCATAAAATTAGCGTTTCAATAATGTGCGCAACTGTAAACAGTTTACAGGAATAAGAGGAATGTTTGGTTTTCCTTTGGGCCTAATATTGACAAAAGTCGGAGCACTTTTATAAACAGATCAGAGAGGTGACATTACAGAAATGACTGGGAGGATATTTCATTACGTTCAATACACTTCTACTTTGACAAATGACACAGACAGCAAATTCACATTTGGGAGCAGCTGTAGCTTATCTCTAGTTTACTTCACATAATGTTATTTGTATGGAATGACTTCCCATAAAATATTTTACACAAATTTTTCCCCACAGTTCTGATGCTTCCACCAAATATTTTCCAATTTTTTTCCTCCATATTTCCACAAACATGTTTTTTTTTCAAAATTAATGAGAAAGTCAAGTTTCAAAAAAAATTATGCTTTTAAAACCTCCAAAATATGAAATTTTTGGGACTAGAACTGAACTCATGCCTTACCAAAATACATTCTACCGGTATGGTACATTTTGAATTTGGCCAAATGGGGCATAAAGACAGTTCAGCTCTTTTCTTTTAGTGGGATTTAGTGGGATTTGCCATCTTCGCCGAAGTACATCTACCGGTAGCTGTGGTATCTTTGTCGTTTGTCGAAAATTGCTATTGCTTAAATTATACATACATACACGTGTACGTGTAACCTGCATAATTCCTGTGGTTTTTTTCAAGTGGGGTATACACATTTCTTGGAGACAAAAACCCTAAACACGCGTTTAAGATTAGATTAGCCCCCCCCCCCCCCCCCCCCCCATTAGAAGCAACAAATAATAAGACATCCTCCTAATAGGCACCCAAAAAGCATAAAATTGTGTAATTTCCATTAGATGGTCAATAGGATGTGAGCCAAATAAGAGGAACATGTAAGCATAATTAAATTTGAAAGATAGAATTTCTTTTGGGGGGGGGGGGGGGAGGGGGGGCATTTTATTCTTTTAACCACCCCTTTTGACCTTTATTATGATAGGTTACAACTAAAATGAACAAGAGGGTCACTTTCTCTACATGTGTGCCTTATCTGAAGGCATACACACAATTCCTATTCACAGACAAAGATGCAAAACCTTGCTCAACAAAGCTGAACTGTTTGGCAACAAAGTTTACAGAACTTTCACAAGATAGCACCAGCAACCACAAAACCACTGGAATTTCAGGTTAAGGGGCCAAAAGAATTGACAAGGTACAATGTACAAACAGTTGCACAATGATGCACCCTCAGATTGCTGGAGCACCTGGCACTTGACTGTATTTACCCAAAATACTTTCATTTTGTACTACTATTAGAGTAGAACAGTGAACGCATGTGTATAATTTATGCATGTACCGTATTCACATTAAGATTTGCAGTCTAAAAAAGAAAATAAACAATTGCTGTGTTACTCAACTTGCTAAACTTTAAAGGGAATGTACAACATTTGCTTTTGCTACAATTTTCAGAAATAAATGGATTTGGAGGATTTTATGTTATAGCAAATATTGTTAAACTGACTTGTTTCACGTTTTGGGCTTGTACCGGTACATGCTGGAAAAACCAAGAAAACCAATCATGTTCTTAAGGTCTGACCCCACTTAAGATGAACAGAGCAATATAGACTTTGGGGAATTGTAAGGTCAGAGAATCTGTCAGGCTTGTACCGCTTGACAGGTGTGTAATCAATTGCAAAGAAAATTCGGAGCGGTTTTTGAAAAAAAGCCAGTTTTCTCCAACGCTTGTCGGCCAACCAGTGTTGGAAAAATACAAATTTTCTTGAAAATGTCAGCACACCAGGAGACACGATTTTACAGGATGCTTTACACTGTCATTCCCTAACAATCCAGTAAGGTATTTCGTGATAATTTGATCATTTTGTTTTTTTGATGTTTGCAAATGTTGTATCTTCCCTTTAATGGTAAATTGCAACATTTCCTGAATCAGTTTAATGAATGGTACGCATGTTGTAAAAGTCAGAGGTTTACCACAGAATTATGACGATGACCATCCTTTTGACCAAAATCCTAAAACAAATCTATGACAGAAGTCAAGGTAACACATGTGTTAAAGGGAATATACATCATTTGCTTTTGCTGTAATTTTCAGAAATGGATGGAATTGGGGTTTGGAAATATATAGCAAATATAGCTACACTGAATTTTTGGAGGTTTTGGGTTCGAAAATGCTATAAAAACCAAGAAAAACGATCATTTTCCTGTAGTCTGGTTCCCTGACTCCATATAAGAAGAAACAGAGCAGTTTACATACATTGGGGAATTGTAAGGTCAGGGAACCAGTCTAGCTGGCTCGTACCCGTTCATAGGTTTGTAATCGATTGCAAACAAGTGCAATGGTCAATTGGGGTCAGTATTTGAAAAAAAGCCAGTTGTTTCCAACGCTGATCGGCCGATCAGCGTTGGAAATTGATACAAAAATTACACTTTTCTTGAAAATGACAGTATACCAGGTGCCATAATTTTACAGGATGCTTTAGACTGTCATTTACCAACATCCTATTAAGGTATTTCGCAAAAACTTGGTAGCTTTATTTTTCGATGTTTGCAAATGTTGTATATTCCCTTTAAAGCTTTTTCATGTAGTTCCCTTTGCAACCAGGATAGCTCAAGACCTCCCTTCAAATTTCTTGGTGTGCCTGTAAATTGGTTGTATTGTTATCTCCATGCTGCTCCATGTTCTCTCCAACAACACAAAAAACCCAGGCACTGCCGTGTGATTCAACCCCAGCCATCCCCAGAACCCCTCCATAAAAGCCCAGCCTATTGTAATGTCTTGGTTGTTGACTCAACACACGTATCTGCTTGCAGGTCCTGGAATTGGCAACCAAAAGGGCACGCACACAAAAGGCAAGTAAGTCTGCATCGTGACTGGTGCCCTCTCCTCTCCTCTATGACCAGTTGACTTGTTTACATATCCATTATTCCTGAGCTTATTTTTAGTACCTGTCTCAGTGTGATTGAAGGCTTTGCTTAAAGGGGCATTACAGCCTAAAATGTGCCCAATTGGGCTACAAAGAGCGTTTTAAACGAAATGACAATAAATAGAAAGAGCATTTAAAAGTAGTAAATGTCCACACAACCATCCTTTCAAAACCGGGCGTTTTTGTGTTATTTGCACATTTTGTGCATTGGTAAATGTGTGTCTTATGTACTGCACACACAATGTGTACGTTGCATTGAAAAGACACGACTTGAAATATGTATAGATATGCCACAAAATGTCTGTCGCGTCGGATGTAAACAACTGGTTTTTATCATCTTTTCTCAGCAACAGTAAGACATTAGGTTTGTTTCCCATTCAACCAGACCTTTGAAATACGATAAGTAAACAATCCAAAACATGAAATTTTCTGGGATTTCAGGTATAATGCCCCTGTAATTTTGATAAGATAAGAGAGTTCATTCACATAGTCCACCTCAGTTTCACCACTACGAACGCTATCAACGTTATCCAAGAAGTGAGCAAATTTTGGTAAAAACAATGGGGGTGTTTATAATGAAGATGTTGAACTCTCTTCACAACTATACTGGGCCAGAATAGTTGTGAAGAGAGTTCAACATCTTCATTTTGAATAAACACCCCCATTTCTGGCATGAAAATCTGCGAAAAAAACCCTGCGAAGGATTGTTATTTTTGTGATTTGGTTTCACACATTGTATTTTGTGTTGATATTTTAAATAAAATTTAACAAACGTAGCTTCTTGATATCATTTAACAATTCTGATTTACTGTTGAGTTATTGAGTTCCTTTACTAAAATGGTCAATTCACATCTACTTGTAGAATCATTCTAGTCTAGTTTTTGCAGACTTCAGTTCTAGAATCGGTTTTCTTGAAATCTAAGTTTCCTCCGCGTTAGTATGTGAGGAAACCTCAGGACATTAGCTGGTGTCAAGTGTCAGCCCAGCAGTCTGGAGGCATGCTGTGAATAACAGGATGTCTTCTACTCTGCCAGTCATAATACCAACAGGAAAAACGTCAGCTTCACCAAATTCCCGGGAAAGATTCCCAAATATTTGACCCCACACGCAGTACAGTCAAAAAGCTACGGGATATGCAACTCATATCACTGGTCTAACCCAGTATCAACAACCAGGTTCCCAAATTTACCGTTAAAATTGACTTGAACAAAGTTCAACTGCAGACTCTCTATGCTAGAGACCAAATTTAAGGCTTGAAAGCATTCACGATTTACAATATGGTTCGATGCTATGTTTGAAAACCTACATGTATTGTAAGAAATTTTCTGGGTTTTTTTGCTAATAATATGTCAATAATTAACCCTGGTCAAACAGTCTTGGAGGGGGGGGGGGGGGCAACAATGACACACCAATCTCTCCCCCCCCCCCCTTCCCCTACCCCCTTGGGCAACGGTAACATTTGGAATCGATTCCAGTTTCGTCTAAGAGTCAGGATTGCATTTGGAATTGAATCTAATTTTTTTTCCAGCCAAAATGGATCAGGAAATCTTCCATACTTTCTCTACTAAACTACCTGTACAGCACAAAATGAAAGGTGGTTAAGTTGTGGAATCTGTTTATTACAATGTAAACCTGATAAATAAAACCCTCCTATGCAAACACACCTGAACAAAAAAACTGAACAAGATTTGACTGGTTTGCTGTTTTCTTAAAAAGAAAAACCACAGCACACACACTGGGCTGAAACTATAAGGCCAAAAAAAAAATAGTTCTGCTTCCGATTACATGACATTCAAAAATAGGGTACATGTAGGTAGGTAGGGAATTTTTTTTTGGCCAATTTTTTTTGTGTACGATCATATGGAGGCATCTGCGTGTAGTCAAGGGTAAAAGGTATAAAGTGATGGTTTTAGGTGTTTTTTTTTCTTCTCATTTCTCCAATAAAAAAATTAGGGTAGGGGCTGTCAGAATAGGGTAGGTAGGGAAACCGGAAGCAGAACTATTATTTTTTTTGGCCTAACTGAAACCGAATGTTCTGCTTTATTTATCCTCTTTACTCAGATATTGTTAATAAAAACTGAAAGATAGAGTTTGTATTGGCTATAAAATGTGAACATACAGTAAGCATCACAAAGTTATAACATAATTATATTACTCACCGGCTGATAGGCCATTCTTGTTTTCTGTTCTGTTTCATGCAATTTCACCTTCGTTCACAGATCTCAATCGTTGATTCCAGCAATATCACATCATGCCACAAACACTGACCTGGTATTTCGTTTTATCCTGCAAGTAAAACCACACGCCAAAACAAACATTTGAAATTATCAACAAAACCTTAATAGCATTCAAGAAACATTTTTGCATTTTATTCCTGAATAAGTATTTGTTCGTTGTAGCCACATTGTGGTATGTTTACGTCGATGTCTCAGCAGAATCCATCAGTCTGGATGTACCGGGCCTATTGTCATAGTTGTCTGACCCTATGGTCTGGTTGTCACTACACTAAGGCGGCGAGAGAGGACGCGTCATGCAATGATGATGATAATGTAGAGCCGTAGGCTGGTACCTGGTACCCAACTCGGGTGCGAGTTGACTTGAGTACGAGTTGACTCGGGTACGAGTTGACTCGTGTACTGTACGACTCAAGTTTATCATCACCGACAGTGGAACAAGCATGACCAGTCAGTTGCCGTGTCATGCGTAGCTGCTCTATTTTCTCGTCCACACGACTGACAGCAACACAAGGCCAGCGAACGGTGGCCGTAAAAAGGGCTTCAGAAAATTTGCAATTTTCATGGCAAACCACAACATACAGACTTTGCGAAATGGACAATAAAACATGACAGGTAGAATTTTGGCAAATGGACATTAAAAATGACTGGTGGGTTTTGTTTGGAAAAATTATATTAAAAATAAAGTGAGTAGGCGTAAGTTGTATTTTTGTTTAGAAAGAAAACAAAAAAATAACAGCGTTGCTGTTGAAACCCCTCAGCCACAGTCAAGTTATCATCCGGAAACCATTAACCTTTAACTCAACATGGTGACCTTGACCTTTGGCCTTTGACCCCAGAACCAGTCCCAACATGCCTGTACCAATGGGAAACCCCCTACCAAAGTTTGACACCAAAATTTCATTTCTAACTCAAGTTATCATTAAGAACCATTTACATTTAACTCACCACGGTGACCTTGACCTTTGACTTTTTGACCCCAAAACCGCCCTCGGTCGATTTGCTTGCGCGATAGCCTGATCACGCAGCAAAATATGTCTTTTTGTTGCTCGAACTATCAATCGCAACAAAAAATGGATGTGTTGGTGAGCGATCTATCTTTTGCGCAGCTATCTTTTGCGCAGCTAGCTATCAGTCGACCGCGCAAATTATATTACACAAAATGCGCCCCAGACATGTTCGTACATCCATCATCGGATTGCACGAGAATGAAGCACCGACAGTCCTGCTTGCCACGAGGACGGGTACTTTTGAAAGTGCACCACGGTATAGGCAGTCAAACCCTGCGCCCTGCATGCCCTGCTTTCGATGTCATGTCCATTATTTTTTGGAATTAAATTATATAACCATGACTTGATACTTACATTCAAGTCTTCGTTCCTCAATATTAACTAGAGGTTGTAGGAACAACCTTGGGCCGTTGTTGATGTTGAAGTTGATTGTTGATGTTAATGTTGATGTTGATTGTTGATGTTGATTGTTGATGTTGATGGTTGAGGGTTGAGGGTTGAAAAATAGGGCGTGTAGTAATTATACAGAGGATAGTTAAAAAGAGTCAGGTGAGGATCTGCACGCGCGTATGCTGCTGTACTGTAAACTTATCAAGCACAATCGTTACAGAAACCCATTAAACAGCTCATATCTCTAAAAGTAAAGGTCGCACACCATTGGCGCAATACAAAATATTGCTCGTCATATCTTCTTTTTCCGAATGCGCATATTTTTAGAATAAAACGCCCAATTTAAAAAACGCCCAATTGGGCGGTTTTGCCAGCCCAAGTTTTGAGTATAATATGACGTCATCAGAAGTCAAAAATGCGCTTGCCTTAAGAATTTGTCATATAAACGTGTACAAAACACTGGTAAACACTTAAAATACATTGGTTCATCAAACAGCCGTTACATGTGGCTCAATAGTTAACATAAAACAGTCGTAAAACCAGACACTCAAGAGGCGAGCATGGGAAGTTCCCTTTTACGCAATCGTAGCGCACTTTTTTACGGGATTTCCCCTTTTGTACGCGATCATCCCCATTTGCTGTACACACAATGTAAGTGGCATTAAATGAGCGTTTCAAGACGTAGGCGTGTTCAACTTCAAATTTCAAGGGGGCTGCAGGGCATCTTCTAGTTAATTTATTGTAACGAAACCTTGGGAAGTTTTAGACCTATTATTAAAGTGCCATTTAAAGCACAAAACCTGATTATATCTCTGACGGTTGATTTTTTTAGCAATTTTCAAAGGAAAAGAGGTCTTTTCATAGTAACTTCCGGTTTGATGACGTAATCAATTTTTTTTCGCGCACAGGTCTTGTCTGCATTAATGTCATCACGTATATAATTTTGAAGCGAATATCGCAAATTTTGCCACAGACATCAAGTGAAAATGCGTTTTTCACGTTTTTTAACCTGCCGCTAGAGGGCGCTCCAACTCTTCATGGCGCCACCCATCATTTCTTTGAAAAGGTCAACCCTACCACAGCCTAACATCATTGAAAGCAAGTTCATATCTTTTTCCACTTACAAATTATTAGGCACTTCCGGTTTCGACCGGAAGGAAGGGTCACGTGATTTTGCACGCACAAGATAAATTGAAGATCGTGTATCAACTATCATCATGTCAATTCCCGCAAAATTCAAGTTCCGGTCTCGCACGTCACTGTTGATTTTATATTGAATTTCAAAGATTAAATTTATTATTTTTTGAAGTGACGTCACGTGACCCATGATGACGTCATGATGACGTAATTGCAAAAAAACACATCTTCAATGACAGTGGGTTGTGCATTCATGTATTGACAATAGCCCAGGTTGGACGAAGTCTTCATTGCAATACCCTCCGTAACGTAGGGAGGAAAGGGAGTCCACCAGGGCTAGTATTGACAACTGAAGTTCATATTTTTAATGTGTTCATTTTGACAAACAGTTCTGGAGAAGAATTTGTCTTGGAGAATAATAAGAGAATAATATAGTTTTAGTAGGCCTAAATTCATAGAATAACATTTACAATGATGTTGGGCTCATGGCCCAACACCTAATTAATGTCAACATTGCACATACAAACTTATCGCGGAAATTCACCTATGCAAATTGGGGTCAACACGCCCCTCATTATGACGTCAACGTTGAGTTCGTGCTTGCGCTCATGCCATCAATTTCAGCCCGACTCGCTTCAGTTTTATGAATGAAATCATTATGCATCGGAGAGTGCACATGCCAGAAATTTACAGTAGAAAAGCTCATGATATCTGCTTTCTTTTGCCGAAGAAAGCATCAAAATCGATGACCTATTGCTTGAGTTTTGACAGTTGAAACATTTTTTAGCGGTTTTTTTTTTAGGAACCAAAACTTCTTATTTTTCGAGGGAGTCCATCTTTTTAATCCTAAATTTCTCTCTTCTCGAATTTGGTTCGGGAAAACCGGAATTAGTTCCATATAGAACAGGTTTTCAGCTTTGATATGGTGTGGCACATGTGGGTGGCCGGTCTGATACGGCGATGGCCGCGAGCAATATGCATAAAAATTGCTCGCTAAAACTGCCCAAAATTGCGAATGATAGTGAAGTAATCACGTGATATAAACACGTGCAACGTGCAGGAGATATATATAGCTCAGTGAAAGGCGGTTACGAAGATTAAAGGGATCCCGTTTGATTAAAGGGATCCCGTTTGATGCAATGTGTGTGTGTCTCTTTTTTTTCTGTCCCTTTTACCCTGTATCCCGATGCAACGGAGTTGGGCGGTGGGTTGGGGTGGGGATGGCCCGCGGTTGGGTGGGGGAGGCCTGCAGGTGGGGTGGGGGAGGGGGAGGGGATGGGGGGGGGGAGGGGGAGGGGATGGGGGGGGGCGGGGGAACAAAGACACAGTGGGTGGAATATGCACATTCTTTGGTTGAATGGCCATTGCACATATCCCAACACCTTGAGGGGCGGGGTGGGGTCCCCTGGGTGGGGGGAAAGGAACGGGAGGGGGGTACTGAGAACCAGGATAATGGAATAATTTCTGTCTTTCATTTCTTACACCTGCACCATATCAGGACCCCATGGAAGGGGAGTGCACATAAGGGGTTCCCGGTGGAGGGGGGGGGGGGCGTGGGGGAGGATGCCTCGTGAGTGTAGAGGGGGGCCGGGGTTAGAGTACTCAAAACCAGGAAGCTTAAAATCCGGGGGGGGGGGGCTCAAAAGGAGGAGGGTGGAATTTCATATTTCCTTTTCTTTTTTCGGTCCTTGCAACATATCCCGACCCTAGTGGGCGATGGGTGGTGGGGGCCCCCACCAACACAGAAATCTTGATATGCAAATTAGGTAAACAGCGCCGCTCATTATAGCATCATCATGAAATTCTTGCTTACGCGCATGCCATCTACTTCGGCCAATTTTCGGCCAGACTCCTTCAGTTTTATGAATAATATCACTGTAGGCCTACATCGGAGGATGCACCTGCCAGAAATTTACATGCTGAAAGCAACAGAATCATGTCCGCTTCCTTTTGCCGAACATTTTGTTTGAGATCAAATGAATTAATTCCGAGTAGTTGAGTTTTTTAGCTGGCGAATGGTGTGGCCTAAGTGGGTGGTCGGTTTAATAGTGCGATGGTCGCGAGCAAAATGCATGGAAATTCATCACTGGAACTGCCAAAAATTGCGAATGATTTTCAAATGATTACGCCGGTTATATCCGGCCCGCCGGCACCGCGCGCGTTCTAATAAAAACCCAAGATTAATAAAATAATCGGTTACACCTCTATGTTCCGACACCCCTATGTTCCGACTGCACATATTCCTATTCCTAGCCCTAACCCTAACCGGGAGTAACACAATCTAGGTTGTCGGAACATAGGGGTGTCGGAACATAGAGCAGTCACCAAATAATCAAGATGTTTTGTTTTCTGATAAATGATGTGACTTTATTATTGGGAATACCACTTTCTTTTTTTCCTTTCCCCTGCCCTGGATACCATATTCCGACCCTGGGGATGGGGCGGTGGGGGGGGGGGGCGGAGCGTGGTGTTCAAACCACGCCAAGAGGGCTGAAATTGTTTTTTCCAACAAGTGAAGTTTGTCTTTTAATTTGGTGCAATGACGTTCCCGACCAGACTTTCTTTTACTGCGATATCATGGACCGGGCCGGGGTTGAGGCGGGACCGTATCATAAGTCCGACGCCTCATAGGTCCGACGCCTCATAAGTCCGAAATTTCGGACTTATGAGGCGTCGGACTTTATTTATTCCGCCTCATAGATCCGACGCCTCATAAGTCCAACGCCTCAAAAGTCCGACAACGGAAAAACGAGTGTCGGACTTACGAGGCGTCGGAGCTATGAGGCGTCGACCTATGAGGCGTCAGATTTATTAGGCGTCGTACCTATGAGGCGTCGGACTTATGGGCCTTTATTTGGTTAGGGGATGTGATTTTGTCGGATTTATGAGGCGTCGGACTTATGAGCGGACCCCGTTGAGGCCGGGTAGGGGTTGTGGGGGCGGGGGGGATTTCCCAAAACAAAGAGGGTGGAATGTCCTTTATGTTCTTTTAGTTATTAATCTTAAGACGTGCTGCTCTTGGGGGGAGAGAGGTGGTGGGGCCGCATGAGTCGGGGGTGGGGGTGGGGGGGGGGGGGTTAAGGTACTCCAAACCAGGAGGGTTGAATATCCCGGGGAGCATCAGAAGGGGAGGGCCTGGAATTTCCCAATCTTCTTTTGTTTTCATCATCATCATCATCATCATCATCATCATCAGACGTCGTAGGCTACTGCCCGTTGACGCAACAACCGTCCACTTCTTCTGGGTTGTGTGACTGGTGAAGGGGTGATTTCCTTCGCTGAAGGGTCGCCGCAGTTAGTTTATCCACGCTGAGACCGCTCCATCTGGTGAGGCCGTCGATCCAGCGGAGTTTGGTCATTGCATTATATCCCGACCCTTGGAGACAGAGGGTGGGGGCTCCGACAAACTATTCACAGAAACCTTCGTATGCAACTAGGCGAACAGCTCCGCTCATGATGACGTCATTGTCAAGTTCTTGTTTCATTACGCGCATGACATCGTCTTCGGCCAATCTCACTGGGAGTCCATCTCTTCAATCCTATTTTTCTTCTTTCCAACATTTGGTTCGAATTCAAATGAATTTATTCCGAATAGTTGAGGTTTTCAGCTGTCGAATGGTGTGCCACATGTGGGTGGTCGATTTGATAGTGCGATGGTCGCGAGCAATATGCATTGGCATTTTTCGATGGAACAGCCAAAAATTGCAAATGATTTTCAATAATTGATCACGCCATCACCGCTTGCGTTCTAATAAAAAAAAAAATTAATCTAAAAAGCAAGATGTTTTGTTTTCTGATGAATGATGCACCTTCATTACATTATTGGGAGTAGGCCTACCCCTTTCATTTCATTTCCCCTGTCCTGGATATCATATTCAGACCCCCGGTGTGGCGGGGGCGGGGTGTGCGGTTCAAGCCATGCCAAGAAAGCTGAAATTATTTTCTTTTCCATCAGTGATTTTTGTCTTTTTACGGTGGTGGTGCAATTACGTTCCCGGCCAGACTTTCTTTTTTACTGCGAGACTGGGTTGGGGTGGGGGTTGAGGCCGGGTAGGGGTTGTTGGGGGTCGGGGGATTTTCTTCCAGTGATTCTAAGTTCCAAATCTGCATGCCCAGTGGGTGGGTGTGGGAGCGGGCAGGGCTGGTGGATTTACCAAACAAAGGATTGCATATTCTTCAAGTGATTTTATTCAGACTTGCTTGCCCGTGGGTGGAGGGGGGGGGGACGGGTTGGATTTCCCAAAACAAAGAGGATGGAATATCATTCCTGGGAGAGAGAGGGGGAGAGAGAGGTGGAGGGGTTATAGTACTCCGAACCAGGAGGGTTGAATATCCCCGGGAGAGCCGCAGATTGGGAGGGCCTGGAATTTCTCAATCTTCTTTTGATTTGGTCCTTGCATTATAATCCCGATCCTTGGGGCAGAGGGTGGGGGCCACGACAAACTATTCACAGAAACCTTCGTATGCAAATTAGGTGAACAGCGCCGAATTTTATGACGCAATCGTCAAATTCTTGCTTTAAAATACGCGCATGACATCGTCGTCGATCAATTTCGGCCACTCTCGCTAGGAGTAGGAGTCCATCTCTTCAATCCCGTTTGTCTTCTTTCCAGTATTTGGTTCAAATTCAAATGAATTTATTTCGAATAGTTGAGGATTTTAGCTGTCGAATGGTGTGCCACATGTGGGTGGTCGGTTTGATTGTGCGATGGTCGCGAGCAATATGCATGGACATTTTTCGAAGGAAATGCCAAAAATTGCGAATGATCAGTTAGTCTGTATACAGTATACACGTACGTACGTGCAGCAGAGCAGGGGATCTACCCGATGTTCCCCAATACCGATGTTCCCCCAAATCCATAGGATTAGGGTTAGGGTTAGGGTTAGGGTTATATTGGTAAGGATTTCGAGGAACATCGGTATTAGGGAACATCGGAATTGGGGAACATAGACATGCACCCGTGCAGGAGCTATGGAAGAAGCGTTACAAAGCAAGGATTCCGTTTGTTGATGGCCTTTTTTTTCGTCCCTTACTATCCCAAAGCGACGGGACGGGGTTGAGTGGGTGGGGTGAGGGAGGCCCGCGGGTTGGAGTGCAGGTTGGAAGGGTGGGGAGATAGGGGGCGGTGCACCGGGAACACTCCATGCACATTTTTTATTGACCCTTTTGGCCTTGCCAATTATCCCGACCCCTTGGGGCGGGGCGGGGATAACATTTCCTTTGTTCCTAATTTTTCCTTTTTTCCGTGCACCATTATCCAGACCCCGGGGAAGGGGGCGTTAGGGACGGGGGGAGGGGCGAATGGGGGATGGGGGCAAATGGGGGATGGGGGCAAATGGGGGATGGGGCCGCGTCCCCACTTCTACGCCTGTGCAATTAAGCGTGGGTGTGCGTGTGTGTGTGTGTGTGGGGGGGGGGGGGTTTAGAGTACTCTGAATCAGGAGGTTGGAATATCATGGTTTTTTTATTCACCCTTTGCGCTGTCCCCTGGCGCGGAATGGAATATGGGGTGAAAATATCTTATTTTCATGCAATGATGTTTTTGGGGTATTTTTTTTTTTGGGGGGGGGGCTTTATACGAAAACTTAAAAACAGTAATCATGAAAAATATAAAATTTAATAAAAATGCAAATTGCAGAAACGAATATCTCATATCTATTTTGTGAAAATGTTGTGGCTCTGAAAAGAGCCGTTTTGGTTTTAGTTTGTTGATTCGATGATTTCTTCGAAGGCTTGGCCGACACTTTCTTCTGCTTGCTCGATGTGTTCTTGCTGGCTGGCTTCTTGGCTGGCTTCTTGGCCGGCTTGGCTGACAGATGTATATTTGACTTGGATGGCGTTTTCTTGGCAGCTTTCTTGGGTGACTTCTTCGGCGCGGGTTTCTTGACTTTATTCACCATTTTGGCTTTCTTGGCTTTTCTGCAATCTTGGCTTTCATTTCCCGTTCCTTCTTGGCCTTGATTCTCTCCTTCTCCTTAGCTGCATTAGCCTTGGCCGGCAGCCTTCTCTTTCTCCTCGGTGGTGTCAAACTTGAACGTACCAGCGGCTCCCTTACCTGCCATCCGAGTGAGCCTCCAACTTCATTGATTCATGTTTTATTATTTAAAAGTTTACTCTAGCATGGCTTATTACACAGAAATTCTTAGGGTGGATTATCTGGATCCGCACGTCCGTACCCCCGTGGGCGTACCAAGCACCTCCCGCATGCAAAAAAAAAAAATATTTTTTTCCGCCTCTTTGGCCGACGTTCTGACTTGGTGGGTCCTTTTTCCGCAAGTTCAGAATATTTTCTCTAAAAATTGGAGCAAAATACATGTATTTGAAATGCCTTCCTTTGTCAGAAACCAAGAAAATAGAAACTGCATTCTCATGTTTAGACGATACACAATGACATCAGAGGAGAATAACAATCAGTACTGTCGAACTATTCGCTCACAAGATGCCTTTGATCACTAGTTCTCCATAATTATTTAGAGTATTTTGTATTCGGAGTATTCATCATTTTCCATCGTTTCTGACCTTTCAATAACATTGGACTTAAAGGGAAATCTTAAGGGCTCCGCTAAGCCTCATATAATTATGTCAGACGCATATAGGCCCCAAGTCCGGCAAAATCTAATATAAGGCCCATAACTGTTATAAAATTCCGACGCCTAGGTCCGACACCTCATCAGTCCGACGCCTAATAATTTGGAAATTTCGGACTTCCGAGGCGTGGCGGGGGTCCAGGTTTATCATCGGAGGAGTCGGACTTGCGATATATAGGCCTAAGGCCCCAACCTTGATAGTATAGCCTCCCATGCAGCTACGGAACAACTCGAAATTTGGTTAATCAGGGTATATATATTGTTTTATTTCGTAGTACTATGCAGTTTTCTTTGACCATGGAGGGATGGTTTGACTTTCAGGTTTTGAGTTATCAGTGTTGACTTTATCCAGATTTCGCTTATTCCAATTTGTCAGCGTTTTCACGAAGGGGTGAATTTGCCGCAATAGGTGTTGGGGTTTAACGGTTAGGGTTAGGTTTGGGGAACAGGTATAACATAATGCACCCGTTGAACTTGCAGTGGTTGTCAGAAAAGAGGTTTTAAGTTGGTCACGATTTGGAATAAACATTTCGCATACTACTGACTAACTTTTGAAACACAGATGAAACTTCAAAGATGTACCAATTACAGAATAATGGAACAACAATTGCGAGGTACCGGTATCGTAACTAATCCCCATAGATGTTTGTCTGGTCGTGAAAACTAAATCCCACACACTTGTTGTTTTGGCAAATTGCCGATACCCATTCCCCACCCTTTGCACGAATTTGTCTCTTCGTAAAAAATCAAAAGACATTCAGGTGAAGTTTTCTCAACATTGATTTGATTGTTATGATTTCGTTGATTTTATCTGATTTTGACCCAGACTTCTTTCCAAAAAATGTTCGTTGCGTGCAATTTCAGCCGGAACAAGAATTTTGAAAAAAGGTATGATTTTTGGATTGATAATTTAGTCCCTCCGTAAAAACGCTGAAAACCTTTTGCAATTTGATTCAAAAATTTCAAAACTATTTTTTAAAAGACTTGTCATGCTTACTGCTTACTGCTTACTTACTCTGATTCGATTTTTAAAGAACGAGTTTTTGACTATGTATTAGCCTGGGGGAGATTATAATCTGGATTGTTTGTTTTGCGTCTGTTCTTTGACGACTCTTCGGAATTGCCCCCATGATCTACCCCTTTCGTGAAGTTGGCATCAAGTGTATTTCCTTTTATTTTCATGCCTTTGTTGTTATAACTTCTCGACATTATTGACAAGTGGTGAACATTCATATTCGTACTTGTATTAGTCATCTAAGTTAAAAACAAACACATTCTTGTCCTGGTGTAAATCAAAGAGTAAAAACAGTAAAAACAGCATGCAAGAACTGACAATAGTAAAACTTACACTTAAATTAACCTATGAATAAAACATGCCTGTAAAACACAATAATTTTTAAAATGATAACATAAAGACTGATAGCAAAAAGACACGATGCCTATCCGCCCTGGGCTAGCACTATGACAATGAAATATAACTTTAAAAATATGCCGGGGAAAAAAGGATAAAGAACTTTAAAAATGTTTTTTTTTCCATCGTCGTAAAATACTAAAAACCACAGGTGCAGATTTTGAATAGTTATTAAACTTAAATAAAGTTATTTTGTACTGTGTTTTCCAGTGGCTAATTCACAACAAATGATGTAGAGATCTAAACGGTCCTTCATATTTGCTGTATTATTATGTAACTTTGAATATACATGTAATCCCAAATTGCATTTTGGTCAAAAATAAAATGAAGCAAGCTTCGAGTCGAACTCCGATTTGAAAAAAATTGACTTGAAGCTCGCCGATCCCCTGGATCATCCAATACATGTACATACACGTATACGTATTTGTATGCAGGATGTATGCATAGTGCCTGGCCGTGGCGTGGGAACGTATCAGATTACATATCGGCCGACCGCAATATCGATCGGTTCAAAAATAGATGGTCCGCGCGGGAATTGACCTGGATTGACCCGCAAACGTTCGGGTTGTCTGTGACGTAGGCAAGTCACCGACATATTTTTCTAAAAATGACTGCAAGTGCGCAGGCGTGCAAATTCCCGCACGATGCATAGGCCAAGTTCGTATGTGCATTGTGCTTATTCTCGTAAGTTGTAAAACAGCGGAAATCGTAGAGACTTACCTGATCGATCTTACTTGCGTACGCCGCCACACCAACTGCATGTAGTTGTACAAATAGACGGGTTCCGTCAGGTGAGCTTGTTATTTTCTACCTTAGCAGCAGGGGGTACCAGGCATGTCTTAATTTATTGGCGAGTGGGGTCACTGACCTTTTTCTACATTCAGAACCGATGATGTCATTTTATGACCAAATATGGATAGGTGAGACATCCCCCCCCTCTGAACCAGACGGCTGTTTAATTCGGAGTTCGCACCTACGGATCGCTGGGGGCGTACTCGTGAAAAGCGAGCCCATAATTATTTTCCTCATTATTTTTTCAGGAGAAAATAACAGCAGTAATATAAGATTGCACCATAGGTGAAGTAAATTATGATTAGACAATAAGTGGCTATTTTTGTTGTATTTGGGGATTATTTTGTTTTATTATTTTGACTGGGGATTATTTTGTTTTATCATTTTATCCCATTATACAAATTACAAAAGTGTTGTGTAAAATTTACACTAAATTTTCATAGACCAATCACTCTCAATATCATTTGACACGCAAACATCTATTTGCTTCTAACAATATTCATTTATTTTGTAACTGTACCAATGAAAGAAATTACCCTTCATGCACATGACAAACAAATTAATACACAATTAAGTCTGGCCTCCTAAACAAAATATAAACTATAATATAAACTATAAGTATATTCTCAGTCAAACTACATTCATGAGTTTCAAAGACAGTTTAAAATATATTCTTCAAATTAATATATCTAAATAAAGTTAATATATCTAAATAAAGTTTCAAAAGCCCAAATCGACTTAAAATCTTTAAAAGGTTCCCGCTTGTTCAATTTTGAATTAATTAGTTTAATGCCTAAAATATGCTTACTCTATATAGCAAGTGGGGAAAATGCATTTACCAAAATTTCACATCCATTTTGATGTTTAGTACATGATAATACAGGATTTCAAGTTTGTTAAAGCAGGTAGCAAACATGGTACATGAAGTCTCTAAACTAAGTGAAATTAGCTTGGCCATTAAAAAAAAATAATTTGATTAAATTTTTTAATGAGATACAATGTATTCCAATTCATTATAATAAAAAGAACTGTTGTTCAAAGTTCAAGAGCACACACAAAAATACACATTAACATAAAATGAACAATTTGTTCTTGTTTAAGTACATTAGCTACCTACATAGCGAGAATACAGACAATTTTTTTTGTCAGTGAAGCTTAACCTTGCTTTTGTTTCAATCTGGTACTGCTTTGCAAGAAGCAATGCATATGCTGTGAAACACAGTTTACATAATTATCTACACATAGCTAATTTATCATATAGAAATATCTGTAAAAATCTATTAAAATTGTTTCACCCTTTTCATTTTATTATTGCTATCACCTCAAAGACAAATGCCACCTTTGCGTCCTTGCCTTCATCAAAACAGGAATATTAACTTAAAAACAAACTCGTAATTTTTCCTTAAATGAATACAACTTTTCACTGTTCATTTCCCCCACATTTTCCATTAGAAAAAACTTCATAATTTGTCCTGAGAATTTGGAGCTTTGGTTTAAATCTATACAAATTTCACTGTATATTTCCACAAACTTTCCATTTTTTTTCTTCTTAAAATAGTAAAGTTCTAGAACTGTTTGCGTAGCATTTTCATGACCTTTTATTTTGCCTACAATTTTGGAGCAGATTTTTGGCCAGAACTTTTTTTTTTCAATTCAAAATTCTTGAACTGTATGAACTCCTCAAAAAGTCATATCCTAATCAGAATTTAAAGTTCGGATCTTAGGAATGCCGGTACTTTGGAGACGGAATTCGTGGGCCTGATCAAAAATGCCAAATCCAGGTACAGATACAGTGAAAAAATCAATGAATGTTACAGAAAACTTGATAAAGACTTTTAAAATTAGTGAACATTACATCTCAGACTGAATAAATTACTTCAATTCATGATTTACAAAAGTTTTTTTCATCAACCTACGGAAGAACGCCGATAGATTTCATGTACAAAAGTAACTCTTAAAATAGTCAGGCAGATTTCCTCTTCAGCTGATTCTGTTAAACATGTTAAAACTTTTAGCGAGGGAGAAAATCATCAGCACCTCGACAACAGCAGCCGGATTCTGTCTCTAGAGGAGATGAACAATGGCGGCCACAGCTGTGACAGTTATCGCCGTGGCAGCCAACTTGAGAAATCCGGGGATGGATGGCAAAAGTCTTTCCACGACGCTAGTGTCAAATGGCTTGGCGGGGATATCCTGAATGTTAAAAAGATAAATGGGAAGTCTTGTTTTTTTGTTATTGGCTTCACACACAAAAAATAGAGGGCGCTATGCATTGTAGCTAGTGAGGGCAAATTTTCTAAAATCTACTCTTCATTACTGGCTTTGGTTTCAAGAGATTTAGGAATCAAGAGATTTAGAAATTTATGAATCGTATTTAGGAATCAATCCAGGCATTATCCGCAGAAGTAGGGGAGGTTTTGGGAACCACAAGAGCTTGCTTTTCACTCCCTGGTTTCTGTGCGCTATGACACGTTATCATCATCATCAAGTCGGCCACAGCCGGGCTACACGTTAGGAACTGCTGTAATAGAAGGGGCCCTAAAATTGCTTTAAAGAGGTTGTGGAATGCTCGAAGACATTTCCGTCATTTTTCGGGTATATGTAGCCTAAGGTGTGATGTAATAAAAACGACTATTGTGTCTGTCATGAAATGAGTACAAAAGGTACTTTTGAGAGCTGTTTTTCAGGTCCTGTTTCGACCCAAACGTGCAATTTGTGTAAAAGTCGTCGTTGGGGGCAGCAAACAAAACATAGTAAATCGTGACGTAATAAACAGGACTCCCGATGCAGCATAGTATAAACGAGTCCTGTTTATTACGTCATGATTTACTATGTTTTGTTTGCTGCCCCCAACGACGACTTTTACACAAATTGCACGTTCGGGTCGAAACAGGACCTGAAAAACAGCTCTCAAAAGTACCTTTTGTACTCATTTCATGACAGACACAATAGTCGTTTTTATTTCATCACACCTTAGGCTACATATACCCGAAAAATGACGGAAATGTCTTCGAGCATTCCACAACCTCTTTAATTCACAGCTAAAAAGGTATGTGTTATACAAATAAAACATGGTTTGAGGGTTGACAGTCCGCTCCCAGAGGTATTGGAAATTGACAGACTATGCGAAGCCGATCGAATTAGTCTTTCAACTTCCAATACTTCATCTTCCAAATTTCGCACTTGCACACAACCTCCATGCGTGTGCTTGCATATAACTGCGATACTCTACGACCCATGCATATTTAACCTGCGCATGAAACCTCAAGTGCGCACTTGGTAAACAGCAAAACTAGTGGCTGACACATCATGGTGAATTGACCAGTGATCTTGATGAGAACTCGCCTTTCGATCATGGAAAGGTATGAGTTATAGAAATATTAGAATCAATACACAGACAGCCCAACAGACAAACAGACAGATTGAATGTACAGCATCACTTACCAGTGATTCAGGCTCTTCCTGCCATATCTCATCTTTGCTGATCAGTCCCTTCTGGTGCAAAATCTACGGTCAAAACAAAAGAACCAATTGCTCAAATTTTAAGGCCCTGTTTTTATGACACAAGCTAACCATATTTGTAAGTAACTCCTCTTGAACCTTGAACATACACAACTCAAAACATAACAGAGTTTAGTGAGGACCAGGGTGAGAGGGCTAAAAACTATCCCAATTTTGAGAACAAATTTTACAATTTCAGAAACATTTGGGAAATTGACTGGGATAGTTTAATGAAAGTTTTCGTCCTTAACCGGCCTGTTATGCCCAAGGCTTTCAATGACCTTGTGGAAATATAACCTGGGACCGTAACCCATGACCTTCAGCTCATGGCAAATAGGGCACAGACGCACAACATGCGTCCCACTTGCGCTCAAAGGATAACATTGGATAGCATTGGCACCAGATGCACAATTCCATCCAATATTTGACTTGGATCCGTTACCTCTCTAGCAGCCCTTTCTCCAGCTTGTATGGCACCTTCCATATAACCTGCCCAATGGTTGGCGGTCTCTGTACCAGCAAAGTAGACACGCCCTAACGGTTCCCGCATCACCCTGAAGACGAGAGAACATCCACAACCAAAAAAAACCCAAAAAGGTATCTTCTAAAACTTAGAAGCATGTCAATGTCAGACCCTGGGGCCAAATTTATGCTAAGGGAATAAATGTGTGCTCGAGAGGTTTTTATCACTCTGTTTAATACCGCTTAGAGTCTGGGTGCTGATAATTACCCGAGCCGGAGGCGAGGGTAATTATCGGCACCCAGACTCTAAGCGGTATTAAACAGAGTGATAAATACCGACCGAGCACATATTTATTCCCATTCATAAATACCTTATCCGTAAAAAAATATCAAATAATTCGTTCAAAAAATCCCGATTTTGTTCAACAAGTTCACTTCATGCTTTTCGAAACATCCCTCTAGCAAAATAATGGAGTGTTCAGCTGGCGATTAAAATGTAAACAACCCTTTTATGGAGATTGACGCGCGCGTAGCATGTTCTGCGCGATGTCACGCAGAACGCACCTGGGGCGTTGCGTTTTGAATTTAGAACTATAAAATTCTGACTCGCATGTAGTGTTGCGCATGCCTACGTGAGGATTGTGAACGTTCAACCAATGAAACGGTAAGAGGCACTGGATTTTTAGGAGTCCACATTTTGTTGTGACACTGGAAAAGTGTTTAAGACCAGCTAGCCATGTCTTTATCATCCGTTTAAGACCAGCCACGTGACGGGCTCTCGACCAATAGGAATAGCTAAACTGTCTGAGGTATTTATGAATGTAACTTAACAGTTAGCCGACTAAGTTGTGTTATCTCTAGCAATCTAAACACTAAGCATTATTTCATGGCTTGAATGTGCATGGAGACTTCTTTGTTACATCACCAATTTTGCTTTTTAGCAAACTGTATATTTTGAGGTCCGCATGCCACTTGCTGCTGCCTTCTCTCAGATGGCTATCTTGTGTTAACAGAAAAATCATGGGGGAAAAATGTTGCAACCTGACGCCACTTTTTTCTTCAAATATCATTTCAATGGAGGTTGCAAAACCGATGATGAATCTGGGACTGAGAAATATTTTCAATTTTGTTAGGAAATACTTGGAAAAATTTTTCTTGACTCTCCATACACCTTGTACACGATCTCGGAAGTGGCGTCAGGTTGCAATGATTTTTTTCCAAATCACGAAATTTGGCCTGTATATGGTGAATACGCCAATGGCCTTGCAGGGCCCAATATTTGGCTCTTTGACATCTAGCTCTGGAAGCAAAGGCCAAAAATGACCAATGTATCATTTGTGGGCCCAATATATATGATTTTCCCATGGCAAGAAAGGGCAAGCTTCAGTGGTTCGTCTTTTATCTGTGAAGGTGCTTGCTATTTAAAAGGAAGAATCAACGCTACTGTGGATTTTTCTTTCCTTCTTTTATTCACATGTTTTTGGGGATCACTACATCCACTTAAACTTTGAGACAAGCTTCTGACCTGCCAAACTGTGTGAAGACACCTGGGGGCGCTGCAGCCATGTAGCAACCTCCAGAGAATTCCTCATCCATCCAGTTATGGTCCACATAGTTAACGGGCTGCACCAACATTAGGACAGATACAAAAAATGTTCAACATTTCCGGGCATGTCTCAAAGCACATGACATTTTGTTTCACTGGCAATAAAACCGGTTCGAATTGATCATGTAATGGACTTTGCATTGGGATGTATACATTTAATATTTGATTTTGCCCTTCATCTATATTTAAATTTTATTTCATCTACATTTCATTTTATCTGTAGAGTTAGTGTTGTCCCGAATGATTGTGAGCAAAATTCACAAACTACTCGGGTGGGAGTCGAACCCACAACCTCCTGCTAACTAACTGGGAAAACGTTTTGTTCCTTGGAAAAGAGGTACCCATCAGCTGAGCATCAAATAAACTCAGTCCCCCACCAACCCTGCTTTTGATTTTTGCAATGGTTAGCCGATTGATCGGTCAGAAACCTCCAACGGATCAACCACTGGCTTCTCCCCGCTCCCCCCCCCCCCCCCACTTCCTTAACTCTGCCAGTAATATTTACTCAGTGATCACAAAAAGAACGTTCCCTATATCGAGATAACAAAACATCCATAAAATTTACTTTGTCACATTAATTATGATATAAGGGGCAGATCCAACACTTTTTTTGGGGGGCGAGGGTCATCAGGCCCGCCTGATTCATTTTTTTATGTCCAATTGTTGCAGACAGGCAGAATGTCATCTTTTTGAATAATTGTTATACAAATGTATATACTTTTTTGGGTGTCGGAGCAGGGGGTTCCAACTCCAAACACCCCCCCCCCCCCACTCTCTGGATCCGCACCTGGATAGACCAGTTTTCTAACTTGTCAGTAAAAAAAACCAATGACACTGAAACTATATATTCATATGACAACAGATCTAAAGGATTGGATATCTATACATCTAAGCAAATTACAATACTCACATGCAGGGCTTCATCTGTTCCGAACACTTTGGCATAGTACTCACAAACAACTTTTTTCCTGCAAGAAAAAAAAAACATTGTGAAGGTTTAACAGAGGAGAGTTTTTTACAAAGATCTCTCTCTGGCAGAACTAATAAAATGTTGGGAAGCTTGAGAATTCAATGACATCTTGTCTATTAAATGCTGTGGAAAAACACTGCAGGCCAGCAGCTTTTATTTTTCTGGGAGTGTTCAAGCCGCACCATGACGTAAGCAAACGGACCTTCATTTTCTGTTTGCTGCCCTCATTGACAATTCCAACTTCTTTATTTCAAAATGGTTACAATTCTGTCTCATACAAACCTTTCCTCTTTCGTCATTAAGCAGTATTTTCTTGCCTTTTCTCCATTCAAAAACCTACCAAAAAGAATGAAAACAGCCTGATTGGTTTACTTTGCAACATCTGTGACATGTTTCATAGATTATAAGATGGCATTTTTGCGCCGGGGTAATACAAATCAAATTAGGTTTTGCCCTTCACCGACGGTTAAACACTGTATACTCAGTGTGTTTCTAGTGCAGATGTCTTACCACCGAGCTAACGGGATCGGTTGGCCGGTATACAGTGTTTAAACATCGGTGAAGGGCAAAACCTAATTTGATATGTTTCATAGATCTAAACAATTATGGTATCTGTTGGTTGCAGTTAAATTATGTCACCCATATTGGCTTATGGCTCGTATGTACATTGTTACTTGAGAAAACTTGAGAAAGGACTTGTGATTTACTTGGACTCAAGCCCAGTTCATACTTCATGCGAAAGCGAAAGCGAAGTGAAATTCGTGACGTCAACAATACATTCGAAGCGCGTCCACCATTGTTGACGACATGAATTTCACTTCGCACAAGCTTTCGCGTGAAGTATGAACCGGGCTTCATAGTGGTCTTGCGATGGAGTCTAGTTCAACACTGATCCATACTTGGAATCAGGAGGAAAAACAGTGCATACCCCATGATGGCTGGGTGGGAGCCGTCCGGTTTGATGTCTTCAAAGCTACCAACTACAGGACCCTCCGATCCAAGGACAATTCCATTATAATCTACAAAATAACAACAAATTATTGATACTTGCAGGAGGCGTTACCTTTCTGATGGATTAATTGCCTTCGTTACACCAAATTAAAACAATGTGCAATTACTTTCAATCTGAAACATCGGCATGTCTGCTCCAGTGGTTACCATTGAACTCCGCCAACTTGAAGCAGCCAACAAAATATCACGTGACAAATATCAAGGAAGAGTTGAATATCAAATTAAACAAAAGATGACTAACTGTTCAGATGATATGATAACATCAAGCGATTCAAGTTTAAGAAGAGAATGATCGTTTTGTTTCTTAGAAAACTCACACACAAAAAACAACCGAATTTCAAAACCCATAAATGACGAGCAGACGTTTGAAAAAGGACGGTCAAAATGGTAACTGCAATATGATTTCAAACTATTCAGTTTAAAACAAGAACACTATTAAATCTGCTCACCTAGGTCCCTCCAGAAGCTCCTCTTGTAATACGTGAAAGTCTTGATGACTGAACCCATGGGCATGCGCTGAATCAACTGAAGAATTAAAATGACCAAAACCAGAGACTTTTTGCTTGAGTTATTTAAGTGTTCATATTTTCTGTCATCTGACTCAAAATAAGACAAAAACAAGTCAGGTGTGTTTACAAACACAAATGCCCCGCAACCGTGACTGTTTCCATGACATTACACCACTCTAACATCAACTTACATGTACCTTGGTCAAATGGAACGTTCATTGACAGCATTAGTGTCTTCTGTAGGTTTTATATGAATTAATCCCTAATCCCTATGATCTCAGAATAAATACAAGATTTCTATTGTTTAAGCCACTGTGACCTTGACCCTTGACCTTTCTACCCCCCAATGCGATAGGCTCCTTAGGATTGCCAAGGACAATCCACAAACCAAATTTGAAGTTCATATGTAAAGTATATCTCAAGTTATCACGCTGACAAAATTTCATTTGTTTTTGCCACTGTGACCTTGACCCTTGACCTTTTGGCCCCAAATGCAAAAGGCTTCTTAGGATTGCCAAGGACAATCCACAAACCAAATTTGAAGTTCATATGTAAAGTATATCTCAAGTTATCGTGCTGACAAAATTTCTATTGTTTCAGCCACTGTGACCTTGACCCTTGACCTTTCGGCCCCAAATGCAATAGGCTTCTTAGGATTACCAAGAACAATACACAAACCAAATTTGAAGTTCATATGTAAAGTATTTCTCAAGTTATCGCGCTGACAAAATTTCTTTTGTTTTAGTCACTATGAACTTGACCCTTGACCTTTCGGCCCCAAATGCAAAAGGCTTCTTAGAATTGCCAAGGACAATCCACAAACCAAATTTGAAGTTCAAATGTAAAGTATTTCTCAAGTTATCGCGCTGACAAAATTTCTTTTGTTTCAGCCACTGTGACCTTGACCCTTGACCTTTCGGCCCCAAATGCAAGACTTCTTAGGATTACCAAGGACAATCCACAAACCAAATTTGAAGTTCATATGTTAAGTATTTCTCAAATTATCGCGCTGACAAAATTTCTATTGTTTCAGCCACTGTGACCTTGACCCTTGACCTTTCGGCCCCAAATGCAAAAGGCTTCTTAGGATTACCAAGGACAATCCACAAACCAAATTTGAAGTTCATATGTTAAGTATTTCTCAAGTTATCGCGCTGACAAGATTTGTCCGGACACACACACCCACACACCCACCCACCCAGTCGTTTTTATGCCCCGCGGCGAAGCCGAAGGGGCATACTGTTTCCGCCTTGTCCTTCCGTGGGTGGGTGGGTGGGTGGGTGAGTTTGTCTTACATACGCAGTGTGGACTTCCGAACAAAAGACGTCCACATAATGTAGGTAGCACCGACGTTGTGTGGACTTACCCCACGTCCACACAGTGTTTCCCCATTTCTGGAAAACAGGTTTAGAGGCATTTTTGGGTTAGGTTTATCTGTAGCAGAATGAAGAGAAACACTAAAGGGAATCATAGAAAAAAAATTGGGTTGAAAGAGTTTTCACAGTTTGAGAAAAATGAGTTTTTTCACTGGTTTTTCTTAACTACACGAAAGCAATGGAAAGTCCACACTAGTCATGTGAAACAAGTATGTGTGGGTGGGTGGGTGTGTGTGTCCGGACAAATCTTGTCAGCGCGATAACTTGAGAAATACTTAACATATGAACTTCAAATTTGGTTTGTGGATTGTCCTTGGTAATCCTAAGAAGCCTTTTGCATTTTGGGCCGAAAGGTCAAGGGTCAAGGTCACAGTGGCTGAAACAATAGAAATTTTGTCAGCGCGATAACTTGAGAAATACTTTACATATGAACTTCAAATTTGGTTTGTGGATTGTCCTTGGCAATTCTAAGAAGCCTTTTACATTATGGGCCAAAAGGTCAAGGGTCAAGGTCACAGTGACTAAGACAAAAGAAATTTTGTCAGCGCGATAACTTGAGAAATACTTTACATATGAACTTCAAGTTTGGTTTGTGTATTGTTCTTGGTAATCCTAAGAAGCCTATTGCATTTGGGGCCGAAAGGTCAAGGGTCAAGGTCACAGTGGCTGAAACAATAGAAATTTTGTCAGCGCGATAACTTGAGATATACTTTACATATGAACTTCAAATTTGGTTTGTGGATTGTCCTTGGCAATCCTAAGAAGCCTTTTGCATTTGGGGCCAAAAGGTCAAGGGTCAAGGTCACAGTGGCAAAAACAAAAGAAATTTTGTCAGCGCGATAACTTGAGATATACTTTACATATGAACTTCAAATTTGGTTTGTGGATTGTCCTTGGCAATCCTAAGGAGCCTATCGCATTGGTGGTCGAAAGGTCAAGGGTCAAGGTCACAGTGGCTAAAACAATAGAAATCTTGTATTTATTCTGAGATCATAGGGATTAGGGATTAATTCATATAAAACCTACAGAAGACACTAATGCTGTCAATGAACGTTCCATTTGACCAAGGTACATGTAATTTGATGTTAGAGTGGTGTTATGTCATGGAAACAGTCACGGTTGCGGGGCATTTGTGTTTGTAAACACACCTGACTTGTTTGCTATGCTTCCGAGGATTGGCTTTGTGTTTTCCTTTGTCCCTGTAATATAACACTCTCCCATAGACTAAGCACACCAACCTGCGTTCGAGGACAATAGGCACCTTCCTTCGAGGATCAATGGCCCCTTTGTGCTCCTTTTGTTGTCTGTCCTCAGGCGTAATGCCATGCAGGAACACCCACACACACACCCACCCACACACCCATCCACCCACCCACCCACGGAAGGACAAGGCGGAAACAGTATGCCCCTTCGGCTTCGCCGCGGGGCATAAAAATTACTCATGATATTCAAGGCTAGACTGTTCTTTTGGCTCATGAATATTCACGAGGCATAAACACATTTTTTTGAAGAAATATGGACTAACCTGGCTTTTCAGTGAAGGAAGAGGAGGCTGAAACGTTAGTTTTCCGAGCAGCGCAATGGGTACTGCACTTATCATGTAGGATGCCTGTATAAAAGACAAAAGACTAAATTCAACACCCGATGGAGCAGTATTTTCATGGATTCAGGGGCCGATTTCACAAAACACCCAGACTGGTGGAGTGTTGTGGCCTAGCGGTTAAGAGCACTGGACTCATGTTCTGGTGTTTCAGAAGCAACAGTGACGTGGGTTCAAGCCCGGGCGCGGACACTTGTGCCCTTAAGCAAGGCACTTAACCATTCTTGCTTCGTCCTTCGGATGGGACGCAAAGCCGTAGGTCCCGTGTGTTGCCTAACGCACGTAGAAGAACCCAGTAACACTTATCGCTAAGAGAAGGCGTTTGCCGCGGTGTTTCTGGCAGGATGGATGTGTATACATCAAGTTGGTGTGATGTTTCCCCCGGGATGCTTTGCCGACTATATCATACAGATACGGATACAGATCTTAGGAAGGATAATTTGTTTTAATTTGCGACTCGTTCTAGGATTAGTATCAGCCAACTTTAGACGTGTTCAACACATCCTAACTTCCTTAACAACACAGCTGAACTCGTCTTATCTAAAGAGTGGTCTTATCTCATTGATGCGTGCGTTAATTTGTATATCGTCTAGAAATCATTGCCATTTAAGACAAGTGACTGCCTAGAGTTATAGTTCGAAGGAGGAAAACCGGCATAGAAACAGATTTGATAAGATTTCTGATACGTGGGTAGCTTAAATGAGAAATAGCTTATTTGCAAATGTTTAATTAAATGCCAAAACGTAGTCGACTTTTTAAAATTGATTTAAAATTGAGGAAACAGGGAGCAACTTGTTCTCACCAGTGCGTGGGAAGTTGGGTTTGCGCTTTCTTTTCAACGACTGTTTCATCAAGCAGTCAAAACAAACATAAAACAGCCATCAAATTGGTAGTTTTAATGCTTCTTGCTTAAGATGGGTTTAGTAGAATTGGTCTGAGGACGCGTCTTAACTAAGATCGATCTTAGAGCGGGGACTCGTCTTAGGTCCTAAGATGAGTCATAAGATAAGCTGACTTTCGGGAAATCGGCCTAAGACTCTTGGGGTTTGACCACCTAGACTGCCTGTCAATCTCACAGTGCGCATTCACTGATTAGAACACGACTTTTGATCAGCTACATTAACCCTTTCCTTACCATGGGCGACTTTTGTCGACAAGAAGAACCCCCCTGCTGGTTCCCATGGGCGACTTTAGTCGACCAGGAAACCACACACAGAACACCCTCAACACAGATATATTCACTACTTTTCAGAAAGGCGGCATGTTGATATGTTTGGCCGCCCATACATCAACCATATACCAGCTAAAAGAGTGTTTTCGGATCGTTCTAATGGTGTAGTTTATTCATAGTGTTGCCATTACAAAAAAATGAGAAAAGTGCTTTAGAAGTATCCACTCACAAATTGAGGTATGGAGTGCCATTCAGTCATGTGGTGAAATGGCTTGCAGTTTGATAAATGGAACCAGATGAACAAACAGGCATAACTTTCTTATATTTACACATATGGACTTCATTTTTACATCACATAAAAGAGTAAGGTTCGAGGAACAAACTTTACACACAACACCTATGATTTAAATCACTCCTTGGCAGTGAGTTTTGGACTTGTGGTCATTTTGTTCACGCTCTAGTGATTTCCGCATGACTAAGCAAACTATTTGGTCCTGGGGAGAGCCAAGTCAATAAACAATGTGGTAATGAAAGGGTTAAGCTTGGCCATCCGGTTCGTAAGTGACTGTGACATACAAGCGCGCACCACTGATTACTAGCGCCTGTTGGCTAAACACGCCACTTGGCACTACTTCCGGTTCCATTGGTTCCGGTGCTACACCGTGTGCAGTATGCATGGTAAAGTGGTAATGACGTCACACTTAATATGAACTGGATACCGGTCATATGCACTGTTAGAAAGCTCCACATACTAAAACTGGGTTGGCTTACGCCCTCATCCAGAATGTTGCATAATAACTTCACATGAAGTTGAATGTTTTGACGTTGTTTATTAACAAACACGCATCTTTGGTTTACTTTTGGTTGAAATTTATAGTAAGATCAATTCCCTGAATTCCCCGGAAGCGGGAAGTTAGTATATTACCTCAAATACGTCCCCGGTTCTTGTCGTTACTTTCACCCCATCATCGGACTGCTCAACACTTGACACCACATGGTTCAACAAGACGTTCTCTGTAAGTCAGACCCAAAAAAAAAAACCACTCAAAATTTGGCTCTCAAAGAACATACCAGCTCATCAAACAATGATTGGGTTGTCCATTTTCCATCAGGTAAAAATGGGCAAACAAAGTGTGCTTATTGTAAGCTATTGCCAGTGTTCTGTGTTGTTTTCCGAATCGCAGAATTGATCCCCTCTTGAATATCCTAAGAATTTGTTGAGGTGCTACTTGATGAGGATGCTTACCTTTTCCGAGTTTCCCTGCCAACCCCTCGCTGACCTGCATGGAACCACCAACGAACTTCCTCTCCTGGTGTATAAAATATCACAAATACAAAACTACAAAAAATTATATCTAGTGATGAGATTTCCTATTTGATTTAGATTTAACTTTTATAGAAAAAAAATGTACAACCATTTTCAAGGTTTGTATTAAAGGTAATCAAATACTTGTACCTGTACTTACCTGCCCACCATTTGTAGTACTCATGAATCTCAAAACCCCTAAAAGGCAAGACAAAAATACCCGATGTGATCATCAAGTCTCATAAGGAAAATCCAGTCACTTAGATTGGTCCTACAAGCTAGAAATTACTTGCAATGAAATGGTTTTTTTTTTAAGCTTTGAAGAAATGTTTCTTTAAGTTTTGAAGAAATGTTTCTTTAAGTTTTGAAGAAACAAGCCCAAATTTGAACAAACAAACTTGATCCAAGAAGTCAAGTAGTAGAGTCTGTCACGAGCCAATGGCGGCCCATCAGGCCGGCATTTATGTCCGGTTTCAGTAGCATGAAACGACTGAGAATATTTACTCCCCCTGGATGGGGATGCTAGTCCATCACAGGTTACTCCCCAGCTAACGCCGATACCCATTTATGCTCCTATGTGGAGAGAGGCAAGTGGGGGTGAAGTGGCTTGCCCAAGGACACAACATATCTCCAGCAGCTGGATTTGAATCCCTGACACTCTGATCATGAGTCACGAACCCTAACCACAAGGCCACACTCCCCACTGATCCAAGAATACAAGACTGTTGCGTTCAACTGTTAGCATGTCCACACAACAAAATATTGCTTAAACAGCAGCATGATTTTCTGCTAAAGGAAGCACAACTTTTTGGCGGAATGTTAAGCAGCGCTATGAAATTTGGCCTTGGGGCTGAGATACGGACTCCCGACAACACTGGCATTTAAGGCTGTATTGGCCTCTTTGAGATAGGTTGGACACAATACGAGGGTGCTAGTTGGACTTAGTAAATCTGGGTAAACAAAAAAAGAGTAGAAGTGCCCTTACTGTGTCCACCATATTTCAAAAAAGGTTTATCAATACTCAAGACTGAGAGATGCATGCACTCATATACTAAACTCGACGGTGTAAAAAGGTAAAAACAACTCACCTCCACCAACTTTGATGTACCAGAGGAAGAAGAGGAAGGACAAGTTGCTTGGCTCGGTGGCAAAGGCTGCCCTGGAAATGATGGTGATGGATTCCTTGGTGAAATGACACCAGCAATTGGCATCGGCCCAGGACTGAACAGTCATGCTATCCCACTCCACGGCCCGTGGTGCATCCCACGGTGCTGCTGCTGGGATCTGATCAAGCCGATAAAACCAAACTTTAGCATGAGCCGAGCATTTTCCCATATGTGGCAAATCTTATTACTTTAACGAGTTGAAATTTTCACCCTTTACAAACTTAATATTTTTTAATCCTCTGTATTTGAACTGTATGATGAGATTTGAAAAAGTTCATTGTGTCAATATCGTCACCGTTTTCACTAACTAACACTCCCGCGCTAGTGGGTGTTAGTCTGTCAAAACTGCGTTGGTTTCACGAACTAACACCTGGATGTGCGTGCGCAAATCGGACATTGACGTGAAAAAGAATGATTTTGGTTTTCACAAACTGAAACTCATGCATGTTGCGAAAATACCTATCGGAGAAAACGATATACTCGTGGGCTTACACAAAATTTTTATTAAAAACCTTGTTACTTGTAAAATTTAGTTCGGAAAACAAAAATGCGTACATGCAGTTCGTGAAACGACAATAACGTGGTTCTGTAAAATACGCGTGCTTGCCGCGCAACTGATTGAAAGTTACTAGTGTTGGTGTTGATATGAGAGTTCCAGTTCCATGTTTGTAAGGCATGAAGTACGCGAGACTAATTGTCATACAGGGTGAGTAAAAAAAAAGCGGAACCCAAACCCTCAAAATCATATTTCATATTTAAAAAAAGTATGTAGCACCAAAATAATATTGACTGGAAAGCCAAGGTCGTAAGCTACTTTTAGATGAAAAATTACTGAAATTGCTCAATCCATTCAAAGAATATCACCATTTAAACGTAATGGCCCTTAAACCTGTTTCGTCAAAAAAATGTAATTTATTGTGTATTCTTACTGTTTGGAACATCAAAGAGAATGACACAGAATACTTGTTTCCACAACTGTCAACAACCGTAGTGCACAATATCTTTATTAACAACCCAGGTTAGACAAACAATATGATTTATAAAATCCACTTTTTTGAAAAGACGGGCCTTCAAAAGGACTTTGTTGAATATTTTTAACTTTTAAAGTGAGGTTTTATCATTGGTGATGTTTCAAGACAATTGTGACGCGATTCTTGAAATCGCATTTTTGGACAAAAGAGGTTTTAGAGTCATTGTGTTCAAAGGGTGATATTCTTTGAACGGATTGACCAATTTCAGTAATTTTTTTTCATCTAAAAGTACCGTAATTTTCGGAATATAAGCCACACGGAGTATAAGCCGCAACACCAAAAAATCTGCAAATTAAGATTTGAGGTTGGCGTATAAGCCACACAGGCGTATAAGCCGCACCGACCGCAGCAGTTTCAATTTTGTAAGGCCTCCAAATTCTAGTCAAAATGCTCTGAACCAGTTCCATTTACACTACAGAAGCTATAAAAAGGGCCACAAAAGTTATATCAAATCATTTACAGTCGATACTCTTACAAACACATATGGAAATTGATGATGAGAAAAATACACCGGGAATTGCTGCCGGCTGCCCCGTCCGGTCCCCGGCCTTAAAAGTTAGTGCATGGCCTGACCGACAGCCTGCGCTGCGCAGGTGTCTGACATTATTTTCTTGGTGCTACATATTTTTGTGAATTTGAAATATAAGTTTTGGGGTTTGGATTCCGCTTTTTTTTACTCACCCTGTATAAAAAAGCACAGGCGTGTATGAGTCCATGAATAATGCCCACGTACCTCTTCACCGTAGCTGTCTAAAAGGCCCATTGCATTGTTGGCATCCAACAAAGCAAAGAAGCCTGGGTATGTCGGAATAGCCCCTCTGAAAGCATGAGACTTGCCCTGGAAAAAAATACAGTCTTGTTTTTTTTAAATGTACAAAAATTACAAAATTAGATATTATTGTAAACTTCTGTAGCTTTTTCAATACTTGTAAGCAATAAATGGCCATTTCTGATTTCCATTTTAATTCATTTTATCGAACATTGTCAAATGTGCAGAAAGTATTTTTAATCTCATCTAAGATAAGATTTCATGCAATTCCTTAACAAAGGGTAAGCGGAAAAGTTGTGTTCAAACAAGCTGAGCTTACAAATTGTGCTAATCGTAGAATACATCCTTAATACGAGCATTTCTGTTGTTGACAATGAGCTTCCTTCTTGCTGCGCTTGTTAATTAAAGGTACAGTCCATCATTTGAAGCTATACAAAAAGTAGCTGAAGTAATTATTGTTGAAAAGCTTACTTGGTTGAAAGATAGTAATGGGACTAAACTCCCTGTGAAATTATTCTTCTGGCAAGCTGTCATTTTGAAGAAATCAATGAAAGAAGGCCTTTCCAACAATGCGTCTAAAATTTCCGTTAGTGATTCGTTTTTTTTTTCTTCGGCAAAGCACGCAAGTGTTGACACGTCACACACGTGCGCGCGGTTGCTATAATTTGTCGGTTCAGTGCGCAACATCGCGTAATTGCAATCGGCTCAGCGAGAACGTGTCTCGGACGCTGAATTCAAGACCAATTCAAAACATGATTCAGCAACTTTTGATATGAAAATGGAGTTCCTAGAATATTGTTTTTTTTTCGGAATGTACAGCATTCACTGAGTTGAAACTTCATCAGGTTAGTTGTTCGGCTGCCTTCTTTGGATATTGAGCATTTTTGTTGCTTCAAACTAAAACACAAATACCTTTACAGGTACAGTCCATCATTTGTAATTTGTGCATTTTGCTTGATTGAAGCAACAAACTTGCTCAAAATCTAAAGAAGGGTGATAAACAACTGACCTGATGAACTTTCAGCTCAGCTTCAGCTGTATATTCCCAGAAAAACAGCATTCTAGGATCTCTCTTTCCAATCGAAAGTTGCTGAATCATGTTTTGAATTGGGCCTGAATTCAGCATCCGAGACACGTTCTCACTGAGCCGATTGCAGCTACGCGATGTCGCACACTGATCCGACGAATTATAGCAACCCCGCGCGCATGTGCGTCGTGTCAACGCTTGCGTGCGCTTCGCCGAATAAAAAACCGAACTACTAACGGAAATTGACAACGGTGCGTCTTCTTCAAAATGACAGCTTGCCAGAAAGAATAATTTCACAGGGAGTTTAGTCCCCTTACTATCTTTCAACGAAGTATGTTTCTCAACACTAATCATGTCAGTTACTTTTTGGATAGCTGCAAATGAATGACTGTACTTTAAGCTACCAGTGAAATGGAAGGAGGTCCGTATATATTTTGTCTGCTGGTGGCGATCGATTCTTGCACATACACGTATCACACGGATGTGTGAGCTACTCACGTCAAAAAGGGGACTAGTTGTTTACTGGGCAAACTATTTCCTTACCAAAAAGAGGATACCAGCCAATATGCCATGCAATGTACACTGTTTGTAGTTGGTTCCAGCTAAAGCTGGCTCAGTACCTGAGCAATACTTTCTACTTCTTAGCACCTTTGTCGAGAATGGTCCCTGCTTACATTGCTGAAGTTGATGGTCCTCTCCTTCTCATTGACGATCTGACTCTGGATACCTAGCTCCTTGGCAACTCGGATGATCCTGTTTTGAGTCGGTCCGATGTAGGCTCCGCCCAGATCCACATATTGGAAGGCGGGGTCCTAGAAACAAAACATTTTTGGAGTCAATTGTACATTAACCTCTCTTTGCTCGTACCCCTTGCCCTGCAAACAGGGCGCTGGGATTGGCTGATGAATTCATGCTCTGATTGGATAGATTTTGCCTGACCTGTGACCTGCAAGTCATCACGTCCATGACCCTGCGAGATTTTAAATGGCTGTTAAGACTGACTCGCTCTTTTATTTCCATTCATAAAGTTTTAGGGTTTTTTTTCTTTGAAAAGTGTAATAATGTAGAAATATCTGTAAACAAGGCGGAAACAGTATGCCCCTTCGGCTTCCCCGCGGGGCATAAAAATCTGTTTTGTAAATTTTCAAATCCTGTCACTTTCTCTGGCTCTGTTTCGAATTCACGAAGGGTCAAATTACAAATGATGCTCAAAATTTCTCCACATGGTCCGCAAGGAAAAAGAAATCACATCCGGATTTTTCTACGAGAAAGTTTTCGGATAGCTTTTGCGCGCATTGGCAAACTGTATATCTCTGGGGAATCCATAAAACATTACGGTGCTTGGGTGGATCGGAACAGTACAGGGAGTAACATGCAGGCAATTGGGCTGGAATAGAGACTAATAGATAAAATGTCAGGCCCATAATACTAACCTTCACTGTATAAGTGCGACCTCCGACCCTGTTTCTAGCCTCCAACAACAGCACATTTTGGCCTTGGTCTTGAAGGAGTCTAGCAGCTGACAGCCCTTTTAACAGATAAAAGAACAAGAACCAAAGTTATCCCACAAGAGAAATCAATGTGCTTCCCATTAGAGAAACCAATGAACAAATTAAGCAAACTAACCTAATGTTAGGACTATGATTCAGCCACAGTGACACAGGACATCAATTGACCTATCTCCGTTTACGAGTTGGCCATGCCCCTTAGACAACCCTATAGAATTTTTTAACGCTAACTTTTGTTTTTCTCATGTTGCGCGTTCCGCGTCCATTTGTATATCATGTAATTGGACAATATTCACAAGCTGCGTTGACGCGATTCTAACGCTATTCTGCCACGATAGGTCAATTGAAACCTAATCAAATAAAGAAAAATATAAATACGTAAAGATCGATGTTTGGAAAATCAATAAATCATATAATAAAGTCTGTCACAAGCCAATATGGCCATCAGGCAAGGGTTCATCACCACATTTAGTGGCATTTCTTGAACAACTGAGAAAATGTCTATTCCGATCCCCCTGAATGGGATGCCAGTCCATTACAGGTTACTGCCCAGCTTATGCAAGTGTGTGTGAAGTAGCTTGCCCAAGGACACAACAAAAAGCCAGCAGCTGGACTTGAACCCCTAACCTTCTGATCATGAGTAACAAACCCTAACCACTAAGCCACACTCCCCCCTATCCAAATACTCACCACTGATACCCCCTCCAATGACTATGACATCTCTTTTCCCTTTCGACATTGCTCAGAGTGATCAAGGGCTGAATTTATGCTCACACCAAATGACTAGAAAAAAAAAGAACAGAAATGAAAATTCTTTAACAAAATGAAAAGTCTATTTCGCCCCAGTTAGTGGAACTAGTTCTCATTAGTGTTGACGAGCTCTCTTGAAACCTGTAGTCTGAAAACCTACATTGTAGAAAAGGTCAGCCTCATCAAAACACAGAGAAAATCCTGAAGCCGATATATCCTTTCCTTAAAAAATATGACTGCTTCCAATACAGTCATCTTTTGACCTTTAGAAAATGCATGCTCTTTGTAAATTGTACAATCCTTGATAACAATATGACCAGTAATAGCATACTTAATTACATGTAGGTTTTCGGACTACAGGTTTCAAGAGAGCTCTTCAACACTAATGAGAACTAATTCCTCTAACTGGGGCGCTAGAACTCCTTTTTTGACATTTGGGATGTTGGTCTGTCGTTCTAGCTAGTACTACAGACCAACATCCCAAATGTCAAAAAAGGAGTTGTAGGGCCCCAGTTAGTACGACAAACCAACATCCCAAATGTCAAAAAAAAGAGTTTTAGTGCCCCAGTTAGTGGGACTAAATGAGAACCAATTTAATCTTGGAGGTTTTCAGGGATGGTACGTACAGGTACGTGTACACTGTGCACTAATCACTGGAACCAGACAGTGTTTTGAATATGAACAGACCATATTTACACAGTGGTTTTGTTTTCTGATAATCTCAGCTTTGATATTAAACTCCAAAGTCCAAGTGCTCACACATAGCAACAATTGACGTTGCCCAGACTAGCTAAAATGATCAGCTATGTTCCAATTTCATTCTTAGTGGACTTAAGACCTAGATTTAAGGGATATGGCATGGAATGGGCCCTTAACTTCTACACACTCACCTTTAATTTAAATATTGCAACGCGCGCATCTTAAAAGTGACGTACCTTCACTTGGATCATATATTTTGATGCACGAACATTAACCAGCTGCCAAACAAAATGTGGAAGGTGAAGACTTACCAGTAAACCAGGCAAAAATGACAAAAACATCTGCTTTTACAGCTAATCACTAACTAGTAACTACAAATGCAGGCAGATGCTTCTGGGCCTGCAGAAGTAAAAAAATATTTAACGTTTGGACTTGGTCGGGCGATACTATCACCCGACCAAGTTCAAATGTTAAAAAATGCGATCTGTAGAGTCCTAGTTTACTCGGACTAGCTACGCGGATACTGAGTGGGTTCCCTTGAACAACACAAAATGAATGGGAGTTGCCGAAATTTTTTTAAGTCCAAACCAACAACCCTGTTGCCGGCTACACGGATACGGAATGGGAGTGCAGCGGAGCATGACGCATGCATGTAGCGCTGAGAGGGTTTATTGAGGGCAGTCAACTGTGACTCCGTAGCCGACTATACGGTTACACCTCTATGTTCCGACACCCCTATGTTCCGACTGCACATATTCCTATTCCTAACCCTAACCCTATAACCCTAACCGGGAGTAACACAATCTAGGTTGTCGGAACATAGGGGTGTCGGAACATAGAGCAGTCACCGACCATACGAAGTGCATAGATCGAGTGGCGGGGTATTCTGCAATAGTGTACAATTTTGTTAGAAAACACTTAGAGAATTTTCTTGACTCTCCATAGACTTTGTACACAACCGCTGAAGTGACGTCAGGTTGCAACATTCTTTCCTAAAAAATAGCATACACACAGTCATTATAATTAGCAGGGAAAGAGGATTGATTTTTTGACTGAGTGAGAGTGAGACTGTGTTGTTTAATAGCATGAATAATGATTCACATAAGCTTGAATATGACTGAGCATGAAGGGCAATTTAGCAATACAGTAGCTGGAGTTACCCATCCCTAAATTTTATCATTGGGTTGGCGGGGTATTCTGCAATTGTGCCCTACAATTGCAGAATACCCCGCCACTCACCTATCCCACCGCGTATCCGGATACGCGGATACGGAGTCACGCTTGGATGGTCAACCACTCGTGTGTGTACATACGTACGTACGCGTACACGTACACAGTATATTACATGTATACAATGTGCATGCAGTACATACATGATATCATTAGAGGGCGCTTTGTAAAGCTCTATGATCGTAACATTTACAGGCAAAATCACAAGAAGGCGCTTCATCTTCATTCATCTTCAACTTTGAAACATTTTTGTCCATTGAAGGATTTTGTTATTAAATAAAATAATCAAGTTTTTGATTTAGTTTTGGATTTAGATAGACAACAATCAAGTTCATTGTATACATTTTTCCACACTTTCCCTACTTCCCTACTGTATTGAATTTTCGTGTCTTGAATGATTTTGATAGAAAAAGGATCCTTTGAAAGAATTTGATAGAAAGTAAGCAATCGATTTGTGGCGACATATAACTTTATTTGGGGGGGGGGGGTTCACTTCAGTCTTTTGAATGATTTTGATAGTGGATCCTTTGAATGAATTTGATAGAAAGTAAGCAATCAATTTGTGGCGACATATAACTTTATTTGGGGGGGTTTTCACTTCAGTCTTTTGAATGATTTTGATAGAAAAAGGATCCTTTGAATGAATTTGATAGAAAGTAAGCAATCAATTTGTGGCGACATATAACTTTATTTGGGGGGGGATTTCACTACAGTCTTTTGAATGATTTTGATAGAAAAAGGATCCTTTGAATGAATTTGATAGAAAGTAAGCAATCAATTTGTGGCGACATATAACTTTATTTGGGGGGGGGGGGGGGAATTTCACTTCCCAGGAACATCTTCGGTGCCGCATTGACCGTGGAGGCCTACGTTATCTTGCAAGTAAACCCATACGGATATGGATACCTCGTTCTCAAAAATACTTTCTTTACTGAACAGACTGTTGAAACACACAAATAAAGGCATTTTCCTGACACACTTTCATATAAATGTACGCAGAATTCTTCTCTTCAAAATTTTGAAACTGTTCTCTGACAGCGTATCCATTCATTTCAAAAGGGTCATTTCCGAGTGGCGGGGTATTCTGCAATTACTCCGTTTTTAGGCTAGGCCCTAGCATGCAGGATGAACAGCAGGGTTTTATAATTATTATTATAATTTATACAACACCTGAATAAATCCCCGTCATCTGATTGGTGAATTGTAGATCACGTGACATATTATTATTCGGTATAATGCACGGTGCGACCATGCGTTATACCCATGCGTTATACCGTTTCACTTTGCGCTTGTTCCATGACGCGGTATTTGCGTGCAAAATGCATGCTGGTGTGCGCGTTCAGCATAGCGCGTATTGTTCCTAAGAGCCAGCGCTACAGCGTTGGGTTCAAACATTTTCGTAAAGGGGTAGTTCAACATCTTTAAAATCAAAATAAATTGTAGTTTATAATTTACCAATCAAATGACGAGAATTTATTCAGGTGTTGTATAAAACAAATAACGAATGTTTTACGTTCGTGCGATGGAAAGAATAATTTCATTCGGTGACAGATTGAATGTTCTATTCCACTCGGCTTTGCCTCGTGGAATAGAACATTCAATCTGTCACCTCATGAAATTATTCTTACCATCGCACTCACAAACATTCGTTATTTGTATAATACTACATGTGCTAGCCCAGGTTGGACTAACCATGGAGGTAGAATAGTCTTCATTGCATTAGGCCAAAAAAAAAAAGTCTCCGGTTTCTGGTATGGAGCTTGCCCCAAAAGTGGTGCGGCGACGCGGCTTTTTTTTTTTTTTTACCTGTTTTTTTTTTTTTTTTGGCTTCAAATGTCGGCTGATGACTGCAAATGGTGCCCGACTAAACTTAGTGCAAATATATGGGAGTCCAGAGAGGCCACATAAAGCTTATTCTCGATCATAACCCCATCTAAAAACACGTTAAAATTGTGCAGCAGCAGAATTCCAGTCAAACCAGTGAGTTTGGCGGTTTTGAAACATCATCTTGTATTGAAAAAAAAAAACTTTTTCATTTTGCCGACGCGCATGGCTACGGCGACGCGCGCGCATACCAGAATTAACCGGAGACTTTTTTTTTTTGGCCTTACGACTCCCTTTCCTCCCTACGTTTTCGACCTGTTGCCAAGAATGCCATTTTCTGCATGGCTTCAAATTCAATACATTTTCTTACTGAAGAATATAATGTTCTCACATATCCAGTGTCAATGTCACTCAGGTGAAATATCAAATGAATCTTACTCTGGAACTTACGTTCTACAACTTGCGACTCGCGTCTACGGTCTGACATGTCCAATGATTTACCGGACCTGGGTGACCGTAAGGTCATGAAGGTCATGCCCAAATTCTGCTATGTGCACTTCAAAAATCTGTCAGATTTATCAAAAATCTGCCAGATTCCCCATAATTACTCGAAATACACAATAAACACTTAAAATCACATACAGATGTTGTAGTATTGCCTTAATTAAGGCTCAAATCACATTATAAACAATCTAAAGTCACATAAAGATGTTACGAAATTGCGTAAATTTTAGGCAAAACGCGGTTGCGTCATGTCACGACAAATTTAAGTCTGTTTCCCAGTGTTGAGCCTCAGCACCTAGACCAGCCAACCTGAAAAGATTGACGGTTTTTAAACAAAGTGCACCATTTCTTTCAAATTTGTTATGTTTTTCTGTCAAATAACCATTTATGCAGAATTATGCCAGATATCTGCCCAAAAAATCCATTCTGTCAAATTTTCTGTCAAACTTGTTTTTTAACAAAAAATCTGTCAAAAATAGCCGAAAATCGGCTAAAACGGTCACCATGAACCGGACCCCCAGATGCCAGTGCAAGACGACGAAGGGCTAACTTGTTGTTAGTGGTACGGCGCGGTACGGGTAAGGTCGGCTAGGCCTGGGTTAGTATCGATCAGCATGACGCGGCGATTTTGACCACCCGTCTGTTCCCGGTACGTATCCCTAGGACCGTTTGTCAATTTGGGTTGTTCATCTTTGACCTTGACCTAGCTTTAGCAGTCCTTCATTTAAAGAAAATCCAGGAGAGCTATAAATCGCTCTCCTCAAATATTTGAGGAGAGCAAATCGCTCTCCTTAAAATCTACGGATAAACAGCGGTAAAACGACGGGTTACCATTGTTTTTGTTTTATTTTGAATATAACGATTTATAAGGGGCTGCATTATTATTAGTCTTTGCATAATAACATATGCTCAAGTTGCGTTACTTTTTTTCGTTTTTGTAACTGTAAGACAAGGAAAAATTTATTTTAAAAAACTAACTAAATGGAGATTAATAAAAGGTTTGACTACTGCTTAGGCTTTCATTTTTAGTTGTCAGTTGGTTCATCACTTGATTATACTTGGAAAATGGAGAGTTAAACGGCACATAAAGCAACTGAAAATTTGCTTTCAGATTCGTTAAAATTATATGAAATTTTCAGCCTGAACTATTTCAATTGCTCTACGAAAGCTATACAAAAAGGGCCTCAAAATGACACAAACTTGCCTTAAGTTTTATCGAAAATATCTGCCGTCGATAATCTTAAAAATAATGGAAAATGCAGGTCAAGTATGCCATATACACAATGCTAGTCACGACGAGAAACTGGCTAACAACGTCTGTACTTCGCACTAGTACGAGCGTTTGTGATACACTGTGTGTGGTGGGCCGGCAATGAGACTCGTTTCACGGTATAGGATTTCGGTGAAACACGCTGCATCGTTTCACTTCACATACCAGTAAAACTTCCTCAAAATAAATTCATGAACACGGGAAATACACAGACAAGAGAGATCAAGTTTTGTGAATAAGCTTGCAAAGATCGTCCTTCTCAATCGTTGTTTTCTTGGCATTTTGACGATGCCTATTCCGTCCGGCCTGCACGCAAAACACTGTACGGCAGGCAGTGCATTGCATGCACCGCGCGCGACTATTACATTGACTGGTTACCGCATTTTCATCATGCCTTCATTGGGACTTAGTGCGCGGCACAGCGGGAACCAGTCATTGCTGCACTAGCACGTACGGGCCCACGTGTTTTCATGCAGCTCTATGCGACACACGGATTGTACACAAACGATCTTATACAGTACGTACGAGCTCGGTGTTCGTTCATTTTTAGCGATGTCCAGCGGCATATTATCGTGAGTTTGGGCATTATACCAACGAAAAATACGTGTAGCTTAAGACTTAAAATCCCTTGCGTTTTTATCACTTCTTATTTTTAAACTTCCCGTGTTTGACGAGCCCTCTTTTGGATTTTTGAGGAGCGCTATTTTTGGCGCTCCTTCGAGACAGTCGAGGAGCGCAGTAGGAGCGCCTGCGCGATCGCGCTCCTTAAAAATGAAGGACTGCTTTAGTAAGCATTGGAGCTGGAGTTACTCTAGCCCATGATAAATGTGGCCTATTTACTGGACTGCCTCCGTAAACATAGGCCACACATCCACATGTACAAAAAACGTGTCGACTTTGCCAAATTTTGATTTTCGCATTTAGGCTTAGTTTGTAGTTTATTTTTGCCTTAGAAGCATACTCACCCTCTTTATAGGCTAGTCAGAAAATGCTGCCTTTTTCAGATGTATATTTTTCGTGAATTTTCCAGATTCATTTTTACACGTTTGCGTATCAAAATTTCAACATGAAATTTCACAAAAATTAGACATCTGAAAAAGGCAGCACTTTCTGACTAGCCTATAAAGAGGGTGAGTATGCTTCTAAAGCAAAACAATCCTACAAACTAAGCCTAAATGTGAAAATCAAAATTTGGCAAAGTCGACACGTTTTTGTACATGTGGATGTGTGGCCTATGTTTACGGAGGCAGTCCAGTAAATAGGCCACATTTATGGGGCTAGAGTTACTCAAGCCAAGGAGGAATAAAAACCACTGAGACCAATTTCTTGCGCATAAGGGTTGATTTGTGTACATGCTAACTTGTTGCAGCAAGTAGACCCGAGGGTTACACCTCTAATCTATGTTCCGACACCCCTATGTTCCGACTGCACATATTCCTATTCCTAACCCTAACCTACTCCTAGAACTATGAGGCTCCGCGCCCTAACCCTAACCGGGAGTAACACAATCTAGGTTGTCGGAACATAGGGGTGTCGGAACATAGAGCAGTCACCGACCCGATACAACGCTAGTCAAAGTAAGTTGGACCCAACTCTCTCTCTCCCCCTCTCTTCTGGTGAAGTACAGTCCACCATCTGGTGTATTACGTACTGCGGTTGTTGTGTGCATGCAAGGTGAGTGCAGGTGATCAGCTTAAACATAAGGTGCTGCTAAAAACAACTCTGGCTGACTTATTCCTCCATGCTCGGACTAATACAACGCCACGTTCACGGGTCTGTAGCAGAAGCCCAGGCCAGATGGACTCCCTATCCTCCCTACGTTACGGACATGACGGAGGGACGTAATGAAGATAAAGTGGCGTCAGGATGCAAAATTCTTTTCCTCACGATTATTTAAGAGTCTAACGTTTTGGTTGGCTTTCCCCTTCTGATCTCTTCTGAGTGATATTGAGTTCTGTCATTTTAGTCAGGGTTGGCATTTTTTAATCTAAAATATAAAACCTGATTTATTTGATTTAAGTCTTTTGTTTACTTTTTATTTTAATCTGAGTTTTCTCAAATTTCAAAATATTGATATGTCTAATTTAAAGATGTGTCTAGATCTCCCCATGCACCCTTACCCATCACTTAAGGAGTTAACAGGCAGACAGGTTTTTAAGTAGGCCTATATCCATCATCCACAAAACTCAATAAATTGATAAATGCTTTTGAAAATAAATTTGCATTGAATCAGTGATTAAAAACAAATCACTTGATTTCATAACTCTTTCAAAGTGCATGAGATACATGTATGTTGTGCATGGACATGAATGAAAAACATACTGTACCGTACGTGTACATGGTATACCGAAAAATTAGGAGTATAGTGGGCATTTTTATTTCTAATTTCACAGGCGACAGCACTAATCCTTGTGTAACTTATGGTGTTGGATTGATGGTTCTTCGTACGTGGAGAACAAAAATCAGGCCTTGCACCTTTGTCTAGGTATATAAATCTCAATCTAATTTTTTTATGGAGAAATGAGTGTTAGGAATAAGGCTCAAATTAGGTTTTGCCCTTCACTGACGTTCAAACACTGTATACTCAGTGTGTTACCTCCCAAGTGAAAGTTGGAAAAATCACTCAGGTGGGACTCGAACCCACAACCTCCTGCTTTCTAGTGCAGATGTATTACCACTCGACCACCGAGCTTACGGGATCGGTTGGCTGGTTAGAATCTGATGTATATATAGCAGCGGGTACCGCATAAACTATCGTTATTATTATAGTTTATGCGGTACCCGCTGCTATATACATCAGATTCGAACCAGCCAACCGTAAGCTCGGTGGTCGAGTGGTAAGACATCTGCACTAGAAAGCAGGAGGTTGTGGGTTCGAGTCCCAACCGAGTGATTTTTCCAACTTTCACTTGGGAGGTAACACACTGAGTATACAGTGTTTAAATGTCGGTGAAGGGCAATTAAAACCTAATTTGATTTATATCACCCCGACGCAAAATCCCATCTTATAATAGGAATAAGGCTGTCAAGTAGGACTTTAATACACCTTAGTTTAGATGGTTCAGGTATAAGCCTAAGTCAGAACAGTTCATGCAGTTGATTCACAATATTACTGTAAAACAGATCAAGAGATGATTAAAGCAAAAGTGAGTGTTTAAAGCTGTCTTTAAAATTCAAACTTCGAAGAAAAACTTTTAACTCAGATCTTGACTTTAATCAAAATAATGATTTTCGGTATTATGCAAAACCTACTACATGTCAGTTGTGTCGATGCTGATGAAGTAGGGGCGTTTGAATGTGTGTTAGTAACATCTCACAGTTTGTAATTAAGTGGAATCAGTCGATTTTAATAATTAAAATGCCCCTCAATCAATTTAATTTGCCAAAAAAAGAGATTTTTACAAAAAGTGATTTAAATCAGCGATTTAAATCAACTTGATTTTAAATTAGCCAACCCTGATTTTAATGTTTGCCCAAGATGATTTGCTGTGCTATTTTTGAGTTTCACCTAAGAGAATAGATCATTTTTTTTCAATTGCTATTTTCCTTGAGCGTCTTGTTTAGACGGATTTTGGTGCTATATAAATGTTCTCTATTTATTATTATTATTATTATTATTATAAAACTTATTCACTTTTGAATGAGACATTGAAAAAAAAAATCCACCAAATTTAGTTTTAGAATTATTTCTTCCAAAAAATTAATAAATAGTAGCTGCCAGACAATAACTCGGCTCGGGCAGGGCGGGTTATTGAAAATAAAATGAAAGCCCTTTTGTAGATGCCCAAATCAGAATAAAATGTTTTTTTTCCCTGTTAAACCAAAACATACAAATTGAAAATTTGTGAAGTTAGGAGAAAAAAATTCCTTTTTTTGACGAGCACGGGGTATCACTGCGATTTTTTTTATGTGGAGCTAGGAAGTAAATTTCATGTTTTACAAAATGTGAATAAATCAATAGATTCAAATTGTGGTTATTATTGTAGACATAATAACAAACTAACAGACGTGAGAAATACTCTTAGGTTAGCCTGTCAGACTTTGGAGCTATTTATCTTAACTGATGTTAAAAAAATAATAAAACGCTTGACCCCGATGTGCAAATATGATATCACGTTTCATCTGTTGACTGCAATCATAGTGATATGTAGCGTCTTTTCATCACAAAATCTTGTATCACCTCATTTAAAAACTCTGAACTTTTCACCAGATTTTCATAAATACTAGAGCTGAACAGCTCGATCAGCTGTCATCAGAGATTGAATGAAAATTAGAGTCGCTCATTTTATTTTGTATCGTAGTTAAAGGTTTAACCCACGCAGAGGCTTCGAAGGAATACCTTCTTTACTATTCGCTGTTGGCACATCTCAAATTTGTTATTGATGCAGCCTAGCTAGCTTTTATTTCATCGATAACATTTTGTTGCTCATTTCTGATATTTTGTTTCAGTGATTTAGCGCGTCAGTTAAGCTACGTGTTCATCAAGTCTTGGATTACTTCAAGCGATGTCGAAAGAGAAGAGAGATGTTATTGTCATCGGAGCTGGGATAAGTGGTGAGTAAACAGCAAAGTAAACAGGTTTACATTTTGATTGAAATTTTGGAATGAATGTTATATCCTGACGCCACTTTTTTTCAACATATATTATCTTGTTTTCTTTATCTTTATCTTGATAGTTGTCTCTCTGTGGTTTTTGTTTTCTTTGCCGATGCTTCAGGTGTGTGGGGGTTGCTGTAGTGCTTGCACTTTTCCCACTCTACCTGGTTCGTTTTGTTTAATAATATTAATAATAATATCTCAATGAAGGCCAGTCATTGCAAAATGTTGAAAAGACATGATGAATCTTCACTCGACCCTCCATCATGTCCATAGACTTTGACACAACCAAAGAAGTGGCGTCATCAGGATACTACATTCTTTCCAAAATTGTATAAAGTTGTATTCTAGATTGGGAACTGACTCTCACACTGTTCCGAACTTTAACTTTTAAGAAATTATCAATTTAGTCATTTTTATTTTGTAGAAGAAAGGGACTTAAAAAAAAATGCAGCATTTGATAATTGAAAATGAAACGTGCTGCTTATTTCTGAGATTATTTACAAAATAATTGAGCAACAAAGTTATGTATTTATACTTAATATAATGATGACTCACTGAAAGTGTTATCTATGTGCATGCGTTCTTAAATGTGCATGATTATCTGTTAAAAGGGCTGTCAGCTGCTAGACTCCTTCAAGACCAAGGCCAAAATGTGCTGGTGTTGGAGGCTAGAAACAGGGTCGGAGGTCGCACCTATACACTGAAGGTAAGTCTTAACTGTGCTGCTAGTTAATCCATTAGTCTCTATTCCAGTCCAAATTGCCTGCCTGTTACTCCCTGTACTGCCACAAACCACCCAAATATTTTATGGATTCAACAGAGATACAATCATACTTCAATTAATACTTCCTCACTTCGGCCAGTAAATGTTTGTACCATGCTAATAATGGTCAATGTTGGATGTTTGTGTCGGTCATTTTTACATAGGACCCCGCCTTCCAGTATTTGGATGTTGGCGGAACTTACGTTGGACCAGGTCAAAACAGGATCATCCGAGTTGCCAAGGAGCTAGGAATCCAGTATCAGATGGTTAACGAGGCTCGGAGAACCATCAGCTTCAGAAATGTAAGCAGGGACCAATTAACAATCCATCTGTTCAGATGTAAATACAGTAAACTCCGTCTAAACTGACATCATACAACTTGTCAAATTGCTCAAGTTGGCCGTCTGACTAAAGTCCCGATTGTTCATAATGCATTTCCATTTAATTTTTTATTTCTAAGTCGGCTTTTATAAGTCGCCATTTTGCTCAAGTTGCTGTGCTACTCTCGGTCCCCTCTCCATAAAAAGCATTACAAAATCCTTTGTGTAAGTCGGCATTCAGTTAATCACGCATTGGCATCGACTTCCTGTACTGCGGTTGGCAAAGTGTCGAGTGAAAAGGGGTTTCGCTGCATGCATCGGTGTCGAAAAAGGGTGTCCTACTGCAAACATTGTATATATGCATGGTGAGCATATCAATACCAGTGCCCCCTCTAGGCTGTACGCATGCGCTCTGTCCATTTCTGGGGTCGTCTTATTGAATGACTACTGCTGCAGTCAATGTGTGCGTGGTATATCGCTTCGCCCCATTTCCACTTCGCCCCATGTCACTTTGCCCGTAACCACTTCGCCCCATCCCCCCTTCGCCCCATCCCCCCTTCGCCCCATCCCCCCTTCGCCCCATCCCCGCTTCGCCCCATCCCCATTTCGCCCCATCCCCGCTTCGCCCCATATCCACTTCGCCCCATGTACAAAGGTGAAGGCTGGGGGTGCAGATCAGTAAATATTAAAACAGAAAAAGACCCTGATAATAAATGCTCCCAATTCTAGAAAATCAGGAAAAATACAAACTCTCTGATGAGGTGTTCGAGACACAGGGACCAAGACACGTACACACATCAACTTTTTGCTCATTTCATCATCTTTGATTTCTGTTCAATTTTGATGTACATTAACATGATACAGGCCCTTTACAGGGGTGAAATTCCATGTTTATTTCAGTTTCCCTCACTTTTCGTTATAAACTTTCCCCCGGTCTTTGAATAAAAAAAAATGCCCGAATAAAATCCAGCTCGGAAAAAGCCTTTCCGGAGAATGATTGACAGCGGCATTGTTCAAATTGATACAATGCCACTCATGTTCGTTGCAAAATATATACATTCGGGTTCAGCTGTAGACCACCTTTGATGAAGACCTGCCGCCAGTAATTTGAACATTCTTAGATGATAAACAGTGATGATAGTATCTCAGCCAATGAAATGAGTCAGTTCCCGGCAAATAAATACGCCATCGGTTGGTTTCATCACGGACCGTCTGCTTTCATGAATATGACGTTATAATGTTGGAATTCCGAACTATCTGAGCCACAGGTGCATGCTGCATGGCTGTGTGTCCATTATCACATTCCAACCTGGTTGCCTAGAAATACTGTTGCAAGGAGACTCCCTTGTGATGCCTGGATGGGAGCTGCCGGTTGCGTAGCCAGAAATCTTGTATGTGATTATTTTTCTCGCAGCATGCAGAAAACTAGTTGCTCAAGAATGCTGCCGCTTTTGGGAAATTTGTGCAGGCAAAGTTTTTCACATTTTGGAATTAAAATGCAGTTTGCATTTCCGTTTAATAAAAGGTTTTTTTTTTTTTTGAAAATCGGAGCTTAAAAAAAAAGCTCATTCGACTGACACCAAGCAGATATTAGTCAATGATTTTCGCTGCAGCAATTAGTGAATCTTTTGGGATTGTTTTTGCCAATTAAATAGATGAATTTTTTTTTTTACATGTAACGGCTGGGGCGAGGTGGGGATGGGGCGAAATGGGGATGGGGCGAAGGGGAATGGGACGGAGTGGGGATGGGGCGAAGTGGAGATGGGGCGAAGTGGGGATGGGGCGAAGTGGTTAGGGGCGAAGTGGTTAGGGGCGAAGTGGAAATGGGGCGAAGTGTCCGACATTCTACCAGACCATGCACGCATTTAATTCGTCACTGTGCACGTACATATACGTATCGTGGTCTCCACTATCAATACCCCAAACGTGATGATTCAATTCGAGGATTAATTTGCTGGATTCAACTCAAGCATCAAGGAGATAATCCAGGGTAAATCGAAGCCAATTAGTGCAATGAATCATGTGTGCAAAAGACCATTCATGTAAGTCGGCAAAATGTCAACTCACAGCAGATATCGGCATTTGCGTAAGTCGTCACAAATTCTCGGGTCCCGAGAGTGCCGGTTTAGCCGGAGTTTACTGTAGTGCCTAACAAATTGCAAAAAAAGGAACATCTGAGAACTGTTCACAAGGGTTATGCATCGCATTACATGTTGGCTGCTAAATCACAAATATCAACACACATTTGTTCTTAGTCATAGACCCGTTGCCTGGTGTGCCCTTGCTGAGGGCAGTTTTTGTTACTTAAATTCAGTGACAATGGGTGCCTTCGTTTAGCTCACACTGGTTGGCACGGGTCAGCCCCGTGCTGTTGGATTAGCTCTGACATCATTCTTGGGCCTCACCCGGGTCAGCCACCACGGACCTTCCTTGTACAGCAGAGTCATTGGTGGAAATACGTCACACACACTCCTTGTTCATTCCAAGAAATGGAATGCACCCAGTGAATGTACAATGCGTCTACTCGTGCTTATCAAACACTGCCCTCTATGCAACGTTAGAGGCTAAGGTCTATTAAATTAACAAGTAGTACTCATGAGCAAAATACATGCAAAATGAGCACTGCTTTATTCAAGGACTAAGTATATCGTAAGCATAGGAGGTAACCAAATCTAAATCATGCCGTAACAACATACACTGTCAGTCTACTCTACACGATACACCTATCTTTAAGTCTTTATGTTCGCATCAAATTTTTTTCAGGGCAAGGCGGAGGCCTTTGATATGAAGAATTCTGTCCCCAAGTCGCTTGGAATCTTTGACTTAATGGATCTCAACAATGCTGTGAGACTTATAGATGCCTACGCCAAAGAGGTAAATGGTATTCCATTAATTTCAAAGGATGTGGCTGATTAATTTTGGAGTCATTTAGTTTCAGTTTGCAAAATTGTTATTGTGTTGTCGGAGCACTTCCCGATCTTTCACGATCTTTCACCAAACTAACAGAATCATCCCAAGGCAGCCAAGAACCATCCTCGATTTACTCAAGAATTGTCACTTGTGGCGATCCGGCTTTAAAAATTGGGAATGTGTGAGCCCAGCATTATTGTGTTGGAGGTTCTTAGAATTATGACTCAACTACACTGGAGTCACTGCCTTTAAATGACTTCACTCAACCATTGTCAACTAATATGCCCATGAATGATTCGACTCCAACGAATCTACTCAAAGTAAAAGAACAAAACCCGACTCGTTCCAACAGATCCCAGTAGCGGCACCGTGGGACGCTCCGCGGGCCTCGGAGTGGGACAGTATGACTGTTCAGTCCTGGCTCGATGCCACCTGCTGGTGTCAATACACCAAGGAAGCCATCACCATCATCTGTAGGGCATCAAACGCTTCCGAGCCTTGCAACCTGTCCTTTTTGTTCTTCCTCTGGGGCATCACAGTTGGCGGCGGTAATTATAAGCTGGTAGTTCTTTTTTTTTTCTTTAAAGGGAAGATGCAACATTTGTGAACATAAAAAAAAACACACCAAATGATCAAATTATCACGAAATACCTTACTGGATTGTTAGGGAATGACAGTCTAAAGCATCCTCTAAAATCATGGCTCCTGGTATGCTGGCATTTTCAAGAAAATGGTATTTTTCCAACGCTGGTTGAACAATCTTTTTTCAACAACTGCTCGTAATTTTTCATAATTAGTTCTTCCGCATCTTCTTTGCAATGTTCACACGCCTGTGATGTGGTACAAGCCTTCCAGACTGTATTCTCTGACCTAACAATCCCTAACAATTGTTGTACATTCCCTTTGAAGGGACACTGGATCCTGGAACAGCCCAATTGTGTTATTGCTGTATTATGTATGCAAGAACGAATTTCGGGGTCCTCATTTGCGACTTCAAAAAGTCGAGCTGTTTGGGTGCTAGTTGTGATTTCATTCGTAAAGTGTTCTCCTTATGCGAACGTCGAAGAAAAATATTTTGTGCATTGGTGATCGCGGTCACCACTGTTCCCTAGATAAACGTGTATATCCATGGAGGTAGAATTCATGGTACAAACAGGGAACAACAGGAAAAACATATTCATACTCCGTCGTGTCCGATGTAAACAACCAGAGTTTTTTTGTCTTTTCTCAGGAACGGCAAGACATAAGGTTGGTTTCCTTTCAACTAGATGTTTGAAATAGGATAAGTAAGCAATCCTAAACATGAAATTTTCGGGGATCTCAGGACCTGCATAATTTTTATTACTGATCCCACAGTGTTCACAGCTCATCAGTAAGTAATTTCTATTCTTTTTTTTGCCTTCAGGATTGACGAGGACTATGAGCATAACAAACGGTGCCCAGGTAAGTAATGGTATTTAATCTAAAATTTTTGAACTCCCTTTATGCATTATTCCTAACTTAAAGGGAAGGTGCAACATTTGCTTTTGCTGCAATTTTCAGAAATTAATGGATTTGGAGGATTAGTATGTTATAGAAAATATTGTGAAAATGACTTGTTTCACGTTTTGGGCATGAAAATGCTGGAAGAACAAAAATACAAACAATCATGCTATTGTAGTCTGGTTCCCCCTGACCCCACTTAAGATGAAACGGAGCGAATAATAGACTTTGAGGAATTGTATAATTTGTAAGGTCAGAGAATCAGTCTAGCAGGCTTGGTCCCATTCACAGCTTTGTAATCGATTGCAAAGAAAATGCGGAATAACTCAATATGAAAAATTATGAACACTTTTTGAAGAAAAAAAGCCAGTTTTCTCCAACTTTGGTCGGCCGACCAGCGTTGGGAAAATACCATTTTTCTTGAAAATGTCAGCACACCAGGAGCCGTGATTTTACAGGATGCTTTAGACTGTCATTCCCTAACAGTCCAGCAAGGTATTTTGTGAAAATTGGATCATTTCATTTTGTGATGTTTGCAAATGTTGTATCTTCCCTTTAGTGGTGGTCAATGCTTTTTGAGAAGTTCAAATCTGGATTTGACAGGCCACTATATGGGGCTAATCTGACTGACTTACTGAGGCACGGACTGACTGAATGTCAGACTGGTGACTGATTTATTGAGGCCGTTGTCCAGACTGTTCTGCGTTGGCCTGCTTTCTCCCTATGGCTCCTCTCTACTTGGCCCTGTCCGTCGCGTCCCTGGCATTGACTCTAAGCAGATGCATGTCATCTGTAACGGAACTCTGCCACGTCTTGCACGGACGGCCGACAGGTGTGGGCCCTCCCACGACTATGTTGGTACACCTCTTGACCCAGCTGGCATCGTCCTTTCTCCCCACGTGACCATACCACCTCAGCCTATGCCTCCTCAACACGATACCGATCCCCTCCACTCCAACTCTCCTCCTCAACTCCTCACTTGACAGCCCGTCCACCAGAGACACCCCACACATCCACCTGATCATTCTCATCTCTGCTCGTTCCAACTGCTGGATGTGTCCCATCCTAGTGGGCCACGTCTCGCAGCCACACAGCATGCAGCTCCGGACACAGGCAGTGTATACTTGACCCTTCATCTTCAGGGGCGTAGCCTTAGAAGTTAAAAATGGGGCCAGCTCCCTGAACTTCTCTCCCCCCCCCCCCCCCCCCCCCCGACACCCAGCATATCACCCAGGTAGCAGAAAAACTCCACCATCTCATACGTTTCACCGCATACCTCCACTCTCTCCTCCAGCTGGGACCATATCACCCAGGCACCTGTTCCAAGAGAACGTGGCACTGGCAGCCCGAAGTCTACCCTTGTCTGACTGACTGAGTCACTGAGCACAAACAGTTTCCTAAACTGACACTTTCAATTCCAATTCACCCGGACAACCCTACTCTTCGTATTGTGTAAGCTTTTCTGGTTTTCTTTGTAATTCAGGAAAGAAAATTTGTTGGCGGTGCCATGCAGATCAGCGAGGGACTGGCGGGGAAACTTGGAAAGGGTAAGTGGTCTTAGGGAATGCCTGATAACTTTGAATTCTCGGAAGGTTTCGTAGGGAATATTACCTAGCTGAACAAAATGATACAGACTTCATCCAATTTTGTTTATTCCCAAAGCACCACATTGATCCGGTTCCAAAAGGAACAGGAATGGGCAAGTTTTGAAATGCTGCACCTTTTCAACACACTTTGCCGAAGACAACTTGTTACATGTAGCTAATTAACACAACCTCCTCAAACTTTCCTAAATGGTCCTGCCTGTTTCTTCATGTACCACCCCAAACTGCCCCAGTATGGTATGGTCTTATGGATTCCACATCAGGGAATAGATACAATGTAATACAATGTAATATAATGAAGTACATAAAGGGCTAATAACCTGGGGCCAATTTCATAGAGCTGCTTAAGCACAAAATTTGCTTAAGCACAAAAACGTCTTGCTTAATAAAATCAGGTTACCGGCCGGTTTTGGCCGGTAACCTAATTTTACTAAGCAATGTTTTTTCGTGCTTAAGCAAATTTTCTGCTTAAGCGGCTCTATGAAATTGGGCCCCTGGTGTGTAGTTTTATATAGGCTAATGTAGGAGTCATGGCATTTTTGACTGACTTGCAGGACATGTGCTGTTGAACCATGTGGTGTCAAGCGTCGAGCAGTCTGATGACGGAGTGAAAGTAACAACCCAAAATGGGGACGTATTTGAGGTACGGGTAGTAAACTAATTGCTGGGGAAATGGCTCAACATTATTTCAGAACATTTTAACCCAAAAATGATAATTTCATTTGTTTTTTATTCCAACTTGGAACACACACCTTAGCCCCGGGGAGGGTTACTTCAACATTTTAAACCTGAATATTTAAATAATAATATCAGGCTTCCAGTGGTAAAAAGTAATCAGTGTATTTTATGCTGTCGTAAAAAGTACCCGGATGAGATTATTATGTCAATAAAGTAATAATTATAATAATAATCGGCATTTAAGAACGCCCTTTTTAGTAAACTAAATCACAGCGCTTACAGTATTATTATTACCCCTGATCATTGGGCCAATTTAAACATTCCAAATACCATCTCAGCTCCCTGGGGAGTATACAGCTTGATGCTGCCTGTTAGGCGCAAGCAAGCTAAATCAATCATATAACCATCTCTGCCCTCACAGGTACCCATTTACTCCTGGGTGGAGAGAAGCAATGAGTGACAAAGTGCCTTGCCCAAGGGCACACGCACCATAACCCCTGGCTGGACTCGAACCCACAACCCGCAGAATTACCCGCAGACCACGAATTCAATGCCCTTAACCACAAGGCCACGGCACTCCACTAAGAAGGGCAGTCATCCGGGCATTTTCGCCGGTTCCCAGCACAGGATCCAGAGCATAGGAAGTCATAGTCAACCAGTCAACAGCGTAGCGCGTGGCACGCCGATGCAGCTCCAGTAGAGTATACGCGCACTGTAGTCAACAACCACAATGTCAGCTTAGAGCGGAGCGATGATTCAACAAAATTTGAGAAATATAGGCAGTGTTCTGAACTTAATTTCTTGCGGATCAAGCTAGTCAGCATAAAATAAATAATGTTCGATGGCTTTTTTTGTCGGGTGATACAAGAATATGATACACTCGCTATGACAATTTTATCGACTCGTGCAATATTGTTATAGCTCGTGCAATATATTCTTGTATTCCTCTCAAAGCCATCCAATATTATGTAATTATTATACGGTTTCAAGATGGAAATAGGTTTCTAATGCATAGGAGAATTTACCAGATCACGTTTAATCTTTGATACAGGCTTCCTACATGATAAGTGCAGTTCCCATGACGCTTCTTGGAAGGATAACTTTCAAGCCTCGTCTACCATCAGCAAAAATCCAGGTTTGTCAGTATATACGCTATTTGCTGTGTTTGATATTCCTCATACAGCTAGGGCCAAAGCTGACGATAAAAGCAAATCAAAGGTGTGTAAAACTCCCTTGAGATGGGTATTGATTGCCAAGTGTGGTTTCTTTGATGTGTAAGATATATAGCTGTCTTAACTCTTTCGCTACGGCGAGCCGCTGACAGTGGCACACAAAAATTGTACAAGTCGTACGGCAAGCTGCTGGCAGCGGCTCGGTGACGTCGCTGTGAATAAACAGGGATTATCCCCATGACATGTGCCTTATTTATAATTTATATCGTATAACCTCTGACCCTAGTTTGAGCCGCTGCCAACGGCTCTCTGTCTCGCCGGGGTCTGCTGCAGGTTATTTTGAGCAGGTTGTTTACAAAGATGGCGGCGTCCACATTGACACACAGCGGAATTTCCAGCGACTTACAAATGTGAAAAAATTGGGAAATTAAATTCCGTAGCGAAAGAGTTAAAATGAGCAGACAAATTCAGTTTGCATAAAATACCCTAAATATGTTGTTTTAGTTTGACGGTGTGTAAGGCCAAATAAATTTTAATAATCATAATTTGATTCATCATTATCGTCCTCGCCCGCTTCCTTTTTGGAGGCCACCATCTCCTTTTTTTTTTTTGAAAAGAAAAACCCTGAAAAAATGATAAATTTTAAACAGTGACATCATTTTGGCCTCTTTGCCTGTTGCATCTAGCCCATATAAAGCTGCTATGTCATTTTCTGAGTCCAAGTGGTGACCATATAAAAAAAAAAAAGGGTGACGACTATCTTGAAATAAGCCTGGCCAGACGTTTTGACCAATGACAACGGTAAAACACAGACATGAAATACTGACAGACGATCTCGAAGAGGTTGCTGGGTATTCCCCCCCCCCCCCCTTCTTTTATTATTTTTTTCTTTTACTTTAATCCAAAACTGATTACCGATTTTCAGTTATTCCTTTGACCCACCCACCCATAATTTTGAAAAAAGATCGAAATTGTTAAACATTGACTATTCTAAAAATATCTTTCCCCTTTCAATGCAACAGTTGATCCAGTGCATGCCCATGGGTTCAGTCATCAAGACTTTCACATTTTACAAGAGGAACTTCTGGAAAGACTTAGGTACGTGAGCAGTTTTTATCTCAAGTTTTAGTATTGCCTGTAGAAGGAATCCTTACATTCTCATGACCCAGATTTCCTCAAAGTGTTCTCATGCACCCAATAAATGTTTAGATCAGTGTTGTAGTCAGGAACTTTTTTTCTGAATACCGAGTACTGCCGAGTACTTAGGTTGACGAGTATGAGTACTTGTTCCTCCAAGTACAAGTACATGTCTCCGAGTACGAGTATGAGTACTTCCGAGTACGAGTATGAGTACTTCCGAGTACGAGTATGAGTACTTCCGAGTACGAGTATGAGTACTTCCGAGTACGAGTATGAGTACTTCCGAGTACGAGTATGAGTACTTCCGAGTACGAGTATGAGTACTTCCGAGTACGAGTATGAGTACTTCCGAGTACGAGTATGAGTACTTCCGAGTACGAGTATGAGTACTTCCGAGTACGAGTATGAGTACTTCAGAGTACGAGTATGAGTACTTCCGAGTACGAGTATTTCTGAGTACGAGTATGAGTACTTCCGAGTACCAGTATGAGTACTTCCGAGTACAAGTATGAGTACTTCCGAGTACGAGTATGAGTACTTCAGAGTACGAGTATGAGTACTTCCGAGTACGAGTATGAGTACTTCCGAGTACGAGTATGAGTACTTCTGAGTACGAGTATGAGTACTTCCGAGTACGAGTATGAGTACTTCCGAGTACGAGTATGACTTGTATTTCTGAATACGGCCATAAGGCAAATGGTTTATTGTGCATAATTGGCCCAGGCCCAGTCAGACCAATATACAGACCCACTCACGGCTAGCTGTTAAATGTGTGTGTCCGGACGTGCACAGAGGAAAATCAGGAAAATTCAATTCTCCACAAGCCAATCAACCATTTCAAACTGAAAGTATCAATAATAATGGCCATGGTAAGTCAAGCTATACCATTTTCCCCAGAGTACTGCTATTCGAGTGCTAGTACTTTGTTAATCCAATGCGACATGTCGAGTACGATTACTTTGCTGCCCGAGTACGAGTACCGTCATTTCGAGTACGAGTACTTTAACATCAAGTACGAGTACAAGTACGAGTACTCCTGGTGCTTGAGTAGTCCTTGAGTACGAGTACCGAGTAAGAGTACTAAAACACTGGTTTATATGACTTGAAGCTTTGCATGGAGGATGAGATAAAGTAGAAAGATTGCTGATAATCTCTTTGTGGAAGAAGTGTGGTTTCAAAAAGAACCGTCTGGTTGAGTGTAGAACTCAATAAATGTTGTTTTCCTCACAGATTACAGTGGAATTGTTTTTAGCTGTGATGGTCCTATCAGTGGTACTTATGAAGACTGCAAACCAGATGGCTCTCACCCAGCTATCATGGGGTATGTACTGTTAATCCGCCATTCCAAACATCCAATAAACATTCTTCAGAGGGTGAAGACACACAAACTGCATGGACAAGTCATGCAGTCCACTCAAAAATTTGTTTTGACTAATATGGAACATGGTCAATATCGGACTGGAATTCCATTAGATGCCTCACCTCTGATCTGTTGTCCTATGTGTTATTCCTTTTTTGTGACCAATTAGCGCACCCCAACCCTTTAAAATCCAACTGCATGGTTTGTGGAGTGAGAACTCCACTAGTAAACTGATTATGCGGTACATGGGGTCATGCCATACCACCATAATCAGAGTCCAGCAGTTTGGATGTTGAGTTACCATATTGTGTTGGATTTTGCAAGAGTGAGGAAGGTTCCTAGCAAATCACTCAAGCATGTCAAGGGTGAACAAAGTGCAGACTTGTTATTACCCAAGCTTAAATTCTTATTTTCCAAGCCTTTTGGGCCTTCGCTATTCGAAACGTGACATGACATTTCATGCTTTTTTTTTCTTCTGTATTGATGATATTTTACCCCAAGCAGGGAAAGCAAAGGGCAAAAATGTGGCGCCACTCCAAAAAAGCATGGAAATTGGAATAATGAACCGCCAAATCTTGTTTTGCAATTTCGAGCAAAAGTGGTGTTGTTACAAAATTATGTGTTGGTATCGTTTTGCAGGTTTATGAATGGAGAGAAAGCAAGGAAATACAGCTCACTTACCAAAGAAGAAAGGTCGGTTTACAAGCTTGTCGAATGCTCTCAATGTTATATTGTGGAGCGCCACTTTAGCTTATCAATTTGGGAGCCTGGGTAGTCATGCCCCTTCAAAAATCCACATTCTCCCCCCCCCCCCCCCCCCCCCCGCCTCGTCTCATTCAAAACTGAATAACTTTTGTATTGCTTTAAAATAATAGCAATTTAGAAAAGGAATCTATTTTTTGTGATGATCTCGAAAACAGCACAGGAAAGCAGTTTAAGTTTTGATGGCCATTTGCTGTATTTGTTCTTGTTGGCCTAACTAACAATATGACATACATTGGGATTTTCAGACATTTCCACTTCAGTTTTTCTTTTGATTTCTACATACAGGAAAAAAGTTGTTTGCGAGTACTATGCCAAAGCATTTGGAACAGATGAAGCGCTGCACGTAAGTAAAGTGACTTCTTTATTGGTGATGTCTCCAAGTCCAGTAAATGTAATGTTGTTTAACCCTTACCCTACTAGACCCTCCAACGCATGCCAATATGTGCCTCAAGAAAATCTCCTATGTTGTTTGCACGGCCCTCCAATATCTGCCATGTCATTTCAAGGGTAACTGGACAGGCACTCCAATACATGCCACAGAGAACAATGAGAGTCCTCTGATAACAAAGTGAGTGCCCCCAGCTGGTCAGTATCAGGCACCCTCCAGGGCCTCCAACTCCTGCCAATTGGAGCCTTCACTGTTAAGACAAACTATCTGCCAATAAACTGCAGCTGGAGGGCATTGGCATAACCAACTGACATGCAGTAAACTACCCTCAGAGAGTAAGGGTTAATGCAATCCTCAAAAAGACGCATGTGTCCCATTAAACCCCTTTTTCAATTTTTGTTTTGCCATTTTCAAGGGAATTTTGATATTTTTTTGTTTTTTTATGTTCATGCTAATTCCATATTCGTGAGCAGAAGTGTGAAGTCAAGCCCGGTTCATACTCTGCGCGAAAGCGAAAGCGAATGCGAATTTGTGACGTCGCGGCAAGTATTCGCGCTGCGAATTTATAAAAGTTGAACATATTTCAACTCAGGCGAATTTCGCAGCGAATGTTTCATGACCTCAAATTGGCTTCGCATTCACATGAAGTGTGACCCGGCTTCATTTAGGCAGAAACCTCAATATTATGGGTATTTCAGCTCCAAAACTTGCCCGAGTTGTCAATATTTCGCTGTTGTAAATTTTCTTTTCTTTGGTGTTCGATGTGCATGTACATGGCAGTAAGCCAATGAGCAAACTTTTGTCACGAATGTTTTCAATGAGGAAATTTTGGGTTCACCATGTGAACAGAAAACCCTAAACTGAATAGTGTCCTGAAAAGCATGGACAACTTTAAATGTTTGATAAAAGTGCACTTCTCAATAAAATTAACCGAAAAGGGATGTTTCAAACAGATTTCATACATTTAAGAGGAGTAGAAAGTTGCACAAAACATGTTCCTTAGAAAGATTCACCTCATGGACCCTAAATTTAAGTCATTAGACATACACTGTTTGCATTTGGCATACATCATTGAGTTACTTCTGGTTACTTTAGGCCAAAAAAAGTCTTCGGTTCCTGGTATGGAGCTTGCGACGTGCGCGCATACCAGAAACCGGGGACTTTTTTGGTTTTGGCCTTAATTCAGTTACAAGGATTGCACAAGAGATATCACTTACGTGTATCTCTGTGGAAAAAAGCACCTCAAACATGGCTGTCATGCAAAGGGTGTATTTATAAAAAACGATTTTACCCTTTGGCCTGGCGTTTGGTTTGACTTATGATTGGCTCTCATTTCACCTTTTTTTCCTGTTGATGTCTAGCCCATTAACTATGTGGAGCTTAACTGGATGGATGAGGAATTCTCGGGTGGTTGCTACATGGTCTCCCTACCTGCAGGCGTCCTCACCCAGTTTGGCAGGTCAGAAGCTTGTATTCAGTCAGAACTGGTGGCAGATGCGGGATTGTTTTGAGAGATAGTCGAGTTGTCGAGCAGAAGCAAATTTAAAGGGAAGATACAACATTTGCAAACATCAAAAAAACGACATGAACACTCACAAAATACTTAACTGGATTGTTAGGGAATGACAGTCCAAAGCATCCTGTAAAATTGTGCCTCCTGGTGTGCTGACATTTTCAAGAAATTAACTTGTATTTTTCCAACGCTGGTCGGCCGACCAGCGTTGGAGAAAACTGTTTTTTTTTTTCAAAACTGCTTCTAATTGTTCATATTTAGTTATTCCGCATTTTCTTTGCAATTGATTACACACCTGTGAAGGGGTACAAGTCTGCTAGACTGATTCTCTGACCTTACAATTCCCAAAGTCTATAAATTGTTCCGTTTCATCTTAAGTGGGGTCAGGGAACCAGACTATAAGAACATGGTTGGTTTTCTTGGATTTTCCAGCATCTCCGAACCCAAACACGTGAAGCAAGTCATAGCAATATATGCTATAACATAATAATCCTCCAAATCCATTCATTTCTGAAAATTGCTGCAAAAGCAAATGTTGTACATTCCCTTTAAGGCCTTGAACAGTCAACCAATATTCACAACATTGCAGGACACTATTGCAGGGAAGGAAATCGTGGGGTAGTTTCATTCCAGAAACTTGTAAAAACAATATTGGACTGGCAGATGTAGGAGGTTAGCCACCTACTTTCTAGATCTCCACCCCTTCCAGAAAAGGGTACTTAACTCAAGGGAGTGTTTGGGGTAGTGACACATATTACAAAACTCACAGAATCAAGGCGTAAATTTTGGTTTGCCTTTACTGGGCATTATTTTTTACCCTACTTTAGTGTTGTGTTGGTAGGACATGCAGCAAGTACGTACCACACAGCCGCAAAGTGGACCTTGTTGGTTTTCCCGCAACCCATTATTCCATGTACTGCCCAACCACCCCTGTTACGCTCTGTTAGTGTACTTTTACATGTAGGTATTGATTCAACAGGGAATAAATACAATGTTATACAATGTAATACAATGTAGTACAAGTGTTCAATGGTTAAGCATTTCTTTGCATAGAGAATCATGAGGATATATCCTTCCGGAACTTTAATTTCATGGCAAAATTAAGTGAACTTCAATGGGTCTATAATGCAGAGACGCAGTGCCTTTTTTTTACCCTGTTTTATAATTAGCCCTTGCTTCGGACACAAGGATCAACTTTAATATTTAATGTGGGTGTTTTCTCTTTTGCACAGGGTGATGCGGGAACCGTTAGGGCGTGTCTACTTTGCTGGTACAGAGACCGCCGACCAGTGGATGGGCTACATGGACGGGGCGATACAAGCTGGGGAGAGAGCTGGAAGAGAGGTTTCACATTGAAGTTTAAGATCTGGGCCCAATTGCATGGCTCTGCTAATTAACCACAGCATTCTGTGCTTATGATCACCATTTTGTGCTAACTGCGCTAGCAGAAAAATTCTGTGCTAACGCTGTAAGCACCGAATCCTTATAGTTACGAGATGTATGCATGCGCATGCCCATGCCAAAATTCCTTGCTAGGGCCAAAAAAAAAAATAAGTCGGTCTGTGGTCAGCGCGCGCGTCGATTTTAATCATGCGCGTCGATCTTTTTTTTTCAAAAAATGTTCCGCGGTAGCTCCAACAGCGCCCTCTATTTCCGCACCTCCTCAATTTTTTTTACCAAAGAGCACCAAGGAATGGGAAATTGTACCAAGGCAAATGATCGAAAGCACCAAGGCACATTATGGAGGACACCAATGTACATGAGGACACCAAAAAAGCAAAATAGTACCCACCTTGTCTGTACAATCCGAGCTTGAAGAAACCAAAAAAAAAAGCAAAAAAAAAAAAAAAAAAGCCGCGTGGCCGCGTCAATTCCGGAACTTTGGTCTGACCAGAGACCGAATATTTTTTTTTTTGGCCTAACCCTGTGAAACAAGCTTACCGTAACCACAGAATGTTCTGCTACAGTATTGAGCAGTGATTTTTCGCGAACAGTAAGCAGAGCCAAAAAATTGGGCCCAGACGGACTTTGGATTAGGCACCCATAGAAAGGCCAGCAAGCTCTGTAGGTCGAGCAAATCCAGGGGGGGGGGGCAAACAGGGGCCATGCCCCCCCCCCCCTTCCCAAAACGAACCAAATGTTTTTAAGTGACGTCGCAAAAGGCAGCTACTGCATACACCACCATCTTTTCCTAATAAAAAATGGTTAAACTGGTCAGAAATTGCCTCACGTCGCACAACAGAGCATCTAGAATCCAAAACTTTTCTGGGGCCCTTAAGCAGGACCAGAACCCCATGGCATAAATTTTTGAATAAACTGTTTTTGGGAACACATTTTTTTTTGGGGTCCCCCCCCCCCCAAAAAAAATAAAGTGTTCTGGATCTACCCTTTGGGATTGAGTGGTGAAGACATGTGCATAAGTTAGGTTAGGTTCTGGGTTCAAGTCTCACCTGAGTATTAAAAGCTCGTGGAAAAAAAAATCTTGAAAGCAATCAGCACACAGAGCTTCTTAAAAGAAATACATAAAGGAAAAAGAAAATGAAATTAAAATATCCTAGGTTTTCCATTACCTCTTTCTTAAATTATGTGTAATTTGGTATCAAAATTGGCACAGCCCCTCTTCCTACCCCTTATCGTTAACTTCAGTTGTTCCGATCTTTATGTCCATGGAGGCTTTCTTAGTACAGGGCCTTCAAGTTGCACTTTGTTTGTTCTGACCGTAGATTTTGCACCAGAAGGGACTGATCAGCAAAGATGAGATATGGCAGGAAGAGCCTGAATCACTGGTAATGGCGTTGTCTACGTAATCAATTTCTTGAATGTTTATGATGTCTCTGAAGCAGAATGTGGACCAACATTAAATTCAAAAACGACCCCAAGTCAAGGACCTTAAATCTTCTCAACCCAAAGCCAAGAGACAAAAATCAGAAACCCTCTAAGCACAAGTTGATTTTGCCTTTTAAAAGTCAGGGTCTTTTTCATGCCCGGATTTTGTTGTTCATCTTTTATTTAGCGCACTTTTACATCTGGTTAATCCCTTAAAGCTACAGTCCATCATTTATAATTTGTACATTTTGTTCGTTTGAAGCAACAAAAGAGTTCAAAATCTAATGAAGGATACTGAGCAACTAACCTGATGAAGTTTCAGCTAAGCTTCAGCTGTACATTCCGAGAAAAACAGCATTCTAAGATCTCAATTTCAAATCAAAAGTTGCTGAATCATGTTTTGAATTGTTTTGAATTGCAACTATACGCGACGTCGCGCACTGATCCGACGAATTATAACAACCGCGCGCGCGTGTGCGTCGTTCGAATACTTCTGCGCGCTTCGCTGAATAACAAAACGAACTACTAATTTAAATTTTCCTACGGTGCTTCTTAAGAATCACCGTTGGAAATGCCTTCTTTCGTTGATTACTTCAAAATGACAGCTTGCCAGAAAGAATAATTTCACAGGGAGTTTAGTCCCCTTACTATCTTTCAACCAAGTTAGTTTTTCAACAATAATTACGCCAGTTACTTTTCGGATGGCTGCAAATGATGGACTCTACCTTTAAGGCAGTTTGTCAAACCTGCAAAGGAACGGTTCCTTGCGCTATGGTCAAACCACATGGTAGCCAGTCCAGGCCATCCTGTCTGTACACACACACATACAGTCATATTCACACCGTCGATCGTGGACGTCCTATTGTCCTTCTTTTGTTTGTACACTAACTTTTTTAGGAAGACTCCTATATGTTTTGTACACAACCCCAATCGAGGACCGATGCTGGGAATCGTGGACGATATGTTCTCTTTTGTCATCCGGCATTTTTCGTCCACAGTTTGAATGCCTGAACACGCCCATGTAGGCCGCATGTGCATGTACATCACTGAGCCCCATAATTCAGGATTTTCATTTTTTATGCACCAATTTTAATGATAAAAACAGATGCTTTCATATCTGGACATAAACACATGTCACACCAGATAACATCTTTATTAAAAGTGTGTGTTGAGGGTTAAAGCAAACCTTTCACTCAAGTTGTTCAGTCAAGTGACACTAATTGCTTCCAGCCTGCTGGTGGTGGGCAGGCCGACTGGGGAATTACACTTTTAAATTTACAAGAGAGACTTGAAATCCTGGTGCAGGCTCGTGCAAAAAGCCGAATATAAGATCTGTACTCGGGTTTTGTCTTACAAGATGGTGTCCTCCATTTGTAATGAGTGGCAAGATGACATAGCGCCCTCTACCGTTTTAGCACAAAGCTAATAGAAACTCGACTTTTTACCATTTAGGACATCCCGGCCAAGCCTTTTGATGATAGCATCGTGGAACGACTTCTACCATCTGTACCTGGATTTCTCAAGCTGGTTGTCACGGCAACAACCCTCGTGGCTGCAGGCGCCATTGCGTTTTTCCTATAGAGACATGGTCTACCAGTTATTGTGGCACTGATAATTTCCTTACCACAAAAAACAAAATGTCGTCGAAGGCAAACTGAAGTAAATGCTCAGGAAATCAGCATGACTAAATGTATTGGATATTTCTCAGGATACAAAACAGAAGTAATGAGTTAAAGTTGGTATATACATTCTTTAACAAAATTTTGATATTCTTTTCCGAGCAAAATTTAAAGGAATATAATGTACTGTAACAAATATATTTGCTTGTTTGTTCCTTCGTACAGTTTTAAAAATTGGTTTTAAATGGGGTGCTCCAGTGCAGAAATTGCGCACACTATTCAGAACAAATTAGGAGCGTCCCGCTCTTAATTCAAAAGTTGAAATTTGCTCTTAATTCAAGTTGAAATTAATTAATTGATTACCTGTTGTGAGTTGATTAATTTTTTTGCACAATGTCTCATTGGAAAGCTCATAACTTATGTGACTTACAGTAACTTTGTAGAGTTTCCACAAAGGAACATTTAGTATTCGCCTCTGAACATTAATTGCTTGACTTTTCAGACATTTTCAGCAAAGTAATAGTCTTTTTAAAGCTCATTTTCCTTGTATGAACTTATGTAATGAATTAAAAATATATAATAAATAGACCAAAAATTTGTTATAAAACAAAGACATATAATTATAAAACAAAAGAAATATAATTTTCTAAAGTACATTTGCAATTGTTATTGTTTTTCTTGAACATATCAAGAAATCTTTTTTGAAATGTGAAGCTGAAATAAAAGGTTAAACCCAAAGAGAAAGATTTTTATTTTTAGCTATAGTTTCATCATACTCCTATATTTTGAAACAAAATCATGAAATGATGAATTCAAAGTTGAGTGATAAATGTGTACTTTGCCGTCTATTTTATGAGTTGTATTAATTATGTTCATGTGTGTGAAGAGTTTCAAGATTAGATATCAAATAAAGTACACAGCAATCGTAGAAAGAAATGTGTCCCAAATGTATCTGTTCATTTATATTGGAAATCTGTTTAAATCAAACAAGTTTGTCGTACTTTGAAATGAACATATCCAGCTGACAACGCTGTTAAAATTAATTTGAATGTGCGATCTCCACTTCAGCCTAGGTTATTTGGGCAAACATTTTTGATGTTTTCCTACTTTAAAGAAAACCAGTCGATTTTATTAGTCACCGTCTACTGAATTTTTTTTTTTAAACGTACGTTGCAAAAACATTGGATAGAAAGTGTACATGATACAATTAAATCATAATTGTCACAATTTGTAACTTTTAAGTGTTTGTATGCAATTTCGAACAAACTACTAGCTAAAACCCATTTAGTATCAAAACCGACTTCAGTTCGAGTTTTAGCGCCCCGCCCCGGGCAAATTATGCGCTTGCCTATGGAGCCATATGGCTCCATTTATAGCAGACGACTTTTTACATTAAAAACGCGAACGGCTACCTTGTTCCCATCGAAATTAACCCCTGTGCGTCATCACGTACCCCTGACTATGATAAATACTGAGAATAATACGTGGAGGAATCGTTCACAATAAAACGAGGCTGTAGCACGGCCCGATCATCAGGCATGTGTCAGGTGCTTCATCACGTGGTTATGTTGAACTTTTGACCACAAATCCTGTGATCGCTATTGTTGTATTGTTCACATGTTCTACGGAAGTTCAGGGATCGGCTTGCTAGCTAGTATAGCTCACACTGTACCGTCACACGGCCACGGCTTGCATCGTTCGGTCATAATCGGCCCATTTGACTGAAGTTCATCTTCAAGAACAAGACAGAAACTCGTAATCATGCCACCTGCGTAAGTATGGAATATGATGGGGAAAAATGTAGCAATCCATGGCATTATGACTGAGTTCGTTGGTTGTGTACAAAGTCAATGGAGAGTCGAGTACATTTTCTAACAACAAAATTGGGAATGTTTTCAAAGTTTCGTATTAAAGTTTCGTATTATTCCTCCGTGATTAAAGAAAGACTTTATAGCCCCTCAGTGTGTGACCGGCAGAGCTACTACTCCTGCTCCGCTCCGCGGAGCATCATAGTTCTAAGTACGGCAGAGCCGCACTAGTGGTGGGGCCGGAAAGAATGTTGCAACCTGACGTCACTTCAGCGGTAGTGTACAAAGTCTATGGAATTGGAGAGTCAAGAAAATTATCTAAATAGTAGTATTTGTACATGTATTTCTAACAAAATTGGAAACGTTTCTCAATCTGAGTTCCAGATTCATGTCTTAATCATCATTTTTACAATGACTGACCTGTATTGAGATGATATGTGAAGAAAAAAGTTGCAACATTCTTTGGGGTCTACCCGATGTTCCCCAATACCGATGTTCCCCGAAATCCTTAGGATTAGGGTTAGGGTGATAGGGTAGGAATTTCGGGGAACATCGGTATTGGGGAACATAGGTATGCACCCCATTCTTTCCCTGGTCATGAACGCCATATGGAAAAGGCAGTGGCTATATTGTTACGGCAGTCGATCGTCTGGTTCCCTGACCTGACAATATTCAACATCAGGATCTTTGGCTCTTGGAACGAAACTGTCAACCGAATGGCATTTGAAATGGTTCTCGGACTGTATTTACCTTTAAAAAAATTTTTTTCCAAAGCCACGGATTACGAAAAAGAAAAGGAAATTATCTACTTTGATAAAAAGTAGGGTTGATTAAAATCATAATTAAATAAATATTAAAAGAAAAAAAGGAAGAAAAAAAAACCAGTTCAGCGTAGCGCGGATTTGATCCCAGGAGCATCAGCATGGTGGTTGAGCATTTAACCAATCGAGCTACCAAAGCACTCTGGTTGGAAGGGCAGTTAGAAATGTTAGGTGTTTTGCCGTAACGATTGCAGTTAAAAATCGCGTTATGGCTGCCATCACGATAGCCACTACATACATGTGGAAAAAAATGCTAGTGCTGCAACATCATGATCATCACTTTTTAATTTAGGCCTATTTCAAAACAAACGAAAGGGTTTGGTCTTTGGAGGGTGGCATCATGATATATAAAATTGATTTGTGTTATATTGTGTAATCTGAGACTAGAAGGACTTGTTGAATCGCTTTTTTTTAATAACATTTGGACACTACATGTATATTACCAGATCATTTTCAAATGTTTGGGGAAAAAAGGTGATTCGTAGAACTAGTCCTGTAAGTTTGTAGTTACTCTGACCATGGTTATAGTTGAGTTTGATGGATTCTCCTCACTTTAGCTACAAAATACAAATCAAATTTATCCTCGTGCATGTGCTCAATAACTTGAAAAGCGCTGAGACTAAAACATTGTAACCTCAGACAGTTTGACTGCTCACTTCGCGAAGTGTACAAATTTACTGTGTTGTGTTTTCTTGAAAATGATACAACTTTGTTAATGATCAGTTGTAAATAACTGCATGAATTGAAGCGCTAAAACTCCTTTTTAAAAACATTTTCATCTTTGATCAGTTGTACTCCCCTTGGCTTTTACTTCATAAAACAAAACATAACATAACCTCCCACCTGAGTGATTTTTTCCAACTTTCACTCGGGAGGTAACACACTAGTAATGTTCAAACGTCGGTGAAGGGCAAAAACCTAATTTGATTTATATCACCCCGACGCAAAAATTCCATCTTCTAATTGTTTATGCGGTACCCGCTGCTATGTACATCAGATTCGAAACCAGCCAACCGATCCTGTTAGCTCGGTGGTCGAGTGGTAAGACATCTGCACTAGAAAGCAGGAGGTCGTGGGTTCGAGTCCCACCCGAGTGATTTTTTCCAACTTTCACTCGGGAGGTAACACACTGAGTATACAGTGTTCAAACGGTCGGTGAAGGGCAAAAACCTAATTTGATTTATATCACCCCGACGCAAAAATTCCATCTTCTAATTGTTTATGCGGTACCCGCTGCTATGTACATCAGATTCGAAACCAGCCAACCGATCCTGTTAGCTCGGTGGTCGAGTGGTAAGACATCTGCACTAGAAAGCAGGAGGTCGTGGGTTCGAGTCCCACCCGAGTGATTTTTTCCAACTTTCACTCGGGAGGTAACACAATGAGTATACAGTGTTCAAACGTTGGTGAAGGGCAAAAACCTAATTTGATTTATATCACCCCGACTCAAAATTCCATCTTATGATAACCTCATACAGTTGTATGGGGACCTTGAATGTGCAGCAGCTGTTTTATAGCTTTTTGGCCATGGCTAGGCACAAGTATCGTTTTTCGTAATTGATATTTTCCTTGCCAATAGATAGTCCAGTGTTTCTTTTGCTAACTTCATTACGTAGGTTAAATACTTCATTACGTAGGTTAAATACTTCATTACGTAGGTTAAATACTTCATTACGTAGGTTAAATACTTCATTACCTAGGTTAAATTACTTTTTAGTTTCATTGGGTGGGAAGTCTAGAATTCTCTGCATTTAAATTTCCCAGTCAGTTGACTTCGGCAACTCCATATTGCAAATTATGGAGTTTCCAAAGTCAGTGATTGACTTGGAATCAAGAATCCTTTTTAAGATCGCAGATGGATTCGTGTTGGAAATGCTAAAATAAAACGCAACGATCCTGGCTGTTTAGATGCAGAGAATTCTAGACTTCCCACTCAACAAAACTAATTTAAAAATATTAATCATAGACGTATTAGGCCAAAAAAAAAAGTCTTCGGTTTCTGGTATGGAGCTTGTCCAAAAAGTGGTGCGGCGACGCGGCTTTTTTTTTTTACCCGACTTTTTTGCTTCAAATGTCGGCTGATGACTGCAAATGGTGCCCGACTAAACTTAGTGCAAATATATGGGAGTCCAGAGAGGCCACATAAAGCTTATTCTCGATCATAACCCCATCTAAAAACACGTTGAAATTGCGCAGCAGCAGAATTCCAGTCAAACCATTGAGTTTGGCGGTTTTGAGACATCATCTTTCATTGAAAAAAACTTTTTCATTTTGCCGACGCGCATGGCTCTGGCGACGCGCACACATACCAGAAACCGGAGACTTTTTTTTTTGGGCCTTACTATAATTAAGTTACTGAAAGACTATCAATTAAAGTAATTTACATGTAAGGGTTATAATAATTATACATGTACTTTATGATCATCAAAGTGGCGTCAGCTTTCCAGTAAAAGCTTATTGGCACGGGAAAAATCAATTATGAAAACCAATTACTGATTCTGCCAAAAAGCTTTAAAACAGCTGGGGTAAGATGCTCAAGGTCACCATACAATTGTTATATGCATAACCCTTTCTACTTTATACAGCTTTTTACAGGAAAACAACCATATATATGGATCGGTTCCGCCATTTTCAGGCATGCATGAAAATGAAACCTTAGGCCCCCTATATATGTTTAATTTTATGTATTTCTAAGGAGTCAGAAAGAAACAAAGTTTTCAACAATTTACTTGTGAAAGAAATAACTGACTTTCCAGTAAATAGCGATGGAATCAAATAGCCCCACCATCTTGGAATGATATGACCCCCTGGACTCAACGGTGGCGCTCACCAACCCAGACTCCTTTAAATGCTCTTTGTGACACAACTTAATCTCGACCACTCTCAACACACCTCCAGTTTAAATCTTCAGATGGAATATTTTGGAGGATTACCAACCATGGAGCTGTGTTTATAGCTCCATGTATACCAACCAAGTACCAAGTAACTCAAGTCAATCACAAGTCATTTGGTCCCAAGTCAAGTCACAATTAGCTTTTCAAATGAAGCAGGCAGCACGCCCACGTACAAGCCCATGTAGTGGTAGACTTGGTGCCATTAGTCAGTTATTGTTTTGCGTACGGTACCGGTAATTACTGGCTCCACACACGCAAAATATCACTGCAATGTGCGAAGTCGGGTTCCCAGACCAAATGATGCTGCCTATTGATGTTCAATAACCGACTTGGCCAAAACGTTTTCTATTTTGTACACAACATATGGGAGTATTTTGAATCGCTGGCGAATTCTATGCGAGCACTCTGATTGGTTCAGATTCCAGCGTGTATTCTAGGCCTGTCGGACGGTCATTCTCATAACTTCGAGGGTTTGTGCTTTGTGTTGTGTAACATAACAAATTCATTATAGGGCATACACGACTCAAATAAATCAAGTATATCACACTGATACATTTGATTTCTATACACAATTTGACCGACCTTAGTGATTTAGCCGTTAAAACGTCGCCCGATCTAAAACATGTCCCCAACGTATTGAGAAGAACTCCCCATGTAACGGAATGAATGAGTCCTCATTTGCATTGCGGTGCGCCATTGGATCTCACCGCATAGATACACTGCATATTGCGCTGCACGCATATATGAATAACGATCCGGAACGTACCCGTCAAGTCGTTAGATATGTCGCAACCCGGCCGATTACGATGGAGTTCGACTGAAGTTCACAGAGAAAATATGAATATCTAACGACTTGTCATCAAGTCTTAAGGGGCGAGACAAAGCTTTATTGATGCACTATCAGCAATTGGACCACTTACCTTTTCTGTAGTATTCAGAGTAAAAATGTCCGCATCCATACCCATCTCGGCATCGATCTGGACTGTCTGGAAGCTGAAGTCAGAATGCCAGACATTAACAGGCTTGAGACCTTGTCCAAATTCTAGCCAACGAGGTCAACTAGCCAAGTCTGGCATTGAGGGGTAGTTAAATCACAGTCTGGCCAGCTGCAAAGACCTTGAAAGTATGGGCTAAGTAGTGGCTATAAAAGAAGATTGGAAATCACTTTTATGGTTACAGACATCAAGTTGTGCAGTCCATCTACAGCTACAGGTACCCTGATCTTTCCAAATAAAATCTTAACCTTACAAAAAGTTGATCTAGTTTTTTAATCTCTAGTCCTGACACTTAGAATAAATGGTTCTCCATTAATGTACCTGAAACAGCTTGACTATGCTCCTTTAATCTTGTGGTTAATTAAATCCCCATAATAAGGTATCAATGTTTTCCTCCAACATCTAAAATCAAAGGTTTCCAAAACCTCAGAAATGTTTCTTCATTGTCTCCATTGTGCTCATTTAGTCTAATTCGTCGTGTGCCCGGTGGAAGGGCATTATGCGCGTATGCCCTTATGCAATAGCGCGTAATCACAAAAATGTTCCCAGCAAAAGGGCATATGCAGAAAACTGCCTCTATTTTAATTAAATTTAAACATTTTTGTCAGAAATTAATACTCAGGTTAATTGTTCCAAAACTCATGATTGATACGTGTGACAAATTTCAAAATCGTACAATTTATAATACGCGTGGGAGAACATTGGATTCATATTACACATGGGGGAATATTATTGAACCTTTCAGTGCAATTTTCTTGAAAATCATTTTTGCGTCAGAATTGCTCATATATGCCCTTCTGCTGAGCATCCAACGAATTTCAATGCAATTTGTACATTTGAGGAAACCTTTTCATTTTTTTGAAGAATGTTTATCATTAAGTTTTCTGCCCCTTCTTCTTGTCTCCACAGACCTGGTTACTCTCAGGGTGGGAAGACCCATACCGTCCCTGCCACGCTGCATGCTGACAACAGAGGGCGCCTTCTAGAGCGTCTGCGGGCCAATAAGGATGTTCCTGCTGGATCAGTGGTGCTTCTTGAAGGAGGGAAGGACATCAATCAGTATTGCACAGATATTGAGCTGGTGTTCCGCCAGGTAAACATGTATACTCATAGGCTTGTACACTGGGGGGGGGGGGGGGGGGGTCGGTTATACAGTCTTGTACACAATTAATGGAGACAATGAAGAAAAATGTCAGAGGTTTTGGAAACTTTTGAGTTTAGAGATTGGAGGAAACACTAATATCTTTTGGGATTTAATGAACAACAAGAGTTACCAGTATAGTCAAGCTGTGGAGCACGTACTGTTGTCCAATGGTACGGTGTTTGACTCGTGTGGCTTCTTATATGGGTTCGAATCCTGACCGCGGGAACATGGTGCTTGTGCTCTTGAGCAAGGCATTTTACCATTATTGCTTCGTCCTTCGGATGGGGCGTAAAGCCATAGGTCCCATGTATTGTGTAATGCACGTTTTTAAAAGAACCCAGTAACACTTATGGCTAAGAGAGAGTTTGCCCTGGTGTTTCTGGCAGTGGCTGCAATATGCGCCGCAGCATCTTGTAAACCAAGGTGCTACATAATGGGTCTCGTATTTCTCATAAACTTCATTTACCTGTCTTTAATAATAGACATAATTTTCAGCGCCTTGACTAAGTACATGTACCTAATTGTTGGTAGATACATGCACTATAAGACTCCTGTAATTATCACAACATGTGCAGTAAATGGTTTTAGTTATGTAGAACTACCCTTTTGTTGGTTTGTTTCAATTTGTATTTTGAAGGAATCCTACTTCATGTGGACTTTTGGTGTCGAGTTGGCCGGTTTCTATGGTGCGGTTGCTGTCGACACGGGAAAGGCTGTGCTGTTTGCTCCTAAAATACCAGAGTCTTACATAGTGTACATGGGAGAGTAAGATATGATCATTTTGTCATTTTCTAAGAGTGTGATGGGATAATAAGCAACTTTGTTGTCGGGGAAGAAAGGCAAACATTCTGGCGAAACGGTGTTGGCTAATTTTACAATCTCCCAAATCAAGTTGTACTGATATAAATATTTATTAAACTTCATGCATATTTAATTGTTTAAATTCCTCCCCAAAATTGTTGTGAAAGTTGCAAAGTTTATAATGCAACAGTTTCAACTTGCACTAAATAAGTGCTGAGTTTTTATAAACGAATAAAGAAAGAGATTCCTTTTTCTTTTTAAAGATTCAAATCTTGGCAGTTTAATTGTAATTCATTGCATGACAGAGAGTAAAATAATCCCACTTCTGACATCATGTTTCGTTAAGTATTCTCCTGGAGAGAACTTTAAGTCTGAGGTCAATAAATGATATAGCTGAATGACAAAGAAACTGTTCTTTAGAGACTTTCATCTAAGAAGTTAGGGTCATGTTCCAGTTCTCAGTCTAGCTCTAGTAAGATGTTGTGTATCTCATACCAACCCTTGTTAAAGATGTTTAAATTTTCCCTTAAATGGTCAGGTTGCCCTCCAACGACAACATAAAGGAGAGATATGCAGTGGATGAGGTTCACTATGTGGAAGAGGTACACAATTTCTCTTCTCATTTCTGGTGCATTGAACAGCTAATGTGATCATTTGCATTTATTCTCTTTTTATATCATTAAAGATATAGTCCATCATTTGTAATTTGTGCATTTTGTTCGTTTGAAGCAACAAAAGTGTTCAAAATCTAATGAAGGACACTGAACAACTAACCTGATGAAGTTTCAGCTCAGCTTCAGCTGTATATTCCGAGAAAAATAGCATTCTAGGATCTCAATTTCAAATCAAAAGTTGCTGAATCACGTTTTGAATTGCAGCTATACGCGATGTCGCGCACTGATCCGACGAATTATAGCAACCGCGCGCGCCTGTGCGTCGTGCCAATGCTTGTGCGCGCTGCGCCGAATAACAAAACGAACTACTAATTTAAATGTTCCTACAGTGTGTCTTAAGACGCACCATTGGAAAGGCCTTCTTTCGTTGATTACTTCAAAATGATAGCTTGCCAGAAAGATTAATTTCACAGGGAGTTTAGCCCACTTACTATCTTTCAACCAAGTATGTTTTTCAACAATAATTCGCCAGTTACTTTTTCGGATGGCTGCAGATGATGGACTATAGCTTTAAATGAATAACAAAAGTAAACAGTACATAATTTTTGTTTCAGCAGTGTTAATAAATGATCTTGAAATTCAATGGAGTTGAAAATTGATTATTCCTGTACTAAGAGAACATCCTATGTCAAGCAGAGAGTACAACACATCCTATTAAATTTTGGCAAATATTTTTTTTTATCCTGATCATTACAGATTACTACTGTACTGGAAGCAATGAACCCGGCTACTCTGCTGACACTGGTAAGCTACAGGATTATTATACAGATAAGGAAAAGTTTATGAGTGCAATGGTAAGAATAATTTCATTTGGTGACAAATGGAATGTTTCATTTCACAAGGTGAAACCAAGTGAAGTGGAACATTCCATCTGTCACCGAATGAAATGATTCTTTCCATTGCACGAATGTGGAATATTCATTATTTGTTTTAAACAACACCTGAATAAATCCTCGTCATCTGATTGGGCAGAGCCTCCAAAAGTGTGACCGTGCAATGGAACGTTTAACGTGGAATGGAACTTCAATTTTTGCCGGGCGGCCGTGCCATGTATTGGGGCGAATAATTCAATGACAAAATATTGTCACCAGGGATCCAAATTGAAACAGCTCAAATAGTTTTTTGCTGGTTTGAATATTCAAAAACAAAAAGAGTACTTACATCACGACTGTGATGTTATTTTAGTGTGAGTTGCGGCGCTTTATTATCAGTTGCCACAGTGGCGCAGCCAGGATTTGGCTTGGGGGGGGGGGCTCAAATTTTTTTTCAACAAATGTTGCCCAAATTTTTAGCTGCAGAAAAAAATGTGATTTTTTTTTTTCCGGGGGGCGGACTATTTTGACGTTGGGGGCGCCAATTACAGCCCTATTATACTACTCGAAAATAGGCCACATATATATCACCGAGGTAACATCGTGGGACTAAAAAAAAAATTACCAAACATTTTTTTTAAAAATTGACAAGCTCGGGGGGGGGGGGGGGGGCTCAAACCCTTGAGCCACCTTTTTGTTGACAGTAACTTTTTTGTTGACAGCGGTTCATCGTTCACATCCTTGTAGCTGGTTGAAACCCTTTACAGTTATAAAAAAATAACTGTGAAATACTCCAACACTCCATATCGATCGCTGCATGAAATCGTTAAAGGGAATACATGTATACATCATTTGCTTTTGCTGTAATTTTCAGAAATGGATGGCATTTGGGGGTTGGAAATATATAGCAAATATAGTTACACTGACTTTTTTGAGGTTTTTGGTTCGAAAATGCTATGAAAACCAAGAAAAACAATCATTTTCCTGTAGTTCCCTGACTCCATATAAGAAGAAACAGAGCAGTTTACATACATTGGGGAATTGTAAGGTCAGGGAACCAGTCTAGCTGGCTTGTACCCGTTCATAGGTGTGTAATCGATTGCAAACAAGTGCGATGGTCAATTGGGGCCAGTATTTGAAAAAAAAGCCAGTTTTTTTCCAACGCTGGTCGGCCGACCAGCATTGGAAATTGATACAAAAATACCACTTTTCTTGAAAATGACAGTATACCAGGTGCCATGATTTTACAGGATGCTTTACACTGTCATTCACTAACAGTCCAGCAAGGTATTTCAAAATGATTTGGCAGTTTTATTTTTTGATGTTTGCAAATGTTGTATTTTCCCTTTAACTGGTGCGCTCCTTGTGCAACTTTGTACAGGCCGCAGCACGAAGTTGCAGCTGGCAGGTTGGAACATCCAAATATTTGGACTAATGCAGTTTTGACTTGGAGTTATAGAATACTTAACTATTTGAAAATAGACAGCCCCAGATGAAATTGAACCCAGAAAAGCAGGAAACAATAATATCCCTGTCTTGAGGTTGGTAATTTGGGGAACAAAATCACTGCTCATTTGTAGCTTATTTACTGTTTTATTAAACAGTAAACATTTGTAAAATGTTTATTTGGATTTGTTTTCTTCAACAGAAAGGCGTGAACTCGGACAGTGGGCTGACTTCACATGAAGCTGAATTTGATGGAATCAAGAAGTAAGAAAGCTGTTGTCTTAAGTGAAATTTAAAAAAATAGGAAAGGTGAACTTTCTGAATTACAAACGTCGACCCTTACCAATGAGTGAATTCCATGACTGAGAGACAGGAATAAAAAAACAAACAGGGCCAAAAATAAAAGTTGAACAAATGTAAAAATTAGGCTATGTGGTCAGGCATGCAACTTTTCCTCGGATCAGCTGATTTCCTCTTTTTTACTTCCAATGTGTGCCATTGAAAATAGAAAAACACTGTACAAAGTCTGGGAAAGATTTGAATTTCCTCTTTTTTTGTGACTTCCCAGTTGCATGCCTGTGTGGTTCAAATCAGCAGGGTTTTGGCCTTTGAGGTTGCATTGTTATTCCCATGCATGAAGTAGATACCTAGGTATGAATATAATGGTTCAAAGTGAACTATTCAAGTGCGAATACCTCAGAATTGTGTTTACTTTACAAAAACAAAGTTTCGTTTTTGTAACGCTTGATACATTAAGGTGTCATAGGTCAGATAAAAGACATACCATTGATGATGGACAAACATGATAAAAAAAGTTATATTTTTATAAACTGAATAATTTTTTTTAATTTATTTATCCATGGATTCTTTGAAATCCTGGAACTTGACCCTTCATAAATGCCACATGTGGTTTGCAAAAAGTACTTCTACAAAGGAACCACGTTTAAATTTTATGAGATAAGAATTGTCTTTTGGCAGAGTTTAAAATTGTTGCTGTTTTTTTTTTTCATTGCAATATTTTGTTGCAGGTTCAAAGTGAATAACTCTATTCTTCACCCTGAAATATCGGAATGGTAAGCTTGTAATTCAGTAACTGAGCTTTTTTGGAGAGAATGTAGTATCCAGACACCACTTCTTTGGTTGTGTACAAAGTCTATGGAGAGTGGAGTACATTTCCATAGTAATATCTAACAAACTTGGAAATGTTTTCAGTCCCAGATTCATGTCTTTTTAAAATTTTTGCAATGACTGACCTTCATTGAGGTAATATGTGATGAAAATATAATGAATAATGCGGCATCAGGATGCAACTTTCTTTCCGGCGTCTGGATGCAACGTTCTTTCCGTTTATTTAAATGTTTGTGTTCTTTTCTTTCTTTTTTTTGTCAGAAGTCCAATGCCATTATATTGGTAACCTAACAGAATTCCTGAATTGGGGAAAATATTAATTTTGATACTTGGTTTTTTCCTTCACGAAGTACCTTTCAGAAGAAATGTATAGTCGGTCCTGCCTGAGATCCTCTGAGATTGAATACATCACTGAGCTTGCTCGTGTGTGGCTTGAACAAACTTCATCCTGCCCAGAGTGTATTCACATCAGTTTTCTCATTTGTTGAATTTTGAGAAGTTGGATGGATCATGCAGTCCCATTTTGTGCTATAAGTACAGAAATTAGTTGAGCACAGGGTTCAACCTTAGCAGTAGTCCATTCACCAAATGCGAGTAAACACAGCGGCGGACTATAGTCAAAACCATTCCCTAAGTAGTCTGCCCGGCGAGTCAAAATTATTGCAAATAACATTGTTGTTTATGACAGTCTGGTGCAAACATTTTAAAGTTGTATTGCGGACTAGTGAAAAGACCCATGGACTAGATTCACTAGTCTGGCTGGCTAGTGAAAAAGAAATATTAAGGGCGAACCCTGCTTAGCATAAACACAAAAAACTATTGTGCCCAGCAGATAATAGGGTACCAAAGAGTCATGCGATGCACATTGGTTGTGACTGCAGGCTCTCCGCTGATTTTACTGATGTTACTTAGTGCAAATTGTACCTAGCAAGTTTTTTCTACCCAGCAACTTCGTGAGAAATAGTGCATAGTATTTCTTTAGAGTATGAAATAATACATTTTCTTTGGTCACTTGACATATGCTTTCCTTCATTCATGTTTTGCAGTCGTGTCTTCAAAAGCCCTGGTGAGCTTGAGGTCCTTCGCTATGTCTGCGCGCTGAGCTGTGAAGCTCACAAGGATGTCATGCGGAAGGCCCGTCCAGGGCTCATGGAGTACCAACTAGAGAGGTGGGTATCGGACTCAGTGCCTTATCATAGACAGCCTTTCGCCAAGGCCATCGTGGCTTAGAGCGGCGGAGCTGCGAAGACCCGAAGCGACTGGAGCAAAGATTAAGTCAGCACGCATGAGTGGCAAAGCCACGAGGCCTTTTCCGACTTGATTTTGTTGAATTATTCATAGTTTTTATGCAAATAAGAAGAGTGCTGAAGGTTATAACCAATCACAACACGGATTTTGCTTAGTCACTTCCATTTTTAAAAAGAAGGGTGAGTAAGGAAAATGTTAGAGCAAATAATGGTAAGTTCAGATGAAAAATAAGTTCATACACTCAAATAATTTCTTGAAATACTTTTAAAAGTAAAATTAAAATAAGATAATGTAAGAACAATTACGCGGTCACGGTCTCGTGGAAAATTAGACTCGCATTTTTTGTTTTTAAATTTTGTGCAAGCATCCGGGCGCATTGACACGTCCGGGTAGTAGCCACGCACGCACTAAAAGGCTGCTGATTGGTTGGAATTTTGCTACCCTTTTGGGGTAGCAAAAATCGAGATTATAAAGAAAAACATAAGAATTTCTTGACAAATTAGAAAAGGTCCTTGTGGCTTTGCCACTCGCATGTGTGGTCTCCCGCTCAAGTCACTTCGCGTTTTCGCCGCTTTGTCTAATGCGGGCAAGTTAAGCCACGATGGCCTTGGTGAAAGGCTATATCATAGAGGGCACTGTGCAGTATTGTTTACAAGTTGGGCAAGAATTCTTAAATCTAAACAGTTACAATACAAGTAAAACCTGAGAAATGGAGTCGTCGGAGTACTTCATGGGTTTATGGGTTTAAAATATCAGATTGAATCTGTTTTGAATTTGCAAATGTTTGTACATTTTTGGTGTGTCGGCTGTCGTGTCCAAACACTGTATTCCCACTCAACCCATAGTTTCTTTAAGTGAGAAAAATGCAGGGCTTGAAAATGAGATACAAAAGATACTCATCAGGCAAAATGAACAAGCTAGCCCAAACAATTTGGAGCTGTCAACTGCACTTGGAGTGCATTGACAAAGTAGAATTTGAATGAGCTCCTCTGTTTGAATATGGTTGTTAACTGTCATCTTGTAGTTAGACACCCCCCCCCCCCTTTGAAATGCACGACACAATTTACCACAGCCATTACATTTTGTGGTGACTCACAGTATGGTCCGGAAACTGCACTTCTAGAGGGAATGGTTATAATCATATAAGTTGTTTTTCCTATTGAATGTTTCCATGCAGTACATTCCAGCACTATGTGTACTACCACGGCGGTTGTCGCAGAGTGGCATATACTTGCATCTGTGCCAGGTAAGGAAAGCTAATAACCCCGGAAAATTATGACCTTTTCCTTTTTCCAGTCCGTTTTACTTTGCCCAGTGATTTTTCTCTTTTAACAGGCATGTAAGACCCCGTTCCCACTTGATCCACCAATTGGGGGATCTGATCCACCTTTTGCCAAATTGCCGGATCAGATCCCCCAATTGGTGGATCAGATCCGGCAATTGTGTGTAGTGGGAACGCTACCCGTTATAAGGTGGATCAGGATCAGATCCACCTTTTCTGATCCACCTCTGGACCAGGATACAGATCCCCCAATTGGTGGATCAGATCCGGCAATTGGCGGATCACGGCAGATGGGAACGCAAAAGGTGGATCTGATCCGGCAATTTGACCTGTCAACATCCGCACGGTGCACGAGTGGCGCGAAAATGTTGCGGTCTTAAGAACGAAGAAACACGCTTTCAGGCATGTAGCTCATGTGAAAATTTCCAACGTACTCAATGTGCACAATAAACAACCGCTGAACTACGGGCTAGCACCGCGCATGCACGTGGTATATCCTGAAACTACACTAGGCCTTTTACAATTTTGGTTGCGTATTCTTCCATTTCTAAACCTTTTTTTTTTTCGAGAAATTTTACTTATTTTTCCATCCATAAATGACTCTGAGTCCGCACTCACCAAAACACTTCAATTTGGCACAGAATCATGGAAAAGCTTACGAATACGCAATGAGAATAGTGCCGATAACGCGGTGCGTCTGGAGGTGACAAATCTGTAGTATTGATTATAGAAAATTGGAAAAGATGTCGTAGTACATCATGTGACCATTTTTAACCAATGAGAACCTTCAGAACCAGGGAATCCCTTATCGATGCATTGGTTTCTGCCGTGATGTCACACAATGAGCGGCGCTGTTCGATTTCCCCAGTTAATTTATGCACGTACGGATCCTCTATCCGTGATTTATGTCGGTGAATTCGCGTAATTTTTGTCGGTGAATTCATAGCACTGTTAAAAACTGACCCATCCTGGCCTAGCATGCAACACTACTGGCACTCCACAGAGCGCGCGTAATTCCGAACTCAGTGACCTTTCAGACCCAACATTTCCGTTTGAAAAGGTGGATCAAGCATAAGTGGGAACGCGACTTGCGGTTTCGTTGCGGTAAGATAACGATCACACCAAAATGCCGGATCGTGATCCACCTTTTCCAAATTCAAGTGGGAACGCGGTGTAAGTATTCCAGATTCGCTGATTTCCTCGGCTTTTTTTTCTCATGAACGCCATTACAAATTGAAAAACCCTGTATAAAGTCTTATATTGTTTGGAATTTCAAAAAAGAAAATCCTAAATTTCCTGTTACATGCCTGTTTTTAGGAATGAAACTTTTAATGTCCAGCCTTTTATTTTTCTCTTTTTTTGGCAAATCTTATATAAATTTTTAAATGAAGTCTAAAATGTTGAAAAGTTTCCTAACATTTTGTCCCTATTCCATCAATAACATCCCTCTCTCTGAGAACATCTGTACCCAAAATGTTCAGATTTTTTTCCTAAATGGAAAAGTTAAAAACTTTCAAAATTGAAAATCTTTATCGTTTTGTACCAGCCATCGGTTTTTCAGATTTTTGTCTGAATTCAGACTGTTTAAATTTTAGAGAAAGACGTTATCAGTATTGGAAGAAATGCATCTTGCTGACCTTTAATCCAATTTTCAGGGTTTTTTTAATTGACAATCTCATCCGGGTGTAAGATTATAAAAGGTGGGAATTGTTGGAACTTCCTAGGATTTTCTTTTTTGCTAATTTGTCTGTTTTCCGGATGTCTCTTCATCATTTTAGTGGACACAACTCCTCTGTCCTACACTATGGGCATGCAGGCGCCCCCAACAACAGCCAAATCCAGGATGGAGATATTTGGTACGTCAACAATAATTTTAATTTATTGCAATACCACCAGTGAGTCAATATTTCAAAGTCCTAAATTCACACTGCACCGGTACATCGGCATTCTGCGCAACATCACGCAGTACGTGCAAGCCAACCATCAAACATTTTATCTAAACATTCAAATTTTGGGGATCATTTGGTTCAGCGTCACTCCAGAACCAGATGACGGTCTGAAATCAGCATGAAGTGCATAGCTATTTTATTTTTTAGTAGTAGTTGGCTGAATTCATGGTTCTGCGAAGCGCAAGATGATTTCCCACTCCAGTACACAGAGTCCTTAAATAACAACTAGAAAGCACTCGGAGAGCACAAACCTCCGCCATTTATAAACAAGTCCCCACCATATTGTCAGTATACCCCAGAAAAATATTTGTATAAATGGTGAAGAATCCTTAAAAAAATCCTGGATCCAGATCCGGATCACTTTCAAAATCTAATCAATTTGTACTTGTACCAAGGACCACCCCTAAAAAAATGTTTCGTGCAAATCTATCCATAACTTATTGAGTTATCTTGTTAACAGACAAACCAACCAACAAACAACGCCAATGAAAACATAACCCCCTTGGCAGAGGTATTAATTACTACAATTATGTAATAGCATGATGTAGCCATGGGAATCGCAATGTGCACTCACGAGCATCCATGCCATAAAACCGCACAGTGCTGGGGCAGTTTATGGCGGTATAAGAAGTAACAGGCATGACACTCTCGAGGCAAATACTGAAACTAACTGGTTTGAAAGGACTAGCTACACCTTGGAAATATATGTACTTCAAATGAGGTTTTGCCCTTCACCGACGTTTTAAACACTGTATACTCAGTGTGTTACCTCCCAAGTGAAAGTTGGAAAAAATCACTCGGGTGGGACTCGAACCCACGAGCTCCTGCTTTCTAGTGCAGATGTCTTACCACTCGACCACCGAGCTAACGGGATCGGTTGGCTGGTTCGAATCTGATGTACATAGCAGCGGGTACCGCATAAACTATTATAAGATGGAATTTTTGCGTCGGGGTGATATAAATAAAATTAGGTTTTGCCCTACTTGAAACCTTTCTTCACATGAACACCCCTCTTGTTTCTTGCAGCACTTTTGATATGGGTGCAGAGTATTATGGATACGCCTCTGATATCACGGTGGCCTTCCCCGCTAACGGCAAGTTTAACAACGACCAGCGAATCATCTACGAAACTGTCCTGAAAGCAAATCGAGCTGTTTTCAAGGCAATGAAACCAGGTATTGAAATTTATTAAAGCCTGTCAAAAAAGTAACAATTATTTAAGTTATATTGTTTTGCATATTAAACATTTACTAGTGTTTCAGACAAGCAGGGTTATCTCAGAAGTTGTGGGGTGTTGCCTGACCTCATTCAATGATTATCCATTGTCATTGACCTTTGACCTTTGACCTTTAGGTGTCCTGTGGACAGACATGCATCTCCTTGCTGAGCGGACCATCCTAGTTGAGCTGAAGTCACATGGCTTGGTCAAGGGTGATGTGGACGAGATGATGAAGGTTTACTTAGGGGCTGTCTTCATGCCGCACGGCCTCGGTCACTTCATGGGATGTGACACCCATGATGTGGGTGGCTACCCAGAGGTGAGACTAGCTTGCTAAGTTCTTAGGGGTTACTTCACGGAGATCAGGAGATAGCCAAAGTGTTGTGCAACGTTCATCGCTTGGCGCTGACAGCAATCATAGAGATTTACCAAGAACAGAAACGAAAAGCAAAAAGATGTGGCTGGCCAGAGTCTCAGTAATGTACACTACTTTGGGTTGTCAGCCGATCTATTTCCAAGCACACTCTGCTGAGACTTCATATTTTAGCATTCCATCGTCAGTTCTTTCATGAGGTCTCCAACCTATTAGAGGGTCTTTTAAAATGTTGAACATTCCTTCTCTGTGAGGAACGTTCCATTGCAAACATTTTTTTTTAGCATCGGGGATCTGAGTTTGCTCCCTTTTTTCTCACATCAAACCATTTTAATCCATTAATCAATGTACCACCCCAAACTGCCCTGACTGCTACTCCCTGTACCGCCCCAAACTGCCCTACGTGTTACTCCCTGTATCCCCCCCCCCAACCTGCCCTGCCTGATACTCCCTGTACTGCCTGAACTACCCTGCCTGTTACTTTCTGTACTGCCCCAAACTGCCCTGCCTGTTACTCCCTGTACCGCCCCAAACTGCCCTGCCTGTTACTCCCTGTACCACGTCAAACTGCCCTGCCTGTTACTCCCTGTACCGCCCCAACCTGCCCTGCCTGATACTCCCTGTACTGCCCCAAACCACCCTGCCTGTTACCACTGTAATGCCCCAAACTGCCCTGCCTTTTACTCCACTGCCCCAAACTGCCCTGCCTGTTACTCCCTGTAACGCCCCAAACTGCCCTGCCTGTTACCCGCTGTACTGCCCCAATTTGTCTTCCATGTACCTGTTACTCCCTGTACTGCTCTATACCAACCAAGCACTCTTTGGTTTTTAAATGAATGAATAAATACAATGTAATGTAATGTATTACATATGTAGAGTTGCTCGTGGGTAGAAATGCCCCCATGAAATTTGACTTGAATCAACCCTGAAGATGCTGCAATGTTCTTGGCAGGGTGTTGAGAGGGTCCAAAGGCCAGGAATTCGTAACCTGCGCACTTCCCGTGTTCTGGAAGCTGGTATGGTCATAACCGTTGAACCTGGATGCTACTTCATCAAAGCAGTAAGTCAAACTTCTGTTTTTTAAAGTGACAACCAACGGGGGGGGGGGGGGGGGGGGGGGGGGGGGGGGGGGGGGGGGGGGGGGGGTGATGGATTAGGGAGGGGGTACAGAAAGGAGGGGTCGCTGCGCATCTGGGCCCAATTTCACAGCACTGCTAAGCACAAAAATTTACTTACCACAAAAAAGTCTGGCTTATAAAAGCAGGTTACCAGCCAAAACTCCATGTGATAGCAAACAACAGCTGAATACTAATCATGAGCAAATATACATTACATGAGTTTCGGCTGGTAACCTGCTTTTATAAGCCAGCCTTTTTTTGTGCTAAGCAGATTTGTGTGCTTAGCAGCGCCTTGAAATTGGCCCCTGAACAGTGGCAGTGTGCTGAACGCTGGACACGGCCCACTTGCACAGAGGCAGCTTAAACTATCCGACATTTCTCAAATCCTAGCTTCTCGTCTTTCATGGCCATCCAGCAAATCTAAATTTTAGGGGAAAACTTTGGTAAACTTTTCCCACGCAATTAAATTTCTCGCTACGCCACTGATTGCATGTGCACTAGACTGAACTTGTTAATGATTTTTAATTTTTTTTTAAATTTGCCTTTCCCCTAGTAAATGTAACTATATGGATGTAACCCAAAAATCATAAAAAGAACTAGCAAAAGGTTAACCCTAACAGAACTCAACCCATCAAATCCGAACGGCATGTTTTATTGGAATCTGTCAGGATGGGTACAGTGCCACTAAAACTGACAGTCTTTTACATTGGGTTGGGCACACCTTCAGAAACAGAAGCAGTTTCTGCTGTAGGGGATGGAATCTCCATTTTCCTATCAAAGCACATATCTGCTACAATGTCCTTTCAGTAATGCTCGTGAACACCTTTGCTTTGTAGACCCTGGAACCTGCCTTGAAGGACCCTAAGATGATGCCATTCCTTTGCCCTGACGTCTTGGAAAGATTCAAGAACTTTGGTGGGGTGAGTGGCAGCTCTTCTTTGCTCTGTTAAACTGACTAGCAGTGATGAACCCTTTTGTGGAAATATAAACAAGCAGGCACAGTGTTAGTCTGAGTTAAAGACTAGCAGATGATAAGTTTTAGTGAATGAGATGCTTAAGTTTTGTATGAGTTGCCAGAGGCATTGTAATAATTATTATGATCGTGATCGTTGTCATGGTTGTCATTTATGCTGTCTGAAATGTTGCTCCAACTGTCAGGATATTCCAGTTCTCAAAACGCAGGTATGAATTAAGCAAACTTGACATAAAACCATTTGTAGCGAGATAAGCCCAAACACGCACATGGTTCCTTATGGGGCAGAGTAACAATACGAACAATCAACCGTATTCGCAAAGAAGCCTTTTTTGATCGCTTTCCCTGAAAGTATATTATAAACTGTTGAATGGGATGATGCAAGCGTTACTTTCAAATTTGTTTTTATTGGGTCGTAAAATATTAGGTACGTTTAATCCAAAAAAAAATGTATTTTTCATCAGAGAAGACTGGTACTAATTTGTAATTAACTTTATTGCTTTCATTGCTTTTTTGCAAGTTTCAGAAATGAAGATTTTACCTCCCTTTCAATTTAATATCGGAGACTTGTGAATAAACCCTATAGACACCACAAGTCTTTAGAAATGTATCTGTCCCATAAGGAAAATGCCACGGAGTTTGAGATTTCAATAGGAACAAAGGAGAACAAAAGAAGGGAAACAAAGGTCTCCCCCACAAGAATGTAAGGCTGGTTGAGGTGAGATATGTTCAGGTTTTTGTGAGGTTGCAGCACAAAAACTTGACATGACTTTTCAAATTTTGCTTTGCATTCATGTTCGCACCAAGTATGAGCGGGCCCTTTGAGTCAGTTTTTGAGTATGTTTCCGACACAGGTCCGAATCGAGGATGACGTCTTGGTGACCAAAGATGGAGCTGAGAACCTGAGCCCCTACGTCCCAAGAGAGATTGCAGAAATTGAGGCGCTGATGGCCGAGGGGCGCTAGATGGATTTAGACCCAGCACCAACATTTAAAAAAGCATCAACATTATCTAAACTAAAGAAGAAATCTCACAGTGAAATATGACTACAACACACAGTTACATATTTCGATGTGCAAAAATGTACATGTATTTTCAACCAAATGCTTGATGGGTGCAGTGCATTGTAGGTGTTATATGATGGACCAGCCTGTAAGTCTGAATCCATTTTTTTTCTTCTAAAAAATTATCTACTCTGAAATGCCAAAGCTTTCTCCTTGAGGAGTTGAAGTTTGTTAGCTTACTTTTCATTGTAAGCTTTAAAATCTTTATTAATTTAAAAATGTTTGAATGAACAGACGTTTTTTATAATTGCATGCGCTCCATTTATAAGACTATGAAAATTATAAGAGAAATAGCATGGGCCATCTGCTTTGAATATAGAGTGAAAGTTTAACCGGCCGAGGCTGACAACTTGATCCTCAACGATTCCTTTAATTTTTTGAAAAGCAATCCTTGAAAATGCACCTTTGTATCCCATTTAATCTATATTTTCAGTTATCGTTTTCAACGGTATTTGGTGCCTTTTTATTATTATGCTAGTGTATTTCTATATTCATGAGCAAAAGTGTGATGTCATTTCAGGCAGAAACCTCAATGTTACTGCAAAAGTTGCCTGAAATTTTGATATTTTGCTGTCGTAAATTTTCTTTTCTTTGGCAATTCATTGTTGCATCAGTACATGGCAGTATAAGCCAATGAGCAAACTTTTCTCACAAACGTTTTCAATGGGCATGTTTTGGGGTTCATAATTTGAACAGAAAACCCCTTAACTGAACAGTATCTTCCTGAGATGACATCACAGCAACAGCGCCCTGAGTTGTCCGGAAAAGAGTGGACAATTTTTGCAATAAAATTAACCAAAAAGGGGGGGGGCAAATAGTTTTCATACATTTAAGAGGAGTGGAAAGTGGCACAAAATGTGTTCCTCACAAAAATTTGTCACATGGCCGCTAAGCAACAATGTAGTCAAGTCGTACATTTTGATGCAGTATTTCTATGAAATTTGGCCCAAGCAAAATCCTAGAAAACTCGGACTTAAACATAATTGGAATCCAGATTGTCGAAATAGATGTCTAGGCTCATTTCAAGTCTGGACTTAACCGACCACTGATTGTCTAGTTCCAGACATGTACTAACTTCAAAGTTAAATTACGCTTTTTTATTTTTTTACTTCGTGGGAATCAGTGCAGAATGTACAGCTTGTCATTATCCACAATGTCAGTGTGTATAACGTATTACATTTTACACACAAAAAAAATCAATATACATGTATTTATAAAAAATATTATACCTCTAAATAAGATTTTTTGAGGTATACATGAAATTTGTCTAAAATTATAATATGTTTTGAAAATTTGAAAAAAAGAGCATGTTATATTCATGAAAATGTTGACTGCTTTGAAAAAAATTAGGTAAGAAAGGAAACAAATTGCAGCAGATTATAGATTGCTGGCCTTGTTACCCAGACTAGGCCATCAGCCTGGGGGTTTGGCCAGTATCAGATCGGGGCATAAATGACTATAGTGCGCATGCGCAAAGTATACCGCCCCTAGAGTGGTAACAAGCATTTTGATGGACATTTTGAAAAAAAGGTGATAACCCCTAAAAAGCTGCCACCGCTGCAATGTTATCACATATTTTCCAACTCTGGAGGTGTATACCTTGCCAAAAATCGCTATGACAATTATTCTTCTCATTTGATACCAGTTGCCAAAATTTTGGACCGAAGCTGATGGCCTAGACCTAAAGCTATCACTATTTAATACAAAATGTAAACATAAATAGGGACATTATCCATGCTCATGTACTCATGATATAAGTTGATGCACATCGTCATGCGCGTTGGGGGGGGGGGGCCTCCCGACGAGCCAAAAAAAAGGGGGGGGGGGAAGAGGCGCAAAGTCATATTGTTGTGAATTTAATGGGTTGGGGGTGGGGAATGTCCCTGCCCACCCTCAAAAAAAAAGAAGATATATCGGGAAATGGTGGACATTTTAGGGATTTTTTTGGGGGGGGGGGGGGGAAGGTGCTTTGCCCCCCTCTAGAAAAAAATCCTGGCGACGCCCATGCGCATCGTAAGGTGTTTTGCAAATATTATCATGTTTAACCAGCTGTGAACACCAACTTAATTTTGCTACTTTTGGGGGGCAACAATTTTAATTTGTGGGTTTATACAGTTGCTAAATATGGTATAGGCCTCCAGTTTCTAAGCTTTGTTTTGGTTGGGGCTGTCCTTTTTGCAAATGTATATTAGAAATTGCACAATAAATAAAATTGACGGCTTTGTCTCCTGGAATAAGTTAGAAATTGCGGAATATCTGTGCTCTAAGTACCTTGCATTCTTTTTGTGGGCCCGGGAAAAAAAAAGAGGTCCACAGGGTGCAGGAAGTGCCGGGGAACGTTTTGTGGACTTGCTCACATCCACACAAGGTTCCCTCTCTCTGAAAAACAGGATTATTAGAGGCATTTGGGGTTAGGGTTTTCCTTCGTAAAATGAAGAGGAACACTGCGGTACGAGGAAGTCCTGATTGAACACATGGCCGGTTGAAAGAGTGTTCTCTGTGCGAGTAAAATCACTTTGTTTCCGTTCGATTATGTTTTAATAACACGAATAAAAAAAGAAATGTCCACAGTAGGTATGGAAGGCAAGTTTATGAGCTTGTGCACGGTGTGCTCTAATATATCTTTGTGAAATAAATTAGACATTACACAATAAAGATTACTAAATCCATTTTGTCTCCCGTTTTTTACACACCAACCTGCAGGGCCGTTTGTGTAGGCCTAATCACTTATATACCAATTAATTGCTGTGCGCTAATACCTACTTGCATTTTTAGTGGTTTTTTTTATATTAAATAGTAAATTTAAACACATTCACACCAATATAATTTATATTCACAAATACCTCACACAGTTTACCCTAGACCCGTGAACGTGGTGTTGTATACAACGCCACGCGCTTCCCTCACATACATAGGCCTACAAGCGAAATTGTTATATCTTTTGATCCGCGACATATAACCACGTATAATTTTGGCCATAGGTAAATCACTTAGGCCTACTTGTTAGGCTTCCTTTGAATTTACACGAGTGTTGGATCTGTCATTGTCAAGAAATTCGAATTAAAATACGGCACAACTTTGTTATTTTCTCAAAAATCTGCTAGAACAAAAACAGAATTATGGTTGAAATGGAGTCCTCTTTCTGAATTTTCATTTTGCTATTATCAAAATTTGGATTTTTTATTTTCTTGTACACAGGCGGTCCAAAAGTGGACAAGCCAAATTTGGGAATTTCTACTAGCAGAAAATGGGAAAGAGTGTTTACGCCCAAACCAAATTTCCGAATTTCTACTATAGCAGGAAATCAGAAATTGCGTTTGCGACTAAACCAAATTTCCGAATTTCTACTAGCACTTTTAATCGGAGATTGCGATTACGACGCGACCAAACCAAATTTCCGAATTTCCACTAGCAGAAAATCGGAAATTGCGATAACGACCAAACCAAATTTCCGAATTTCCGACTAGCAGAAAATCGGAAATTGCGGGGTTTTGTTGGGGGGGGGGGGTCCCAAAAATAAGGGCGTGGGGTTCGGAGCCGTTAGGTTAAAGAAAAAATGTTTAGCGTCCTGCCTTTTTGAAAAAAGGAAGTAGGAGTCCTTTTTTTCCCTTCCAAAATGGCCGCCCGACCGCCGCTATCTTTCAAGATGGCCGCCAGCTTTTTTTTTTAAATGGCCGCCACTTGGACTCAGGAATGACATACCAGCTTTATATGGGCTAGATGCAACAGACAAAGAGGTAATGCAGAATGATGTCACTGTTTAAAATTTATCATTTTTTTTTCGTGATTTAAAAAAAAAAGGAGGGGGCCTCCAAAAAGGAAGCGGGCGGGGACGCAAAACATGTTTTTTTTTTTATTTGGCCTTAAGCTTAACGGCCCGAAACATTTTTGGATTCTCGATGCTCTGTGGTGCGATTTGACCACTTTAACCAAATCTTTTTGAGGAAAAGATGGTGGTGTACGCAGTGACTGCCTTCATTGCCACGTCACTTAAAACAAAATTTAAAAATTGGGGGGGGGGGCATGGCTCCCGTTGCCCCCCCCCCCCCGATCCGCCCTTGGCCGACGCCGACTTAAGTTCTATTATTATAACTGTATATTTGGCGATCGCATTGGACTTTTTTTAGAGAGACTGAAAACAATTTTGCTCAAGATTTATAAAATCATTAGTCACGTGCCTCCCCTATTGTTTTTAAATATTAATATTGTTTTTAAATATTAAAAGGCCTATAGATTAAAAAAGAAGAGAGTGCATTTGTCATTGTCAAAAAACCCCACCAAATTCTGCTGAGGAGGGTTTCCTACCCCAAATGACTTATGGACTAGCCCAAAAAATCTAACCCCATTTCCCGCTTAACAATTCCACCTTGATTTTCTACTAGTACAACAAAGATGAAATTTAGTTTATGGTATCAAACGTTTATTTTTCTGCTAGTAGAAATTCGGAAATTTGGTTTGGACGTAAACGCACTTTCCGATTTTCTGCTAGTAGAAATTCGGAAATTTGGTTTGGACGTAAACGCTCTTTCCGATTTTTTTCCCGAAGAAATTCGCAAATTTGGTTTGTCCACTTTTGGACCGCCTATGTACGAGAAAATAAAAAATCCCAATTTTTGATAATAGAAAAATGAAAATTCAGAAAGAGGACTTCATTTCAACTATAATTCTGTTTTTGTCCTAGCTGATTTTTGAGAAAATGGGTTGTCCACTTTTGGTCCTCCGTATCTCAATAGAGTGTTTTTACTATAGATTGAAAAGTGGCTATGTATAGCCACGTTCACGGGTCTAAGTTTGCTCATTCATATTGATCGACAGCCCGTCACGTGGCCGGTCTTAAACGGTTGATAAAACACTGGCTGGCTGGTCTTAAACACTTTTCCAGGGACGCATGAATTTTAGACTCCGATGAAATGTGGTCCCTTTTACCCTTTTATTAGATGAACGTATTTCATAGTCCTAAGTGTACACTACACGGCACAGCTGCGTTCTGCGCCACTCGCACATTAAGGAGTTGTCAACCTCGTCCCCAGTGCTTACTTAATGTCCAACCTCATTTCCAATAGTAAGCCCTGGATAGGAAATTTTCTTCCTGTATCCTGATTCGATACCGCAATTGGCTAGAAATGGATTTCTATCGTGTACTTGGTGTTGTTATTCACATCGTGCAGTACGTGTTTTCGCGATCATTCCTCCACGCCTTCTAGGAAATATTCATTTCCTTTCCAATTTGTTAATATTAATATGGCATGTGATACTGCATGTTGTCTCGTTAAGATCGTGACAGTTTAATTGAAATAAAATCGTGTTTTCGTAACTCACGCCACGCTCGCGCTGTGACGAATTGATTCTGTTTTTACCCCAGAGAGTCCGCACAAAAAAACAAACGCGAATGTAACGCACAGGCTGGTACCAGACTATTCTCATTTGCATACGTGTGCAAAAATCTTGCACATGCAAATGATCCAATGCCAGGGTGAGAGAGCAGGTAGTGGTGGGCGCGTACTGCTCGACACCCTGGGGACGAGGTTGAAGGAGTTGTTTACGAATCACTCGCGAGAGGCACATACCGTAACTTAGAGAGGGGTGTTAAAAAAAATGAAGTAAACGTGTTGAACCAAATCGGTGGAAAATTATAATTTTGACTTGTTTTTACCGTTCGATGGAAAAGGTATTTATGAATGACCCTCGCCCTAAGCTTCGGCTCGGATCATTATCAGCGTCCAGACTCCAAACCGGTCTTAAACATAAGGTATAAAACCGGCCAAGCACACATTTATTCCCTTAGTCAAACTCGGTCATTGCCGGGCAGCTGAAAGTATTACATTTTACATCTCTCCGATACAGTTCGTCGCAATTCCCAAATCAGTTTGAGTATACGGTATAAACGGCGAATTCATCTTTGGGTGTCATCACTATGTCCGTTGAGTTGAGATTGTAGAGTCGACACTGCTTGAGACTCTTGCCGAAATCGAAGGAAAAACAGTCGGTCTCCTTCGTGCAGAAATCGGCGCAGGTCGTCAAGGATCTGGCGGTCTTGGTCGACAGTGGGTTGCGGTTGTCGATCAGACCCTTCTTGTACAGCCTCTCAAATGTGGTCGACTGAATGATGCGAGCTGAGAAGGAATATGAAGATGAAAAGATATGGGGAGTGCGATTTAAATGCCAGTCTAGTTATAAGTCATACATGTACAATAATTATATACAAAGAGAATGGTAATTGCACTGATTCCTTAAAGGAAAGATACAACATTTTTAAACATAAAAACACGAAATGATCAAATTATCACGGAATACCTTACTGAAAAAAAAATTGTTAGGGAATGACAGTCTAAAGCATCCTGTAAAATCGTGCCTCCACGTGTGCCGACATTTTCGAGAAAAAAATGTATTAAAAAACTGGGTTCAAAGTTTTTCAAAAACTGTACCTAATTTTTCATATTGCATAGTCTTTGCAATTGATTACACACCTGTGAAGGGTACAAGCCTGCTAGACTGATTCTGTGACCTTACAATTTCCCAACGTCTATAAATTGATCCGTTTCATCTTAAGTGGGTCAGGGAGCAAGACTACAAGAACATGATGGTTTTTCCAGCTTCTCACAAGCCCAAAACATGAAACAAGCCAGTTTAGCAATATTTGCTATATCAAACTAATCCTCCAAATCCATTGTTTTCTGAAAATTGCAGCAAAAGCAAATGTTGTACATTCCCTTTAAATGCATCTAGCCATAGTCCGAGCAAGTTGTGGTCTATAATTTGACCTACTCTGGAAAAATGAGGAATGTCACCCAAAACCATGTTTTGAGTAATCAACGCCTGAAGATGGATACACACACAAAAAATCATGTCAAAATCAATATGAGTAGCCAATGTATCTAAGATTCACACTATGCCTTTTTGTTGGGGGAAAAATATCCCCAAAAGTTGTAAACTGAAGAACGTTTTCACTGCCGTCGGCGGCGCAATGCGTATTTCTCAAAGCTGTTTTTTTGAAATGAGGTTGGCGAATTTCGGTGGGACACCGTTAAAGTTCCTGCGGCATATCTTTGGAAAAAATTAAGCTCCAGAAATAAATTTGGTACCATTGAAAAGCTAATGATTTGCGCTTTATTATGATGTTCGTAACTTGAAAAGTCAAATGATACCATATTCGTGATTTCGCGGCTTCGCCGGTATTAAGGCCACGGTTGCCTTGGAGAAGGGCTATGGGAAAGGTAGCCTTTCGCCAAGGCTATCGTGGCTTATGCTTTAACCGAATCCGAGCTGGACTACCTAAAACCGACCCAAACCGACCCGACAATAATTCAAAGGAAACCGCCCCGAATCAACCCGAAACCGAACCGACCAAGAAAAATACCGAATCTGGCTTTGGCAAATTTCGGCTTTTCCCGCCAAAACTGACCTGTTTCGAGTAAAAAAAATGTCGCCTTTCATTAACTGAATCATACCATGTGGCACTCACAACGTGAGCTACTAGTACTATAGTGGGCCTACATTATACACCGATCGAGACCGACCGCAAACTATTTTGTGACTCCTGCACCTTGGGAATTTCCATTCTGTTTCGGTTTCATTTCATTTCATTTCAGAAACATTGATTTCCTCATGAATAAGCACTTTAGAAAACAAAAAAATTGTTACATGAAAACTACTAAGTGGAGGCATTACACAAGAAGCCGAAGCTTATAAACGGAATGCCTTAAACACACAAAAAATATATAAACAATACTGAAAAAGGAAGACTAAATTCAAAAGACAAAAGACAACAAAACAAAACAATGAAACAGAAACAGACAAACAAACGGAGTGGACATAAACTTAATAAACTTGGCAGACGGACATACGAAACATACTAGTGATACAACGACACAGTTTATAAAATGGATGATGCAAGCAAAAGAAAGCACAATTAAAGCGAACGGTTCATTTCGGTTTATTTCGGGTTTTTCCAAATGGCTTTAATAACCGACCCGACCCGACCCGACCCCAAAAATCGCAAACGCAAAACAGAAACTAGCCTTGACCAAGGCTATCAGCTTGTTCCCATACGAGCTTGTTCCCGCTACCGCACACCGCGCGCGCAGCGACACAATCGCTAGTTGTACTATACCGTTAGCCCCAACGACCCTTGCGTGTGCTTTGTGTGCATGTACGTACGCCCCACACACACTTCCGCAAACAGCCGTACAGTAAGTCGAGGCGGCAGATACATATCTGCCGCCTTTGCGGAAGTGTGTGTGGGGCGTACGTACATGCTCACAAAGCACACGCAAGGGTCGTTGGGGCTAACGGTATAGTACAACTAGCGATTGTGTCGCGGCGCGCGCGGTGGGGCTGACGGTATAGTACAACTAGCGATTGTGTCGCGGCGCGCGCGGTAGCGGGAACAAGCTCGTATGGGAACAAGCTGATAGCCTTGGTCAAGGCTAAACAGAAACCGACCCGGCCCGACTAAAATGATGGACAAACCGACCCGATCCGACCCGAAGTCAAATTCGAGTCGGGTCGGTTTCAGTTTCGGGTCGGGGGTGCACATTAATTTGGGGCAGTAGTCTGCGGATCAGACATTCACGTGTGCAGAGCCACGGCCGAACGTCTGATATATCCTGACGTGCAAATTTAATGCGACCCCGCGCGCCAGCCAATCGGAGTCGACTTTAGAAACTACTTGACGTTAGAGGCAATTTGACTAAGCTGTTGATTGGTCAATTTGGATGACATGTTTTAGCTATACAACAACGGTTTACCGAAGACCCGATAGAAGTTGCCCGCTGAATGGTCAGAATCTCGAGGCCAAGACGCAGTCTTGTTTTGCATAATTAATCTCCTCGCACATCATACCCCCTTGCTGTGCAAGGGGGTATTCCATAGATAACGCCATTGGTATCCCCCGCCCAAACAAATACTGGGAGGGACATAATTATGCATGCCCCCCCCCCTCTCTCTCTCCCCTCTCCCCGGGATCGCCACCCATGACGACAACGATCAGAAAACTCTCTTACGGGCACATGCTCTGGTCGTGTGCTCCTCCACGGTCAACTCGGCAATCTGCAGGACCGGCGACGTCACGCCAGGGCTCGACGGATCAATGTCCAGGCTGACGTACCGAGCCATGGGGGGCGTGTCGCACGGGAACTCGGTCACCGTTCCTTGCGAGGACTGGGCCGCGGTGGCCGGCGAGCCGCACGGTCGATTCTCGGCGTAGTTGGCACTCAGTCCTGCTCGCACCACGGTGCCGAGGAAGCGATTTTCCCCTGGGTTGAAACGGGGGAAGATGAGTGCGAATTTAGACCTTTCGTGAATGATGTAGGAGTGACTCAGTCATGTACAATCCCATGATCTGTGTATGAGAGGTTGATCTGAGTTTAAATTGTTGGTTTTGAAACAACTTTAAACTGCATTCTCCCATTGGATTCAAAACCAAATTTCAACCAACGTCGAGTTGTGGTCCAACTCATATAGAGGACACTATGTGGTCTCATTTTTTAGGGGGCACTCAATGGGCTTTCAAAAGACTCATTGCCTTCCCCAAATTCTGAGAGGGGCACCCAGGGGGCACAGGCTTCGCCGGGGGAGCTTTAGTTGCACAACTGATTCCGAATGAAATCAATAGGCCAACAAGGCAGGTACAAAACGGACCATTATTTTGTCTCTTTGTATAAACTAATTACTTATCATCGTGATAATCAAGTCCACCCCTTATACCCCAACTGAAGCCTGACGACCTGCATCAAAAAATCGCTTGAATAGTTGAAGACTTTAAAATCGCAATAAGTTTGATATCCCTTCACCACCCTGAAATATTCTACTAGTATGGACTCGTTATTATCGTTACCATACCACAGCAACCCAATCGGATCTGGACCGTGACTTGTCCCAAGCAGTGCTCATTTTGAAGGTCGATTTTCCACCATGGATGCGGGTCACCACCCGAGTCAGCTGGAAGAGAAATGAAGTCACAATGATCATTTTCAATCGATTTCCCGTCTGGTTTTATGTATATAACAACGCATATACCTATTTGTCTATAGGGTGGTGGCGTCTCGTTAAGATCTCATTTTGATAAACTATTTGATAGATTGTGTTAATCCAATAGAGATCGGATAGATTTGGGTAAACATGTCCGCTTGAGTATGACGCGTAACACGGACTGCTTTTGCGCTAATACACTGCTTTCTTTCATAGGGTTGCATCATTATGCCCCTCTGCAGCGATTTGGTATTAGCCGCCTAGGTAGCCACAAGGGCGGATCCGGAACACAATTTGTTGGTTTTTTTTTGGGGGGGGGGCAAACAAAATTTTCGTCCCCCAAAAAGTGTGTCAAAAAATACGACGTGGGGTTCGAGGCCCGCTTAAGGGCCCCGAAATTATTACTGTTTGGATTCTAGATGCTCTGTGTATGAGGGCGCTGCACTAATGTGCATTTTGTCTCCATTTTTGTCAGTTTTTTGTGAGTTCTGTACAACGTTTGATTCTTTTTGATGTTTCTGAAGCTGTTTTATGACCTCAAGAATCATGTTTTGTGGAACTGTGTATGTTTGACACTTCTTCTGGTAGAATTCAGCCAAACTCTGGCCAATCCTGACTCATCGGGAACTGGACATGGGCGGCCATTGCCCATTGTGTATCAGCGTGACGAACTACTGCAGCTACGGACATTGGTCAGAGTCCCTGCGCCCAGCATAGACATTCCTACAGAGGTACGTGTTAAACGGCGTAAAAGAGGGAAAAAGGGAGGTATTCGCCAACGACTCCGGCGCCGAAAATTCAACCCACCTCTTTCGTCAATTATTACCGGTAATTCGCAATCTCTCCGAAATAAACTGGACGAGTTAAAAGCCTGCACTGACTATCGATATGAATACAGGGAAAGTTGTCTCATGTGTTTTAGCGAGACATGGTTTAAAAGCACAGATACAGCATACACTACAGACATAGACGGTTTTCACTGTGAGAGAATGGATAGGAACTCGGATTCAAATAAGTCAACCGGAGGCGGGGTTTGTGCATACGTAAACAAAAGATGGTGTACTGATATTGCAGTGAAACACAGATTCTGTTCACAGGATATTGAACTTCTAACGATTGCACTCCGCCCATTTTACCTTCCAAGAGAATTTAATCAAGTTTTCGTCACTACTGTTTACATTCAACCTAAAGCGGACTGTGACATCGCCGCTGGAAAGATCGCGGGTATAATTCATTAGCAAGAATCGCAATCTCCAGACTCTTTGAAGCTTATTCTTGGGGACTTCAATAACTGCCAACTAGAAACCACCCTACCGCAATATTACCAATATGTAAATGTTCCTACAAGGGGTAACAAAACATTGGATAAATGCTACGGCAATGTCGCTAACGGATAGCAAGCCTACAGCAAAGCAGGCCTGGGCGCTTCAGACCACGCCATGGTGCATCTAGTGCCAAAATACAAGCAAAAGCTTAAACAACACAAACCCTCCATCAGAAGAGTAAAGAAATGGACAGACGAAAACACAGAAACATTGCGTGCTTGTTTTGACTGCACAGACTGGGGTGTTTTTATGGATTCTAATACGATCGACGAAGCAGCTGAAACAGTAAGCGCATACATACAATTTTGTGAGGACATGATAGTACCGGAAAAAGAACTGAAACTATTCCCAAACAACAAACCGTATATCAAAAGAAATAAGATCCCTTTTGGCAAGGAAAAACATTGCTGTGAGAAACGGTGATCTACCGGAAAAGCGAAAAATTCAACGGGAGATTACCGCACATATCAAAAAAGGCAAGAGGCAATATGGTAAACAAACTGAGGACAGTTTCAGTCAAAAGGACCCTAAAAGTGCATGGCGAGGACTGAAAACTATCACTGGCTGTGGACTAAAAACAAAAAGCATTGATCCGCCGGATAACCCCAACGAATTCGTAAATGAACTAAATGTTTTCTTCAGTCGCTTTGACGTAACAGACTTTAGCGATGTAAACATGCAAATCGGAGAGGCGCTGAAAGTGAAGGCAAAAGACAACAATAGGCTGGAACTCAGTAGGCTGGCTGTGGAAAGTGCCTTAAAGAAAGCAAAAACTAATAAAGCAAAGGGTCCAGATGGAGTCTCCGGTAAAATACTGAAAACCTGCTGCAAAGAACTGTCACCAGTGTTCCGGGATCTCTTTCAATGGTTGCTTGACTCACATCAGATTCCAAAGCTGTGGAAATCGTCAATTGTTGTCCCAGTACCCAAAGCTAGCCAAACCATCTGTCCTGAACGATTACCGGCCAATTGCTCTCACAGCTGTTGTGATGAAGTGCTTTGAGACCATCATCAAAGATCTACTCCTGGCACAGATAAAGATGTTTGCTGATCCTTACCAATTTGCATATTGCGCCAAGCGAGGGGTTGATGACGCAGTTGCCACACTCCTACACAGTGTCTATGAACACCTGGACAATGGAGCTTATGTGAGAACACTTTTCATCGACTTTTCATCGGCATTTAATTCAATGCAGCCCCACATTCTTCTCAATAAACTACAGAACATGGACATTTGTCCATTTCTGACTCTGTGGATTAGAGATTTTTTGCTGGTCAGACCCCAGAGAGTGAGAGTTGGTAGTTCACTCTCCGACACAATCTTCACAAGTACTGGAGCGCCACAAGGTTGTGTCCTGTCGCCAGTTCTGTTCTCGCTTTACACCAGTGACTATCGCTGCAACACCAGAACTTGCTCTGTTGTGAAATATGCTGACGACACATCATTGACTGGCCTGATCCTTCAAAACGATGAGTCTGATCACAGAACTGAAATAGAACAATTTGTTCAATGGTGCGACGTCAATTTTCTTATGCTAAACGTATCCAAAACAAAAGAAGTTATTTTTGACTTTCGTAAAAAACAACATAATACCGGTCAAGTTAGCATTAGAAATGAACAAGTGGAAAATGTCACTGAGTACAAGTATCTTGGAACAGTCATTGATAACGGGTTAAACTGGAACAAAAACACTCAGAGAATGTATACCAAGGCAAACCAGAGGCTTTATTTTCTCAGGAAGTTAAGCTCTTTTAATGTTCGTGATTCGATTTTGCATTTATTTTACCAGAGTGTTGTCCAGTAAATCATTTCTTTCAGTTGCATTGTATGGTACAATAACTTAACTGTAAATAACCGGAAAAAAATTGAGCGGATCACAAAAACTGCAAGAAAAATAATTGGTCTGGAAGTGAAACAGGTGAAAGAAATTGTTGAAACAAATTATCTCACGAAACTGCAGACTATAACTCAGGACCCAGCTCATCCTCTGCATTCATCTATACAATCACTCCCATCAGGAAGATTACGGGCGCTCCCCACACACACAAACCGGTTCAGATTTTCTTTTTTACCTAGTGCCATTCACCTCTATAATTCTAATTTGATCAGATAAATACTGTCTGTTTGCAATGTTTTTACAATTCAGATTAGACCTTTTTAAATGAATAACCTAGCATGTCAGCATGCAGATTTGAATACTTTTATAACAATATAGCTTTTTGTTTTCAAGCTTCTCTTTTTTTAAAGTAGGGATTTTTGCTGGTGGTTTTATACTTATTAACATAAACTGAAGTGTTCGACTTATGTACATTTTTAAGTGTCTAAATATATGTATATTGTTTTTATGTGCACATTGGGAAGAAGAATTTCACTTTTAAAGTCTTTTAATTGTGATGAAATAAAATATTGTATTGTTGTATTGTATTGTATTGGTGCGATCTGAGACAATTTCTGACCACTTGAAGACTGTACACAGAGCCTGCCTTTGCGACGTCTATAACTGAGAGCTAGTGAACATGCCGGGGCTATTTATGCGTATGCGAATTGATTTGTAAAAAGTCCATTGTTCATGCACGGAGTTTTATCGTCCTTACAGTTGAGGACTCGGGAAACGATTGGATTACAATTGTAATATTATTATAACAGATGAGCTTACACGTGTGTGCAAACGAAGACGGAATTCCGTCGATCGCCTTGTTCGAAGTGTACACACCGCTGTACGTTGTACTCTGTGATGTTGGCTTTCCACTCAAAGAAATGGCTGCAAATTATAAACGTACACAGAAAACCCAAAGTGAGTAATTTGACTCATTATCGTAAAAATGAGTCATTTTGTCCGTGGAGTGACACACTTTGAGCCACAGATATAAAAACAAAACAATAAGATAAGAATGAAGGAAACTTAACAACAAAACCAAAACACCTTTCCCCAAAAGAGTAGGGCCTATAGACTGTCACACAGAATGCTGCACCAAAAAGAGAGCAATGTTGGCGAGACGTAACTTTGGTACAGAAGATTGTAGGAGGTATAAAAACATTTTAGGAGAGACAACGAAATCCACTGTACGGAGAAAATATGGAGAATAATGTTTGTTTACATGGAATTGTGAGAAAAAACCCTTAAACATCACACTAGCGCCGCATATCAGACAAGTCACAAGAAAAACAAACAAAACTGGACTTATGTTTGTGGACAAACACAGGGTTGTTTCGGTACCTTTTTTTGTGACATATTATGTGACATGTAAAGTTTCAAGTATAAGTTCCATCCAGAAAGGGTGTGTAATTCTTTTTATAATAAAATGGTGGCATATAAATAAGGGAATAAATGTGTGCTCCGGAGGTTTTTATCACTCTGTTTAATACCACTTAGAGTCTGGGTGCTGATAATTACCCGAGCCGGAGGCGAGGGTAATTATCAGCACCCAGACTCTAAGTGGTATTAAACAGAGTGATAAATACCGACGGAGTACATATTTATTCCCATTCATAAATACCTTTTCGGTAAAAAAAAATCATATAATTCGTTCAAAACATCCCGATTTTGTTCAACAAATTCACTTTGCTTTTTGAAACATCCCTCCTGCAAAATAATGGAGTGTTCAGCTGGCGAGTAAGATGAAAACAACCCTTTTATGGAGATTGACGCGCGCGTATCATGTTCTACGCGATGTCGCGCAGAACGCACCTGGCGCGTTGCGTTTTGAATTTAGAACTATAAAATTCTAACTCCCTGGTAGTGTTGCGCATGCCTACGTGAGGATTGTGAACGTTCAACCAATGAAACGATAAGAGGCACTGGATTTTTAGGAGTCCATATTTTATTGTGACACTGGAAAAGTGTTTAAGACCAGCTAGCCATGTCTTTATCATCCGTTTAATACCGGCCACGTGACGGGCTCTCGACCAATAGGAATGGCTAAACTGTCTGAGGTATTTATGAATAAGGGAATAAATGTGTGCTCCGGAGGTTTTTATCACTCTGTTTAAGACCACTTAGAGTCTGGGTGCTGATAATTACCCGAGCTGGAGGCGAGGGTAATTATCAGCACCCAGACTCTAAGTGGTCTTAAACAGAGTGATAAATACCGACGGAGCACATATTTATTCCCATTCATAAATACCTTTTCGGTCAAAAAAAATCATATAATTCGTTCAAAACATCCCGATTTTGTTCAAAAAATTCACTTTATGCTTTTGAAACATCCCTCTTGCAAAATAATGGAGTGTTCAGCTGGCGAGTAAGATGTAAACAACCCTTTTATGGAGATTGACACGCGCGTATCATGTTCTGCGCGATATCGCGCAGAACGCACCTGGCGCGTTGCGTTTTGAATTTAGAATTATATAACTGACATACAGATCCTTGTCATTTGACTGGTCGAACTCACATCACGTGGCATTTGTTATTGCTCCCATTCATGCCGCGGCTCAAAAAGTATTACTATACCTCATACATATTCATGATCGAGAGCCGAACCTTCACTGGTAAATTTACCATCACGTGCCAGATGTTATTCTTGCTGTTTACCAAACGCGCGCGCGAGGATTCACGCACAGGGTAAATACGCATGCGTAGTAGACTGTCGCATGGGTTACCCGTGCGACAGTCTACTACGCATGCGCTTTACAGAGCAATCGAGGAACTGTCGCACGGGTGCAGTACGCACGCGCGAACATTGCACAGGAGAGATGCATGGTTAAACGGTTCGCGTAAATGTTAATTTCCAGAGCTCAATGATGCCGTACTGGAGAAAAATTATGGACCGTGTAAAGATGTCTCCTGTACAAAAGAAAGTTGTACACAAACAACTGTATTTACAACTGTAGTAACTGTATTATATTGCAAACGAACCGAACTAGTAATTGAAGTTGAGCAACAATATTCTTTTGGTGAGCTGTACAAGTTTCCCCGAATGTTGTTTTAGGTGCATATATATATATAAAAAAAAAAAAATCGGCAACTGAATATGCATGAAGTATAGTAAAACAAATATTACATGGTTGGTTTCGGGTGGACAGCCGATATTAGCTCCCCTCGGTATTGGAAGTTGACAAACTAGTTCCCTCGGCTTCGCCTCGGGAACTAGTTTGTCAACTTCCAATACCTCGGGGAGCGAATATCGACTGTCCACCCTCAAACCATGTTATATTTGTATACTATCCGCCCATGGGGAATGGGAAATACTATTCAACAGTTAGGATCATGACGCGGTATTTGTGTGCAAATGCATGCTGGTGTGGCGTTCAGCGTCGCGCGTAGCGCGTATTGTTCCAAAGAGCCAGCGCTACAGCGTTGGGTTCAAACATTTTCATGAAAGTGTGGTTTGGAAGAGAGAAATACATTTTCCTCCAGTTTTGTATTGAAAAAAAGTTCAAATATATCAAATGACAAGGATCTATATGTCAGTTATATAAAACAAATATTGAGTGGCTTTAAGTTGTTAAATGGGAGGAATATTATCGCTCGGTAAAATCTGGACTTTTCCAGTTCACTCGGCTTCGCCTCGTGAAATGGAAAAGTCCAGATTTTACCTTGCGATAATATTCCTCCCATTCCACGCTGAGCCACTCAATATTTGTATACTATAAAATTCTGACTCCCTGGTAGTGTTGCGCATGCCTACGTGAGGATTGTGAACGTTCAACCAATGAAACGATAAGAGGCACTGGATTTTTAGGAGTCCACATTTTATTGTGACACTGGAAAAGTGTTTAAGACCAGCTAGCCATGTCTTTATCATCCGTTTAAGACTGGCCACGTGACGGGCTCTCGACCAATAGGAATGCGTAAACTGTCTTAGGTATTTATGAATATGTGATTACATTCTTATAGGGCTTGAATGATGACGTCACATGTCACGTGATGACAAGCTGCGTTGACGCGATTCTACAGCGATAGGTTAATTGCATATAGATATAGAATGTCTTTTTATTCTATATCTATGGTTAATTGACCTATCGCGGTAGAATCGCGTTAGAATCGCGTCAACGCAGCTTGTGAAATATTGTCCACCAATTACATTATATATAAATAGACGCGAAACGCGTAAAATCTGAGACAAACAAAACTTAGTGTACAAAAACTCCTTGCATAGGGTTGTCTAAGGGGCGTGGCTAATTCGCAAACGGCGATAGGACAATTGTTTTCAGTGATCTATCTTTTTCATTATCATTAAACAAAGTGAAAAGACGTTAAAAAAACGCAAGGTTGTTTGAAAGCAACAATTTCATGCATGACTATGAACAGTGGCGTAGTCAGAAATTTTTCAGTGGGGGGGGGCGCTGGGGGGGGGGGGGGCTGGAACATTTCATGGGGGGCGTCATGTAGGGGCGTCAATCGCTTCTCAAAAGTGTGGGGGGGACATACCTTGATCAGAACTGATGCGAGCGCGAAGCCCTTACGGCGTGGGGGTTCGGGGCCCGCTTAAGGGCCCCGAAAAAAAAATGGATTCTCGATGCTCTGTGGTGTCATCTGAGGCAATTTCTTACCACTTTAACCAATAATTATCTTAGCACAAAAGATAATAATTGAAACATAATTTTCGAGGTTTTCTCAGCTAAAGGCATAAGAAAAATTTTTGAACATTGTTTTGGAGGTTGGAGTCATTGAATCAGCTACCAGAATTCTGAGCTATAGGCGTGGGGTTCGGGGCCCGCTTAAGGGCCCCGAAACATTTTGGATTCTAAATGCTATGTGGTGCTATCTGAGGCAATTTCTGACCACTTTAACCAATATTTTCTAAGCAAAAGATACATTGTAGTACATAATAGGGCCCTGTAAATGAGACACGAGTTCAAAAATCTGGGGGGGGGGACATTTGATATTGTGTCCCCCACCCTTCAAAAAGTGGGGGGGGGGGACCAGTCCCCCTGTCCCCCCCCCCCAGGATTGACGCCCATGGCGTCATGTAGATCAATGATAATTTTTTTAGAAACTCAAAATCTCAGTGGGGGGGGGGGGGGGGGGACTGGGGGGGGGGCGACAAGGTTTCATGGCTGTCGCCCCCCACGCCCCCCGTGGCTACGCCACTGATTTCAAGGAATTTTAATTGGTCTATTATTATCATTTAGCTTATATGAATGGAGGAAAAAGTTTGTGCGTGGCCGATTCGCGTGATATCGCTGACTGAAACTGTGTGACCCACGGACCACCTGTCTATAATACGTGTTCCGTGGTGTGAGCGAGCAGTGCAGTGGGTGTTAATACGCATATTAGATTATCATTATGCGCTATGTCACACCGGTTGTCAGCTTACTGGTCCGCGGTCGCCGGTCGAAGGGTCGTTTCTCAGTGGTCATCATGTGGATCATTCGCGACTATTTAGATTTAGATCAATGATAATTGTTTTTAGAAACTCAAAATCTCAGTGGGGGGGGGGGGGGGCGGCTGGGGGGGAGGGCGACAAGGTTTCATGGGGGGGGGGCGGTCGCCCCCCACGCCCCCCCGGTGGCTACGCCACTGACTATGAACTTGAATACCACTCTCAGCGAACCGTATACCAACGCATCAACTTACCTCTTAAGTCGCAGTGAACGTATTGAAGGCAGCACAGCTGGGTTACCAAGAACAGAAGACACATATCTCCCACAGAACCCAATATCCAGTGAAGACGATTTCCTTCCATTTTGTATTTTTGTAGGCCTATCCCTTTCATCATTCCTCAGTGGGTGAAAACTTGAAATGGAGGAACGCCTGTACAGCCCATCAGCAAATGGATCTTTTTCCCTAATGGAGATTGATCGATTTTATATGGCGTGGGCACTTTCGCGTCCAATGCACTATGAACAATTGCCTTTATAGCAACGAACTCAGTTGTTTGAGGCATTTACCGAGAGACCGAACCTTCCAATTACCCAAGCTATCAAACTAATGACGCAGCTTGCTGGCCGAATGTTTTCTCACAACATTGTAGCTACTCTCTTTATTTCGAAAACACAGCACTTTGAAGATTGACATAATATTTTTAGAAAAACTAAAGTGTAGACACCCCCCTCCCTGCAAAAATTCTTGGATCCGCCCCTATTGATTCTGAACCCATACACAGAGTCGATCGAAGATCGGGACTAATAATTCCTCATGTTCATCATGACGCTAATCGCGTGTTAGGATGTCCAAGGTTGCGGCTCGTTAGGAGGCTAGGCCTCTACATTCATAATTTACATTAACCGTTCTTAGTTGCTTTTAACAGCTTAATACGTGTTGATACGTGTTAATACGGGGATCCTTTGCCCTTTATACCCCTTTTATCTGACGTCACAGCTGAGGACAGGTTTTTGTTCCTCTGGTATTACGCATGATAGTCAAGTGGCTTAGAGCCAATTTTTGACAAGATCGTGAGGTGACCGACTGGTCCAAAGCACCAAACTTGGCAGATAGATTCTTACAAATTGTTTTTTTTAACTATATTTTTTTGGGATTCTACTTACCTCCTTGCTTAAATAACATTTTCTAACACATCTAAATGACTGCATAATTATGAGGACACATGAAAGATCCAATATGGCTACCATTATACCCTCACGTTGAGCGCATTCAACCTTTCCCCCAGATATCAACAAAGCGTCTTGACAAACCTCAGTATGGATGAGCGTCAAATTCACAAAGTTGGAACAATACCCTATATATAACACAACTATAGAAACATCATGTGAACAATTACAACATCATGATAATTAGCGCCCTCTATATTTAAAGCGCCCTCTTTTTAACAGCTTTAAAAAATAATACAATACGCAATTATCTATACATATTATTTAGACAGTATAGTCCATTAGCTTTTCAACAACGAACAAATCTTTCCAATCATTTATTGAGTTATGGCCAATTGAAAACGAATACCGCTTTTTTATTTTGTCCACGGCAACTAATATTTTGACTGCCGTAATTGGAACACGGACTGAAACTTGACTTTTGTGAAAAAAGGCAAGCAATTAGAGGGCAGAGACGGAGCAGCAAAGTAAATAAGAAGTTAACCAAACAGTTTTGAGTTGACCATAACTCAACAAATATTTACCCAAAAGGAAATATTTTTCGTTATTGAAAAGCTAATGAACTATACTCTCCAAATATGTATCGATATTTGCAATGTATTTTTTTTAAAGCTGTGTAAATGAGGGAACATCGGGTTCGTGGGTTTTTTTTGACACACTGTACAATTTCGTCTGAAATTATTACATTTTTACATCTTTCTGATATAAACAAGGTCCATCGAAAATCCAATCAGTTGAGTACGGTATAAACGGCGAATTCATCGTTGGGTGTCATCACTATGTCCGTTGAGTTGAGATTGTAGAGTCGACACTGCTTGAGACTCTTGCCGAAATCGAAGGAAAAACAGTCAGTCTCCTTCGTGCAGAAATCGGCGCAGGTCGTCAAGGATCTGGCGGTCTTGGTCGACAACGGGTTGGGGTTGTCGATCAGACCCTTCTTGTGCAGCCTCTCAAATTTGGTCGACTTAATGTGAGCTAAAAAGGAAATTAAGAAAGATAAAAAGTCGGGGTGCGCGATGCAAAAACTGTGTTTAGCAATTAAACACTTTTCTAAACACCTTCTTGCTATCAGTTTGTAAACATGTTTACATACCAAACATGTTTAGAGCGAGGAGGGATAGTGTTTAGCAATTGAACATTGATGTAATGCAGAAATTGAACACATAATGATTAGCTCCTAAACATGTTTACAAAGTTATAGCAAAATTGTGTTTAATTGTAAAACACAGTTTTTCGAGTGTATGTACATGCAAAAATTTTATTCAAAAACGCGATAAATCCATCCAAAAAAACAGTGAAATATTTTTTGAAACTTTACAGAGTAAAAACAGTGCGACAGCTGGTTCTTAACTTCATTTTTTTTGCTTTATAAATTTATTGATAAATAATTGTAAAATGTATTAAATTGAATTCTTTAACTACACAAAACCAGTCGATACAGTCTTTGAGCATCCAGGCAGCAGGCCTTGGAAAGTATTCTAAAAAGGTTAAACAATATGGCGCTTATCGCGTTTTTGAAATAAACTCGTCATGTATTGGATTCGATTTTTGTTCTGAACGCTGTATCTGACTATAGGGGACGCTGCTTAAACATGTGCACATTGTACAAGGGTAATCCTTACCTTTAGGACCCCGTTCCTATATAAGGCTAAAAGACTCACCAAAACAGCTGACTAAATGACACTCAAAAGTGACATTCTGGTATTTCTTGGCACATTTGAACATTTGGCAATGAAATCTTCTTGAATATCAGTAGGTTTGATTTTGTGGAAAGAGGGCAGGGCTTTGATTTATGAGGGGTAAAAGACAACGATGACAAACAGAAAATATATTTAAAAAGCAAGATGGCGAACTGCAAAAAAGGTATAAGTCATATTTTCTTTGAAAGTGCTTTCAAAGTTACAACTAACATGAGTTTATCTGAAGAAAAAAGACTGCTTTAGCCTGCAAATGTCACTTTGGTATTAGACAGTCATCTGCAAAAGTCAGTTTTGAACAGAACTCGTAAAAATAGAGGTGTCCTAAAGATAAGGATTACCTTGTACAACAAGACATAATAATGCGCATTCTCCGCAAAATACTTTCATGAGGTGATGCGCACAATATTACAACTATTAAAAAATAAAACAACATGTGGGACAAATAAAGTGCAAATTTAGGCACATATCGCTAAAATCTACATGAACTGGGATACATTAGGGGAACATCGCTATCGGCGTCCCCAAAATTATTAAGGGGGGGGGGGAGGACATGTGCCCCACCCCCATCATCCCTGGGATTGCCGCCCATGATGACAACGATCAGAAATCTCTTACGGTAGCATGGTCTGGTTGTGTGCTCCTCCACGGTCAACTCGGCAATCTGCAGGATCGGCGTTGTCACCCCAGGTCTCGACGGATCGATGTCGAGGCTGACGTACCTAGCCCTGCGGGGCGTGTCGCACGGGAACTCGGTCACCGTGCCTGGCGAGGACTGGGCCGCGGTGGCCGGCGAGCCGCATGGTCGATTCTCGGTGTAGTTGGTGCTCAGTCCTGCTCGCACCACGGTGCCGAAGAAGCGATTTTGTCCTGGGTTGAAACAGGGGAAGATGAGTGCGATTTTAGACCGTGCGTGGATGATCAGCGGAGGAGTGACTGTAAGTGTACGGTGTATGGCAGGTGGTTCCTAATTAAGCCGGGGGGGGGGGCATCTGGGGTGGCATGTTTCAAGGCACTGTTATTGAGGTTGTGTACTATATGAACCTAGCAACCAGTTGTGTAAAAAATGAACAAGTTGTGTAATATTTTACACAAGTTGTGTAAACAACAGTTTACACAACGGGTTGCTATATAGGTTCATATAGTACACAACCGTTTGATTTTTACACAACCGAAATAACAGTGGGGGCACTGAAGGCAAACGATATATATATATAATTATATTGTTGTTCAATTCCAGATTTTAGATGGGAGGGGGGGGGGATTGACACGTGCTTCCCCCTTTCCCGTGCTGCGAAGCTCCTAAGAGGGGTGGATTCAGTACTAAATCCCTGCGTTCCATCTTACGGGTCATTAAGGGGGTCTAATATTTCAAAATCAAAAGTTCATGTTGTTTATTCCCGGATTTCTGAGCCGGGGGAGATGCCATGTCTATGCCATCCAACCCCAAAAGCCTGGCAACAACTATAAATCGCTTATTTCAGAATATTCAATAGATGAAATCGCGATGTTTGACAACCCTTCATCAGCCTGAACGATATTCGAATGAGCTTATTATTATACCTACCACAACAACCCGATCGGATCTGGACCGTGATTTGTCCCAAGCAGCGTTCATTTTGGAGGTCGATTTTCCACCATGGATGCGGGTCACCACCAGCTGGAAAAGAAAAAAAAAGAGAAGTCACAGTATAATTTTTAATCGATTTGCCTTCTGTTGTATAGTGAATTACTAATTAAAACAACGCCTAGGCCTATATCCTGTTATCTATCGGGTGTCGGGTGTATAAAGTGACTTCTTTCATTTCTCATTAAATTTGATAGATTTTGTCATTCAAATAGATTTCCGATATGAGATTTGGGTAAACATGTCTGCTTGCGTCAGAACGGCGCATAAGCTTTTGTACATTTTGTCTCCCCTTTCAATACGATAATTATTGAATACATTTTGGTTGTTGGAAGTTCGAAAAACATTTCGAAATCCACATGTTTGGGTGGGGGAGGATTATTATACCCCCATCCCCGGGATTTACGCTCCTGGTATGGACGGAGTGTATTCGTTCATTTGCGTTTAAATATCAACGGTACTTTCTTTCATGTTATTATTTAATTTCTTTGCATTATGCCAAGCGTAGTGAAAACTGATCCTAGATCAGTCTGTTGGTCTCGGCCACGGCCAATTGTTAGGCAGTCATCCGAGTCAAAGGGGCGCAAGGATAATTATGTATAATTCATAGTCAGTCAGTCAATATAAAGCGAGATAAGTGCAAAGAGGAAGGTATGGCCTTCTTGGACCAGCAAAGCCAAGCTCCTCTTCAAGACTGGTCATAAAGTGGCGTCTATTCTTCATACACAGAGTTCTATCAACCATTAGTTCAGTTTATATTACTATACCTCATACAAATTCATGATCGAGAGCCGAACGTTCACTTGTCAATTCACCATCACGTGCCAGATGTTATTCTTGTTGTTTACCAAACGCGCGCGCGAGGATTCACGCACATTGTAAATACGCATGCGTAGTAGACTGTCGCATGGGTTACCCGTGCGACAGTCTACTACGCATGCGCTTTACAGAGCAATCGAGGAACTGTCGCACGGGTGCAGTACGCACGCGCGAACATCGCACAGGAGAGATGCATGGTTGCACGGTTCGCGTAAATGTTAATATACAGAGCTCAATGATGCCGTACTGGAGAAAATGTATAGACCGTGTAAAGATGTCTCCTGTACAAAAGAAAGTTGTACACATTGCAAACAACTGTATTTACAACTGTAGTAACTGTATTATAATTGCAAACGAACCGAACTAGTAATTGAAGTTGAATCTTTTGGTGAGCTGTACAAGTTTCCCCAAATTTTGTTTTAGGTGCATAATAATAAAACAAAATTCGGCAACTGAATATGTATGAGGTATAGTAAAACAAATATAACATTGTTTATTTCGGGTGGACAGTCGATATTAGCTCCCCTCGGTATTGGAAGTTGACAAACTAGTTCCCTCGGCTTCGCCTCGGGAACTAGTTTGTCAACTTCCAATACCTCGGGGAGCGAATATCGACTGTCCACCCTCAAACCATGTTATATTTGTATAATACCTCATCCACAGATTCTGTGTGTGTCTTGATTGGCCGAGAGCGAGTCGCATGTTACTTTCTAATTTTGCTATCTTTCTGTGCACGGCCAAAAGTACTATGCGCATAGCAACCAAAGTACTATACCATTAGCAACCAAAGTACTATTTCCACGGCGCGGTATTTGTGTGCAAATGCATGCTGGTGTGTGCGTTGCGCGTTGCGCGTTGTGCGTAACGCGTATTATTCCAAAGAGAGCGCGCCGCAGACTTGGGTTCAAACATTTCGCGAAGGGGTAGTTTTTAAGAGAGAAATACATTTTCCACCAATTTTTGTATTGAAATTGAAGTTTATTTCAACTGTGTTCAGATTTAAATAATTTAAAATATTAAAATCAAGCAGAATCTGTGGTTGAAGTGTTATAAAACAAATATTGAATGCTTTATCTCGTGGTGAAGTAAAACTAGCCTCCCTCGGTGATCCATGGACCATTCTATTTTCCCTCGGCTTCGCCTCGGGAAAATAGAATGGTCCATGGATCACCTCGGGAGGCTAGTCTTACTACTCCACTCGAAGCATTCAATATTTGTATAATATTTCAGGCGTCGGGTAATGCCTCGACTACAGCATTATACAGGGTGTTTTAAAAAAAAAAGGAAACCGAGCTTATTTTGTTGATTTCTCGGGTATGACTAATTATTTAGGAATATGGTAACTACCATCTGTTACATAACCATGTCTTCTTTTTCTTGACACCACAAACTCCATTTCGTTGCTTTGCATTATGCCCCAAATTAAAGGTAACAGACTATGCAAGCGTAGTGAAAGCTTATCCTAGATTAGTTGGTCTCGACCGCGGCCAAGCTGGCAGTCATCCGAGTCAAAGGGGCCAAGGTTAATGCAAGTGTAATTCACAAGACAACTGACAATCAGTCACGGTCAGTCGGGTATTGAATGTCTCGACTATACAGCATTAAAGCAGATCACTCTCCTTTGACGAGCTTACCCGTGTGCGAAAACGAAGATGCGGTGCCGTCGATCGCCTTGAACGAAGGGTACAAACTGCTGGTTGTACTACTCTGAGATGTTGGCTTTCCACTCAAAGAAATGGCTGCAAAAATATGAACAATAAATAAATAAACAACGATAAGAAAAAAAAGTCCCCCCCCCAAAAAAAAAGAGAGGACACTTTCACAAAGAATACTGCCCTGGATTAAACGTAACTTGGGAAATGGAAGACTGTAGTAGCCTATGGATAGGGAGATGAACAACGGCTTAAAAGAGAGACAAAGAAATCCACTGTCTTTTAGTTTATACGGAAAAAAGTATTATAACCCTCCTTTTTTGTGACATGGAATTACAAGGAAAGGGCCGCATATATTCAGAGCACGATTCCTACGTCGTCTGCTAAATTTTTGAGGACCATTAACATTTTGTATACCTGAAATTCCTTCGCGCGATTACACAAAAACGCAAATTTTCAACGTAGGAATATTTCGTCACGGTTTTCACGAAGAGGCGAATTTAGTATTTCACCGTCTGAACAAACATTCGAGATAAACGCATTTAAAGTTGGTCCTTTTTTTTCATTTGACGCTTGAGTGAGTACGCGCAGATTTCGCCCTACTGCGGGCTGAGTCAATGCATTTTTTGTACAGTACCCGCATACTCTGCCTCACTGCGCGTGCGCCTTGAAATTCGCCCCTTCGTGAAAACGTTTAATTGCACGCGCCTGAAATTCGCCCCTTCGTAATAACGCGTTATTGTTAATTTAGTAAAAAATATTAATACCACAGAATGTGGAAATTCGCCCCTTCGTGAAAACGCAAAACGGCACTTGTGGCAAATTCGCCCATTCGTTAATTAGGTTACTTATGATTTTAATTATTTTTTTTGAAAGTATAGCCTGACCAGGTTGTAGATATTGATATATTTATTCATTTTCACCAAAAACCAAATTTCGAAAAACAGACGATTTTCATGAAATTCGCCCCTTCGTGAAAACGGTGACGATTTTGTGTATGTTTATGTTATACCTTTATGGCCTTTCACACCAGATACGGTCTTCCGCATTTTCACACCGGTTTAGAAATTTGGCATATGGATAACCTGAACACGCTTGAGAACTCAAAATTGAAGGTGTTCTTTCGTCCAACGTTTGACAAAAATGACTATGTTTCGTATTGTTTCCTAGTCATATTGCGATGGTCTGGGTCGAAGAAAATCCACATAATGTCTCACATTTATTGAGAAAATATTGAAAACCTTCGTGAGTAATAATGTTGGTTGTTGCATAGCCTATTGCCAGCAGTGCAGATAAAGCCTTGGAAGTTAAGGTCGAACTGCCAGCAGTAAGTTCTGGCGCTGCATTAAATGCATTTCAATGATTGATCAGGTTCTACGCCTGTTTCAAACTCGCACACATTATTAGTGATCCACTGTTCATCAACCTCGTCCCCAGGGTGTCGAACAGTACGCGCCCACCACTACCTGCTCTCTCACAGTGGTATTGGATCATTTGCATGTGCAAGATTTTTGAACACGTAATGCAAATGAGGAATAGTCTTGTGCCTGCATGTGCGTTACATTAGCGCTTGGTTTTGTATGCGTGTCTGGGGTAAAAACAGCATCAATTCGTCGCGCCGTGAGTTATGAAAACACGATTTTTTTGGAAGTTAAATGTTACAGTTTGGCCCGCTAATATGCAGTATCACATTTCATATTAATTTAAGCAAACTGGAAAGGAAAAGAGTATTTTTGAGAAGGCGTGGACGTGAAAATTACAATGATCGTGAAAACACGTAATGCACGTTAGAAATAACAACACCAACTATATGATATAAAACCATTACTAACTAGCAAATTGCGGTATCGAATCAGCAGGGTAAAGGAAGAAAGTTTCCTATCCAGGGCTTATTATTGGAAACGAGGAAATAAAGTAAGCACTGGGGTTCCTAGCCTTTTGAAAGCAACGCATTTGAAAAGAAACACGTTTGAATGCCTCATAAAAAGAGCATAAAATGTTGCAACCGGAAACTCATTCGATCTTTAATTACAAGGAAGAAAGTGTCCCCAGTTAAGTGTTCAATGTGTATTGTTTAATCAGTGGCGTAGCCGGGGGGGGGGGCACTTTTATTTCGGTTGTGTAAAATTCAAACGGTTGTGCACTATATGAACCTAGCAACCTGTTGTGTTGTTTCCACAACTTGTGTAAAACATTACACAACTTGTTGATTTTTTTTTACACAACTGGTTGCTAGGTTCATATAGTACACAAACGAAATAACAGGGGGGGGGGGGGGTCGGAGGGGGGGGGGGTCGTGGGAACGTGTCCCCCACTTGAAATTTGCCGCTTGCCAAGGAAGTGTCTTTTTGCAGGATCTGTTTTTGAGGAATGAAACAGCAGAGGAGGGAAAAAGTGAATGAATGGTTGACAAAAATGGCGCCCTCTAGCGTCAAAAGAGGTCAACACCCCCCCCCTTTTTGAATTTGCAGTTCCTGCTGGTATGCTGATACTCCCATGGCCCACCACACTGACAACATCTTGTCTGTGCGCCACTGTCTTTAATACCAGCAAACTTGAAATTGAAAGATTATAATTATGTGAACAAGTGAAGAATAATGAGATATTGGGGTTTTCTGGTAAGCGTTATTTGAGACAAAATTCTAATCGATTTTTTTTCGGGCCGACTTCGTTGAGCCTTCGCCATCCTCCAAGGGATCGCAATAAGCCCATATTAGTTGCCTTTACCTTCTCACCTTTATTTCTGCACTCCCACTGTTGCAGAATGTCTCCCTATAAACTATGAACGCAACAATATCATGTATGACTATGAACTTAGGAGCTTGAATACTACTATTTCAGCGAACCAACAGAGGTGGCAGCAAGTCATTTTTTTACAAGTCCAAGTCAAGTCACAAGTCATTGTTTGCAAGTCCAAGTCAAGTCACAAGTCATTGTTTGCAAGTCCAAGTCAAGTCACAAGTCGTTAGGTCCAGTCACAAGTCAAATCACAAGTCATTAGGTCCAGTCACAAGTCAAGTCACAAGTCATTAGGTCTAGTCACAAGTCAAGTCACAAGTCATTTGGCATGTTTGGTCTAAACATAAGTCAAGTCACAAGTATCTTTGTCCAAGAACACGTCAAGTTGCACATTATTTTGTTCAGCTTTAAAAAAGAACCTGGCGTTAACTTACGAGTTATTTTGAACATGCCTCCTTAATTCCCCTTTTTCAATGTGTTGCAATTACTATTCTTGTAGTTTATCACATATCCGTCGGATATTAGCCCTTTGTATACTTTAATAAATGTACTTTACACTGTAGAAATAAATGCTGAGATGACATGAAAGTATACTAACACCTTTGTTCAATTTTCATGTATACATACTAAACGCCTATACCAATGGGTTAAGCTATCCGGTATTTTACATGCAATTGACAAAGGCATGTTTTCTTTTCATGAAAGGTTCCTTTCAAAGTTTGTTCAACCATTACATTAAGCAAGAGACTTGGTCATTGAAAACTGTAGTTTGTTGTGACAGTCTTATTGAAAACTTTTGAAACTAGTGGGAACTATTCATTTTACTGGATTCAGTCATTGGGGTCTATTTTCTGGAATGAAACTTTCTCGCTGCATCTATAAACTGCATTTATAAACACCTTGAGTGGCCTTTTGGGCCTTGTGATGGGCGACTTCAATTTTTAAAAAATCGAGTAGCGTCTGACTTGGGTTGGTAACAAGTCATTTTTTGCAAGTCCAAGTCAAGTCACAAGTCAAAGCTGGTATTTACAAGTCAAGTCACAAGTCACAAAAATAGCGACTCGAGTCCGACTCAGTCCAAGTAACATGACTCGAGTCAGCAACTCTGCGAACCAACGCATCAACTTACCTCTAAATCCGCAGTGAACGTATTGAAAGCAGCACAGCTGGGTTGCCAAGAACAGAAGACACATATCTCCCACAGAACCCAATCTCCAGTGAAGACGATTTACTTCCTTCAGCATTTTTAATTTGAATTCATTTCATCTATTCCTCAGTGGGTGCAATCTTGAAATGGAGGAACGCCTGTTCAGCTCATTGGCAGATCGCTCCAAATTACCCTAATGGAGATTGATCAATTTTGTATGGCGTCGGCACTTTAGCGTTATTAATTATTAACATGCAATTGCTTGAACAACGAACTTCGTTTAAAGATCTGATACACTCAACCAAAAAAGAAAAGTCCCCCCTCTTCCAACACTGGTCTAACTAAAAAACTACTGGGCACATCTTGCTCAAATTACGACTGATCAGTACAGAATTTCCTTAGCAATCCAGCCATACTCTTTATGTGGCCCAAAACGGTAATATATAATATGTACGAATTTATGCAATTTATGATAAATGATACCAAAAACAGTTGCACTTTTGTATACGTGCATGTTCCGATTCACACTCACCTTGCAAGTCTACAAAAGTGCAACTTTTTTTCGGTACCACTTGTCATGATTTGCATAATTTTGTACACATTATCACTGTTGTCGGCCACACAAAGAAATGGCTGGATTGCTAAGGAATTTCTGCACTGATTAGTCGTAATTTGAGCAAGATGTGCCCAGTAGTTTTCGAGTTACACAAAGAGTATTAGGGGGGGGGGGTACTTTCTTTTTTGATTGAGTGTATTTTACCGAACCTCCAAATTATCGAAGCCATCATACTAACGACGCAGCTTGCTGGCCGAATGCTCTCTCTCAACATTGCAGCTACATGTAATTCGTTCATCATGATCGCGTGCTAGGATGTCCAAGGTTACGGCTCGTTCCGGGAGACTAGTCATCTACATGCAAAATTTAAGTTAACCACTCTTCGTTGATTTTAACAGCTTAATGCGTGTTTAATTATTCCAATGCAGGATAAGGGTTCAAGGCGTGGATCCTTCACACTTTATACCCCTTGTATGTGGCGTCACATCCGAGGACAGGTTTTTGTTCCTCTGGTATTACGCATGATAGTCAAGTGGCTCAGACCAAATTTTTTGACAAGAGCGTGACCGACTGGTCCAAAGCACCAAACCTGGCAGATGGATTCTTATAGACCTAGAGAAGATATTTAGAAGGGGTGACACCGGAAATTCATTTGGGAAGGGTGCCTAATTTGCATTAATCGTAAATAGCTGCCGTGTAATATGTTTATTCCCATCATACTTTTTTGAAAAGTATATTTTTGGGTCTAAGTGAATTATGAGGACATATGAAGGATCTAAAATGGCTACCATCATACCCTCAGGTTGCACGCACTAAACCTTTCCCCAGATATCAACAAAGCGTCTTGCCAAACGTATATTGATGAGCTACAAATTCACAAAGTTGACACATTTACCCTAAAACATCACTATGTGAAAAATCATGTTCACAACAACAGCATCATGATATCTAGCGCCCTCTATTTTTAAAGCGCCTTCTTTTTCACAGCTTTCAAAAATAATCCATCGCAAATATCTATACATATTAAGAGAGTATAAGTTGAGCGCATTAACCTCCCCCCCCCCAGATATCAACAAAACGTCTTGCCAAACCTAAGTATTGATGAGCTTTAATTCACAAATTTGGTACAGTTATACACAACTATGGAAAACCATGTCAACAATTACAGCATCGTGATATTTAGCGCCCTCTATATTTAAAGCGCCCTCTTTTCCACAGCTTTCAAAATAATCCATTGCAAATATCTATACATATTTAGAGAGTACACGTTGAGCGCATTAACCTTTTCCCCCAGATATCAACAAAACGTCTTGCCAAACCTCAGTATTAATGAGCTTTAATTAACAAAATGTGGTACAGTTATACCCTATAACACAACTATGGAAAACCATGTTAACAATTACAACATCATGATATTTAGCGCCCTCTATATTTAAAGCGCACTCTTTTTCACAGCTTTCAAAATAATCCATCGCAAATATCTATACATACTTAGAAGTAGTGGAGGGGGACTTCTTAACACAATTTGACCTTTGGCATAGAAATATGTAAAGGTCACATAAATATGTAAATATGGAAATATGTAGATATAAATATGAATTAATGGGGTTATGAAATTCTGGGCACAGTTTGACCTAATGAATGGATGGGATGAATAGGGAATAGGTGTGGGTATAAGGAACCGGGTACAGTTTGACCAATTCTATGGGAAAGATTGCATAAGGTATGGAAAAAAAAATATATTTTTATGGTACATTTGGATCTTAGCCCGAATATGAGTTTCATACGTTAGTCCCTGTGAACGACCAGCTGGTCGGATCTTTAATCCCCCAACAATAGACGGGAGAGGGCGCGTGCCAAGTCAGCGCACTAGTATTGTTACGAAGTTAATCCGATCGATACAAAAAGTAATTGGATTTCCGAATGCTCGAAAGCAGAAAGCAGCGATAGATGGCAAAAATGAATTTTGCGTTGATCAGACTGAAACGAGTACGATTGTCTATTTGAAGAATTATTTTAAAGTCATTTTTATTGGGTTTATGGGTATTGTGCAACGTTGCGTTTTCCAAGGTATAAACAAACACTCACCGCAGCATACTTGCAGGGTACAGCCTGTGTCAGCCATGGGGGTATATGATAAATCCACGATCCATAATCCATGCGTCTGTACGGAGACCGGTGGTCGATCACCCCTCGATGATCGCACCGATCCTGGAGCAAATAAATAACTCCGTCCGTGCGCCTATATTCCTCTTGTTAATCGATACAATACCAATGGCACTCTTCTACACTGCCACCAGAATCATCCAAGTAAAAATATATGTCTGTGCGCGGTGATCGTAGAAAAGGGAAGGTTTTGGCATCAGCCAGAGCAAATGGTAGTACACATGCACACTACTGTATACATTACGGCCGTCCGATCAGATAGCGCTCAAGTTTTCTTAATCCGTGACGGCTAAATTATCGATTAGGCTCTATAGTCAGCAGATGCGCGTACAATAAGGAATGGATTCAGTGGTTTAAAGCCATAACAAAACGTGCGGGCATGTGGTTTTTAAAGGGAACTACGGCCTGGAAAGTGCCCGATTGAGTGTATCGGAATAACACAATCATCATTGTGCATTTTGTAATATTTCGTACTAGAACGACCCCAAAACCAAGCTAAAGCCTATCCATAGTTAAAAATTCAATCGTAACGTGCTCGTCTTTTTGCGGACGTGTGAGAAACCACTCGGGGGGGGGGGGGGTGTTGAGGAGGTGGGGGGATTGGCGTTCGACGGGAAAAATGGTGCCCCTTTAACGCTGTCTGTATAGGAATGCACCGAACCCTAGTTGTACCTCCGTGCCGGATTTGTTTACAAAATTGAGGATGACTGTTTCATTTATGAGTATTTTACGGGGGTTAATTAGAGGGCGTGTCCAAGCGCTAATTTTATGACTGAGAGTAGGCTTTTCCGATTGATAAGACAACACAAACAAAGAAAAATACAACTGTAGAAAGTATATACGTTATGACATTATTGCTTTATTGACTTTATTATTGCTTTATTAAATCTCTAGTGTTTTTATTTGTCTGTCCCAATGTATTTCTTCGCAATTATATCGTCATTGTAATGTTGACTAGTCTTTAATCGTCACTGTCTTCCTCGCTGACGTCTTCTTCATCTTGATGGAACAATCCGTCAAATTTCATCTGGTGTTTAGGCATAATTCTGCCGAGAGCCTTTTGTACGCTAATGCCCTTATATATTTTTTCTTCGAGATTGTCCACAATATCTTGATGAGTATCGTTATCTTTCAGATGTAGGTAGCTTGACAGAAAATCCCTGTACTTGTCAAAAAAGATTTGCTTGACTGCCCAGAGGGTCTTCCTATCGGCCTTTTCCTTGGCCTGATCTTCACCCATACCCTCGTTGATGTACTTTTCATGTTTTTCGCTCCACATTTCACGAGTCGCTTCTTTGGACTCTTCCAACCAGTCTTGGAAAGTAGCATTGTCTTCTAATTCAGAACTAGACTCATCTTCATCGTCATCTTCTACCTCCGAGTCCGTTTCCGAGCCCGATTCATCCACGTCAGGATGATCAGATTGAATAACCTCAATTTCAGAATCATCGTTAACCCCATTCATTTCAGATTCATCTTCAGCATGAGCGTTTTCGGTATGTCGCCAGAGATTATATCTCCGTCCAAAGCTTTTATCACACTGGTTACAAGCATGGGGTTTGACTGCAGAAAAAGTATTCATGTTGAAGTTATAAAGGCTGATTCACGAATGACAAGAAACGGATGAATTGGTATAATATATATTGTGCCGAGACCTGTCTGTTTGAGCTCATCCTGCTCTTTACCCTGCTCATCCTGCTCTTTACCCTGCTCATCCCGTTCTTTACCCTGCTCATCCTGCTCTTTACCCTGCTCATCCTGTTCTTTACCCTGCTCATCCTGCTCTTTACCCTGCTCATCCTGCTCTTTACCCTGCTCATCCTGCTCTTTACCCTGCTCATCCTGCTCTTTACCCTGCTCATCTTGCTCTTTACCCTGCTCATCCTGCTCTTTACCCTGCTCATCCTGCTCTTTACCCTGCTCATCCTGCTCTTTTCCCTGCTCATCCTGCTCTTTACCCTGCTCATCCTGCTCTTTTCCCTGCTCATCCTGCTCTTTTCCCTGCTCATCCTGCTCTTTACCCTGCTCATCCTGCTCTTTACCCTGCTCATCCTGCTCTTTACCCTGCTCATCCTGCTCTTTTCCCTGCTCATCCTGCTCTTTTCCCTGCTCATCCTGCTCTTTTCCCTGCTCATCCTGCTCTTTACCCTGCTCATCCTGCTCTTTACCCTGCTCATCCTGCTCTTTTCCCTGCTCATCCTGCTCTTTACCCTGCTCATCCTGCTCTTTACCCTGCTCATCCTGCTCTTTACCCTGCTCATCCTGCTCTTTACCCTGCTCATCCTGCTCTTTACCCTGCTCATCCTGCTCTTTACCCTGCTCATCCTGCTCTTTACCCTGCTCATCCTGCTCTTTTCCCTGCTCATCCTACTCTACGGCATAGAGTAGGATGAGCAGGGAAAAGAGCAGGATGAGCAGGGTAAAGAGCAGGATGAGCAGGGAAAAGAGCAGGATGAGCAGGGTAAAGAGCAGGATGAGCAGGGTAAAGAGCAGGATGAGCAGGGTAAAGAGCAGGATGAGCAGGGAAAAGAGCAGGATGAGCAGGGTAAAGAGCAGGATGAGCAGGGTAAAGAGCAGGATGAGCAGGGAAAAGAGCAGGATGAGCAGGGAAAAGAGCAGGATGAGCAGGGAAAAGAGCAGGATGAGCAGGGTAAAGAGCAGGATGAGCAGGGTAAAGAGCAGGATGAGCAGGGTAAAGAGCAGGATGAGCAGGGAAAAGAGCAGGATGAGCAGGGAAAAGAGCAGGATGAGCAGGGTAAAGAGCAGGATGAGCAGGGAAAAGAGCAGGATGAGCAGGGTAAAGAGCAGGATGAGCAGGGTAAAGAGCAGGATGAGCAGGGTAAAGAGCAAGATGAGCAGGGTAAAGAGCAGGATGAGCAGGGTAAAGAGCAGGATGAGCAGGGTAAAGAGCAGGATGAGCAGGGTAAAGAGCAGGATGAGCAGGGTAAAGAACAGGATGAGCAGGGTAAAGAGCAGGATGAGCAGGGTAAAGAACGGGATGAGCAGGGTAAAGAGCAGGATGAGCAGGGTAAAGAGCAGGATGAGCTCAAACAGACAGGTCTCGGCACAATATATATTATACCAATTCATCCGTTTCTTGTCATTCGTGAATCAGCCTTTATAACTTCAACATGAATACTTTTTCTGCAGTCAAACCCCATGCTTGTAACCAGTGTGATAAAAGCTTTGGACGGAGATATAATCTCTGGCGACATACCGAAAACGCTCATGCTGAAGATGAATCTGAAATGAATGGGGTTAACGATGATTCTGAAATTGAGGTTATTCAATCTGATCATCCTGACGTGGATGAATCGGGCTCGGAAACGGACTCGGAGGTAGAAGATGACGATGAAGATGAGTCTAGTTCTGAATTAGAAGACAATGCTACTTTCCAAGACTGGTTGGAAGAGTCCAAAGAAGCGACTCGTGAAATGTGGAGCGAAAAACATGAAAAGTACATCAACGAGGGTATGGGTGAAGATCAGGCCAAGGAAAAGGCCGATAGGAAGACTCTCTGGGCAGTCAAGCAAATCTTTTTTGACAAGTACAGGGATTTTCTGTCAAGCTACCTACATCTGAAAGATAACGATACTCATCAAGATATTGTGGACAATCTCGAAGAAAAAATATATAAGGGCATTAGCGTACAAAAGGCTCTCGGCAGAATTATGCCTAAACACCAGATGAAATTTGACGGATTGTTCCATCAAGATGAAGAAGACGTCAGCGAGGAAGACAGTGACGATTAAAGACTAGTCAACATTACAATGACGATATAATTGCGAAGAAATACATTGGGACAGACAAATAAAAACACTAGAGATTTAATAAAGCAATAATAAAGTCAATAAAGCAATAATGTCATAACGTATATACTTTCTACAGTTGTATTTTTCTTTGTTTGTGTTGTCTTATCAATCGGAAAAGCCTACTCTCAGTCATAAAATTAGCGCTTGGACACGCCCTCTAATTAACCCCCGTAAAATACTCATAAATGAAACAGTCATCCTCAATTTTGTAAACAAATCCGGCACGGAGGTACAACTAGGGTTCGGTGCATTCCTATACAGACAGCGTTAAAGGGGCACCATTTTTCCCGTCGAACGCCAATCCCCCCACCTCCTCAACACCCCCCCCCCCGAGTGGTTTCTCACACGTCCGCAAAAAGACGAGCACGTTACGATTGAATTTTTAACTATGGATAGGCTTTAGCTTGGTTTTGGGGTCGTTCTAGTACGAAATATTACAAAATGCACAATGATGATTGTGTTATTCCGATACACTCAATCGGGCACTTTCCAGGCCGTAGTTCCCTTTAAAAACCACATGCCCGCACGTTTTGTTATGGCTTTAAACCACTGAATCCATTCCTTATTGTACGCGCATCTGCTGACTATAGAGCCTAATCGATAATTTAGCCGTCACGGATTAAGAAAACTTGAGCGCTATCTGATCGGACGGCCGTAATGTATACAGTAGTGTGCATGTGTACTACCATTTGCTCTGGCTGATGCCAAAACCTTCCCTTTTCTACGATCACCGCGCACAGACATATATTTTTACTTGGATGATTCTGGTGGCAGTGTAGAAGAGTGCCATTGGTATTGTATCGATTAACAAGAGGAATATAGGCGCACGGACGGAGTTATTTATTTGCTCCAGGATCGGTGCGATCATCGAGGGGTGATCGACCACCGGTCTCCGTACAGACGCATGGATTATGGATCGTGGATTTATCATATACCCCCATGGCTGACACAGGCTGTACCCTGCAAGTATGCTGCGGTGAGTGTTTGTTTATACCTTGGAAAACGCAACGTTGCACAATACCCATAAACCCAATAAAAATGACTTTAAAATAATTCTTCAAATAGACAATCGTACTCGTTTCAGTCTGATCAACGCAAAATTCATTTTTGCCATCTATCGCTGCTTTCTGCTTTCGAGCATTCGGAAATCCAATTACTTTTTGTATCGATCGGATTAACTTCGTAACAATACTAGTGCGCTGACTTGGCACGCGCCCTCTCCCGTCTATTGTTGGGGGATTAAAGATCCGACCAGCTGGTCGTTCACAGGGACTAACGTATGAAACTCATATTCGGGCTAAGATCCAAATGTACCATAAAAATATATTTTTTTTTCCATACCTTATGCAATCTTTCCCATAGAATTGGTCAAACTGTACCCGGTTCCTTATACCCACACCTATTCCCTATTCATCCCATCCATTCATTAGGTCAAACTGTGCCCAGAATTTCATAACCCCATTAATTCATATTTATATCTACATATTTCCATATTTACATATTTATGTGACCTTTACATATTTCTATGCCAAAGGTCAAATTGTGTTAAGAAGTCCCCCTCCACTACTCTTAGAGAGTATAACCCATTAGCTTATCAACAACGAACAACTCTTCCCAAAGGTAAACATTTATTGAGTTATGGGCAATTGAAAACAAGCGCCGCTCTTTCATTTTGTCCACGGCGACTGATATTTTGACTGCCGCAATAAGAACACGGGCCGAAACTAACATTCGTGAAAAAAAGGCTACAAGTAGAGGGCAGAGACAAAGCAGCACAGTAAACGTCTAAAAAGTTGACCAAACAGTCCTTTTCTGGACTACCATTACTTCCAAAAGGATAAATGACAATTGTTGCAAAACCTAAGAAATAAAAAAGAACCACATAAAGACAGAATGATTAAAACATTTAAGATAGCAAAAACTATACCCTTACCCCAAATCCACTACTTCTGACAAAATAATGACAATTGAGACCGTAGACAGATTTAAAAATCGGTGCTTATTTTGAATTGGCAATAACTCAATAAATATTTACTCTCCGAATATGTATCGATATTTGCAATGTTTTTTGAAGTTGTGAAAATGAGGGAGTTTTTTTTTTTTTTTTAGACACCCTTTGTAATTTCGTCTGAAAGTACATTACATTTTTACATCTTTCCGATATTTGGGTTCATCGAAAATCCAAATCAGTTGAGTACGGTATAAACCGCAAATTCATCGTTGGGTGTCATCACTATGTCCGTTGAGTTGAGATTGTAGAGTCGACACTGCTTGAGACTCTTGCCGAAATCGAAGGAAAAACAGTCGGTTTGCTTTGTGCAGAAATCGGCGCAGGTCGTCAAGGATCTGGCGGTCTTGGTCGACAACGGGTTGGGGTTGTCGATCAGACCCTTCTTGTGCAGCCTCTCAAATTTGGTCGACTTCAGAATGCGAGCTGGGAAGAAATAAAAAGATGGGGAGTGCGAATTAATACAAGTCATACATGTATAATAATGGTACTTGCATTGATTCCTTATTTGAATGCATCTGTTTAGCCATAGTCCGAGCAAGTTGTGGCCTAATGGGTATTACAATGAAGTTAACATGTGCATTTCATGCATGTTTATTTTGTATTCTACATGGATATTTATACAAGCGATGGAGTACCAAAGATTTGTGACAAGCATGCCGATGATGTTTACAATGTTAACTCTTTCTTTGAAACAAATGTCTTCGCAGGAATTTGCTGGGAGCGCCGGGCAGTGCCTCAAATTCAAACTACATAAACACGTTTGGCAAATACATGTAGTTCTTAATAAGACCTTTAATTTGGACGTAGAACGTTTAACAAGTAGGGTTTAATCTTTGTAAAAACAAGTTCGCCAAGCATCCACTTGTATAATTGTGAGGGGCTTCCCAACAGTATTTACGAGCAGTGGATAAATCGGCGTGCTTTTCCAATTTATTAAGTACTTTTTGCATACAATTATACAATTATTCAAGTCAAATAAAAACACTGTGGGGATAGTGAATAGAGTTGGCTAGTCCACTGCCTGGACTGTTCTCGTGCGATTAATCGAGCGTGCGCCCCCGGGCCCCATGCGCCCGACCCGAGCCACTGCATGCGCATACGGCAGACTCGCACACTTCGCTCGTACAACCGCCCTGCAAACTGGACGCTGGGATACTTTGATGAATTCACACTCTAATTGGTTGGATTCTGCGTGACCTGTGACCTGCGCGTCATCACGGTCATGACTATGCAAGGTTTGAAACGGCCGTTAAGACTGACTCATTACTCTTTTATTCCAACTTAGAGATGCTTTTTTGTCATTGAAAAGCGTAATAATTTAGGAAATTCTGTAAAACGTATCTGTGTTGTAAATGTACAATTCCCGTCAATTGCTCAGGCTCCGTTTCGAATCACGAACGGTCGGATTGCATTATGCGACGCTCAAAATTTTGTCCACATGGTCCGCAATGAAACAGAAATCACATCCGGTATGGAACGTGTGCATTTTTATGGGACGTTTTCGGATAGCATTTGCGCACATTGTCTAACTGCGGTCTTGAACAGCTGCAGCCAGATGCTTTATACATAGGTCATAGGCCACTTCTTTCACAAGATTCTGTGAAGCTCATTAGAGTATCCCAGCGTCCTGTTTGCAGGGCGGGGGTACGAGCGAAACTCTCACACCCGCAGTCCAGTTGGTTTGTTCAGTTTTCTCCAGGCGGGTATTTGTTGGAGAGGGCGCCCTACTGGGCCTGCGACCAAAAAAAAAACCGTCCAGAATCTGGACTAGGAGTTGGCAAGCGTACCAAGGTTTTGGAGCAAGCGTGCTCTGTGTTTTGATGGCAAGCTGCCAAGATGAATAGGCAAATATCTTTAAGCACATAGAAAGATAATTTTAATTGTTCGGATAGTTTATCAAGGTATTCACGGCCATTTAATCAAGTTAAACAATGACCAAGGAGAAATAAAATAGCGGCTCAAAATTCATGCCAATGGTCAAATCATCGCTCCAATTGTGGCTGTGTGCGTTGTATGAAAATAACTTGGCAAAATATTGGACGGAATTTCATTTAATGCAAGGTACGTGTTTATCTTGAGGTTTCGTCGTTGTATACAAAAACTTTGCTACATCGCGAATGGACACAAGTCGTCGTGCGGTGAGCAGTGTTTATGTAGCGCGCCCTCTTTGAAGAAAATTAATTGATTACGATTTAAATACGGATTGTCCTCTGCAATTTCCTTAAATAATATATATGTCATTTCTTTCATGGTTCCTCTCAATATTCGAGATTCTTGGGTCAAATATCATGGCAAAATATTGGACGAGATTTATTTTAATGCAAAGTGTTTGTCTTGAGATTTCGTCTTTACAATAACTTTGTTTACATCGCGAATGGACTGAAGTCGGCGCGCAGTGAGCAGTGTTTATATAGCGTGCCCTCTTTTAGAAGAAATTGATGACGATAAAAAAAAACCCGGAGTGTCCTAAAAATGCAATTTCCTGAAATTAATTAAATTAATTCTTTCACGGTTCCTGTCAATTTTCGAGATTCTCGTGTCAATTATGAGGGCAAAATATTGGACGTCAAATATTTGATATTAGAGAGTTCTGAGAGCCATGGAATGGGATAATTGAAGAGATATGGCAATACACATCAGGCCCGGACCTGGGATTCCAATTCAGAGCATTTTGAATGCAATTGGGCCCGAAAGTGGCGCTATTTAGCCACGTTGTGGATGGGTCCGTTGTCAAGATGGCCACCTTTCCACTTTGGGAAACATCACTCGTTTAGGGGTCGTCTTGACAAGACAAGAGAATGCAAGATGACATGTCGATCATCATTTTTCTATGCAGCCTAAATACCTTTGAGAGTTAAGAGTATTCCATGACAAGGGTATAGTGCTCAAGCAATATCTTACAGCACAACATTTGGGACAAATACAGTGCAAATATAGGTACATGTTAAAATGTACACGAATTGTGATTATGAGGAGGGCATGCACCGCGCCCTTGGCATCCCCCGCCCCCAACAATTATTGGAGTGACATGCCTCCCTTCCCTAACCCCCGTTATTGCCATACTCATGACGACAACGATTAGAAAACTCTCTTACGGTCACATGCTCTGATGTTCGTGTGCTCCTCCACGGTCAACTCAGCAATCTGCAGGACCGGCGTTGTCACCCCAGGACTCGACGGATCAATGTCCAGGCTGACGTACCGAGCCATGCGGGGCGTGTCGCACGGGAACTCGGTCACCGTTCCTTGCGAGGACTGGGCCGCGGTGGCCGGCGAGCCGCACGGTCGATTCTCGGCGTAGTTGGCGCTCAGTCCTGCTCGCACCACGGTGCCGAGGAAGCGATTTTGCCCTGGGATGGGTTGAAAGGGGGGGGGGGGAGATTCTTGCGAATTTAGACCTTTCATGAATGACGGAGGAGTGACTCAGTCATGTACATGATTTGTGTATGAGAGGTTTATCCGAGTTTATAATTTACACTTGTTGGTTTATAAAACACAAATGTTACCTCTCCTGCAATGTTTAAACTAGATCTTCCCATTAGATTATAAACCAAATTCCAACCAACTGCGCACTATGGTCCAACTCATACCAGTGACACTTGAGGGGTCTCATTTTTGGAGAGGGCACGTAATGGGCTTTTAACAATAAAAGACTCGTTGCCTTCCCCAAATTCTGAGAGGGACACCCAGGGGGCACAGGCCTCGCCGGGGGAGCTTTAGTTGCACAACTGATTCCGAATGAAATCAATAGGCCAACAAGGCAGGTACAAAACGGACCATTATTTTGTCTCTTTGTAATTAATAAATTACTCATCATCGTGATAATCACGTCTACCTCTTATACCCCACAAGCCTGACTACATCCAAAAATCGCTTGAATATAGTTTAAGACTTTAAAATCACAATAAGTTTGATATCCGTTCACCATCCTGAAATATTCGAATACACTTGTTGTTATATACCTACCACAACAATCCAATCGGATCAGGACCGTGACTTGTCCCAAGCAGTGTTCATTTTGAAGGTCGATTTGCCACCATGGATGCGGGTCGCCGCCAACACCTGAAATAGAAAAACAAAAAGAAGAAGAAAATAAGAGTTATAATTTCGATTCCCCGTTTGGTTCAAAGGATATAGTGAATTGATAATTTACAATAACGCCTACCTGTTTATCTAGGGCGCTGCTGTCGGCTGATTTATTCAAGAATTTGATAGAGTGTGCCAGTATATTATATTTCGGATAGATTTGGGTCTATCTATATCTGTCCACGTGCGCACGATGCGTATACACGGATTACACTTGCGCTAATCTATACCTACAGTATAGGGTTGCATATGCCCAAAATAAAGTTAAAGAGGTTGTGGAATGCTCGAAGACATTTCCGTCATTTTTCGGGTATGTAGCCTAAGGTGTGATGAAATAAAAACGACTATGGTTTCTGTCATGAAATGAATACAAAAGGTACTTTGAGAGCTGTTTTGCAGGTCATGTTTCGACCTGAACGTGCAATTTGTGTGAAAGTCTTCGTTGGGGGCAGCAAACAAAACATAGTAAATCGTGACGTATTAAACAGGACTTCCTATGCAGCGTAGTATAAACGAGTCCTGATATTACGTCACGATTTTTCTGATTTTACGAAGAACCTGTTGATTTCAATATGCGCTCGCCGACCAACAAGTTACTCGATGAATTATAGTTTTATAAACATATAAACGCACATTACAAAAGAATGGGAGTTTGTCATTATGAAATATATGGGTCTACTCTACTATAACAAAATATAAAAAACAAAACGACTTTCAGCATCCCACAACCTCTTTAAATGTAAAAGACTATACAAACGTGGGTCCTAAATCAAACAGGTCTTAGTCGCCTAAGTAGTCATCTAAGTCAGATTTTGGGGCCTAAGGTCTAATTCACAAGGTACAGTCAGTCACGCTCAGTCAGTCAGTTAGTCAGTCACCGTCAACAAGAGGGGAATCAGTCAGTCAGTCCAGTACTAGTCCTCTTGGACCAGCAAGGTCAAATGTGAACGTTCTGGCCTATTACCAATTGTTACTCGGCAAGACTGGCAGGGACCTCCCCACCAGACTCAATGAACACAAAGCCCATGGCAGGAATGGAGACTTCGAGAAATCTTCAATCGTCAAACACTCCTACACCGAGGACCATCCGATCAACTGGAGCCAAGCAGAACTACTCACTAGCATCGACCGCTGGTACCCACGGCGCATCAGAGAAGCCATCGAGATCATCAAGCATAACACTGTTCCCCAAGACATCGGTTCAACATCAGCGACATCTGGCGCCCCATCCTCAAGTCCAAGTCCGATGGGTCTCCTATACCCTAGGACAACTTAGGTTCAGTTCTCGCCTATGGGTCACCTATACCATGAGCTCCTTCCCTTTTGCCCCCTCACTGTGTACTGACACGCCCCAGTGATCATCCAGCATCCCTTAGTCAACTTGCATCCTTCTCAGCTTCACCGGTTTCGAGCTTCACCAGTTTGCATCCTTCTCACGCCTCACCACACCCATCCTTATAACATTGCATCATCGTTGGAATCCCTCATTCTCCTGACGACGGGCAGAGCAACTGTTCGAAACGTTGAGTCCCTCCGGTTCTTTTCAGAACCACACATACTCACAAAAGAGATTTATTCACATGGTGCTACCCCAAACTTATCTTGTCTTAGTATCTTTTCACCATGCAAACCTTCAAATCTCAATTGTTACTCCTCCCAAAAAGCAACCCTCCCTATTCCATTTTGCTCACAATATCATCAAAATATACAGGATGGGTAAATATTAAACTTAAAAATTTTTTTTTGAATCTCACGCCGCAATGAATTGACTCTTTTTGAACCGCATACAAAAACCAAACAACGCAACTACTGATTTATAGCCTGACAAGGCACCAGACTATTCCGTACCTAATTTGCATGCGCAAGATTTTTGAACATGCAAATGATCTTGCGCCGTACGCGTAATTTTTATTCCTAGGAGGGTTAGGGGCAATGTCATGAATAATTCATGTTTATCCATGAGAACGGACAATGACATCAACAGCATTGTTGTTAGTTACTCAACTAGTTACAATACATTAAAGCATTTTAAAGAACGGTTGTCGTCGAGCTACCACACAGTAGCCTAGTGGATAGCGAGGTGAGCTATGGATACAAAGATCCCTGGTTCGAATCCACGTCGTCGCTGCTCATTTTCATCAGCTATTTTTCTATCAGTGAGATAATTTTAAGTTAAGGGGAAAATAGGACGAGAAACTAAGTCTTGCAATGATTCAAAGGAAAAACTGAATTATTCATGACATTGCCCCTAACCCTCCTAGGAAAAAAATTACGTGCGGCGTACCGCTCGCCACCAAAGTAGGAACGAGATTGGTCATAACGTATAGCGTCTAGAATCTTCATGCGCGGAGTTATAATATATTATTATATAACAACACGTGCATCTCAAGTACCGACACAGGAGCTAGACCTAAATAATCACAACCTCACACCCATGCGAAAAGTCACATAATCGGACTAATGGCAACGCATGGTCTTCAACTTCCTTCTCACATTGGGTATTCAATATGTGCGTGCGTTAAAAGATACATGTATATCGATTAACGAAGTTTATGTCCGTAAGTAAATTTCGGATATTTTGGCAAGCAAAACTCATTATGAATAATTAATTAGCACATTCTACCCTCCTATTTTCTCAACGGATTCACACAATTCACGTTGGTGGACTTTTGAGGCCCCAAAAACGCACATGATTAAAATCGACGCGCGCGCTGACCAGAGACCGGAGTAATTTTTTTTTTGGCCTTACATCGCGAATGGACTGAAGTCGGCGCGCGGTGAGCAGTGTTCATATAGCGTGCCCTCTTTTAGAAGCAAATTGATGACGAAAAAAAAAGTGTCCTAAAAATGCATTTTCCTGAAATTAATTAAATTAATTCTTTCACGGTACCTGTCAATTTTCGATATTCTTGTGTCAATGAGAGCAAAATATTGGACGTCAAATATTTTATATTAGAGAGTTCTGAGAGCCATGGAATGGGATAATTGAAGAGATATGGCAATACACCTCTGGCCCGGACTTGGGACTTCAAATTCAGAGCATTTTGAATGCAATTGGGCCCGAAAGTGGCGCTATTTAGCCACGTTGTGGATGGGTCCGTTGTCAAGATGGCCACCTTTCCACTTTGGGAAATATCACTCATTTTAGGGGTCGTCTTGACGCCTCAACAGCATTATAACAACAGAGAAATTATTGTCCTCTCTCTATGTTATAACAGAGCAATTATCCGCTCCGTTTAAGAACTTACTCGTGTGTGCGAACGTAGATGGAATTCCATCGATCGCCTTGTACGAAGGCCAGAGACTGCCCTGCACTGTACTCTGTGATGTTGGCTTTCCACTCAAAGAAATGGCTGCAAAAAAATAAACGTGTAATTAATTTCAAACAATATACAGGCGCGGATCCGGAGGGGGGGGGGGGGGTCAAACCCCCCCAGCTCTGTAAAAAAATAAAATCATACAAATTCCTAAAAAATATGTCGAACCCCCCTGTGACACCCCCCCCCAAAAAAAATTAAACTGGTATAATGTCCGCCAGTTCAAAATACGGTACGCCATTCTGCAATCTAGTGTTAATAATCGTGGAATTTGAACAGCGCCCCCTATTGAAATATGGTACCAGCCCTAAGATAAATGCTGCCCTAAAAAGAGAGTATGTTGGGTTAAACGTCATTTGTGGGATGGTATGGACAATTGTAGTAGCCTAGTACATAGTGTTGTACATATGTGGATAGAAAGGTTTGAACAACAGCTTAAAGGTTAGACGTAGAAACCCACTGTCTTTCAGTGTTGTCGTCGAGGCCACAACCCCCGAGGCCGAGGCCAAGGCCGAGGCCACAACCTCCGAGGCCAAGGCCGAGGCCGAGGCCACAACCCCGAGGCCAAGGCCAAGGCCGAGGCCAAGGCCGAGGCCGAGGCCAGCTATCAAAACACGTAATAAAATATAATCAATAAAACCAGTCTAAGATTATGTTGGAGTTTTAACATCTTTTTAGTTGAATTCACTGAGTTTTGGAGTGCCTGGCTTACAAATTTACAGCTTGCAATGGGTTTCCTCTTGTAGGGAGTCCGGCGAATTTTATCTTTTGAAGAAAGAAATCTCAAGTGTTGTATCACTGAAAGCAAATTACACAACAAAATCAATGGCGTTTGAATCAGGCTCATAGGTGTTTGCCCTTTGGCCAAATTTTGAGTTTCTATTCTGTAAGAGTTACATTATTTACTTTTAGTATGTTTTATAAATCTTATTTTCAAAACCTATCAAAATGCTTAATATCATAGGAATCCCCATTAAATAAACAACAACTTGATTTTTCAATCAGGTTGTTACCACTCATAACCAAAAGGTTACGACCCCCCCTCCCCGACCTTCGCACTGTCCAGGCGCGCGCCGAGCAAACACCGCGATGCGACCAGACAATGCCAGACGGCCCGCCGTTACGCACGGGCAAAGCATAGTTCCGATCCCGCTCCACACAACGGTATAAGTGTCCACGCATTATCACGGTACCAGACAAAGTCTGGCAATGGCCAATCCCGCTCCAAACAACACGGCAACACGGAACATGCGTGCATGATATTACTCAGTTCATCAAAATTAATTAGAATAGAAAACACATCAAAATGGGCGGCCTCGAGCCGGCCTCGACCGATTCGCCGAGGCCGGAAGGCTCCGAGGCCAAGGCCAAGGCCGAGGCCTTGCACCTCCGAGGCCAAGGCCGAGGCCAAGGCCATGAAAATCGGCCTCGAGGCCGGCCTCGAGGCCGAATTACGTGACAATTCAGTAGGCCTATGGGAAATCATGTCCCACAATTACGAAAGCCCTGTAGTGCCATCAAGTATATATTTTGTCCAAGTTCGATCGTTTTTATGAGTTATATATTTCGCCAAGTTCGTTTTTATGAGTTATGTATTTCGCCAAGTTCGTTTTTATGAGTTATATATTTCGCCAAGTTCGTTTTTATGAGTTATATATTTCGCCAAGTTCGTTTTTATGAGTTATGTATTTCGCCAAGTTCGTTTTTATGAGTTATATATTTCGCCAAGTTCGTTTTTATGAGTTATATATTTCGCCAAGTTCGTTTTTATGAGTTATATATTTCGCCAGGTTCGTTTTTATGAGATACATTTTGTCCAAGTTCGTTTTTATGAGTTATATATTTCGCCAAGTTCGTTTTTATGAGTTATATATTTCGCCAAGTTCGTTTTTATGAGATACATTTTGTCCAAGATCGTTTTTATGAGTTATAAATTTCCCAAAGTTCGTTTTTATGAGATACATTTTGTCCAAGTTCGTTTTTATGAGTTATATTTTACGGAGTTACGGAGTTTTATGAAGTTACGGAGCCCCTAAAGTGACATCCAAAATTATTTTTTTATCTCGTGCGCACGACACAGTATCTCGTGCGCACGAGATAATTATCACGTGCACACACATATATCTCGTGCGCACGACATATGTCTCGTGCGCACGACATATATCTCGTGCGCACGAGATAATAATAAGTATTAACGGAGCTTGCTGCACGTGCAGCGGACGAGTTTGTGTGTAACGAAAGCAGCGTGTCAGTTACGGAGCCCCTAAAGGGACATCCAAAAAAAATTTTACCTCTTGCGCACGACATAATTATCTCGTGAGCACGACATATTTCTCGTGCGCATGAGATAATTATGTCGTGCGCACGAGATATATGTGTGCACGAGATAATTATGTCGTGCGCACGAGATACTATGTCGTGCGCACGAGATAAAAAAATAATTTTGGATGTCACTTTAGGGGCACCGTAACTTCATAAAACTCCGTAACTCCGTAAAATATAACTCATAAAAACGAACTTGGACAAAATGTATCTCATAAAAACGAACTTTGGGAAATATATAACTCATAAAAACGAACTTGGACAAAATGTATCTCATAAAAACGAACTTGGCGAAATATATAACTCATAAAAACGAACTTGGCGAAATATATAACTCATAAAAACGAACCTGGCGAAATATATAACTCATAAAAACGAACTTGGCGAAATATATAACTCATAAAAACGAACTTGGACAAAATGTATCTCATAATAACGAACTTGGCGAAATATATAACTCATAAAAACGAACTTTCGCACGGTAATTACACGCAAACCGCCGAAATTTCAAGGTGTCATTGTGGATACGTTTGTGCTGTACTTTTTAACGCTATTCCTAACTATCCCCACATCATGAAAAACGCGTTGTAGAGCCCCAAAGGACGCATTCCGGACGTAAGTGTCCCTTTAAATTAGGTGTTCAGGGTTTATGCCGGGAAAACTATCGATATTGAGCGACTTTATATTAACCATGTATGATTAGAGAGAACACACGTCTCATCTCCAATGGTTTTTCAAAAGTTCTATCATTTGAGAAAAAAATTGCTTCCCCTGTCAAAAACAATTTCGGGATGATTTCGTCAACCCTTCTCCTTCCTCCATGGGACAAGACGCGTACGGGATCGCTATACGTCCATGACACGACTCTCTTCTGCCCCTCGCTTTTATATGCCAAAAAACAAGGATTTAACAACCAAAATTATGTTTTAAGTGGTCTTTCTTTTCCCTCGACCTATCGTTATTACAAGACGTAGGCCTATAGTTAAAAACACATAGTTGTTTCGTGCATTACTATGAACGTGAACAAAAGCGAACCAATCTATGAACTTACCTCTAAATCCGCAGTGAACGTATTGAAGGCAGCACAGCTGGGTTACCAAGAACAGAAGACACATATCTCCCACAGAACCCAATATCCAGTGAAGACGATTTCCTTTCTTCAGCATTTTGAATTTGTATTCATTTCATCTATTCCTCAGTGGGTGCAATCTTGAAATGAAGGCAGGTTTAATAGCAGATCGCTCCAATTCACCCTAATGGAACTAATCAATTTTATGGCGTTGGCACTTTCGCGTCGGAACAGTTGCCTTGGCAACGAACTCCGTTTTATGAGGCATTTACTGAGAGATCTAACATTTACCGAATTCCCAATTACCCGAGCTATCAAACTAACGACGCAAGGATTGACGGGTGAATAGTTCTTCACGACATTGTCGCTATTTTCATTACTTCAAAAACATAAGCAGCACGTTGACGATTGAAAAATTAATTATTATTTTTTAACCTGTGGTACAACTCAGCCATCCAATTATCGATTCTAAGCCTACACACAGAGTCGATCGAAGATCAGGACTTTCGTTCATCATGATGCTAATTGCATATTAGTGTGTTCAAGGTTACGGATCCTTAAAGGGAATGTACAACATTGGCTTTTGCTGCAATTTTCAGAAATAAGTGCATTTGGAGGATTTATATGTTTTAGCATTATTGTAAAACTGACTGGTTTCACATTTTTGGCTTGTAGATGCCGGAAAAACCACGAAAACCAATTACATTCTTGTAGTCTGGTTCCCTGACCCCGCTTAAGATGAAATGGAGCAATTTATAGACTTTGGGGAATTGTATGGCAAGAGTATCAATTTAGCTGGCTTGTACCCGTTCACAGGTGTGTAATCAAATGCAAAGAGAATGTGGAACAACTAAATATAAGAAATATGGAGTAGGTTTTGAAAATAGCCAGTTTTCTCCAGCGCTGGTCGGCCGATCAGCGTTGGAAAAATACAATTTTTCTTGAAAATGTCAGCACACCACGAGCCACAATGCTACAGGATGCTTTAGACTGTCATTCCCTAAACAATCCAGTAAGGTATTTCATGATAATTGGATCGTTTCGTTTTTTGATGTTTGCAAATGTTGTATCTTCCCTTTAATAAGGAGGCTAGACTTATAAATACAAATTAAAACAATTAAACACAACATAACATTCACATTAACCACTCAGTTGCTATTACAAGCGTAATGTTAAATGTTCAAGTGCAGGGATAGTCTTGCCTCAAGACGTGCGTGGATCTTTTCCCTTTTAATAGACCCCTTGCATCGGACGTCAAGGGTGGGCCTTTGTTCCTCTGAATTACAACGCATGAGTAGATGCATTATACTTCATTGCCATTGGTTTGAATGACAAAACCCTTCCCTAGGGAGGGCGCACCGTACAATGGGTCTATTATGATCATGCGCACGATTCAGTGAACGATAACGTACGCCTTGAACCAAGATTAGACTAATAAAATAAAAACAGGGTAAAACCGTTTTGAACCACTCGCAAGTGTAAATTACAGAGATCCAGCAAACACAGTCGATTAGTATACACAGAGTGAATGTTTATGAGTGCAATAGTGGGAATATTTTCATAAGTTGAAAGATTGAATGTTTCATTCAACGAGGCGAAGCCGAGTTGAATGAAACATTCCATCTTTCAACAAATGAAAATATTCTCACCATTGCACGAATGCAAAAGTTCATTTTTGTTTCATATAATATTCTCTGTCATTCGATTGGAGTATAAAACTTTAAGAACAAACAAAACTCACAAAATGGTATCATATCCATCACTTTTTCAGCTTGTTCAAGGCTAACAATTGGTTTAAAAGTCACATCATTGACAATAATAAACATTAGCGTAAGTTGTTAAACAATGCAAAAAAAATCATCAAGGCAACTGCATCAACTTCAAAGCGAGTTTTCTACTGCTATGACCCATGCTATGGTCTAAATAGCGCTAAGATCGTATAGCGCCGGGCCGCGGCTGCGGGTATTAGCGTGCGTGCGGCGTGCAATAGATCAGAAGGGATAGGGCGAAAATGCACGGTGAATGGAACCAAAAATACACGGTAATGACGTGGGCCGTGCAATGGTTCGATTAGTGAATGCCGAGTGGCCTACAACCATCCAATCAGATGATAAGGATTTACTTGGGTGTTAAATAAAACTTACTATTTAACCGACCTACAGATCCTTGTCATTTGATTGGTGGAACTCACATCACGTGACATTCGTTATTGCTCCCATTCACGCCGCGGCTCAAAAAGTATCATACTACACATGAATAAATCCCCGTCATCTGATTGGTTGATCGATGATCACATGCCATTGAATTATTCGTCCCAACCATTGATCTCCATATACCATCTATCATAATGCTACAGAATTTGTACTTGTATTGGTGTCACCTCCTGAACCTTTGATGCTAAGGTGTCGAACACTTGTTGGGAAAATTCGGGTTGTCCGTCGATTCCGGAAAACCATCTGTGTGAGTAGAACGAAAACGAAGAAATGCTTGACTCGATCGCTCCTGGTAAGTACAATACCGCAGAGTTGTAACGAGTCACTGATTTTTGTGACTCGAGTCGAGTCGAGTCATTTTAAAGAAGTGACTCGAGTCGAGTCGAGTCATTAGGTCAACAAGGTCGAGTCGAGTCGAGTCGAGTCACAGAGTGTGGTCGAGTCGAGTCGAGTCGAGTCAAGTATTTAGCTCGAGTCAATTCGAGTCACAAATATTTGAACACTTAATTACAATAAAAAGCAACAAACACAAGAGAGAAAGAATACAAGGCACCAGTCTATTACGGAAATCCAAAGACATAAAGTATGCTGTATGGTACCCAACCAACAGTTTCCATTGCTAGCTCACGTCACAGATAAGAAGATGTGAAACTTCGGTTATATAACTGGTTTGGCTTCGGGTCTAGATTTTGTTGTTCGCTGATCGCTGAAAACGTTAAAACCTAATTGCATTATACAAAACTGTTTCTGATTATTTAAAGGTGGGTCCGTCCGTATCCATTTTTTTGTGTGAAATCGGGACATGAATTTAGCCAGCGTTCCACTAAGAACTTCAAAATCGCCCGAAACCAATGATGAAACCACGGATTGAGAAATGCGTTTTAAGTCTGGTTCCGGGTTTAGCATTACATGCTATAGAACCACAAGGTGGGAGTCCGCGACACGGTGTATGTTTGTTGTTTCATTATGGAGGAAGGAAACAGACTGCCGCTGTATATAAACGTACATTATTCGCGAACATTAACGTGACGTGAACAAAAACTGGCAACGCGAACGGCGCAGCGTAAGTCATTGCAAATATTTTTCGCAAGTAAGTTTTGCTTTTATTTTGGGACTCGAGTCTTATTAGCCTTCCTCAAGTCGAGTCGAGTCATTCTGATGAGGGACTCGAGTCGAGTCGAGTCATTTGCTCGCAGTGACTCGAGTCGAGTCGAGTCATTTACCCGTCGGGACTCGAGTCGACTGCAACTTGTAACTCAAAGCCCCAAAAGGTATCTTGTATGTACTTGATATAATAGTGGGACAGGAAACGAACCGGCGACTGGTCATTCCTTTTAGTAATGTTTTAGGGATAATAAGTAGTTCATCCAGCGGGTCCCATTTTTTTCACAGTCTGTCAATATCTCTCCCATCTATCGGAATTCATTTGTAAACATTTTCCAGCCTGCCTGTTTATTTCATCCAGCCTATAACGTTTTACCATGTACTTCATAATTCGGTTCTTAAAATGGGGAATTTTAAAGATTACATTTTGGTTACATTTACCAGCAGCTCTTCTTGCTTTATAATACATTTGATAATGGAAAGTGCGCGGTAGAAATGCCATGATTGCCATTTTTCCTTGGAATACGAACACTTGAAAATCGAAAATCATCATTACCTTCTTAAAGTTCTCGGGTGAGGAAGGCGGTAATGCTTGCGGACAAACTCGTATGCCTTCGGAGAGTAAATATACAATGTGGTCGCAAATTCGCGCACGTCGTCTGACAATTTCTCTCGGCGTTGATCAGATGGGCCACACGTGTCTAGCTGAAGTTCTATTTAAAATACAAATAAATATTTGAAATAAAAACTTCCTACACACCTTTCAATGAATGTTTTTATAGGTGCTGGAATAAGATTTTGAGACATGCCTAAATGCGATAACATTCATGTGAGCCTTATGAAAATAAGTATTGCTACTAAATGAACAGTCCAGACGTTGTGTTCTAAAATGGTATATATCAGTGAAAAGAAGATTTTGAACGTACTGGAGTAGGTTTCTGTAAATAACTTCTTCTGGTCTTCGCTGATGAGCTTCAATTCCACCAACTCCTCGCTCAAAGATGTGATGGATTTCTCTCTCCTCTTGAGTCGTTTTTTCGTGGCACTCAGCTCCTGTTTCGTGGCCTTCAATTTGCTCTTTAGGTCGTTGATTTCCCTCACCAAATCAACCTCCTTTGTATAGCCGTGTTCCTTCATTTGGGAAAAGGTATTGATTTAATATCACCTTTTTGAAATGTATAGGCCTACATATTTATTAATTAAAGCCGGTGGTATCCAGTTATTTTTCTTTAAGATTATCGCAAAATACAGAAGGGGAATTCGAAACAGTGCTCTCTCTGAAATGCAAATTTCAGCAGTGAAGGATTATTTTGAACAGCCAGAGATGATTTGACTACTATTGGTATAATTTATATATATATATATATTCGCTAAGTTTTTGCACACAAACAAATTGCTAACAACATTGCGTTGGGTGGGGTATGTCACTTACTTGTTTGATATTCATATTTAGTTGCTGCAGTGTAGGTGGCGCTCTGGGTGGTGGGGCATCGGCCACGATGGAAGTTAATGTGCCTCGTGCTGCCGGAGCCTTTAATTTCAAAAGGTATCAGTCATGAATTTAATTATATACTTATACAAAAATACATATTCGTATTGTAAAAAAGGCGTTTCCATATACTGGAGTGATAACCTTTTTCTGTGCTCCACGGAAGTGAAAATAATTCCAAAGATTATTTCAATGTGTGGAATGTGAATTACCGTGTTTGTTTCATTTAACGGAAACAATGTCGGCTCTGCCCCTCGCTTCAGTCTCTTCTTCTTCTCTCCACTGAAGAAACATTCTGGCTCAAAGTGATTGGAGCACAGGTAGCTGCAACTTGACTGCCACAACTTTTTGGTTTTTGGATCCATGCGTCTGACGCGCACAAACCACCTCTTTCGTTGTGATTTATCTTGGGGAAATCTGGGGGGAAAATAACTTTAAAGAGCCACTTTCCGCAAAATGTGTCGAATCGGCCTAGGATTTTTTTTTACTATCGTTACAATTCAAAGGTGTTTTTAGAATTACAAATTAATGAGCACAACTAATTAAACCCCAGGTATGTGTGTTCTCGGAATGATAAACCTTCGGACTATCAAGTATTACTCATTCGGACTGCTCCAGCCAGTCGGCGGTATGAGGACGGCATCGTTACATTTCAATTCAAAACTCACATTTATTTCAATTCCAAAATGAGAAATACAAGCATTTATAATACTAGGCCTTAATAGAGTTTGTCAACAACAAAAAAACGAAAAAGGCGAAAATATAAATATAGGTAGCCCATGGAGGCATCTTTGGGAAGGCTAGGCTTGTGGCGAGATACCTTTGACGGACAAACACAAAACAGTTTGATTAAACAAGTTTGAGGCCTAAAAATCATGTAGGCTAAATGATGTAACGTGGCCGGGGCTTACAATTTAAATTATAATTATTATTAATAAAGAAACATTTTTTTTAAAGAGCGACTTACTTGTGAAAGGATATTCCTCTTTCCCGACTCAATTTTCCATCCTTCTCCGGGCATTTTACTGCTGCGCACACCTTAACCATTATTCTTTCCTATTTTATCTAATTCAGGTGTGTAATCCAATTATTTTTTCAAGATTTTGACAATTGAAAGAAAAAACAGCTCCACGTGTTTAGAAACTCCGTTTGAAAGTGCACACAACGCAGATGCTTGACGATCGTTCTTTACCCTTTTCAAAAAACGCGCGTGCGGACGCACGTTCGTACGCGATGTCGATGTCCTATCCGGAGATCAATGGTCCCAACGCACAACGCGCGCTCGGCGCGCGGCGCACAGTGCAATGGAAGTTCCATTGCACGGTTTCAGTGATGCCGGTGGTGGCGCTGTGACACGAATCTATGTCACAAATTGCGGACATTACGCCGTTTGTTCTCCTAACAGAAGATGACATACATTTATCAGAACTCGTAGGTGATGATGACGCTGCTAACTCAAAGAAGCAAATAAAATATGCTGTCAAACGATTAGACAAATTTGCAAAATATACAGGAACATCTTTTAAAGCATTAAACTCATCGACATCCCAGACAACCACCTTATACCGGTCAACTCATCTACCAGAGGCAACAGCCAGAAATTCCTCATCCCACCCACCCGTACAACCCTACTGAAGGGCTCCTTCTTCCCAGACACCCTCCGCCTGTGGAACTCACTGCCCCAGCAAGTTGTTGAGTCACCAACCCTGGATGTCTTCAAGACCAGAGTGAACGGTGTCACCTTCAGATAACCAACCTGTCCCAAAATAGCTGTTTTTTACTTGCACATATTTGTCTTTTTATGCCTCGAGTTATGTCTGCACCTGCTTGTTTGCACTTCAACCAATGTGTGAGTATACTCCAGCGGAGGTTTCTGCACAGTATAGGAAGATGATGATGATGATGATACTGATTCACAACTGAAAAACTTCTTGTCGCGATTGTACTCAGGACTGATTAGAGAAAACGCGGCACACTATATCAGATGACAGGGATTTATTCAGATGTTGTATAAAACAAATAATGAATGTTTCACATTCGTGCAATGGTAAGAATAATTTTTATTCGGTGACAGATGAAATGTTCCATTCCACTTGGTTTCGCCTCTTGAAATGGAACATTTCATCTGTCACCTCATGAAATTATTCTTACCATTGCACTCACAAATATTCATTATTTGTATAACAATAGAAGTTTCACTTTCACTCCTGGTTGTCCATGTCGACCTTTAGAGCTCGGTTATAAGCCTGAAAACAAGACTGTGGCAAGAACGTAAATACTTGGCAATATGTGCCATGTTTATGTCCAGGTTAAAAAAAAACCGCTATCCCTTGCGATATACAGCGAGAGTAAAAAAAGAAAGAAACCCACATGGCAGGACCAATTACTTAATGAACTTTTGCATGTAGCAATTTCAAAATCTAGGATATAAAAGCTCAATAAATAAGCTTTCTTTTAGCACAAGAATCATTCAAATCACTTATGTACTTTTCAAGTAACGGAATTTTGAACACAAACACCCGTTTTAAGTTCTGTCCACGGACCACAAAAAAGGTAAGTGTTCTTTCAGCAAAACGAAAAAAATAGTCTGGCACCATCTCATCAGCAGTTTACAAAGCGGCATTGCCGCGCGACAAAGTCGTCTCGACAAAATCACGAATGCGTAAATAGGCCTTGTAAACTGTTGATGAGAAATGGTGCCAGACTATGTATGCATTCCAAGCCTCACTTTCAATTTTTTTTCAATGTGGCTTACAACATTAGGGTATGTTCTATCACACATTTTAAATTATTCATCAGAGCAGACTGGTATTAATGTGTAATTAACTTTATTGCACTACTTTCATTTCTACTCGCAAGTTCCAAAAATGAAGATTTTACCTCGCTTTCAATGTTCGACTTGTTCAGTAAGCACATCTAAAAAAATATAGCCGAAATTACTACGAATGCAAATAGTAGCTACTACCTTTAAATTTGGACGCTTTAAAGGGAATATACAAACAAACATCAAAAAACAAAACTACCAACTTATTATGAAAAAGCTTACTGGATTGTTAGTGAATGACAGTATAAAGCATCCTGTACAATCATGGCACCTAGTGTACTGTCATTTTCAAGAAAAGTGGTATTTTTGTATCGATTTCCAACGCTGGTCGGCCGACCAGCGTTGGAAAAAACTGGCTTTTTTTTCAAATACTACCCCCAATTTACCATATTTAGTTAGTCTGAATTTGTTTGCCATCGATTACACATCCATGGACGGGTACAAGCCTTCTAGACTGGTTGACCTTACAATTCCCCGACGTCTATAAATTTCAAAAGTTCAATTTATGCGGGGTCAGGGAACCCGACTACAAGAAAATTATTGTTTTTTCTTGGGTTTTTTTAGCATCTACGAACCCAAAACTTCAAACAAGTCAGTGTAACAATATTTGCTATAAAATACTAACCCCCAAATCCATCCATTTCTGAAAATTACAGCAAAAGCAAATGTTGTATATTCCCTTTAACACCGATGTTTTGTCAAATTCTGTCATTTTCAAGCAGAATGGGATTATTCTCGTATGAAAGTATTAAAATTTAGATCTTCTCGATAAAAAGTCAATCGAAAATCCAAATCAGTTGAGTACGGTATAAACCGCGAATTCATCGTTGGGTGTCATCACTATGTCCGTTGAGTTGAGATTGTAGAGTCGACACTGCTTGAGACTCTTGCCGAAATCGAAGGAAAAACAGTCGGTCTCCTTCGTGCAGAAATCGGCGCAGGTCGTCAAGGATCTGGCGGTCTTGGTCGACAACGGGTTGGGGTTGTCGATCAGACCCTTCTTGTGCAGCCTCTCAAATGTGGTCGACTTCAAAATGCGAGCTGGGAAGAAATAAGAACATATATGGTGATTTAAATACCAGCTGTAACTCATAAACGTATAATAATTATATACACATAATATTATAGTTATAAGCCGGCAGATGACGTGCAATGCATAAGCTACTACTTCTCCCAAAGTTTTGTTGATATTAATATCGCACTTTGATTTTTAGCGAAATGCTTCCTTGCAAATTTCTGGACGAGGTTGTTCCGTGTTCCTGCCCTCCCCCATCGGTGTTGTAACGTACGCCATTTTTGCACGCAGCCTTTAGCATAAATATCTCCATAAAAAAAGGTATGCTCAAGCAATATCTTAGAAATATTAACACAACATTTGGGACAAAAACAGTGCAATGTAGGTACATGTAAAATCTATACGAACTGAGATTTGGGGCACTGCAATTGGAAATCTGAGTATCAGACAAAGTTCACGTGTGCAGAGCCACGTCGAACGTCTGATAATTATATCCTAAGTTCCTAACATGCAAATTTAATACAACCCCGCGCGCCATGGAGTTGACTTTAGAAACTATTTGACGTCATTTTGATCAGAAATGTGGACTAAGCGGTTGATTGGTCAATTTGGATGCCATGTTTTAGTAATACAACAGCGGTTTACCGTAGACCCGATAATTATAGAAGTTGCCCGCTGAATGTACAGAATCTCGAGGTCAAGACGCAGTCTTGCTTTGCATAATTAATCACCGAATCTGCTCGCATATCATGTACCTTTGATGTGCAAGGGAACGTATACAATATACGCCATTTGTATCCCCGCCCAAACAAATACTGGGAGGGGCATATGCATGCCCCTCTCTCCCCTCTCCTCGTCCCCGGGATCGCCACCCATGACGACAACGATCAGAAAACTCTCTTACGGGCACATGCTCTGGTTGTGTGCTCCTCCACGGTCAACTCGGCAATCTGCAGGACCGGCGTCGTCACCCCGGGGCTCGACGGATCAATGTCCAGGCTGACGTACCGAGCCATGCGGGGCATGTCGCACGGGAACTCGGTCACCGTACCTTGCGAGGACTGGGCCGCGGTGGCCGGCGAGCCGCACGGTCGATTCTCGGCGTAGTTGGCGCTCAGTCCTGCTCGCACAACGGTGCCGAGGAAACGATTTTGCCCTGGGTTGAAACGGGGGAAGATGAGTGCGATTTTAGACCAATACAGTCGAACCCTGATAAGAAAAGCACTGTTAATACAAGGTACTGCTTATAACAAGCAAAATTTTGGGTCCCAAGTCTTTGTTTTCCCATGTTTTCCAATACTGTTAATACAAGGTACCTGTTATAACAAGGTAATTCGTAAAGTCCCAAGGACTTTGTTATAAAGGTGTTCGACTGTATGCTGTCGGACCAATGGGACGTCGGACCAATAGGTTCTCGGACCGATGGGATGTCGGACCAATGGGACGTCGGACTATTATGGACGTCCCCTAACTTATACAGGGGACAATTGAGGGGTCTCATTTTTTGGAGGGGGCACTCAATGGGCTTTTAACAATAAAAGACTCATTGCCTTCCCCAAATTCTAAGAGGGGCACACAGGGGGCACAGGAGTCTTTATTTACACAACTGATGCCGAATGAAAATAATTAAGAGGCAAAAAAAGGCATGTACAAATCTAGTAACGGACCATTATTTTGTCTCTTTATAGGCTACTCATCATCGTGATAATCACGTCCACCCCTACCCCTCAAAAGCCTGACGACTTGCATCCAAAAACCGCTTGAATATAGTTTAAGACTTTAAAATCGCAATAATTTTGATATCCTTTCACCACCTTGAAATATTCGAATGAGCTCGTTACTATATACTTACCACAGCAATCCAATCGGATCTGGACCGTGATTTGTCCCAAGCAGTGCTCATTTTGAAGGTCGATTTTCCACCATGGATGCGGGTCGCCACCAACGTCTGTAAGAAAAAAAGAAGTCATGCAGTTATTCGATTTCGTGTCTTGTTTAATGGATATAACAACGCCTAACTATCTATCTTTAAGATGGCGGTGTTTCTCTAAGATTATTTTGATAGATTGTGGCAATTCAATAGAGTTCGGAGTCACAATGGTCGAGACCTATAGTTCGAGTCATGAGTCACCTTTTAATATATATTGGAAATAAATCTGGAGGTGTATACTGCTTAAACCTCACAGCTTAAAAATTTCCCTTTTTTAACAGTTTTTCTCCAATTTAATGAATTGGAAATACATGTATATCATGCCAAAAAAAGCTAGGCACCAATGTCTGGAAGGGATAATCTGGTACCAAACACTTGCAAGCTTGCACTTGATGTACGCGATATCAAGTGGGGGTGGTTTCCACAATCAATACAAGGTGAGTAAAAAAAAAACGAAACCCAAATGTCGGGACCATTGTTTTAGTGAAGTTCTGCATGTAGCACTTTCAACATCTAGGATATGAAAGCCCAATTCATAAGGTTTCTTTTAGTACAAGAATCATTCAATTCACTTATGTACTTTTTAAGTTACGGAGTTTTAAACACAACCGCCGTTTCAAGGTTCTGTCCACGGATCACAAAAAGTTCAGTGTTCTTTCAGCAAAACAAAAACAAATCACATATTATTAAGGGTGTGTGTGAATTGTTTTCGTTTTGCTGAAAGAACGCACACCTAATTAGTTCTGAATAGTGTGCGCAATTTCTGAACTGGAGCGCGCCATTTAAAACCACTCCTTAAAGCTGTATAAAGGCCTGCAAAAGCAAACAAGCAAATTTATTTGTTGCAGGACATTATATTCCTTTTAACTCCGTTCGGAAAAGAAAATCCAAATTTTGAAAAAGCACGTAAATACCAACTTTGACCTTTCAAATTCAAAAATCTATACAATCACGCGCTGCATGTTCGTCAGCTTCTCCATAGATGATAATTGCCAAACGTTTTGCATCAAGCAACAAAACCTTTTCGTTGAAAACAACTCTAATGACATCATTAATCATCCTTCTATGTACTGCTTCATGTGTAGAAAGGAAATAGACGAGCGGACGTTTTGCATATTTTATGAACATCGACATAAGAGACACAATCATTAATTGCCTTTGCGCGCCGCATTTTGATAACATTTTCAGTGCCGGGGTCGGGTATTAATTTCTAGCAATGCTACTCAATAATTTAGATATATCAAGGCAGTTTGCGAAAATAATGTACACGTTTCAAAATGTATCACAAACGTATTAACATTCAATATACCTGTTTACATGTAGGCCTACTTTTACATGTCTTTGTTTGTGTTTACTCGACTAAACCACGGATGTCCCCGGTTCGATGCCCCATGAGTTTGTAAGCTGGATAAACACAATCTACAAAGAAATCAACTCAGAAACCTAACCATTTGGACCCAGAGAGGATAGACTCACGGACTCATTGCCTGTCACTGATGAGCTGGGCAGTGCTATTGTATAGGATTACCCCGTAACGCCACATGAGTGGGCTATTGTGTACACAGATGCCCACCAAAGGCCTACAGTGAATAGCCATTCGGAACCGGTTGAATTCATTTTTTTGTGATTTGGGAAAAGCTTGGCTAGGCTTGCCCTGTCTTTTTTATTGCCACTATATGAAGATTTCCATTTTACCTCAAAATGAGTCCTCTGACTACTTTTTTACATCATTATGATGTCATCAAAATATAAAACAACAAACAAACAAAATTCGACGTCCAAAAACGTGAGAAAAATTATGCCAATCCGATTAAGTACCACGTGCATATTTTATTTTGCTTTCCCCTCCCCCACCGGCCCACCAGAATAAGGCTTAACCCTAGTCATGCCACTGACTGTTAATACCAAGTATACAAAATAAATACTATCTTTTAACGTCATATCTTTTTCCGGTTTCTATCGTCGAGGAGGAAGTTGCATTAATGTTTGAAAAAATGTATTTTATTTTTCCCAAGGGATTTTCTCAGCATTAGCGATTTAGGTCGATTTGGGATCTAAAATCGCTTGTAATTTCATACTTGATGACATCAGAATAACGTTACAGTGATATTGAGACCGACGTCTCTTTCAAAAGCGAATAAGTTTTATATTGCTATGAAAAGAGCAATTGAAAAGCAAATTTAGTTTTCTAGGTGAAACTCAAAATAATTTATCTCGGCAAGTCGTCATCTTGATTTCCGTAAGTCAACTTGGCGAGTTATCACTTCTTCACAACTTGTCATGTCAACTTAGGAAAGTTGACATGGCGATGAGATTTATCTGGACAAGCAGACATCTCAATGGAGGAAGTCGAATTAGCGAGAAAATTCATCTCGACAAGTCGTCATCATCTAGAATACGTTAAGTCGACTTGGCGAGATGATTTATCCGGGCAAGTCGTCATCTCGACTTCGGGAAGTCGACTTGGCTAGATAATTCATCTTGACAAGTCGTCATCTCGACTGCTGGAAGTCGACTTGGCTGGATAATTTATCTTGACAAGTCGTCATCTCGATTTCGTGAAGTCGACTTGACGAGATAATGTATGTGATTAAGTCGCCTTGCTCTCCGCTATATGTCAACATGGCGTGATAAATTATCTCAGTATATAAGTAAGTGGATGGCACTCATGGAGCGCCGTAGTTGCGGTAGCACAATGTGGCAAAATCTCTTTCGTGAGTTTGTGTGGTTCTGAAAAGAACCGGAGGATACTTAATGGGCCGGGAAAGGCGTCTAGGCCGACAACTTTAGTGAACATGCCAGGCCTATTTATGCGCATGCATGCATAATTATGAATTGATTAGTAAAAAGACAATTTTTCGTGCACTGAGTTATATCGCCCATATATTTCAGTATTTTGAGGTATCGGGAAAGATTGGATTTCAGTTGTTATATTATTATTAACAGACGAGCTTACTCGTGTGTGCAAACGAAGATGGGATCCCGTCGATCGCCTTGTTAGACGGGTACGAACCGCTGTACGTTGTACTCTGTGATGTTGGCTTTCCACTCAAAGAAATGGCTGCAAATTATAAATAAATAATAAATGGGAAAAAAAAGATAAGAATGAAAGAAAGAAAAACACCTACACCCAAAAGAGAAGGCTTTCACAAAGAATGCTGAACCAAAAAGAGAGCAATGCTGGTGAGACATAACTTGGGTAAATGGTTCAGTAGATTTTGTATATAGTAGCCCAGTAGTAGGTTTGGACAATTATAACAGAGACAAAGAAAACCACTGTCTTTCACTTACGGAGCAAATTATGTTTGTTTGCATGGAATTGTGAGAAAAAACCTTGAACATTACACTAGCGCCGCATATCAGACAAATCAGTACGGGGAATCGGGTCTTACAGTTTCACTACGAGCACAGAGTGACGACGCTGGGGGGGGGGGCATCCCCCAAGTTGTTTCCCAGCCTCCCCCCCCCCCCCCCCCCCCCGCAATTGTTCCCCCTAGGTTTTTTCCCAACACTTTATCTACAAATAGATTAATTGTGTTTATTTTCTTCGCTGTTAATATTCATAACAACGTCAAGATAGAGAGTGAATCATCGATTCTGTGGACAAATTGTGGGCCAATGAAAGCATTACAAACACTGGTACTTTTACTTAGTAGACAAAACACGCCATACGTGCATTTTATACAACCGTATGTGTAGCCAACGTCTTTGTACATTTGTTATACATTTGTTATATACCATTCTGCGGTTTGATACATTTTCTCATTCATAAAAACGACTACACTTCTAAGTTGCTCTAGTGGCTTATTTCCGGACCATTGACTGCCCCCCAAAAATATCTCTTTGCCCCCCCCCTAAAAAAAATTTCCCGCCCCAAATCTTAGGGTCTGGCGCCGCCACTGCGATTACATGACGTATGTGTTCGAACAAACATTTTTCAAAAGAAAGGTACTCAAATCAATACTAGCCATTCAACAGACATTCCTTCGCGCGATAATTCCACAAAAGCGAAAAACTTGTGTATTTTGTGCACGTTTATATTCTAACTTTGGTCTTTCCAAATTTCACTCAAATGACCTGATCATGTTGGACAACTCACAATTAAAGGTGTGCATTCGTCCGACGTTTGCCAACAAATAGTGTTTCTTATTGTTTATTACCCATACTTCGATGGTCTTGATCACAGAAAATTCACTTGTCTTACATTATTTTATGGAGAAATATTGAAAAACCTCATTTGTTTATGTGATATGGTAATTCTATTGGCGTAGCCTATACGTATTTCCAGCAATGAAAAAGCCATCGAAATTTGACAAAACTGGCAACATATTGACTGGCGCCACATGACATTCATTATGAGCGATCAGGTTCTATTACGTTTGTTTGAGATTTACACTCTCTGACGATCAAAGTGCACATTGTGTTTTCCTGTTGGAAGAAACTTTTCAAAAGAAGCATGTGTGACTGGCTCAAATATAAATTGCGTACCCAGAAATTAATTCGCACGGTAATTACACAGACACCGTAATTTTTTAAGAAAATTTTTTGAGCCGATTTTGTCAAGCTTTCGCCTTCCTCCTCCAAGGGATTGTAATAAGTCCATAACAGCTCCCCGTCTTTTTTTCACCTTTATTCATGCATATATCACTCTTCACTCTTCATGTATGAAAAAGTAAGAGATCCGATGTCCAATTGTTTTCAGTGATCTATCTTTTTCATTATCATTAAACAAAGTGAAAAGACGTTAAAAAACACAAGGTTGTTTGAAAGCAACAATTTCATGCATGACTATGAACTTGAACAGTACTAAAAGCGAACCAACGCATCAACTTACCTCTAAATCCGCAGTGAACGTATTGAAGGCAGCACAGCTGGGTTGCCAAGAACAGAAGACACATATCTCCCACAGAACCCAATATCCAGTGAAGACGATTTCCTTCGTTTAGCATTTTGAATTTGTATTCCTTTCATCTATTCCTCAGTGGATGAAAACTTGAAATGGAGGGACGCCTGTACAGCTCAGCACATCGCTCCAGTTAAAAAGGAGATTAATCAATTTTTATGGCTTTGGCACTTTCGAGTTAAATTAATAACGAACAGTTGCCTTGGCAACGAAGTCCGTTTTATGAGGCATTTACCGAGAGATCTAACATTTACCGAACCTCCCAATTACCCAAGCTATCAAACTAACGACGCAAAGCTTGACGGGTGAATGTTTTTTTCTTCACAACATTTCAGCTATTTGTATTACTTCGAAAACATACACAGCACGTTGACGATTGAAAAATTAATTATTATTTTTTTTACCATTGGTACAACTCTGCCATTATTGATTCTGAGCCTACACACAAAGTCGATCGAAGATCAGGACTTTCGTTCATCATGATGCTAATCGCATATTAGTATGTTCAAGGTTATACGGCTCCTTAGCAGGCTAGGATTATGTATACACATTAAAACAATTAAATACAACATCAATTAATCACTCTTTGTGGCTTTAAAAGCTTAACACACGTTGAATGTTCCAGAGTAGGGGATAGTCTTGAAGATTTTTGGCTCAAGACGTGGATCTTTTGCCCTTTAGACCCATCGCATCTGACATCAGATCTGAGGAACGGACATTGTTCCTTCGTATTATGCAAGAATTGCGAATGGTTTTTAATGACAAAACCCTTCCCTAGTGAGGGCGCACCGTGCGAGAGGTCTATTAGTACAATTAGTAGTCCTCATGTATACGATTATGAACGATAACATACGCCTTGAAACAAGATTACAAAATATTCTAAGAAAATAAAAAAAGGTTTATGAAGCACTGGAACGTGAAAATGACAGAAGTCGGCGATCACAGTCGATTAGAACTTAATAATTGAAGTTTCAATTGTGTTGTCCGACTCGACCTTTTGGACTCGGTTAGAGTCCAAAGACCGTTGCAAGAACGTAGGTATATAGCAATGTGTGCAACGGTTTCTGACTAGGTAAAAAACGCTGTCCATTGCAACGAGGTCAAGCGTACAGTACAATACACCTGCTAAGTTCTCACCGCATGACCGCGGGTGCAGCGGCTGCAATTCATATTTTATTCAATCAAATTAAAGTGCGAGAATTACAATAATTTTTGTTCTATTTTTATCTTTCCTTCGGTTTCTTTTGCTATGAGCCACTTGCGGGTTCCCTTGGCTGAGAATTCCATTCATATTAGTTGGCCTTGTTTATGAGGGGAACTATATAAACAGACGTGAATCGAAGATAATTTTGCGCATTCCTACTGGTAAAAAAATACACATTTTGAAATCGTTAACTTTGAGATTTTATTAAAGTTATTATACCACTTTAATAAAAAGGATTTTTCAAGTAATGGTATGAGGAAAATGATGTCGTTATAGCGCCTCATTAAAAAAGAAATGGGAATGGTAAACTGTCTCAGGCGTTAATGTATTATAAATGACAACGTAAAAAGAAAGGCTTCAGTGATCTCGCGTTGGTGAAAATAACGATCCTTGAGTACGGCAGCCTGGCCTATATTTGGGTGACTGAGCGGGCACCAACTGGTCATACAAAATATAGTCACCATTTTAAAATCTTCATTCGTTGGCGTTTTCCTCCTCAAATCGATGTGGTGTTTTTGATTCACGTTAAGTCAGTTGTGTTATGTTTATTTGGGATGAAAACCTCTCTCTTTATCTCTGTCTCTTACTCCGGGCTATTCACGTGTTTCTGAAATTTTACCAAATAATAACCAATGGCTCAACGTGCACATAATAAGCCTAATAATTTTGTTTACCACAAGTTTCTAAGAAACAATCGTATATTTGTTTCTCGAACTAAATTTGTCTTGTTCTTATAATGTGACGCAAAATTAACTTTGAACGCGGGTCCGTGAACATCTCCCTTTTGAATCTTAACTAATCGAAGGTCTAATAATAGTTGCTGCGCCCTCTAGCGGAACAGTCCCAGGATTAACATTATTCACAATTCTTCAATTACGAGGAAAATTTGGCAAATTAGTTTTTCTGTTTCACTCAATTTACCCAAAAGGCTAAAAAATTCCGCTGCCGTTCTCCTCAGTCTTTATTTTGGGTTTTATCACGCTATCACTTGCACCCTTAAAATTAGAATTGCATCGCTCAATTTTTTTTTTTTTTCATTTAGTTATTTATTTATTTCCATCTGACAAGTAGCTTGAAACACATTGCATGCACCAATAAACCCGCCCTGGTCAGTAGCCCACACAATTAAAAATTAAGCACCTTATTACTATTGACGAAGACCTATATTAGGCATCGCGCGTAGCACGATAACTGAAATACATTTTGAAGCTGCCTACTGCTACGCCGTAAGAGCTGGCCTTCACTAGCACTCGAGACGTCTCAACTGCCACATGCGGAGCTGGCCGTCAATGAACAACAGAGGGCGCTCGGACAAGTACTAGTCTGGTTCCCAGACCTGACAATTATTCCCGACGCTCACGTCTTAAATTGTAGGTCAGGCAGCCTCCGTGGCTAAAAATAAACATGACGACATTAATGGCCCTTTTTCAAAGCGCGGCTTCGTTTCCGATTTCGCTTTATCACTTGTAGCTTTTAATGTTCTGATCAAATCTTTAAATAAATCACTTGCTTCGTAATATCATACAGTTATGATAATACAGTTTGATGTTTTTGTAATAACATTGAGTAATGTTGATCTGGAATCTTCAAAATTAGGGAACCAAATAGCACTGTTAGCAGGCGGAGCCGAATGAAGACCGAGTTTTGGAAAATCTCGGTAACGGTCGTCCAATTCAAAATTGTACATGACGCAGCAAAAAGTTCGCCCGTACGATCTGAGTATATTTGATGCACAAAATCGTCGTTGAATTTCAAGTTTTCTAAATGAAAACAGTGAATATTAATTATCAACTCATTTAAAATAAAATTAATAAGCAATTAGCAGTTAATTAAACCTATATTATATACTCGGAAATACTCGGGCGCTATCCGATTGTCGACGAAACGACAGGAATTCGTCCCGTTTTAGTCACGTGACGTAAATTGTAATACATTGTATTCCCGGAGGCTACCTGACCTAAGATTCATCAGGAATAGTCGGAATCTTTTGGTCTGGGAACCAGACTAGGACAAGTACATGGTTCTGGAAGCAGCATTTCTTTAGGCCAAAAAAAAAGTCTCCGGTTTCTGGTATGGAGCTTGCCCAAAAAGTGGTGCGGCGACGCGGCTTTTTTTTTTTTTTTACCTGATTTTTTTGCTTCAAATGTCGGCTGATGACTGCAAATGGTGCCCGACTAAACTTAGTGCAAATATATGGGAGTCCAGAGAGGCCACATAAAGCTTATTCTCGACCATAACCCAATCTAAAAACACGTTAAAAATTGTGCAGCAGCAGGATTCCAGTCAAACCAGTGAGTTTGGCGGTTTTGAGACATCATCTTTCATTGAAAAAAAAAGACTTTTTCATTTTGCAGACGCGCATGGCTACGGCGACGCGCACGCATACCAGAAACCGGAGACTTTTTTTTTTGGCCTTAGCGATCATTTTTATTTTCGTACCTCGGCGCGAGTCGGCGAGGCGGCTACAATGGCTAGCAAAGTTCCCAGCTTTTCAATTTCGTAATTGATATTGACTGGCCGTTTTCGAACAACGGAGGGCGCTCACCCAATGCTTTGGCTCCACTGCTAGGTTCTTTATGTCTATGGTTGTACCGGTAGCGAATTTTTTATTTACACAATAGTACAGGGTACCATTTTTCAGGCGACTTGGATCAAGGTTATAGGATTGTAGAGCGCCGCGTAGCGGCGCCCTACAATCATACAATCCTGTTCGCTCGTACCCCCCGCCCTGCAAACAGGACGCTGGGATACTCTGATGAGCTTCACAGAATCTTGTTAAGGAAGTGGCCTATGACCTATGTATAAAGCATCTGGCTGCAGCTGTTCAAGACCGCATCCGCAGTTAGACAATGTGCGTAATTGCTATCCGAAAACTTGCCTTAGAATTGCGCGCATTCCATACCGGATGTGATTTCTGTTTCATTGCGGACCATGTGGACACAATTTTGAGCGTCGCATAATGCAATCAAACCGTTCGTGATTCAAAACGGAGCCTGAGCGAGTGACAGGGATTGTAAATTTAAAACATATGTAAGTTTTACAGAATTTTCTACATTATTACACTTTTCAACGAAGAAAAAACATCTCTAAACTGGAATAAAAGAGTAATGAATCAGTCTTAAGTTTCAAAACTTGCAGAGTCATGACCTTAATTACGCGCAGGTCACTGGTCACGCAAAATCCAACCAATCAGAGCGTGAATTCATCAGAGTATCCCAGCGTCCTGTTTGCAGGGCGGGGGGTACGAGCGAAACAATCCTGTAACAAGGGCCAAGTTCGCGCAAGGACTATAGTTGACCAATGGTTAAAGGGAATGTACATCATTGGATTTTGCTGTAATTTTCAGAAATGAACTATTTGAGGGGTTAGTATGATAGATTAAATATTGTTACACTGACATGTTTGAAGTTTTGTGTTCGAAAATGTTGGAAAAAACAAAGAGAAACAAAAATGTTCAAGTAGTCTGGTTCCCCGACTCCACTAAAGATAAAATGGACCAATTTATAGATGCCGGAAAATTGTAAGGTAAGGGAACCAGTCTAGCTGGCCTGAACCCGTTCATGAACATGTAACCAATAGCAAAAAAAATTGGGACTGAAAAAAATGGTAAATTTGGAGCAGTAGTTGAAAAATAGTTAGGTTTTTCCAACGGTGGTCGGCCGACCACCGTTGGAAATGTATATACAAAAATACCATTTTCTTGAAAACGACTTCACACCAGGTGCCATAATTTTACAGGATGCTTTAGACTGTCCCTTACCAACATCCTAGTATAGTATTTCATAAAAACGTGGTAGTTTTATTTTTCGATGTTTGCAAATGTTGTATATTCCCTTTAACTAACGTTTGCCCGAACTCTGTCTAGTCGACGGTGGTTGACTACGCTAGTCGACTATTTGGAACCAGCCTACTGGGGTTGGTTGCTTCGCTGGTAACCAATAGCCGTGCGCATTCATAACGCTAGCAGAGAGCCAGGATCCAGAAGTTTTGCGATGACATTTTGACCAGCGTTCGACTAGAGACGTTCGCATGTTGCTATTAGTGCGCAGGCGTAAGGTACGTCACAAATCAACCACTTGTCGACTAATGGTCCTTGCCCGAACTTGGCCCACGCTGTAACTACGCGCGCGCGCGCGTATACTCTCTCCACAATGTGTAAAAGTATATAATTATTGAATTGCAGGGATTGGTCGAGCACCGCTGTTGCCTAGTGGTTAGGCATGCTGGCCAATTATCAGAGGTACCGAGTTCGATTCCTTTCTCTGCTCCTTTCAGATTTTGCTCTTTTTTTTCAACAATTTATAAGTTTTATCTTAGAAACGTTATTTTTCAGTCGGATCCTACTTGTATAGGAGCAATTTGCTTTTTCTTTTCTGATCCGAGACTCTGGAGGATTTTTTGTTTTTAATGGAAATTAAGTCCGAAATCCGTACCAATTTGAAAAATAGTAGCCTCCACTCAAGCCTGGTTTGTATTAACCATGCTCCATAGGAAAGCGCACAAAGTACCCCAGATAGTTGTGTAAAAAAAAATATCGCGTACCGGTACGTAGTTGTGCTACACCGTCATTGGTAGCACTCACTTGTACTTGCGCAGCGTAGACTCACACATTTTCGTATACACCGGCAATCGTGGACCCCCTATTGTCCCAAATCCTCATTCCTTTGTTTGTACTCTTTTTTTAGCAACAGCTCTCATTGGTTTTCGTTGGGTCAATCATGGACGTTTTGTTTGTGCCCCAACAATTTTGTCCTAGGTCCACGATTGCCGGTGTCTACATACACTTTACAGGCGCGGATCCAGGAGAGATAAAAATTTTTTTTTAAAAACCCCAGCTGTGTCAACTTTTTTTTCCCATAGAAATTGATGACAAAAAATGCGAATCCCCCCCCCCCTGCTCTGACACCCATTTTTTGTCCCAATAATGTCTGTCTTTGCACAAAACACGGACAGGGCCACCTTGGTTATAGGGGGGGGGGGGGTATATGTACACTATTCGCTGTGATGCAGTATTAATAATCGTCGTGTTTAAACAGCGCCCCAATTGAAAGTATGGTACGAGCCCCCCCCCCCCCCCCCCATCTCGCCCTCCCCCCTTTTGTCTCCCTGTCTATTGTTTTTCCACGAATTCGTGGAAAGGGCGCGGGTAGACCACAGGTTCTGTTTCAAATCAGTCGTCGTCTTGGCTTCACTGTTATCGGACGGAGTGGCCCCTTTGCCCCCCCCCCCCCGGATCCGTCAGTGGGCTGTCGTCACTGCGTTGCCGTTCCAGTGACCTATAAGCCTTATTTGCATAGTGGTTAATTTTAATATCGGGATTTGCCATTATATTTCATCACCGACGTAATACTCTGCTTGTCGAGACCCTCCGAGTCAATGGGAATTCAGAAGTGGGTAGTTGAGATTATTAGTTAATAAAGCTCTATTTGACGACGGAACAATAAATAGTGTAATGTTGATCATTCTTAAAATGCCATCTCGCCAGCGTTTTGTTTGCACAGCGCCCTCTTGCGACAGCATTAATTCGTCTTCCATAGCGCCTTCATGTGACGGTTATTAACAGGGTGACCGTTTTAGCCGATTTTCGGCTAACTTCGACAGATTTCTGTTAAAATAAACCCAGTTTGACAGAAAATTTGACAGAATGCATTTTTTGGGCACATGTCTGGCAGAATTCTGCAAAAATGGATATTTGACAGAAAAACAGAAAATTTAAAAGAAACAGGTTCATTTGTTTAAAAAATCTTCAACCTTTTCAAACAACCCTTGCATAATGGGACGGTTAGCTGGTCTAGTGCTGAGGTTCACAGGGGGAACCGGACTTTGTCGTGACGCAACTGCATTTTGCCTGAAATTTACGGAATTTCATAACATCTTTATGAGACTTGAGATTGTTTATAACGTAATTTGAAACTTAATTAAGGCAAATAGTACAACATCTGTGTATGTGATTTTAAGTGTTCATAGTGTGTTACAGTGTTCGGGTAATGATTCTGGGAAATTTGGCAATTTTTTGATGAATCTGACAGAATTTTGAATTGCATTTAGCAGAATTTGGCCATGACCTTACGGTCACCCTGGTTATTAATTATCAGTCTCAGCCACAAACGTGCTTGAAGGGAGACTATCCTTGACCCAGCACTCACCCCGCAAAAAGGCCAAATGCCGGCCTGTTATTAAACTGGACAATGACCATTAATAAATGTGAATGCACACAGAGACTTCATTATCGCACTCAAGATTGTCTGTAAACGCAAATACTTTATTACATTCACTATCATTACACCAGAATGCATGGTATATGCAACGATGTACAATGCACAATCCTCACAATTTACATACAAGCATTATACATCATTGGAGAGGGATCGGAACAGATGGAAATGCTTTGGGTTTGCATAATTCATTCTATACAGCGTTAGAATTATTAAAATAAAATCATACTATTAATCTGCACTCTATATTGCCTTATTAAAAAATTGCGACTTTAGGAAGAAGGGCTAGTATTTGTACATCTTGTTTTAACAACTCTTTCTTACAACAAACAATATACTTCAAGAAGTCCCTCAAGCATATATATACATGTTCAAATCCACACTGGAAATCAGGGGCAAATATGAGCAAGTTTCTGGCGAGGACCATTAGCCGACTAGGGTTTGATTCGTGAGTGACGTAACTTACGCTTGCGAGGTAGCAAGGTGCGAACATGTCATCAAAAAAACTATTTGAAACTGGCTCCCTGCTGTGCGTTATAATAATTATGATGATGCGCGCAGCAATTTGCAACCAGCCATGTATTCTAGACTGTTTCCCCCGCCCCCCCCCCAAAAAAAAACCACCATCATCAACAACAACAACAATAACAACAACAACATCGAAGTCCGAAAGACACTGTAAATTTTACTTGAGCCACTCTCAACTGAACATGCTGAATCTGGGTTAAGCATTGGATAGGCATTGAATTGGCAAAGTTGATGACATCACAGGGGAGAGTGGCCCAAGTAAAATGTACACCCTATCATTTTAATTGATTGTATTTCTGGATCTATAGGGATCCACATGGAATGGGGTAAAAAGAAGTGGATTGAGAATTAGTCAGGCTTTATAATATATAACTTCATTGAAGAAAAAAATCATTAAACGGTTTTAATCATTGTTTTTTCTTAATGTCGCACTTTTTTGGCACACTGTACACGTGTTAATCCAATGTAATACTGTTTATTGACAATCGCCATTAAACGCCGCATAAGGCCAAACACATTAAATCCAAAACCGTGCCTAAACATTACAGATCCATAACGAACCCATTTCTTTATTATCTGACCATATTTGATATTGCTATATGACCGCCATGATAAAAAAAAAATACTGAAAGGTTGTTTACCATAATTATACACTAAAGCCCGGTTCATACTTCACGCGAAAGCAAGTGCGAAGCGAAATTCATGTCGTCAACAATGGTGGACGCGCTTCGAACGTATTGTTGACGTCACAAATTTCGCTTCGCTTTCGTTTTCGCGTGAAGTATGAACCGGGCTTTAAATGAAACTCTTGTGATATGAACAGTCTTGCAACAAATTCTTGAATATGCAAAACACGATGACAGTATTTTTGGAGGGTATCATGACAGGAATGTTTCCTTCACAGATATAATCCAGAGGGCTCGATATGTGCCCGCGCGCAGAGATTAGCATAATGGCAAATTAGTCCAGTGAACTATATATTTTAATATCACCGGGTAATATTACCGATCGTGACCCAGCCCGGCGATCAGCGCGATGTGTTAGCAGTGCAAAGTCAGCTGCAGACGGGATTTCCTGACCCAATTCTATACGCTTCCCCTAGGCCGGCTGGCGTCGCCTGACGGATCGTACATGGCTTGTCGAGGGGCAAGGACGCGCACAGCACGGTCAGGTCAGAGCTCTAGTACGTGCTAGAATTATAATATCCAGGGACTATTGTTGCCATAAAAAATATGCATGCGCACAGGGCCAGGGATAACGTCAGTTGTACACATTACTTTATGTAACGAAACTGAACCGTTTTAAGTTCAGTGGGTTCACATTTTGACACAGTATAGTACTTAGTAGGGCCTATACTCGTGAAGAAAATATCCGGCTGATTTAGTTATAAACTTGAATAGCTGATTCGGCTCTTATAACAGTACATTTGATACTGCCGATCATGAAAAGCGAATAACAGTGTGTTGCTGATGTACGATACAGTCCACGACGAGTCCGGGCATAGTACACCCACGAGGCCCCTTCAGTGGGGAAACCTATGTTACTGAGCAACTGCCCTGCGTGATGAATTATCAGAGCAATAGCTGGCACAATGCTTTCGCCATTGAAGGGGGCCTTCGTGATAGAATTGTTAGCGTGCTCGGATTGGTATCTATAATACGCTTGCGGGGGATCATGTTGGACAAAAGGTACCGAAAAACTGGGGACAAACCCGAAAAAACTGTATAATTTGATGGTAAAATTTATGGTAATGTTAATGCATCAGCATGGTCTGGTATTACATCACAGAGGCCTATATGCATTCCATGCATACAATTTGATGAAGCTGAAAATGAAGTCAACAGTTATGATAAAAACATTCCCCCACTCTTTCCATGTCATGGCATGAAGTTTCGAGTAGACCTATAGACTAGTAGGTCTACGTGTGACTGCCTAGACCACTCTAGCTGTCATGACGTGCATGTAAGCCCTATACTCAACCTGTACCTTATTGCAAGAAAAAAACAAATTCCATTGAATGTACGTCACAACTCTTTTCTCTACATTACACTTTACCGACGTCAATCATTTTGCACTCCTTAAAATATATTCCTGCGTTCTCGACATATTAATTCTCGTCACGAATAGTATAAAAAAATATCTGGTTTACTCCTGCACGCAATGTGCCTGGTACGTTTTTAACGTAACAAACAAACTAACCATTATTAATGTCATTAATGTTCTGACAATAATGTTAATTACGCATTAAATGCACCCATACTAAGAACTATAGAAGCAAAAGACATGACCTAAAGGCAGGGGGTCACATCTGAGGTTAACCTTAGCAGGTTTGACTTTGTGCCATTTACAGTAAGGCAGATATAGGTGCAGAAATTGTGCCTTTGATGATGCATACAAGCATGGACACAGTCAGAGTACGTTTTAAGAAAGATGTTTGGCTATAGGGTCATTGCAGATTTGTCCTGTAACAAAATATTGGTAAAATAACGAGCCATGGCGGCCATTTTCAAAATGGCTGCCACCGGCATGTTGAAAGTACTGTACAAAGATGAAGGTGTTGGAAGGCCTATAATATGCCTTCTGTTTTTTTTTGTTTTTTTTTTACATCAACACAGTACCGACAGTGCCTGCATTCCAGTGTAGGCAGAAGTTAGCATTACCTTTTGTTTGAAATCAATGGTGCTCAGTTATCCATGTCTGCAGGGCTGACAGACCACAATTTACATGTTGCAACCACAATGGCAGTGTTCACGTACATAACTTTGACATGCCAACCCATTTTCCTATACACCTCGTACCGTACAAAGGTATATAGGCCATACATGCATTTCAAAAGTGAGATGGGGGCTTAAGCGATTTGATGGAGTTAGTAGGCTGACAACTGGTTAATACTGAACAAGGGTCTAGGTACTAGCAGCCCGGGGATTTATACACGGTTATTTATACAGCAAGTACATGTATATACTGGTACACATCAGCACCAGTTTACTAGCGTTTGCCATGGCACGGTCATGCCAAACATTGAGCGTTGGTTCGAATTCAACTAAGATGGCTGCAGAGTGCATGCAGAGCCATGATACACGAAACGCGATACAAGCTCACACTTATACACTAAATACATAGTACATTTCGTTTCGAACCCTATTGAACTTTCAGCTACGGTGCACTTATGGAAATAGCCTACAACCATGCTATAATAATACAGGCTCTAATAATACTGACATTTTGTTTGGAACATTTCTTTTATCTGTGTTTAATTGTATGAATGCATATCCTAACATGTATGTTATAGTAAAGGTCCCATTATAGTTAAAACACGCCAGTTATACGCACTTAGATTATTCCTCATTTTTTCACTCTTTCGTAAAATGCTAAAATAAAATAAAAAATCAGTTCGAATTAAAAGAAAAACTTAAAACAAAGGTTCACGGGAGCTTAAATTTGGCTTTAACACCATACCATGCTAAATTCAACAAGATCCTGCATAATTCAAATGAACCCTTGATGGTTAGGGTTAATGCTAATTGTTTAGTTCTAAAATCATATGGAGGACCTAATTGAACTTAAAATCAAGTGGTTCCGCCATCGGAAACATTGAATCGAAACATCGAATTTAACACAGTTTTAAAATGACTGAATCCAAAATTCAATAGACCTGAACCCCCGCATCATGACAGTACGGTAGGAGAAGTTTAGTGACACCAACGACTTTTGATAGTATACTGCTTAGTTATCATTTTCAAAGTTCTAAAAATGACAGTAGGCCCATTAGGCCATAGGCCTATCTTATCTCGTTAAATCAACTTTGACCGTTTCAAACTTTTGATTCAAGGAACAGAAACAAGGACATTCTCAATTGAAGCAATTCTCAGAAACTATGAGAATTTTAGCCATCATTAGATAAAGCTGACACAATTATAGGAGGCTATATCTAGTTTTGGAAAATTTTAGTAAATACAAAAGACTTGACCCAAACCAAATAGAGTAATCCTATAATGAGTCAGTCGCATCTCAAACTGGTCCATCATGCAATCAGCAGGCAGTGACTCGACACACAAATGGGTGTTTTTTTGCAAGTCATGGCGTATTATACCCTGCAGGACCATCCGAGACGCCAAAGGGCTCCATGGAACGTTTTTTTTAAACTCACTTCATCAGTACAATTTGTAACACAGCCTAAATTGTTTTCGTTTGAAGCATTTCCCAACTGAATATTCCATCCTAGACTAAAAACTGCAGCAAGGGAAGTTACTATTGAGTGAAACCTAATTTGAAAATACCAACCTGTAATTATATTAATTTTACAAACGAAAAAAGAATTATGTATAAACAACTGTTTACCGCATTTCAATACAATGCTGTTTGACATATGTCAAAAGGAAATTTCACTCTTTAAATTCTAGCAGCTTATAACACTTCATATTATATCTGCAGACCTTTGGTATGTACAATTCCCACAGTTTACCACTAAACGTACTTAATTTTTTATGTGTGAAAAACCAGTCAGTCCTTTTCAGCTCTATCAAAGCGCATAAGATAAAAAAAAGTACAGAAAGTGTCCAGGGTCACCAAACAATGAGTTTCGTTTAAACATATTTGTGCCAAAAATTCTCAGGATAAAAAAACAGGAACTCTATAATTTGGGAGCAATACAAAGGCAAGGTGAATGAAAGGTCAATAATGCCGACCTTCATGTAGCCTACCGGACCGGAAAAAGCGACCAAACCAACGTTGACCGTTTTTGAGTTGACGTTTTAACGGTCTGTTGAACAATACGCTTAAATATTTTTTAAATTGGCCAGGACTGAGTGGAAAGTCGTCGAGTTCAGACAATTCAAGAACAAATTGACGATTATAAAAACTTTAAAGGAACAGGGTTTGTTCAAGACGCCGAAAAAATAATGTACAGAACTTTGCAGATTGCATAGAATAATGTTAAGGAAGTTCGCCCTAATGGGTGAAAGGTGCAACTTCCAAGCACACCAAAAAGGTTTTGATTGTAAAATCTCTGTGACTAATTGCAAACTATTTCTCAAAATGGCGGTTGCATTTTTGTTGATCTTTTATTGATGCATTAATTCTGCACATGTGTATATCCACTGCATCCCATAGGATTGCAGACCAGTATAACTGCCATTCCTAAGTGATAATGAAGCCCACTACCAAAATTACGGAAACTACTCGCAACTCTCCAAGGTATTTATTAAGACACGCATTAAACTAAAGCTTCTTTCATCATCTTTCACTTTTTGTTCAGATTTGTTGGGGTAAAGCCATGAATTTTGGGAGAAAATTCCATCCAAAGATGATCACCCCTAAAAGTAGTCCATTTTGAAAAAGGATACCGAAGCCCATTGCCATTGAGCAATTGTAGGGTCCAATTTCATCCGAATTTTACAAAAATACGAGCTCGCAGTCCTTTTCACGGCTTCCACCCTGATTTTTAACAAACGTTCAAGTTCATGGTCCACAAAATGCTCTAAAACCAGAGAATTTGAGGGCATGCAAATCGGGATATGACCGGCGTATAAAGGCAATTTCAGGCCTATTTCTATTGTGGCCTGCACCCATAGATAATACACACGTTGCATTGCATGCTGGAAGTCCATTAGTGTTGAACCCTTTCGCATTTGCAATATGAACCTGACATTTCATTCTTGGGAAGCCAAACTGACACAGGATCTGCGGGGTTGCGGCAGGTTAGCCGACGGAGGTGGAAAGGTAACGCCGGTCTACACTGGTCCAACAATCACGGATGTTCCGATTGGAATCTTCGTAATTTGCACACCTTCAAGGCGTCGAGAACAAGTCCCTGTTGAGTATGAATTCGCCTAAGTTGACGCCAATGCTCTATTTTTCTTCTCTTTTTAATCAGCGAATTGTTTTCACAACATGAAAGAAGCGAATTTCTTTCAACACCGGCTTCCTGTGATGAATATCTATGGTGGCCCTGAAGGACCGTCACAGTTCTGAATTTCGTTTCCGACATCTCACATTTCTTAATATACGAAATTAAATTGTGGGCATATTTTGTGCTGTCGTGATTTGAATGCGATTTTTTTGTCAGTTTGTGTTCACGACTGTGAAGCTCCAGGTGTCAACCAAAAAGAATAACTATGTTGTATAAGCATTCAAGCTGTCTGTGACGTCCTTTCCGGGCCATCATACAGAGTTGCTCTAAACCCCGGAGTTCCAGTGTGTTTCCTCCTTTTTATGAGAGTTTCCGCTTCACACTAGTCAGCTAAGTTTACGTTTGATCACCAATTGCAAAATATCAAATTCCAATTTTATACAAAGGCTGCATGTGGACTGCTGGAGCAGGCTAAGCTCATAAAATGTTTGACCCAAAGTTGAACCCGTCTGCAATTGCGGGCAACCCTTCATGCTATCCAAAGTAACCATGTCTGGGTTTGTAGGGTTATGAACAATTGCCTTAAACTAAATAACGTATGAGGAAAGTTTTTTTTATTTTTATAAGGACAGGACTGTTTCCAAATACCTCATGCTGCATGTCCATTAAACTGTATACAGTTGTTAAAAGGATAAGTAGCATGTGGGGCTCGGAAACAGTTTATTCAGTTTCTTGGTACTCTTTGATTTACCACACAAACGACTTGTTTATCCCGGGGGAAAAATCGTAATTTTTTTATGCGCACACTCGCAGATTGGACCACTTCGACATTCCATCTGCGAGTGTGCACATCCAAATTTGACAATTTTTTTTTCAAGCTACACAAGTCGTTTGCGAGGCAAATCAAAGAGTATACCAAGAAACGGAAGAATGCTTTTTTTCCCCAGGAGTAGGCCTATACAAAATATCCGACAACTTTAGATGGCACTGTCACGTTTTCCTGCTCCAATGTTTTCCATCTTATGTTTTATTCCATGAAAAATTCAAGAACGTAAATGCCATCATGTCACCACAGACTTGTTTACAATTACATTTTGATGGGAAAAAATCGTGCAATCTCGGTTACACCATGGTTTCAATAACGAGCCAATCTTCTGAAATTGAATAAACACAAAAAACGTGACCGCCATGTAATTATTGTATGCGCCAGATGAAGTCTGGTACCCTATGCATGAACGTTGGAAAGTACGTACATATAAATGCACTAAGTACATGTACATGTGCATTATGTACGTATACGTGCAGCTCAGAAACGGGAATATGCTTTGAATGCATACCGTACCGAAAAATGTCTGGCTTACATACCGACTTTGACCCTTGATCTTTGGAACTAGAATCTATATTCCCCTTGATATTTCCGAATAAGAGACAACACAAGTTCTCACAAGATAATTTCTCCTCCGCGAACCTAGCTAACGGACGTAAGTCACAGGAAATAACAAGTTAGTCTCTTTGCGAGGCTTCTAAATAAAACTATTACGATAGACGTCTTTCACATAAACCATTTTAATATCATCAACTTGTTTAATTCACCTACATGTATTTTGAGATTCGAAACTTAGGCTTCGTCTGTACCTATTAATCAACTCGGGCTCCGAAAATAATTTCAGCCGTTTACTATACACAAAACTGATGGAACCGCATCAAACATTGCCCACATATCACAGGATTTGATTTTCCTGAAGCGGAGTTTGGCATATCTATTTTGAGCCGGGTCCCGCCCCCAAATCCTCCTGAACCTGAATCCACAGCATAGACGACACCGACGTTTCAAAAACCCCTTCATTAATTCGGCTGACCTGAGCAAATTATTATCGTGGTCTATTTCGGGTACACTGCGCTGTGAGGTCACATAGTTTGCGCACGGCTCTCAACCGTTTATTATCTGATAGAACACATGCATGCACTCAGCACACGTTACGCACGTACATGTTTGTATGTACAGCGCTAGCGGTATATGGCAGACAATAAATTTAGGCTTACTGTATACATTCGATTGTAAATAACAATATTGAGTTGCTTTGTGTTTACAAAACTATCTGGGCTCGCAAATTTAGTGGACTAGACCGAGACCAGTTGTACATTACCTCATCACTCGCTGTGACAAAACTAGACGGATGGTCTCGAGGTTTTGACAAGGTCAAATCGTCACCGTTTTGACGAAGGGACGGGCATTTCAAAATGGACAATTTTGTTCGATTTCGAGTTTTTTTTCACTTTTTGCTTTAAAACATGGTACTTAAGCATTCTGACATGTTTCCGTAAGCAAAACATCATTAATTTCTGAATAACATTAATGACGTCAGGGGCAGGCATCTCGGTAATAGCATTTTGCGATTTCACGAAGAGACGCGAACATGCCTGCCCCCGCCCCGTGAACACGTACAAAACGTTTTGCACGGAAAGGCGGTAAAAGTAGGTCAACGAACATTTTCGTTTCCACGAGGGGACCGGACGGGCATCTTTGTTACATTCTCAGCTGCGCCCGCGTAATCGAACACGCGCGCCCTTCCCTATGCAAGAGCACATAAAACAAGAAGTATGTAAAACACTTGGATTTTTGTTCTCACGAAGGGACGGAAGTCTTTACTAATTAACTTTGGCTAATTAACCACTGTATTAATTATAATTTTGGATTCAAATTAAAGTTTACCTATCAAAGAATTACGTCAAGGTTTCCTTATTGCATTAAGTTGTTGCAAAGTAGTAGTTTTTGCTGTTTTAAAAACGGAGAAACTTCTCTTTGCGAATATCTCGAAAACGGTTTTTCTTCAAAATCCACATGCCCGTCCCTTCGTAAAACCGGTGACGAAATGATCCTGAATTTGATATTTTACCACGTCAGTGTCAATTATTTTTTTATGGAGAAATATTCTCCATTTCGTTTTATAAAAAAAAATAAACAATAATACTCATGTCCGTTAACTGGTTTAACATTGTTCAGCTAATAATTACACCTTTAATTCAATGTGTGCGTTTCATATTTCGACACTCTATTCAGTCTATGGTCTAGTAAAATTTTGAGCTAATTCTAAGACACTACAGACCACCGCCTGGTGGGTGAGAGCAATAAACCTTTATCATAGGGTAGCGCCATCTTGTTTTTCTGCCATTCAAAGCAATGTAACCAAATGAGGCTGGAAAATAGTATGTTCCTTTTATCAATATGTGAAGTTGTATCACTATTGTCAATGAGTCTACAGGGAACAAGACAAATACGGCAGCATCATGATCAAGGTCTATACCTCGATAATCGAGCTCTCTAAATATGAATCCACTTTTATTGCGTTACCGTGGGTATTCAATCAGCTATTATTTCATATTTGCATAGTATCTATAGCAACAAGTGAAATTATTGAGAATCGCAGTGTATGATTTCCTGAAACAAAACAAGGCAGTGAAATATATCTCTTGTTTTTAAACAGTGAAAATGCACTCCATTCGAGTGACAATTATTTACTCCCACTGACTGAAACTATAGGGACCTGACGTTTTACAGCGTAAGTCAAAAAGAAATTGACCCAATTAAGGATTTTTTTTAAAGCAATCACATTTGATACATCAATGAAGTACATCTAAAAAGAGCATGTTCTCCCACTCATCTAAAAAAAAATTACTAAAATTGATCCATGCCATCAGAAATTATGCAGTTTTACTAAAAGGACCCATTTTTATAGCTGTCCATGGAATGACATTGGAAGCTACTGAGCCGAGTGACTATTACAGATTACACACAAGCATTCAAACATTTATGAGATTTGACTGAAAACAATTAAGTGTCAGATTTGGTGTTTTGAATATGAGGAACGAGCCGTCCATACTTTTCTGAAATATTAATGGCGATGTTGGTATGTTTTCCTTTGCCAGTTCTCTTCCTTTCATCCAAGTGGGAAAACGTCCATGTTTCATTGTATTTAATTGGTATTCAACAGTTCGTAGAACGGTAAATGATGAGTGGTGGACAGCTTAATTTTGTGATCTTCACATTAAACTAGACTTAACCTGGGAATATAGTACGCAAATTACGTGACATATTCAAATTTACTTGCCAATAAAACTTACTTTATACCTGTTTTTTGAGCGAGCCACATATTTTAAATATTTTTTTTTCTAATTCGGTCAGTTTTTTTGGGGGGCTCATCCTGTGGCGTGAAATTCATTCAGCCGAAAAGATCAAGTTGTCACTCGAGTTTCAACTGAATTGGGTCTTTTTTGTCTGTGTATTTCAAGGTAAAAATAGAGTGATTTTCACTGTACAGGGTGACCACCCAAAAAATGCAACCCTAAAACATTTGCGTTTTATAAAAAAAAAGGAGATCTGTGGAATTTTACGTCATGGGTATCAGATTAAAGCTAAGAGCTTTTCTTTTCTTTCAAATACTGAAAAAAATTATGAAAATAGCACTTTGGGTTGCTGAGAAAATGCCAATTATGTAAAAAGTAGTCATTTTTCATCCTGTACACAAAACATTACAACAGTAAGGGATTTTCACTGTACCTATTTTGTGCATGTCCTAATGCTTACAAACAACATGGCACATAATTTGACAAATGATTAAATGGAAATACCTTTTATTTTCCATCTGAACAGGTATCTCATCCTTTTTAGTCCTGTTTTAAACCCTTTCAGCATCATAAATATGTCAAAATACTAAAGCAATTGCACAAATGAAGGATAATTACACTGTAGGCTTACAGTAAAATGTTTCACTGTTAGAAGTACTAGTGTACAGGATGAAAAATGACTACTTTTACATAATTGGCATTTTCTCAGGAACCCAAAGTGCTATTTTCATAATTTCTTTCAGTATTTGAAGAAAAAGCTCCCAGCTTTAATCTTCGACTTTTATCCACTATGCATTTTAATTTCATTTTAAGTTTAATGGGTTGCCAAGAATGCCAACAAGCGTTGGTTTTAAAATATAGTAAAATTCCAAATGCATTCAGCCTCCAATCAGTCTTTTATGTTATCAAAAACATTGCTCTTTTCTTTACATTGTATTCAAACAAATCGTGTCAATACCCGCTAATTTTCTGCACCGTGGTTATTTCAATGGCTTCACAAGACAGTCTAATATATTTAATTTCATTTTGTTTTAAAAGCAAACTATTCTAACCTAACCTATTCTAAATCTAAATTGATTTCCAACTGTTCAACATATCAGTACTTGTTAAATCGACATCAAGAATTATAAAATAGGTTTACCTCTTTGAATATACTTTGAGGAGTATTTGGATGTAATAGATACAATCGCATTGTTCTTAATTTATTAACGTCAACTTAAAAAATATCACTTAAAAGAAAGATAAAAATTGTAATAAACTAAATCTGGAGGAACAAAATCTACAAGCTGGAAGAGTATTTCAAAAGTATTTCAAACATTTGGTTAGATTTGCAAATTCGACCAAGTTAAGCATAAGTTATGTAGCATTTACACAATTACACTTTGTATACAATGTTTAATTTTCTGGTCAAGTTAAAGAGTCAAGTTTTTTAATTGAAGGGAGCCCTCAGAGGCTAAGATTCAACCAAAAAACTTGAGACTTACAAGAAATGCGTCCACAGGAGAGAGTTTTCGGCGTCGATAACTTCACCCTGTGTATGGCAAACCAGAGCATAATTTTTACCGAAGTTGTTGTCCCAATATTCCTTGCTGCCTGCCGTGTAGCATAGACAGAATTCCAGGCGATCCCCAACTGCCATGTCGCGAGGTGCCGTCAGGCCGAAGGAAAATCGATCGGTGGGGCCGTCGCAGGAGTTCTGAACGTACGACGCCGGGATGTCCCCGAAGCTTTTCCATCCGTCTGAGGAGTACCTCACCTTAACTCTCTTGTGGTAGCTTAAGTTCTGCACCTTGATCGTCCCCAACACGGTGAAATCCGAAAGTATGGCGTTCTCCAAGCAGACCCCTTGTTGGTTCACGCGCGTTATGAAATCCGGTTGACCTCCGGGTTGTATGAATGACATGGAGAGGTAGCGGGGCTGGATCGACAGAGCGACCGTCCGGCCTGACGCATCGAGGCCCGCTGCAGCCGCACAAGCAGCGGCAGCCATCGATGGGTAATCTGGGGGCGACTCGGACTCCAAAATATCCCGAACTGTCTCCAGGTCCAGGCCCAGGGCATCAGCAAACCGCACCGACTTTCCGCCCGGGGTCTCCGGTGTCTTACTGCTGTCTTTGATGGAAGATTTCCGCCTGAGAATACCAGTATCCGTTGTGTCAGAGGAAGAGGCCACACTTGCCGGTGAGGTCACAGTTGGCGAGCTGATACTCTGGGGGGAGGCCACACAAAGTGAGGACCCCGAGTCCTCCTCTGTCATGTCCTCATTTTCAGCATAACGAGGCCTGTCCTCCGAGGAAGCCGAACTGCAATCGTCAAACTCGCAATCCAGGACATCTTGATCCACACAGCGGGCAAGTTCAATGTCGATCGGCGGCGGTCTCGGCATATTTTTCATCCTACTCGACTTCACCGGTGTATTTGCCATCTCCAATGTAGTCTCTGTTCCATTTAGGTCCGTATCAGCTCCTCCGTTCGTCAGGGTGTTGGCGGTCATATTGGGTCTTGCGAGCGGCGAAATGTTTATAAGCGCAAATTCTCCGCTATCTACATGGTCCGGCGACCCTCCAGATCCTGCCAGCATGTTCGTGAACACACGGCGATATCAGTGTTGTTGTGGTACTCTATTTTCTCATGCGCTGTGTACGTCCACACGTCACAGTGTCCGCCTATATAATAGTCTGTAGTCTACGTGCTGAACTGCACATAGGCATTGACCGGCTACGTCATCAGACCGTTTGGGTCAAGTTGTGGCGGCCGGTCTAGCCGCACGTCATCACAGTCGGCTAGCATAGTCTGTATGTCTGTACTGACCTATTCGTGTTAATGCGGAATGCATAAATATAATTATTTTGGCTGACTGCTATAACTACGAGTGGTCACACTTCGTTTCACAGTGATGACGCTGACATGACTTGCATATTTCGTATATTTACGAAACTTGTATATTTACAAACGTCAACTCCACTGAACTCTAGCACTAGTGCGTATGATGGTTCGTGAACACACTGGCTATTGTGCACATGTAAACACGAAGTTCATCCTTGCTTCATGGTCAGCGAACTAACTGGCACTATATTATGTAGCCTGCTAGCACTGCCATCGGAGTCTGTCCTTCGCACTGGGATCAGAGTTCATTATGGTTATACGTACGTTGCACGTCCATCTGAAGGGTCGAGTCCGGTTCAGGGGCTCCAACGCAGTGAAGGTCAGGAAACATATCGCTGCAGCTACATGTATACTTCCTGGTTTTATGCTACATGTATGATGTACAATACAATATAAACATGTCAGTCAGTCTCCATGATATCGTGGTAGCATTTTTCAACGGTTCCACTAAAACATCATACTGAAATCATGACATAACTATCAGTGAAATACATACGGTACCTTCTTAGTCCTCATAAATGGTCGAAAGGTCATTTAAGAGGTCCTACACAATTGGTGGCACTCAGTGGAAAGAATTAGCTTTCTTGTTATTGTACATGCAAATCTCCTTTGTGAAAGCTACTGTGCTATGTGTATGCATGACTCGTGTCCAACTACCAACATACTGCCGCGACTGTTTGCGTTGTACAGCCCAGGTATTGTTGGCCTACGTACCAGGAAATCACGCCCATTTGTTGTAAACTGTGACTAGTAGTAGTATACCATGACTGAGCAATGATATCCTTCCTATGCTGAACAGGTTGGGAAATGGAAGTTGGCAAAAACTGGATTCCCAGAAAATTGTGTAATGTCATTTTCCTGTCCCATAGGTTTGTGCATAAACTGCATAAACTGCTTGTTTGTCGTCCATACCCACGATGCAATGCAGAGTATAATGTCAATGAAGGTTTATAGCCCATTTTAAACATTGTATTCGTCTCTAGCTTATAATTATAGGCTTTTAACAATCCAGATGAAAATACAAACTTTGTCCTCATTTTATATGAATTCGATTTTCCCAAAGCAGAATGTGGCAAACGATTTTGAGCTAGATCCCGAGTTCTTTTCGAGAAAGTGTAAAAAAATAGATAAAAGGTTTACCTGACAGTTTGAATATTATGTTATGTTTTATTCCACTAATAGGTACAAACTCCAAACCCTGGGAAGGGTTACAATAGTGAAATTGAACATTCAATTATTAGGCAGCCGGGTTTACAAAGAGTATCCTTTGAGATTACATCATGTTTTGCCTCTCCTTAAGTTTAGTACATGGGATTATTTAGCTATATGTAATAGTTCGTTTATCTGTAGACGACATTAAAACAATTAATTGGTCATTTTTTTGGTTCAACCATTACAGATTTTAAATTGACAATTTAAAAGATCCGGATGTTTGAAATATAATGTCCAATATATCAACAACATTGATACACTCACCATTACAATTGAAATCTATCTCAGAATCCCATTTTTGATACAGATCACTATTCAAGATCATAACATTCGTTTTGATAGGAAGGTAATAGTACATTTATTGATAAAAATTAAATGAACAATGAAAATCAGACTTTTAATTACTCGGAATTCGCTTTCTCTAGTTGAATGATTTGAAGTAAGTTTGTCACAGTTTCACAAACAAAGAAACAAAACAAAATGCAACTTGGAACAGTCTGTGCGCTGCACCTGGTGGGAGCGACCCCTTTTCGCTCGTACCCCCGCCCTGCAAACACGGACGCTCGGAATAGCTGATGCCGCTCCACCAACCTCGTCCCCAGGGTGTCGAGCAGTACGCACCCACCACTACCTGCTCTCTCACCCTGGTATTGGATCATTTGCATGTGCAAGATTTTTGAACACGTATGCAAATGAGAAATAGTCTGGTGCCTGCATGTGCGTTACATTAGCGGTTGTTTTTGTATGCGGTGTCTGGGGTAAAAACTGTGAGAGAAACTGTAAAAAAAAACCTTATATTAAATCATTCAACTAGAGAAAGCGAATTCCGAATAATTAACATTAAAAGTCTGATTTTCATTGTTCATTTAATTTTATCAGTAAATTTACTGATATTACCTTCCTATCAAAACGAATGTTATGATCCTGGTTGGTCACGACTACGCGGCCGACCTCGAAATACCTGGGTGTGACAGCTTGATGCTGACCATGCTCTGTCAGCCCCTGCCCTGTGGCCCATCTCGACTGATCGGTTGGCATGGGTGGCTCAACATAGCTGAATTTGGAGACTGATGATGATAATGATGATCTTATCGAGACAACATGCAGTATCATATCTCATATTAATGTGCGCAAATTGGAAAGAAAATTAGTATTTTCGAGGACGCGAATCAGGATCAGAAAGAAAGTTTCCTATCCAGGGCTTATTATTGGAAACGAGGTTGGAAATAAAGTGAGCACTGGGGACGAGGTTGCAGCTTCACAGAATCTTGTGAAGGAAGTACGGATGGCATTATGGGAAACATATCATGACCCTCGCTTGTACTATCTAGCGCGTTACGCATGATAAACAGCAACAGTGCTGCATGCTACGTCACAGGTCCGCAAAATCTATCCAATGAGAGCTCGAAGAGATCAGCCCTTCCCAGCGTCCTGTTTGCAGGGCGGGTTGGTACGAGCGAACGACCACTTGGCTTCATGTTGACTATAGAGGGCGCTAGATAAATAAATCAATAATATTTCCAAATGTAGGAACTAGGAATACAGCTGCAGATAGTTGTATTTAAAATTTTAAGTAAAGATGAGCACTTTATTTCAAGCTCAGGCTATACTCAAATGAATTTGAAACACATTTTGATTTGCAAATGTCACCTATATGGAGGTTCGTTGCAAATAGGACTGTTACCCACTACCCATCCCAAAATTGTGCGGAGTTGGAGTCTTGGAGATCCACTTTGGGATAACTTTTCAGGTTTTTGGCAGAAGCAATTTGGAAAACAAAGATGGGTCCTTCGTCTATTTTCTTATTAGCACGTGCACTTGCTGTGGGAGCGGCGACGATTCTGACCAGATGTTTCCTGGTTATCGCTGTTCTTCGGTCGGGTCGGATTATGAATCACATCCTCGTTTGATGCCTGCTTAGTTTCCCGGATCTTCGTCGCTGTCATGAAAGTTGGCAAGAAAATAACGAAGAGCTTTAACCGTGGGCTAGTCTGGTTCCCTGACCTAGTTAAGCATTTAAGATTGGTCTTACTGTGATGCATAGACGTGCTTACATTTATCATTGAAACAGGAGGAATACTCCCGATTCAGTTGTATAGGTTTAGATAAAAGCGTGTTTTCCAAAACTAATTCTTTCCCATGGTAATCAAAATGAAAGGGAGAACTGGGCTCCAGCTTGTGATGGGGGCTGGGGTGGGGGTGGGGTGTGCCCCTAGATCTTATGCCATCGAATGACTTCATGGAAGGAGCTAATTATTTCTTACCAAGTTGAGCAATTATTCTCTCCACGTTTTCTCCCGTCTTGGCACTCGTTTCTAAGAAGATGGCGTTTAAGAGATCAGCATACCCCCTTGCCTCATCGGATGGGACAACTCGACCCGTCTCTTCAAGATCCAACTTGTTGCCCACCACGACCAACGCCATGTTTGTGTCGGTGCGCATCCGTATAGTTGGAATCCATTCGGTGCGGAGACTTTGGAAACTTGTCTGGAAGGTGTGGAGGTATTTCATTTAAAGCAGTGGCGATGAAAGTATGCATAAACATGGTTTGAGGATGGATAGTCGATATTAGCTCCCCGAGGTACTGAACGTTGACACACTATAGTTCCCGAGGCGAATCCATCCGAAGTAATACATATTATATTTGTTTTACTCTACCTCATACATATTCAGTTGCCGAATAGTCCCATTGCAATACTACTCACCAAAAGATTATTGCTCAACTTCAGGAAAGTTCAGTTCTTTTGCAATACACTATACCGCATTGTGGACAACTTTTTTTGAAGGAGAGGCATTTTTCTCCAGTTCGGCATCATTGAGCTCGGGAAAACCCTGATTAACATTTTTTACGTGTGCCGTCATCTTTTCATGTGTATAGTGCGCATGCACACTAAACCGATGCGGCAGTCCAACGATTGCTTCGTAACACGCACGTGTAGTGGACTATCGCATGGTAGTCTGGTTCCCAGACCAAACGATTTTGACTATTCCTGATGAATCTTAGGTCAGGTAGCCTTCGGTAATACATTGTATAACAATTTACGTCATGTTACTAAAATGGGAGGCATTCCTCCATTTACCAAAATGTCAGAAGTTTGCTGAATTCGTTTCGTTGACAATCGGATAGCGCCCTAGTATTTCCGCGGAGTCAATATAGGTTTTATTTATAATAATTTCTTATTAAAAACTGTTTTTAAAAATAGTTGATAATTAATATTCATTGTTTCATTTAGAAAACTTGAAATTCAACGGCGATTTTGTACATCAAGTATACTCGGATCGTATACGAGGGGCGATTTTTTTGCTGCGTCATGAACTATTTTGAATTTGACGAATGTTATATACCGAGATTTTCCAAAACTCGGCGTGGTCTCCATTCGGCTTCGCCTGCTAACAGTGCTATTTGGGTGTCGAACTGAAGATTCCAGGTCAACATTAGTCAATGTTTTCTCACAGAAATATCAAACTGTATTATTATAACTGTATGGTATGTTGAAGCAAGTGATTTATTTAAAAATTTGATCGGAACATTAAAAGCTACAAGCGATGAAACGAAGCCGAGCTTTGATAGAGGGCCGTCAATGTCGTCATGTTTATTTTTAGCCACGGGGCTGCCTGACCTACAGTTTAAACGTGAGCGTCGGGAATAAATGTCAGTTCTGGGAACCAGACTAATCGCATGGGTAATAGATAGTATACTACGCATGCCTATTTATCCTGTTCGTGAATGCTTGCATGCGCGCTTGGTATAAACAGCAAAAATAGCTGACACATGAAGGTTAATGGAGTGAAAATTCGGCTCTCGATCATGAATAATGAGGTATAGTAATACAAAATATCGACTCGTGCGTTTTACGGATGGAGGAACAAAGACCTATCCTTAGTGAGGGCGCTCTATGCAAGAGGTCTATACCTGTCGATTTCATGCACAATCGAGACAGTCGATGTGCGTAATCGTAAAAACGCGATTATGAAAACTGTGAAAAAAATCATTTGTTAATAATAAAAAACCCAATTATTGCTTAAACGAGAAGCTGAGATGACAATGGTTCAAACTTACTTCGTCTGTGATGTCGTAGACCAGAACGATCCCGTCGGCGCCTCTGTAGTACAATGGCGTCAAGGCTCGAAACTGCCAAAGAGAACTGCACAGTGACGTCATTGCCGACACATGCATAATTCATGATGCCACACCAGTGCCGAAATGGGTTGAAGTGACTTCATCACATTTTAGAAAATGTGCACTGTGTATACATTGTACTTCATTGTGGCATAGGTGGGGTTTTTGGGTGCAAATTCTGAAAACGAGCTCAGACGGGGTTGAATAAAAGGCTGAGATCCTTTGTTGGTCAAAATATAAAAAAAACCCATTGTACCACAATACAGTGTATATAATTATTTCTATGTACACATCCATCATCAAGTAAGGGGTTGGTATAGGATAGAATATACCAAAACAAAGCTTTCTCGTTAAATTAAACGTGTTGTTTCGCCTTGACATGCATTCTGTTTTCAACTTTTTTGTAAATTGGTACTGTTGGTGGGCTACCCACCCTTTCAGCTCCAGCCGTGTCCCATATACACATTTTAACCGTCTCCCCGTTCACGCTCAGTTCCTTTTCAAGATAGGCGGCTCTGTTGAGATTCAAATAAAACATGGCGTCAATTCAATATCCGTGCAAAACATAATCTTGAACATGCATGACGTCACTGAAATACGCAGATCGCACGCTCTCATAGACGTATAATAAAAACCTAGACACGACATTTGCTATTGCGCCTGTGAGCAAAATGTTACGCGTATTATGCGAACGCGTCGCGTCGCGCAAGAGGGCGGTCTCACTGGTCTCACTCATACATACATGTATAGAATTTTATATCTATGGTCTCACTACGCGCATTATTTGGAATCTTTTGGTTCTGTACGTACGCGTGTGGGGAAGAAAAACCCTAAGTGGTGCACAAGTGCATTGGCGCTGGCCTGAACACTCGTGGTATACGTATGAAGTATGCGTGTAAATCGAAGCCACATGATAATTCGCGCATCGCGCCAAGCCGCGTGACGCAGCCTGTTTTGCTCACAGAATCATTACAACGTAAAAACAGTTAAAGACATAGTCCATCATTTGTAATTTGTGCATTTTGTTCGTTTGAAGCAACAAAAGTGTTCAAAATCTAATGAAGGATACTGAACAACAAACCTGATGAAGTTTCAGCTCAGCTTCAGCTGTATATTCCGAGAAAAACAGCATTCTAGGATCTCAATTTCAAATCAAAATTTGCTAAATCATGTTTTGAATTGTTTTGAATTGCAGCTTACGCGATGTCGCGCACTGATCCGACGAAGTATGGCAACACCGCGCGCCTGTGCGTCGTGCCAATGCTTGCGCCAGCTGCGCCGAATAATAAAACGAACTACTAAATTAAAAGTTCCTACGGTGCTTCTTAAAGCCAGAGTCCATCATTTGCCAAAGTAGGTAACTGGCGTAATTATTGTTGAAAAACATACTGGTTGAAAGATAGTAAGGGGACTAAACTCCCTGTGAAATTATTCATTCTGGCAAGCTCTCATTTTGAAGAAATCAACGAAAGAAGGCATTTCCAACGGTGCGTCTTAAGCACCGTAGGAAAATTTAAATTAGTAGTTCTTCCACAAAAATAGAAGATTTTAAAGAGTTCTTTGTCGTGATTGGTTCAAATATATCTGCATTATGCATACTTGAATACATGAATAAGTGATTAGCTCAACGAGATGGTAAAGGCCCTCGCGGCTTTGCCGCTCGCTGGATAGTATTTTTACGTGCCAGCATTCGGGGCACGTCACGTGTCCGGATCAAGACGCGTGGGCCTTGACTAAAGGCTACAGTTTATCCGTTTTACGTGCCGACGCCATCTTTAAAATGCTAAAAGTTGTGATTTTGAAGAATCAATCCTTTCAAACAAAACGTTTGGACGATGCGTTATTTAGCAAAGATTTGTCCCTTTACAACTGAAGATACAGGGGTTTTTTTTAGCAAAAAACGAGGCTGACATAATCCATATCGTACATGCATCGCGACTTTCGAATAACATTTTATTTATTCGTACGTGATGTTTCCGTGCATTATGGGCACGCCCGGCGTGCAGCCTTCTAAATGCACGCGCAGTACACTCTGAATAGCCAATCAGCGTCATTTACGTCATCATCACGACCAGGGATTAGTGTAAGGGACGCGCACGCGCCCCTGGAGTCGAGGCTGGGGATTGTGTAAATTAAATGTGTCAAAATATGGCACATTATAATTAGGCTGCAGTCTATCCGTTTTACGTGCCGACGCCATCTTTAAAACGTTAAAAGGTGTGACTCTGAAGAATCAATCCTTTCAAACAAAACGTTTGGACGTTGCGTTATCTAGCAAAGATTTGTATTAATGTACGTGCCCCTTTCGTCCCTTTACAACCGAAGATACAGGGGTTTTTTTAGCGAAAAAACGAGGCTGCCATAATCCATATCGTACAGGCATCGCGAATTTTGAATAACAATTTTTGTTTAGGAGACGTAGGTGACGTTACGTACAAAGCACGCGAGCGCATTATGGCGCGCCCTGCGTGCAATCTTCGAAATGCGCGCGCAGTACGCTGTGAATAGCCAATCAGCGTCATTTACGTCATCATCACAGCCAGGGGTTAGTGTAAGGAACGCGCACGCGCCCATGGAGTCGAGGCTGTGGTCGCTCTATCAAGAGGCGCCAGTGGCGGCTTACTGCTTTTTAGATTCACAGAAATTTTAAAGCTATAGTGCCGAGCCTTGTGGGAAGCTTTATTGTTCAGTGGAATCCGGTGGCCAGAATTAGAAGCTTTTACTGCGGTGGTGTCACGCTCACGTGCATGCTGCACGCGTTCTTAAAGACGAGGCGCACGCGCATTTTGGTATTCCTATTGGTGGAAGGAGCCCGGAGAGCGTGTGTACTACCTGAGCGCGACTCGCGCGAGCCTGGTGTCACCGCAAAAAATGGCTGCCGCCGGATTTGTCTATTATATTCCGTGCAAAGATGTCTTTCGCGCCTGTCTTTTGCAATATACAAACAACATTGTACTGACATGGTGATTCCATTTCGAAATGAAATCCTTTAAAACTGCCATGTTATTAACGTTATAACTATTTATTCCGGGTGGAAATTGCACAACACTTACCCAATGGTATTATCCAATTTTTCGTCGAACTCATCATGTTTTAGCCAATGAGCAATACATGACTTCCCAACTCCAGTGTTCTGAAAGTTGAAAAAATGACTAGGAGATTTTGTTCTAGCTCATGGGCTTTAATCACGAGTCCGCCATGTTAAATTGAAAGCGAGGTAAATTCTTCATTTTTGAAACTTGCGAATAGAAATGAAAGCAGTGACATAAAGTTATGTATCAGTCTGCTCTGATGGATAATGTAAACTAACTGTGATTAAACATACCCTTATATATTTAGCCACATTAAAAAAAAACGAAAGAGAGGCTACAATAGTCTGGCAACATCCCATTCAACAATTCACAATTTATAAAATACATTCAGGGAACTCGACCAAAAATGGACTTCCTCGTGCATAAGGTGCAAGGCCGGTTCACACTCGGCGCGAAAGCGAACGCGAACGCAAATTTGTGACGTCAGGGCAAGTTTTCGGGCTGCGAGTTCGCAAATCCTGAACACATTTCAACTCGGGCGAACTTCGCAGCGAATGCTTCATGACGTCAAATTCGTATCGCATTCGTATGAAGTATGAACCACTAACATTGCTGTTCCAGGTTGACGTCAGATCCTGAGAGTCAACCACATGTCTTCTCAAGTCCTCACGTGTCAATCACAAGTCATCTACATTCTTATGTCAAGTGACAAACTATTCTAATGCTAGAATGTTTAATGTCATGTCCAAATTTATTTCAAGGCATGGAAAAAGAAAGAAAATGAATAAAACGCACTTCTTCTGAGTTTTTATTCCTTTTACCCACTTTTTAAAATAATCAAGCTCTGCCCCCAAACCGGCAGGTTTCAAGGTGGGTCCACCTCTTAAAATGATTCTTAGACTGTTTTGAATCTGTACGCCATATTTCATGCTCTTATCACAAATTTGGGCACGGTTTGGGCAAAAATAATGGGCCTATTGACCAGGACATATACGTGTACATTATACAGTATACATAGAAACATATATAGATACAATCTTTAACTCATTCCTAAGTAACTTTGTCCAACGTTTTTCCGTTCTTAAGTGGCATATTTGGTATCAGGGGGTCAATCGCAACACTTGAGTCCAAAAAACGGCGTTTGTGCGAGACATGTTAATTTAAAAAACTCGAAATTTTTGGACACTTGACCATGGTCCCCTGACCCCCATCCGACCTAGGGCAACTTAAGAATGGCCATTTCGGAACTATCCCCCCCCCCCCCCCGACGGGCAATCGATTGGTACAATCAAACCTTTTGTGCTGAAATTGTTAATTAAACTCAACCTAGCTCCCGGTATAATACTAAAAATTGCCTCATTCGCGAGTTAGCCATCGTTAATCGAAAGTGAGGTAAACTGTGGAAACTTAAACCAGAGGGAATATAGATAATGCACTGAAGATAACGGATGGAAAGCCCATCCACTAAAATGCCCGGACCACTTTCAAAATACTTTCGAAAGTGAGGCAAATAATGCCAATCAGAATTAGCCTGGTACCTCCCCATTCAAGAGTGTACGGTGAATTAATGGCTGCGGGGAACACGACCTGTGATCATTGTATTGAATATTAAAGGCCCATGCATTCGTTTTGAATTTACGAGAAGTACTTTCTGTTGATATATACTTACCCCAAGCAGGCATATTTTATATCCCTCACGTTTGATCGACATCCTTGTCGGTTCTCGAACTCACTTGAGAAGCACTTGACAAGACATTACAATGCCGGGTTTGCTGTTAGATATCTTTAGCTAGTTTTCTATCTTTTTCTGCCTATCTCTTGACAGTCGATCGAGAATGCATATTGGGCCGTATAACCCGGAAACCGAGAGTGACGATAGACCAATACTGTTGAACATGGTCCCTGTTTGCATCTAGGGATAGATTTAGGTATTCCCCACGATATATATTTAGCATGGTGTTTCCTTTGTAATGAGACAGATCAATCATCGCCAACAGCGAACAATGTTGGACAGAAGCGGAAGAAAGTCCAATTCATGTTTCAACAATTGGGTGAACGAACAATCAAGTTGTGTACTTTTCGATGTCAGTTGTGAGTTGTTGTGCAGGCTAGACTGGGACAGCGGGACCGCCATCAGGATTTATGTATGCGCGTAATGAGAACATGCGTGAAACGAGACTAGTATGGGCGGCCATTCGGGCAAAAAAAGACAACGCACAAAAACTATAAACATATCAAGAAAAATATTCATTCACCAGTAAATTATAAATATAGAACAAAAATATAACACATTGACAAAATGTCATTCAGAACAAATACATGGATGGCCCGAAAAAGAAAATTCCACATGTTATAAATGCGAAATGAATTGAAATGAACGTGTAATACTTCCGGGATTCATGGTTCGCGTTCAATGCGTTGTACAGGTTTGTTTTGTGTGGCCTAATAAGTATGTGTTGCCTAATAGTACATTACACCTCACACACCATCAAACACCAACACACACACATGTTATACGCTATGTGGACATTCCTTTGTTTTCGTGTAGTTAAGAAAACTCGGTACAAAAAATTACTTTACTTAAACTGTGAAAACTCTTTGAACCCCAATTTTTTTGATTTCCTTGAATGTTTCTCTTCATTCTGCGATTACCCGAAAATGCCTCTAAACCTGATTTCCAGAGAGGACGAAACGTTATGTGGACACGGCTTAGTCAACATAACGTCAACACAATTTGTTTACATGTCCACATAGTGACTGTAAGACACACACAGACAAAATCACATGGGGATCTGGTATACGGTACCCTAGAGACATGTGCATAATAGGGAACAAAATACTGTATAGGCCTACGTCTCCACTTTACCCAGCACGATTTGAGACGAAGGGGTCTCCCCTAATCCACTATGCGAACCATAGACTAACACATCCCTAGATATCTCAAAAGAATTCCTGAGATTCTGGTAGCACAATGACCAACACAAAGGCGGGGGTTCCCTCTGTCTCATATCGCGCTACATAACGGTCTTCACAGGGCAATTTCTATAGAGGAATACGCCTCTACAAGGTTATCACAAAATAGTTATATGGATTTTACTCAAGGTGGTTTGATTTGTCGCAAATTGAAGTATTTTGTTTAAGGGATATTAAGTCCGAATTTGAGCCCAGGAAATTAATTCTGGGTAAAGTAGGAGCATTTTGAAACTACACTTTCAAACAAAAACATGACTCCACAAGGATGTTGTTGTGATCTCACTGGGGGGGGGGGGGGGGGTACTGAACAATAGCCTTCCCGTAATACTGAAAAGGTTTAACAGTGGAAATTGGCAAAAGCTAGAAAATGCTGCAATTTCCCTCACAAATTTATCCTACACTTGTGGACTACCCAACAATTGTGGTTCTTCCTACTAGAAGCTTGGAAGTTCATGTGGACACGAATTTAAAATAACTCGGCCTGACTTGATATTATCTATATTTTAGTACTTATTTACATATCAAAGGATTAAATCATATTAATATTTGGTTAAATAGGATTTTGTTTCCACTTTTCCTACAAACCATTTTGTTTTAGATCAGCAACAGTCAAACCTCGGAGATGCACAATCTGCGTCTTCAAAAACTAGTAAATCACAAATCGGAAATGGGCGGTCGCTTTTCAAGAACGTGTAGAAAGATCTTAACAAAACCCAAACTTGTGCAAGACAATATTGTGTGGAAAATACTTTAAAACATGTTTCGAGGGGTCGGGATTTTAAAACCATTTTATACAATAAGTGATTGAAATGACATTCTTTTACCGACGATTTAACGTTTAGTTAATATATTAAAATAATTCTTATAACAATTGCATTTAGGACAGAACCACAAGTGTAGAATACAATCCCGTTCCCACACATTCGCCAAGCTCACAGATTGTCTTTGCCATGACCATTGTTATTCGCTAATCAGTTCTCGCTCCGATGCACACATATTTAGTAAAAATTGCTATGAATCATGCATTTCGTATTTTAAAAAAGATAATGATGCAAATCAGATACGTTAATTAACGTTGTTGATTCTATACTTAATTTTTGTTTGTGAAGAAAGTTGCCAGTCATCGGCCTAATTATGCCTACCATAATTTCACCGCCGCGAACCCATGGGTCGAAATTTACTCCTATATGATGGTGACCATTAACAGCACTATTAGAAACATTTTGGAGCCTCCGGAAAGTTTGGTAGATGTTTTCTATAGTATAACCTAAAATCACTGACGTAATGTTAATGTCAGTAAGGTAATTGTTGATTAAAATTAAAGAATAAACTTTTATCCTGAAACAAAGATATATCGAGGGATTTGCTTTCTCTATACTGTAGTTGACTTTTTAAACATAATTCAATTCAAAGTTTCTTCTCGCAAACACAAGAAAAGAAAAAGCAACCAATTGGCTTCATGTGGACTATAGATGGCGCAACACAAAACAAATCATTTATGCAAGCGTACAGCTGCAGATATTTGTAAATAAAAAAATCTTACTACGGCTCTACTCAGTTGAATTTTGCAAATGTGGAGGTTCGGTGCAAAGAGGACTGTTCCGAACCCAAAATTGGGCGTGGTTGGAGATCCACTTTTGAATAACCTTCAGGTTTTGGCAGAAAGCAATTTGGAAAACAAAGATGGTTCCTTCGTCAGTAGTAATTTAGCACGTGCACTTGCTGTGTGCGCGGCGACGTTTCGATGGATCAGGTATGTCCTTGTCACTGTTCAACGATGAGGGCGGTATTTGGATCACACTCCTCTCGAATTCGTTTTCCTCGTTTGATGTAGGCTTAGTTTCCCTGATCTTCAGCGCTGTCATGAAAGTTTGCAAGGAAATAACGAAGAAATTAAAACCATGGGCTAGTCTGGTTCCCTGACCTGAAAAAAAACCCTGACGTTTCTTGGTAGTTTATAGGTGAGGTAACCGTCACAAAAAGGTAACACATACAACATTTGCAAACATAAAAACACAAAATTACCAAATTATTATAAATTACCTTACCTGACTGTAAGTGAATAATAGTCTGAAGTATCCTGTGAAATCATGGCACTTGGTGTGCTGTCATTTTCAAGAAAAGTGCATTTTTGTATGAATTTGTACAAAATTTGTACAAACGATGGTTGGAAAGAAAATTACTTTTTTTTCTTCAAATAATGCCCCTCAATTCACCAAAATTAGTGCACATTTTGTTTACAATCGGTTACTGTACACGTCCGTGACCGGCTGCAAGCCAGCTGGTCTGGTTCCTTAACCTGACAATTCCCGACGTCTATAAATTGCTCCGTTTCGTCTGAAGTAGGGTCAGGGAACCAGACTACACGAACAGCATTTTGTTTCTTGGTTTTCCAGCATTGATGAACACAAAATTTTAAACAGGCCAATGTAACAATATCTGCTATAAAATTGTAACCCCCGAATCCATCCATTTCTGAAAATTATAGCAGGAGCAAAAGTTGTAGAAAGTGGCGCATCAAAGACCTGCTGGGCGAGAAAACCACTGTCAGTATGTTGTAAACTCAATTGATATTGCTGTTATAACATACACGTTTACCTATTACAATCAAATGGGAGCAAAATACTCTTATACAATCAGTAGTATAAAACGTGTTTTCCAAAACTTCTTTCCGTTCTTATGATACAAAAGTGAGAAAGGAGGCATTCCCAGGCCTCCAGCTGGTGATGGGGGTGTGCCCTCCCTTATGCCATCGATTTACTTTATGGAAGGAGCAAATTTTTTCTTACCGAGTTGGGTAAATATTCTCTCCACGTTTTCTCCCGTCTTGGCACTCGTTTCAAAGAAGATGGCGTTTAAGAGATCAGCATACCCCCTTGCTTCATCGGATGGGACAACTCGACCCGTCTTTTCAAGATCCAACTTGTTGCCCACCACGACCAGCGCCATGTTTGTGTCGGTGCGCATCCGTATAGATGGAATCCATTCGGTGCGCAGATTTAGGAAACTCTTCTGGAAGGTGCGGAGGTATTTCATTAAAATGCAATGACAATGAAATCACAAAATAATTATCTACTCGTGCGTATTATGGATGGAGGAACAAAGACCTTTCCTCACTGAGGGGGCTCTGTGCAAGAGGTCTATAGATGTAGATTGCACATTCGAGACAGTCGATGTGCTGAATCGTAAAACGCGATTTAACAAATCCTGTGAAAACAATTATAATTTTGTTAAAATGTACACACAAAAAACTCCAATTGATTAAACGAGAACTTGAGATGGCGATGGTTCAAACTTACTTCGTCTGTGATGTCGTAGACCAGAACGATCCCGTCGGCGCCTCTGAAGTACAATGGCGTCAAGGATCGATACTGCAAATGGACAACACAGTGACGTCATTGCCCATACATGCATAATTCAGGATGACACCAGTGCTGAAAATGGGAAGTTACTCCATCCTAGCACTTTAGGAAATGTTCATAGTTGTACTGCATTGTTGAATGGGGTTTTTCGTGTGCAAATTCTGGAAAACAAACTTTAGGTGGTTTTTAATTGTCCGTATGAGGTTAAATATATATGAGCCGAGACCCCTTTTTGGTCGAAATTAGTGTAACAAAAACTTTGCCCAACAATACAGTGTACCATTATTTCAATGTACACATCCATCACCAAGTAAGGAGTTGGTTTAGGACTATATACCAAAACCAAGCCTTCTCAGTGATTTTAAAACCCAACTTGCTGTTTTGCCTCTATTTATGTGTTCCGTGTTCAACTTTTTTGGGGGGTACTGTTGATGGGCTACCCACCTTTTCAGATCCTGCCGTGTCCCATATACACATTTTAACCGTCTCCCCATTTACGCTCAGCTCCTTTTCAAAAAAGGCGGCTCTGTTGAGATTCAAATAAAACATGGCGGCAATTCAATTAGTCTGTGGAATATCCCCTTGCACAGCAAGGGTCTATAATGCGACCAGAATGATTCGGCGATTAATTATGCAACTAAACTGCGTCTGCTATATCGGGCGCAATTGATCAAACCAAATGGGGAAAAAATAACCATAAAGCTATCACTTTTCCTACGAAACAACTGGGTGAAAAAAACATTTTTCGTTTAATTTTTTTTTGCCGCAGCCGTACGGTGGCATATCCCTCCTCTCTCTGGATTGGACCCAGTCAGAATGATTGTAGTTCGAAATAATCGTTTCCTCGTATACTACATTTGGCATACTCACGCTAAGGTTGATGTCTTCTCCTCGGAAAAGCTATTACGCACAAAACGATGGACAATGCTGGACTTTCCCACATTCATATCCTGCGAATCGAAATGAACAAGGGACTATACCTCTAGTTGTTTTCAGAATGAACATTTACTTTGGGCTTCCCGCTTGAATCATGTTTGTACGATTGAGTGCCATGTAGTGCATCGCAGTACTTCAGCAAATTTGAAGCTTTATGGAGTTTCAAGGGAAGGGATAGCTTTCGACGTGTTTGTATGGAATCACTGCACTCGCCATAAGAAGACGACAGGCCACAGTTTCGTAATCCAATTTCACACGTGAGCATGTGCAAGATTTTTACTGTGGTATCTGCATCTGTAGATTTCTGCACGTGCAAACTATAAGATATCCCACACAGGGCACAGACACTATACTTAGCAGCATATTAATTAAGAGCCCCCCTTTGTGAGTGTGAGGAGATTTTCGTCGTTGAGTTTGGATTTAAAGACAGTCAGACTTGATGAGTCCCTAATATTTACCGGTAGAGTGTTCCATTGGGCTACACTTCTTGGCAAGAAGGAAAACTTGTAGCAATCCTAATTTTTTTGAGGACGATTTAATGACAAGTACATTTTCTTTGGATGGCATCATTGACGAAGAACCTGTTCACATTGATGGAGGCAAGTTGATGGTGTGCTTTGTACAAGAAGATCCGAGTCGGGCACTATAAGCCTTCTCTCTATCTTCGAGTCGTTTCCATGCAAGGTCTCGAACCACTGGAGAAACACTGCTCCTTCGACTGAAATCTCTTCACAAATCTGCAGCAGCCCGATTTTGAACAATTCCCAAAGTATCAATGTAAATTCGGTGAAGAGGATCTCAGATGGTTGAACAATACTCTAACTGGACTACAACAATCGAATTTGCTCTCTCTCAAGTTAATTTTCCGCAAAAGATGGAATAACTCCTTAAAATAAGTTGTAACATGTAGTTGTAACAAAATATATAAAATGGTGCAATCTAAGTTTTCAGAGTCTTATATAGCGCACGTATCTACCAACAATTAGGTACTCAAGGCGCTGGAAATCGTGTATATTATTAAAGAAAGGTAAATAAAGTTTATGAGAAATATGAGACCAATTATGTAGCACCTTATAAGAGTTTACAAGGTGCTGGGGCACACATTGCAGCCACTGCCAGAAACACCGGGGCAAACCCTTTTCTTAGCGATAAGTGTTACTGGGTTCTTTAAAGGGAATATACAACATTTTATTTTGCTGCAATTTTTCAAAAATAAATGAATTTGGAGGATTAGTGTGCTATAGAAAATATTGTTAAACTAGTTTGTTTCACGTTTTGAGTTCGGAGATGCTGGAAAATCCAAGAAAACCAACCATATTCTTACAGTCTGGTTCTCTGACCCCACTTAAGATGAGACGTTGTAATTTATAGACATTGGGAATTGTAAGGTGAGAAAATCAGTCTAGCAGGCTTGTACCCCTTCACAGATGTGTAATCAATTGCAAAGTTAATGCAGAATGACTAAAGATGACAAATAAGGAGCAGTTTTTGAAAAATAAACAAATTTTGTCAAAGATGTCAAAGATGACAAATATTGGGGGGGGGGCAGTTTTTGAAATATAAACAAATTTTCTCCAACGACCAGCGTTGGAAATATAGTTTTCAAAAAAAAAAAGTTTTCTTGAAAATGGCAGCACACAAGGAGGCACAATTTTACAGTTTGCTTTAAACGGTCATTCACTAACTGTCCAGTAAGATATTTTGTTATAATTTGATCATTTCGTTTCTTGATGTTTGCATGTTGTTCCTTGATGTTTGCAAATGTTGTATCTTCCCTTTAACGTGCATTACACAACACACGGGACCAAAGGCTTCACGTCCCGTCCGAAGGACAAAGCAATAATGCTAAAGTGCCTTGCTCAAGAGCACAAGCACCATGTTCCCACGGTCAGGATTCGAACACATGTACCACGGCACACGAGTCGAGCACCGTAACCATTGGACCACAGCACCCAAGTTGTACTCAACTGAACTAATCTGTAACTTGGGTTTTATAATTGGTTAAAGGATCCTTATTTCAGTGTATAGCGTTGACCTTTAAATTACATCAGACCATTACTGAAGTTGGGGCAGGCTGCGTGCAGTTATTTCCTTCCTGAAAACGTATTCTTTGGAAGGAGGATGGAATTGCAATGACGTACGTCAAACATGACAGCGAGGGCTGGCTTAGGGAACATCTGCATAGTTATTAATTATTAAACATGCATGTTGATACTGTGATAAGAAAACCCAGCCAGTTAGATTGGCAAGTAACGTGTGGATTTTGGTTGTGCATTAAACCATAGCAGGCTTGGACCCACGTACAGTTTTCTCAGTGATGCCAACTGCACTTCTGTTTTTATGAGAGTACTCCTCACCAATTGCATTATTCTCACAGAAATGGTGTTTTTGTCTAAGAGTCGGCCATCTTGAATCGAAAGCGAGGCAAACCCCCAAACTTACGAATGGAAGGAATGAAGACAACTCAAAAACAACAAATTACAGGTTAACCTCACTGTGCTTCGATAAATTATGTAATGGATGGAAAGTCCACTCAAATTTCGGAACCATTTGCAAAATAATTTTGAAAGCGAGGCAATCACAACCAATCAGAATTAGCCCGATACCTCCCCATTCAAGAGTGCACGATGAATAAATGGCTGCGGGGAACACGACCTGTGATCGTTGTTATGTACTAAGGCCCATTTGTTTGGAATTTACAACAAGCAGTTTCTGTTGATATGTACTTACCCCAACCAGGCATATTTTATATCCACGTTTGACCGACATCCTTGTTGGTTTCTCGAACTCAAGAGAAGCACTTGACTATACATGTACAAACATTGCAGTGCCGGAATTTCCAGTTGGAATTATATCTGTGGCTAGTGTTCAATACTGCTTACTATCAATCTGTTCGAGAGACTGTATAAACCAGGAAACCCAACGCGACGATATGCATTGTTGAACGTGATCACTGTTTGCACTTTGAAACTAGGAATAGATTTTGGTATTCCCCTCGATATACATTTAGTATGTGTTTCCTTTATAATAAGATTAATCATCGCCAAAAGCAAACAATGTTGGACAAGTAGAAGTGGACGAAAGTCCAATTCATGTTTCAACAATTGGGTAAACGAACAGACAACTTGTGCACTTTTCGTCATTTCGATGCCAGATGCGAGTTGCTGTGCACTCGCCGGGAGACTGAGTAGTAACCTTCCCATAATACTGAAAACGTTGAGCGATAAAAATTGGCAAAAGCTAGAAAAAAAATGCTGCAATTTCTCTCACAAATTTATCCTACACTTATGGACTTCTCAACAATTGTGGTTCTTCATAATAGAAGCTTGGAAGTTGATGTGGACACAAGTTTAAAATAACTGGGCCACAAAGTCTGACTTTATATTATCTTTATTTCAGTACTCATTTATATATCAAGGTATTCCATTACGTTAATGTTTGGTTAAATAGGATTTCTTTGCCACTTTCCCTACAAAAGAATTTTGTTTTAGATCAGCAACAGTCAAACCTCAGAGATGCACAATCTTTGTCTTCAAAAACTAGTAAATCACAAATAGGGTGGATTGAACATTGTCGGGTGCGGTTCAAGAACGTGTAAAAAAAAAGATCTTATAACAAAATCCAAAGGTGTACACGATAATATTGTTAGGAAAATACTTTGAAACAGGGGTGAGGGGTCGGGATTTTAAAACCATTTTTCACAATAAGTAATTAAAATGACATTCTTTTACGGATGAAAATATTAAAATAATTCTTATAACATTTGCATTTAGTATGGACACCCACAAGTGTAGAATACTATCATGTGCCTACACATTCGCCAAGCTCAAGTCAAAACTTGTCTTTGCTACACGCGAGCCGCAAATGGTCATTTTCTTGTTCGCCAATTCTCGCTCCGACGTACACAGATTTAGTAAAAATGAAAATTGCTATGAATCATGCATTTCTTATTTAAAAAAAAATAGTGATGCGAATCAGATACGTTGTTAATTCTATGTTTTATTTTGTGTGAAGAAAGTTGACAGTTATCATCTTGGCCTAACTTTGCCTACCATAATTTCACCGCCACGAACCCATGGGTCGAAATTTACTCCTGTAAGATATGGTGGTCATAAACAGCACTATTAGCAACATTTCGGAGCCTCCGGAAAGTTTGGTAGCTGTTTTCTAGTACAGCATATAACCTAAAATCACTGACGTAATGTTAATGTCAGTAAGGTTGTTGATTAAAATTGAAGTCTAGCTGTTAACCCAGCCCAAAATGGGGCGGGGTTGGAGATCCACTTTTGAAAAACCCTTCAGGTTTTGGCAGAAGCAATTTGGAAAACAAAGATGACTCCTTCGTCAGTTGTAATTTAGCACGTGCACTTGCTGCGGTCGTGGCGATGGTTCGATGGATCAGGTATGTTCTCGTCACTGTTCAACGATGGGCCCGGTATTTGGACCACACGTCTCTCGTATTCCTCGTATGTCGGCTTTGTTTCTCTGATCTTCAGGGCTGTTATAACGAAATAAGGAAGAGCTTTAGAACCATTGTCGAGGAACCGGACTTGAAGTTAGATATTATATGATCGTGCTCTCAAAACAAGCAATGTACGCGCGCTAGCGCGAAATGTTCCCGTTCAGCCGCAGTTCTAAATTTGTTTTCCAAACAAAATTGTGTGTCGTAATAACTATATTCTGAGAGTGGGGGCACAGACTGACAAGGGCGGATCCAGAACACAATTCCGCTTAAGTAATTCTGGATTCTAGATTCTAGATGCTCTGTTGTGCGATCTGAGGCAATTTCTGACCACGTGTTTTCTGACCAATTCTTTTTTAAGGAAAAGATGGTGGTGTACTCATTGCCTGCCTTTATTGCGACGTCATTTTGAAAAAAATAGCATAGCCCCCTTCGCGCCCCCCCCCCCCCCTCCTAGATCGGCCGTTGCAGAGTGATCAAATTTATGGATAGAGCAAAATTTTTGAGATGAAACTCTGTTTTCCTAATCGATTTTTAATTATACGTATCAATTCCTGAGAAAGGGGCTCCGGCCTCCAGCAACCCCTCGTCAGGCGCGGTTCTACGGGGGGGGGGGGGGGGGGGGGGGGGGGGGGGGGCTAGGGGGGGGGGCTAGGGGGGGGGCTATACCCAATTTTGTCTAGCCCCCCAAAAATAAATTCCGTAAAAAAAAAATTGCATTAGCAAAAAGGATTGTGATGTACATGCGAACTGTCTCCCCCTAAAGAAGAAATAGTCGTGACAAGGGTGTATTAGTTAATATAGTGTGAATGATTTTAGGATTTTATTGGCGCTCCCCATTGAAAATATGGCATGAGGCCCCCCCCCCCCCTCCCCCCCCCCCCCCTATTGATTTTCGGAGGCCTAAGTGTCTGGAAAAAATAACCGGTCAACATTTCAGCACGCCTCCCTGAAAAAATTCTGGATCCACCGTGCTAGCCCCCCCCCCCCAATAATTGATTCTAGAACCGCGCCTGCCCTCGTTACTGACTAACTGTCTCATTATTTCTTACCAAGTTCAGTAAATATTCTCTCCACGTTTTCTCCCGTCTTGGCACTCGTTTCAAAGAAGATGGCGTTTAAGAGATCAGCATACCCCCTTGCCTCGACGGCTGGGACAACTCGACCCGTCTCTTCAAGATCCAACTTGTTGCCCACCACGACCAGCGCCATGTTTGTGTCCGCACTTGCTCGTATTGATGGGATCCATTCGGTGCGCAGATTGTGGAAACTTCTCTGCAAAAATTCATTAGTGCGACAACTTTGTAGAAAGCGCCCTCACTGGTGCCAAGTTTTGTTCTTTACATTCAGTTATAGCGAAAGTAGGCACACAAACAGTGTCCGCTCATGCGTGTCACAGTGGAGCAAAAAGGCTTGTCCTCATGCATATCCCAGGAAAACAAAGGCATGAAGCGGCGTATAGCCAGGGTTGCCACTTGGGGGGGGGGGGGGCTAGATGTCACAGTTGGGGGAGGGGTTGGGAGCGCCCATTTTCTGTTAAACCCATTAACAATGGTCACTTATAGGACCGAAGAGCTAGGACTAACACATTTTCAATTGTGGCGACTAAAATTTTAACGAAAACAAGAGCTGTTTCGAAGCATGTACTCCGAAACAGCTTTAAAAAAATAATAACCAGGAGCTAAGATATACCGACTGTTCAAACTTACTTCGTCTGTGATGTCGTAGACCAGAACGATCCCGTCGGTGCCTCTGTAGAACAATGGCGTCAAGGATCGAAACTGCGGAATTTAAACAGTGCAAAAATGGGTTGAAGTCACAATGTTTTAGTAAAAGGCACATTATAATGTGTTTTGCATGCATTTTTGTTGGTTTCCAATAATAACACCACTCTAAATCCAAAGAAGAATGTTCAAAACCTAACCTATTGAAGTTTCAGCTCAGTGGATATACTGTCGAGAAAGCGAGTGTGAAAAAAGAAAGCACGACGTTTTTGACGAAGAGAAACAATTGACCTATCGCCGTTTGCGAGTTAGCAACGCCCCTTATGGAATTTTGTTTGTCTCAGAATTTGCTCGTTCCGCGTCCATTTGTATATCATGTAATTGGACAATATTTCACAAGGTGCGTTGACGCGATTCTACCGCGATCGGTGCATTGCGTCGATATCTTTTATTTCCAAAATCGGTCAATTGACTGATCTTTGGAAATCACCTACATTTCTAGATTTTGTCTAAATGACATCAAGACAGACGGAATAATTTCATAAGGTGTTAAGTACCAGTACGATCTTTAAATCCAGGTATTGCTTTTTGTCAAGTTTTTGATAATTCCTTTGAGATAAATGCAAATGATGTGTCTTTAAACAAGTCTTTATGGAGGGACTGAAAGTGGGCAGTTTTTTGATGGGCAACATTTAAGAAAAAACGAAACAAAAACACAGGCGTGTTGTCAGTTAAAAAAAGGAATCACATATGACGAGGCCCTTTAGGCCAAAAAAAGTCTCCGGTTTCTGGTATGGAGCTTGCCCAAAAAGTGGTGCGGCGACGCGGCTTTTTTTTTTTTTTACCTGACTTTTTTGCTTCAAATGTCGGCTGATGACTGCAAATGGTGCCCGACTAAACTTAGTGCAAATATATGGGAGACCAGAGAGGCCACATAAAGCTTATTCTCGATCATAACCCCATCTCAAAACACGTTAAAATTGTGCAGCAGCAGGATTCCAGTCAAACCAGTGAGTTTGGCGGTTTTTTCATCTTTCATTGAAAAAAAAAAATCATTTTGCCGACGCGCATGGCTACGGCGACGTGCGCGCATACCAGAAACCGGAGACTTTTTTTTTTGGCCTTAGGCCTACTATTTTGGTTAGGACTTATGAGAAAAACATTTCTCGAATATCCATAATGCCATTTTCATTTTTTTTTTGAGGGGGGGGGGAGGGTTATAGGTATACGCACCCTTTCAGCTCCAGCCGTGTCCCATATACACATTCTAACCGTCTCCCCGTTCACGCTCAGCTCCTTTTCAAAATAGGCGGCTCTGTTGAGATTCAAACATCGGCAATATTATATCCAGGCAAATTATAGCATTATCTTAAACATGATGTCAGTCTTCTTAGCCCTGTCCGCACTGGACTTTTTTTGGTCAAACTAACCGAGACTATGGGTACTTTTCCCATTTTAAGTCCAGTGCGGACAGCCTAGGACGTTTTCCTCTCAGTTACTTTTCCTGAGTCCAGCGGTTACTTTTACTGGCCAACTGCTGCCCAGGAAAACTTCCCACGCGCCCAGGAAAACTGACCGAGTCGCTTTTCCCGAGACGATTAGTCCAGTGCGGACAGTGCGAGTCAGTAAAAGCGGCTCAGGAAAGCGTACATCCGGCCCAAGCGCCCTGTTATGCATACAGAGACCGCACGAACCTGCACGTGCAGTGGCCGAACATTTTGTAGAAACACGCTGCGGTGTATTATCAAGTCCGAGCGGTAAAATCTCGTTAAAATATATATTTCAACGGACAAATACATACACAGAGAAGAGAGATCACATTCTGAGAATTAATTTGCGGAAATTCTCTTTCTCCACCGATGTATTGTTATTTTCTACGATCCAAATTCGTCCTGATACGCTACTGTAGTCATGCACGGAACATCATGGTCCGGTACCGTACGTAGGCCGTAGTCACTGGTTCCTGGCCCACATCATAGCTTCGATTCTGTAAGCATGCGATGGGAACCAACGAATACTGATGGCACTGCTGCCGCACGGAACATCGTACAGCGGCATGGCTTCGACGACGTGCATCACAAATGCGTCAGAATTATAGGCCCTTTCGTCAAGGTTTAGCGTGTCAAGATGAAATAATATCGTGTAAACGATTATGTTATGCATGCAAATGGCGTGTGTAATATTACTGAGCGTATCGGTGGCTGAAAATGTAATCGGCAATTTGTTTTCTGCGTACGGTGAGTCATTATACTGACACTGTGACAGCTCGGTTACTTCTCCCACGCGGTCGGGGTAAAATTTCCCGTGTCGAAAGTCCAAGTGCGGACAGTGGTCACATTTGACCATTTTTCATTTTACCATCGTCTCGGTAAAACCTTCAAAAAAAAAAGTCCAGTGCGGACACGGCTTTATTACACATACGCCTATACATTGCAGTTCTATCAAGAGCCGCTGGTTGGAAGCTGACCCCTATAGATTTCACAACATATTGTGAAGGAAGTGCAGAGCATTGTGGGAAACTTACAGCCATCTTTATTGTTCACATAATCCGTGAGTGCGTGTCTTTCGCACATGGAGGTGTTGAACCCCGTGGTTCACTAGCATTGGCGTGACGAAGTGCCCCCCCCCCCTTAGGAAATCTTGAACTAAACAAATATAAAGCATGTGCCTTCAGTGCCCCCTTGAAAAAGTGTGCACCCCAGGTGCCCCTAGAGATTTAACCCAAGTTCCACCGCTGTTCACTAAATGTTTCTATGTAAAACTCACAGAAGCTACAATCCTGGCCAAATCTCGCTGGGGCCCCAACCCGCCGGCCCCCGTTCAATGTTGTCTCTCATTGCGCGGTGTGTGCTCCATCAGCTGGAAAGAACAACATTGACCGGGGGAGCGGGGGAGTGGGTGACCGTGGCAGGCTCAGGAACTGTCCCAACCATTTTGGCCGGGATTATAGCCGCCATGGTATTGGACGGTGCGTGCATGCGAAAAAAAATACCAAAAGCCATATCACTATCTTTTCCTACCGTCTGAACAAAAATCTTTTGAAAATTCCTTTCGGGGCCGTGGCATCCCCCATTCTCTCTGAATTGAACCCCGTTACAATGATCACTTCATTTCCTCGTATATAACTTGACATACTCACGCTATGGTTAAAGTCACCTTCTCGGTGAAGGTATCACGCACCAAACGATGAAAAATGCTGGACTTTCCCACGCCAGAATTCTGCGAATCGAAATGAACCAAATGACAACACACTCATGAACTTTGGGTCGCCTTCGCTTGAATAACTTTGAATAAAGTTTACATTCTTTGTACGATTGTATGTCATTGTCTGTGTGCCTGAGAGTACATCACTGAAATTTAAAGCATATAGGAAAAGGGAATTTGTCGTTATTCCCATGGGCGTCACCAGGATGGGGCGAGGGGGGAGGGGAAGCAACCCAAAAAAGGTAGAGGGAGAGAGAAAAAAAGATATGTGAAGTCATATTTGGTATTAATTTAATACACATTTAACAAAATGGGCGTCTGCAGGTTTGTCAATGGGGGTGGGGTGGGTAAATGTCCCCCGCCCACCCTCGAAAATAATGATAAATTGATAATAATTCTGGAGAAAGTACAAGGATGTTGGGGCAGAAAATGTGCTTTGTCCCCCCCCCCCCCCGAAAAAATCCTGGCGACGCCCATGGTTATTCCTAGTATTACTGCACTCGCTTTTTAAACTTTGGTGTAAACAAAGGAGAACTACGGCAACGAATCTGCTCTCTCCAAATTTATTTCAACAAAAGTTGAAACTTCTCTTCAAGTTAAAAAGCTGTAGAACACGGTGCAATACACGTGTGTCAGAGTTTTGCACGTACCTGGACAATCCTGTAACTTTGGTTTAATTGGTTTTGCATGCATTCGACATATCCTAAGTTCAGTGCATGTATAACTTTAATACATCAGACCTTTTGTGAAGTTGGAGCAGGCTTTGTGCAGTTATTTCCTTCCTGAAACAGTATTCTTTGGAAGGAAGATGGAATTGCAATGACGTATGTCAAACATTTACTAGTTAAGGGAACTTCCTCATAATAATTAAGCATTAAAAAGCACATGCTGACATTATGATAAAAAAAAAATCAGTAAGATTGGCCACTGTAAGATGTGGATGACTTAGCAAGACCCTATGTCTTGCTAAGTCCTATGGCCCTATGCCCAAGTAAACAGTTTCCCCAATGATGCCAACTACACTGCTGAAATCGCCTTATTCATGAGTCAACCATCTTAAATTGAAAGCGAGGCGAACCCAGTAAACTTGAGTAAAGAAAGGAATGTAGACCTAATATGAAGAGGAAATTACAGATTAACCTTGTGTTCCGAGATAAAATGGATGAAAAGTCAACTGAGATTTCCGAAACTTTTTCAAAATACTTTGGAAAACGAGGCAAACACAGCCAATCAGAATTAGCCCGATCCCTTCCCATTCAAGAGTGTACGATCAATCAATGGCTGCGGGGAACACGACCTTTGATCAATGTATTGAATTAAGGTACATTCATTATAAGTAGTTTCTGTTGATGTATACTTACCCCAACCAAGCATACTTTATGTCCACGTTTGACAGACATCCTTGTTGGTTTCTCAAACCCAAGAGAAGCACTCGATTACACAAACATTTATGCCGGATTTGCTGTGAAATTATAATCTTTAGCTAGTTTCAGTCCTGCGTACTCTCGATCTCTTGACAGTCGAGAATGTATATAACAAGGAAACCCAAAGCGACAATACTGTTAAACATGGTCCCTCTTTGCAACACGGAATGGATTAAGGTATTCCCCACGATATATATTTAGTACGTGGGGTGTTGTTTCTTTTGTAATAAAACAGACAAGGCCATAATCATCGCCAAAAACGAACAATGTTGGACAGGGATAGGGCATGGGTGAAAGTCCAAATTCATATTCAACAACTGTGCAGTAACGAACACACAACGTTTGTACTTTTCGATGAGCCGACTTTATGAGTTTCTGTACACTCACGCGGCATCGGCTTGGCAGTGGGATATAGGTTAGGCTTGGTTCAAGTCTTAGCTATAAATATAAGTCGTGATACATATAACTGTGAATCCAGGTGACACAGGTCCAAGACACAAAGGTAGTCGTGCAGGGTGAACTTCAACTGAGGTTCGCTCGTACCCCCCCCCCCCCCCCCCCCCCGCCCTGCAAACAGGACGCTGGGATAATCTGATGCAACCTCGTCCCCAGGGTGTCGAGCAGTACGCGCCCACCACTACCTGCTCTCTCACCCTGGTATTGGATCATTTGCATGTGCAAGATTTTTGCACACGTATGCAAATGAGGAACAGTCTGGTGCCTGGATACGCGTTACACATTAGCGTTTGTTTTTGTATGCGGTGTCTGGGGTAAAAACAGAGTCAATTCGTAGCAGCGCGAGCACGGCGTGAGTTACGAAAACACGATTTTTGAAATCAAACTGTTACGATCTTATCAAGACAACATGCAGTATCATATTTCATATTAATATGAGCAAATTGGAAAGGAAATAAGTATTTTCGAGAAAGCGTGGACGAATGATCGCGAAAACACGTACTGCACGTTGTGAATATATAGCACCAAGTACACGATAAAAATCCATTACTAGCCAATTGCGGTATCCAATCAGGATACAGGAAGAAAGTTTCCTATCCAGGGTTTACTATTGGAAACGCGGTTGGAAATAAAGTAAGCACTGGGGACGAGGTTGAATCTGATGAGCTTCACAAAATCTTGTGAAGGAAGTGGCCTATGACCTATGTATAAAGCATCTGGCTGCAGCTGTTCAAGACCGCAGTTAGACAATGTGCGCAAATACTATCTGAAAACTTCCCATAGAAATGCGCACATTCCATACCGGATGTGATTTCTGTTTCATTGCGCACCATGTGGACACAATTTTGAGCGTCGCATAATGCAATCCGACCGTTCGTGATTCGTAACGGAGCCTGAGCAAGTGACGGGAATTGTAAATTTACAACACAGATAAGTTTTACAGAATTTCCTACATTATTACGCTTTTCAACTAGAAAAAAATCTCTAAACTGGAATAAAAGAGTAATGAACAGTCTCAACGGCCGTTTCGAACCTTACAGAGTCTTCGCTCGTACCCCCCGCCCTGAAAACAGTAGGGCGGGGGGGGGGGGGGGTACGAGCGAATGCAGAGTTATGACCTTGATGACGCGCAGGTCACTAGTCACGCAAAATCCAATCAATCAGAGCGTGAATTCATCTGAGTATCCCAGCGTCCTGTTTGCAGGGCGGGGGGTACGAGCGAACAACTGAGGCCACCTTTTTAGAACAGCGCCCGCTTTGGTAAACATACGAGAGGTTTAAAGTTGCAAGTACATGTATATATATACGACTCGTGCACTCAAGAATGACGTAGGCCCCAACATAACCTGTTCAACGAACACTGCACACAAACCATCGTCACTGGTTATGGTAAATTTATCTAATATTAACAGTTCAGTGGTGCATACTTACATTTAGTGCGTAAAAATTATACAAACCTGAAACTAAAATGAAATTACAAGCCTACAAGTAATTTTTAAATTACTGAAATGTTATTCTTAATTCAAAGATCAATCTGTTGAAAATATCCATAGTTGAAAAAAAAATCAAGATCTCTATACTTATGTTTACCTGATATAAAAGCAAAGCAACGGAACCCTGGATGCACAAGAGGTCTACGCATGCGCGTATGAAGAAAAACACTGTGACTTCAAAGATGGCTGCACTGGAAAGGGTCTGTCTCCACCACAATATTTTCATCTTTGGAAAACAACCATAAGGTAGGCCTGCCTATATCCAGTATAAAGTGGCCTCCAAGAGATTTTTGCCCTTTAACCTCTCAAACAAAACACAATCCTTCTGACCTGCATATAGGTGTCTGAAAACAATGGGATTCCATTTCTGAATTAAAACATTTTAAAGTGAATTTTATACAATAACCATGTTTTTTTCCTGACACTGAGGGCGCTGTTGTTGTGATATAATTTTAAGCACTCACTTGGGGATTGCCTGTACGAAGTTATGGCTTAAAAATAGAGCTCTTTGTGACATTTTGAGAATAAACTTTACTCATTTAAAGTGGCTATGCATAAATTAGATCCTCAAAGTTACATATGGAACCAAAATGCATTTAGTATCCATGTGTATAGAGTCTGTCAAGATCCCTCAACACAAATGAAGAGAAATAGTACAAGACCCAACACAGACCCAAGAACATTTAGAATCAGGGAGATAGCGGAAAGCAGGTATATCTGTACTTTTGTTTGTTTATTCATCTTTTGAAGGGGTTGGTTGTAAAAGAAGGGGATGCATACATGTCCCTCCTCTACATCACGTTTCCTCTCTAGATCTACCCATGGAAGACCTCATTTCATATTTGGTATGTTTTGGGGTATTTCATTGAGGAAAGGCCGAATTAAAGAAGACTTCATCGGTGGCAATTACAGGATGACTTGTGTTTCTTTACAGGTTTACTGTCCCAGTCCGAGACCTTGATCGAAGTCTTCAGTTTCTCTTCCTCATCTTTCAATTGGGAAGACGAGATCCTCAGAACTGTTAAATAATCGAAATCCATCAAGATGTCAAGGGGTTATACGCCTGGGAAAGAAGGCATACATTGGCGGGCCGGGGAGGGAGATTGTGAGAAACAAGGGCGCATCCAGAAATCAGTGGGAGTTGATTGGGACTCACTCTACCAATCTTATACTTATCACGAGACAGCTATATAAACCGAGCAAGCATTCTCAAACAACAAGTTTGGCAGATCTAAGGGAGGGAAGGGGTGGTAAAAGAGTTGTGTGTTTTTTTTTCTCTGTAAACTAAACAAACAAACAAACACCCCAACAACCCCAACAACCCGCCCAACAGAAAAACAAACAAACAAACAAACCAATACCCAACAAACAAACAAACAAACAAACAAACACCCCAACACCCCACACCCCAACAAACAAACAAACACCCCAACACCCCAACAAACAAACACCCCAACACCCCCCAACAAACAAACAAACTAACAAACACGATCGGTTGCGTGACCGGAACCACAGGTAAATTTTGCGTAGTATGACTTACCTAATTCAGTGAATACTCTCTCCACGTTGTGACCCGTCTTGGCGCTCGTTTCTAAGAAGACGGCTTCCAGTATATCAGCGTAACCTCGTGCTTCCTCCGTCGATACGCCTCGACCCGTCTCTTCAAGGTCCAATTTGTTTCCCACTACGGCTAGAGCTATGTTGGGGTCGCTACAGGACTGAACCGCAGGAACCCAGACCTTTTGTAGATTACTGAATGATTCCTGATGTTTGACAACAAATGTGGATGTCAGTAACACAGTGGTGGGAAAATCGAGACAGAGGTTGCTCACCAAAATCGCATCTCTCGAAGAGCGCGCTTGTGACCTTTACGTACTCTTTCGTATAATACTTGCGAAGGAAGCAAAGCATGTTGGGTATAGGTCACGTGCCATTTCGTACCCATCGGTCGTGCAATGGACGGAGCTCTGCACACGACTTTGAAGCTCGGGCTTCTGAGTATTTCTGATGACGAGTACAGCTTCGAAGTAGTTTTCAGTAGGCTGTACACCGAGCACGTCAAGCGGCTGTCTCTAAAAGAGGAAAGTTCTGGTTCTTCTCAAAATCAATTATCTATTTATATACGAACAATAATTTGTGTCTTTGTTAGTTCATTTGACAGCTTTACTGAATTATGGTAGTAAAACAAAATGGCTGTCAGGTTATTCAATTTGCATTCTAACATTGGATGGATGGTAGACGATTCACCATTACTTTAATTCTTTTAATTCTTTTCCCCGATTTAGATTTTGACTGATCAAAGACTGAAGACTGAAGAGGACAAGTTGTTTCTTGAGATTCAGACTTACTTCGTCGGTGATGTCGTAAACAAGCACGATGGCGGATGCATTTCTGTAGTACAGTGGTGCCAAGGCTAGATACTGTCGCACAATAAAAAAAACTCATTATTTAAAGCATGACAATTTTAAAGAAAAAGACAATTGTGTTCTATCGATCGTCAGCATTTTGTTAAGTGCAGTGCTGCATCAAGCAGGCCTTTACGCACGGCACTAGTAAAATGTACACTCGTATGGACTTCGGCAATTACATTAATGTTTCATATTGTTAACTAAAAATTAATGTCTTGGTAACAGAAATCCACACAATGTCTAACATATACGATGACAATGTTGAAAACGTCCGTTTGTTAATATCTGTCGCGGACTGCTCTTGCCAATACGTATTTCCAGCAGTTTTTTTGTTTAAACTGCATGACACAAGACTGGCGCCGCATAAAATGCATACCACGTACGTGGCCATTCACTATGTGCTTTCAGGTCCCAGATGTGTGACTGGAATGTGCGACTGAAATAGCTAGCGCTCCAACGGCTCAATTTGTGAGGACCAAAATATGCTGAACCGAAATTCATTTGCCCTATGGTTTCACGTATAATCTGTGAGTTTTCAAGATATACTTGTATAAGAACATTTATACTATACTTTTAACGATCTTTCCAAATATTATAGTTTCATGAGTGCTCACCCTTTCTTCTCCGGCTGTGTCCCATATGTACACGGTGAAGGTTCCTTCCTTCATGGTCAGTTCTTTGTGAAAAAATACCCTCCTGTGTAAAAATAAAATCCGAAAAAAGGGACACACCGGATTATTTAGAAATTGAGTTTCAAAAAGTATACATGATCACATTCAGTGAAAATCGAATTCTTCAAAGGATACTGTACAATAATATATTGCACAGTACAATGTATGCTATTCGTGGTTGTTTTGTAAATATGCAGAACTAGTCAGATCATAGTCGTGCTATATGTTAGATTCTGTCATATCTAGGGACAATACCATGAATTTTGAATTAAAAAAATATTTTGTCGTTATTAAATTTTATACTTCACTTTCATTGTGCGATTCAATACCTTCAGGCCTATTTGCGCCCTCGTTTTGATCCGAAGTTGGTTTTCGTATCAATTTCGTACTGACATAGCGGTATAATGTAGAAAAAATCCTAATCACTACCATGATTATAATAATTATATTACAAGGGTAAATATGTTGTAATCATTTCACTGAGTTTTTTTCCCCAGACCTAGAACAACATTAACCCTATAGTCGATTTCACTTGTTTGTTGAACTCATCATGAATCAGTCGCTGAGCGATACAGGACTTCCCAACTCCTTTATCCTGAAAGAAACAAGAAAGATTCATGTCAAATCCTGAAAGTCAATCTTGGTCTTCACAAGTCCTTACGAGTCAATCGCAAATCTAAAATCAAGTCACAAGCTGGTATTCAAATAACCTGTGACGAAGGCATTCCTTTGTCTTTGTTCATCATTGCTGCCTTGGTTGTCACAGACCCGTCGCATGATTTGTGATTTGGCTTGTGATTGACTTGATTGTGACCAACTTGTGATCTGCATGACATGTACTTGACCAGGCTAATTGGGATTGACTTGTCACTGTGTGATTTGTTATTTGCCGGGCTTGTGATTGACTCGAGACTGGTTTGAGATTGACTTGTGACCAGCTTGTGATGTGACTTGTATAATGATATGTCACTGCGTGACTTGTGATATGGCTTGTGACTGACTTGAGATGGACTTGTGACCGACTTGTGATGTGACTTGTCATTGACATGTCACTGCGTGTCTTGTTGCTTGTGGCTGACTTGTGACTGACTTGAGATGGACTTGTGACCAGCATGTAATGTGACTTGTCATTGACATGTCACTGCGTGTCTTGTGATTTGGCTTGTGACTGACTTTTGACTGACTTGAGATGGACTTGTGACCAACGTGTGACGTGACTTGTCACTGACATGTCACTGTGATTTGGCTTGTGAATGACATAGATTTTGCGATTTGATATGTGATTCATTTGTGACGGACATGAGAACAACACACTGTAAGCTGCACGATTATGAAATCGCCTACTACTACAAAACAGTGAAAGTGGCAAAGCGTATTTAGTTCAGATTTGAAGGTTGAATTTGAATGGTGAAGAGAGCAATAGGAGTTTACGATCGTCGTTTATAAGTGTACGAATCAAGTCCACCATGTAACAAATCCAATTTGTGAGTTTGTGAGGTTCTGAAGAGGACCACGGAAAACTCAACGTTTCGGAAAGTGTACTTTGCCCGTCATCAGGAAACTGACGACGGGCAGAAATTCCGCGTGGACAATAGAATGGCGAATTACATTGCTGGTCTATACGTGCACTTCAAACATCACGGTACACACGATTTAGTGTGTCAGTCGGTACTACCATTCACGAACCCTTTTCAACATTATTGTTATTCTATTGTGTACATAAAACTCACCCCAACGAGGCAGATTTTCATCGGCATTTTTTCCTCCGTTCCAAATCTTCCCGCGCAGGTTGCTCTTGAACTACCTGAACACCTTCAGGCAGTGTCCGCTGGACCTTGCAGCTTCAACTTCTACAAGTTTGCAACAGCAACCATGACCTGCACATAGGCCTTAGACGCAGAATTTTTGTTTTGGATGAAAGCCATGTTTCCCCCTGCCGTTTATGAGTGATTCAGGAACTAACCTATATGGTACAACAAACTAGTTTTTTTTTTCTTCTAAACTGACAACAAAGACTCCACAGGGGCACACACGAGTGAATCACGTTTGCATGCAGTGTGGAAAATGTTATCATTTGCACATGGCGCAGTGGCTTTCATGTAAACTTGGAGCATTTCCTGGCTCCGCCGTAATAACCCTCCCCGAATGTGATCCTGTTATAATATTTCATTTTAAAAAAGAAACACTTTCCCCGCAGACTTGTTTAATTCACGCCACAGCTGCATGCATCCTCTCTGAAAAGATGACATGTACTTTTCACCTAAGCCGTGTGATGTTCAGAATAATCTACACTGATCACCATCGCCTGATCTACTCAAGCTTCGTTTTACAGGGGCGTAGCACGGTCATTTTTATTTGGGGGAAGGGTAATTTTTTTTGAAAAGGGCACTTGCACATCCGTTGTGAAATGTAGACAGGTTTTTGTTTCTCTGGACACTTGTCTCCGTTAACTCAAAAAGCCGGGGGGGGGGGGGGGCGGGGCTGGTACCATTGTCGATGGGGGCGCTGTTCAAAACCGACAATTATGCACACAGAGGGCCAGTATATGGTGCTTATCAGGGCGATACATGTGCCAAATTCAGAGAAAGGCACCAAAAACGGCAGATGCCACAAAAAAGGGCATTTGAATGGAAAAAGGCAGTCTTTACAAAATATTGGGGGTAAATACCCCCCTTATCCCCCCCCCCCCCCCCGCTGGCTACGCCTATGTTTTACCATTCGCCCAATAGAGTGCAGCCAGTACATATATTCCCATATTCAATTCGTTTGTCACACTCAATTTTTGTGGGGTTTCCCAATGGTTTTGGGTGATTTTTCTGTCTCCAAAGATCACCACCCCGAAAATGCAGTCCTGAAGCCCATTGCCATTTTAAAAGTGATCTCTCTACTCCACTGCAAAATATAGCAAAGTTAGGACCTGTTATTTCATGCAAAATGACACCGGGCCACAATTTGAGATAAATGAAATGAAACGAATGAATGAAGGAATGAATGAATACAAGTTCAAATACCAGTTCAGACATTGGACCCATCACTTCTACCAACCCTTAAGTGCATCGGCCAGGAAACTCTATTAAAAGAACAATAACTGATCGGGCCGGCGTAGGCAATTCTGGGCCTATTTACTGCACCCTTACAGTGTATCTTTCATTTCCAAAAATAGCGGTATCTATAGGTTTTCCCGGCTATTTTAAAACATTTTCCTTCGAATTCATCGATTCTTATATTCAAATTCGTCTAGCAACATTGATTTAGTGCACTTCCAATGTTTTATTTCGCCATTTTTTAGACAATTTCAAGTTTAGTCCAAACAAATTTAAACAATGAGCACAATGATTACGATCAGGAGTATTCGATTTCGTCTCGTCCACGCCGAATCGTGTTATTCAGAAATCAAATTCATTTAGGCGAAGTAAAAAAAACACAAGTTTCTCGTCCCCGCCCGCTTCCTTTTTGGAGGCCGCCTGGATTTTTTTATTATTTTTTATTTTTGAAAAATGTAGTAGAAACACACCGAAAAAGTCTACAAATTCATCGGAAAATAAATACCAATACCAATACAACTCTAAATGACACTGTAAATATGTTCAGTTCTCTTGTCCAACTTGTCTTTCATCTTTAAAAGTGTCTTTGAACAGTGGAACACCAACGGCTGCAGGAAATTTTGAAAAGGCGGTCATCTTGAAAAAAATACAAAAAAAAAAAAAAAAGCCCCGCTTCCTCCCTTTTTTCAAAAACCCCGGACGAGAAACTATTTTTTTTTACTCGGCCTTAATTGATTGATATAAGAAGAATTCGTTCTCTGAATGCTACCATTCGGCAAAAGCTTCGACGAATTTGATCTGTAATGACTAATATTCTCGACCCGCGGTGTCTAAAGAGGGTGACCAAACTTAATAATTGAATGGTAAATGACTAAATCCTTTTTGTGAAAAGCGTGTGAATTTTTTCGTGAAAATGAATGATAGAGTTGGTGAATTTGAATGAAAATTCCTGTAAAATAGTCGGGGAAACCTATAAGTTAACTGTATATCAGTTCTTATAGTAGCATTAACGTTTAACTTACACCAAACTAAATCTCAGTATCAAATCTAAAAATTACTGTATTTTATTCAAACATTTTGATACAAAAAATCGATGCATGATCTTACTCTTTATATTACTTAATAAAATTTATACAAAGCTAGACAAAGCCATACATTTTTATACATGTTTGAAACATAACAGTTAATCGTACTGTAAACATTTTATTTACAGTTCTCCTGCAATTACAGAAACATATATGTTGTCGTCGCCGATTATCGCCGATTAAAGCGGACATTCAAACAACCCCCAAAAAGGCTCGTCTGCGTGCGTGTGTTACGTGTAGTATATAATATAATCACAATCGGTGCAGCGTGAATATCCGACTCCATGAAATGTGGACTCATTGGTAGTACTGCGCACGCGTGAGTACGATACAATGCTATTTTTAGGATCGTTTCGGGAGAGTGACCTGTCACGTGCGAGGGATCAACCAATAATAGGGAAATAGGGGTCCGATTTTCATAGGAGTCGGATTTTCATGTGACACCTGTACACTTCAATAATAATAACTTAAATCAAAACTGAATGTCCGTCAACTCGACACACCAACACACCTGCAGCTTTAATAATTTATACGCTTTACAGCAACAAAAACAAGGAAACTTCACACACAAAAAAGCGACGAACCAACCGACCGACAAATTTACCAACAAACACAAGCGATAAATTTACAGCCATCCTGGACGGCAGGAATACCCAAAATTCGTGAGTTTCGGAAAACTCTTCTCTTTAAAGACTCAGTCGCAAATTTAGCTTGGGTCAATCCCCGCGGAATCACTTTAGCCGTGAATTTAGCTAAACTATAAAACACGTGCAAGAATAGTTGCTTCTTAACTTTCTGAAAATAACGGGATACCGAAATAGACAGAGAGGACTATACTGTCAGTGGCAGATGCAGGATAAGGGGTTCTCCTTCGCAGGTGTACTGTGCGGGACAATCACATTCCTTGGTTCCATTTCCTCGGCTTGGTTCATCTGCCTCCTCCGTTGGGAATCCCTGATCTTCAAAACTGTTACAATAAACGAAATCACAGAAACCACAAAGTGAGTAATTTGACTCAATATCGTAATAATTGAGTCATTTGTCCGTGTAGTGACACACTTTGAGCCAAGGTGTGTCACTATACGGACAACATTACTCATTTTTTACGATAATAAGTCTAATTACTCACTTTGTGTTTTCTGTGAAGGCAAACAAAGAGGCGGGGGAGGAGGGGGAGATGTGAACATTAGGGGCGATTCCAGAATTTAGATAAGAGCTGGGATATCACCACTGCTCATAACGAGACAGCCAGCAGACCTGTGGGAGAGGAGGAGGGTTAGAGGGGCATATCAAGCACATTTAGGCAGGGGGCTTCAGCCTCCTAAACCTTTGTGACAAGAAACGACGTCCACCTCAGAATCCACTCGCATTTCACATAATAAACCAGTATAATATCTTTTCATCTGGCAGAGTTCGAACTAGTTTCGGTCCGACAGGACTTGGATTTAATTCTCTTAAAAAACGGTCCCTTTCAATCCCGGTCAATCCACTAAAACAGTCTAAGACGCTATTAACAAGAATCAAATCCAATAATATTGGAAACCTTGGCAGTCGGCCCAGAGAAATTCCGAGCATATCTCAATCGCACTATACTCAAACTATGCTTGACTGCAGGCGCTTGTCTGGGACCTTCTGCATTTGGGAACACAAATATACCAATCCAGTCTTGAATTAAGGCTAGGTTCGAAGTTCGATCCCTTCTAAATCGGACAGACGGGCGACCAGATCCACAGTTATTTTTTTGGCCTAATTTCAATTCACTTACTGAGTTCAGTAAATATTCTCTCCACGTTGTGCGCCGTCTTGGCGCTCGTTTCTAAGAAGACGGCTTCCAGTATATCAGCGTAACCTTGCCCCTCCTCGGTCGAGATGGCCCGATCTGTCTCTTCAAGGTCCAATTTGTTGCCCACTATGGCTAGAGGAATGCTTGGGTCGTTGCAGGACTTTATCGAAGGAACCCAGAACTTCCGTAGATTGAGGAAGGATTCCTGATGTTAGTCAAAAGATGAAGATTGTCCGTTGCAATTTTGTGGGATAAGGATTGCATAAGGCCAGTTTAACAGGCCATATTTTTGAACATAACGACGCAATTTTGAGAGTAAAAATAGACGTGAGTTCAAGGTTATTATAATCAAACCATTAGATTTGGACAGTCCTTGTTTTAAGATTGTTGTAAAAATACAAACTTACTCCAATAAATACAATATTCCTACCGTCCAGATACCAACAAAATGGTGTCGTTGGAACGGGTGCATACCTACATTCCCTAATACCTATGTTCCCCAAAACTAACCCTAACCCTAACCACCTAACCACAACCTTAACCCTTACCCTAAGGATTTTTGGGGAAAATAGGTATTGGGGAACATCGGGTAGACGCCGTTGGAACGCCCCCTCATATTCACTCCTAATATGGCCTCTTGGCCTAGGATAGATTGCTACGCTGACCAAGTCTTGTTCCCAATGCTCTCAAAAAGCTTTGCAACACAGAAATGACCCAGCTCTAAACATGACTGCAAAATTGCATTTCTGAGAAATTTGGACAAATCTAACGCAAGCTGGGGCGTGTTGGAGAGTGCAACTTGAGAAATGTTTCCACAAAATTAATGACTGTATCAAACTCGAACCAGCCAACCGATCCCACAAGCTCGGTTGTCAAGTGGTAAGACGTTTGGACTAGATCAAGCAGGAGGTCATGGGTTCGAGTCCCACCCGATTGATTGTTTTTTCTCTCTTTCACTCGGGGGGGGGGGGGGGGGTGGTAACACACCGAGTATAGAGTTTATACGTCGGTGAAGGACAAAACTTATATTGATTTACATCACCCCGACGCAAATTTCCATCTTATGAATTGTCTCAAAGAATCTCCTGGTTCTGAATCTTTTAAAAACCACTTCTCTTTAATTGACAGGCTGTCAACTCAATGTATCCGAGGTAACTTTTCCAAAAATTGATCTTATGGTTGTTGCTTGCTTGGTCTTTCGACAGCTTTTGTGACTTAGCTGGTAGAAGAAGACTGGTCAGTGTAGGGTCTCTCAAGTTGGTTCACTGCCAAGGTTAAATTGTTAGCGTCTTGGCGACGCTGCATTTCGTTCTTTTGTATCTGTTTTTGTCTGACTAATTTCTAATTTTTGATTAAATGTAAGAGACAAATTGTTTCTTCAGATTGAAACTTACCGTGTCAGTGATGTCGTATACGAGAACCATGGCGGATGCATACCGATAGTACATTGGTGCCAATGAGTGAAACTGTCACAGAGAAAAGGGATCGATGCACCCAATAAACAATCTTGACTTTTGGATAATTAACAGAAAGAAATCAGTGTTCTAAAGACACTGTAACGACCAAAAAGTAAGCAAGTAAGTACAGTCTGTCACAACGAGCCAATGTAATCAGGTGTTTATCTCCGGATTCAGTAGCATGAAACGACTAAGAATATTTCTACTCCCCCAGTTTGGGATGCTAGTCCATCGCAGGTTTACTCCCCAGCTAATGCCGGTAGCCATGCCCCTGGGTGGAGTAGGGGTGAAGTGGCTTGCCCAAGGACACAATTTATGACCAGCAGCTGGATTCGAAACCCTGACCCTCTGATCATGAGTCACCAGCCCTAACGACTAGGCCACACTCCCCACTAGGTAACGACCTAAAGGTTTGTGTTAATTGTTCATAAATGTCGCCTCAATTTATTGCATTCACAAATTTCTTAAATTTGAATATTTTGTTGTGTTCACCTTTTCTTCCCCGGCAGTGTCCCATATATTCACTTTGACGGTTTCCCCCTCCACCGTAAGCGCTTTGTGTAGAAAGGCCCTCCTGTCGCAATGCAATTAAAAATGGGTGAAATAGAGACGATTATCTTGGTCTAAAGACTATGATTTCAAAGCAAATTCAGTAAAATTAATATTTTTAAGAGCGCTGTAAAAGTATGCAAATTGTAAAATTACGGTGCTCTGCAAACGCTTAAGTGTAAGAAAAAAAAAAAAAAAAAAACTCACAGTACAATGTACTACATTCTATAAAATGTATCATATACAAAACTTGGCAGTGCATTCATGATCATTCTTCGATATTCTGTTCACTTAACACAAAAACTTCACGTCTCCAAAATCACTTTGCATTTCTCTGTTCACATACGCTGAGGTATACAGGATATCCCCCCGAAAATGTCCCTCTGGAGGGTGTACAGAATTCTCGTAATATATGGGGAAATATTTGCCCATAAATGGTTCCTTTGTTTTCCTCGGAATAAAAAAAAGCCTCCCAGTTTCTTCCTCATTTTTTTGAAATGGGATGTCCTATCTTTTCTCGTCTCCTCTCTGAGGAGTATTGGTCCTTGAATCATGGGATGATAGCGATAATGTTTCAATATTGGAAGAATATAGGTCTACTGTACTTGATTATGAAATTTTATGCTTCGTTATACTTGATCATGCCTTGTATGTAAAGGAGCTTATTTTTCCCCACCAAGTGGGTTTTATAATGTAACTTTTCTACTGACATGGCTATATCATTTCAAAATATAGTCCTTATAATTAGTGGCGTAGCTAGGGTTAAACTTCTGGAGGGCACCTGGGGTGCACATATTTTTCAAGTGGGAAGGGGAGAAACTGGAGCCAAATGATATATGTTTCTGTCCTATTTACGATTTTAAACGGAGTCCACCTGTGGGGGAGAGACGGACATCCGCTGGGGGGATGTTAGGCACGCCCCACGTAGCGACGTCACTGCATACTTAATCCATTCATATTAATTCCATAATTATTACAACAACTACACATTAATATCGTTTACCTTTTGTAATAATTCCTTTTAATCGTTAAAAATTGGAAATTGCTCAACGCTCACCCAATCATGGTGGATTGTGTCTTTTCATGGAAAATATCATGAACTAGCCTCTCCGCGATACATGACTTGCCCACTCGAGAGTTCTGAAAGAAAACAACAATGAGGTGACATGTTCCATTGCGGTGAGCAAGAGATATCTCAAATACTCAGAGGTGATCACAAGCCTTGTAGGAGTCCTAGCCAGTAAGTCACTGGTCAATCACAAGTCATTTCATCTCAAGTCAAGTCACAAGCTATTCTGTGATCTATGACAAACGCATTTCTCCTTGTGACTCGAGTTTGTCACTGTGTTACTTGGGATTTGCCTTGTGATTGACCTGCTGTGAATGTGATGGATTTGTCAGAGGTTCAGATAGAGCTAGAGAAGTTGTCACTAACTTGTCATTGGACTTGTAACTGACTGAAGTTGTGATTGATTTGTGTCACTGTATGATTTGTGATTTGGTTTTTGATTTGACTTGGGGCTGAGGTGAGATTGATTTGTGTTAGATTGAATTATTGCGATTGACTTGAGATTGACATATACAACCACCACGTGATTTCACTTTTGATTGGTTTGATCGACTTGTGGCTGATATTGACTGTTGCGACTTGTCATTTGACATGTCATCAACTTTTGACTCACGATTACAACTCTGTACGGAGCACGAATCAAATGAAGCTTAAATTTAGGGTCCATGAACTTTACTTACAGCTTCTTTTAAATGTATGCATCTTTAACACCTGACAAGTGAGGGGGCTGTTGCTATGATGTCATTTCAGGAAGACACTGTTAACTTTATAGATTTTCCGTTGAAAATTGTGAACCCAAAATTTGCTCATTGAAAAACATTCGTGAGAAAAATTTGCTCATTAGCTTACTATCATGTACCGAAACAACAACAAATCGCCAAAGAAAAGACAATTTACGACAGCGAAATATCCGACATTCCGGCATATTTCGGTGCTAAAATACCTGTATCATTGAGGTTTCTGCCTGAAATGACATCACACTTTTGCTCATGAATATGGAAATTTGCATTAGCCTAAAAACCAAGAAGGCACCAAAATGCGCTTAAAAATGGCAAAATGAAAATTGAAAATAAGGATAAATGGGACACAAAGCTGTATTTTCAAGGATGGCATTAAAACAAATTAAATTACATGATGGGCCCTTTTTGCGCCACTTTGGTAATTGTTTTTCCCGTGATATATGAAGTTGTCAAAGAGAAACCCCAAAAGAACACATTGTGAGCAGCCCGATTACGTCATCCCCTTTTTACAGAAAGTGCACTACTTCATGTTATGTTATGACCCAGTCTCTATTTCATGTAATCTCCCGTGACTGAGGACCAGATGTGAGTTATTTGTCTAATTGTGTAAATATGCAACTCACCCCAACCAGGCAGATTTTGATAGCATTTCCTGATCCGACTGCCATACCTCCTTTCCAGCCAACTCGACCGACGGCTGCTCCTGCATGAGAACATGTGACACAAGGAGAAAATGGTTTCTGACAAGTGTTGGATACATAATGAACATTTAACTCTACCTGTTTTATAGGCCTACATTATGCTGGCTGAAATCATTCTGTTTTGATTCGCAGAATTCTGGAGTGGGAACTTCACGGCATGACATTTCGGTTTTGCTGCGTGATACCCTTGCCGGGAGGATACACGCAGCGGTAGCAAGTTATAAGAGGAAGTGATTACTTTGGAGTGAATTTTACTAGTATCCAATTCGGTGAGCTATAGGGCTCGACGCCGGAACCAGGAAAATAGCCGCGTTTAAATGGACGCCATTGTCACGTCTGCAAATAATTCATTTAATCACACTGCGATCCTGGTTCACCAGCTGTGTGTGACCTGTGGTTTCTTTGTTGTCAGTATACAAAAGTGTCAAGTTTGTTGAATGTATACGTTAGTTCCTGATTCAATCATTACATAGAAGGGGAAAACCAGAATTGCCAGTGGACTTTCAACCCCCAAACACGATACGTGCAAGTATGACAGGTCTATGCTGCATGCATGGTTCGCTTAGCCTAATTAGAAGTTGAAGCTGCAATTTCCTGCGGACATTGTATAAAGGTGGACGTGTGCTGGAGCACCTTGCGGTAGATTTGGTTGGGGATGAAAATGTCGAACGGTTTTAAAAATGCCATCAAATGATCTAACTTGTTGGGGTGAGCTTGTATATTAGTTAGACATGGTTCATGCATGCATCGCACAATGTATTCTCTCAATTAATTTCATGCAAAAAAAGTAGGCCAATACTTATGAAAAGCAATATGTAGTCATAATTATTTTCATATCTTTCAGAAAACTTAGAGTAGGACGATAGAAGCTTGTTCACAAAGCTCTTTACAGCCAGATCTTCCAATGCCTGAATTTGGTCGAAACATTCATGAAATCGATTGAACATTGACGAATTCAATTGCACTCCATTGCAAAATAGAGCGCTTGTAGGGCCCCAATTTCATCCAAATTGAACGGAACTACGAGCTCGATCACCGTCCTGTGCACGGCTTCCACCCATTTTTTTTACAAACCCTCTAGTTCATGGCCCACAAAATTTTCCCAAAACCACTTGTACGGCATGAGGAAGGATGGATAATTCATATTTCATTTTAAAAATTGGGAGAAAAAATGTCTCTGAGTTCGATATCTGGCCTGAAAACAACACCTCCGTTTGTGGCTGCCTTGCTGTAGGGCGCCCCCAACGGGACTTAAATGGATTCCAGCTCCTTTCCACCCCAAAATCACCCCCCCCCCCCCCCCTTCGGTCCATATTTCTGAAATCGGATGACGGTCTATCGGCCCTTGCAGATTTGGGCGCATTTGTTGCGGAACCGCCATTGGAAACCCCTTTGAAACGTTGCCCACCCCCCACCCCCGTCACGCCCCCCCCCGAAAAAAACACTGTCACAGAATATGAAGCGCATGCACACCGCTATTTTGACAACGAACCGATGAATGACGCCATTTTGAAATAACAAAGAAGCGAGGTTTGAAAACATTCCCAAAACACTTGTACGGCATGAGGAAGGATGTGTTGCCTTATAGGCTCCGTGCGTCAACTAAAGGGCGCCCTTTTACCTGAACGACGGCCCATAGGCGGGACATTCAGCTGGTTGACGCGCCATCGTTCCTTGTGTGTCACGCACGTACACCAGGGGATTTGTACTATGTACACGCAGTGGCCGCGCTCCGCAGCCAAATTGCAGTCAGGTTAAAGATGGCGTCGGTCGGTCATCCCCAACTGTACTTTCTTTGCCGGTGAGGGGGTACTTGTAAACGGAGCGGATAGTGGCAAGACGTTAAAAAAATATGCTCAGCTGACATAAAATGTAATAACCCGCCAATGTTTACTTTATTTTTTTCTACTTTTACTCGACCCAAAAAACCCAATTGCAATACATAATCTACAGTTGTCATCTTCATTACATACAGTCACAATAGAGTCAATATATAACAGTCACATATTTAGCTCTAAATTTACATGTTCATTATCTTAATATTACCGTGTATAAGCAAAAACTTTTACAAGAAATGCCTAGCGGTATAATCAGTGACACTCAACTATAAAAACAACGGCGTGGTGGCTGCAAGATATACAGCTTGGCACAATGAACATTATTTATATTGCATTTTTGTAACACTCTGCACGGACTTTACAAAAAATTATTTCAGAATCCTAATAATGCGTTTGTACAGCAATACAAAAATTATTTTAAAAATTATATTTAATTTATATTGAGATACAGAGCTGCAGTACATATTCGCCGATGTAGGCTACTGACAGAATGTTTGTCAACTTTGAGTTTTCATAAATTATTACCTTTTTTACTATACAGCAAATCACCAATTCAGAAACAACCAAACTTGCACAAAACAACGCAACAAACCAGTCAATCTATACCAACTGACTGGCCGACAATTACAAACACAATCTTAAAAGAACTTCACAGTCATCGTGGAATTCAGGGGTGAAAGTGTCTAAGATTATACACAAGAAGGCCCTCAGACAATTGAGCAGCCCTAAAAATTCAAATTCAGTAACATTGAATGCACACACATGCATGTTTACGTAATACATACCTAGTGTGGACATTCCCTTGCTTTCGTGTAGTTAAGAAAAAGCTCTGAAAAAAACCTCATTTTACTTTCACTGTGAAAAGACTTTCAACCCAATTTTTTTCTATGATTCCCTTTAGTGTTTCTCTTCATTTTGCCACGGATAAACCTTTCCCAAAAATGCCTCTTAACCTGTTTTCCAGAAATGGGGAAACACTGTGTGGACTCGACCAAGTCCACACAACGTCGCCTCTACCTGGTTTATGTGGACCTCTTTTGTTCGGAAGTCCACACAGTGAATGTAATGCCTGCCCAAGAGGTCTACGCATGCGTATCCGTTTGGAGCAAACGTACACACCTCATATATGCTGCCATGAGCATCAGGCTCTACCATCAATGGGCCTTATACACGAGTCGGCCATATTGAATTGAAAGTTAGGTAAAATGTTAATTTGTGGAACTTGTGAAGAGAAATGAAAGCAAGTTCCTTTATTATAAATTCCAGTCTGCTTCAATGAATAATTGAACATTTGTAATTAACCATTCTCTAATGTTTAAAGCCATATTAACACAAAAAAAGACAGTAAAATAAGGTGCCCATCCCATTACACAGTTAACAATTAAAGAAATACATTCAGGGAATTCGACAAAATGGCCTACTCGTGAATAAGGCCCATCAAACTCGGGCATTGTATGGAATATCCAATGTCTTGTTAAATTTGGACTCCCGTGTAATCTGGTCTCCCCTCACACGCGATCTGGCACTGTTGTAGGCCTAATTATCTTCACTAAGGCATGCAAAATACAACCAAGGAGTCCGTGTTAATTAATACAGTCCAAATGTCATCCTACACCGGAAGCAATTCTTTTTTATGCAGCCAAGTATAGTTAATGACCATAATGCGCATGCGTCAGTTGGTAACGGAATATGTCTCGGACTTAACTTTCCTTTAAACAAAAATCCCCTGGAGTCCAGAATGAGAAGAAAAGGCTGAAGATCATCACAAGTTGTTTAAACACACTATAGGGAATAAAATTAAAATGTAAAATCCCTCCAGGAGTTGGACCTGGGTCCTCCAGCATTCAGATCAGCTATTTAAAGCACAGCGAGACCACGCTGACTGTCGTGGAATATTAGCCATAAGAACTTATTCCGTATCAGGTGATGTTTCAGGCATGCGCATTATGGTCTATACTGAGTTGCATAAAAACGAATTGCACGCCGGAATGGCCTCGTAGAGAAATTCACACTTATTTTAGACTTTTATACAAAAACAATGAATTCTCTTTTCACGTTCCCTCTCAATATCTGCACTCCTTAATTAATCATATCTGTACAGTTGTATCGTATGCGGAAGCGCGGAAGAATTGTACCGCAATGGAACGGTGGATCACTAGCACGAACTTTTTACAAAAAGACGGTCAGTGGAAACGGTGCATTTCCATTAACAGCTTTGCAGTCGAGTCCAACAATTCCAGTCACAAGTAACAGTGGAATGCCTTTGTCACATGTCACTTGAAAACTGTTTTGAGGACTTGTGAGGTGAGGACTTGTGAGGACTTGTAAGGACTTGGAAGACTTGTGAAGACTTGTGAGGGACATGTGAGAACTTGTGAGGACTTGTGAAGCTGTAAGGACTTGTGAGAACTTGTGAGGACTTGTAAGGCCTTGTGGGGGGGACTTGTGAGGACTTTCTTGAGGACTTGTGATGGACTTGAGAAGACCTGTGACGACTTGTGAGGGACCTGTGCGGACATGTGACGACTTGTGAGGATCGTTGTGGGGGACTTGGGAAGACTTATGAGGACTTTTATGAGGACTTGTGATGACTTGAGAAGACCTGTGACGACTTGTGAGGACTTATGATGGACTTGGGAAGACTTGTGGGGACCTGTGAGGGACTCGTGATGGCTTGCGAGGACTTATGAGGACGTCGAAATGAGTAAAATGATTTTAATTGAAAACTGAATCGAACAAAGGCTGATGTCAGTTGCATTTACAGGTTGACTTGTGTTTCTCAGCATGTTGACCGTCCGAGGTGACACCGTGGCCATTCGGTTCTGGGCCCCGGTCGGTCAGGCTGTTGTGCTCTGTGCTCCCCGGTAGCTTGATGATGTTCGTTTGTTCCTCCTCCACCTTGGTCGCCTGGTGGCTTGATGTCTGTTTGGATGCTCTGATCTTCATAACTGTTGCAAAATGAAACAATGGACGTGAATATGACAAGGAGGATCTTGCAGAGGAGCACACCTCAGTCGCGCTAGGTTTAGAGGTAGCATGCGTGAAGTATATGCTCAGTTGTAGAGTCCCTCCTCTAAAAAAAAAAATGGTATTCTTTGGCCAAATTTCACTTACCTAGTTCAGTGAATATTCTCTCCACGTTGTGCCCCGTCTTGGCGCTCGTTTCTAAGAAGACGGCTTCCAGTATATCAGCGTAACCTCGCGCCAGCTCGGCCGAGATGACTCGGTCTGTCTCTTCAAGGTCCAGTTTGTTGCCTACTACGGCAAGCGCCACGTCTGGCTTGGTACACGCTCGTATAGAAGGCAACCAGACCGTCCGAAGACTGTGGAAGGATTGCTGGTGTTGGACAAAAGTGGGGATTTTCAGTTATAGGGGACGAAAATGAAGATAGACGGTTACAGGCTAGTAATATCAGGAATGAAACTTGCCTCTTGTTATACATGCAGTCTTCTTAAAGGGTATGTCAAGTGATTGTTTCAATGCATTCCTTGTTAAATACCATTTAACCTTTTTTTCTATTTTCATTTTGGTTTTGATAATAACAATAACGGAGTCTTATATAGCGCACGTATCTACCAACAATTAGGTATTCAAGGCGCTGGAAATTATGTCTATTATCAAAGAAAGGTAAATTGATAAATGAGAAAATATGAGACCCATTATGTAGCACCTTATAAGGGTTGACAAGGTGCTGCGGCGCATATTGCAGCCACTGCCAGAAACACTGCGTTCTTTAACGTGGATTTCACAACACACGGGGCCTACAGCTTTACGTCCCATCCAAAGGACGAAGCAATAATGGTAAAGTGCCTTGCTCAAGAGCACAAGCACCATGTTCCCACGGTCAGGATACAAACTCATGTATCACGGCACACAAATCGACCACCGTAATATTGGACCACAGCACCCCCATGCTTGATGCTAATTCAAATTCGCATATTCAGGAGCAAAAATGTCATTTCAGGCAGAAACTGTAGGCCTAATTGTATACCACTATAACAACTTCAAAATTTGCCAGAAATTTCGATATTTTTTTCTTTTATTTGGTGACTCGTTATTGCTTCTGTGCATGACAGTATTTGAATGTCTGTGTGTCAGCTGTAATTCTCAGTTCTCACTTAGCTCAATAGCTTTAAATATTTCATTCATGATTCCATGGACAGCTATAGAAACGGGGTTTTTTTTGTAAAGCACGCATATCTTCTGATAGCATGGATCGATTTCAGTAATCTTTTTTTTCCAGATGAGTGGAAGAACATGCTCTTTTGCTGTTGAAGAAACAAAAAACATTGATCCAGGTCATTTTGTTTGTGACTCACCCTGTAGAGCGAATTTCGGCTCCAATTGCATCCACATTTTTTAGAAAAGTTCAAAGTCCGGTTCAGAGCCAGGTCATTGCAGGAGTTGGTCCTTTTATTTCGTTTTTCACAAACCCTTAAAAGCATGGGCCACAGAATCCCATGTCCAAGGTAAACCGCAGATAATATTTTACCAAATTACAGGCTTGCAACTCTGAAGTAACAAAAACGAGGGAATTTTACTTGGGAACATAGTTTGTTCCAAATTCACTGTTAAGTCTATGGTTTTCTGTTCAAATTGTGAACCAAAATTTGCTCAATGAAAAATTTGTGAGAAAACTTTGCTCAATTATATGGCATACTTATGAGATTTTAATCATTTGAGTCCAGACTGAAACATTATTTTTACGGTCAGATGTTGTGTTTTGATTATAAGGAACAAGTCAACTTTCTTTCTGAAATAAGGATGGCAATTATTGTCTGGTTTCCTTCGCAAGTTTTCGTTCGTTTGTGGAAGTGGGAAAACGTCAATGTTTCGTTGTATTTATTATGAGTACTCATTAGCTCTTAGAACGGAAAATAATCAGTGGTGGACAGCTTAATTTGGTGATATTTTTCTAAATTAAAATATACATATCTTGGGAATAGAGTATACAAATGACGTGAATTGTTGCAGTTACTGTCAATACCGTGCACTTTATCCCTGTGTTGTTTTTATGAAATGGAGCGAGTCACATATTTTTTTAAATATTTGTTTCTAATTCGGTGTCTTTCTTTTTGACTCACCCTGCATTTAATCACCATTATTTTGTGGGTGATCATCTTTGGAGGGAAATGTCAGTGAGAAGTTATTGGATAATTACACCCCAAATTGAAAAGAATTAAAAGATGACTAAAACCAACCAGATTTAGCCTTATACTTCTATTTCAAGTCACACTTACTTCGTTAGTGATGTCATAGACTAGGACAATGGCGGATGCATCTCTGTAGTAAAGTGGTGCCAAGGCTCGAAACTGTGTCACAAAGAAATTTACGTTATGACAGAGATTACGTATCCATAAGCACAATAAAAGAGTTCCAATAAGTCTTAGTTCCATTTAAAAGTTGACGAATCTATTAAATCGCTCTCATCCGTGGTCGATTCAAACATGCCTATAAAAGAAATTTATACCATTTTCCATACCATTTGGTATTGAAAAAAATCTGTTAGTCCGTCCAAGGCATCTCGTCACAAGCCTAGGCTTCTATATAGTTTTGCATGCTTCTTAAAACTTCAGTTCGACAATTCTGTTTTCTTATTCATGTTTTCTCTGCTAATACTTTTATTTGGTATGGAAAAAAAATGTGTTAGTCCGTCCAAGGCATCTCGTCAGAAGCCTAGGCTTCTATAGAAGATGCCTCCATACATATAGTTTTGCATGCTTCTTAAAACTTCAGTTCGACAATTCCGTTTACTTATTTATGTTTTCTCTGCTAATATTTTTATTTGGTATGGAAAAAAATGTGTTAGTCCGTCCAAGGCATCTCGTCACAAGCCTAGGCTTAAGATGCCTCCATACCTATAGTTTGGCATGCTTCTTAGAACTTTTCGACAATTCCGTTTACTTATTCATGTTTTCTCTGCTGATATTTTTTATCTGGTATGGAAATAAATGTGAGTTTGAATTGAATAATAACAATAAAATTATAAAGTGTTGAAGTTAATTAGTTAATTTCGTTTCGATTGTTTATTTCACATCTTTTACTTTTGAAGGAACGCACCGGCCCAGGATTAGGTTTGGGGGCTCCCATATATATATATGTTTCAATTTTTGTGTAGAAGTTTAATATTTTTTCAAAAAAATAATGTCCAAAATGTTTGGCCGCAGAAAAATGTTTTTGTATGGGGGCGAGAGGGGGAGGTGGGTGTGGGGGTGTGGTGAGGGGCGGACTATTTTTTGACGTTGGTCGCGCCATTTACACCCCTATTATACTACTCGAAAATAGGCCACATACATATCACCACTGTCAAACCGTGGGACTAAAGTGAAACACCCCCCCCCCCAATTTTCTTTTTTTTAAAATAACGACTTTTGGGTGGGGCTCAAGCCCCCCCCCCCCCGGGCTCCCTCCCCTTGGGTGCGCCACTGATATTATGTACCCACCCTTTCTTGTCCGGCTGTGTCCCATAGATTCAATTTGACGGTTTCTCCGTTCACAGTCAAGTCTGTTTTTGAATAAGCACTCCTGTGCAAATGAAACCAGCAAAAACGGAAAAACAGTAAAAGAAGAAATTAGGATATTAATCTAGGATGCGTGCATGACAACGAAGCAAGCACAGAGAAGTTCATATATTATATTCAGTTCAAATATTGTGACAATTATGTGTATTGTACATTTCCGGGTTTTTTCAAGGGCAATGAAAAAAATCATAGTGGTTTCAATGTGTGTTTATATACAAAACTTGTAACCACACACTTTCAATTTGTAACGGCACATAACAACGTTCTGTTTCCTGACAAAACTGACACTTCTCTGTTTACATAGACTGAGTCAAACTGTCGTAGATCGAGTAGATCTTCTAACTCTTTCTCGGGAAGTTAAACTATATCCAGACTGAACATTTCACAAGACTCACCCAATGGTCGATTTGGTTTGTTCGAGGAATTCATCGTGAACTAGCCTCTCAGCGATACATGACTTCCCCACTGTAGAACTCTGGATCATGGAAGATAAAGAAAAGATCAAGATGACTCAAGAAAAAAACTACACTGGAGTATAGTAGCCGAGTCCTTATATCCATCTTTGATAATGTTGCCAGCATCATGACTTTGGGTGTGATCCCTGGCTACAGCGCCCCTTGAACAAAGACATTGACAAACTGCATGGGGCTGGAAAGCTCAGTTAGTAGGGCACCGGAACGGCAATCCGTAGGTCGAAGGTTCAAACCCTGCTCCAGTCAATTTCTCTGTTCAACTTTGAAAAAAAAAAAGGATTATACTGCAACTAGTCAGTTTGCCTTTGTGGTTTATTTGAAGAAAAATGATCAAATGTGATAGACTTGCTGCATGACTTGTGATTAACTTGTGATTGAATTAGTACTTGCGACTGACTTATACTTGTGACTGTCTTGTGTTTGAATTTCGACGGGCCTGTTATTGACTCGTGATTGACTGTAACGCCGGACGGTTCATAACTTCGGGTCACGCAAAATCCGCATTTTTCTGTAAGAGTTTTGCAATTTGTTTCTATACCAGTTCATGAAAAGTTGTCATGGACAAACCCGCAGAAGACACTGAAAAGTACGATTGAGCTGAACATTGGGCAGCACGATTACGTAAAGCGCCTTTTAGACAGTGAACTGGCAAAACACCAACATCATCATTGAGAAGTTGTATAGTTTCCAAGATTTATTGAAAGTGGATACTGAACAATTTTCTGTTCTCTACTATTGTGAATCTTCAGTGATTGAAAACCAGTTTGGAGCATTATGATGAACGTTACTGACTACACGGCTGGTGTATGTACATGACGGTACATTGTAGATGCATGGACATATTACCGTGAACAAATATATTTCGTGACAAGCGTGTCAGTCAGTTCCATGCATGATGTATGAACTATGAACCACGTCCCACATACTGCATCGTCAGTCTATTGTGTGTATAAAACGTACTCACCCCAACCAGGCAGATTTTGATGGCATTCCCCGGACCGATCGGCATTTTCCCGCCTTTCCGACCAAATCCACAGCTGGTGTCTCCTAAACCTGATCACTTCCACCGTCTGGAAATACCCGCTGCACTTTGCAGCTTCAACTTCTTCGTCAAGTTTGGAACAACAATCAGAGCTATGAACTTGAGACAGTCATATTTAGGTACACGTACTCCTTTCACTCAGTATGTTTTTGGTTGAAAGCCTGCGAACAATTCCTGTTGCAGGCAATGATTGCAGGGAACTAACGTTACATGCTGCAACAAAACCGTAATATTTGTTTTTTTTAACTGGCAACAAAGAAACGGCAGCGCATGCATAGGTACTATCCACCTGTCTAGCAGTGTGCAGAGATCTTTGCACACGGCGCAATGGTGGACGTGCAAACTTTGATCTTGTCCTTATTCCGGCGGAAAACAATTTCTGAACAATTACAGGTGGAAAGTCCAACCTGTGATAGACGGGTAACGTGAGTATAAGTCACCTGTGCAAATGGACTTTTTTTAGCGATTGAGCAAAGTTTCTATTCGACATGACGTCGCTCCATGCAAATGTTTGCCCCTCCACTGTCAACAATATTAAAATGATAGTCGGATGGGACTCAAACCCACGACCTCCTGTTTACTGTTAACTACTGGACCGAGCAGCTTGCTGGGTCGTAAGTGTAACATATAATGCTAATATGCAAAACTTAGCTTCGTTATAAAAGGTTTCTCGACACATCTTCAATACATTAACATACAAAAATAATCGTACTGGGCTATAAAAAAATACAAAAGGTGCCCAACATAAACATTCATTCCACCTAAAATAACTACATCCCATACCCTGCCCCAAAAATGGAGACCCAAAAAAGATGAATTTTGAACCCCATGTACCAAAGACAAAAGTACAATAACAGTGGGATTGCAGGAAACCCCCTCCCAAAAATTTTAAGTAAGCCACGCCCCTACTCTAACCAAAGTATTTTGAATTAAAAAGTAAAGATTTAATTGCAAGTAATGTATCCTGAATTTTGACGGTCAATGTTAAAGCCTTCTCAGGAATGACAACCAAATTTCTTCGAGTGAAGGAAAAACAAGCACCCCCCCCCAAAAAAAGAATTTGTCTTCAAGCCCCATATAACTGATCGATTAAATAAACTTTTCATTTTGAACTATGCGAGACACATAAATCGTGGCTTAATTATGGTGCGAAACTCTGATAGTCTCAGCACGAGTTGAGATACCGTATAATACCTCATATCATTCGGTTCCCTAAAAAAGCTGAACTCCGCTAGTTTTTATCCAAAGGAACAATGTGCACAAGCATTTCCTCAAACAAACATCAATGGCACGACACGCCAGCCACGCAGGGTGACTCATTTCATTAGTTTGAAACGCAAATGAAAGTATTTTCGGTGACAAAAGACCAGCCTGGCAAACTTGACCCGTATACATGCACAACAGAAGATATTATGTAGCCTACCTCACTTCTCTTACCGGTATTTAAATGCGGTCAACTTCCTGTATTACGTTGTCCTCTTGATACCATGCGACAGCATTTTTACTTCCTTGTCTGATGATCCTATTTTTTCTCCCCTGGTAAATTTCCTGTTTTTTTTGCATCAGCCAGTTGTTGTATTGTTTCAAGCGTACATCAAAAGCATATAATACATGGTACATAATAGCCGTATAGTGGCTGATCACTCCACTGCATTATGCGTAAAACCTTTTGCGCAAAACCACAGTGAAAAGCCAAACAAAACTTATTAAAGTATTCTGGACTGTTTGAAGAGGCTTTGAATGAACTATGACAACTTCATGTTTTAATAAATTACTATGCCGAGAGGAGTAGTTTCTAGTTTCAACAGCAGGGAAAAAAGTCTGTCAGCTCGCTGTCCGGGTATAGTTCGGTCTAGTCTGAGCACACATCATGGCGACCAGATGCACATGGAAGGTCTGCTTTGTAGGGGTGAGTATTCTTTTCCTCTTCTTCTTTTCTTCTTTTTTACACTGAATGATATATGATTCGGTGAATTCCCTGAATCTCATTCCGTCTATCCACTTTATAGTAACTGTATATCGTAAGCTGTGGTACTTGTACTTTCACGTGAGGCTTTCGCATAATGTGCACATTATTGTTTCAGCATTCCCAATGTGGGATTATTAATTTCCGCGTTCATGTATACAGTACCTGCGCATAACTTGAAGGTCGATTGTGATTATAACGACTGACAACACAACACCACAAGCGATGGTTCAAACTTTCAGTTCATATTAATAAAGTGTACCCAACTAGCTTTTGTTAATGCCCCACAAAGAAGCACGCATTGGCTGCATAATTAGCATAAAAACGCATCGGTAACATAATTAGTTCCAAGAAGAAAAAACAAAGAACGGTTAAATTTAAATATCCCGATGGGTCATTTTTTGTACACACAATATTTCGCCCAGAAGCACACCAAAACTGTATATAGGTTGAATATTATTCCTTTTTTCCCCGTTTGGTATTTAAGGTGAATAATAGTCATCCCTGACCCATTAATTATTAGTTATAATTATTTGATGAGTGTTTATTTTAAAATAAAGTTTCAGAAACAAAACTTACTGGCCGGTTTGTGATAAGAGTAACCGAATACATTATGACAGGATACTGGCGTGGGGAAGTCGTGCGTTGCCTTCAGATTTCACCAAGATAGATTTACTGGAACCATACCAACAATAGGGTAAGTTCAATTGAGTTTAAATGCAATTGATTACACACCTGTGAAGACTACAAGCCTGCTAGACTGATTCTCATGATCTTACAATTCCACAAATTCTATAAATTGCTCCCGTTCATCTTAAGTGGCGTCAGGGAACCAGACTACAAGAATATGATTGGTTTTCTTAGTTTTCCATCATCTACGAACCCAAAACGTGAAACAAGTCAGTGTAACAATACTTGCTATAACATACTAATCCTCCAAATCCATTTATTTCTGAAAATTGCAGCAAAAGCAAATGATGTACATTCCCTTTAACCTTGTTTTCAATTTTCGTTTTGCCATTTTGAAGGGTATTTTGGTGCCTTTTTGGTTTTGATGCTTATGCGAATTTCCATATTCATGTGCAAACCTATGATGTCATTCCGGGCAGAAACCTAAATGTTACAGCTATTTCAGCACAAAAAGTTGCCAGAATTGTTAATATTTTGCTGTAATAAATATTCTTTTCCTCGGTGGTTCGTACACGGCAGTGAGCCAATGAGCATCCCTTCGTGCATTAAAGAGGAGTAGAGAGTTGCACAAAATTTGTTCCGAAGAAAAATTCATCGCATGGCCCTTTAAATAAAACTAACGGAAACTGTTGTCAATTTAGTCAAATTAACTCCAGTGTGAACAGCCGGTAAACCTCCTGAATTGTCGACGTTCGACTGCAAGTTTTTTTATGGTCGATTGTAAGTTTTACAGGGATAACTGGTTCACGGAAGAATTACATTGTCAGTTTTACTTAGCGAATGATTGAGGGTCGAAATTAATCCAAGCGCGGACGCACAGTAGAATAGCCACAATGCAATCTTATACTAACGGTAACTATATTTAAAAACAAACTATAAGTCCCATGCATGCGCAAACGCGACTTTTATGTGCCTTCGCCAAAACTGGGTGTTCAAAAAGAAAACGAAGACACCTTTCCCCTCTTAAAAAAAAAACGGTTTGTGCATTTTCTTTAGAGCGGTTGTAAACTGATGTTCGCAAAAATGATGCTATGTATGTATGTATGTAAGTCTTACTACGTATGTATGTATGTTCAGTCTACAGGTACATATTTCGTATTAGTATTTATATCCAAATTATTTCTTCACAGACGAACATTTACAAAACACGAAATGGAGAACAGACCGGTGATTCAGTCATACGCGGGGGGTTGTGGTTTATTATTATTTTCATCTTTTCAGATATGCATTCATGGAAAAGTCTTTACTTGTGGATGACGTCGAGCACGTATTCAACTTGTGGGACACAGCCGGGCAGGAACGGGTATGTTTCCTTAGGATTCCAACGCATGTTACGGATTTGAATGGGGAAGTTACAGAAAGGACAAAAGTACCCCACGCCGAGTGTGAGATAGCTCATTATACCCATCGCCCTACGTACTGCAAACGTCTCTAAAAAAAAACACCCAAAAAACCCTGAGTACCGGAAACGCAAAGAACTGTGGGTAGCTTACCACCTTTGCAAATGCACTTACATTTACGTGGAAGTGTTTGACCCCGGATCATTGCTTAAACAAAATAAATCCAAAGAGAACTCAAAGATATGAGGTCACCAGCGGTGTGCACGAACACTGTGGGCAGGTGTGCGCAAACACTGTGGACCGGCTTTCTTCGTTTCACTCGATATCCCTCCGCCGTCCACACACCACCACTCACATTACCAGATGTTTGCTTTGTTTTCCACTACAGTATCGCTCGCTAGCACGGGGATTCTTTAGGCGAGCAAGTGCTATGGTCTTAGTGTACGACATCACTAACTCGGTAAGTGTTCAGGTTTCGAATCAAAGCAGTTTCTGTGACTTTTTTTCACACACAAAGGTAGCGGCAGGTTTGTAACTTGCAGTCTGGAGCATTATTTACACAGCTCAAGTCACAAGTATAATGGTCAGAGTCAATAAACAATGACCATGGAAAGCCTTTTGAATCTCAATTCATTTGAATAACTTATTATTTTCTTATGACTCATCCACATCCAGCACCGCCATTCGGCCCGAGATTTGGTGGATGGGTACCTCGAAGCACACGGAAAGGAGCCCCGCTGATTTCCTTCTTTTATAGCAACTTTTGAAGTTTTTATTCTGTGCCCCCCAAAAAACACTTAGCTTTTAGGCCATGCAGGAAGTAATGCCTATGGCGATTTAAGGGGCGTTGCTAAAGAAAAAGAAGCGACAAATCTTGGACAAATTGAGAGAAAATGACCCGAATGTTAGTAGCCCTGTACGTTTTTAATGGACCACTTTCGCCTCTTGCTGCCAGGCCCATTTATGCGCATGTGTGCATAATTATGAATTTATTAGTAAACAGGTCATATAAGTGCTTAATACCGTTTCTTATCCCCGTCCAGCATTCTTTCCAAGTTTTGGACAAGTACTGGGTGCGGTCGGCCCAGCGTGGCGCGCCAGAGAACGTCGCCCTGGCTGTGCTCGGGAACAAGAGCGACATAGGCGACGACCAACGACAGGTCACTGCGCAGGAGGGCATGGAGTTTGCGCAGAAACACGATGCCATCTTTATGGAGGTCAGCGCCAAGACCGGAAGCAATGTCTTCGAATTCTTCAAGGAACTATGTGAGGACAACCTTTTTTTTCAAAACGAAAGAAACGCAGCACGTGAAAGCCGTTTTCTATACACTGTAAACAAAACCCGTAAAAACACTGTCCATTTCCCGTATTGTTTACGGTTTAGAACCGTTATTGCTCGAACCGTCACAAGAAAGAACGTGCTACGTGCATTTCCAGTAAAACTTGGTGCCCTGACGCAGGCTGGGATTCACAATGGTTTGTATTCGTAACTTTTCAAAACCCCTCCCCTTTCAAACCCTCACAACCGCCTAGTTTTTAAAGCTGTGATTCGTGTGCACTCACGCAACGTTCGCTACGTGCTGATCATTGGGACGTCAAAGCTTTGGTATTGCGAAATTTGAAGAGTCAAGCAGCTAATCCTGCGGTGATGACCAGCAATAGGTTGACCCCTTTCTGTGGGATCGGTAAAAAGTTGTAAATGAAAATTACAACTTAAAGATAATTTCACCTTAAGTGATTTGAAAACCACTATGCGTGTAAAAGACAAGCTGCAAGACGTATGCATACCCCACTCCCAGCTGCTGCAACTGGAACCTACCCCCCTCCCTACCCCTACACTCAGCTCTGACGCCACCCACTTTGTATTCCATTACTTAACGGCAAATTGCCGTTAAATTTACGGGAAATTCGCGTTAAAATTACGGTCACCGTCATTTTTGGAAACCCGTAACTGACCGTAATTTTACGGTCTTTTGTTGGCAACCCGTTTGACAGTGTTTTTACCGTAAAATTACGGGCAAATTTTTTTACAGTGTACGTTCTTTACGGATCCGAAATTATCAGGGGAAATAGGACTGAACATAAACAAAATAAACCGTAAGAGAAAATCAAGTTCAGTAACAACAAACAGCCTAAAAAGAAAAACCAAAAACGATCAAAAACAATAAAATCAAATCAGAAACGAAATTCAAGTCAACTTATAGTTCAGTAAATTGAGGACAATTTAAACACAACACGACTTTGTTGTACAGGGTGATTAAAAAAAAAAAAGCGAAATCCAAATGTCTGGACCATTGTTTTAGTGAAGTTCTGCATGTGGCAGTTTCAAAATCTAGGATATGAAAGCCCAATTCATAAGCTTTCTGTTAATACAAGAATCATTCAAATCACTTATGTAATTTTCAAGTTACGGAATTTTAAACACTAACCATCGTTTACAACTTTCAGTCCACGGATCACAAAAAGGTAAGTGTTCTTTCAGCAAAAGGAAAACAAATCACATAGGGATGTGTATGAATATTGTTTTCGTTTTGCTGAAAGAACGCACACCCTGTATTTTTTTTTACTCTTCCCGTTAAAAAAAGGATTGCAATGGGAAGTCTAAAAGTACCAGTGAAAATGATTCACGATACTTATGACAGTTGTTATCTTTTCATTCGATAACAAGGCATTAATATCTGTCTGTACGTCAATAATCAAAGGTCAAAATTAATATACAGACAGATAAATACTTTCCCTTTTATTTCAATTTATGATTAATTCAATTTGTAACACTGGGGTCAGTGATAACATGACTCCAACTCGGGTACTTTGACTCACTAAAACTCGCTCTGTATTTTATGGAGTCGCTCGTAAATTTGATGTCTAAATTACAGACAGGTAATTACTTTGGCAATTCGATGACAAGGTTGATTAAAATACTACACACGTGAAGGTGAATAAGTTGCCGTTGCAAAACTTTTGCAGCGAAATTAACCGGAGTTCAAAAAGTGTGCTCAAGCTTTGACTAATAAGAAGCTTTCTACTTGCTGTGACGTCATGCATGAAAAAAGCGTCCACTTTTGCGCCGAGTATGATAATGAACCCGTCCCGTGTCGGGGTAGTCCTAAATTTGCGATTCTCTGTTTTGCGTAGACCTGCCTCTGACAAAGCAGGACTTTGAATAAATTAAATGCAGATTATCTCTCAAATCAGACTCGCAAACGTATAAACCAATCATTTGAATAGCCGCATCAGTTAAGTAGAAAGCACTCAGAGAGCGCAAACCTCTGCCAAGGCTAAACAATTCCCCGCCATATTGTCGGTTCACCCAAAAGAAGTACCCGCATAATTGGTGAAGAATCCTTAAAAAGAATCCAGGATCCAGACCCAGATTCGGAACACTTCCAAAATCTAATCGATTTGTACTTGTACCAAGGAGCACCCCTAAAAAGAAATTCATGAACATTTTCCCGTCCATAACTTTTTGAGCTATCTTGTTAACAGACAAACCAACCAAACAACCAACAAACTAACCAACGCTTGACGGAGGTAATAAGGTAGAATAGATATATATAGCTACCAGACCTACTTTATGTTTCTAATGAATGTAGTTGATTATGAAAGCTCATGCAAGTTCCAAGTCATAAAGTTGCTACATATCGACTGTACCACAAGATTTTAACTGTAAAAGTCAGTGACGTTAAATTGGCTGCATGCATTCTCTCCAGGTCTTGATGATTCAACTTACCTAACTGAAGTTGGTTAGGGGTCAGAAAACTGATAAGGATGATCTGACTTGCACAAATTTAAACCCAGGAATTTAATGATTAGTAACTAAGTAGTCCAAGTTGTAACTTATTAGGACTTGGTGAGCCAAAACCAAATTCAAAATCTTATTTCACGTTTATGATGTTAGAATTGCCACATGAAATTCATTCAATAAAACAAACAAAAGTGCACAAAATACAACCACAAAATAATACAAATCATATTAAATTTATGTTCATCACACCTATATGTTTATATCAGTATTGGTCAATTGGAGATACAACTTGTGAAGGCTCTAAGCTGAAAAACAAGAACGTGCCACGTACCGGTAGGCTTACATTATCATTATCCAAAATTGTTTTGCGATTTGAGTTTTCTGTATTTGCAAAACTCTAGCAAGGAAGCTCATGCAGACGCCAGACCTGGAGTTCAAGACGTGCGGGATGCGGATCTTAACTGACCCAGCAAAGGATCAGAAGGAGGACAAGGAGACGAAGAATAGATGCTGCGGACGATTAACATAAATGATGAGTTTGATTATAAAGACTAAAGACTTAGACAGTAGTTGAGACATTTTACGAGACACCACACAAACGCTTACTAGTGGGGCAGGGGAAATATTTTTCGGGGAGGGGTGTTCACTTTGATGATAAAAGCGTATGTCTTAAGAAAGATATTTGGCTATAGAGCCATCGCAGATTTGTCCTTTGAATAAATATACGTAAAAAAACAAGCAATTTTCAAAATGTTCAGTATGGCTACCATTGCTTGTTATTCTATATATTTTTTTCAAAGGACAAATCTGCGACGGCCCTGTAGCAAAATATCTTTATCATGACATACTCTGAATGTGTACCAAATTACATGCTTGTATCATCAAATGAACAATCCCATCACCTATCTGCGACACTAAACACAACTTTCATTTCAGTATTAAACATGAACTGACGAGTTCAAGGCCTTGCTGCTTTCCTTTTCAATATTCAAATCGGCTTGAAGTTGGCTTTGTCAATGTTAAAGTAGGATTTCAAAGTACATGTATCATTGAATTAACAAAAACAAGCATGGAGGTCGTGGGTTCGAGTCCCACCCGAGTGATTTTTCCCAACTTTCACTCGGGAGGTAACACACCGAGTATACAGTGTTCATACGTCGGTGAAGGGCAAAACCTAATTGGATTTACATCACCCGACGCAAAAAGAAAATCATTCTTATGAAAAACAAGCATGGTTCTCGAAATGATAACACTGATTTTGGCTCCGAAAAAAAACCTTTTTATGTTTACCTGACGGGTGTTGACTCAAATAATCAGTATTCTTTCATACTAATAAAAATATAGAATTCTATATTTTTTTAAAGATAAATTGATCAAAAGTATGAAAGGTCGAAAGGTCTCGGAAAGTGTCGTGACTACATCAGTGATTGCTACAAGTCCCATATCATTGCACAGCTTTCAGACCATTTGATGGTTTTTGGTTGCATATTTTGACAATTTGTTGCGAGCGGTATAGGTGTACACTTTTTAGCCTTCCGTAGTGACAGGCCGGTCCTGTACTTAAAGAAACTGAATATTTACATGTAGATAGTAAAGGGGAATATGACGATAAAACTTGCCAACAAAATCAAGTGATATAGTTTGTTCTTATATCAGCTACATACTTGGAGCATGGGCGTCACCAGGATTTTTTTCCGGGGGGGGGCAAAGTAAATTTGTCCCCCAAATTCCTTAACTTTTTCATTCTATTCTCAATTTATCATTTTTCCGAGCGTGAGCAGGGGAGCATTTTCCCTACCCCCCCCCCCATCAAATTAACAGCAATAATTATGGCTTCGCACCTCTTTTTCCTTTTTTTTCCTTTTTTTTCCTTCTTTTTTATTTCCTCCTTGCCCCCCCCCCCCCCCCGCGACGCCCATGACTTGGAGTACAATTAGTTTTTTAGTTAATACTAACATTTGTGATTAATTTCACATCCAGTAAGGCACTCGTGATTTAATCTTGCCTGAATCAGCCTTTTAACATTTGGTGAGAAATTATTTTCTAGATAATGTATCCAATTTTATTGTAGATAGTAAAACATGAAAGGCACTCGCTACAGATACTTTTTATAATATAAATAATAAAAAATAATGTTTCTGAAAACAGTAAAAGCAAAATTTACATTACAAATATTTTTTTAATATAAAAACAGAAACTGAATAAAAACAATTTGTTGTCCAAGATTTTGTTGTACTGAATGGTCTGTTTCTACTGATTCTTTCTTGGGATAGAATTTGCTAGTCAAGGAGCCAGACAGGTCTATATTGCCTAAAAAAATCATACAAAACAAAAAGCTGACTTGCACCTCTTAGCCCCCCCCCCCCAAAAAAAAGATTCTAAAGGTAGTAAAAGGGAAAATATAAGAAAAGATTTCTAAGTCAATCAGTTCGGCTGAGGTAGTTTTCTCTTTGTCTTTTTAGCGGGTAGCAGCCAGATCTGTAATCAAGTCCTTACAATCCATCATTACAAGACAATCATGAGTTATCAAGTCTGTAGTCAAGGGACAGGCAACTGAGATGAATTGTGACAATGGTAGTTCTTTGGGATTGGTCTTCCCTCATTATTCGTGACCTTACTTGTGATTTGACTTGTGATTTGACTTGTGATTGTCTTATGATTGACTTGGGACTGACTTGTGATTTGACTTGTGATGTGACTCGTGATTTGACTTGTGATTGACTTGTGGTTTCGTGATTGGACTTGTGTTTGGACTTGTGATTGACCTGTGATTTGACTTGTGATTTGACTTGTGATTTAACTTGTGATTGACTTGTGATTGACTGGTGATTAACTTGTGATTGACTTGTGATGGACTTGTGATTGACTTGTGATTGACTGGTGATTAACTTGTGATTTGACTTGTGATTGACTGGGGATTGACTTGTGATTAACTTGTGATTGACTTGTGATTTGACTTGTCTTTTGACTTTTGATTTGTATTGTGTTTGACTTGTGATTGTTTTGTGATTTGACTTGTGACTGACTAAGACAACAACTCTCTTGGTTTCTACTGGTCAGTAGTTAGTAGAGAACCAGGCATTGATTGCTTCCAGTGAAATATCCAGGAAGACTCCAGTGACTGCGTACTGCTCCTTGCTGTGATCCTGCAAAAGGAATGCACACAAGGGTAACTTGTCAGGTCTGTACCCTGGTGGTAGGAGTAGGGGCATTGGGGGGGGGGGGGTGTTTGAACCCCCTTTGCTTGCTTGTAAGTTCCTCTTTTTTCTTTGTGTAGCCTCATGATGTACAAAAAGAGCCAGTGCAGTGCATGTGTGAACACCAGACACCGTAGCCTTCGTTAGGATGAGCAAGTAACTTTGGGCAGCTACTCGTACATCCAAAGAGAAACACTCAAATATAACAATTGACACAAACACACAGTTGTGAATTTCTATACGCCTGAGGACAATGCTTTGTGTTTCCCTTTGTACTGTTAAAATAACACTCTCCCATAGACTAAGCGCATAGCTGTATGATCGAGGACCGTTTTCAACAAAAGAGCCAACGTTCGAGGACTGAAAGGATCTTTTGTTCTCCCTTTGTGTGTCTGTCCTCTATTGTAAAGCTATACATGTACACTGAACTCTTTGTTTTAGACCCACCCAAATTAAGTTGATTTTGACACTGCCTTTCTCTCCACTGTGACTTATTACATAGGCTTCACCATCATAGCTGTAGTTCACTGCAAAAATATGAACAGAACTCATTGTTTGTTTATTTAGTCTAAATGATAAACTGATTTTTTTGTAGACAGAAGGGAAAATCCCCTTGGGAATATACACAAAACTAACATAAAAATAGTGTAATACTAGAAAGTTAAAAACAAAAACACATAATGTATTATTAGAGTAAAAATCCTGTAGGTGTTGTTTTAGGTCTCCCCCCCCAAAAAAAATTCCCTTTTTTGGGTCAAAAAGACATCGTTAAGGGTATTTGCACACGAAAGTGATTTTATTCCATTCTGTAGAATTTACAACAACAAAAATTATAACCATCTAATAATTTAGAGCCATTTAAGTACTCTTAAAAAAAAACTATTCCAAAAAAAGAAAGAAAACACCCCATTCACAACTCACCTATGGAATCTACTGCTTTCGCAACCTTAACTGGGCAACTGTGAACAAAACAATTGGAACAAATTGGACATTTTTCTCAGCATTTACAATAACTAAAACCTCAAAGAAGAGAATTGTGATCTTAAAGTAATCCTTTCGGTAAAAAAAGAGTGTCCAGGCAGCTAAACGAGTGAGGGGACAAAACTGTACAGTTTGTCCTTTAAGTACCCTGCTATGCCCAGTGCAGTTGGCAAAGAGAATTATCAGACCTTTCAAAACATTTTAAATTTGCCTGACTAAAAGGGTTTTGAAAGGTGAAATAGTGCTGGAACTTTGGGACTTTTCCAAAGGTGAAGCAACTCTGTGGGCAATTTCAGTAAGTTGCATTTCAATACCTTTCGAAAGGAAATGAAAGGTGTGGCAGTGCAGTAACAATAAATTCTGGAGGATTTTAAAAGGTCCAGCATTTTTTCCTCCAATTTGCCAGCACCCAGATTTTGAGGTGTTTTGAATGGTCTAACTACAGTTAAAGGGCCCATGAAGTAAATGTTTTAAGGAACATAATTTTGTGCAACTTTCTATTCCTCTTGAATGTATGAAAACAATTTGACATGCCTTTTTTGTGAATTTTATTGAAGAGTGCACTTCTTTAAACATTACAAATTGTCCATGCTTTTCAAGAAAACCGAGGGCGCTTTTGTTGTGATGTCATTTCAGGAAGACACTGTTCAGTTTAGGGGTTTCTAGTTTCTGTTTTCTGAACCAAAGAAATTGCTTATTGAATATATTTGTGAGACAAGTTTGCTCACTGGCCTACTGCCATGTACTGCAACAAAAACCAATCACCAAAGAAAAGAAAATTTACAACAGCAAAACATTAAAAATTCTGCCAACTTTTGGTGCTGAAATAGCTTGGACATTGGGGTTTCTGCCTGAAATGACATCACACATTTGCTCATGAATATGAAAATTGGCACAAGCAGAAAAACGGGCACCAAAATACCCTTGGAAATAGCAAAACAAACATTGAAAATGAGGTTAAATAGGACACAAAGGTGTATTTCCCAGGATTGCATTACCAAAAATTACATTGTATGGGCCCTTTTAAAGAAGCAATGAGTTGTCGTTATAGGCCAATCCTGGCAAGCTACCAATTCTATCACGAAGGCCCCCATCAATGGTGAAAGCATGGTGCTAGCTATTGTTCAGATAATCCGCCACGGGGCAGTTGCTTTGTACAATAGTATGTACAATAGTTTCTCCATTGAAGGGGGCCTCGTGAGGGTACATTGATCATGTGCCTGGATTCGTCAGTAGGGGAGCCAAAATATCACCACGATAAAAAGGTTTTCCTTACCTAAGGCACCAGAAGGGCTTCAAGAATTCATCGTGGATAGTCACATCAAGGATACAGAAATCCTGGAAATATGATCAGAGATAAACAAAACTGATATATTTTTTTCTCCAAAATGATTCCAGGACAGACATCTTTGTAAAAACTTTATCCATCTCTAACATGAATTTTAAATTTTGTTTAATTCTAATCTACAATTACAACTGTACAACAGTAAGCACTGCATAAAACACCTAGCTGAGAAAATATTTTTTGTTTGTTCAAGACTTTCCAAAAGAAAGTAGCGTGTTTGATGCACAAATAATCAGTCAACTTGGTTTTCTCTGTCCCATAAACTTCCGCCGAGCTGCCCTCCCCCCCCCAGGAAAAAAGCACGAAAGGGAAGCCCTTTCCACGCACCTAAAAATGCTTTTCAAAACTTTCAGGTATACCATCATGGTTTTCTTTCTCATACTGAGGGTTTTTTTTAAACTGAGAGGGAGGGTTTGGACTAAACTTCCACTCAGACAGATCAATACATACTTGCACTATGCCTTTGAATAAATCTGATTTCCATGGCAACTGCAGCTTTTTCGACGCATAGGAATGATCGCTGATGACATCTGGCTGGACTGGCGTTAACCTGGCAAATCCTTCCTCTGACAAATATGGAGAAAAGATCAACCATTTATTCTCAATTAAAACATATTATTGTGATAATCAGTACTACTGCAAAATTAAATTTAAAAATTCAAGTGTTCGTGTTTCTTAATTCGATTTGACATTCCATTTTCATCAGATAATTTATTAGCTTTTAACTTAAGTTAATTTTTTGGGGAGATTAATTTAGTGTTTCTGGTCTAGTACAATCCTTTGCTTTTTAACACAAAGTGCCCCAGATCAATTTTTCTTTCGAATTACTGAAAACGTAGGCGTGAAGATAAGAACACCAATAAACCAAATAAAACAGATTCCATCTTATAATAACAAAAATAAAAGCAACAACTTTTGAGCAGTTTAAATCCAAAATGTATAACTATTTAAATTAACAACAAAAAATCTTGCATTGAAATGTATTTCTCCACCTTTTTGTTGCTTGACGCAGTGGACATTTTTGAACTGTTGTCCCCACAACACACTGCGCTGGTTGCGTAGTTCTACTACACAAGTGTAATCATGTAGGCCTAGAAAACAACCACACAAAAGTACATGATCATCATTTCATGGAATCAAATGTTTTACAAAAAGTTACAGAGACGGTTATGGTCAAGATCAGATTTACAGTGATACGGTCCAAAATCACATTTAGTTTGAGGATCTGCGCAATACACACATTTGTGACGTAATCTTTAGCCTCGCTTTGCTTACATATCTGAATTTGCATCATACTGTAAAATTAAACCATTTTTTTTTAATTGTTAAAAGTTGAACAGAAAAATTGGTTTTGAAACAGCGAGTAATTTATAGTTATACATGTACAGTACATAGTACGCAACGTGCATCTAATGCATACTAACAATTTCCCAATCCAACTGCACTTTTACTTTTTAAAATCAATGCTACTAGAAAAATATCATTTCGGGTGGGGGGGGGGGGGAGGGGGGCATACCATGCTTACCGTATTGTGGGTCTATGTCATCAGGTTTGGGCTTGTGAGATGGTACTATATAGGGCCTGTTTAAAAAAAAGAAATACAAAGTTTGTCACGTGGCTAAAACATACATGATTACACTTGGGGGAGTCAGGTTGGCGTAGTGGTACTTTCCCCGCCTTCCACCGCTGTGACTCGGGTTCGAATCCCGCCTGGGCCAACATGTGGATTGGGTTTTCAGTCCCTACCTGATTCCGTGGGTTTTCCTCAGAATATTCTTCTGGGCTTTTCCTCCCACCTCTAAAACTGTAATTTCTTCTCATTGTCTTCTCTCCACAGGTTTCTTCAGGCTTGCGAGCTACAGTGCCTAGGGCGCTTTTGAGGAATCCTTGGTTTCATTACCAGAAATGATTAATAATAAAATAATAATAATAATAATATCTGCAGCCACTATGACATTGCTAATAAAATGTGAAATTGACACGGAACATACTCAGACAAAAATAAATAAGCACTATAAATTTGGAGTTGTCATATTCTTCCAATTACTTTGTCACAGAATTTGACAACTTGTAAACGAAAGCTCATTTTAAGGTTCAGAATAAACAGTTCAATTTGCCTGGGCGGTTTTTGTGTTTAATTGCACCCTCTGCTATTGAATGGAAAATTTATGAATCTACAATTGTTCAACAACATTTTATTTTTTTGCTGGCCATCAAGTCAAAAAGAAAACTAAAATACAATGTTTACCTGTTAAGGGATCCTTGTGTGCATCTGTGTACCAAGCCATGGTTGTGTAGGCTAGCTGAAATAAATGCCAATTCTCCTCCATCCTATCATATCAACAATAAGCCAGCTTTGAAATTCAAACATTTTACAATTTTTCACATTGAAATAAATACAGCAGATATTTCGTCACCGACACCACGAAGTAACACTCTACGTGTTAAACCATATTTTTTTCGATTTTCAGGTTTTTTTACATTTTTGAACATTATTCATCAAGGCCTACCACTGCATCAAGTTTCAAAGCTTCAAGAGCTTTACTTTAATATTTACGCTAATTATCCATGGCAACCTTTGCGCAAAAGTGACGCTTTTCGTTTTCACGAAGTAGCACTCAAGTTCCATTTATCATTGCAATGCATGGCGCGCACTCTGCTCAAATGTAAGCAAAAACGTTTTCACGAAGTAACACTCTCCTTGTATGAGCGCGCGCGCGCTGACCTGAAGTTGCACTTTCCTCGTGTTGTATACATTGAAGAGTGTTTCATTGTACAGTTTCTTCGGTTTCAGGAACTAACACTCACCATTTTTCTCTTATTTCTTGTTGATTTAATACACAAACGGGTGAAAAATAGCAGATTTAATAAATTGTTAATCAAGTGTTCACAACAAGAAACCCAACTGAAAATACTCTGCTGTTTTCACGCAAAGTGTTGTTTTAGAAGGCGTTCAACTTTAGATGCCGTTTTCTCTGATCGCTAGTTTTTACTGGTATGTACGTGGGTGTTACTTCGTGGTGTTGCTGACGATTTGTACATAAGTCTAGGTGCAACAAAATCTGCTATCTGCAATTTTCATGCAATGAAATAAAGGATGAAAATGTAGTTCACAAACAACTTGGAGCATTATTAACAACAACATTTTGTCTTCAAACTTTGTTTCTGTGCATGGCTCATTTCTAAGCTGGACAGCTCTGTGAACTTGGCCTATGATTTCACAAGAAGCCTCCTTTAACCAGACTCATCACGATAAACTGGATCACTTTCTTAGATCATTGTTCAGAATCATCATTTCAATGAAAATCAACACCTTTGTAAACATTCATTATGGAACACAAACCTTCCAAGAGGCCACAAGAATACTCTGACCTATGACCCTGAGGTCAATGAGGTCATCATGGGCAACTGGTTGATGATTGGTGGACAGTTTACCCAAGTGTAGGTCATGTTGAGCAAGGAGAGATCTTTGACATGGACTGTAAGAAAACACAAAGAAATTCTAAGTTTTTCAAACCTTAATAAGAATAAACAATTCTCAATGTAACATATTTCAGAGGTCATGGGTCAAGTCCAATTTCAGTCATTTCTTCTATTTATCAAATATTGTAAACCTACTAAGATTCATTTGATGGTTCAGTGGATTATTCAAAACTTTGTGAGAGATTTCTCCAATCTACTATTTCCCATCATGATACTGTTTGGCTTGTCCATTAGCCTATTTGAAGTATGGCGGACACAACATGGGGGCGCTGTTTAGTTTGGGTAAATACAAAAAACTTGACCCAAATCAACCAATGCCCTTCTATTGTGTTTGCCATATCTCAAGTAGGCTAATGGCCACAGAGTCAGCATGGGTTACATAGCTTTGGAGAGAGTAGGCTTGCACAACTCAAACATTCTGGGAATTATTTCAACTCAAAAAGTCGAGATTCTGTTTGGAATTGACTTCCAGTCTCCCTTGGCTGAAGAATTTGTTCCGAAGTCACAGTTTTTATAGACAAAACAGATCTACCACCTCTCCTGATGCGCTGATCTGTTTTGTCTATTGTGTTTGCCATATCTCAAATAGGCTAATGACCACAGAGTCAGCATGGGTTACATAGCTTTGGAGAAGTTTTCTTAACAGAGAAAATGACACTTTGGGTGCTAACTACAGGGATGGATAACTCACTAGGTAGAGCGTCAGAACTAAGTGTATTCTGAAGATTGCATGTTTGAATGCAGGACTGATTTTATTTTGAATGTGCAAAATACATAGCATCTTTGCTTGTGCATCAGACACCATCAGCAATGCACTCCAGAGTCTCACTCAGTGGCCTCTCCTCTTCGTAAATGAGGAGGGGTGTACTTGTGAACGTGGTCCATATCCTACACCTCACCTGTTATCTGCTGCACTGCCATCCTTCTTGAAGAACACAGGTGCCTTGGCGATGATTGACAGGCATCTCAGGCTCCTGATTGGTGGAAACTGCAGGTGGTACCACCTGACAGTGCTGGAGGTGGGTAAGTGGTAACCGTCTGACTGAGCGAAGGAGTGGTCAGCCTTGTCGTTGTCTCTCAGAACCAGCTCCCAGCCAATGCCGAGTTTTCTGCAAGGCGAGAGAATTTATAGGGATCACTGGGTCTGTTTAGAGAGTAGGCTTGCACAACTCAAATATTCTGGGAATTGTTTTAACTCAAAAAGTCGAGATTCTGTTTGGAATTGACTTCCAGTCTCCCTTGGCTGAAGAATTTATTCCGAAGTCACAGTTTTCATAGACAAAACAGATCTACCAGCTCTCCTGGTGCGCTGATCTTTGGAGATCGCTCATCTTCACAACTGTCACTTTTTTTTCAGAAAATTTAATAAACTTCAACAGAATTGACCCGCATAAAAATATGGATTATGTTCGGGTCTGTGTTTGAAATTGATTTTTTTTCTCTCTAATTCTGGCACAGAGAAATTCCCAAGCCTATCAAAAAGCATTTTGATAGTTGTTAAAACCCACCTAGTTCCCCTTAAGTACGCCACTGATTGAATGTAGCTGACATTAATTGATGACATACTTACTGTATTGCTTTGTCTGTGTTAGCTGGCAGGTGGGTATAGGGACTGGACTTGCTAAGGAGCGTCTTGATCCTCGCATTGCGTCTTTCTATACACCTGTCCAAACAAGACCAATTAATAAGTAGACATCAAAGACATCACTTAACACCATTTGTGGTGAAAAGAACTGGGGTCCTCCCCCACTATTACCCATACACCCCTCCAAAAATACACCTGTCTTTCTATACACCTGCCCAAACAAGACCAATTAAACATTAACAGACAACAATGAACACCGTTAGGGGTGGGGAGAATCTAAGGTCCTCCCCCACAATTCAAGAACAACTGTCCATCAATAAGATGTGAAAAGAGGAAATTCTCTAAAAAATGTCTAACATTCCACCAATGCAAAATTCGATCACAGCTAGTCTCCTCTATGATTGACGACAAGAACACTTACTTGTGAATGCATTTGGCTTTCCAGCTGGACTTGGGGTCAGAGGATTTAGCAGATTGGAGCCGACGTTCTGCCAGCTCACTCTTGCTGGCAGCATAGGAACGATACAGTCTCTCCCATAGTGAGCTACATGAAGACACAAACAGACAAGGCAAGGCTTAACATACAAATATTGACTGCTTTAGGCAGCACAGTAAATCTGGTCTCCATAGCTGGTATGATGAGCATACAGTTCTTTCCATAAAACTGAAATCTTCCACTGTTCACTAAGAGAGGCTTGATCCTGATAAAATCAAGCTACATATCCATCATGTATAATTTGATGCTTTCTGGGAGTGAACCGGTATGTATTCCTAATGGCATTAAAATGCATTTGTACGTGTTCCAAATTTATGGAATTTTCAAAACATTTCAGTCTGAAAACACTCCTTCATGCACAATTTTTAGCTTTAAAAATTCGAAAATTTGCAAAAAAGCCTTTGTTTTTGTTCTGATTTTTTTTCTCCCTAGTTTCTTCTTTATTTTTCGTCAGCTTTATTTTTGGAATTATTAAAAGAATTGTGAAAAACCTTTTACTGTTTTAAACACTCTAAAAAGTGTCTGCAAAAGGACCAACAAAACATAAACATTTATAAAATGCAAAAAAGCCCTGTGTTCTGTTTTCAAACAGACATACAGCTCTAATTTTTCATTTTCAATCTTGGTCAAGGTATCGAGCCTGATACTGTGCAGCAAATATTACTGCTGAGCAAATAAGCTGAGATTCAGTCACAATTAATAATACATGTACATGCCACATGAAAATCTATCCGCTAACTATTGGTGCTTACTACAAAAACATTTCTACGCTTAGTAATTTTCTGAACTAAGATTTCAATCTGGAAAGACACAGACTTGCAAATTCCCTAGAGGTATTGACTCCAAATTGAATGCTGCTGCGTGAACAAGGTTGAAACTTTCAGCTGCACTGCAGACCATCATCCCTGGGAAGGGCCTCAAGATATTCTCCCATGACATATTTGAATTTTGTAAAATACTGACTCGTCATTGGCTAACTGGTGCCACCGCTTGCAGACACAGTCACAGGTCACCAGGCTGTCAGCTGGCAGGAAGCCAAACACCTTCAGCAGAACTTCATCAGGTAGACTGTAAAAAAACAAACCCACAAAGGTGGGTAGAATGCATTATCCTGACGCCACCTTTTCTCAATACAACCTAACTGAGGGTTAGTAGTTGCAAATATGTTGGGGGGGGGAAAATGTCCTGATGCCACCTTTTCTCAATACAACCTAATTGAGGGTTAGTAATTGCCAATTTGGGGCTACGATACTTTTTCAATTTTATCAGAAAATTAAAAGGAAGAATTTTTGTAAGAATCCCAGTAGACAATTTACACAACCAAGGACAGGGGTGTGAGTGACCACTGTTACAAATAGCTGAAAACAGCTGGAAAAAGGTGTAAAAAAGCTAAACTTTGGAAATCTCCTATACTTTTGTACACAGCAAGTGAGGGAAAAAGATGAAAAAAAAAAGCTGAAATCCAAAACAAAAAAAAGCTGAGATCGGCTTTAAAGCTGAGATTTCACACCCATGCAAGGAATGTCAATTTTCGATTAATTTAGTATTCGATTATTCAGACTGCATTTCACCGAATTTTCAAATATTCAAAAATCGAAACTCTCTGATAAAGTTTTACACACGCCAGTCAAAAGTTGCAAAGCATGCCGGTTTAACTTTGCATGTGACGATCGTTATTATGGACGGCTGGAGTTCTTTTACAGACAGCAATACATACTCATCAACATTTGCTCTTCTCCTTCCTGACCCAATTGCACTCCTTCCCTTCACAGCATTCACCCCTCTGGATTTAGAAGATCCACTCGCTGCTGATGACTTCCTTGGAGATGCATCAGTCTGGTGCCTCTGCTGAGCGTGACTCTTACTGTCATGTAATTGAAGTGTTCTCATCTGATCTGTGGTGCGTGGTTCAAGACTGCATGCAGAAATAAATGATAAAGAAAAACTGATGATAGCCTATCTCAGTATCTGAAGAATATTGTCCTGTTGAAATTGTTGAGTAGAATTCTTCATTATTTAACCTGAATGCCAAATATTAAAACTTCTCTTACAAAAACAGCAAATGTCACGGATTAAAAAATATACATGTACCTGTTGGAAGATAAATGCAGTAGGCCTATTAAACACTTACAGCAACCACATTAAACCTTTTTGATATACACAATGCATCTTGGGTATTAATGACAAACAAACCTTCGCTCGTACCCCCGCCCTGCAAACTGGACGCTGGGAAGGGCCGACGAATTAAAACTCTGATTGGATAGATTTTGCGTGACCTGTGACCTACAAGTCATCACGACCATGACCCTGCAAGGATTGAAACGGCCGTTAAGACCGAGTCATTCATCACTCTTTTATTCCCATTCATAAAAGCGGCGCCTTTTTTTGGTTGAAAAGCATAATAATGTAGGAAAATCTGTAAAACTTATCTGTTTTGTAAATTTTCAACTCCCGTCAGTTGCTCAGGCTCCGTTTCGAATTCATGAAGGGCCGACGAAATGCATATGATTCAACGCTCAAAATTTTGTCCACATGGTCCGCAATGAAAAGAAATCACATCCTTTTTGGATAGTATTTGCGCACATTGGCTAACGGCCGTCTACAGCTGCAGCCAGATGCTTTATACATACATGCAGGTCATGATAAATTACGCAGAATGCCATCCCCACTTCCTTCACAAGATTCTGTGAAGCTCATCTGCCCTTCCCAGTGCCCTGTTTGCAGGGCAGGGGTACAAGCGAAAAAACAAACCAGGCAATTTGCGTACAAACCTATGGGCAGTGAACCAGTTACAACTGTCATTTGATTCCTCTTCATTACATATCAAGAATTTAATGATCGTCTGTTCACACATCATGGTGTTTGTAATTAAAAAATATGATTATGTCAAAAATCATAAATCCCTCAGACTGAAAAAAGTTTGGGGAATCCCTTTTCAGATACCAATTTCATTACTCATGAATAAATGCATAATGACCCTGCCAATATTGGCCAATCAGAATCAGGATTTCAAGCTCACACCACCAACACTGACCAATCACAATTGTTCCTGTGGTCATGATGACTCGACTGGTAGGCCTAGTCCGAGTAACTTGGACCCAACTTATCACCTTTTTTAACATTCGGACATGGACTATCGCCAGACCATGTCTGAATGTTAAAAAGGCGATAAGTTGGGTCCAAGTTACTCGGATAATGGTAGGCCTACGTCCTTGAAAAAAAATTCCAGATTATGTCTTCTTTAATTTCTAAAGACGTGCAGTTTCAAAATCTGAATTTTATTTCCAAATTAATTATATTTCTATTCTAGTCCGAGTAACTTGGACATGTTGGACCCAACTTATCGCCTTTTTTAACATTTGGACATGGTCTGGCGACTATCGCCAGACCATGTCCAAATGTTACAAAACGTCAAAAGGCGATAAGTTGGGTCCAAGTTACTCGGACTATTTCTATTCTAATAATAAAAAATATGCTATGTACTTAATTTTGGAAAGTAGGGCCTAATTTATACTTTGACTGGTTCATTGCCCCATACTATAGTATAGGCCATACTCATAGCCAGCTTGTGATAAAATGCATGCTTTGCTTCTTGTTCATCAGAGTAAATAGACATTACGCAATTGCAATTAGGCAATTGTGAAGTTCGGTGATGAACATGATCTTGTACAAACTACAAAACAGCCTTCGCAAACAAGCTCTACCGATTGTTGGTGTTATGTCCTCCGGTATGAGTGCCACTCTTGTGTGAGGCAAGGTAGTTTGACAACTGTTGGTTATGTCTGAAAACGGACATTTTTTTTCCAAAAAGGAGTAGCAACCGCCCGGCAACAGACATCAACTATTTCTGCGAAAATGTTCAACTCTTGAGGGCGCTATCACGCTTGAGCGCGGTGCCGCGCCGGCGAGCGATCTTCGCGAAAGGTAAGCCTTGTTGTAATGAGACTTGAGAGGGTAAAAAGGGAAGATTCTATAGCGATTCGTTTATTAAGTCGATGAATTAATCGGACCCTTCACCTGAATTCGATCGTAGAGTCACTGAATCTATCAAGTTGACGTTTGATGAAACTATGTAACCAGTGCAGTGGCCTGATTTAACGTGCTGAAGTAACATGCGCAAAATAGTTGTGATTGACAACACACTGCCAGTGCCATGACTGCCTGACATGGACTGCAGCCGTCTGGCCCGGTCATACTAAACAGCGTCAACACAGCGTCAACACACTCCAAAGCGTCAACACAGCGTCAACACAGCGTCAACACATCCAAAATGCATTAAAATTGACAAAAGCAGTATGTAACCCATACAGTATGGACAGAAACAAGATTTGTGCTTAAAATCAATAGGTTAAACGTCTGAAAATCGCGATTTTTAGTTCAAGAAAATTGGCTCTCCGTGCCGCTCCGAAATCGGCTGCCGAACACCCGCCATGTTGCCTCAGTGGCAGCGCGGACCATACCATTATTCTAAAGGGTGATAGCGTTGTACAATAAACCAACAGAGAGGGACGCGGCCGGGGTCGCCAGTGTTAAAAATATCTGCAAAGACCAAAACATAAACACAACTCACAAAATAATGATCTACCACTCCTCCGATCCTTAGTCCTCACACAGATCTGGTATCCCTCTGTCTAGTCTGCAGCAAGGCGCCCTCTGTTGTTTATGACAAGATAATGTCATTACCTACACACCCCTACTTGAAATGGTGTAGTCCAAGCTTTGTGCGAAGTCAAGATGGCGGACAACGGCCGTGCAAGTTAAGGTCATTTTTTTCGCGTGAAAATACGATATTTTTAACAACGAAATGGAAACTCAATCCAATGGAAATTCTCTTTTATTATATGTTTCACAATTATATGCCCTTTTTGTCAATTCAGAATGTGTTTTGGATGTGTTGACGGTGTGTTGACGCTTCTGTCATGTGTTGACGCTGTGTTGACGCTGTGTTGACGCTGTTTAGTGCGACCCGTCTGGCCTGGAGGCACTGGCAATGCAAAGAGCTACACAGCGCTCGCGCTGATGCTTGCTGAATTTCCTGAAAAGTTGCATTCCCTGAATTTGAAATTATGACTGGGTTTTTTTCCACTTGATATCCACTATGGAAATAATGGAAGCTGCTTAAGCTACCTGGTCATGCTGTTGCTGGTTAAAGAAAATAAAAAGAAGAAAAAATCGAACTTCCTACCACAGTACCAGTACCGTACCTACAACTTACCAATTAGCTCTACTGAGTGGAGCGTTGAACTACGGTACCCTCCCTGCTCGGTTTACTCCAACTGCAATGCAACAAGGAGTGTTGAGCAGTATTGATGCAGATGCAGAGGGTACCGTAGTTCAACGCTCCACTCAGTAGAGCTACTTTCTAACATGCCAAAATGTCATAGGAACAGAATTTGACATTATTTATGGGGGTTACTTGTGCATAGATCACCATCCTTGCGACCATTTCACCATTTTCACTAAAAATACACCCCATCGTGCTAATGTCATGCTAATGTATCCGTCCTCATGATGGGCATGATTGGATGGATTACACTGAAATTCCCCCCGAGCTGAGATTACCACATCCTAGGCACATGATCACAAGGGTGGCAGTAGGCCTTACCTTGGAATGGTCTGTACTCTATGCAGTCCATTCCAAATTCAACTTCAAGTGTACATTTTTTTAAGGATCCTTCAAGGCTTCATTACTGGTCTGAGCCGAGATGAGTAACATGGCCATGGACCAGCAGCAGATCACAGCTCGACCCAGGACGCCGGTCCCCACTCTCTGGTTCGAGTTTCTCTTGGATGCTAGTCTGCTCCCGAAACACCTAGCCCAGGAGAATCCAGGTATGGCGTGCTTCCAGCCAGGGCAAGAATGTTGTTCCCTGATGCCATTTTGGAGGTTGTGTGCAAATTCTTTGGAAAGTTGTGAAAATTTACTCTGTAATCTTTAACAAAAGTAAAATGATGTCAATTTGTCAACATAGACGTTCGTACCTGTTTCAAATGTCAAACTCTTCATACTTTATTCTGTTAAATTTCCAGAATGATTCAGTTCAGCGCGACGCTACATTGCCAGTATGAATAAGGTGTTAGTGTCTGGATTGAGTGAAACCAGATACTTGATTTGAGGGAAAATTTTGCCAAGGATTCGAAACATCAGGTTCTCTTGAATTTCACAATTTGTTCTAGCTTCTCCTTCACTGGGCAGCGTTTTTATTTCTCCCACCTATATTTGTTAATAGAACCAACCGCCACACAGCTCTTGGTACAGTTTGTGGACCAGTCCATTAAAACCCAAGGGGAGGAGGAGTCGGAGCAGCAGAAACGCAAGGCCACCTCGCTGAAGAGCCTGGCATTGCAGGTTGCTGCGCATCTCAACTGGAATATCACCAGACTGCAGAAGGAGTAAGAAATTGACTGTTCCCGTTTTTAGAAATAATAACAAATCTCTGCACAATAATTATTCTTAGTATTTCTTAATGAAATTTCTGTCAAACATTCTTGAAGAAACGTGGAGAGAAGATACATTGAGAATTGTTGATTTTTAGAGATGGGAGAAAAACCCAAGATAAAACTATCTAGGGAAAGCCAACAAGATACGGCAAGAAGTGGGTCTCAGAGGAAGAAGTCAAGAAAGTACCACTGTGCTAACTTGATTCCAAAGAAGGTCTTTCAAAATGGTGCAAGTGCCAACTGAGTCACATCGTTGAGATGCATCCTTCTATTTTTGTGGGTTTTTTTTCTCTTCCCGGTAACAGCATGCCCCTCTTCATGGTGCACAAGGTTCTCAAGGATTTTGTGGAGTCGGTCTCGCCTCCCAATCTGAACATCCAACCCGGTACGGACGTCTGCAGTCTCAGTGATTCGGTGCTGGTAGCTTTGGCAGTCTATAACAGATGGTAGGTTTGTGACAGCCATGTGAATCCCGGGACATACCGTTATTTCGTTTTACCGTTTTTGATTTCCTCAAAAACAAAAACAGTAAACGCACCGTTGACCGTTTTTTTCGTTTTACAGTTTTGTAAATTTCTTAATTGTTGAAAGCGATAAACGGTTAGTTGCTTCATTTCAGAGTGTTGTTTTACAAGAACATGACAATGAAAAACGGTCAATAGTCCTGTCGACCATTTTTTTATTTAGGTTAGGCAATTAAGCAATGCACCTAGGAATGTTAATGCGTCCTCATGGGATCGAGTCATTGCCTGGGACCCAAATTACCCTCCTCACATTTCGTTCTCACGACACAGTTTTCGAACTGGCTATTGAAGAGCCGCGCCGAACTCCAATTTCCTTCAAATATCTGCAACTTCTTCAATCGTATTACCATCCTGTATCCATTGTAAAAAGTAATGTCAAAAAGCAACTCTTAAGCCCCACCAACTGAATCGCGTGAGAAGGGGGTCAGGGTCACGCCAGGAATCATCACACCACGTATTATGCCGAGGTAACACTTTTTCATGTAAAGCATGGTCCCCCTCCATCCCCCTTGCCCAGCACCACAAAATGCACCACGGACTGTTCACTATGACACTGAAAAAAAAGGTCTGTATTCTATACTGACCGTTTTGCTGTTTTTCAAAGTTATTTGTGTAAAACTGTAAAACAAAAATCATCCATCGTTATGCTGTAATGAATTTTATTAAACTTATAAAACAGAGAAACCGTATTTATCTTAATACCGTTTGACCATTTTACAAAACTGTAAAACGACAAAACGGTCAATGGTTTGTTTTATACTGTTTTTGTTTTGAGGAAATGCAAAACGGTAAAATGAAATAACGGTATGTCCCGGGATTCATGTGGTCAAGTTCGTCCTTAGTTGTCACAAATGGCCATTACAAGTCATTCAGTCTTCGGTCAAGTCGCAAGCTATTCAAATGAACTATGACATGGACTATGACAGATTCCTTTGTTACCATTCATAATCATCTCCTATCATTTGTGACCGAACTCATGAACAGACTCGTGATTTACTTGTGAAGGGACTTGTGACCAACTAGCGATGCAAACAACTAAAACACTGGCTTGTTGTAAAGGCTGTTAACCAGTTCGCGTTGGATGACGTGTCAACACAATCTGGCTGTTTTTATACACAGGCATGGCTGACGGGTTAAAACGTCCAGCGTGCCTCGACTTGCCTCCAGATGACGTCTAAACACACTTATCCCCCATTTGTTTTGTACACACACACAAAGTCCGAGAAGTCTGTGGAGGCGGACCATGTGTTGAACTTGAACAAGGCCACTGTGCACGGCGTGTTGGGGTACAATTTACGCTCTGTGGGCACACCCCGGAGTGTTGAAAAACAAGAGGTTGCGGTAAGAAATATCGTACATATACTGTTGAAATGACTCTTGCGAATCAGTATTTGTGGCATTTGGCTGTATATCAAAAAGTTGGCTGTTAGGCCAAAAAAAAAAAATACTCGGTCTCTGGTCAGAACAAAGTTCCGGAATAGATACGGCGACGCGGCTTTTTTTGTTTTTGTTTTTTTTGCTTTTTTTTCAAGCTTGGATTGTACAGACAAGGTGGGTACTATTTTGCTTTTTTTGGTGTTTTCATGTACATTGGTACCCTCCATAATTTGCCTTGGTGCCCTCGATCATTTGCCTTGGTGCAATTTCCAATTCCTTGGTGCTCTTTGGTAAAAACAATTTGAGGAGGTGTGGCAATAGAGGGCGCTGTTAGAGCTACTGCGGAACATTTTGGAAAAAAAAGGATTGACGCGCATGATTAAAATCGACGTGCGCGCTGACCAGAGAGCGACAATTTTTTTTTTTGGCCTTATATTTTTTCTTTTTCAAAAATTCGAAATTTTCAGCAAAAATAATCCCAACGCCAAGTGGTTAACACTTACACACATGTGCCTGTTGTGTCAAAATTTCTATATTGCCTTTTTGTATTTTTTGTTCAATGTGTATATACAACAGGTGTATTCGTACATTGCTCGACAGTGCACACTCCAGGCCTGCTAAGTCAGCAGTTGCAATTCTCCCAAACGGGTGAGTATTGGGAAATAACGTAGATACAGCAAAAGAGTGCTATTTGGTGTTGGAAAAAATTCTAGTGATGAATGCAAAAGAGTTGACCCTAACCAACAAGAGTCCTTTAATTAAATCCATCAAATCAAAGTGGTTATAGTTCAGTTTTTATGAAACCATCAAGCCCGGTACCGCCCCAAACTGTCCTGCCTGTTACTCCTTGTACCACCCCAAACTGCCCCGCCCCAAACTGTCCTGCCTGTTACTCCTTGTACCACCCCATACTGCCCCGCCCCAAACTGTCCTGCCTGTTACTCCTTGTACCACCCCATACTGCCCCGCCCCAAACTGTCCTGCCTGTTACTCCTTGTACCACCCCAAACTGCCCCGCCCCAAACTGTCCTGCCTGTTACTCCTTGTACCACCCCAAACTGCCCCGCCCCAAACTGTCCTGCCTGTTACTCCTTGTACCAACCCAAACTGCCCGAGCTCTCTATGGTTTTATGGATTGATTTTTTTCAGGGCATAAATACAATGTATTACAGGTGCTGGTGTGATGAGATTTGAAAGTTTGCATGGTGGAAAGATACTGAGACAAGATAAGTTTGCGGTAGCACCATGTGAATTAATCTCTTTGTGTTAACCCCTTAAGGACGGGGTGTAATGGGGACATTCCTCCACACATAGAGCAAGTGGCCCGCATGACTGCACAGCCTTTGTGTGGTAGCGGGACTGCACAAAAGCAGCAGCTGGGGAACTACCCACTAGCCGTGTGCCACGGCATACCACAGCTGGCAACTGCATTCCAATGAGGATTAGCGGCCGCTACCATGACCGCTTCCCGTACGCATGGGGTTAAGAGGAACAAGTCTTAATAGTCAATCTTGGATGTGCACCAAGTTAGTGGGTGTGAATATTTCAGCAGTCCTGTTGCCCCCCCCCCCAATCCCCAGCCCCCCCCCCCCCCCCCCCCCCATCCCACTCTATGCTACTTAAGATTTTTGTTTAGTGTCCTATGGCTAAGTTGTTATTTACAAACAAAAATATAGTTATAGATGAAAATTGATGTGACGTCATCATGACGTCATCACGTCACATGTGACATCATAATTCAAAGCCCTATGAGAATGTAATCACATTATTATATGCCACCAGTGATTATGAACAGAACTACACATCCTTCCTGGATGGAACTTATACTTGAAAGTTTATATGTCGCATGTCACATGTCACAAAAAAATTACCGAAACAGCCCTGTGTTTGTCCGCAAACATAAGTCTAGTTAATCATTCTTGTTATGATTTTGTTTTTGTGTCTTCCAGGTCCAACTTGAATGTTGCTGGCATCAATGATATGGTCATCAAAACAGTAAGATTAAGAAACTTTTCTAATTTCTGTTTTCTCAAAAAAACTGTCTACATTTCTACACAGAGCCTTTATCAGTATAAATGATACACAGATTATATTTAATCTATTCCAAAACCAGAGTTGCAATCATAGATTGCAAATATTAATTTGCAGTTAAATGAATGAATTATAAATATATAAATCAGTACTCATTTGTATTGTATAAACATTGTAAATTCATTTTTGTTCATATGTATGTGTTATAAATAATTTTGCAATCATTATAAATATTTTGTTGTAATTTGTTTGTAGTATTCCATTAAAACACTATCTGCATTTTGATTCAACCATAGGTCAAAGACACCTTACAAGAATCGGTCAGCTTTTTGGAACGATGCCTACCAATCAACCGAGACATCTCAGTACCGGCCATGCAGACTTTCCAGGAGGCCCCGCCTCCCAAAGTCCAAGAAGCCCCGCCCACAGACACCCCTCCGACCAATGGCAACGCAGCGACCACTTCTCCCCCAACCAATCAGGAAGCAGCTTCACAGTCCAAGGATCCCCTGCCTGTCCTCACCAAGGAGCAGTTTCTTTGCCTCTTGTGTTACGACCTCGGCAGTTTTTATTTTCACCAGCGGATTCTTCCCAGGGCCGTGGAGATGTTCAGCAGAGTTGCCCTGCTACTGCCCTCGGTAAGAGATCAAGACTAGGTCTCGGTACAGCTGCACCTGAAAGTTACAATTTAACTCTAAGCTGTGGCTTTGAAATGTTTAAACCCATTAGCCCTCATACTACCTTGTATTTCATTGTATTACATTGTGCTTATTCCTGGCAGTACAGGAAGTAATGTGCAGGACGATTTCGGGCGCTACAAGGTTAAAGCCAATACGAAATGCTATACAGTGGAACACCGCTATAACGAACATTGCGGGATCCATAGAAATTGTTCGTAATAGTGATCGTTTTAGCCCCATAAATGTGCCAATTTACTTGACTACCTCCGTAAATAAAGGCCACACTTCCACCATGTACAAAAACATGTAGAACTTTGGCAAATTGTGATTTTCACATTTAGGCTTAGTTTGTAGTTTATTTTTGCCTTAAAAGCATACTCACCCTCTTTATAGGCTAATCGGAAAGTGCTGCCTTTTTCAGATGTCTGTTTTTTGTGAAATTTACAGATTCGTTTCAACACATTTGCGTATCAAAATTTCAACCTGAAATTTCTCAAAAATTAGACATCTGAAAAAGGCAGCACATTCTGATTAGCCTATAAAGAGGGTGAGTATGCTTCTAAAGAAAAATTAAACTTCAAACTAAGCCTAAATGTGAAAATCATAATTTGACAAAGTTCTACATGTTTTTGTACATGGTGGAAGTGTGGCCTTTATTTACAGAGGTAGTCCAGTAAATAGGCCACATTTATGGGGCTAAGCGATTTTAAGCTGCCGGTGCTCCGGTACTCACTTTTCAATAAATAGCGCCCTTCAGAACTTCACCCTGCACGCATTGAAAGACGACTTTCAATGCGTGCCAACTATTGAATTACGTAATTGCACAATTTTGAGCTTACTACATACAGCAATGGGTGGCTTGTCTCTCTTCAGTTTTTATTTTACAACAAAATGTTTGGTACGTTTTGTACACACAAATTGGGAGCCAAGAAAGATGTTTGGTATAGTGGAATGTTCAGTATAGCGGTGTTCGGTATAGTGACGTTCCGCTGTACCACTGCTGAACCAAACTCAATTTATTTAACTTTTTAAAAATTTAGTATGGCAGAAGCATGGCATTTAGAACCGTTTGGCTTAATTCATTGAGTTGACACCGCAGTTTGGATGAACATTTTACAACTAAGGATGCTCACGATTAGCTCTCTCGCATCTGCAGTTCCTGGAGCGAGTGTGGTACCTTGTTTACTATTGGCAACCCACCTCACTGACAATGCTATTGGGACATAAGATTATAAAATATCAAATTATCTTTGTTGCTTTTATCTAACCCCAGCTCTCAGGATCAGTATTCAGCGATATCGATGCCTCGGCCCTGCAGGGATACCTAGCGGCTTGCGGCGGGGGTCAGCGAGAATGGCCGTCGCTCCAAGAGATCCCACAAGGCCACCTGCTACAACAAATAGAGAGATCCAGACAGATGGGAATGAAGGTACTAAATGCCCATGTTTATAACCAAGACTAACCCTAACCCCCTTGAGTGATTTACTAGGAACCATCCTCAATCTTGCAAAATCCAACACCATTATGGTAAACTCAACACCCAAACTGGTGGACTCTGATTATGGTGGTATATGCATGGCCCGATGGAAAGCATAATCAGTTTACTAGTGCAGTACTCCAACAGATTCCAACAAAACATGCAGTTGGATTTTGAAGGGTTGGGGTGGTTCTTACAAACTCTACCTTATCCAAAGCACTAGTCATCACTAGTCCCAAGAAGTCATCACGTATCAGTTAGGGTCACACGAGACAAATTTCAGGCGGGCAATGTGGAGGCAACCACAAAGACTACAAGCTAAAGGAACCGTCACCATGAACCAAACTACATTTTCCCCAACAGTTTATGGAAATTCTTTAAAACCTTACATGGAATCAAAATTGTTTATATTGATTGTTATAATAATAGTAATAATAATAATAATAATAACTTGGGAGGCTAATCATCCTTACTCGCAGCTGGTATGCTGAATTGCGAAGGACGCGGCTACAACGTGGTCGGGCCGCTGGCACGAAAAGGCGCCTATGGCTGCCGGCCACATCGACCCATATATGACCACAGAGCACAGCCTGAGATCGAAAGTGTCATATTTATTTCAACCGCATCCAACAGTGCAAGCACCAGAAACAGATAGATAAATACTAATTAATTCAATTATTGATTAATATTTACAACTCGGTGAATCTCCTTGTGTATCTTTTTGTAGGGCACCATTGAACTTCTTGAGGAGGACAATCGTCGATTGGAGACCCCCATGTCTTACCGGGACCATCTCCTCAACCTGGTCCTCTCGTCTCAGCCCAGCGTGGACAGCCAGACTGCCTTTCAAGTCGTGGCACTCCATGTCATCCGGAGGTTTAAGGAAGGGCTGACGTTGGTCCCACAGCACCTCAGTATCCTCCGGAGGGCGACAGACAAGAATCTGGAGGCCCTAGGAATGGTAAGAGAAGCCGCGTCCAGAATACTTGGCTACGGCTTCCTATTACACATACGCTTTAACGGCTGAAGCCACTTCTCTTAGACAAGTGTGTTATTGGCAGCCGTAGTCACGTCATTCAGACAAGGGTGTTGTAAAACCTTGGGTTCAAATCCAGCTTTGGCTTTGTCTCTCATTCGCTCGTACCCCCTGCCCTGCAAACAGGACGCTGGGATACTCTGATGAGCTTCACAGAATCTTGTGAAGGAAGTGGCCTATGACCTATGTATAAAGCATCTGGCTGCAGCTGTTCAAGACTGCAGTTAGACAATGTGCGCAAATGCTATCCGAAAACTTCCCATAGAAATGCGCACATTCTGTACCGGATGTGATTTCTGTTTCATTGCGGACCATGTGGACAAATTTTGAGCATCACATGATGCAATCCGACCGTTCGTGATTCGAAACGGAGCCTGAGCAAGTGACGGGAATTGTAAATTTACAACACAGATAAGTTTTACAGAATTTCCTACATTATTACACTTTTCAACAACAAAAAAAACATCTCTAAACTGGAATAAAAAAGTAATGAATGAATCAGTCTTAACGGCCGTATCAAACCTTGCTGAGTCATGACCTTGATGACGCGCAGGTCACTGATCACGCAAAAGCCAACCAATCAGAACGTGAATTCATCAGAGTATCCCAGCGTCCTGTTTGCAGGGCGGAGGTACGAGCGAATGTCTCTCACTTACAGAATCACAATACTATTACATTGTACTAATTCCATGATGAATACGTGAACCCATGGAGTGCTCGGGCCGATCTGGATGGTGTAGGCAGTAATAGGCAGTACTCTTTAGGGCAGTTTTAAAAACTATGGCCCAATATTTCATTTTCCCAGAGCAGAACACGGACCTATTTTGGACCAGAGTTCCCCAAGACACAGGCCTACACATCTAAGCGGTAGCCATAGACAAAGCCGAGCGTTGGGAAATCACATTTAGACTTGATGCTTATTGGTTAAGGCAGTATTATATTCCAGTCAGTTGCAATTCATAAATACCTGAGATTGTTTACCAATTCATATTGGTTGTGAGCCCGTCATGTGGGTGGTTTTAAACCGCTGGTAAAGCACTGCTGGGTTCCGCGCCACATTGCGCAGGATGTATTCCACGCACGCCAATTTCCATAAAAGAAGACTTTTAGCACTAAACAAGCGAGGCACATACCATAGACATGCCCAGAGGGGTGCTTCACAAAACATGAAGTAAAATTGTTAACAAAATCTTTGGAAATTTGTGAATTTTTGACTGAAATGTATTTATGAATGGGAATAAATATGTGCTTGACTAATTTTCCTTCCAGCCTCGCTTTGGTTACGTTGATATGAATGGGGAAAAAATCAATATGGCCGCAACATGATAATGGTCTATTATCTGCGTCCAGGCCCCTAGCCGGTTTTATATATACTTGGTTTAAGCCAACCAAACACAATTCCCCCCCCCCCTTATTCAGTAACAGGGGATAAACAATGACAATTGAGTGCCGTCGTCATAGCTCCTTCAAATAGCTTGGCTTGGGACTGGATAACATAAGATTGACTTGCGATTACTTCTTCCTTTTTTATTATTTTTTTATTTGTCATCGCAACAAAAAAATCCAATACAAAACATGATGACTGGAACTTAGAAAGTGACCCTAATCACTATTGCCTACAGGCATTCAGTCCCAAGACGATAAAAACGAACCCATCCATTAAAACGAACATTAAACATACAAACATTAATAATACACTAGGATATAAAAATACACAAGGATAAGAAATACCTTAATATATATATGTATAAACAGTTACACGCTAAAACAGCAATAAAAATACTGCTAAAAATTATCAAGGTTAATCCCTTTTTTATCTTTGCCTGCTCATAAATATTTCCAATTTTTAAATTTGGAGGCAAACTCGACCCTAAAGAGATTTTTGCAAACACTCCTAAAAAGCATACCACCAGATGCGTAAGAGAAAAACCAAGAAGTTTTTCCAAAAATCGGGAAATATATGAAATGGATTATGATGTATAACCAATACAAACAGTAAAACGGATAAATTAAATTTTTGAATCGTTTTGAGATTTACACACAAACAAAAAAATAAAAATTAAAAAATATGACAACATTCTGATAAAAACTAAATAGGTTCCCTTTTTCTTTTCTTTTTCTTTTTTAATCTTATCTTTACCTGCTCATAAACATTTCCAATTTTAAAATTTGGAAGCAAACTGGACATTGAAGAGATTTTTACAAACGCTCCTGAAGAGCATACCACCAGATGCGTAAGAGAAAAACCAAGAAGTGTTGCCAAAAATCGGGGAAATACATGAAATGGATTATGATGTATAACCAATACGAGCAATACTTTACCATACAATGTACGAGCATCAGTCCAAAAGGTGAATGAAAAGGAGATGAAAAGGTGAGGTTGCCATTGACTTGAGTCATGACTGAGTAGCACAATTCAATGGACAATTTAATTTTTAATATGTGGCTGAAATTGACAAGTTGTTTCTAAATGTGTCATTTTGATTACAGTTTATTAAAAGAGAATTTCAACAGCAGAAAGAACGGAATAAGACCAACATCAAAACATTACTGAGGTATGTATGTATTTGAGTTTCTTGATGAATGGAATGACAGTTCATTTCAAACACAAAAGTTGTCTTAAAGGTATAGTCCATCATTTGTAATTTGTGCATTTTGTTCGTTTGAAGCAACAAAAGTGCTCAATATCTGAAGAAGGGTGCTGAACAACTAACCTGATGAAGTTTCAGCTCAGCTTCAGCTGTATATTCCGAGAAAAACAGCATTCTATGATCTCGATTTCAAATCAAAACTTGCTGAATCATGTTTTGAATTGGGCCTGAATTCAGCGTCCGAGACACGTTCTCACTGAGCCGATTGCAGCTACGCAAATGTTGCGCACCGATCGGACAAATTAAAGCAACCACCCGCGCGTGTGCGTCGTGCCAATGCTTGCGCGCGCTTCACCGAATAAAAACACGAACTACTAAACGGAAATATCCAACAGTGCTTCTTAAGACGCGTTGTTGGAAAGGCCTTCTTTCGTTGATTTCTTTGAAATGACAGCATGCCAGAAAGAACAATTTCACAGGGAGTTTAGTCCTCTTACTATCTTTCAACCAAGTATGTTTTTCAACAATAATTACACCAGTTACTTTTTGGATAGCTGCAAATGATTGACTCTTGCTCTAACTATTTTTGTAATAAAGATGGCGGTGCTTATTCCCCTCTTATAAGTATTTCATCGAAAGAAAGATGTCTTCCTGCAATTTCTGAATGAGATTTATTAAAACATTATATTCCAGGGGTTTGTGCACTGACGACAGAGTCTCCAAGTTTCTTGGAAAGTCACTGCAAGACACGCTGACGGATGATGAATTATTGGCACTGTGCCAAAGAGCAACCACAGAGGAGATTGTTGCCATGGAGATCGGGTCATCTTCACAAACAGGTTTGGTTTCTGCTTCAAGATGGCAATTTTTCTGCTTTGGACATTTGTACAGTTTACTAGAGAATGCATTTGGGCTTTCGTGATTTTTAAACAAAATTGAGTGAATCCCCCCACCCTTTTTGGTAGGGAAAGCAATGATTTTTGGTTCAGTTTGCAATATTTTTTTTAAATTGCCAAGATACACAAAATAATCAACACAACAAATGTTATTATTACAGCAAAGGAACATACAATCTTATTATATATTCGAAGCAGAGGTAATTGAACCAACTTTGAGTCTGCAGAAAATTCACAATAGCAGCAATACTTTTTGGGTGTTTCTCATTTTATATTCAATTTTGTCATTCAGACAACATGGCTCTGCAGTTAGGCAATCTGGAACAGCGTCTACTCCTTACCAACAGTCACTCAGAGCTGGAGAGTATACTAACCCAGCTGCACCGCTTGGGGCCTGGGAAACGTTACTCCAACATCTGCAGCAAGGTTTGTGAAAAAAACCCAATTCATCATAAGTCAGATACCACCACAAGTCATCACAAGTTCCACCATCTTACTATAATTCCAGGAATCTCTATGTGTCTGTCTGTCTGTCTGTATATTGATTATCTCAAGAACTGGGCACTGCATGAAGTTGACAATAGGCAGGTGTATTGTAATGATGTGCAAACCCGACCCGAAACCGACCCGAAACCGACTTCGGGTCGGGTCGGGTCGGTTTGTTCATCTTTTCAGTCGGGTCGGGTCGGTTTTGGTTTTGCATTTACATTTTCGGGTCGGAAAAAAACGGAAATGAACCAAAATAAACTGAAACAGTTGAGAAATTCAGGTGATGCAATATTATTGACAGTCATTGTGACTGCAGCCCATTGTGTGGTGTGGCCACTGAGCGCACTATCAAGTTCCTACGGTATTAATTTCTCCAGTCGAATCGGGACTGACGGTGAAGTAGATGGATTGTAACAGTTTTCATGATACCGCATGGTGACCATGCGTTTTTTCAATAAGCAGAGTTACACTGAGTATGACAGAAAGAGAGAGAGACGATGGTTTTGCAAAAGAATTCATGCCACGTGGGTAAGGACAGGCACAAAAAAAGGGATCACTTTGTCCAAGTCAGGTATTCATTTAAAAAAAAAAAATTTCGGGTCGGGTCGGTTCAGGTTGGTTTTACCTTATTTTTTGTCGGGTCGGGTCGGGTCGGGTTGGTTTGAGGAGTTAAGATCGGTTTCGGTTCGGATTCGGTTTATATCTCTAATGTTTCGGGCCGGTTTGCCCTGGTCAACCCGACCCGATGCACATCATTAGTGTATTGCTCAGCACCCAAGGATGTGCAGTGTCAAGTTTGAAGTTGTTTGGATGTTCTCAAAGAAGCTGAAAAAACCCAACATTTTCGGAGGCCATCACCATATAAACGTGTATATACAGACCACGCCACACACGCCTGCACATTTTGAACAGGCACTCTATACCGCGCCACGGGTATTGGTTAACATATGTGCAAATGGTGGTTGGCTGTATGGGCTTGACCGTTCTTTGAAGGGGATGATCGCGCAACGGTGAGGTGGGCCTCGACCATTCTTTGAAGGGCACGATCAGGCAACGGTGAGATGTAGATATGACTTGCTGTTATACGAGCACTGCACTCTATCATGTCTATACCGCCACGTTTGTGGGTCTACTGGAGGCCAAGCAATTTGCCAGTTCCAACAGGCACTTTTTGAACAGGGGACTGCACTAGTACAAATAAGCATCACATCATTCAAAATAGTGAAGTCACAAATCCATCTCATAAGAAATCAACAGAAAGTAATCACAAGTTCATCACCAGTCAATCGGGGCTCGTCGCAAGTTAATCACTAGTCACCAAACATTAATCAAAAGGGGGAGTCAGGTTGGCATAGCGGTACTTTCCTCACCGTCCACTGCTGTGACCCGAGTTTGATGTCCCGCCTGGGCCAACATGTGGATTGGGTTTTCAGTCCCTGCCTGATTCCGAGGGTTTTCCCTAGATCATCATTCTGGGTTTTTCCTCCCACCTCCAAGACTGTAATTTCTTCTCATTGTCCTCTCTCTTCGGGTCTCTTCAGGCTTGCTAGCTAACAGTGACTGGGGCACTTCTTATGAACTGGGTTCCTGGGCTCCACACATGCAGGGACTCTGTTACGAAAATGAGGGGAAATTTGTTACAATAAAGTACAATGCCACTGCTTAGAATGTCATGATTGTTCTTTGAGTTCTCTTCCTAGCCCCGATTGCTAAGTGGCTGATAATTGGGTAAAAATAATTTGGTGTCTTTCAACAGTGGCAGATCGAGAAAAGTTACGCCTTCATCCTAGATGGCATGGGGAACAAGAAGACACAGGATATGCTATTCTTGCTGCTGGTCAAAGCTCAACATTGCACAGAAATCAAGGTAAGATGTGTCTTCGTCTAGGGTTCTTTTTGTGTTTGTCAATACGCCTTTGCCCACTGTCACGGTGCTGCTTAAACAATCAAATGCAAAGTTGTACCTACTGTAGCAAACACTTGTGCTAATTTATGATGGAGACACATGTAATGTATTTGTGTATGAAGATTAATTGCCATGTCCCTATTTTTGAGCGAATTCCCCACTGAAGTTTTGTTATCGGTACGCAGTGCCATGAGAAATGTTTGGTTTTTTTTGATTTAGCAGAAATAGCATTGAAAAAGCACAGATGTTTTTTTCTAAAACGTGACTTACCTTTGAAACAACCAAAATCCCATTCAGAAAGACTTAGAGTGTGAGAATGGAAAAAAAAATGCCAAATTTCCCACATTTTAGGGTTGACATGTCATCACTTCATCATTTACTTGTTGGCCGCCTTTCAAAATGTAGAATTATGCTGCTGCCAAATCCTTGCTGGAGACGGCCCACGCCCTGGTGCGCGACACCTCCTTCAAGTTACAAAAGGCCCTGCTGCACGAGATCCTGTATATTGAGCTGCTGAGCGGGGAAGCTGGTACCCGGCAGGTAGAACCAGGGAAGCCCACAGTGCCACAAAGGATCCAGTCGTGTCTGGCCAGTGCCAAAAGCGGTGAGGAGTGTGTAATTGTGGACTAGAACCGTGACTGAATTTCACAGAAGTTTCAAGCTAGGATAAATCTTCACAATATTTTTCCAACCATGTAAAATCGCTCTAAGGATTTTGCTTCTTTGCCAACCTTTTGATGTAAATTAAATGGTATATACTGCAGGGAGTAGGGGTAAACCTCAAAACAAATTAGAAATTAGAAGCCTTCCAGATGCACTCTTATGGCAAAACCCTGAACATCTCTTGGCAAGACAAGGTGCTAAATGACGAGGTGTGGAGGAGAATTTCAGCTGATGGTAACTCACCAGAGTTAATCACCTTTAATTACATATCTACAAAACCCGACTTGCCTGGTTTGGCCACATAGTGAGAATGGAAAACAGCAGAGTTCCAAAACACATCCTGCTAGAAACAGCCACTGGGAAAAATAGACGGGGTAGGCCAAGGAAGAGATGGGAAAATGACATCATGGTTAAAATGTCCATCATTTGTAATTTGTGCATTTTGTTCGTTTGAAGCAACAAAAGTGCTCAAAATCTAAAGAAGGGTACTGAACAACTAACCTAATGAAGTTTCAGCTCAGCTTCAGCTGTATATTCCGAGGAAAAACAGCATTCTAGGATCTCAATTTCAAATCAAAAGTTGCTGAATCATGTTTTGAATTGCGCCTGAATTCAGCATCCGAGACACGTTCTCGCTGAGCTGATTGCAGCTACGCGATGTTGCGCAGCGATCCGACGAATTATAGCAGCAGGGCGCGCGTGTGCGTCGTGCCAATGATTGCGCGCGCTTCGCCGAATAACAAAACGAACTACTAATTTAAATGTTCCTACGGTGCGTCTTAAGAAGCACCGTTGGAAAGGCCTTCTTTCGTTGATTACTTCAAAATGACAGCTTGCCAGAAAGAATAATTTCACAGGGAGTTTAGTTCCCTTACTATCTTTCAACCAAGTATGTTTTTCAACAATAATGACGCCAGCCACTTTTTGGATAGCTGCAAATGATGGACTATAGCTTTAACAGCATCTTCTACCTGGTACACCATAGAGCGCAAGATAGGCAGGAGTGGAGAGCGAAAATTGGCGGAGCAAACGTCCTTCGGGACATGGTGCAAGATTGATTGATTGATTTACATGTTTGAACAGCATCCCCTTGGGTCAACTGGTGTTCAATTACCCCCTACCCCCCCCCCCCCCAAAAAAAAACCCCGGGGAAATGCATGTTTTACTTTTAATCTATTAGCTTTAAAAGAGTTAACATTCCAAATCTTTTACATTTCGTCATGCAGAGCGAGACATTACACCTAGAGATAAGATTCTAGATCAGTGCATCATACACCTGCTCAACTCCGGAAACTGGGTGGATGCCATGGGTGCAGATTTCATCGGTACTTCGTACTCAATAGTAAGCCATAGATCTTGTTCTCACGTTATAAATAGCAAATGCTTCAACGCGACGTCAACTTTCTCTGCAAGAATTGTCTTGCCTTTCAAAAGGGGAACCGAATCTCAGAACACTTTTCAGTAATTGTTGCTTGGGATCTGTTTGGAAGTCAATTTTTGTGTGTGAAAGAGTGTGTATAAAAATGCGACAGGGGTACAGATGGTTGATTACAATAGAACAAAAGATTTCTATGTTCCATAATTTCTGTAATTATGTGCATTTAGTTGTTTGTATATTGCCCAAGATACAGTAAAAATATGAACAAAAACATGAAAACAATTTAACATAAAGCCGCTACAAGATATTGTCCCAGGTACTAACATGTTGACCCTTGTTCCTACCAACCCCTTTCTTTGTCAGTTGGGTAAGGTGATTGCCACGGCCTGCCATGATCTCTCCATGCGCAAGGATGCCACCAAGTCCTCCGCATGTCTCTGGAATGCCACCTTGCAGATATTCAGCTCCAGTAATAAGCAGGTCAAGAGAAGCAGCTCTGGTAAGCCGGCCGGGACCGTACAGAGGGAATCTATGCTGGCTATCATGCTCAGGTGGGTTAACCATTAACATTACATTGTATTACATTGTATTACATTGTATTTATTTCCTGGTATTGCTGGTCTGGTTTTGGGCAGTTCAGGGAGTAACAGGCAGGGTGGTGTTGGGCGGTACAGGGATTAATGGGTGAAGACACGTCTTGCATGAGTTTACATTTTCTGTGCAAACTGTCGTTCTCAGCTGCTGAACAGTATTCAGTATTTGCTTGTATAACCACTTCGGGAAAATTGAGGAAAAGTTCGATTTTCGAAAAAGGCAAAAATAGAGCAGCCAACTTCTGATATACAGCCACACGCTACAAATACTGATTCGCAAGAGTCATTTCAACAGTATTTGTACGATATTTCTTGCCGAAACCTCATATTTTTCAACACTCCGGGGTGTGCGATGGAGCTTAAATTGTAAAACAATAGGCCGTGCAAAGCAGCCAATTCAAGATCAACACACGGTCCGCCTACAGACTTCACAGAATACGTGTGTGCGGGGGTGAGTATGTAAACACCGGCAATCGTGGACCTAGGACAAAAGAATTGGGGCGCAAACAATACGTCCACGATTGACCGAACGTCCACGATCTCAAATCGTGTACAAAACCAATGAAAGCTGACGCTATAAAGTTACGAGTACAAACAAAGGAAAGAGGATTAGGGACAATGGGGCGTCCACAATTGCCGGCATTTACACGTGTGTGTGTGTGTGTACAAAAGACATGAGGGATTAGCGATCTGATATACCGTGCCCTCTGGAGACGTGCACACAATAGGGAACAAAAGATCACCTCCACAGGGCAATTTCTATAGATGAATACGTGTCCACAAGGTTTTCACGAAATAGATATATGGATTTTATTCAAAAACTAGGAATTTCCAAGGTGGGTTGATCTGTCGCAAATGGAAGAGTTTTAGAAAAGGGATATTAAATCCGAATTTCAGCCAAGGAAGTTAATTCTGGTTAAAATAAGAGCATTTTGAAACTTGTTAACACGGCCTCCAATGCGAACTGGTTAAAGGCAACATGTTCTCCATGGTTTTGTGCATAACTGCTTTTTTTCTTACCCTTTGAGTGATTGCAGCTTCCTAAACGAGGAACATTTGTGACCGGCTCCACAAAAAAGGGTGTTATGTCGCAAAACAAGTGAAATTGAGTTATATACATGGTTGGAAAGCCCACAATGTAAGCTTTCATTTGGTATATAATAGAGCTCCATAGCCCCTCCCAATCTGGAGATATGACGTATTTGCATATTAATTACTTCCTTGGAGTTCAAATTACACAACTGAGAAAACAGGCTTTGAAATAGCTGGCTTTGTTGTAGAACAACAGAACGATGCACACAAAATGGTTGTTTTTTACACTTTGTTCATCAAAATCAACATTTCTGTGAAAGAAACCTAAAACTGTAGGTTTTAAAGATGTCATTCATGATAAAAAAATGAAAATCACATTTTGACAAAATTTTCACCCTCTCATCATTGTTGGGTGGGCCATTACACAATAATGCTCAGCGCGACTTAATACCCTTTTTTGTGGAGCCGGTCACATTTATGGAAGTATTAAAATAGTTTGTTTGAAATAATAGTTTGTGTTGAGAGCTCAATACTTAAAATGTATCATCAGTTTATATATGTGTTGATAAAATGCAGAAGGTCGATAGTGTATGCAGAAGGTTGAAAAAGTATCTGAATTTTATACTTTTTTATGTAACAGGTCTGATTTTCTCCAGTTCCTGAAGCAGCTGCGATTCTCCCTGTGTCTGACCGTAATGCTGTCATGTATTGTCAAACTTCATAACATCTTGAAAGATGACTCCATGAACGAGCTGTCCCATGAGCACGCGCAGCTGTGGCCCACAACTATCACCAAGTAGGTTTTTGCTCCTCTCCTCCCATGCCTCGCCCCTTCTGGGGGAACCAGTGATCTCAAATTTCTTTGGGCTCTCATTGGAGGGATTCCATCCACCCAAGGGCCCAGGTCAACTTTTTGGAACTCGTATTAGATGAATTTTGTTAGTCTGGTTACCCAGGTGCATGACTAGGGTAGGCGAAGTGTATGTACCAGGGGTGGATCCAGATTTAGCTCAGGAAAGGGGGATGGGGGTTTAACTTTGGGTTAGCAGGCATGTTTTACTTTTGTATTCATGTTTTTCCTATTTTTTTTTTGCGACCAAAAAACTGTGTGGAAAGATAAGTCAAAATAAACTGAAGCATTGATAAAAAAAATTGTTACAGTAAAGACTTGCATTGGAAATCTCACCCATTCTTTTACTTGTTTGTGTTTGTCCCCTCCCCCCCCCCCCCCCCATTTGTTTTTACAGTGTGAGTTCCATCAACATAGACTCTGTTGCCATGGTCATGGGTCAGCTGATCAGTCATGTGATCGCTATTAATCCCGGTCAGTCATCTTGGCTCAGGACACAGGCGGATTACCACTATGGTGAGTCTGGGTTCTAGTCTGGCTTGGTGTTGAAGTGTAACATTGTAAACATATCCTGAGTTGTTTGTATCTGAATAATGCACTCTGATGAAACGTTTTCTTTTAAAAAAATACAAAATAAAGTGACTTGCTCCGGGACACATCGTATAACGTCCAGCTGGATTCAAACCCAAACATTCTTATAACTTGTTCATTGTTGGTTCATCTCCCCCAGCCAACAGCCAGTATGCCTCGGCCTTACAGTTCTACCTGCAGTCTGCCAGCATCCTGACCGGTCTCTTTGAGGTACCGGTTCCCCGCGACGTCTGGCCTGACTTGGTCTACCGTCGCCTGATCAAATGCTGTAATCACCTGCAGTGCTACACCCAGGTGGCACTGCTGTGCCAACTGCTGCAGCCAGTAGATTATACCACGGCATTCAAGGCACTGCAGGAGAAGTCATGGTAGGCAGGAATGCGTTTACTCCAACTTTTGTTGGACTCTCGATGAAAGTTGCATCAGAATGATTTTCAATGAGAGTGATTTGGGTTTTTCCCTTTAACTGACATAGTTTTGTGACCTTGGCAAGAGGATAAAATTTATGGTAAAATATTAGACATTTTCCAACTGTTTAACGTGTTTGTCAGAGAAAAAAGTGGACTAATATTTACCCCTAAAAAAGGGAGGGGGGCTATTTTTGTGGATTGTGTGAAAAGCACTTTTGGAAAATATGTTTTTGTAAGTTACATGTATATATAAATTCATATAAATTGAGTGAAATGTCATATGGGATAATATGTTTAAATATATAAATATTAATACAAATTCAATATTTCTGGCATTTCATTCTAAAATATCCACCCTGTTCTTTCTTTTTGGTCATATTTTATTAATGTCTGTAGTTACGATGCTGGTGACGCATTATATGACTGCATCTGGGACGTGACGCTACTAGAATACCTCATATGTATCCTTTTTGTGATGTTTTTTCAAATGACTGTTTGTCAGTTGAACTGTACTTAGTGGAAAACATTTTGTGAGTAAAGTTTTTATGAAATTGGGTCCCGGTTTTATGGTCCCATGCTAACAATTTACCCCAACTTCCTAAAGACTAGCCTTTCAATATTAATCAAGAGTGCACAAGCATTAGTCCAAAAATACCTCACTTCATAAAGGTGGGCTTAGGAAGTTGGGTAGGAAGGCTCAAACATAATCTTAAAAATCTCATATTTCCTTTCGTGAAATGATGTCATACAATATTATGTTGGTCACTTCAACATGTGGGGTGCTGTGTTCCAATGGTGTTTGACTCGTGTGCCATGGTACATGGGTTCGAATCCTGACAGGGAACATGGTGCTTGTGCGCATGGGCAAGGCACTTTACTACAATTGCCTCTCTCCACCCAGGTGTAGTAAATGGGTACCTATTAGGCAGAAATTCCTTCAATGCTTGAGCGCCGTAAATGCAGCCGTGCTAAAGCCAGGGTAATATTGGAGCACCAGGAGCGTCACTTTGTGACGGACATGAGCACTATACAAGAAGCCAATATTATTAACATGACAGTACCCCTTGAAAAATTCCTACAGTACTTCAGCAGCCGTTAGTCACTCACCCTCCCCTTTGAAATAATCCGAACCGACTTCAACACATATAAGCCAACGTCTTTGAAAAATCCTGTATCCACCTCTGTTGTGCTTGTACAAGAACTCCTTAACTGTCTCTGGATCAGACCTCCACAACAAGAGGAATGAGCAGGAAAAGAAGCAGAAAGCAGTATGTATCTGTAGTCCTTTTAAATGTTTGTTTCCTAACAAGTTTGTGAAGAAACATTATCAAGAATATCTTATTTATTGTAAGTACAACACAGAAGTCAAAATGCTGCTTTTGTTCAGACATGGTCTGAGACCGACTAGCACATCATTTTCCTTATTTAACTCTTTCAGTGCCCGCGAAATTTGAAAAGTTTAACCCTAAAAGTTCCCAACTTCGAGCATTTTTGTTAATTGTTCGAAATTCTGTAAAAAAAAAAGTAAATAAGTTTTACTCACTAAATTTGTTGTTGTTGCTCTCTGGTATATCCTTGATATATTGGAAAGTCAAAAGTAGTCACAAACATAGTGATACACCCTGAAACACTGGCCTGAACACAGGGGAATTCCGCACTTTTTGCAGAAAATACGAGATTTAGTGCTGCGCCCTCTTGCAAGAACTCGAATGAAAAAATAAATACAGGTCGTACATGCATGAAAATGGTACCATTAGAAAGAGCGAGAGCGCCCCCTTTTGATAACATATTTACTCTACCTCGTACATGTACGAGGTTTGGCAGTTTTAAGTACGAACATTACCTCGTACATCTACGAGGTTGGCGCTTTTGTACTAACAAATATACCTTGTACATGTACGAGTTTGGCACTGAAAGAGTTAATCTGAAGCAGGTTTGACTTATTTAAATATTTACACTGACACCAGATATGGGCACTGTGTGCTCAACCATGGAGGCATGCATATGTCCTTGAAGGCTAGCCCATTCAAAATACAGCGGAGACTCAAATTTCAAAAAAAAATGTAAACTATGAATCATTGCCCAATTGTCGTCGGAAAAAAATGATGTCATGTTGGCTCTCTCCCATTCATCAATTATGTGTTTTGAAGGCACTAGTCAAAGGCCTTGAAATAATGAATAACATGTGGGTAGGGATTGTCCACGAGTTACAGTAGCAACACCAGGCAGGGATCTCTCTGATAGGATACATCTTATAAATATAAACCTTGTAGAGTTGTTGCCAAGTCCATCACAAATCAAATCAATTTGAGTATTTCACAAGTGGTAAAGGATGTACATTGACAGCAGATCGCCATGTCACATTTAGTAAGACTAGCTTATCAGTTGGCTAGAAATTGGAAGACTCGTGGTTGACTTGTGAGTATTTTAAATACATTTCTGCCTTGCAGTTTATTGAAAATCATTATTTGTACATTTTTTTTATTACAGATTCAAGCACTGAGTGCAGCAGAACTCAATACCAGTAATCCCGAGAATATTCTGAGCGCGGCAGCCCAGAAGAGAGCTTGTAAATTCCTGAGAGCAATGGCCAAGCAGTACTTATAGCACAAGGGAGGGGCAGGGACAGCAGAGGGATGCATCCAATGAATTTAAGAATTCTTTTGTTGTTTTTGAGAGCTTACTTTTTGTTGCTCTCATTCAGAACTACAAGACTAGGCCTGCCTACTTGGGATGTACCCAAAAGACTCGGTTTAAGACATAATTTTTACTCGTTGACTCATTCAGTCAGTCGGTGACTCAGTCAGTCACAGGACAGCAAGCTGGCCATTGGGTTTCAGCAAAAGAGCGACATGACATATAATAATTCAAAATCACTACTGGTTATGATCTAGTAGAGTTTTGGGGATTCCAGTCAGTGCTTACAGACTAAAACTTGAGTTAAAATCTCCATTTTAATTTAAAAACCACTTCCATTTTTAGTGTCAGTCACTGTGACGAACCTCTTTCAAGAACTTCACAAAGGTCTATGAATTTCATTTCAAAGGCCCAATGTTTCCCTTACGAAATCATATATTCTTGACATGCTTTTCTTTCTTTTTTAACCCTTTTCCCATGAAAAAGTGTATTGAATTGGATAAATCAAGGCTGGTAAGATAATTGATTTGAGCACTTGTTCAACTGAAGAAAACACTTGTTATATTGCTCATATTCACTGAATATGATGGAGTACATATTTTTTTTGTAAATTCTCTACTCATACACCAACGAGCAAACAAAAATGATGTTCTATCCAAAAACAGTCCTCAAATGTACACATGGAATTTGATTAGTTCTTATACATGTATTTTATTGTCTGTGTATGGTATACATAACTTATCATTGGCCTGCAAGCAGGGGGTTGAAATAAAGATTTTCTGAAGAAAAAAAACATTTATATCTGTACTTTGTGCCCAATTTGTGAGTATTTATGATAACAAATCCTATCTTGCATTGATGGCTGTTTAGTTGACAATCGTTCGGTGTATACCTGCATGTATGATTTTGTTGACAAGGCTCAGTGGTGGTGTTTACACAAAAGACACCATAGTCAACAAGGGACTGTATGCCTATATTTAGATTAAATGCAGAAATCGCGTGATATGACAGTACAGCTTGATACGAAGGTTTATCAACCCCGATCCACTCAACCAGATCAACTTTTTGCATCCTTGACCCCAAATCACGTGCTGTGTAACCCGTGTTTATTAAGTCCAATTCGTCCGAAAATTTTGATTTTTTTTTTATCACTTAATTAATTGTTCACATTTGTTTGGGCACGATGGCGCTGGCTGCAGTGCGCCGGATTTTGCGGCCCTGTGCCGGGCTACACGGCAAAAACCTGCTGGCATGGTATGGTTTTGTGTTCCTGTTAAAAATTACGTTTTCAATAAAAAAAAATCAGGTTTTTTGGTCCAGTACTGAATGACAATATTATATGTGAAAATCAAACCATTTTATATTGCCATGTTTAAAATGTAATTTATGAGTACTGACATTCAGTGACTTGATTTTTCAATTGTAATAACCATTTTCACTTTGTTTTTATTTATACTGCTAAAACTTCATTTTGTTTATGACAATGTCCATGTATCATGCCTTCTCTCTCTAAAAACTAAAGATAATTCCATTCTCTTCACTGCAAAGAAACATGCTCAGAACCTTGCCAAGAAAACAGTAAATGTTCCGTCTAGACTGATTTTGTCTATGCTGTTGGCCTGAATTAACGTATTGCATCACTAATTGAAAAGAATTTGGCATTCAGAAAGTGCCGCTATGTTGTTACAAATTCTGGTTAAAAAAATGTATGTGATTTGTAACCAGTGCGAGTGCACAATAAGCTCTGGCCGTGTTGCAAGAAGTCTTGCATGAAATCGATCAATATGATCCCTGCCAGAGCTTAAAAACGCGACGCCGAAAAATGCGACGCCATGGCACATATGGAACACCATACTTTTGGTCAATTTTTGGGGACAGACAGACCGACCGACCACCAAGTGACATGAAAAAGCTCCTGCCAGAGCTTTAAAAAAAATGTTTCATATATTTTTTGGTCCTGCCCAAATGTGTCCTGATATTTAAGCCGGTCTCTGGCTACAAGTTCAGCTCACTCGACCGCCGCCAACCAACAAGCCAGAGAAGACCTGGCAGCAGCGTATCGCGGACTAGACTTCTACGGGATGGGGGAGGGGATATGCACCCATCTGACGACCAGAGCACCGTCCCGGAGCGGCAGTGGGGATATGATGCTACTGATACCTTACGGCTTGCATTGGAGTGAGGTACGACCACTATAATAGAGTCCCCCTGTATATAACCCTATGTACCCCTCCCAAGCACTCAAATTTTGGTGAAGAAAAACAAAAACTAAATTGAACCATCTGGAAATTAATGATGACCGATTTTAAGTGCTCCCTTCATATTTGTCGAGGAGTGTGGCCTAGCGGTTGGGTTCGTGACTCATGATCTGAGGGTCAGGGGTTCTAATCCAGCCGCTGGCCATATATTGTGTCCTTGGGCAAGCTACTTCATCCCACTTGCCTCTCTCCACCCATGGAGTATAAATGTGTACCGGCATTATAACTTGGAAGCAACCTGCGATGGACTAGCATCCCGTCCAGGAGGAATAGAAATATTCTTAGTCGTTTCATGCTGAAACCGGAAATAAACGCCGGCCTGATGGGCCATATTGGCTCGTGACAGACTTTACTTACTGTTAATACATGTACTAATTATATCTGCAGAAACGCAAATAGAAAACGCAGTGTCCATGTAACCCTTCAGGCCCCGTTTTATTTTGCAGGTGACGGCGAGCTGTTTGATAGGCGTGAATATCGCGACCGGACAAGTGATGGAGGGGGATGGTGATGTAGAACCCAGCGCAGCTAACATCCATACGGCCATCTACAAGAGCAAAGGCGACACCGTCAACTGCATCATGCATACACATCAGTTCTACACAATGCTGCTTAGTAAGTCTTGACCGTTTCTCAACAGTCGGCTTTCCACTTCGATCGATTTTCTGCTCACGTGGTCGCAAATAGCTTCTCTCTTTGCTTTTCTATCCGTGGCTGACTGCTATGCTGTGATTGGCTTAAAGTTTACTTTGGCCAACGAAGTATGGTAGAGTTGCCATTTGATCATTGTTGAGAGTCTGACATTTTGAAATATCGCGACATCTAGTCGCTTTCCATCACTATAGCTTCCTTAGTTTTACTGCGCCAATTAAGCCATTTTCATTTCCAAAACTGCCCAATATTATCATCCTCATTTTCAAAACAGGTTGCCTGCAAGAGTCAGAACTACGAAACGTCCACCAGCACTGCATGCGGTTCCACGGTAAGGTGGCGTACGACCGGGCATACGGCGGCACGGCCCACGAAGGAGAGGCGGAGAGCACGAGGCTGGCGCGCAACCTGGGCGACAAAGACTTCCTGATCATGGGCAACCACGGTGTGTTGGGAGTTGGACACTCAGTGGCCTACGTGTTTGATAGCATGTACTATCTGGAGAAAGCTGCCAAACTACAGGTATATAGGCCCCCCTATGCAATGGTTTCTAATTGGTAAGAAGCTCTTTCCAGAATTTTGACATGACCTCCGGTTTAGGCGTCAAGAGATCAGGCACCTGGCTTGGGTGACTCCAAAGTTGTAGGTCATTGTTGTGCTTCAATTATCATTTAGCGGCCTATAAGTTAAGCGCGATTCATTTTGATAAGAACATTAAAGATACGTAAATGATTCTTAAGTGCGCGAGAAAATGGAGCTTAAGCCAGGATGAAGCCAATATTTTCGCTGAAGGCTATTTGTCAGCTATAACTCCGATCGATCCGCGACGCTCAGAAACCCAAAAAGTGATTATTGCGTTGAGGATGGTCGTGGCTCAAGTCTATGATGTTTTGCCGTAAAATACGCTTTAGCCCTAAAATACGCTTTAGTCCTATAATGCTGTGTTGGCCTCCAGGGCTCGCGGGTAGAAGTCCACCTTGAATCGAGTCTATGATAATAATAATAGGAGAGAGTGAATCCGAAACTTTGCTTCATCTTTGATCAATTCATCTTTCAGGTGATGGCAGCAGCTACCGGCATGAAGCCATTTGAAGCATCTGACGAGGTGGCGCAGAAGGTTGCCCGTTACTTTGACACGCACGGGGCCAAATTCTGGGACAAACACTTTTTGGGCATCAAGAAACTGCTGGAACGGAGGCAACCAGACTACAGATCCTAGAACCTCAAAAAGAGGCCTGCTAGGGCAAAGGAGTTCGCTCCTACTCACCACCCACCACTCTTATTCCTTCGAGTTCACATTTGCAAAAATTTTTAACAATAAGTAATCGTCCACTTTCACACGACACGTGCGCATGTACCTACATTGATCATGGTGGTTACCAATAATGCTTGGACAGGTGTTTCCTATTATTTTGTGAAGGTTTACACCCTTAATATTCTGTTGGTATGATCAGAATGGAGGGCTTTGTGTGGCGATGAATGCTTTGGCCATCATTTAAAAAGAATATTTATACTTATCCTCAAAATCGCCGACCTTAACTCTGGTCACATCAAAAATTCATAATAACTATTTTCATTCTGCTTATAACTATATCTTTTAAAATCAAATCACATTCTATACTGTATTGATGAGAACGTAATTAATACACCGGCTATATTGGGAAACAGGTTTTATTTCCTAAGTTACATTACTACTGAAATCTTATGGCTTGTAATTACTAGTATGAATAAAATTAATATAATTGTCTCAAGTCCTGTCGCCTCATTTGTTGAAATTGTGTAGGGATTATGGTTTGAGTTCATTTTGTTCGAAAACAAGATAGGCTATTGCCACAAAGGAAGAAAGACTTTATGGGCGCCGTGTTGAAAAAAAGGAAACGAAATAAAATTGATTGGAAAGCTTTAAAACAGATGTAAAACAAGTAAACGCGGACTTTTTTTTTTAAATAAAACGTGTTTAATAATGTTTACCAAACACATTTAATTAAACACTGTTTGCATTTTGAACGAATTTTGTTCGCACTTAGTTCGCTTTCTCCAACAGGTGATTATTTCCCCTTGCGTTGTGCAGACACGGAATCCCTGCACATCATTAGATACGGATCATTTATTTTAGTGTAACAATATGGAGTGGCCCAAGAAGGTTTAGTTATGAACAAAAATGGTAGCCGTCGTCACACGCAGTGCCGGCCACTGATGGAGCTTGGAGGAAGGGTAGGCTCGGGGTTTCCCAAACCTTGGCTCCGTTTCGGCTCCGGCCTAATATCTTACTCTGGAATCACATGAAAGCTTTTTATGTCCAATGCAATAGGAATCCGAACCATAACAGGTGCAGAAAGATGTGATGAATCTTCAGTGTCTGGTCAAAAATCTCTTCATGAAGCCAAAATGCGAGTCGATGAAAGCAGACGGTTTGTTTATTAGTCATATGCGCCTAAGTAACATTTTGGTAAAAGGTCCCATAAAAGTCAAACATGATTATTGAACTTTCTTGAATCACAAGTGCAACTTATTTCAATATCAATATTCCTTGTAATTGTTTTGTTGTATACAACAAATAATCCAGTCTGCTGGACAGGATTATCCTCCTAATTTACCGGCCAAACGACACATTTTCTAATAAAATTTAGACGCATGAAAAAATAATGGCTATATAATATATTAATAATCACTGTGATTATTAAAGACAGGAAAATGAAAATACATTATTTTCCATATGTATGACTTAATTAAAACATTACCCCCCACCGCCCCCCCCCTCCCCCCCCCCCCCCCCCAAAAAAAAAATCGCGCCGGGATATGATCCAGCCAGGCCAGACGTCATCTACGAAAGGCCATCGAATGTATAAATTGCTCTTTTGCAAGTATATGTTTGGTGAATCTTGTTTTTTGGATGTATATTTTGGCGAGTTTTGTTTTTTGCAAGTAAATGTTTGGTGAATCTTGGGTTTTTTTATGTATATGTTTTGGCGAATCTTGTTTTTTTTTGCAAGTACACTTTTAAAAATGCCCGTAAATTTACGGACTCCGTAAAGTGAAATATTCTGTACGTAATTTTACGGACTTTCCGTAAATGCAAATATTAATTATCCTAATTAGCGTGATTACAATCAACCACATCGGCCCAAACACCTACACATAATATAATACATCTAAGTACATATTGTTATTTCACCCACAACCATGTACACATGTCCAAACTCATGTTAAGGGTCTGTTTATTTTACGGAATGAAAAAACTTTTCCGGAAATTTTGCTGCAGGAAAACGGAACGCTGTTTTCTTGCAGTTGCCCGCACGTAATATATGTGTGCGATGTTTTACAATATATGTGCGATGTTCAATATACTGAATATTACACATAAATGTAAAAGATAACACACAATTATTGAACATTTAACATATATGTGGTAACATTGAATTTTGCAACGTTTGACACGCCATAGTGGTCGTTATCTTTTTATAGTTATGTGACCGTTTTAGCCGATTTTCGGCTAACTTTGACAGATTTTTTGTTAAAAAAACGAGTTTGACAGAAAATTTGACAATGGATTTTTTTGGAAGATTTCTGGCAGAATTCTGCAAAAATGGTTATCTGACAGAAAAACATAGCAAATTTGATAAAAATGATATTTTGTTTAAAAATAGCTTCAATCTTTTTCAAACAAACCCTTGCATAAATGTTACAGTTTGGCTGGTCTAGACTAGCCCGACTGCGTCTGGCCGTACAGTACTATCGCAAGCGTACAGAGCTTGCGATAGTACACTACTGTACGGCCAGACGCAGTCGGGCTAGTCTAGGTGCCGAGGTTCACTGAGATAATTAACCGGACTTCGTCGTGACGCAACCGTGTTTTGTCTGAAATTTCAAAATTTCATAACATCTTTATGTGACTATAGATTGTTTATAATTTAATTTGAACCTTAATATTAAGGCAATACTACAACATGTGATTTTAAGTGTTTATAGCGTATTTCGAGTAATTCTTGGGAATTTGGCAGATTTTTGATCAATCTGACAGATTTTTGACATTTTTGAAGTCCATTTAGCAGAATTTGGCCATGACCTTACGGTCATCCTGTTTATAGCTCCATGTCTAGATCTTCGGAGGCGTACCTGGAGACCAGACGCTTGACTTGTAAAATTACAACACAAACATGATGTCCGTCGTTTCTTCCAGTGCTAGGAGATTGTTGGCTGCCTCGAGCTCCCTCGTCCCTGGAAAGTCAGTCACAACGAAAACTGCCAAGTGTCATTGCCGGTTCGTATCACGACACAGTCTCAAACATTGCCATTCGAGGTTCCAACGTTATGTAATAGGCCTAGTGTGCACTGTGTGATGAGTCGACTTCAATTAAAATATGTCCTTGATTTTATCATAGGATCATTCATAGGCGCAACATGGCCCCATACCATGCATGCATACAGGCCCATTGTACTTAAATTCTAGTTCTAGAAAAGTAGAATTACATCGTAGCTAGGCTACTTCGATATTTGTAGTAGGGAACGGCACAGACATGCACCCATGTCTAGCTAAGTCATAGTGCTGTGTAAACTGTATTCTGTGTTGTGCGTAATCACCCAAGTGGTTGTGTCACGCCCCAACTATCGCATCGGTCCCAACTATAGTTGGGACTGTCCCAACTATAGTGCGGCAGTTGGGTCGGCCCAACTATAGTTAGGACTGGAGTTGCGCCGGATGCTTCATGCTTGATAGATCTTGTTGGATTAAATGTTCCGCGGCGCTGGCACCGTGTATTGGTCGTGCATGCATGCCGCAAGGCTGGCCGGTCACGTGGTACTGCCTAGTTGGATGAGTTGTCCAGCTGCTGGGTTGATTGTCCAGCAACATTTTGCAAAATTCAAAGATTGCCATGGCCGGCCAACTATAGATGGGCCCCACCCATAGCTAATGTCAAAGGTCCCAAGTAAAGTCGGACAGTATGTAACAGAGCTGTAGGGAATGTTTTATAGTCGTCGTACATCATGTAAACTATAGTTGGGACCGCCAAATAAAAATATTGCGGTGGCCCAACTACAGATGGTCCCCACCCATAGATAATTTCATTGGTCCCAAGTAAAGTCAGATGTGTATTAGAGTTGTAGGGAATGTTTTATAATCGTACAACAATGTACACTATAGTTGGGACCGCAAAATAAAAAGATTGGAGTGGCCCAACTATAGATTCGCCCCATCAATAACTAATTTCAGTGGTCCCCAGTAAAGTCAGACATGTATCAGAGCTGTAGGGAACGTTTTACAGTTGTACATCAATGTCAACTATAGTTGGGACACCGCAAAATAAAAAGATCGGAGTGGCCCAACTATAGATGGGCCAGCCCAACAGTGGAACTTACAGTTGGGACCGTCCCAACTATAGTTGGGACAGGCCCAACTATAGTTGGGCCAGCCCAACTGTGGAACTACAGTTGGGACAGGCCCAACTATAGTTGGGACCGATGCGATAGTTGGGGCGTGACAGCTGCACATTAGGCAAAATAAAAAAAAAAACATGTTTAGCGTCCTGCCTCTTTGACAAAAAGGAAGGAGGAGGCCCTTTTTTTTTTTTTTTTTCTTTTCAAAATGGCCGCCCGACACGCTAGTCCTGAGTTCTGAGACGTAGAGAACCAGTTAATATTTCACACGGGGTGAATGTATGATAGACTCTCGTGCAGACGCACGTGCTAATTGGCTATTTCCACAGCTTTATACACGGTATAAATGTCTAAAAATACGATTTCTTTCGTCAGAGATCGTTAAAATTTATCAATTTTTGTCTTTAAAAAAAAAAAAAAAAAAAAAAAAAAAAAGGAGGCGGCCTCTAAAAAGGAAGCGGGCGGGGACGCTAAACATGTTTTTTTTTTTACTTCGCCTTAAGTATATGGAGCCATTAATTCATGTGCAAATGCAATGTTCGAACTAGTAATGTTATAATAGTGCCTCTAAGTGTAAGACCCCCATATAGCCGGTTCGGGTAGGCCTAAAATAATGCGTTATAAAATTTGCCGGAAAAAATTTCGTACTGGATCACCACTTTTTTTCAATTAATTTTCAAGCGCCAAAAGTTGCATCCTTTATGGTTATTCCCTCCTCTACTCTCACCCTCTCCTTTTCTTTATTCCTATTTATTAATCAGTCACTTACTTCATCGAGATTCGAACCTCGGACTCTTGCTTGATACATGAGACTCTTAGCCGCTAGGCCGCGCACGATCGCTGTTGCAATAATCAATCTTTGGACGTATTTGAAGCATCCATTGAAATAACTAAATATTCATGAGAATATAAATATTCATAATGACGTATTGCACTATCATTGGCTGGCTCATGCGTTGTCATGGTTGTCAATGTCATGCGTATGATCATGATGTACCGCTGTCTTCCAGACACTTCAATCAGTTTTGACCGGCTGCTTCAACTTAGTTCTGCACGACGTGGGCATCCAAAATGTGCTCTAAAAACACATTTTGCCTAATTTTTTTTCGCATTTACACAGCTTCCTGGATTCCTCTTGGGTGAAATCAAAATTGATGTGTTTGGCGGCAGGTAAAGTGGTGATCCAGTATGGATTTTTTTCCCAATTTGCCTTTTATTTTTAGATTAGAAGTTTTGTTTGGGAAAAGGGCAATACTGGATTATTTGTTACAGCCCCAGGTACCCAATTTCATAATCTCTTGAGTCTGGAACCGGTTCCTTGTAGGCACCCCCACCCATCTCCTTGAGGCCTACATGTATCCACTTTCCCACCCCGGACGTTACCCACCCCAAACCTTACCAACCCCTATCTTAAACCAGGTTCATTCTGGGAGACAAAATTTGCCTTTAAGAATGAACCTGCTAGATCTGATCCTAAAACAACAACCCACCACCCCCCCCCCCCCCTTAAAAACTTGTGCATTGTGATAGACAGAATTTTTTTCTGTTTTTTTTTCTCCAAGTCGCTCACTGTGTACAGTAGGAGGCGACCACCAGCTAGCCAACCAGCAGGCTAGGGAGGATCTTGCCGCTTGCTACCGCGGTCTGGACTACTATGGGATGGGAGAAGGGGTATGCAACCATCTGACGTTGAGGGGGCCAGCTCGCAATGGCAAGGGAGAGGTCATGCTGCTCATCCCCTATGGCAAACACTGGAGTCAGGTGGTTATGAACCTTTGAAATTATGAAATAACTAAAAAACCAGAGTTGAAGTCAAGTACGTCACCATATACACTGAAATTCCACAAGTCACTCACAAGTCATTGAGTCTCAAGTCAAGTTGTAAGCTTTTCAATGACTTCTTACTTGCGACCTTGTGATTTGGTCTATGATTGACTTTGATTTGACTCGGATTTACTCGACCACAACTTACAAACTACCCAGTTATGCACCTATCAAATGTACTCTCAAAAGCGCCTCTCTTTATGTCAGTATTTCGTAAGATCCCAGGGTGGTATTTTTGGTCCTCTTCTAGGTGCAAATAAAAAATCATTCTTATTCATTTGTACGTGGGGTATGGACTTAACAATTGTAAAGTGACAATCCCTACCTCTTGGAAGGTATGCAGGAACATCTAAGAAAGCCATAAACCTCAATGGAAAATAGAAGCCCCATCCTTTCAGGACCAGGGGACTCATCGTGTCTTCCTTTTCCATTTATTTATTAGTAGCTCCAAAAAATATGGCTTTTTGACAACCCAATCCACAACCATCTAGGTCCTGACCAGATCCCATATAAATTGTTTCTTCACCTCTGGTCCTCTCGAGCTTGCTATAGTGTGTTCCTTCTAAGACATTTCCTGGTATTGAGGGGAATGCTCAGGCTTTACATTCACCTGTCTCACATCCAGTAAAAGTGAAGTCCTTTTGTTGCCTGCAGGTGACGGCGAGTTGCCTGGTAGGAGTGGACATTCACAGCAAGAAGGTGGTTGAAGGGGAGGGAATAGCGGAAGACAGTGCGGTCTGGATACACACCGCTATCCACCGTGCCATGGAGAAGACTATAGACTGTGTCATGCATGCTCATCCACCGTACGCGACAGCACTAAGTAAGTCAATGTTTGGGTATCGAGGAACAGTTTACATCTGTGGTGATCACCACATCTGTGACCTAGTTGTTCTTCTTTGGAAAACAAGCTGTTAAGAGTCCCTTCTGGGTGATAAGTTGAGAGTAGCTCATGCATAGCACGTACCTCTACTGCACTGTCAGTATTGAATACAGACTATTTTTTTTTTTCATAGTTAGGGCCTAACAGTCCGTAGTGCATTTTGTGGCGTTGGGAAACGGGGGTGGAGGGGAACCATGCCGCGCCTGAAGAAGTGTTACCTCGTCACAATTATAGCGTGGTGTGATTCCTGGCGTGACCCTGACCCCCATCTACTGCGATTCAGTTGGTGGCGGGGCTAAAGAGTTGCAAGCAAAAATGGCGCTGGAAAATTTCAAGGAGGAAATTTCACAATGGATACAGAATGGTAAGACGTATAAAGAAGTTGCATATATTTTTAAGGAAATTGGAGTTCGGCGCGGCTCTTCAATAGCCACTATTTGCAAATTCTGTCGTGAGAACGACATAAATGTAAGGAGGGCAATTTGGGTCCCAGGCATTGACTCGATCCCAAGGCCAGGACACATTAACATTCCAAGGTGCATTGCTTAATTGCCGAACCTGGATCAAAAAAATTGGTCGACAAGACTATTGACCGTTTTGTCATTGTTATGTTTTTGTAAAACAACACTCTAAAATTAAAGCAACTAGCCGTTTATTGCTTTTAACAATTTGAAAAACAACAAAAAGGTAATTTTTTTGTGTCACTTAATACCATTTGACCGTTTTACAAAATTGTAAAACGAAAAACAGTCAATGGTTTGTTTACTGTTTTTGTTTTTGAGGAAATCCAAAACGGTAAAACGAAATAACGGTATGTACCGGGATTAGAGAGGTCGATACTTAGGTTTTTGAAAGGGGATGGCTGAGTTGCGTCCAGGATTTGTTAAAAATGGTCGGGTGTGTTGAAGTCAACATATACATGTACAGCATCCATGGCTTCGCCCTCGTCAAAATTAGACAATGGAAACATTCAATTTTCACTTACTACAGCTATCCAGCTCAAAGTTTGAGTATGCAGTAGAGGTAGTCATTTATCTTAATGTTGTGTAGCAAGGTCACACACCATAATCGTGATACAGTGTGAGTGGGAAATACTCAGAGAGGATGCTTTTCACACAAAAAACAGGCCCGTGTAAGAGCAAGGGTGTCATATTTCAGTTGGTCACAGATTCAAATCCTCCTGTCATTTTTTTTTTATCTATGAAAGTATTTACCTGTTAAATAACCCTCGTGGTTTGTTTGGAGTCGGGGGTCCATTTTGATTATTTTTAATAAGTTATGACCGAGTTGTAGTCAGTCACAAGTCTTTCGGTTTCAAGGCAATACACAAGCTATTCAGATGACAAAAGTATTCTTTTGTGATTGATCATTCTTCTGTCCTAGCTTGTGATTGATTTGTGATATGACTTGTGATTGACTTGAGATCCAACTTGTGATGGACTTGTGGTCTAACTTGTGACGAACTTAGAACTGTGGATAAACATTACCTACCATTGTTGAAACGTAGGTTGCCTGAAAAACCCACGGCTCAAAATGGTTCACCAAAGCTCCATGAGGTTTTATGGCAAGATTGGATATGACGAGGACTATGCTGGCACAGGAGACATGGGAGATGAGAGCGAGAGATTGGCACAGAACATGGCCGGCAAGGAAGTCATGGTCATGGGCAACCATGGCCTCGTCGCGGCTGGCAAATCAGCAGCTGTCGTCTTCGATAACCTCTACTATTTTGAGAGGGCTGCCATGTTCCAGGTGAGAAGGATAAATAACATCATGCTTTGTTTATATGAGCGCTTTCTTGTGGGAGCTATAGATGGGGATGAGAGCCAGCAAGCTCAAGCTCCCATGAGAGCAGGCACAGTGTGATTGTCATTGCGTCTCGGCTTTATTACACTCTCAAAGAGCACTAACGAAGAATCCAGTGTCGTCAATCATACGCTATTACCGAAGTTGCACCATAAGCCACGATTGTACTTATGCCTGTACTTATTGTCCTCCAAGCAATTAGGAATAGGATGCAAATGTGCGTGTATGCCGTAATTTTTAGAACATGCGCATGATGTTCACGAGCGCAGTTCTACCTCAATAGCTTCAAACAATTATGTACTTAGCCATGCAGTTTAGTCCCTTAACACATCTACGAGAAAATCAGCCCGTGAACGCTATAGAAATCTTCCTATTTAAAGTTTGTGGCTTCTTACTCAAAGTATGCTACAGGAGCAAAGGGATTGAAGCTTGTTTCTGATATTTAACGTTAAATAAGCTGTCATTTTTTGATGTTCGAACAGATGGTCGTTGGAAGAGGGGAGTGTAGGGGTGTACCCCCCCCCCCCCCCCCCCCCCCCCCCCCCCGCCATTGTCGCTTTTGTCAGAACAAGCATCATTCTCCCACCCCCGAAAGATTGTCTGGCAAAGTTCTACCCATTATTTCTGTTTGCAATTTTGAGTTTGATCCCCCCTATTCAAAATGATAGGACAACACCTGCGTGTACAGTCATGTGGTTGCGAAGGGCGATTTCTAAAGGTTACGTAATACTTCATTTTGAATGAAACTACATGTGCACACACATGTTCACGTTGGCGGACAAAATCTTTGAAAATTAATTTCTACCATTTGGAAGACCGTATCTTCATGCAACTTTCGGGGTTTATTTCCCTTATGATGATCCAAGTATGTGCTAAAAATCGTTGTGGTGCGTTCGTTACTTTTCGTTGAAATTGGAAAAATCAGCCTGGCTACGTGTGTCATTGAAAGTTGTAACACTGACGTTTGCAATAGCTGTCAATCTTTTCAAGCCTCACGAAAATTAATAAGGTTCCCATCTATTATGGTGTGCAGTAAAATTTTTGAGAAAAGCCTCTTTCACGTGTTATTAATTGATAAATATCACCCCCTTTTTGCCGGCTTCCATTGGTCGATACAGAGACCCACGCCAAAACACGCCGAGTGACGCTTATGAATATGCTAATCTACAATACGATATTGTGTGGCTTGGCCGAAATCGGTCAACCGTAGCGCCTAATATGCACGTGACTTGGGTCAGCAGAAATAATCGTCAAAATTTTCCATGGAGATGTTTCAAATTGTAACACTAGCGTTTACAACAACAGATTAAGCTGAACTTCGGAGTATACTTAGATGATATAAGTGTTCAACTACTCGTGAAATCAAAAATTTGAGAAACTCCTAGAAATTGACATAAATACAGAGATTTGGGGAAGTTTTCGAACGATTTCTTCCAAACATGAAGGTCAGCTATATCAGTAACCAGTATTGACGTTTCGGCATCGATGACGGCACTTTTTTCACTGACATGAAGCTAAGAATTTCTTCTTCCTTTATAATTTAACTATTCAATCATACTGTGCATATTTTCTGAGAAACACAACGTTCAAAAGGCCATGTTTTTTGTGGTGCATGAATTTCACTGCTCTGCTTAGCGTCCAAGTAGGTAATCGGATTAGCTTTGCTTAACAACGGCAGACGCTTTGCCTTAGCAACCACATGACTGTGTATGTTCAACCATCATATTCTTTATCTGTTTAAAAGTGCAATTGGCAGGGAGCAGTAGAGCAAAATGCAATTTGCATCAATTCAGACGAGTGATGTTTTACATTTTTTGACCGCTTCCTTCTCCAGATGATAGCTGAGGCAACGGGCAGGGAACTGGCCGAAGCCAGTGACAAAGTCTCCCAAGACGTCTCCGATTACTACACCAAGAATGGGGACATCTTCAGAATTAACCACTTCAAAGGGCTCAAGGAATTGCTGCAAGGCAAAGGACCCGATTTCCGGTCTTAGGCTGCACGGATCTCTGGTGTGTAGGGATACATGAAGGCGGTTTTGAAACCTTGGCTTTCAGCTTCAGCTGGGGCTTCATCCCTAGCTTCGTAATTATTTCGAGGCCAGTAATTTCCTAAATCAAATGGAAGCATCCAGATTTTGGCCCAATATTACGAAATTAAAAACTCCCATGGCGAAATCAGGTAATCCCATGCCAGTTTTGATTATGTTTTGGGAAGTGGTCAGATTGAAGATCGTTTTGAGGCGTGGTTTTAAATGTGATAACTTTAGAGCCCATTTCGGGAGATGCTTAATGAGGTTTCAAAGCAAAAACAGTAAAACCAAATAATTGTTTATGTGTTAAATTGTTTTTGTGTCTACGTGATCGATGGATCTAAATTATTGTGGTCATAAATTGCAGATATTTAAACAATGGTTCAAGCTCTAAAATCATGAATAACTGAGGTTTTCTGTGTATTCTTTAGGGAAGACAGTGACAGATTTGAGATTTTGGGCAGTTTTCAGATTTTAAAATTGGTAACTTGTCTTCCTTACTCCAAATTGCCTTGCTCAAATGTGTGTGAAATGTTTTCGTTTTGCTGAAAGTGGTCAGATTGAAGATCGTTTTGAGGCGTGGTTTTAAATGTGATAAGGTTTCAAAGCAAAAACAGTAAAACCAAATAATTGTGTGTTAAATTGTTTTTGTGTCTACGTGATCGATGGATCTAAATTATTGTGGTCATAAATTGCAGATATTTAAACAATGGTTCAAGCTCTAAAATCATGAATAACTGAGGTTTTCTGTGTATTCTTTTGGGAAGACAGTGACAGATTTGAGATTTTGGGCAGTTTTCAGATTTTAAAATTGGTAACTTGTCTTCCTTACTCCAAATTGCCTTGCTCAAATGTGTGTGAAATGTTTTCGTTTTGCTGAAAGAACACACCTTTTTTGTGATCCGTCGACAGAACTTTAAAATGGTGTTTGCGTTTAAAATTCCGTAACTTGAAAAGTACATGAGTGATTTGAATGATTCTTGTACTAAAAGAAAGCTTATGAATTGGGCTTTCATACCCTAGATTTGAAAGTGCTACATGCAGAACTTCACTAAAACAATGGTCCCGACATTTGTGTTTCGTTATTTTTTACTCGCCCTTTGATTTGATTTTTTTTTTTTACTTACCCTGTGCATGTACTTATTGATGTCTGGGTTCTGATGTCAGAGACTGATTGGGATAAAATCCTTTGTATTTTAAAGAGCAAGTACATCATAGATTGGTAATGAATGGACATTAATGATGAGTGTATTCCACCCAATTTTAAAAGTTTTATTTTTAAATTATATATATCTCCAGATTTTATGAAATATTAAATACAATAATTGAACCGTGAACTTGAATGATACAATGACACAAGACAGATATTTCATTAAGAAAATTCTTAAGATAAGACTAGCACCCTAACTATCAACTACAGACTGGAAAAACAAAGAGACCTCTTATGCACCAAAATATTTGCAATACCACAAAGTAACCCTTAATTAACAGGCGGCGTTAGGCCTTAGTTGCATGCGAAGGTTTTCGAGTATAAGCCTCTGTACTGAAGACGACACACGGTGATATAAATCCAAATATACATTTATAAGGCCAAAAAAAAAAAGTCTCCAGTTTCTGGTATGCGCGCGCGTCGCCGTAGCCATGCGCGTCGGCAAAATGAAAAAGTTTTTTTTTTCAATACAAGATGATGTCTCAAAACCGCCAAACTCACTGGTTTGACTGGAATCCTGCTGCTGCACAATTTTAACGTGTTTTTAGATGGGGTTATGATCGAGAATAAGCTTTATGTGGCCTCTCTGGACTCCCATATATTTGCACTAAGTTTAGTCGGGCACCATTTGCAGTCATCAGCCGACATTTGAAGCCAAAAAAAAAAAAACAGGTAAACAAAAAAAAAAAAGCCGCGTCGCCGCACCACTTTTTGGGCAAGCTCCATACCAGAAACCGGAGACTTTTTTTTGGGCCTAAGTGGTTGGAATATTGGAGAATTGCGGGTCGCTCCATCCCACTGTAGTTGGTGTATGTATTCAAGTCCTTGCTCTATGATTCAATCACAGATTCTCCTCCTTGATCACACAGCCAGCTCGTCCCACTGGCCCATGTTTGTCAGTGACTCGGTTTCGTTTTTTGGTTTTTTTTCTAAAAATCGCTTTCTATTCGCTTTTCTCTTTCCCGCTCTTTGCGTTGCCACGACAACATATCAAACGACATATCATCCTCGTGACGAAATAAAACGCGTAGGCAAACAAGAAGCCGACGACCCCAAGAAAGAGCAAGACGTCGAGAGAGTGCAGCTGGAAAAAGTTCAAATCCAGCGACTTGGGGCGAAGATAACCACCGCTATATTTGGTGACGTGCTCCACCCAGTTGGCTGCTCGGTCCCTGGGAGTGTTCGGCTGGTCTCGGAAGATTCGGGACCACTTGGTGGCGCTCTCTTTGTACCTGTTTATATCAAAAATGGACGAAATCCAGAATAATTGTCACCGAGTTGGCCCACTCGAGTTTACAGGGGCGGGGGGGGGGGGGGGGGGGGCTGTCCCCCCCATGAAACCTTGTTGCCCCCCCCCCCCCAGTTGCCCCCCACTGAGATTTTGAGTTTCTAAAAAAATTATCATTGATCTACCTGACGCCGTGACGTACATGACGCCCCCCATGAAATGTTCCAGCCCCCCCCCCCCAGCGCCCCCCGACCGATGTCGTATTAACACTTAAGTCTTTCAGCCCCCCCCCCCCTGCCCCCCCCCCCCACCCCCTCGCTCGGCGGCTACGACTGTATTAATTGCAATGAAACAATATTGACTGTTACCCGCGGTATTATCAAATCTCAGTAAATTCTGTCCGTAATTTACTTCTGAAATTGTGGCTATGTACTGGCAACTGAATGGCGTCATACCTTCAAATTATACAGAGTTTCGAACTTTGGAGAGAACATTTTGACAATCACCCTTCGTAAATCAAACTACTGCACCCTCACGTTCAATAAAATGCCTACGATTGCCTCACCGTTTATCCTGTAAGACTTCGACAATGGCGTCGTGGAATATCTGACCAGTCATCGTGTCGATGTCGACTTTCTTGGCGAATCCTCGAGGCTCGATCCGAGCGAGAATGTCGAACTGGTCACCGACCAGCGGCACCCCGACGATCGGAACGCCGTGGTAGATGGCCTCAAACACGCCATTCAAACCCCCGTGACTGATCAGAGCTCTCGTCTTAGGATGACCTTAGAAAATCATACCAACAAACCTTAAAACCAATTCTTCTTGTATATGCAGAGTCAATCAGGCACAATATTACAGTTTTCCTTCCCTTGCGCCTCTGAGCTGAGTTCGAATACCACCCAGATCAACGCGTTGAAGTTGGTTTGACAATAGGCCTATTTTCAGTTTTTTTCGTGGTCTTTCTTAACACGATTTCTTCAGGCTTTTTAAGAATCCGTGGTTTCAACACATGAAATAGATAATATTAGTGAAATACTAGTAAGAGTTTTGCATATCAAGTTTCCTTCAAAACGCGTCATTTTCTCGAGCGGCCTTGAAAGCCTCCAGACGGTACAACATGCAGAACACTGAACGAAATAGTAAGTGATTTGGTGCAAGGCCACTGTCGGCAATGTTTTCTCAAAACACTGTGAGATGATGGGCCTTGTGCAAATATTTTACCTGTCCACACTCCCAAAAAAAATACTTAAAAGGACCGCATGAATCTCCCTTACCCACGATAATATTAGGGACCCTCAGAAATTGTGCGGGTACGGTATAACAGTCGGGAAAAAACCTTGCTGTGATTATCGCTTTTTTGTCTGGTTATTTGACCAAACCCGCATATGTACACCTCGACGTTCTAACGCGAGTTGACATTGCCTGCATTGTGTGCCCTGCGAAATAGCCAGCAAAATAATACATGTATAGAAACATTGATAACTACATGCCCGGAACTGATTTTAATGAGAAAAACCTTGATGGAAGTGAAGGTAGGACTGATAATAAAAACTCTGTAGGCATTCCGCCAGAAATGGTGTCGTTTGGGAGAAAACAATCCTTGAAGGTGGTTTTAAAAAGTCACGTGTGCCGGTGTGCAATTTTTTTTCATAACGATATGCGAGGAGTTCCCTTCAACAGGGGCCTCAACGTCACATAGGCCCTAGGTCTTAAATAACAAACCTGTTGAATAATGGAAGTTCTGGCAACGGAATCTACGAGTAAAAAAACACATTGTGTATCAAGTTTGCCCTGTTTTCTCAAATTGTGTATTTCCAGTGAGGTAAAAAAAAAATCAACCGGTTAGTTTTCATGTACCTAACATATTTTTATTCAAACGAAAAAGGGGAAAAATGCACAAACTGCAAATGGTTATGCATGTAGGCCTATAATATGCACAAACAACTTTTCCGAACTGCGCACGTAATCGTAACCAACACCATTTTCGAATACAGACCCTGGAAAAAGAAGCGATATACAGACTAAGCGCGTACGGGATAGGCATAATTATGCGGCTCGGAAAAAGTTGTCGATTACTTCACCATTAAGCAGACCCCACCTATCCAATGCACACTAATGCCGGCCGACAACGCACCCGATTAATAACCGCGTAAAATGGTGATTTAAATTATCAGGCGACTTTTTCCAATAGGCACATACGTCCGCCGTACCCGCACCATTTTTAATTCCCATACTTTTGAACTCCAAGCTTGCATGACTTACCGAGTAAGTCATTCAGCGGTAACCAGTTGACCAGTTTGGAGTTGTTGCCCAGGGAAGCGGGAGGTTCCCCCTCGTATTTCCACACCACCCTCTGAGGCAGCCGGGCCAGGGCTGCCGCCAGGTCATCGGACCGGCTGGCGTCCAGGGTGCTGAAGTAGGAACTCAGAGTGAAGATGACGACACCATGCTCGCCCGATCCCTCCATGAATTCCTCCAAGTCCTTAGCAAGAGATTGTTATCGAAATTGAATGTTAAATGTAATTACCCATTCAAATTACTTTGGAATACTTCCCACGAATCTTTTATCCCAAAAGTAACAGCGAACCTGTCACCTAAAGGCCTGTATAAACATTATAAAATAGGCGTATTTTTATCCTGCTAAAACATGGTCGGTGGTTATAAGATTAGTTTCCTGCTAAGGGTTCCTCAGGACTACCCTGCTAAATCCAACAGAGTCCAACGGCACAATCCAACAGAATCCAACTGTGCCTAATTTTTAGTTGTCTGCTAGATCCAACAGAGTCCAACTTGGCGTCATTTATCAGTACCCAACAAATATCCGACTCTGAAAATGTACCTGTACGCTTGTACAAGGGGTTTACTGCTCAATCCAACAGGCTCCAACGGGTTTATGAGATAGTTGGATCCTGATGGATTCAGCAGGGTTAGGGTTAGCAAGTCCAAGAGATTGGCTAAAGGCTTACCTTATCCAGTGGTTTAGCTGGTGCTGTTGTCAGCCCGCCAATGAGTACGACATTGGGAGTCAGCGACCGTGGATAGTCTGCAGCGAAGTCGGTGTTCATCATCCATAGCTCGGACCGACCCAGTGACTCGTACGTGCTCATCTCCGGTCGAATTCCGTACTTAGTTTTGAGACGATCGAACGGCCCTAGACAGAAGTTGTCGTACAGGAAGGCGTTTAGGCTATAGGCGAAGACGTTCAGGCAGCGCTGCAAGACATTCATATCATCCGTGAACTTCGTCAGAGCTCCAGGTATGTAGGCCGGATTGCTGGGAATGCCCGCCAGCCGGCCGTGTGCCATCGGCATGATGATACCGTTCATGACGTTCACGTAGCGGAGGTTTAACTTCTGCGCGATCAGGATGAAACAAGGGTACATGATGTCGCCGACGACGATGTCGAATTTTGCAGATCGGAGCCGCTCCATCATGGCATTATCAGAGAGGGCAGAGTCACACTCACCGGCAAAGAACTCATTGATGCCGAATGATTTGGCGGTGTTCAGAATCCGACCGGTGCCTTCAGCTTTGAGCGCGCCGGACATCCACAGCTTGAGCCAGGCCCAGGTCGAGCTCTGCTCGCCCCTCAGACTCGTTTCACCGAAAGCGACCAGGCCCTCGCGCATTTGGCTCCGGCTGACCGTTGAAGGGTACACCTCGAAATCGAAGAGTTCGGCCAGGCTGCTGTTGGCACGGTAGCCGAAGGCATCACTGATGACGAAAGTGACTTTGTGTCCCCTCTTAACCAGGGTCTCAGCAATGACGGAGCCCGTGTAGAAATGACTTCCTGGCCCACCCAGCCCTGAAATGAATAGGATATTGTAGGCTTGCGTTGAGGCAGGCAAACAGACTACCGCAAGGAAGACCCACACCATCCAACGGAAAAGCACCCCAATCTCCATGGTCATCACACCTCAGGAAAGCTTCATGCAACGACCAACGTATTTCTGGTACACGTGTTGGGTAAAATTGCAGCTCAAGTTTGCTCCTTTCCTAACAACATTGGAATTCCTTACTGAGACCGTCTGTCGTCTCTAGTGGTCTTTAGTCGTTCAGCGAGGCAATCAAAGCCCTGACCGCACTACTGCGAGTGCGCAGAGATTTAATGCGGGTAGGTCTTTTTATGCCTCAATTATTATGCCTGATCTGTTCCAAAAAAGAACAGTAGGCTATGTATAAAAAAAAAAACCTTTTCAACGGAATGAATACAGGATACGAAAAAATCAGGTTTGTCACTGAGTGTGGCTCACTGATCCTAGTCGATATCGACCAGTGCCAGCACTTGTAAACCTGAACTACTTTTAATAGCCAAGGACGGGGGGATGCATCTACAAAAAAAACCACAATTTCTCTCACCTGTTGTCTTGTTGTAAAACTGTCATTTATTGATCATTAAGCAGATGTGCGGTTGGATAATGTAATGGGAAAATGTATTTGTAATAATTTTTTTCATTTAAAGAATTTCATGTTTTCAATTGTTGGCAGCATGATTTAAATGAGTCAAGCAATATGCGAAGAATTTACCGCGAATTAAATAATGACTTTTGACGGTATTATATAAATGACAATTCCTTTTAAAGGTATAGTCCATCCATTGTAATTTGTGCATTTTGTTCGTTTGAAGCAAAAAAAGTGCTCAAAATCTAAAGAAGGGTGCTGAACAACTAACCTGATGAAGTTTCAGCTCAGCTTTGGCTGTATATTTCGAGAGAAATAACATTCTAGGATCTCGATTTCAAATCAAAAGTTGCTGAATCATGTTTTGAATTTGGCCTGAATTCAGCATCCGAGACACGTTCTCACCTTGCCGATTGCAGCTACGCGGGTGTCGCGCACTGATCCGACGAATTATAGCAACCACGCGCGCGTGTGCGTCGTGCCAACGCTTGCGCGCTTCGCCGAATAAAAAAAAAACGGAAATGAAAATTTCCGTTGGAAAGGCCTTCTTTCGTTGATTTCTTCAAAATGACAGCTTGCCAGAAAGAATAATTTCACAGGGAGTTTAGTCCCCTTACTATCTTTCAACCAAGTATGTTTTTCAACAATTATAATTACGCCAGTTACTTTTTTGGATAGCTGCAAATGATGGACTCTGGCTTTAATACATTCATGTGTCTCGATCCAGTGGACTATTTCATTGTCAGGAAGAAGACAATTATAAACAATGGAGCTATAATAGTTTAATATCTGTGAGAATTACTTTATTGTATGTCGAGGTGCAGGTTTATCGCACACAGGGCCGTGAATTGTCACTGCAGTTTCAATTGCATCACTAATGTTTTCGTCCGGTTGCAATCTATTTCATTCCCATGCATCACTATCCTTGACAGATGCCTAAGTTCTCTCCTGTACGCTACATAATGTAGAACCTTAGTTATACCATTTGGGTATACGGGTACATGTGCGTTACATAGAGCTACATTCACAAGAAAATGATCCACCATTATTTAATACTAGGCGATTACCCGGCTTTGGCGGTAGGACGCATAGAGTTGCTGGATGTATAGCGATTGATTACAATGAGAAGTTGTCCCCCTACTGCGATCCTTTTTCACCTGTAATTTGTGTCCTACCTATGACTCACTATTTCTCTCTGTTGCGCCCGAAACCGCCCCGAAATCGGAGCTCTTTTTGTCACACTGTATCACACACACCAATATGCCCAGGGAAGCGGGAGGTTCCCCCTCGTATTTCCACACCACCCTGGCACCCTCTGAGGCAGCCGGGCCAGGGCTGCCGCCAGGTCATAGGACCGGCTGGCGTCCGTCCAGGGTGCTGAAGTAGGAACTCAGGGTGAAGATGACGACACCGTGCTCGCCCGATCCCTCCATGAATTCCTCAAGTTCCTATAGTCAAGGAATTTTAATGAATGTCTATTATGATGTGTTGGTGGATTTAGAGCCGAGACGGAGCCGGAGGTAGATGCAAAGTACATGCCAATTATTGTTGGAATTGTAAATCCCATGCATCATTCAGATCACCTCATCACAAACCTTAAAGGGCCCATGAGGTGAATATTTCTTAGGAACTTATTTTGTGCTATTTTCTAATCCTCTTAACGTATGATATCCCTTTTGGGTTAATTTTACTGAAAAGTGCACTTCTTCTTATGCTATTGCAGACAACTGAGAGCGCTGTTGCCGTGATGTCATTTCAGTAAGACACTTTTCATATAAGGTGTTTTTCTGTTGAAATTGTGAACCCAAACATTACTCATTGTAAACATTTGTGAAAAAAAGTTTACTCATTGGCTTACTGGGTTTCTGTGGGGTGTTGTTGTCCAATAGTTACGGTGTTCGACTTGTGTGCCTTGGTACATGGGATCGAATCCTAACGGGTAACATGTATGGTGCTTGTGCTCTTGAGCAAGGCACTTTACCATTATTACTTCGTCCTTCGGATGGGACGTATATTCGTATAGGTCCCGTGTGTTATGTAATGCAGCACTTATCGCCAAGAGAAGGGGTTTGCCCCGGTGTTTCTAGCAGTGGCTGCAATATGCGCCGCAGCACCTTGTAAACCCTTATAAAGGTGCTACATAATGGGTCTCATATTTCCCATAAACTTTAGTTACGTCTTTAAAAATAGACATAATTACCAGCGCCTTGAGTGCCTAATTGCTGGTAGATAAGTCCGCTATATAAGACTCCGGTATTTATTATTACTGCCATGAACTGACACAACGAATCACTAAAGAAAAGAAAGTTTACGACAGCAAAATATCTAATATTCTGACAACTTTCTGTGAAAAACCAATTGCAACATCGAGGTTTCTGCCTGATATGACATCACACTTTGGCTCATGAATGAATTCCATTTCATGGGCTCTTTAAAGAAATCTGAGCCACTCTTTGTTCTGGAGTTCGTTTCAGTTCCCCCTTCGAAGTTTAGATGCGCTAGTCGTGATCAAAGAGTTTTATCCGGCCCGGGCAACTTTTCATTTGCTCAACATAATGTTATGAATTTACTTAATTAAGGAACAATGTATATTATCAATAAGTAGTATAGATGCTTAGATAAATCTTTTGCTTGGTAATATCCAACAGATAGGCAGTAAAACCTCGCGTTTAACAAGTAATAAACCCTCCTTGTGATGATAAAAATAATGTAGCTTTCCTGATTAAAAGGTTTTTCTGAGCGTACGTTTGTTTGATTATTGTCCGGGAGGTTGGCCACAGGCTTACCTTATCCAGTGGTTTAGCTGGTGCTGCTGTAAGCCCGCCAATGAGTACGACATTGGGAGTCAGCGAGTACTGATAGTCTGTCCATAGTGACGTCAGAGTTAAACATCCAGAGCTCGAAAGTAGTGAGTAGGGTCTTCATCGGACAAGACAAAAGAATTTTATGCATAATGCACAAAGACAATGGACTCATTAGCATATCAATGAAACCAATTAGCATATCGATGGATGATGTTAGCATAATAAAAGAGCGCATGGGCGTGTGTAAGTTTTACCGGACAAAGGATGGGTCTAAAAAATGTATTGGACAAAGGGGGGGGGGGGCAGCCCACCCGGCTAGATGGAATAGCGGACAGAGGAAAGACCTGAACCGGAATAGCGGACAAAGGGAGACTTGAGCCGAAATAGCGGACAAAGGGGGCTTGAGCCGAAATAGCGGACAAAGGGGGACTTGAGCCGAAATAGCGGACAAAGGGAGACTTGAGCAAGGTTATCGGACAAAAGAAGCAAGCGTGATAAATAGGCCGCTGGGTAGAAGTGTTTGGTCATACCGCTTCAGTTCTGTAATATCGACGACATCATCAAACCTTGTAAACAAGATGGCTGCACCAGAGAGTTTCTACCTTGCGCCTACCTCATCACTGCCGTCATATGACGCGGCCGGTAGTCGTAAAGAAGTACGCGAGTACGCACCAGCGAAGCCCGAATGGTTAGCCAATGCAGACCCCCAGCGACTTGAGCGACTGGAGCAGCGCATGATGACTCGTGCTGAAGATCGAAGTGCACCGTTCCCAAATTCTGACCCAAGCAAGCGTCGCCGATCTGAGACTATCCCGTCCGCTAGGTTCGAGCTGACCGACGTCCGTCACGCCGTGGTAGAACCTTTCAAGGGCCAGATTTACATCAAAATTCGCGAGTTTGTCCATGTGAAGGGTAAAGACTTTTGGAGCAGTCCGCGAGGCATAAACCTGAGGGTCGACGAATGGAAGAAACTGGTAGAAGTAATGCCTGCCATCACCGAGGCTGTGGAAGACATGGAGGTAAGAAATTGCTCATGTAAATAAAGTCTTCATTACGAATTGCTTTTTGTGTGTGTGTGTGTCAGAGTTAAAAATTTGTTTGATTTCAAAAGTGTCACATTACTCTTTTTTTTTCAAACATTAATAAACTTTTGTTTTGTTCTTTTATTTTTTTTTGTCCTTTTACAGGATTTTTCTTTTCAACGGGATCAAGGAAGCAAGAAGGTGAAACGTGACAGCGATGCTCAGAGTGATGAGGCTACGCCAGATCCGGGGGATGGCTTTCCATGGGGGTATACGGGTGACGCTGTACCATACACCAAGCCCAGCGGGACACCGGAGGAGGAGAAGGAACGTGAGGCCTGTAAAGACCTTGCATTTAACATTATTCAGGCGATATTCGTTCCTTGCATTCTTAAGAAAGTAGATGAAATTTGTAGGGAACAATGCTATGGATGTAATCTGCCAATAGAGAAAGACTTCACCCAGAAAAACCACGAGTGTATAATGTTGGACATGTCTGAAAAGGTGGAAAAGTTCTTTGATCGTGCTGTAGATAACATTTTAGAAACTGAGTTAGGGAAATGTAGATCCGAGTGGAATTTAACTGCTAAAGACAACAATCGCATTGTTTCATGCTATTCGACTATTCATGCCAGAAATCGTCTTTTTACCAAATATGTTAATATGCACGTCGAAAAGAAAGTCGATGAACCTGAAAATGGTAGAGCCGTTTTGTACAACATTTGTCATGCTGATATATGTTTCCAACAACAGATGTTGGTTTAACTGTTATGTTTACATTCCTTAGGGAATCGCAACAAGAATTCAATTTACAGTGTTTTACTTCATGATTGTTGACTGACTTGATTACTCTATCCAGTTTAACTTTGTTTTGTTTTTTTCTTTTGGATTCTGATAGTTAGCTTTTATTAAATGTTTTCATAGTTTTGATAAAAAAAACAATTGTGTTTAATAATTTGAGCTAATTGGAATTTTAAAAAAAAAAGCCTTGTGTATAAAAATTTGAACTACATGAAAGTAAAAAAAAAAAGACTTGTGTTTGTAATGGTTTAAAATAAATTGGAATAAAAATAAAAGTAATTTTAAACAGAAATAAAAAGATGACAAATCTCAAAAGTGTGATTTTATTGCAAAGACTTAAAAAAAAAATTAAATTAAAGAGATGAATAAATGTAATAAACTGTCATTTTTAACTAATGCGTTGATAAGACAGGATCATGGATGATCGCAAAAGTTACTTGAAGACTTTATATTATGACATTGGGCGTGAAAGCGGTTTGAGTAGTATTGAGAAATTGTATCGCGCTGTCAGGAACGATGGAAAGTACAAAATTACGCGCGAACAAATTAAAGACTTTCTCATCGGACAGGATGTATACACGCTGCATAAGCCGGCTAGAAAGAAATATCCCAGGAATAAAATTATAGCTGTAGCACCTGACGAGATACATCAGTTGGATTTAGTGGATGTTTCTAATCTGTCAAAGTATAACAACGGATATCGATTTTTACTGACATGGATCGATGTGTTTACCAAATACGCCTGGGTGATTCCTTTGAAAAACAAAACTGGAAAAGTATTGGTGGAAGCTTTCAAAAACAATATTAAGTCTAGCGGTAGACCTCCGACTATGGTTCACACTGATAAAGGCAGCGAATTTACGAATCGTTTGTTTCAAGATTTGCTGAAAACAGAAGGCATCCATTTCTATACGACAAACAGCGAGATGAAAGCCCCCATTGTGGAGAGATTTAATCGCACTCTCAAGTCTAGAATGTGGCGGTATTTTACGTACAAAAATACTTTGAAATACATCGATGTGTTGCAGAAACTGGTGAAGGCGTATAATCATTCCTATCATCGTTCCATTAAAATGAAACCCGTGGAAGTCAACGGTGAGAATGAAAGCAAAGTCTGGAAACATTTATATTCCACGTCTAAAACGCCCGTAAAATTTAAGTTTAAAGTCGGGGAACAGGTTCGAGTCAGTAAACAGCGGTTAACGTTTGAAAAGTCGTACCTCCCCTCGTGGTCCGAGGAAATATTTACCGTGGCCGAACGCAATGGGCGACAAGAAAGACCGGTGTATAAATTAAAAGATTTTGTAGGCTCAGAGATTTCTGGAATTTTTTACGAGCCAGAGTTGCAAAAAATCTATAAATCGCCTGATGCTCTTTACAGGATTGAAAGAGTACTGCGTAAACGACGTAAAAATAAAAAGACCGAATATTTCGTTAAATGGTTAGGGTATCCTTCATCGTTCAACAGTTGGGTGACGGATGTTCAGCAATAAGGACGCAGTCATGGCATCACCTTCGACTCAGTTTTACGTAACGTTGCCTAGTAATTCATCCATGTCAATGTATCCAGACAATACACTGTCTAGTTACACTACACGTCTTGTGAGACAAATTAATCTGGCTGGTAATTGGGAGGTTGCCCTGACTGAAATCCATTACCCTTTCACTTGGTACAATATCACAGAAAATAACAATTCTTTTACGTTTAGCGAGCATGGTCTAGTACAAACCCACGCGAGAATTTCGCACGGATTCTATAAATCCGTACGGGAAATTATAGATGCAATTAATAGGGAGATGACAGAAGCAGCTAGACATAATATTAACATTAATTTAAATAATCACACCGGCAGAGTTAAGATAAAACTCAGACAGGGGGCGTTCATATATTTTGATGATCATCTGTATCGCATGTTGGGATTAAAACACAAAGCGGTGAATGAAAACAAAGAGGGTCACTTACCAGTAGACGTCAATGGTGGTTTTTACGGTATGTACGTGTACTGTGACATCGTCGAGAATCAACTGGTGGGTGATGTGAGCGCGCCGCTACTGAGGATCGTCCCGGTGCAGACGTCTGGAGTTACTCAGGGTGATGTCGTTGCCCATACATTCAGCACACCTCATTACGTGCCTGTAAAACGAAAACACTTTGAGAATATACAAATGAATATATTTACAGACACTGCTGAAAAAATACCATTCCAACGTGGGAAGCTCACGACGACACTTCATTTTAGAAGAAGTCGTCCCTCCTTGTTTTAAGCAATCATGATAGACTACGAGAGATATTACAAAAACCAAGCCGGAGGTGGGGACAATTTTTTTAGGGGTGCCCCCATTCAGAAAGGATACGGACTTGGAAATATTTTAGGCGGCCTTTTTAGATCCGCTTTGCCAATGATCAAACAAGGCGCAAAAATGCTAGGCAAAGAGGCTTTAAAGACAGGAGTTGGAATTGCTGCAGATGCCCTGAATGGACAAAATGTGAAAGCGGCCGCAAAGAAGCAACTGCGACAGGTTGGATTGAACGTGACGTCACGAGTTAAAAAGCAGCTTTCGAAGAAATCTCCCAGTCAGAGAAAACATTTAAAAAGGAAAGCAACTGGTACAACACGCAGAAAGGCTCCGAGCAAGCGAGAGAAGAGGACCCTCGACATATTCGATTAATAGCAACGCTATAAACCATGGCATTCGTCAGCAAACACTCGTGCGAATGCACAAAGTCAGAATTAGATCTTTTCTCTCTACCCCCGACTCAGACCTCTATTTTAGGTGGGAAATATGTCCAGTTTAACCCTCTGACAAATATTGTGGACTCGGACTCGATAGAATTCAATGTCACTGGTTCGACCGAGCACTACCTGGATCTTGCACACACTCTAATCAACGTGAAAGCAAAAATTGTAAATCAAAATGGTACTGACCTTGGAGAGGGCGTTCCGGTTGGCCCAGCTAACCTGTTTCTGCAGTCACTGTTCTCGGAAGTGGATGTCTCGCTCAACGACAAGCTGATCTCGTCCTCATCGGACACGTATCCGTATAGAGCCTATCTGGAAACTCTTTTAACATACGGCCCTGCCGCTAAGGCGTCTCAGCTGACTGCGGCCTTGTTTTACAAAGATACGGGCGGAAAAATGGAAGCCAACGATCCAACCGTGGAAGAGGATTTCAACGAAGGGTTAAAGAAAAGATATATGTTGACACGGGAGAGCCGAATTGTGGATCTTTTAGGACCGGTTCACTCCGACATATTCTTTCAAGATAAATTTTTACTGAACGGAGTCAGCCTCAAACTAAAATTTCATCGCAGCAAAAATAGCTTTTGTCTACTGTCTGCTTTACCCGATACACATTACAAAGTAAAAATTTTGGAAGCCTCTCTGTACGTGAGAAAAGTCACCGTCAGTCCCACTGTGGCTCTAGCGCATGCCAAAACCCTTCAGACTGCCACGGCAAAGTATAATCTTCGAAGAGTTGAAGTGAAAACTTTTTCGATTCCGCAAGGAAATCAATCTTTTACCCGCGAAAACTTGTTTTTGGGACAGATCCCTAGGCGCGTGGTAATTGGCATGGTAGACAATACGGCCTTTAACGGTGATTACCGTAAAAATCCCTATAATTTCAAACACTATGGATTAAATTTCATGGGTCTGTATGTGGATAACGAACAGACACCGTGGAGACCGCTTCAACCCAAATTCTCTGGAAAAGATGACGCGTACATGATGGCCTATCAGACGTTGTATTCCGGTATAAATACGCTGTATAAAGATGTCGGAAATGCCATTTCCAGGGAAGATTACGAAGGGGGCTATTCTCTCTTTGCATTTGATCTGTCTCCTGATTTGTCTTGTGGATCTAACCTTAACCTGGTAAAGCGCAGTAACATGCGCCTCGAGCTGAAGTTTGGAACAGCCTTAACGACGACAGTCAACGTTGTCATATACAGCGAGTTTGATAGCGTCCTAGAAGTAGACGAGAGCCGAAATATTCTGATTGATTACTCCAATTAAAAGACGACATGGATAGCGTGCAACTTTTACAAGTACTCAAGGGAGACAGTATTACTCGGCGTTACACGGCTGGCGTATTTCCGGCAGATAGGCTACCACCAGTGACAGAATACCCCAGTGCATTCATCATCAACACTGACAAGAGCAACGAGCCGGGCACCCATTGGTTAGCGGTGTACTTCACTCGGGACAGACGCGCCGAATTCTTTTGCTCCTATGGGCAACATCCCTATGTATACGGGCGATATTTTCAAACATTTTTAAAAAAGAACAGTTTACATTTTATTTACAACACAGTTCGTTTGCAATCCCTAAGCACTACAGTCTGTGGACAACACTGCCTTTTTTACTTACTGCATCGATGCAGAAATATTTCAATGAGCGGCATCATGTCAGTGTTTACGGATGACTACCTCATCAATGATGTGTTAGTGCAAGATTTTATAGAAGAAAAATATGATGTTGATGTACCCGTTTCAGATTTAAATTTCATTTGTCGTCAAAGTTGTATTAAGAGAAAATAATAAGCTATCGTGACTCAACACTTTTTGTATTTGTAAATATATATTATCATTTCTGTTATTCTTAAAAAAAAAAAAAATTGTGTAAAAAAAAATTGTGTTTAGAAAAAAAATTTGTGTAAAAAAAAAAAAAAAAAAAAAAAAAAAATTGTGTTTAGAAAAAAAAAAAAAATTGTGTTTAGAAAAAAAACATTTGTGTGTAAAAAAAAAAAAAAAAAAATGTTTAGAAAAAAAATTTGTGTAAAAAAAAAATTTGTGTTAAAGAAAAAAAGGGTAAAAAAAAAACATTTGTATGTAAAAATATTTAGTCATTGTTAGTAGGTACAAAAAAAAAACAGTAAAGAAAAAAAAAGTCAAAGAATTTTTTTTTTTTCTTCTTAACATTTGTTCCATTATTTATTGCTTATGAATAAAACGTTTATTAATTACAAAAAATTTCTTCTTTTTTTCAAGTTTACATTTTGTCTTTTTGTACATTTGTTTTTTTTTAACATCACACAATAATACCTTTCAACTACTGATAACATACATGAAATGCAAACAATACAAAGTTTACGTATTAAACCTTTTCAATCAAAACAGACACGTCACTATATTTACAAAGTTTCCCAATTCAGTTTTTTCTTGGCTCTTAATGGAGTTGACACAACTCTAAGTCGCCTTCGAGATGGAATCGGTGTGCGGGATGTAGGAAGATCGGGTAGCAACCTTTTCTTATCGGAGCCAAATTCTTTATATTTTCTAACGATGCTACGTCGAGCTTCGTTACCGATAATACTCTCGGGCGCGTTAGATTTGGCCAATCCACGCATAAAATATTGAAATCCATGAGGAACGAAACCCTTTTTACTTCTTAGAGTGTCATTGACAAGATCAATAATATTTGAACCCTTTACGACATCCCCTTCATATACAAGTTCCCCATTTTTGTTCCAAGTCATGACGTCATTATGCTTAAGCTGATTCATAAGCAGTTTCGCTTTGCGCTGTAAAGTTTTAGGCACACTCTCGAGAATTTGTGGTGTCAGGTCATCTTGCTTGTCTGAAGTTACGGTTCCTTCGTCATTTTCTATGCTGTCCTGTGGAACGTCGTCTCCCGATGATTTTGGCGTACCGGATCCCTGCGCTGGCGTAGACATCGTAAAAGACATGGGTTCAGTTTTTCGGGCGTGATCATATTGCAGATATTTTTGTAAAGTCTGCTGATACAATGATACTTTAGTGTCATCGGGAATGTCGGTTCTTTCCAGGATGACTTTCATGTCTTCTTCCAGATTCTGCAGTTTACTCTGCGTAGCGTTACGTGAAAGGAGTACATTCTGAATGGCTTTAGTAACACGGTCTGCTGGGGCGCTAATCATGATTTTGCGGGCATAGCGCATTATTACTTGAACAATAGACCACCCAGTGTACCCAGAATGGGGGCTAATAGGGGTCCCAGAAATCCTCCTTTCTGTACTAATAGCTCTTTTCGTTTGACGTGAGAAGATTTCTTGTCAGCGAGAGCTCGCAGATGTGCCTTATGTCGTGCCAATTTCTTCTTCTGGCTTGGTGATAGGGGTACACGACCTTTTAAAACGTTCAGTGCACATTCACACAAACAGGTAATGAGCTCTTTGTCAGCATTCTTTAAAGTTGCCTTTCTTCTTTTGCTCGAAGATTTGCTTAAAATGTGAAGCGCGTGAATATTGTCCTTCAACCGTCGCGTCATGATTGCGAATGACCAACGTTGCACAAGATCAGTCTATTTAGGGACGTAGGCGTAGCTCGTTTCACCTGGAAAAATATGGGAACGGACACGGAGTTCTTCTAAACAATTAGGTTGCAAGTCAATGAAAAGATAAGAGTGCGGAAGACTGGTTGCATCAGCGTAAGCTTCGACCATGAATTTAGTCTGCCCAGGGTACATCTGCTTGGCCAGGTGAACAATCTGAGATCTGTCTCTGGGGTTTTTAAACAGGACGATGTAATGACAATTCAGACTGATGGTTCTGCTCTCTTTAGACTGATGAAACAGGTTTTGCACGATGTAAATCACGGACAAGTTTCGATGGTGCGATCCTTGGGTAAACAGTTTAGTAACTTGAGGATCGTTACCACATTCCTGCATTAAGTCGTCCAGAATCACTAAATTTCGCTGTTTCGGGTCGATGAGCTCTGACAAATCCTCCGGCACCCCCTCCACAAACTGAACAAAAGGTAGATCGCGAGACAGTTCCTCGTAAGCCGGCTGATACTGACCATAACACCACAAAATTCTCTCAAATGGTTCCACAAAAACATGTTGGTGATTTCTGATTAGTTTACTGACCCAGTGAGTCTTTCCGCAACACGTTGGGCCTGCCACGCAAAAGGTTGCTGGATGTTGCAGTTTCGTACCCATGGGAAAAAGTGACCTTAGCGGTTAATTGCGCTGTATTATATAACTTAAATATACTGACGTCATAACACGGAGCTTACATCGATAAAAATTTACGGCTGGTACAAGCTAATATTTTCATTCTTTAACAAGCCAAAAGTAGATACTTCAGAAATCAATTGATTAAACAATTCGTTTTCTAAAATAGTAGACAATTCGATTCCAAAAACAGAACACAGAACGACAAGCAATACAATTATTATCGCAATCGTTATTATTCGAAACATTGGCCGAGAGCACTTAAGGTTGGATGAATGTGTGTCTGCCATTGTGACTTTAGTAGAAATGAGAACAGTACGATCCGACCTTTCTTTTTATGACCTGTGGTATCCGTACGGTACGGTATTGAAATTATCTAAAATCACTCTCTTATTGTAAACAACCTTGTAGTCTTTTGACATCGATTTTGTCTTAATCTTTTTTGTTTTTGGCTCTCTGATGATTTGATGTGGATTATGTATGGTTATGGGTTGCTGGTTTACATCTTTGACCATATGCGCTACAGTGTCAAAGTTGATCTGTTGCGCATTCCTAAAGTTGAGCGTGAACCCGCGCACCTTACAACACGTTTTACCCGTGTCTAATTTGTAGGCATAATTTTTAGGACCCCCCGAAACAAAACTCTGAATGTAATTGTCCGATTCTAATTCATTCGTTAGTGAACCCAAATGATCACCGAGGGGTGGACTGTACATGCCCGGTTTGTCGATATAAATAACACTATCCGTGTCGTAATAGAGTACTCTATCTTGGAGTTTTTCAAGTACGCTGTACAGCTTGAGACGGGCATGGGCTGTTGTAAACGCAGCAATGACCACATTCGTTCTAGGGTTTGGCTCTACAAATTCGTCATCGTTAGAAAACTTGACTTCTGCGAGCTCGTCATTGAAAAATTGCACGCTGTTGACTATTTTGTCATCTGCGTACAAAAGCTCATACAACCTCGATGGTTCGGTAACGACTTCAGTTTTTGGCATGTTTATTCTTTGTCCAAATTTGCCCCAAAAACTATTCAACATTAGCTTCGCTAGTGCCCTGAGACCTGGGTTCTTAACAAGTTTTTCTCGATCTAGCAATATTCCCTCTTTTCTTTCATATTCATCGATGTACTTTTGAATGTCTTCCTCGCTTTGACACCATGAAGGAATCCCAGAGCTTTGTTGTTTAATCTTTAGAAACGTATCGATGTATCCGCTGAACAATCCACCGGATTTAGTGGTCGGATTATACTGTGCCCTTTTGTCAAAGTGCCATACACTATCAATGTGTTGAACTACGTAACCTAACTCTACGGCTTTTTGTAATTCAAACGAGACATAAGTACCACTTAGTGCTCTCTCATCGTCACAATGGTGACAGGGTGTTCTTTGTTCCGACTCAGCGCACGCTTTACAAAGTACAAACATCAGCTTTCCAACTGCTCTGTATGGTAAAACAGGGTGATACAAGTTTCGCGGAGGGAGAACTTTACATTTGATTAACCCGTAGTACTCAGATATATCCTTAAAGTTATCGGTAATGACCTTTGGATGCCCTATCCCGTAAGAACAATACTTATTTGTGTACGGATAAAGCGAGCAAAAATCTACATATTTAATTGTTTCATCCCCGCTAACTTCATAAAACAATCGAGTCGCATTAGTTCGACCTCCATAGAAAGCATCTCTGGGATTAAGCTGTTTTGCGGTAGGATCAGAAATTCCCTCTGAAAGATTAACACGTACATCCTTTGGAAAATCATTGTACAGACCATCCCACACACATTCCCACATATCTATGTAATTAAATCCCGTCTGATTCTGAATAAAAGCCTTCTTTTCTAGGGTTCGGTTGTATAATTCATGCATTGGAATTTGATACACAGGGTGAGTAGTATCCCCAATATAACACTTAGGACAGCCGTGCCAAAAGCAACCATTGAATTCATACACAGTACGCGCGTCCTCACTATACCCATCCATTTTGTATTTTCCGATATTCATTTCTCCCCCATTTTGAGCATGTTGGATGTGCACGTCTTGTAAGCGACTCATCCACCGCAACCATATGAGTGCTTTTTGGGATTGTCTGTCTGAAACACTATACCCTCTGGGTGGTAGGACTGCGATTGTATCTTTAGTTAAGAAGTTTCTCCGGTACACAAGATTACAAGCCGAAGCGATCGTCACGCACTGTTTAAAAGGATCAACACCTTGATCCTCTGGTCCTGTCGAAGTAACCTGCATGAACAGTTCGCGGAATTGGATACAACATCGCTTTAAAATATCAACGTCGCTGATACAGTAGGATAGTAATTCTTCCTGTAAGTCAAAGGGCTGGTTAAGCTCCTTTTGCGCTCGGTACCATTCATAGAATTCTTTCCTACGCTCGTCAGACATTGAGTCGGGGTCATAATAAGTTTCGCTCGGTATGGGACCTACGTAGTTTTGATTCCACTGAGTATTAAAAAAGTGAGGAAAGAACCCCTTTTTCAACTCGCTTATCCCAAAGGTGCCTGGTAACTTACTCAATGCCATAGGGAGGAAATTCATAGAATCTATAATCCTACGCTGATACTGAGGAATGTCTATGCTCATAGCCTTAGCCCCACTGTACACGACAGAAGGTATGCACGCATTATCAAACAAAAACTCTACAAGAAAGTACGAGTCGTACCCCTTTGCGTTGTGAGCTATGGCTACTGAATTATCGGTTTCGGGGGATTGGAATAACCATTCACAAAACTCTTTCTGAGTGTTATCTCCCTTAAATACCTTACGTGATGGACAAATACTACAGTAAAAATCATCAGGTTGTCCCGCACATATTTCACAAGTCGTTTCCGCTACACATAAATTCGGTACGTGAGTGCCGCCATCTTGGGTACATTCAAAGTCAAAAAATATGTATTTCAACACTTTGTTCTGTTTTTGCTTTTTCTTACCGCTGGGTTCCATCGATTCTTTATCATTATCGTCAACATCTAAGTGATCCAAGACAAAGAAATCATCCATAACTTCGTTTGTCTGAAATGTCTGCGCGCGTCCATTTTTGGCACCGTTTACAACTTTTATAAAACACTGATGATTAAATGGAACCATTTCATGACAGGTTGCACAGTATTTCTTTAAACATTGGTGTTTACCACGCTTGGCCGTGATGGCGGCACTCACGTACGCGTCACACGATTTACATCTGTAAAATGACTGACATACAGTTGTTTTACCTACGAGTCTTGTCTTGTGGTTATTGAAACAGACTTGATCCTTAAAATTACGGTTACAATCGGAACAGTGGACCCATGTGTTTATCTCACCGGTTTTACAACCCAAGGAATAGCACAGCTTACAGGAAATGTTACATACATGACTGGATACTGTACCGTTATACCCTTTAAGGCATTGATCGCAGAAATTGCTTCGGTTTAAGAACCCCGACATAGACCGTATGACATCGTAATGCCCTCTTGCAAGATGAAGATATATCGTGCGCGGTTTTTCTGGACCCTTAAAAACGGCCGCGTAACAATGTTCCCTCGATAAAACAATGAGCCTATAATTTTCTAATACGTCTTGAAACCGCTGAAGCTCTTCAATGCCCCCTAATCTCCCTTCTTCGATTCCTGCCTTGTTGTGCATGTCTGTAACCAGATGATCTACATACTGAGCTCTATTTTTGAGTATATATGTTAACTCTAGTCCCTCTTTTTCTTGAAGAGCCTGGCCGAACACAATAGCACGGGCCAGACACGTATTGGTGCCATCATCCCGTATTTTCACAATACTTCTTTTACTAGCCAAAAGTTCCTCGAGTTTCATAAGTCTAACCTGTCTGTTATTTTTTCCCCCTTTGTTAAATCTCATATGTACAAAATGTATAGATATGGTTTCATCGAATCGAATGAATTGGTAACTGTTCAAAACCTGTTGTATCCTCTCAAACAATCGCTCGGCCGTCAGCTGATCCATTCGCATGAACGGGAGAGAAATTGGAAAATTTAAAACCGGTGAGTTAAATACCATGCGCACCCTGTCATCTTCCTCAACACCATCCCCTAGACGCTGAATAATACTATTAAATATTCCGTCCAAAAGAGGCATAGCCTCTTCGAGACTTGCGTCTTCTAAATGACGGAACTGTACTACATAATCATAAGTATGGGCTTGAAATTTTTTTCTTTTTTTTTCTTTTACACTCACAATTTTGTAGAATTCTTCGGGTTGTCTGCTTGTGCTGATCTTGCGCTGTGGTTCCTCGATGTGTTCAATATCCCCGTCCAGATCTGCATCGGTAAAAGCACCGCCTACCATACTGTCTGTTTGCGAAGCTGAATCCCCACTGTCCGTGCGTGATCTTTTCTTGTTGTTGACTGGTGCAGAGATTCCACTGGTCCCAGGTTGTTCTCCGATACTAACACGCGATTGGACGTTATCACAAATTTGGGTTGTAGATAGCATCTGGGCCAAAATATTGTCTTTAATTTGTTCATTGTTTTGAGGTAATTCGGAAACGCCTTCCTCACTGCGTCCTTGTTGGGTCCAACTCCCGAGTCGCTCGTCCCAGAGAATGGCGTTGTCCTCCGGTGAACATTGAAGATCTACCTGGTCCCATGTCGACAGTTCTTCAAAAAGGTCGTCAGCGGCATCGTTGAGGGTTGGCGGTAAAGCTGCAACGTCTTCCTCGTTGGGTTCTCGTTGCGTCCAACTCCCGAGTCGCTCGTCCCAGAGAATGGCGTTGTCCTCCGGTGAACATTGAAGATCTACCTGGTCCCATGCCGACAGTTCTTCAAAAAGGTCGTCAGCGGCATCGTTGAGGGTTGGCGGTAAAGCTGCAACGTCTTCCTCGTTGGGTTCTCGTTGCGTCCAACTCCCTAGTCGCTCGTCCCAGTAGATGCCGTTGTCCGCTGTACCGTCTTGGTTCCCTACCTCTTCGTTACCCACCTCAACTAGATGAGCGCAGGGTTGTTCCCTATCCAAGAGAAGCTCGGCGAAATCATCATCATCCTCGGCTTCGGTGTTTTCTTGCATATCGAAAGTTTGTGCGATTTGCAGATTGCGTAAACGTTGTTTAATTGCAAATCTTGCCGCGTCAGATAACACGAAATAGTCGAGATAGCCGTTGCATTCCTCCATAGAAAGCGCGTTAATTTCTTCTACGTTGGAAAACATTTTGTAGCAGTAAATTGATAGCTCTAATGAACTGTACACTGCAGAGATAAGACTGGAAATGAAAGACGGGGTAACTAAGATGTTCTCCTGAGGTAATGATTGCTACCGACGCGAATAGAATCAACGGTAATTGGTTACCAGTTTCACGAGACAAAGGAGACCGGGGCCAGAAAGTTTTATCGGACAAAAGGGGGGTGGGGGGACCTACCCCCGTAGATGGAATAATGGATAGGGGGATGGGTCTAAAAAAATTATTGGACAAAAGGGGGGACCTACCCCCATTAGATGGAATAATGGATAGTAAATGGGTCTAAACATGTATTGGACAAAGGGGGGGCCTACCCCATTAGATGGAATAATGGATAGGGGGGTACTTAGAAAGTCTTTTAGGACGAAAGAGGTGTTAGTTAAAGAGTTAATGAGGGTTAAACGACTTTTGGGATAACAGGTGCCTAATCTTCTGAAATGCACGGCTTAACCAGGTGCAAGATGAATAGGCTTGAACAGGACTGACTAGCACCAAAGTGCTATACAGAAAACTCGGGGCTAAAGTGAGATTCTTCATATCGTCCTCTATGTCCTAAGGGCTTGTGTGCGAGTGTGTTTTTTGTTTTCTGCTTTTTTCAGTTTTTTTAAAATAATGTCGTCTGATTTGGTTTAGGTAAATGATCTGCCTGAATAATCTTAATATAAGAAATCACCTGTAGTAAGTTTTAAGGTATGTAATCAAATTATTCTGAGATTTTTAAACGATTTTTTGGTTATCGAATAGTTTATTGAATGAAACAAACGTGTACATCATCGTTGACTGTTGTATAAATCGTACCACTAAAGTCAGTCTACATCCCGACCATCATTACCTTTACGCTTCCATAAAAAAAAAACAAATCTCTTTTCTTTTTTGATAAATTTTGTTCTCTTTTTGATACTGGTAAAGTACAGCATCCGAGAATCATTCGACGGTCTGTTTTTGGCGGGCTGTACCAATGAACACTGTTTTTTCACACCTCTGGATCCACCACACGCCTATAAAAAACCCCCCAGAAACAGTTTGGAGGTCATCATCGCCGATGGGCTCATCATCAATCGTCATTATGGAGTTTGATCATATCTTAACTATCATTGAAGAATTCACCTTGGGGAACGCTGATCATCTTCTTGATGAACTCCGATGGTGCTGGATTCAAGAAGTCCGTCATATAAAACCCGTAGAACTCCTTGAAAAGCATCGGTACAAGTTCAACCAGACAGCGTATAAACTCAAGAAAGAAGGACGAATCGATCATAGACGTTGCATCTCCGTGTCAACCGCAATGCACTATGCGAGGGCTTTACCGGTGCGGATGCCTTGGTTGCGACAACACTGTCAATACTTAATGCATCTCACAACGATGGAGGGGCTAGCGGCGGATGCTGTTCGGGGTATTTTGGCCGCGAACATGTCCATGTCGGACTACTTGAAGTTCCGTCGAAGTGAAGTTGTCCACCCGTCTGTGGCAGCCCTAGAGCTACCTCAGACGGTCAAGGAGTATATTCAGTTCTACTGAATTAAACAAAACCAACCGGCCCTTTTCAGGGCCACACATTTTCAAAAAAGAGATTGAAATCTGTGTCTGATTAATCTGTGTTTTCTTTCTTTCTTTCTTTCTGTCTTTCTTTTGGAAGGGGGGAAGGGTAATGGTTTACTGCAGCAAAAAATTGTAAGCGTTATGATCAATACCGCAAAATCGACAGGCATTTAATAATCGTTCAATCGTGGCATTTTTATATTCGCGTCGTTTCCACTCTATAAGTGCGTTAAAACATTGCCCCCATTCACAAAATTTGTTTTCCTCTAAATGTCTATACATAGCGGCTCTTGATAGACCGAGATTCATCATTAACTTCTCCCAAGGTCGCTCGCACTCTCCATTCTGACCAGAGTAAAACAATTTTTTAACAAGATTTCCAGCTAGTCGGCTTAATTGGCGCTCTGTTGGTGTGGCCTGCATTTTGTTTTTATTATTTACTGTTTGCACACTGCTTTGAATGAATACAAATGATAGTCTTGGTCATTTCAAACGTTTGACATTCATAATCCGGCTCAAGTCTCCCTTTGTCCACTATTCCGGTTCAGGTCTTTCCTCTGTCCGCTATTCCATCTAGCCGGGTGGGCTGCCCCCTTTGTCCAATACATTTTTTAGACCCATCCTTTGTCCGGTAAAACTTACACACGCCCATGCGCTCTTTTATTATGCTAACATCATCCATCGATATGCTAATTGGTTTCATTGATATGCTAATGAGTCCATTGTCTTTGTGCATTATGCATAAAATTCTTTTGTCTTGTCCGATGAAGACCCTACTCACTACTCTCGAACCGACCCAGTGACTCGTACGTGCTCATCTCCAGTCGAATTCCGTACTTTGTTTTGAGACGATCGAACATATAAGCCTAAGAAAGAAGTTGTCGTACAGGAAGGCGTTTAGGCCATATGCGAAGACGTTCAGGCAGCGCTGCAAGACGCTCATATCGTCCGTGAACTTCGTCAGAGCTCCAGGTATGTAGGCCGGATTGCTGGGAATGCCCGCCAGCCGGCTGTGTGCCATCGGCATGATGATGCCGTTCATGACGTTCACGTAGCGGAGGTTTAACTTCTGCGCGATCAGGATGAAGCAAGGGTACAAGATGTCGCCGACGACGATGTCGAATTTTGCAGATCGGAGCCGCTCCATCATGTCATTATCAGAGAGGGCAGAGTCGCACTCACCGGCAAAGAACTCACTGATGCCGAAGGATTTGGCGGTGTTCAGCATCCGACCGGTACCTCCAGCTTTGAGCGCGCCGGACATTCACAGTTTGAGCGTTTTCCAGGTCGAGCTCGGCTCGCCCCTCATAGAAGCGCCAAAAGTGACCAGGCCCTCGCGCATTTGGCTCCGGCTGACTGTTGATGGGTGCACCTCGAAATCAAAGAGTTCGGCCAGGCTGCTGTTGGCACGGTAGACGAAGGCATCGCTGATGACAAAAGTGACCTTGTGCCCCCTCTTTACCAGGGTCTCAGCAATGATGCTGCCCATGTAGAAATGACTCCCTGGCCCACCCAGCCCTGAAATGAATAGGATCTTGTAGGCTTGCGTTGAGGCAGGCAAACAGACTACCGGAACGAAGACCTACACCATCCGACGGAAAAGCACCCTAATCTCCATGGTCATCACACCTCAGCAAAGATTCATGCAACGACCAACGTATTTCTGGTAAACGTGTTGGGTAGGATTGCAGCTGAAGTAGCTGAAGTGGCTCCTTTCCTCAAAACACTGCAATTCCTTACTGAGACCGTCAGTCGTCTCAAGTCATATCTTTATTCGTTCAGTGAGCCCACACCTACAGTCTCAGCTCCGATTTCATGTGGGTATAGGTGTGTTTATGCCGCAATTTGTATATGCATTATTCTGTTCTAAGTAGGATTTGAGGCTTTGCATGGTGGAGATACTAAATAATGAAAGGTTTGCGGAAACACCATGTGCGAATAATTTCTCAACTAAGAGAATGGTTCTGAAAAGAACCAGAGGTATAAACTCGACGTTCCGGTCAGTATGCTCTGACCGTCTTCACTCTCCTGAAGACGGTCAGAGCATACTGACCGGGACGTCGAGTTAATACCTCTGGTTCTTTTCAGAACCATTCTGTTAGTTGAGAAATTATTCGCACATGGTGTTTCCGCAAACCTTTCATTATTTATTCTGAATCCAACACTTACATAGGTCAGTGACCACTCTTTGAAAGTGTTGAACCCAGCATTTTAAATATTGAACCCAGCATAAATAAATGTTAAACCCAACGCTTTTAACATTTTAGATGTTGCTTCAACACTTTCAAAGTAAACACTTTGAACAATGTTGAATTAACACTGAAATTGTTGAATTAACAGTATAAGTATTGGACTTAACATTTAAAACGCTGGATTCAACATTTAAACCGCTGGATTCAACACTTTCAAAGTGTGGTCACTATCCGAACCAATCATAGGCCTAGCCAGCGGGGGGGGGGGGGGGGGGGGGGGGGCAAAAGGGAGGGCTTACCCCCCCCCCCCCAAATATGTTGTAAGAGTGCCCTTTTTTTACGAAGTGCCTTTTTCCTGAACAAGTGTCCTTTTCAAAAAAGAAGTGATGCCCTTTTTTGTGGCATCTGCCGTTTTGGGTGCCTTTTTAAGAATTTGGCACATGTATCGCCCTGAAAAGCATCATATATTAGCCTTTTGTGTGCATAATTGTTGGTTTTGAACAGCGCCCAGATGGTACCAGCCCCCCCCCCCATATCAATCCGTCACTTAAATCGCGGGTCAATGAATGGTAATCGGAGAACGTAAATCAGGATCAGTGGTAATGCCTTTCCCAAGGGCATTAAAAATTGCCTGCCCCAATCACTACAGAAACTATCATAATTATCTGCCTTATGAATACAAACAAATTGTAACCCCTTTAATTAATACACTTAGGCCCTCATATTTCAATCCCTTTGCCATACAATTATGCATAAACTCAATTGATCAATCAGAAATCACGATTCCCAATATGCAAAGTGAGGGCGACTCAGTGTTCCATAGTATTTAAACATATTACAGCTGGGGTTCAATATCAAACATACACGGTTCGTGTTCTGTCAATGTCAATATCAATATTGCACTGGATGCTGGACAAAAACGACCTAATCGGATGATAACACCGTACACGTACACTACTGCCGCGCTAGTTGATATCGGCGGCGCGCAAACGGCCGAAAAGCATTACTGTCTGACTACTTGAAATCAGCCAGCCCCATGTATGAGCCCTCTATATCATTATCAGCCCACAATCTGCAATACCAAAAAACAAATTAAAAAATGAGAACCGATTTCAAACATACTCATAAAGCAATTTCCATTCATGAAATATGTCTCAAATATCTGTTTAATATTTCTTTTATTTATTTATATCTTTACTACCGCCCCTTGAACAAAGATGTTGACTAATTGGGGAACCCCCAACATAGGGGTGGATAGCTCAGTTGGTAGAGCACCGGAACGGTTATCCTGAGGTCGCAGGTTCAAACCCCGCTACAGTCAATTTCTTTGTTCAACTTTTCAATTCTTTTATTTAAATGAACAGTGTAAACCAGAAAATGCTGATTAAACATGCTCTATTTGCTATACATTATGTTTGTAGTCTTACATTGCATTTTGATGCCTGTCTTTGAGACAATATTTTTTTTCTTCAGAAATGAATACGTGACTAATTCCTACCTGCGTACTCCATTCAGATTCTTAGACGTGATTCGTCATTTGATGTTAAACAATTTCCATTAATACCTTAAAAAAGACCCATAGCAATCGTTCACCCAAAAAATGACCAGACGTTTTTTTTTTAAAAACCAACAATTTTCTAGTTTGTATAATAATGACTGCACAGTTTCTTAAATCTGCGTTCTTGTATGATTGATCTGAATCATTCTACATTATTCTTGTAGAGATGCTTTCCCAATGTATTCCTCCTCGTCCCCAGGACTGACTTTATTTTCAACCTCGTTTTCAATAGTAAGCCCTGGTCTTGAAACTTACTTCCTGTATCCTGATTCGATACCGCAATTAGAAAGTAATGGATTTATTTCGTGTACTTGGTATTGTTATATATTACGTGTTTTTCTCGTTCATCGTAATTATCTATACGTCCACTCCCTTCTCAAAAATAATCATCCCCTTTCCAAATTGCTTGTTATTAATATTTAATGTAATACTGCATATTGGCTGGATGAGATTCAGATCTCACGCCTCAACGAATTGATTCTGTTTTTACCCCAGATACCGTTTACAAAACAAACGCCGATTTCAAGTACAGCCAGTCGCCAAACTATTCCTAATTTGCATAAGTATCCCAACCTTTTGGATACGCGAATTATCCAATACCAGGGTGAGAGAGCAGGTAGTAGTGAGAGCGTACTCACTCTGGTATTGGTTCATTTATTAGTCCAAAAGTTTGGGATTCATGAGCCTCATAATGCAAATTAGGAATAGTCTGGTTTCTGGCTAAGCTTTAAATCAGCGTGTGTGACACCATGGGAACGCCGGTTGCAAGGCCGAGTGTGAAAAGAGATTTAAGGCACGGGGCGGGAGGGGTAAGTTCCTTTCTCTCTACAACTTCGCTTCCTGGAGCTTGGTGATGCCGAGCTGGAAGAGTGGCTTGAAGCTGGGATCATGCAGGGCGGGCCGGCCCAGATTAAAGGCCGAGATGTCGTACTCGGTTCGTCCGTCGATGGAGAGCTCGCTCAGGACCCGACCAAGCACACTGGCGAACCTGAAATGTGATAACATATCGTATACAGCCTTAAACAAGTAGGACCTATAAGGCATCAGCAACGACGAAACTGATATATACCGTGAAAAAAAAGCCCATTTGTGCCCCACCTATCTTTGTATAGCGAGGGTGTTTATCTGTATAATCATTGATTTGAAAATGTTATGCAATGATGGGCCTGACGTCAAATTTTGTATCATGTGAGCTTTCTTATGGGAGCCAGGTGGAGGCGAGAGCCACCAAGCCCCTTAATGTACATGTAAACAAATTAAATGTGACGTCAGTATTCTTGCTCATGTTTTGTCTGATATGGAATCTCTCTTACACAAAGTCGGTATAATCGTACTTGGTTCAATGTGGTTCTGTAATCGGGCAAAACTGGGGGGAGGGCGTCACGACCAGAAAATCTGGCATTTGTTAAGTCAATACAATCAGCAATCTTGCGTTCAAATTGTCTTTATCTGTAGTTATTAATTTTGTACATGTATTACATGTATAGGCCTATGTTAATGGTGGGACCAGCATTTTGGTAATAACATTAACAAAGCATGCGCAGAGATATCGATTTATCGTACCACACCAACCTACTTGGTAACTGACAGTTAACTCACACAGACTAGAAATATATACATGTACCAGCCAAAAAAATATGACGTGTGTGAAACATAATGGGAGAATAGAACTGAATGATAGGGCAGAGTACCCGCATTTTCTGCGGAGTAGATATGCAAATCACTCCATAGTGTCACGGTCTACCAGCATAAATGTGTTCCAATGCTTCCCAACCTCCGGTCCATAAACCAATAAATAAAAGAAACGTATTAATATCTATGCAAATATCGTCAAGCTATTTTGGGATATCATTCAGGGCAGACTGCTTCATTCAAGAGGTTCTTGATTGTTGAACGATATTTTTTTATGAAATGTAGGCCTATTTCGTAAGTTCATACAATAACACTGCCCTAATTTCTGTGTCCGATGCCCGTAAAAATGTGTCGGTTCTTTCAGACTAACTCTCCGGAAAATCAACAGAGTAATGACGTCATAAGTAAAGCTCGTTGTTCCAAAGACTGATTACTGTTACATGATATTCACGCAGCATGTACAAAGCCAAAAAACCCCAAAAAACACTCAACCAGATTTGCCCTGTGTTGCACATTAATCGAACCCCAGCGACGACCGTTAGACAAAATGAAAACATGCAGGTCCATAAGCCATTTGCGTGTTACATTTGAATAATGTCTGGAACGCCGACTTAATTCAATGCTTTGCACGTGTTAACTTTACATTCTCCCGACCAAAGAGACCGTTACTTGTATCATGCGATTCGGGGCAAGCTTAACTAGCAACCCCCAGCTCCGGCATGGTCTGGTGTCTTTGTGCCATTCTCACCCATTGTGAACGATGTATTGGTGCTGAGCGTCTTTTACGTATTATTATGCAAGAGCTTGCCCCGAATCATGAGATTAGCAACATAAGTGTCTTTGGTCTGGAGAATTCACAATTAAAATGTGCCAAGCATTCTGAGCAAGTCAGTGTACCAGACGTTTTTCAAATCTAAATCCCAAAGGGTATAGGTCACTCGCAAATGGCTTATTCGGGACGTGAACAGACAGCTCTCAAAAGTATAACACGAAAACTTAAACTGTTAGTTTTAATAAAGTATGCAAGTCTCGCAGTCCACGTTCACTTTTTTTTATGTGAACGTCTTGGTACCAAACACTGACTAGTCTAGTCACAGACTCCCGTGTTTGAATTTACCCAATTGTTATCTGCGTGATCGATGGAACGCCGGAAGTTGAAGTCAACATTGTTAATTTGATAATCATGAGTCACCAGCAACAAATTAATATTTGCATTATTTTTGAACGTGTTGTAAATTGTAATGTTTTTCTTTCTTTCGAAATTCCCATCGCCTTTGATTGGATGGGCACAGCCAGAACACAACAATAAATGCACAAAAATAGGACATCACACACGTTGTAGGTCCTATTAAACATGGTGCCCGGATGTGCTGGATTCTCGTAAAATCTGAGAATCCCGGTTCGTAAGTCTTTCTGCATGCAGTCACCAATCACTCTAAATCATTAATCAACATGACACGTAAAATCTTCATGAATAATCATATTCATGACTCCCTCCAATCAGCATCAGTCTGTACTCACTTGAAGGCGTGTCCAGCTCCACAGCACACGATAGCGTCCGGGTGATTGGTTCGATGGCACGTGTCAATCACAAAGTGGCGGTCCGGTGGCATGGTGTACAGACAGGTTTTCGCGTAGAGAATCGGGCCCAAAGACTGAGGAAATAAGGGGCACAAAGCAGCCTGCCGTTATTATTTAAACATGAAGCATATTTGGTAACCTATTTGACGCCAAAAAAACTAGCAAAATCCGCCAAAATGAGGTTTTTGTTTTCGTGATATCATTATCGGGCAATTTGTTTTCATGCCGAGCCGATTTATGTTTTTAATTGATGTCTTGCGGACGTTTGGACTCCAATTTCGTAAAAGAAAAAGACATTGCGTTAGAACCATATTTTTTTTTTTACGAGGGGTACCAAATATCTTTTCTTTTCATTGAAGTGCGCAGTATAACTCGCTTAATGCATGGACGGACGAATGCAACATTCATGGCTGTGATTACAGCTTTGTTCAATTCGGCTAAAACGTTTTCAAAGTGTTTTACCGATACGTGTACATCAGATTTGAAGAACCTTGTTCTTTTAGGGTTGAGCTAAAAGAGTAGACTATTTTCCTGTAAATTTATCTGACAACAGTGTTTACCCCGGGTATGTGTTCCCGGGAGAAGTCAAGGCACTGCTGGAGACGCGTCTGGTTCGGGATGTAGGTCCGCGTCTCTACCGTCACATGATCACCTCCGACGTCCACGCCAATCTTGACGCCTGAATTGCCGTGTATGGGCATGCCGTAGAAGTCGCCATTATCCGTGTGATAGATCCAAATGGGGTATCTGCAGTATTATGACAAAGTCGACAGGGGAAGGCGCGATTTTACAGTTTCGGGAATAAAAAGTGTGGATACGGTTTTTGTATATTCGGGATTTACAACATGTAGGGTCTAGTAAAAATGGGCGGAACTAGTCATGCACATTAAATGTAGTACCCTATTGTACATTGCACATTTCCAAGCTATTCGTAGCCAGCAATGTGACCTGAGTAAGAAGGCTGGTATCAAAGGTCATCGACAAGGGTAAAGCCGCATTGTACGGCCCCCTATGATGCTTGTTAAAATTACCATAATTTTTATGTAGTTATTTCTTTGGGCACACTTTGGGGATATTCAATAATCAGCTAGATTTTCCGAGCCGCACATGTTCCGAACTCACATCATTTCTAATGGTCTCTCCCGCTTTAATTCTCACTGTCACCGTTAATGTAACCCGTTGAGAGGTATAGCCTACTCGTGCACACAGTTCCCCTACCTGCTCTTAGTAAACTCGCTGATGTTTGGTGTGGCGAGGTAGAGTACCTGCTCCTGGGTGACCGTGAGTGGAAGCTGAACACCGACCGACGACAACACGCCCTTCAGCCAAGCCCCGGCCGTGATGATTAAACGCCTACATCGGAAGGTGCCTCGGTTGGTAAATACCTACCCAAAAAGTCATCACAGTAAACTCTTGAAAACAACTAAAATCAAAATCTGGAATAGAAGTTCTGAAGGAACCCTTAGCAAGAACAAAGTGCATTTTCCAACAGTTTTCGGCAATTCTTCAGCAAGTAACAAAGAAGATTTGCCTCTTGTGTTCTTCTTTTGCACGAGCAAGTCGACAGTATACAAATTGGCCTGTGTGTCATGAACAGATATTACAGTTTACGCATTGTAAGCGGATAACATTTACGTATAGGCCTACCCGGTAGGATCCATCTTTGGTTTTCTCGAACCGTTCGACTTTGGTCTCCTCGAGTATGGTGGCTCCGTGTTTGCGAGCTAGCTGCGTGTGCACGGCGTTAGCCAGCGCCGCGTCCACCAGCCCGCTGTCTTTCTGATAGACGGCCCGGTAGTTGTCGCTGGCGCTGAACTGCGGGAAGCGCTCGTGGAGTCGCAAACCGTCCAGATTTTCGAACCTCCAGGGTTCATTGGGCAAAATAGAAAGGAGGAATCATTGACGAACGAGTGTTTATTGGTCAATGTCTTGTGTATAGCTATACTTGTGATATCGACATAATATCGTTATTATCCAGTGTTGTAGGACTCGAGTCCAGGACTCGGACTCGAGTCGGACTCGAGTCACATTTTCGTGACTCGGACTAGACTCGAGTCACATTGGAAAATGACTCGGACTCGACCATGATGACTCGGACTCTTACTTAATTATCGTCGTCTTTACTTACTCGATGTCATTCTCTTGCATGGACTCGGCATAGCGATCCACTATCTTCTCCGCCAGGCCTCCCCGTCGACTGAAGTTGATGCCGCCAGTCTTGTAGACCAACTGCAGTCCAGATTCCTTTTCAACCTCGTCCCAACAGGCGTATGCCCCCGCTGCTAGCTTGGTGTACAGCGGGTCACTGTACGACAGACGGCTGCGATCGTAATACCAAAAAAATATAACAAGTTACTATTTGCACGAGATTACACTCGGAATGTCTCACAAGGCATACCTAGCATGGCGCCCCCCCCCCACCCCTTGCAGAAAAATATCCAACAACTTTAACTTTTCAAGTCTTCAAGTAAAGAAAAATCATTTTGATCATTAATGCACCCTTGAGAGCTGATGAGAGTTGCCAGCGCTCAGTCAAGTTCAACCAAGCCGTGCAATGTGCCCGTAACTTAAGAACAAGGCAATTAATGCTGCTTAAAGGCATACAGGATCATTTGCAATATCCCAAAAGTAAGCTATCGAATTATTACCAAAAAGCTTACTTGGATAAAAAAAAATCGTACTGATACTAACCCCCCCCCCCTTGAAATTATTCCGTTCGGCTTGCTGTCACTCTTATAAAGAAGAAATCAAGAAAAGTCGGTGATTGTCAATGATCAGTCAACGGAAATAAAGAGTTCTTTATATGCCTACACGAAATCGAACATCCACTGAGCTGAAACTTCAACAACATTCTTTTTTGGATGTTGAGTGGAGGTGTTATTGAAAAAACGAATAAAAGGCACGAAAGGTAATGATCATATAATGCTTTTATGCTGACAGTACCTCACAATGGTGCACAATTCAACAGAAACCATCAACTCCATATTTTTTTCTTTTGCTAGCTTACTGTAAAAAGTCAAGGTAAATCAACGTACGCAACTCTTAGGTTGTTAGGCATTGTTTTAGAAATGTCCTGCCAACCAAAATCTTTCTTTCACATATCCGAATAGGGCCGGTTTGCACCAGCACTGCTTGAGAATCTCAACATTTTTCAATAAAAAAATTTGTTAAAATATTTTATTGTAAGTGTCTCATAAATATGGTCATGGCCTTTGACCCCGACTCATTCAGATCTCTTACATGATTCGTGAATGGTCCTGTGAACCGCCGTGGTCGTGACCCAACTTGAACTGCTCCAGACCTAGTACGTCTTTCAGACAAAAACAAAAACAAAAACGTATTGTACACGTGCTAGGCAGTGCTAGTGTATATACATGTTGTACACAGAGCCCGGGAGCTCTTATCTCTATAGTGTCCAAGGTCATCTGGCTGTGCGCTTTGGCCGGTTAACATGGGGTCCAGGCTAAATTTTGACCACAAAGGATTGGCGGCGGCACGCAATTCGCAAGCGCAGCTCCGCTCAAACAAGCTAGGCCATCGTGGTTCCACATCAATGACAAACATCAATTCGACCAACCCAACTTATTGTTGAGCTTTTGTTGTACCTTTCAGCATAGAGCAAGGAACAAACCTTGCTCTATGCTTTCAGTTAACGATAATGCCCTACATAATAGCTTGGGTCACGAAGGAAATAAATATTATTACCGAGGGATCGGTGCTATAGTGGTACACCACATTCGTTCCTGTGGGCTTTATACCCTTTAATATGATACATGCAGTCCTAGAATTGCAAAAGATAGAAAATAAGAAAGTAATTTTGGCGGCCTCGAACAGACTTTGACTTTTTACCCCCCCCGGAAAAAGTGATTTTATTTTCCAGACTATCCTAAGCATGCTAAGGCTAAACGACTTCTCACTACAACCAGGTCCCCCTCCCCCCCCCCAAAAAAAAAACCACACAGAACAACCCAACGTTGTGCAAGAAAATCGTATCGTCGTACGACTACAAGAATAGTTTACTAGGCCCTTCAAGGCCACCGTAGGGCCTACTTTGTGAATTCAAGCAGGAAATAATAATTTACAACTTACTTTGGCCAGCTCGCTTAGCCAGCCAGTACACGGCACTGCTGCCGATACCCCCGCAACCGACCACGACGTATTCATACCACCTATCCGCACCAGACATTGTTCCAGCTGGGAGTCAGCCCTAGGTCTACACGCCTTTTCAGTTGATCCAGGGACAACTGATCAAAGCTCCAGCTAGCTGTCGTCCCAGCCAGAGTTGAGCACTGTGCACCTTGCACGGTTTACACAAACCGTGCTGCTAATGCATATGCTGTTTGCAAGTTCAGTCAGGGACTTTGGATTCGTGATTAGGACCTTTGTGTTACTATCTTTATAAAGCCGCGTTTACCTTGGAACACGTAGATACGAACCGTATAAACATAGGCTGGCCCAGCCATACTTTTAGCCACTTTTTTTGGCTTATGGGGGCAAATGGCACAAGAGCTGGAATATGTAACCGTCTTTCATTAACAGCGCCCTCTAGAACTAATTCGTACGGCCTTGATTATCTACACGAGTAAACTCGCTTCATCAACATGTGGTGTTGAAAATTGTCTCATGTTTCCATGATGTGAGAAATAAAAACTGTAGAAAGCAAAAACATACAAAGTTAACTTAGCTTTAAGGAACTTACCACAACTGTGTCGGTGTAACGTATGTGCCGGAAAGAGGGAAAACAATAAATTTGATAATTATTTTGTTGTGGTGTCTAGAGAGACTTTTACAAGTTTACTATTGACCGAGGCGGTATTTTTTTTCTCAGCTAAAACACGTGCGTTGCATCTGTACTATATTAAACGTGCCACACGCCCTCATCTATGTACTGCATAGTTCTACCATTATAGCTCCATGGTTCTACATCATACATTGTTTAAACTGCCAATGAGAAAAATTCATGACAATTTCAGCTTACTGGAATATTTCCTATGTTATATAGCCGAAATGGTGACAAAAAGGAGATCGATCTTCTACTGATCACAGCATTATCTCGTCCAACTGCGTCGCTGACACTAGTGACAGAGGTCGGACACCGAACCCGTTCATCAGCCGTCTACGCGCCGGGTGGCTATGCTTCCCTGCACGCTCGTGGACATAATGTATGGACTCCGTGCATGGGTCGATGATCGGGGCTGATTTCGACTGTAACCATGGAGGAAGGAATGGAGGCTCTATCTAGGAATGGAATACGTAACTAACTGTATAGCTGTTATTCTGGAGGTATGTGTCACTTGTCTCTCCCTGACCTTGCTTAGAGATCGTGTAGTGTAGGGCCCGGTTCCTATAATATAACAAGGGAACACAATCCACTTATTAGACCGACCAAACTAGTTGGTGACATTCTCAATTAACAGGTGTGTCATAGATAGAGGGCAGGGTTTTGATTTTTTTAGGGAAATTTGGGGGTAAAATGACGACGACAGCTTGGCGACAACACGCAACCTAAAAATAAAGATGGCGAAACACCGCGCGAGCACACACGGCGCGCTGAATCGCAAGGCACAAACCGCGCAGGAAAATTGTGATTTCTACCCCAACTTAGAAACGGTTCAAAATTGCAACACTGGTGTCATTAGAATCTAGAAAAGTCTGCTTTAAAGGTGATTTTTGAGCAATAACAAACACTTTTGACTCTAATTTGATCAAAACAAAACAGGGGCCCTACTCTACACGATCGCCCCTTGCTTTTAATATCGTGTGCAATCAATTATGATTTACTGTGATCTACGTGTACTTTAGTTTGTGACTAGTCCTATGTTAGAGAACTTAGACCTGTAAATGTGCCGGCAGTAACAACACCACGTGCCACAGTCGCATAAAAACACTCAATCTACCTCCACCTTGACAAACGCCATTACGCAGCATTTTATTTCACCTACATGTTAAGTACTTACTTATGAAGCTTCCTGTGAATCTACGCAAGCCTAGGATATCTGGCATTCCCAAGAAATTTGACTTGAGAAAAAAAATGGACCTCGAGGCAACAAACGTGTCAACAAACTTTTGATTCATCGCCTATACTGGGATTTTCGGTCACCATGCACAGGACAGATTCACAGAAAGTTTCATTGTAAGTACATGTACTTAACATGCAGGTGAAATGAAATGTCGCGTAATTGCATTTGACAAGGCGGACGTACATCAAGTGTTTTTACGCGACTGTGGCACGTGGCACATGTAGTTCTTGAATAAATTTTTTGCCGACCTTGGAGGATTTTTCTTCTGATTCATTGTAGTTTTGAATGAAGCGAAAGGCAGAATCAGTGTACAACACACCTGTTCAGTACACCCGTATGCTTTCTCTGGGTTCCTTGGTCGGACAGAAGGAGGGTTTGGGCTTCCCCAACAATCCCGGGACATACCGTTATTTCGTTTTACCGTTTTGCATTTCCTCAAAACAAAAACAGTAAACAAACCATTGACCGTTTTGTCGTTTTACAGTTTTGTAAAACGGTCAAACGGTATTAAGATAAATACGGTTTCTCTGTTTTATAAGTTTAATAAAATTCATTACAGCATAACGATCAATGATTTTTGTTTTACAGTTTTACACAAATAACTTTGAAAAACAGCAAAACGGTCAGTATTGAATACAGATTTTTTTTTTTTTATGTCAGTGTCATATAGTGAGCAGTCCGTGGTGCATTTTGTGGTGCTGGGCAAGGGGGATGGAGGGGGAACATGCTTTACATGAAAAAGTGTTACCTCGGCATAATGCGTGGTGTGATTCCTGGCGTGACCCTGACCCCCTTCTCACGCGAGGCAGTTGGTGGGGCTTAAGAGTTGCAAGCAAAAATGGCGCTGGAAAACTTCAAGGGAGGACATTACTTTTTACAATGGATACAGGATGGTAATACGTTTGAAGAAGTTGCAGATATTTGAAGGAAATTGGAGTTCGGCGCGGCTCTTCAACAGCCAGTTCGAAAACTATGTCGTGAGAACGAAATGTGAGGAGGGTAATTCGGGTTCCAGGCAATGACTCGATCCCATGAGGACGCATTAACATTCCTAGGTGCATTGCTTAATTGCCTAACCTAAATCAAAAAATGGTCGACAGGACTATTGACCGTTTTTCATTGTCATGTTCTTGTAAAACAACACTCTGAAATGAAGCAACTAACCGTTTATCGCTTTCAACAATCAAGAAAAACAACAAAAAGGTCATTGTTTTTTGTGACCTAATACCGTTTGACCGTTTTACAAAACTGTTAAACGAAAAAAACGGTCGACGGTGCGTTTACTGTTTTTGTTTTTGAGGAAATTCAAAACGGTAAAACGAAATAACGGTATGTCCCGGGATTCCCAACCACTCATTCACAAATCTGCCCTATTGACTGATCATTTGAATAACATTCATGAAAGATTGTCTGGTTTCGGAAAGATGGGAAAAACATGACGGCAGAATTCTGCATTTTTTATCTGATTTGTTTATCTTTGAAAATCAAAGCCAATCCCCTCAAAATTGAAATGTGGACAAATTAAAAAATTATGCAATCATTGTATACATTGTTTTTGAACTGATTGTGCTGTAAACATTTTAATGAAATTGTGGGCACTTGAACACATTGAATGCACACTATTTGTTTTGTGCTCGCTCAAATGTGTACCTCGTACAGGCCGTAGTAGGTATGAGTACAAGATGACTCAAACAATATTACCCTGAAGTCTACTCAAGGATCACTAAAACCTATATGTATCATTGCCCATTTCCCAAAACAACAAAAACGATCATATGATTCAATTTCAATGGAATGAGTTATTATGCAAGCTTTTCGCTGTGTCATGTCGAGAAACAGCCTCTCATCTGCAGTGGAGCCATCGCGATTAGACACGCCACAACATACACACAGAGTGCGGCAGCTGGACGCACACATGTCCTGCGTCAGAAGCCGAGGTGCAGAAAAAAATCACCGATCCAGCTGCACCGTGCACTCATGCTTTTTACGACCATGACATGAGATGTTGGAATGTTGGGTCCCTTGCAATCGTCGGCGAGTGATCTGTGCAACAGGGAGCGCGTGATTCACCCAAACGGCTGGTGCGTTGTGTCACCGTTTATCCCCTGCATTTGCGCACCGCTGTTGATAGCATCCCGGGCTATGAATTTCTTGAGGGGCAAGTGACTTAGCTTCATTGATTGACAGGTGGAAAGTTCTTGGTGGTCATCATCTGAACAGATTGAACACAGGTTGTATGCGTCATGGCGTGACTGGGTCATCATAATAATACGCCGTATGAGTGGAAAGGTTCTCGCTGGTTGTGGAAACAGTTTGTCCAGGACCAGTGTGGGTAGGAAGCCTATTTTGCAGGTCAGCTGAGCCTGTGATGGATACACCGCATGCTCCTCTTTGATCCTGCACTGCGCCAGAGTGACATGGCGCTGTATGCCTGGATCATATAAGCACACATGTTGAATGCATCATGAGAACAGGTTGAGTGTACTTTGAGAGGGGGAAGCTTGTCTGTATAGCTGAGGAGTGCCTTCCGAATACCCACATGGTGAGCATCATACATTGGGATGTAGGGCCTTCCCCTACCCCAGCCCCCCCGCATGCAAATTTAATTTTTGTGTCCCTGTACATGTACGTTCTTGTCAAAACATTTCAATTTCTACAGTGCTCATAATCTGTTGTGACCTTACCCCTCCCAGTAGACTGGGATCACCTGAAGAATCCCCCTAGCTAGCAGACAACATATGGACGAAAGTCAAAACTTTAAATTTTGGAGTCTTCAAACATTCTACCTGCTACTTTCTACAGTCTTTTGCTCACCTCCGTTCTTAATGAATACAGATTCCTGATCTTGTTATTGTTCCAATGTACATATCCCTGAAACAGTTGAGCATTAGTTTTTGCTAATTTCCAGTTTTTGCGTTGAGCAGAGACAAAGTGCTCAGACAAAGTTTGTGTGCTCGTAATAAAAGTGATACTACAAGGAACATGGTGCTTGTTCCCTTGGGCAAGACACTTAACTACAATTGCGTCTCTCTACCCAGGAGTATGAATGGGTACCTGTGAGGGTAGAGGACCGAATGTGCGCTGATATCGGCTGCCGCTTGGTCTCATGGCCTGATGAACGGGGGAATAATTGCTTTGAGATTGTTGATGTGATGGGAATCACTATATCATTACAGACTTTTATTTATTTAATATATGGTAATAATGGAGATAAGGCCAAAAAAAAAAAATATTCGGTCTCTGGTCAGACCAAAGTTCAGGAATTGACGCGGCCACACGGCCTTTTTTTTTTTTTTTTTTTGCTTTTTTTTTTTTTTCTTCAAGCTTGGATTGTACAGACAAGGTGGGTACTATTTTGCTTTTTTGGTGTCCTCATGTACATTGGTGTCCTCCATAATTTGCCTTGGTGCTTTCGATCATTTACCTTGGTGCAATAAATTTCCCATTCCTTGGTGCTCTTTGGTAAAAAAAAATGAGGAGGTGCGGATATAGAGGGCGCTGTTGGAGCTACCGCGGAACAGTTTGGGGAAAAAAAAGATCGACGCGCATGATTAAAATCGACGCGCGCGCTGACCAGAGACCGACTTATTTTTTTTTTGGCCTAAGACCAGCTTTTACTTTTTCAGTGAATAATGTCTGTGTGCTGAACATATTTTTGTGCATAACACTTGACAGCTCCCGATGTTGGACACTGAATTTAAAAAAAAGGCGAAGTTTGTAGTTAAGAGGTTTGGACATCTGCACCGAAAAAGTCAACTTTTGCTCATTCTGTTGAAAAAAAAACACAAAAACTGTGACTATTGTTTCGGAAGGCATTGGAGGCATTGTCTTAGTCATCCAAGGTGTAGGATGTGCTTGACTTAATTGTTAGACAATGAGGGATTAATGCATTACTTCCGAGGAAACTTCATTAGTACGCGTACAGCACAATGCAGGGCCTGACCACGAAGGCTGATTACTTCATGTGTCATAGTCATTCCGGCTTATTGTAATTATTTTTTTTCCATCTGTACCATCCAGAAATTATGTCCTCAGTATATAGACCATTATCATGTTGCGGCTATCTTGATTTTTTTCCCATTCAAAACAACGTAACCAAAACGAGGCTGGAAGGAAAAATAGTCTGGTTCCGTTTTGCACAAAAAACATTTTCATTCAGTACTGTTATTGGCACAGGGAACATGACTGAAATGGTGGCGGCATGATAAAGGTTTATGGAGTTTAATTGTGAGCTTTTAAAAATCTTCTGATTGCAATTCTCTGGTTGCGCCATGGTTGCAATTCTCTGGTTGCACCTTATTTCATCATTACGGGAATTGGACAAAACATAATCTTACCTAATTAGTAATTATTTCATTTAAAGCATCCAGCAGGTGTGTTTCGTTCAATGTCTTATTCAAAGTGGAACACTTTTGAATTGCTAAAAACAAGCAATTTAAAAAAAGAACAAGACATTTTGGGACGAAACCCACAAAACGTCACTGACACAGTACATCTTTAGAAACCAACTTGTTTGAAAACTTCTTCTTCCTGATATAGTTTGCTGTGAATTTTCTTGCAAGCACTCAGGCCCTTTGAAGTGTAATTATGCAGTTTGACACACCGCTAATTACTAATTTCATTAAGTACATGTATGTATTTTTGGTTTGCTGTTGCAGTATTTGCCAGGAATACATTTACTGGGTGACACCCAGTGGTTTTGTCCATTAACCCTTACCCTACTAGACCCTCCAACGCATGCCAATATGTGCCTCAAGAAAATCTCCTATGTTTTTTGCATGGCCCTCCAATATCTGCCATGTCATTTCAAGGGTAACTGGACAGGCACTCCAATACATGCCACAGAGAACAATGAGAGTCCTCTGATAACAAAGTGAGTGCCCCCAGCTGGTCAGTATCAGGCACCCTCCAGGGCCTCCAACTCCTGCCAATTGGAGCCTTCACTGTTAAAACAAACTATCTGCCAATAAACTGCAGCTGGAGGGCATTGGCATAACCAACTGACATGCAGTAAACTACCCTCAGAGAGTAAGGGTTAATTCCTGAATGTTTGATCTTCCGTCCCACCTGGAAAGTTCATTTGCCCCAAAAAAAAAAAAATTGAACCCGTGACAAGGGCATCAAAAGTAATCCTGCATGTCAGGCACAAACTTACAAACGGGCACAGCGCATGATGCACTGAAAACTTTGTTGTTCAAGGTTTGTTTCTGTATGTGACTCCAGACTGTTTGGCTTTTATTCATCAGTTACTGACATGCACAAAGCTCTGACTTGTCAATAGATTTTTATTCAAATTCACTGTTCTCCGATTGTTAACATCGCTGCAAATTGTCTACCTTAAGTTAAATGATCTGTTTTTTAAATCCATTTGCCACCAGGTAAAAGTTGACGAGGATCACACAAGTCAGTTTTATGTCTTCTGTCCCTATCCGTGAGCCCCTGAAGTCGAGATGGCCACTCGTCACATCGTCGTGTGTTGTGGGGTTGTTCTGGTTCTTTGTGCCACCCTGCAAGTGACCAGTGAAGTACTGCAGCAAAGTAGCCGATGCCTACAAAATGTACCAGGTAAGAAATAGCTACGGGTTGTTTTGAAGCCAGACTGGGGGAAAATTTGATTTGAAGAGATAATTGGCTTTATTGGATACTGAGGTTCATGCATGTAACAGTGCCTATTTTCCAATTTTTTTGCAAATGTATCGCAGTTTGGAAAGAAATTCTTCATTTCAAACCTTAAAGGGAATATACAACATTTGCAAACATCGAAAAACAAAACTACCAATTTTTTACAAAATACCTGACTAGGATGTTGGTCAATGACAGTCTAAAGCATCCTGTAAAATTATGGCACCAGGTGTGAAGTCATTTTCAAGAAAAGTGGTGTTTTGTATAAATTTCCGACCACCGTTGGAAAAACGTAACTATTTTTTCAACTACTGCTCCTAATTTACCATTTTTTTCAGTCCAAATTTTGTTTGCTATTGGTAACATGTTCATGAACGGGTGCAGGCCAGCTAGACTGGTTCCATTACCTTACAATTTGCCGGCATCTATAGATTGATCCATTTCATCTTTAGTGGAGTCGGGGAACCAGACTACTTGAACATTTTTGTTTTTCTTGGTTTTTCCAGCATTTTCGAACACAAAACTTCAAACATGTCAGTGTAACAATAGGCCTATTTGATCTGTTATACTAACCTAAAATAGGGGAATTCCACACTAGATAAATTGGGCCAATTAGATAAGTGGATGTTGCATATAGGGTAAAAGATGAGGTACCGGACTACGGGTAGTGATTTCTTAGGTTTTTTCCTATACCTTGCTAAGTTGAAAGTGACTAGGACAAGAAAATACAAGAGATGATATCTTTTTTTATTTGAGAAAATAACAGGTGTTGTACACGTGTACGTTACATTATTATTTATTGGCTTTTATTTGAAAATATAAACCTAAACTCCAAGGCTGAGAAATAACACAGGAAAAGTTATGAAACTAAAATTGTTTGTAAAATTGCTTTCTTAAAAAAAAATAATAATAATTGTTAGTTGAAATGACAAATAAAAGGAAAATGAGGTCATTTCTACATCTCACATATTTGGAGAATACACATTTTTCACAGACACACTGCAAGGAACAATTCAGTTTCTAATACTTAATAGGCACATTCATTTGACATTATCAACCCATTTACATTGCTATCAAGCAAAAATATAACAGTTTTTGCAATGGCTTCAAAGTTATCATGTGATTAGGATTATGTACGAACAGGGACAGATATTTTGTGACAAATGTTGAAGTCTGTTCGTACTGGTATGTGTAAATCCTGATTATACAATATCCAATAATTCTTCACATTGACTCTGAGTTTTCTAGGTTTTGACTGATGACATTCCTCCAGGTTACATCTTTAATCAGACAACATTAGGAGATCATTTACATGTATCTACATTTTTTTATGTCTGCCCTTCGTTACGTACATAACACTTTTTAAAACAATAGGCTCTATCCACTGTATTTTCTAAAATACAAAACGAGTTATTTCCTTTGCAGACCATGAGGATATTTGTTCAAAGCTTGCAATGTTTACAGCAAAAATTGAGAGACCAAGATCCTATTTTTATCATCAAAACTCAAAAGGTCTTCTCAAAGTCACACTTTTGGGCCCATTAGTGTGGAATTGCCCATTTGCTTATTTTCATTTCTAATTTGTTGAGGAATAATAGTTGACATTTGGCAGCTCTAAATCAAACACTACATGTAAGTGCTTATCATAAGTGGCCCCACAAGGGCTGAAGTACCTGACAACAGGTACAGCTAGTGATTAGATAAAATAACCTTTGTGACTTCGAGGAAAGATATCAGAAATGAGCATCATGTGTATCGGAAAGATCAAAACCTGTCTGCAAAGCTGTTGAAATCTACCGATTGCTGTGTAAACATTGACGTTGTTTGTGTGTTTGGACACCCAATTCTGATTTTGATGATGTCCACAAATAAGATTTGGCTTTTGGCTTTTGGTTTTGAATGCTTTCTAATGCTAATGACATCTATTATGATGACCCAAAATGTCTCACTGTTTACGTAGGCTACACACATTTTGATAAGTCTTGGGAGGTCTCTTGTACAAACAAAATGTAGATAAGTGTTGTGGTAGCTGTTAATGACAATCAACAATGTCTAGGAAAAGACATTAAGCAATTGAAAAGCAACTATTGTTCCCATGATTTCAATGTAAGCATTTTAAAAAACTTTTACTGTGAATAAAGTTTCAGTAATTGATTGTTCTTACCCAAATATGCCCGGATTTGTGAAAATCAGGAGTAATTAGACTTGAACTGTGTTGAGTGATTCATTCTTTATATTAAAAAAGTTGACAAGTGTGACTTTTTTAAAATTAAAATATTGCATTCATCATTTGGTCTAAAATGTGTTTACAAATGAAATTTTTTTTTTAAGGTTCTTATCTTTATTTCAAATGAATGCTATACACATTTGTAAATCTAACTAGATTTGTTCTTGTTGTGGCAAAACAAACAGTACCTCCAATGTTTGAACCGGCACATTATTTGCCCCCTTCTTTTGGGCCCCAGGGGCCACATGCAGCAGGGGGTCCCCGGCAGACGTCCATATCTGAATATGTTACGTTACACAATAAATGTTTCTGTGCTCGGATATTGGTACCTTGTTCGTTTGATCAAAATGCTCTGGGCTGCCGTACTAGTAGGGCTTGAAGTTTATTTTCCTAAAAGAAATGGTAAGGCCGCAGGTCTAAAAGCTATCAAATTTCCCAAAATTAAACAGTATACACCTCCATGGCCCATTTTACACCAGCGGATCTAGGAATTTTCCAAAGGGGACAGTTCTCCGTTTAGGGGCGTCAGACCCAAGAGCATGTTGACAGGATTTTTTCCGGGACAGCCTGCCCTCTGCAAAATCGAAGGTTGGGGGGGGGGGGGAGGCTGGGGGGGGGGGGGGGGAGGCTGGGGGGGGGGGGCTCTTGCTACAGGGGATGCTGTTCAAGGCAAACTACATAAGTATCATGGACAGTATCTAACAATAGGTAGCGCTTTTCGACCAGACGGCGTCCGTGCATGTTGAGCGCAGTACCGTACCAACACTCGACCGTTGCACTCACTGCGAACAGTGTTTCTTCTTTTATTGGAGTTGGTCAAAAATGTGTTTTGGATTTTGTTTTATCACAGTCTGTTTGTGTCACTGAAGTCGGCACATTTGGAATGCCACACCTTGGACTTGCAGATAATCCTTCAAGTCTGTCTTACTCTTGACAAATTACCTGCTTCCTAATTTCATTAGGAGGGGGATCAGTGAGATAAGTGGATTGGTGAGTCTCCCTGCTGGCTTTTGTCCTTCTCGCTTTGGTCTGAAGACGGGATGACTGTTGATGTGAAAAGCATAGATCTTGTCCACAATTATCCTTGACAAAGTTTTTTTATTTCTCATTTTAACTGGGTAGCATTCAATAGAATCCACTGGTCTCCCATGGGCCCCTTTAAAGAGGAGACAATGTGAAGAAGTTACAGTTTTAGATGTGGGAGGAAAACCCCAGAAGACCATTTTCAGGAAAACCCACGGAATCAGGTAGGGACTGAAAACCCTGCATCCACGTATTGGCCCAAGCAGGAATCGAACCCGGGTCACAGCGGTACGTGGAAGGCGAGGAAAGTACCGCTACGCCAACCTGACTCCCCTTATGTTGTGACGATCGGATGTATGCACAATGACTCTTAACATGCTTAAAGTCTTATTTGCAATGTAAGTTTGTATACGACTAAGAATACATTTTTTTTGTACATCTTATGTCTTAATAATGTACGTAAATCATTGCTGACGCTTGGCAAACTTTAAAAAGAATTCTAGCAACACAGTTTCTCTTTTTTTATTGTATACCTATTGAGTTATTTTATCAGAGGTTTATTAAAACAATTTGTGCAGACTGAAATATTGAGCCAAATGTATGCATTGGAAATTGTCACATATTCTCACAAAACCCGTGTAATTGGCACACAACATGTCCTTCCAATTCATCGTGGTAACTTACAAAATGTATAGGACTAACATGCAGCGCTCGAGACCCTCAAAATATTTATAGAAAATATATACTGTATCAAATTGAATTTGACAATTGCTGGCTGCCAATCCTAGGCAAAGAATGCCTACGGCCTAGCTTCAGCTGGCACAACCTAGCTCCATGATCAGACAGTGCATAGTGAGTTGCTTCAATCCAAATCGACGCCCTACAGCTGAGTGAAAGCTTCACCTTGGCACATTTGCACTAATTCCTCAGCAATTTTTACCACAGCTCGGCCAACAAAAATAGTCAGCTGCCAACCACTTTTCAAGCAACACTGTTCCGCAGCACACGTGTTTTATAGATACAGATGCAGTAGGTTATTGCCACTTGGACCCCAGCCAAGTTTGTAGCCACTTAGATTTCATGGCCAAATAGTTGGGAAATCCCCACGGAAATGGGTAATTTCTGGCCTGGTTGAGTAACGATTGAGGGTTTAAGCCAGAATATGCGGCTTAGGCCACCGGTACGTGTACAATACGGTGTTCTTAATTCTCCGGTATTGAGTTATTAAAAGGTCTGGTGGTAGAATGGTAATAGCTGAGACTGGAGAAAAACTTCATTTTTTTCAGACACTTTTTCTCTCCCCCTTCTTTTGTTATCACCTCCGCCAAGGAGGCTATGTTTTCATTGGCGTTTTTGTTGGTTGGTTGGTTTGTCCGTTAACAAGATAACTCAAAAAGTTATGGACAGATTTGCATGACATTTTTTTTAGGGGTGGTCCTTGATACAAGTACAAATCGATAAAATTTTGGAATTGATCGGGATCTGGGTCTGGAAATCCAGGATTTTTTTAACGGCTTTTTTCACCATTTATGCGAGTATTTCTTTTGGGTGCTCTGACAATATCCATGGCGGTGAATTGTTTAGCCTTGGCCGATGTTTGCACTCTCTGAGTGCTTTCTACAAATTAATGTATTTATAAACAAATAGTCATGAAAAGAGGATGTTGGTTAATACATGTATAATGAGTATTTGGCTGCACAGTCAAATCATACAAATGTATTGTATGTACCGGTAGGCCTAAAGATTATAAATTATACTGTTTGTGGTCTTCAACATATTCCATTTTGTCTCCTATTCGGTACATGTAACAAAATTTCAACATTTTTGTTTTATTTTAAGTAAATAAAAGGTTTTTTTTTGGTTTTTTGTTGGCATCTGTATCCCTCTGAGAAAGGATTTTATTTCAGGTTGCAAGATCAGAATGATTGTCAGGCCGCAAATGATTTGAAAATGGAAACAAAAAATTAATTTTGACTTTGTGAGCTAATTGTTTTCGTTCAAATGATGTCTTATCCGAAAGTGAAAACAATTTGTACTATTACTAGTAAAATAGTAATTAATTTTAAAAATATATCTGTTTTTTCAGGTTGATTCTTGGTAATAGCATAGGCAGTACATTGTACATACACATCTTTAATTTATTTTACTGTACAAATGTAGTGAAAAATAAACACAAAAAAACTTTAGAAGTGGAACCATCTGGCAACTTTTGTTTGAAACAAGGTGTATGGGATCTTTTATTACCTTAGACAGCTCCACAAATTCCACAAACATAATGCAATCATAATAGACTGCTCATACATGTATGTAAAGATTCAGTACGAATGCACATGTTACACTTGCTGCCTGCGCATACTTAAACAATTGGAGTTGTTTCTGTTCGGAAGAGAAATTTACCCCCAAACGAGGATGAGTCGGCCCGCCAAGATCGTGTTTTCAAAAGGATGTTGGGATTAATAAGGCTCACGCCCCTGCATCTGAATCCACAAACTCCCTCAAGTTTAAACTTGTCATCAGAACCGTACACTCGCTAACGACCCACAGATCCTACAATTACTCATCCATTTGTCATTTGTCACCATTTCCCCTCCCACCTGCAAGAGTTTGTAATTATCTGGTTTCTGGCTATAACCCGCATCCTAATAAGCGCAGCGGGATTTGTTTCCAAACGTGAAGGCGTTCAGCTCCTGGCAAGCCCCACGGAGGATTCATTACAAACTGACCGGACCTCGGCCAATTGGAGCTTAACGGAAGGATAGGCCTGCTCATGTGTTTTGTCGTAGAAAAAAGCTGAAATTTGATCTGTTTAGTGAGACATGAAGTCCCATCAGGCAAATTACTCAGTTTCAGTGGACTGAAAATTAACCATCTTTAAATTTATCCCCCAATCCACTACTGGTTTTTGGGGGTGTGTTTTTGGTACTTGAGGATCCAAGCGTAACATTTGTACATGTTTTTGTACCATGATCCAAGCTGCTCAGATTGATTGGCATCTATAGTTTAACTAAAGATTGATATACATGAATCTGCAATATCCAACATACCAAAAATATCATGGCTTTTCCAACTGACTCTAATACAAATAAAAAAATAAAAAAAATGACACTTGACTTAAGGGCCAGTTCATATAATGTATATTTTCAAGCGAATGTAAATTTATGCGATACGATTTCAATGTCACAAAACATGTGCTGCTAAATGCTCCAGAGTTGAAATGTGTCTAATCTTTGCCAAGTTCGCAATGTAAAAACCTAGCTGCCATGACACTCTGTAAGAGGGCCCCTTAATTGGGCCCTGTGACTTCTGGTCCCTTAATTAAGTATGACTTTCTGGCCCCTTAATTGGGCTAACATTACCCCAACCCCGCAACTTTTTATATTTTTTTCCTTTTTAAGATTTATCTTAGTTTAGGCCCACACCTGCAAGAGTATTGTTAATAATTTATATCAGGGAGACCCCTTCTTGAAAGTGGAGTGAGCCCTGGACATGAGGGTGCAGTGGTTTGGGTGGTGTGGTCCAGCATGCTTTAGTGCTGTACCATCTACCATCAATTCCAACCGCCCTGTCTCTTGTCTCTCTCTTTCAGCTCGCCAACAATCCGAGGATTTTCGAATCCCCTATTTCAAGCAGGCTCTACTAAAACATCCATTTACATTGTAACACAGTCTTCACCTTCTCCCAAGTCGAACTGTGGACCATGCAAGCTTCAATTCACGTCAACTTTTCTGTTGTGTCATAGCCACGTCCGTTACAAATTCTTTGTCGTAAGCTAAATTGCCTGCACAGCTCATTTGATACTGAGTCACAATAGTGTGTGTATTTTTCATACGTTGTTTCTTTCGTTCATGCACACTTATGTCTGTATGTGTTCAATCCGTTTAGATAGCTTTTGGCAGCTGCCCGTCTGCCCGTGATTGAATTTTTCGTCAGAGGGATTAACTTGTTCCTTGTCGCCAGCCTCGCTGAAATGATCGCCAATTTCCAAAGGGCTTTTCGTGGTTTAATTTTTGATGGTTACAAGGGGAGGGGGGTGGCAGAAACAGGGTAATTGGCCCTGGAGGGAAACCGGTGAGGGTGGGAGATGGGGGGATGTGCCCTCAAGGCATACAATCATCACGTTTTTGACAATGGAAAAGGGAAGGGATTTTTTGGCATTTTACCTGTAACTTAAGACGAGAATGGATGTGTGTGTTTTATTGCAGATTATGCACTGTGCTTGGCATTTGCTGCTCAGGTAGTTCACCGAATTTGACTTGATCCGCATTTTAAATTTAGAATTTTATTAAAAACATTTTAAAAGAAAAAAGTTTACTTGGTGTTCATATAAAAATGCACAGCATTCAGCGGCAGATTAGGGGGGGGGGGGGGCGCTGAAGGTGCAGCCTAGGGTGACCGTAAGGTCATGGCCAAATTCTGCTAAATGCACTTCAAAAATCTGTCAGATTTATCAAAAATCTGCCAAATTCCCCCAAATTACTCGAAATACACTAATAACACTTAAAATCACATGCAGATGTTGCAGTTTTGCCTTAATTAAGGTTCAAATTACATTATAAACAATCTATATAGTCACACAAAAATGTTATGACATTGCGTAAATTTCAGGCAAAACACGGTTGCGTTACGACAAAGTCCGTGGTTCCCAGTGAACCTCAGCACCTAGACTAGCCAACCTGCCCCATTATGCAAGGGTTTGTTTGAAAAGATGCAAGCTTTTACACACAAATGTACCATTTTTTTTTCAAATTTGCTATGTTTTTCTGTCAAATAACCCATTTTGCATAATTCTGCCAGAAATCTGCCAGAAAAAATCCATTCTGTCAAATTTTCTGTCAAACTCGTTTTTTAACCAAAAATCTGTCAAAGTTAGCCGAAAATCAGCTAAAATGGTCACCGTGGTGCAGCCCCTCCCCCCTTTATTATCGCTGACTATTTCCCCCAAACTTACAATAATTTTTGTTCAACATCATTGAGAGCCTTGACTGCACCACAAAGCTTTTGTACCTAATATTTTCTAAGGCCCTTGAACATGCATGTACGTGTACCCTGGACCGTAGGAGCTTCCAGCTGTGTGTTCACATTAACCCTCCTGCTATCTGAACAGTCACAGACAGTCAAAAAATCAATCCCCCGCCAAGCCTTTCACACAGGCTAGTCACCAACAGTCAGATCATATTTCATGCAAGCACTGTAAATAGTCAAATTCAGTCCACAGACAAAAACAGGCAAGTGGTAGGCACAGCTGGCTTATCAATCACCTACAGTCAAAACATTCATGAAGCTGAATTCACAGGTAGTCGATCCTGCTTTATGTAGGCTGGGAATTCTTAACTGTTAAAAACAGTCACCTGAATGATTTTGACTGAAAGGTGAACTTGGCACAGAATGTATGTTTGCATAGGAGGGTCATATTAAAGGAAAAATACAACATTTGCAAACATCAAAAAATAAAACTATTAAATCATTTTGAAATACCTTGCTGGACTGTTAGTGAATGACAGTGTAAAGCATCCTGTAAAATCATGGCACCTGGTATACTGTCATTTTCAAGAAAAGTCGTATTTTTGTATCAATTTCCAATGCTGGTTGGCCGACCAACGTTGGAAAAAAACTGGCTTTTTAAAAAAAAATACTGGCCCCTATTGGCCATCGCACTTGTTTGCAATCGATTACACACCTATGAACGGGTACAAGCCAGCTAAACTGATGGTTCCCTGACCTTACAATTCCCAATTGTATGTAAACTGTTCTGTTTCTTCTTAAATGGAGTCAGGGAACCAGACTACAGGAAACTGATTGTTTTTCTTGGTTTTTATAGCATTTTCGAACCCAAAACCTCCAAAAAGTCAGTGTAACTATATTTGCTATATATTTCCAACCCCCCAATTCCATCCATTTCTGAAAATTACAACAAAAGCAAATGATGTTATATTCCCTTTAATCAACTTGGATTTGGCCCTCAAAGGTTGTTTATTTCCCTCTTCTTTTTTAATTCCTGGCATTTTAATTCACATTTACATTTGTAGTAATTGTACTGTACGTTCTCAACTTCGTAAAGACAAATATGAAGGTGGCAACCAGAAGAGCACCTGGCTATTCTCCATGTCTGAGGACTTGGAACAATGGGTTACCTGTGATAACATCAAGTACCCTAGCCCAAGTCCTCAGAAGGTTTTTGTGCAAAAGCCTTATGGGACACGTTAAGAAAAAGTCCAATCAGTAGGAACAAAAGGAAGGAACAATGAGGGTCCTCATAGTATAGTAAAATCTGGCTGTGTGTGCGGATTGGGTGGGGGGGGGGGGGGGAAGGGGGCGGGGGCATTGGCCCCAATGTCATCTTTTTGTCCTTTAGATACTTTATCCACTTTTGGATACCATGACATTGTACAAAAAGGTACACGATGCATTTGTAAACGTATGTACTGTACCCTCCACTTTCAGAAACATTCCACCGTCATTGCCCACAGGCATCGGGCTTTTTACCAGCCATACATTTATTGCCTGGAATACAATGTCTACCCATGTAACAGTAACTCGGTTTAGATTTCTAGGTTAATCGTTCCTAATTGGCAGTTCCTATTATAAATACAAAAGCATGGAGCCCAAATTAAACGTGGCCTCCCCTTCATCGGCTGGGGAGCAGACAAAAAAGAAAAGGCCGGCCTCTCGGAGCAGCGGTGATCTCACCAGAATTGTCCAGGGGGTTTCTTACCCAAGTCCCGGTGTGGGGACGTCACGAGGTGGGGATTAACTTATTTCTCGTCACTCTTACGCTTCGTTTCATTTCTGGTGTTTGGGGGGAGGGTAAAGGGTGGGGGGAACACTGGGTTCTCTGACTGAAAATCAGGCTATGGATTAAGGGAATTAAATAGCACCTAGGGCCATAATTGGACAGGAATATTTACACAATGACTGGTCTTTAGGATCTTTTCCCAGTGGTCCTGTTTCCCGAAGGGTTGAAAATAATTTAGGGTTCCCATGGAGGGACCTCTTGCAAGTAATCATGAGAAGAACATGCAAGGTGCAACTGTGAAAAAATGGCACATGATTTCAAGGGGGCATTAACTGAGCATTGGACTTTTGAATTCAGATGGATTGAGATTATGAGGTCCTGTAATTGTGTACAATTTGCCGTAAACTGTATCCTCCAAGATCCTCAAAAATTGACCTGTAGGTTTTGTTTTTTTTCCAATAAAGTTTTCGTTTGTTTTTGAGGTGCTATTGTATCTTAATTGCTCTTTCTGTTTTTCTTCAATCACTTCAGTTATTGCCTGGTCAGCATTGTTGTATCCATCGCTATTGTCATTTGATACCCGGCAGTTTCGGCTTATCGTGAAATCCAGTATAACAACCACCTCTTTCTAATAAAACTTTCCTGGGATTGAATTTCAAGAACTATCCAGATATAAGTTGGCGACCCGGGGATTGTGAAAGTTGACTTGCAAGTTGGAACTCGGTCTGACAGTCACAGTGGATATAATAATACACAGTTGTGCTCAGCTCTGTTATTGGTAACAATAAGCCCATTTGCAATTCCAACCGCGCATGCGCTTAAGCAACATGATGTGCTTGCCGACCAGTTTCAAGAGATTTAAACAAAAACAATTGCACACAAGTCTACATGTATGGGGGACGTGGTAACCGATTCGGCCTTTTGCAATTTTTCATCTAGTAAAAAAGAAGATGAAAAGTTTTGTTCGCACCAAAGTTACCTATATAATGGCTGCAACAACCGGACATAAAAAAATCTGACAGGCCTGACGGGGGGTCAGGCCTGAAAAAAAAAATCCTGGATCTGCCCTGCATTCTGTAGATGGACACTTGTTTGGAATTTTTAGAACAAGCAACTAAAATACTTAGGACATGCGAGGAATTATCACTGCACTAAAAAAGTTGTTTGAAGGGTCCCGAAAGTGAAGCATGTCAGTGGATGTCAGTGCCTGAAATTGGAAGAATCTGTGGTGTAGGAGTGCACCTGATGGGCTTCGAGTCAATCTCTGTTATGGAAATGACACCAAGATTGATTGATTGATCACCCCCTTCCAACGTACATACTCCTGGTTTTGCTATCGGGCTGTTGCGGGCTGCAAACCCACCCCACCCCTACCTGGCTACCCCTACCCCAACCAATACCCCCACCCACCCCGACCTTACCCCTACACCCGATCCATCCTCAATGCCATCCCCATCCCATCACCCCAACCCCTACCTCACCACCCCCACCCCATACCCCGCCCCATGCACCCCACCTACCCCACCCCTTACTCCCACACCCCTTACTCCCACACCCCTTACCCCATCCACCCCTCACCCCACCCACCCCTTACCCCAACCCCACCCCAACCCAACCCACCCCACCCCACCCCACCCCACCCCTCCCCATCCCCCTCCCCATCCCCCCTCAAACCAACCTACTTAGGTGATACCCCATTGTAATCATCACCAGTCGCAGTGCAACCCCAGGTCCCAGTCGTTGTGAGTCAGCGATTGTAATGGACGGCACATGTTTGGTGACACCCAGCCTGGGACTGGGAGCACTTGTCGTTGGTAAATGGCGACTTCCGGTCCAGAATGGGGTATTTTGATCTCAGGAGATAGTGGCGCGGTAATCTTACCGGTTGTCATATATCCATCATGTTCGTGTGCGCTTACCTGTTTAGACTCAAAGATAATTTTTAAAATGATTTTCGACTCCTCGCAGGAACAGTGGGTGGCTTCCTGTGACCTTACAAAGGCCCTTGTGTGCAGGTCACACCAGGTGTGTGTTCAAATTCTCGTTTGTGCACATGAGTGTATGTGGAAAATGTACAACTATTTTTCTGTCTGAATGTGCACATACATGTAGGTGTAGTGTCTTCGCAGGGGCATTATCTCCTCTATGTTGGCAATGGTATTCCAGTGTACTGTCTGTCTGACTCTTAAATTGAAAGTGAGGGGTACATCTTGTCACAGAGTCTGTGGTCTACAAATGCAGCACTTTTACTACGGTAGCAACCAGAGGTGCTTTCTAAACCCATGACCAAACAGCATACCTCAGGCCAGTTCATACTGCAGGCAAATGCAAACTTGCGAAGCGAATTTGACCCCAGAAAACATCTGATGTGAACTTTGACAGAGTTGCCATGTATTCAAGTTTTGCAAATTTTGCCAAGCGAATACTTAACCGTGACGTTACATATTCGCATTGGCGTTTGCCTTTAGCACAGAGGGTGAACCTATTCTTTACTGGGATCAGGTTCATGGGACTGTTTGATACTGTTACCCTAAAAGTTGTACAAATGTACTTACTGGAGCAGAAATATTATAAACGTATTTCCTGGTCTTGAGAGTTGAGGTGCTAACACTTGTACGAAGGTATTCTGCCTCTGTATTCTGTTTTGACTGAGTAGGTACATTTTAAAAATATTTTCTACATCTACATCTACGCAGGTACTCAGCAAAGTCCACTTCTGGATGTTGACGCTAAGGTGTAGCTTAGGGTGCATGTGAAGCAGGGGGAAGCTTGTGCAGTAGAAAAATTTAAGTGCGAGTAAAGAAAAATCTTGGAGCTACTTGGCAGAGATGTGTGCCCTGAAGACGTCCACTGACGGAACTGTGATGATGTCTGCAGGAAGGGCATTCCAGAGCCGGACTGCTGTAGGCATGAAGGAGAACTTGTAGATGTCCTTGGAGGAATGGGTTGTGAGAAGCTGGTATCTTGCTGGATGGTAGTTTCTAAGTCTGGTATCTGTCATGGAGGTCAGGTACTGATATTTGTTAATTGCTATAAGGTTATGGGATATTTTCTACTAAGCTGAAGTTGTGAACTGCTTGAAATCTGACACTGGGCGGCATTCCACTCACGCAATTGGACCAACTGTTTGCGACTAATGTTGATTAACATTGGCAACAAAGTCGACGGTCTTCCCAAGTCATTTGCTACGTTTTTCCAAAAAGGCCAACACACACAACGAATATGATGATCCTGTCGGTGCTGAAATTGTCTATTTTTCACATCCCCAATAGGTTCATGTTTTTTGGGCAACAATTCACTTCCAGTCACAAGTAATTTTTAAGGAATTTAAAATCTGCTATCCAAACAGTGACACTTGTGGGAATGGCATACAGGGGTCGCCATTTGGACAACAGTTTTTCGATGACACTATCGTTCCCTTTGGGATTGGTACGTTAACAGGGCCAAGCTAACCAACGCAAGCACTTTTACGTGACCCTGGTCTAAGGTGATGGTTGTTGCGGTGGTCACACTAAATCTTGTCAAGAATTGAAGCTACATGAAGTACTTGTAATCGCTGTAGTCAAATTCTGAGTCATTATCGTCGTACAAGTGTTTCTAATTTCATGTTCGCGCACGTATGCATGTATACCCGTGTAACTTTGTGAGTAGTCACTCGTTCACCGCACACACTACGCCGCCATGTTTGTTTGCGTTAAATGCCTCCGTTTGATTTCCAAGATAGCGTCACATAATATAGGTCTAGTGCACCTTTCTGACAGGTGTCGGCATTCTGTACATTAACTGGTATCACCAGGGAAACATTGTGGATACTCATATATACTGTCAAAATTGTACATGAATTACCTGTACCTGTTGATGATTGTGCACTTTTTGCCTCCACCCCTAGACACCCATTCTTTTCATGTAACATTAAACATACAGTGTATTACAAGAGAGCTGTATAGGGGTAAGGGGTAAATTCTTATCTGGGTGAATTGGACAATTTATCAAGATTGGATCGGGCAAGATTTTGCTCACAAGGGAACTCCCGTCACAGGGAACTGTTCTCTCTCCCGCACTCTTTCTCTCCGGCAGTTTGGCAGGCATATTTAGGAAAAAAAGTGTCTCGTCATTGTCAACGCATCACACCCTCAGACCAAATACTGAACCAATTGCGGTTCTCGGGTCCCAAGACGGACTCAGCGGTAGTGGATTGATAGCTTTGGGCGCGTGCAACATGAGATTGCAATTGCAGTCATCTGGGACATTTGTTGACATCTGTGGTCAATTTCAAACATGTGCTTCAGGGGTTTTACATTTATTTTGCTTCAGAAGACAGCATTCTTTTGATATTGCTTTTTTAGCCTTCACTTACATAATTGATCTGAAGGCTCTGTGTACTCTCTCGTTTCTTAATGCTCGTGTCAAGAAAAAAACTCGGACCTGTGTTAAACCTTTTGTGCTATTAAGGCTGGTTGCAATACTTCACGCAAATTTTAGTACGAAGCAAATGTGTTAGGGTAACAGCGAATGTCACAAAAATGAAATTCAATCGTTGACATCGTGATATTCACACTAAATTCTGTGGATGTTGACTCCCTTGATAGTGATTTGGAAAAAAATCTGAGATCCAAGTTGAAAGTTGTGATAAAGAAATTGGGTCAGTAATAATTTATTTGATACAGATTTTCATTAGATTGAAGGTGAGTAAAATTTAATTTTTTTAACTGAAAAAATCATTAAATCGGCAAAAAGCCAGACAAACTTGTCATGGGGTCCTAATGAAAATGTGCACAAAACTAAACCATCCACGGCACATGACTTTTTTTATTTCAACCTTAAGAACGCCAGTTTCAAGTTTTGAGAGTGAATGACAAATACTTCTTGTTAGAAGAGTCGACGCAGAACAAAGTAAAAACATTTCTATGTTTTCCCTGTGAATTTGTATACAGTCATACACATTTGTACGTGTTCAATCCCAAGTTGGAGACCTGTCACGTTTACTCATCCGGCCTAACAGTCAGATAATGTGCTTGGATAATCTCTCGCGAGGATTTTATTGTCCCCGTAAGACAAAGTTTTGGTTTCGAAAGGCCACACTCCCAGACGCACTTTAGGGAACAAATGTTTGATTTGTCATACATGTACATGTACACGTTCATGTACCCACCACAAACCAAACATCTGCAAGTAGACTTTGAGTGGAAAGGGCATTTGTTTGTCATACATTGAGCTGCCAGATGTTGAGGTTTTTACTGGTGCCACTTGTTGGTTTTTTAACACATGCATGGACCAGCTGTCCCCTTTTTTTGCTGATGAGGGCTAAAATCTTGGAAAAGTGCCAGGAGAGCCTGCACGCTGGAAATAGTCAAGCAGCTTGTAAGGATCGACACAGTCTTGATTTCCTTGTCACTACTATTCCAAAAGTGTAAAGTCTTGAATGAAAATTTTCAAATTGTCAGACCACAGTCGGAGAGCTTAAAACTTACTGGTTTTCTTTGTGTATCATTTGTACATAATTTGTGTGCATGTGTATGATTAGGACATAACTGGCTTTGTAGTTTGTACTGTAAATTAAATAAAATTTGTGAGTACCAAGACGTAAGCTTACATGTAACTTTGCATACAAGTTTCAAAAAGACCTTGCTTATTCCAAAGACATTTGTCAAAGACATTGATTGTTGGTCAAAGTGCAAGATTACCTTGAATCATTATACACATTGGCCTGATCAGCACATCTCTCCATTGTCATCCTCCCAAACCCCGTGCCCCCGACGGGTTTCGTCACGCTTTCTTTACAATTGTTTCACCACCATCAGACGCCTCAGGAACTCATCACACTCCTTCCTCAATAAATCAGCGGGGTATTCCCTTAGAGGGGATTAACATGTCACCGAGCCCGTCATCGTTTGAAGGGGGAGGGGGGATGTCTGGGCAGACACTGGGCAAGTTTTTGATTTAGATTATTGACGGATTAGACGTTACCGTGATTGATTGAATGACTGGGAATTGATCAGGTGTAATCAGCGTCGATCTCCTTGCAGGTAGGCTGATGGAGAGTATGGCATTGCAAATTAGACAGGTTTAACAAAATTGTTTCCAGGGTAAAGCTAGATTCAGAGAGTGAAACTGTGGCAGTTGTGAACTTGAGGATTAGTAGTTTAATGTAGATCAAGCTATCGCCTTTGCGAGAGGGGCTGGTCGCCTTTGCCAGAGGGGCTGCACCTTTGCCAGAGGGGCTGGTCGCCTTTGCCAGAGGGGCTGGTCGCCTTTGCCAGAGGGGCTGGTCGCCTTTGCCAGAGGGGCTGGTCGCCTTTGCCAGAGGGGCTGGGAGCCTTTGCCAGAGAGGCTTGGAGCCTTTGTCAGAGGGGCTGGTTGTCTGCCAGAGGGGCTGGGAGCCTTTCCCAGAGGGGCTGGGAGCCTGTGCCAGGGGGGCGAGGTGTCCACCATTTGTCAATTTCAGTTGGTCATTTATATTTGCCAAGAGGGGGAAGGGTTCATGCTCCCGCCCGCTGTACACCCCTTCATGATGATCAGCCCATCGTACCAGTGCAGTATCTTTGGACAACCAAAGGCTACTACTATGGCAGTTGGAATTGTCCTTGGTATAAACAATAATTTATTTAAAAATTGTGTACACACTTTAATTGAAGCTGCACTTACAGTCATGTACATGTGTACAGACTAATTTGTTGACTTAATTGTCCACCGTGACTGAGGAACCATGAATACCCATGAAACAAGCTTTTTTGACCAAAAGAGTTAAAATTACAGGCAATCCTTGTCTTTAAGAACATACAATGTATGCGTCATTCATGTAAATATGATCCTACCTCAGTATTTGCCAAAGGGGCTTGGCTTCGCCGGATAAGTCTGGAGTGATTACCAGTACAGTGCGGCAGAAGCCTTACTCTGTAAAATCTGCCAGGGCTGACCACCGAAGATGTTTTCCCGGAAAGAAAGAAATGTGCTCCACCTCTTCCGTCCCTCACTTCCACGTTTGGTTTCCAGTTTCCATCTTAGACTTACTCCAGACCCCATTAAAAATCAATTTATCCTAATTATCCATCTATTCTCTTGGCACAGTGTAAGCTGTACACAGTCTATGGCTGTACGTACCGGAACGTATTTCAACTCTGGCTAATTTCACCACAAAATTGTTTGTTGTGACACATTTGCTTTGCATTCGCATTCACATAAATTTGCATCTTGGCATTGGCATTTAAATGAAATGCAGAGTTGTCATGACTCGAGTCAATGACTCGACTTGAGTCCGACTCGAGTCACGATTTTGGTGACTCGACTTGACTCGAGTCCCTAAGGGCAAATGACTCGACTCGACTCGAGTCCCTCATCAGAACGACTCAACTCGATGAAGGCTAATGAGACTCAAGTCCCAAAAATAAAAGCAAAACTTTGCGAAAAATATTTGCAATGACTTACGCCGGTGCTGGTTTTTGTTCACGTCACATTAGAATGTTGATAATAATGTATACATTATACATACGTGGTTTGATCAGTGTCCCCATTAGTTGAATGACGATCAGCTGGCACCCCCTTTTTCTTTTCATTAAGAGGCAAATGTGGTGTCGCCACATGTAGTAGCACGAATGTAAAATTTAAAAAGCCAAAAAACGACTTTTTCTCTTGTGTTTATTTATTGTATAGTGCTGAAATATTTGTGACTCGAATTGACTCGAGCTAAATACTTTGACTCGACTCGACTCAACTCGACTACACACTGTGACTCGACTCTACTCGACTCAACTCGACCGTCTTGACCTAATGACTCGACTCGACTCGAGTCACTTCTTCAAAATGACTCGACTCGATTCGAGTCACAAAAATCAGTGACTCGTTACAACTCTGATGAAATGTGAACCTATTGTAATCGATTAATTTCTTGCAGAGGTTTTCCCGAAGCAGCAGTTGTTTGTGGAGGGTAAGGCCCGACCGATTCTCCTGGATGGCCGGCCCGGTGTCAACCCCTCTTCTGACTTCACCAATCACGTCGTTAGGACGCTTGCCATGGAAGTCTTGGGCTATGAGGATGTTAGGATCTTGAGCTCGGACGTTGACTTCCACAACTCCACGGTAGCATTGCAGAGAGTCTCTGGGTGTGCTGATTACAAGTGAGCCCCGTAAATTAACACCTCCATTTAAAACTTGAATTCAAAAGTCACACCGAACAATAATGTTTATTTGAATTAAGCTCAGATTTGAAGACAGGAACAACAGCATGTACAAGCGAAAGTCTGAACTTTCCATCGCAGATGTTGTGAAAATTGGTACCGGTACATAAAGTCTTGCTATCTCAAATCATAAGTCTACATTGTATTTGAGTCAACTCAAGTCATTCTTACAATAATACTCTTTGGTTTCGTGTGACTTTTTAATGCCGGTCTGTTTAACCAGTTCGCATCGGAGGATGTGATGACACGCACTGGCTGTTTTTGTACACAGGCACAGCTGACGGGTTAACGTCGAGATTGCCTAAACTTGCCTCCGGGTGACGTCTAAATGCACTAATCCCTCGTGCCTTTTGTACACACACACACAAAGTCTGTGGAGGCGGATCTTGAATTGGCTGTTGTGCACGGCCTTTTGTTGTACAATTTACGCTCCAGTGCACACCCCAGAGTATTGAAACATAGAGGTTTCGGCAAGAAATATCATACAAATACTGAAATGACGTTTACAAATCAGTTTTTGTTGCATTTGGCTGTATGTCAAAAGTTGGCTGGAAAATCTTGTCTTTTGCGAAAATCGAAATGTTCAGCAAAAATAATCCTGGTGTGAAGTGGTTAAGGACATCAAATACCACTATGTTGTAGTTTGGTTTTTCAGCTAATTGTTGTTTTCTTGCTTTTTGCACATTTTTCACAAATTGGGGATAACAATTAAGTTGCTTGTACATCAATAACAACACATACTGGTCAAAAGGGCAGAAAAGTGCTTTCCCCTCCCCCCCCCCCTTTTCGTTTTAGGTCCTGTGTTTATAATTAAGACTAATTGTATGAAAAGACAAATACAATTGAGGTTTTGTAAAAATGCTGCACAAATGAAGGGTTAGACCACTGCAAATTACTTCATCAGAAACACAACACAAGAAATTGATGGAGGCATTGAGAATCCTTAACTTGTCAGCCATGATACACTTAAACTATCCAGGTTTAGCTGGGTTCTTGGCTAGACGTATTTAATTAGAGCCGGCTTGCCAAGGGACAAGGGTGTAAATTGAGTTGTCAAGTCCAATTTCTGGGCCCTCCGACAACAAGAGTCGGCTGTTGTGTTGGCGGCCAATTACGGGCTGTCACCGTGGGTTTTGAAGACAGTCATCTCGAGACGTGCATCAGCGCTTGACACATGGTTATCATTTTGTGCTTTGTGCCTGCTCGCTGATTAGCATGGATCTCAGTGTCAAATGCAGTGGCGATCAAAGTAGAGGCCTCAGTAGAGGATTTTTCGGGGAAAAAAGGGGGTACATGTACCGGTAATCCAAAAAAATCGGGGTAGAATGTGGAAATTATGAATTTGAACACTATGAACTTGAACGCTAGGTGTCTCTGTGGTTGAATCTTAAAGGGTGGTTTGTCAGTGTTCCATTGCTTCCTTACTTGCACCCCTGCAGTTATGAATGACTGGGCACCATTGATTTCGCAAGAGAAGATAAAAGCAATTGTTTTGGCCAAGTTCCAGGCTAGTTGTGAGCAGTGAGATGAGCAGTGAGTGCATGTGGACTGCATGTAAAAAGGGGAGGCCCAAGCAGACCACAGGGATGCGCAATGCTTGGCTACCTCATGCCACCTTTATGGACTCCCAGCGCAAACAATAGAGGGCGCTGTTGACCACTTTGAGAGCTCAGTGGACGGGATGCACCGTCTATATGTAGTGCGAAGTACGCACAACTAATTTTATTTTGTGCACAGAGCCATAGCGTCTTTGCATGAGCATCAGGCGTCATCAGCAATGTGTTTGAATGTCTCTCCCAGTGGTCTTCCCAAACACTATATCTTTCTTGTAGTTGAGGGGATGCTTGTGCACGGAGCCCATTTAAATTCAGACCATGAGCTTCGTAAAAGGTTTTGTGCTTATTTTTTTAAATTCAATGTTGCTGAGTCACCCATGACTGCTAGGATACAAGTATTGGGTACATATGTATCAACAGAAAGCTGATAAATCTCATAGTTTAACATTGTAACCCACTATTTTGGATAATGTTTTTGATGCACCCTTGTGATCATATGTGATGCGATCACATAGGATTGAGTCGTTTGTCGGGAATTTTCATTTGGAGATACAGTCCAAAATAGGGCCACTTCATCACATCACATCATATCTCTTGGTGTTCCGATTTCCATAATTTTTGAATTAAAGATGGTATCAGCATGCGGTTTTCACAGCAGTAATGCTGAGATTGTGCTCTTTTCAAATCTGTAATAAAAAAAATTGGACCAGGGTCGACAAACGACTCATTTAGCTTGATCCCATCACATATGTTGATCTGTATTCCAAAAATTGGTGGAGGTGGTTGAAGAAATAATTTTCAAAACGTTTTAAAGCAAAGGCCTCCAAGTTCTTGTGAATGTCTGTAAGGAAACAGTTGTAAAAATGATATTAATATGATTTTATCTTCCTTTGCTTCTTATTCTTCTACCCCTTGTCCAGTTGTCGTGCCGTGTTGATGCCCAATGATGCCAGTCATGCTACTATCAACACGGAGGTGTGGCAGAACAACCTTCTAGAGATGTCGCTGTGGTTGGACACTGGTACCATCAAAGGCAACGGCTTCCTAGGCTTTACTGCAAGGTGTGTTTCCTTCTAGTCTTCTATCATGGATCTTTTAAACAGTGAGAGATCTAATATTTTTGCCTGACTGGAAGGGCCCGTCTATCCTCCTCTGACTGACCAATAGAGTGAAAGACTAACTTAAGGCCTACTTACACATACGCGATTTTGTAGCGCGACAATGTCGTAGGATGCTCGTGTGCAAACAAATACGTGACACATGTCGCGTGATTTACAAATAATTTACAGTTTTTTAGGTGCAGGGCCTATATGAAATGTGAATTTGAATTGATCAAACAAGGCAATTGTGGGCTTCTTGCAGTCTTGTCAAGGTATCCATTTCTTATTAAAATCAAATTGCGGAAAAAAGCTGGACAAGAAGTAGGTTTTTCACTAATAAGTGGACACCTTAACTAAGTTAAGTGGACATTGTAACTAATGTTGAACTTAATTTAATTTTCTCCGAAACTGCAGGCAGCTTGAAAATGTCAATAACATTACTTGACAAGAACAGTTAAGTTAGATGCTCCTATTGCCAAATGCATTTGCTATTGTTTTACTTTTTTAATTATCACAGCACAGTTTAATGTTAGTTACAGCGTCCACTTAACGTTATACTGTAGTTACATGTACAGTGTCCACTTATTAGTGAAGCAAATTCTCCTCAAGCTTTTTTCCACAATTTGATTCTCATAAGAAATGGATATGGTACCTTGACAAGACTACAAAAAGCCCACACTTGCCTTGTTGGATACTTGCAGAGGAATGCACTTAAGTGCAAAGTGGACACCATGTACCGGTATAGTTTACAAAAACTGTCTAAAAATACCATTATAATCTGCATTGTAGTGAAAAATATTTGGCCTACAATTATTATCTTTGCAGTGTTGTTTTCCACTCAAAGCGATGTTTTTTCCAACAATTGAAGAGAAAACTAACAGCATGCAGCTTTCATCTTTCTTCAGATCTAATGTCCCACTTTTGGTTGCCAGTATTGTGTCCTTACACAAATAAGGTGTTTTTAACATTTTGCTTGTGAAGTCCAAAACCCAATAATTAAACGTTTAAAATTTTCCCACAAAACAATCTACCAAAAGTTATTGGAAAATCTTGTTTGGAAAAGAGAAATGTGTAGGCAAGCCGATGAGAAAATGCTGTGATGGGTTCCGTCACTGGTGTTCATGAGTAGACTCCACAGTGCCCATTAAAATCCACGTCTTCGGCTCCATTTTGCACTTTGTTTTCATTTTCAAGTCACGATTGCTCAGCCTAGCCGAAATTACCTAAATGTGTGTCCCAATTTTGTGAAGTGTTGGATCAATTTGGGCTGATTTAGGCAGGCGCCTATAGCTGAAAGGCCAATTTACATACATGTACATGAAGAGTTAAAAAAAATTGATTACATGAGCAATCAGCAGGAAATAAGGCGGCAAAACTAATCACTTTATGGCAGCATCAAAATCTGCAGGTGTTTGAGAAACACTTGGCTACTTTCAAAACGGTTACAGCTGACTCTAAGTTTGAAGGAAGTTTGTCATCAACCGAAGATGAATGCATGCGATATTAGGCTGTCAATGATCCGATAAAGGGACATGATGCTTGCCTACAACTGCAGATTAGTCACAAACACTTTCAAAAAATGTTGTAAAAAAAACAGTGTCAACACTGTATCAATATTTTCTGGCAAGTAGGCCGTACATTTTACCCATGTACAGTAGTAGAGCTTTTCAGCACTTTTCAGTAAGGATTCATTAAGACAGCTAGTTTACCTATTCCTATTCATTGAGAGCCCTTCACATGGGTCACTTTTTAAACACCTGATAAAACACCAACTGGTTTTAAAGCTATAGTCCATCATTTGTTATTAGTGCATTTTGTTCGTTTGAAGCAACAAAAGTGTTCAAAATCTAATGAAGGATACCGAACAACTTACTTGATGAAGTTTCAGCTCAGCTTCAGCTTTATATTCCGAGAAAAACAGCATTCTAGGATCTCAATTTCAAATCAAAAGTTGCTAAATCATGTTTCGAATTGTTTTGAATTGCAGCTTTACGCGATGTCGCGCACTGATCTGACGAATTATAGCAACCGCGCGCGCCTGTGCGTCGTTCCAATGCTTGTGCGCGCTGCGCCGAATAACAAAACGAACTACTAATTTAAATTTTCCTACGGTGCTTCTTAAGACGCACCGTTGGAAATGCCTTCTTTCGTTGATTTCTTCAAAATGAGAGCTTGCCAGAAAGGATCATTTCACAGGGAGTTTAGTCCCCTTACTATCTTTCAACCAGTATGTTTTTCAACAATAATTACGCCAGTTACTTTTTTGGATAGCTGCAAATGATGGACTCGGGCTTTAAACACTTTTTTTCCGCTGTGAAATCTGGTCACTTAGGTCCTATACTCTTTTTGGGGTTGAACCCTCACACGGGACCAGTCACTTTCATGAGATCCGTATTTCATAGTCCCAAATTCACCTTATACCGGCACCACTGCGTTCTGTGCAATATCGCGCAGTACGCGCCATGCAGGTACCAATCTCCATATAAGGAGATTGTTACTACTACTCATGCAAGGCACATATCATAAACATAGCTAGTCGGGTGTTTCACAAAACATGAAGTAAAACTGTTGAACAAAATCTTTGAAAATGTTCAGTTTTTGACTTGTTTGGACTTTTTGACCGAAAGGTATTAATGAATGGGAATAAATATGTGCTTGGCCGGTATTAAACAAGTACGTTAAAAACCGGCAAGGGGCCTGGTCGCCGAATGCACATTCCAGGGCCCTAGCTAAACGTACTTGTTTAAAACGGGCAAACACATATTTATTCCCTTATTTACCAAGGTTTCTCCACTTGTGGATCAAGAACCACTTTTTGGGGGTTGGGGGTGGGGGCAGCCAGCGGGCCGTTGCAAACTCAAATGGGGAATATGGACCTATTTGATGCTACAGAAAAGAGATGCTCTTTTCCCCCTTTTTCTTAACTATCTTTTAATATTACACGAATTTGCAGAGGAAAAGGCAATGATTAGCATCGATGTGCAAACAGTCTCCACTCCTCTTGTAGTTTAATGACTTAAAACCAGACAGTCTTTGGGGGCATGCATGGCTGCGGTCTCATTTGAGTATTTTTCATACTGTCATAGCAATTTTCAATGTACATGTACAAATTGTAAGAGGATATTCTTCATGTTCTGTTGTAGATCTGCCATGTGCATGAATTAGACCACCATTTCAATTGGAGGAGATGCATTCCAATGTGTGAACAGGATGGAAATGTAGGAAATGTATATTATCCCTCCGTGATTACAGTGGGGGAAACATCAACCCCATACCCTGTTGCCTATAATTTCCACGTCCTGCGTTCTAAATAAAAAAATCCCTGCCATCACTTTTTGGGTTCCCCCTAGTCTGATGCTGAGCCCAAATGGTTTATATGGTTCAGTGCTCCTCACCAAGTCACATCATGCAGCCCTTGAGAGAATCTCAGCAGTTGCAGGATGACACAGTTCCCTTCTTCATGGCTCATTTGCACGTACATGCACGTGGATCTGCCAATTCCAATAATAATCACAGTTTTTTGCACTGTGTGTAAAGTCCCCATTCCACATGCGTAACTGACAGACTTAGTGGAGCTGTTGGGAAGACAAATTAGAGGAAGTTCTTTAGCTTCCTGGAAATTACCGTTATTCCCACCTTGAGATCCGTGAGGCCCTGCGTTGAGGAAAAAAAAATCCACTCTTAAAAAAATTACCCCAGCAGCAAGTGCTGGGGTAATTTTGATCACAAAATACCGAATGTTATAATAATTTAGTTCAAAATGACTCCACAGCTTAATCTATTTGTATTTGGATGTCGTTTAATTTGTATTATCCCCTTTAGCCACAGTGGCTCCGATTAATAAGCTACTTACATGTACATGTGTCTTTCTTCTTTTTTTTTGGCCGCAATCATCAGTGACTCACATCGACTTGGGTTTTTTGGTCAAACTTGTTATTTTTGGAGAAGTCGACACGGCTTGCTGTCTGTTGCTGTGTGTAGTTAGTAATAAAGAGTCATTTCCACACGGTAATGGAGTTAATGTGAGCTATTGATAAAAAAGTCCCCAAGGCATAGGTGTACATTTGTCCTGATGGAGCTTGTAAACGGGGCATATTTTCTTGTAAAGAAAAGATAAGCAACCGGATCGGATCATCATCATCACAGTGCAATTCTGGCCTGTTTCTTTTTGCCCCTAAAGAAGGCCTTGCGAAGGATAAAATATCAGGAAGATACATTTTCTGACTTGTATATTTCAGGTCAATCCAGTCATTGAGCAGTCTGCAGCAGTTTAGATATAGTTAATTTTCCTGTTTCTTTTTAGTGTAACTTAGGCATAAGTTCTACTTTATCTACTGACACGTACACGAGGCAGAGAAAGCTTTCCACTGTCCCAGGTCTCCACAAAGCATGCATGCATCTTCCCAGTTTGTACCCTCACTGTCCAGGTTTCTTGTTACAGTGTTTTGCCATGTAATTGCTTCTTCTCGGTCTGTTTCCTTTAGGAACCCATTTTAACTTCAAGATTGGCTTTGATGGCTTTGTGGTTATGGATGTATGACATCAAGCTACCCTTTGTGTCAAGGGCATGTTGGCGATATTCAGTTGTCAGTGTTGTAAACGAGTCCAGAAAGAGTCCACACAAGTCAAACAGAAATAAATCAATCCCAAATTAAGTCGCAAGCAATTCAAATGAAGTGTGACAAATGTTGTTCATCTCCCGTATGTTACTCCCATGACCGGAGTTGTGAATAAAATATTGACTTGTGATTTACTTGTGACCTACATGTAGACTTGTGATGGACTCGTCTACTTTGTACAACATTAGTTGGTTTTTGACATAGTCCAACCACAGTGCAGGATGACGGGAATGTTACGGAAGAATTGTCAATCAAAGGCATTGAGGCTTGGTACCAGTATTTCTCTCATCAATATACCAGATTTAAGCATCATAAAGCAGTGCTGAAATTCTTCTCTGATCCCTCCTATATGAAGTTTTTTTCTCTTCTGTTTTTTTTCCCACTGAACTTGGACAGGTACGGCTGGTTCATCTCCCAGACTTTGGTGGCCCAGATGTGGGAGCAGCACCAGCTCATTGCCGATCACTGGAAGAGCCTGCACTCCCCGACGCTAATCCAACAGCTCCTCATCCCGATGTCTGAACTACGAGGGCTTGTTGTCGTCAAACCCTCCACGGTCTCATCTGGGAAGCCACAAGGCAAGGAGACCAGGTATTACTGCGAGAGAGTGGGGTGCGTCCGGGGAATGTACATTCCTTCTGATTGCCAGGGCATGAATGGCACCTCACAGACGGCGGAGTGTGCTACGCTTGTTGCTGGTTATCCAGGTTTGTGGTGTTTTTTTTGTGACGTGCATGTAGTGACAAAAGTTCTGTCCAGAAATGCGACCCAACCCAGCTAAACGGGTCAGAAGTAGCCAGATCTACATTAGAGTTACAAGCTCTTAACCAAATCTTGCACACTCAAAATGTACACTCAAAATGTAAGTTTTCAGTGACTGTCCCATCTTCATTAAGAATATCAAATTCAGTGAAAGGGTGGATCCAAAGAGGTTACAGTCGGGGCGACGGTGGGTGTGCCGGGGGCCAAAAGGCTCTTTTGGGTGAAAAATGGCCTTATTTGAGAAAATTTCGGTCACTGCCAGTGTGGCACCCCTGGACTCGCTACTGTAGTGATACATCAAAACGAAGAGCTGATTTTTCTCTTTTTATTCGTAAGAATTAAGCAGACAAATATCTGTAAGACCTCTTCCATTGAATCTACTCACGTTTCATTTTTGCAATTCCATCCTTATCTTATTCTTAGAGTTTCTTGGAATTTTTTCTTGGAATATTTTTCTGTGTTGTAAAAACAAATGAATGCAATCTCTGTACAACTCAATATTGCAGTGCCAGTGACACTTATTTAGGAATTCATGTTTATACAACAAAAAAAGGGAAACACACGTGTGTGTTTGCCTGATTTACACGGCTGCTCACCACTTAAAACCGGGAAATAAGATAGAGCCTAGTGCATGTTTCAGAAGATAGTCAGGCTATCAGTCCCAACTAAAGAGTCTTGACGCAAAGTCCACTTTTGACAATGAGGTTATATTCTCTGACTTCGAAAGGATTAGCAAACGTCGGTTTGGGAGTAATCTGCCCTTCATAATGATTAAGCATTTTGGAATACACGCGCCTTGGGACGGTGATGGTCCAACCCGATAAGGATTAGGTATCACACTAATTGGCGAGGTCACCGATGGTGTCCACTCGGATCAACAAGAAAACTTGTGATTCTTCCTGTGTTGATGTCCTCGTTGCTATCTTGTTCCCCGAAGAAATCGGCGACGGTGAACTGGTCGCCACGGGTTGCTAGGTCGCATCCCACGGTGCGTAGTGACCGATTTGTGTCACCGTCGGTTTTGGATACTGGCTCTTGAAATTTGGGATAGAGGAGTGTGGTCCGCGTGGGGGATTTGTCGGTCAATTTGTGACCTCTCTGTGATGACTAGTCTGCTTATGATTTACAAACATCAGTCACAAGTACGCTGACGTTCTTAGTTTCATTGATTGTGGTTTCCTTGCCTTTGAAAGGCTTGGTGCTTATTTTAAGTTTATTTGCAAAATTTGTAATACAAATTCTTACACAACTGCACACAACAGAGTTGTTTATGATGAAATCCGAAATCAGTTGTAAAGTGAAGGTCTCTATTTCATGATTTATTAAAAGTAGAAATTGGGATGGGAGTAAGAATCTACTGGTAGTCCATTGTTTATTTCCATTTTGTTGTTGGTCGTTGCTGACTATTCCCACCAGTGAATATGCTTAACAGTTACCACATTCAATCTTTTGGATCATTCTTTTGTCTTCGCAAAGTGTGATTAGGCTTCCCAGATTACCACATATATCTTTTGTTTCTATGTTTGTATAGACACGTCATTTGACATGCTGATTGGTCAGATTGCCAGTCTCCGCCTCCCTGTCATGGTGGCCTGGATCGGTCCGGAGTATGAGTCCTACGTCACCTCCCGTGCCCAGGCCTACCTTCCCACCCTCTTCCTGAGCTGGAGCCCCCACACCCTGACGTCTTCCGGCCTCTTCAACCGCGTCTCCTTCCCCACCTGCATCGAGGGCAGCCACTCCGACTCAAACTCAGGCTGCGATTTCCGCGCCTACCCTGTCAGCAAGCTGTCATGGCTGCCGCTGGCTTACAGCTGCCCCGACTTGGACAGGATGATCACCGAGATGAGCTTCAGCGACTTTGAGATGCTGGCGATCCTTGGGAGGTACTACCGGAATGACGGTGACATGCAGGAGTTTGCCTGCGACTGGCTGAAGAACAACCCCGCTGTTTGGAATGAATGGGTAGCAAGTTAGTACAGTTTTGTAATCTTACTTCAATATACAGCAAGCAGCAAAATGTGTATACAGTCCACGCCTCAACTCTAAACAATTACTTTAACAAAATACAAAGAGAACTTATGAAAGGATATGTTATTCTGTAAAACGTGAGGCCCATTCTCATTTATTTGCTAGAGTGCCGAACGATAGGGCACCTTTTTTTCGCTAACTTATTCATATCTTCTCCCACCCAAATGTGGTGGTTAAATAGCGCCTTTTACCTAAGGTTTCACTTTACAATTATTATCCCTGTTCATCAGGAAAGAGACAATGTTTTTCTGCAGCAGCTTGATATCAGCACAATTCGGTCTCTACCTTCACAGGTACCAATAGATATATACTCCAGGGTGGTGCTCAGTAATTGTAGTAAAGTGTCTTGCCCGAGAGCACAAGCACCATGTTCCCCGCCAGGGTTCTAACCCACGTACCACAGCACATGAATCGAACACCGTAACCATTGGACCACAACGTTTCCAAAATGGAATTGTTCCCTTTACCTGTGTTAAAATTTGATATCACCTGATTTTTAATTAGATTGTCTAGTATATCAGTGCAGTGAAGATGCCAGTGGTATGTCACCGACACCATGGTATAAACACAAGAAGAGAAAAATACTGTTAAAGAAGGACTTGGAATGCACCCTTCTGACGTCAATTTGTTTTTGTTCTTTTGAAGTTTGAAAAAATGTGTCACTTCCTCAACAGACCAGTTAAACCCCAAGAAGAAGATCTATCTCGGTGGTCTGTTTCCGGACCACATACCAGCCTTCAGTGGCATCGGGATCGGAGCCAAGCTAGCCGTTGATGCAGTGAATTCCGACAGTGATGTCTTAACGTCGCACGAGCTTGAGCTGGTAGTGGATGGCTCAGATGGTAGCGACGCTGTGGCGTCATACCTCAGGCTTCAAGACGATAAGACCAAACCAATCACAGGTTAGGAGTGGTGTTTCACATTGGTTTGAATTCAGTGTGCATTTTCACTTCCTTTGTCAGAATGAGAGGGTATTTAGCCTTCAAGGTGAATATCGGAATACTAGACCCCTCTCATAGACACCCATCTTTGTAGGCAAATAACAACGGCGTATTCGACGCCATCAGGTAGGTGTGCGCGCAGTGTGCGAAATTTTCTAAACACCACGCATGTTGATAGAAATTCCTTCAAAATACGGCGCAGCCAATGCACGTCACGGAAATGTGACTCCCAAAGTGCCGATACACGTGACAATCTGTAGGCAGTGATGTCATTTGAGAGATATCTATTACGCCTCTCATGGAGGACATTTTCTCCACCATCTAACCCCCCCCCCCAAAAAAAAGGTACTGTTAGTATTGAAGTACTATCCCAGATTTATAGTTGTCACAAATCCTCCAGTCGCAAACAAGTAAACAAACACCCCAACAACCCCAACAAACCGACACACAAAAACAAGGTTATATTGCTTGTGGCTGGTTATAAGTTTGGTCTTTCTCAGCACATATATTTTGCTTAGCAGTATTTTCTGCCTGTAGCTCCAAGAAGTGGGTCACAGGTTGAGTATACTACTAATCCATCCACTGCAAGTCACAATACACCACACACCACACACCTGTAGCATCTCTGGTGCACTTTCAGGAAATTACACAATCACTCAACATTAACAACCTCCTCCCCCTGAATTAATCCAGGCCGACGCCCTTTTTTTCTATTCCCCGGCTTCAATGCCATTGTCTCAATTGCTACCAAATGTCTTCAGGATTTGCCGAAGAAATCCCAATTTCCTCCCGTTGAACTCGTTTAAGGACAGTCAAGGATGACTGCGTAAGTCAAGACACGTGTCGTGCACCTGTGGAATCCACCCTGTAAGCCTGGCCTACATATGGTGCCCCTGTGATCTTCCTATGACTGTCCTTCTCAATTGTTCTCAATTTTTTTTCTTCATGGCATGTTAATCTATTGTGTCCTGGAAGTGCGCGAGTCCAACCTTGGCTATGAATCACAATAGCAGCGTGATTTTTATGAAGAGCTTCTAAAGCACAAGTCTTTTGTTTGATGCTTGGAGGCACTGATCGTTATGCACATGCAACTACACATAGGTAATGCGTACACAATGATCAGCCGCATAAGGAGTATAATTATTAGGTGTTCAGGGAGCCATCTCTCCGGTCCAAGGTGGATAAGGCCATTTTTGTTTAATTACTTGGATTACGGATCCGCCACCGAAAAAAAAATCGGAAATCACTAACAAATTTAAAAATCCACTTTTGATTACCAAAAAAAAACTAATTGAAAAACTTAATGATTTGCATTCCGAAGAGTAATTACAAGCAAGTGTTCGTGCAATTTTTTTTTTTTTTTTTGGGGGGGGGCTTAATATAATTGTTACTTTTAATTTTTCCGGGCAAATTTTGATAAGTTTTGTGCAGTAAAACTGAGTGACGACATTTCTACCCTGTCCAAATACTGGCCACGCTGTTAAGAGCGCGCTGTAAGGATTTTTTTTTTTTTTTTTCCACTCGCCACCCGACAGGCACCCAAAAACTCCGTAATCCAAGGTTTAAAACAAAAATGCCCTTAAAAAGATATAAAAGCTACCTTCAACTTTGAGTGGGTGGTTTCAAACCTCCAGACACACTCTTAATGTGAGTTTGCCATTTCACCTGTGATTTAAACAGAGCAGAATACATTAATGCTTTATCCTCTCACTGTCACATGACTTTATCTCACAGGTGTGATTGGTCCGATGCAGTCAGAGGACAGTAAAATCGTCGCATCCATTGCAGCCCTCTTCAAGACAGTCTTGATAAGCTACGGTGCCGATTCACCTGTTCTGTCCAATCAGAATCTGTACCCCTACTTCGCCCGTATGATACCCAGTGCAGCAGAAGATGCGTAAGTTATCACCAAAAACAATTCAAAACATTTTAACAGAACCATTTTGCTCAATAAACTCACAAACACCGTCCGTGTTGATAAAGAGAGATATGCATGTGGAGTTGTAGACAGCCTCTCTCCTGGTGACGTTACAGGATTGCACAATTCTGATGAAAATTTTCCGTGTGTACGTACTCCAGCTCGTATGCACCTGAACCAGTGTTGGCGGCCGTCACTGTATTATGGGGAAGTTTTTATTGGTAAGCACATTAGGACTGAGTTATGGGGACTTTCTGCTGTCCCCACAGCGTCTTCGGTCCCCATAGTATCATGGGACAACTCGTGCATAGTCCCCACAATCAACAACTACGGAAGAAGTATGTGTGTGAATGGGATGTGCCCCACTCAAGTAGCTAGCTGTAAGTGATTGGTCAGAAAGTACAATCTGATATTCATGCGCTTATCCCGCAAGCAAATACTAAAGAAATTTACTCATATTTTTTTTAAACTAAGTCATCCAGTGTTGCAATATCAATGTAACGTTGAACAAAGAAAATGACTGGGTGTGGGATATGAACTCGCGATCTCCAGAGAACAGTCTTTACGCTCTGCCAACAGTGTAATTACTCTCAACATGTTCATGAAGGTATGGATCCGTGCACAAGTACCCCTTCAATGGCCAGAAAAGGAGAGTTGGGGGAGACCTAGACTGGTTCCCGGTCCATCAACTGCGGACTTAGAATGTATCCAAAGTTATTGGGGGCGGGAATTAGTCTGGGAGACCATCGCAAGTTAAATTTGAACGCACTTGCGCGCCGATGACGCCTCAGGCTCATGAAAAGATGCTGTGGCTAACAGCTTTGGCACATTCAGGAAGTCGTGCGTACTTTGCACGCGAACCAGTACAGTATGCCCACACTGGCGTACGGAGCCCATAAGGTTCAAATCTCACACTTGTCACTTTTTTTTCCTTCAACATTATAGTGATCAAAAAGTGATCCAAGTCAGTTTCCATTTGTGGTTTGTTGGACGTTCTTGCACTAAATAAACTTGGCATCTTAATTACATTAGGAGCAGATGCCTGTAGGCATTCCATCGTTTCCATGCAGGAAATATCGGCAAAGCCCACGTAACCCCTCCCCCAGGCAGATGTGATGGACGGCTGGATAAGGATAGAGTTTCCCATCGCCATCTGGGCTGATTCACATGTACCTGTTTTAAATTTTACCACTAAAAATAACTCTTGTCTGGACCGACAGTGACCGGTCACCGAGAAGGATTCTCAAAGTTTTCTTCGGACTTTTTTTGAAAGTATTCTTGAAGGATGATTTTGATGACAGCTTGGCTTGTCAGCAGTTCTTTCAGTTTTACTATTTGTGATGTTATCAAACTAAATGAGTCGTTTGTCGACCCTGGTCAATTTTTTTTTTATTACAGATTTGAAAAGAGCACAATCTCAGCATTACTGCTTTGAAAACCGCATGCTGATATACCATCTTTAGTTCAAAAATTATGGAAGTCGGAACACCAAGAGATGTGATGAAGTGGCCCTATTTTGGCCTGAATCTCCAAATGAAAATTCCCGACAATCGCCTCATGTAGCTTGATCGCATCACATTTGTGGTCTCTCAGACGGAACTAAGTATACAATGCTTATGAAACTATGTACTTTTGTGAAGGGGAAAATCAGATATTAAATTTCTTGCTCGTTCATATTTCTATCTTTACTAAACGACAAATAGTTTTGATTCAATTTTTTTAATTTTCTATTGGTTTCCTAACATGACAATATAATGATCATGGAGGGGAGGTTTAAGGTTCAATTTCATGAAATAATTGCAGTGATCGTTAGTTGTTTTCTTTTTTTAGTTAAACAAATTTGGGAAAGTTACAGAAAACTGTAATTCCAGGAACTCTTTGGTAGCATTATCATTTAATGAGATGGCTTTTCAGTTTAAAAACAAAATTGTGGGTTTAAACAATTTTAATAGTTGGAACTGAAAAGTTCAGTTTTTAAAGACTCTTGTTGGCTCTTGTAATCTTGAGGAGTGAAGTGTGTGTATTTTCATTGAACAAAAACTGATCTACTTCAAATAAATTTATTATTGAAATGAATCAGAAAGTGACCCTATAACCAGATTTTAATATTAATATGTACAATTCAATTACTGATATTAGTCATTCAGTTATTATCTTATTACTGTACAATTACTTATTCAATGATTAAATCAATCGCTGGCTGAAGCGGTCGTCAGGTTTTTTTTAGGGGGCCGCTCATCTGCAGTGAGTCTTAAATCCCTATGGGGCTGACCAAATCTAGGTTTATGATGATACCTAAACCGCTGCGGAGGCCGGGGGACAGTTTGGTGGAAATTGCGGTCAGCTTGATGACTGTACATTGATGATGTCATACCTTGTTCCATTTTTATGTGGTCATTTGATAGGTGGTGATGAGCAGGACCCGATTTCTGTAATTTTACAGCACCTCTCTTCCATTTCATGGAGATTGTGGCAACGAAATGTTTTCAAAGTGTAAATATTCTAAAACTTGTGATTCACCAAAAGTAATCTCCATGCTCAAGCTCATGTTTAGGCATGTTAATCTATGTAGTTTAATTTCTCTGCTTCTGGTAATACAGCTTTGCTTGCCTCAGTACGCATTCTCAGAAAGCAGGACGAATTGGAGGCTAGTGTCGTTTTTCCATTGTCAAGGGTATTTTAGTGCCTTTTTTTGTTTTGATGCTAATTCAAATTTCCATATTTATAAGCAAAAGTGTGATGTCATTTCAGGCAGAAAAAGTTGCCAGAATTTTGGATGTTTTTGATGTCGCAAATTTTCTTTTCTTTGAGGATTTGTTGTGTCAGTACATGGCAGTAAGCCAAATGAGCAACCTTTTCTCTCAAAAGTTTTCAATGAGCAATTTTTTGGGTTCACAATTTGAACATAAAACCCCTGAACTGAACAGTGTGTTCCTGAAATGACATCACAGCAACAGCGCCCTCAGTTGTCCGGAAAGGCATGGGAAATTTTAAATGTTTAAACAAGCTTAAGTGCACTTTCAATAAAATTAACCAAAAAGGGATGTCAAATAGTTTTCATACATTTAAGAGGAGTAGAAAAATGCAAAAAATCTGTTCCTCAGTAAAATTAATCTCATGAACCCTTCAAGAAAAATGTTAAAGGAAGAAATGCATGCTTGTATATAAGTATTCATTAACTGTATATAAGTATTCATTAACTACAGCTACTTATTGGGGCATACTATTGCAGGTACAGTAAAACATTGATAGTGATGGTTCGTTTTAGCAATTTTCAGCCGGCAGCATGACACTCAAAGTTGACAAGATGGTGTCCGTGTACTTTGTATATGTACTTTCTCTCATACATGTCTCTCATCAAAATGTTCTTTTAATAAACTCCATTGACTGACTGGAAATGAAAGAAAATTCAAGCCACGTTCCTTATGTGTAGTCATATGACGAGAAATGTCCGACATTGTCTGTACTGCGCATTTGCCTGGAGTTGTCCACCCCTGGCAAAGTGGGTGTGACACACGGGTGTCTGGATCACATCTAAAACTCGTTTGTCACCGTCAGCCTATGTAATCTTGCCCTTTACCGATGTGAGTCGTAACGGCAAGCGACGGCAGTAGGGGGTTACTGAACTCTGCCCCGGCCGATTTTACAGAGCCTTTGTCTAAGTATCTTGGAAGTGTTTCTAGCCACACGTGGTGCGCATTAATCTGCAGCCAACTTTCTCGTGGTCGGCTGAGAGAACTTCCCATGCGTTCTCCGAACACTGTGAATTAAGGAGGGACCGACTTGTGTTTAGTGATGGAACCCCAAACTGCCGTCAGAGAAGACAGCTCACAAAGCGCGATGACTCACACTAACACACTAAACCCTCAAGCGATGATACGAGTTGAACTCCACAGTGGCGTCGCCCGTGCGCGTTACACCAATTTCTTGGACCTGGCCACAGATGTCATGAATTATTGGAAGTCAGCACCAATATAATATTGATCTTGTGAGAGTCAGCAGATGCCAGCTATTAGTGGGAGAGTTCACTGGAACTTGCGAGAGAAAAAGTACAATAGTTATGCCACGTCACATCACCTAATGGTAGCAAACTGTGCAAAAATGTATTGAAATTTGACATTCATGCAAAAAAAAAGGAGGATTTGTCATATATCATGAGAGATGAAATTTATGATTGTGGTGAGTTTTTTTTAACACTTTGGCAATAACAGCTGTGTACTATTGTTGGATTCCATCACGTTGATAAGAACTATTCAGATACCTTTTTGGAATCAAAAATATTGCAGCGACGTAGATTTCGATGTCATCACGACATCTTCATTCAGCGTTGTGACTTAAATCACTCAAGTCATGTGACCACCTTTTGGGCAATCAGAAACCAGCAGGTCATCGTAGATGGCTGGTAGGTCGTATCCGATGTCTCTGTTAAGGGATGGCTTTTGTGTCCTGATTTCGATTGCTTCACGTATTTTCCTCTTCAAGAACTGGTCCTCCCTGGTAATGACTTGGACATTTTCCAAGCTGATGGAGTGTTGGTGATCTTTGATGTGTTCACCGACCGCTGTTAAAGGGGGTAACTTCAGGTTGGAATGGTCTTTGAACCTTGTGCCTAGCGATCTGCTCGTCTCACCCACATATGTTTTAGGGCAATTGGGACATTCTATCCTGTAGATAACACCACATTTGTTTTGATGTGGAATCTTATCTTTGGGGTGAACCAAAAACAATCTGATGGTGTTGATCGGTTTATGGTATGTTCTGACGCCATGGTCTTGGAAAATGTTAGTGAGTTTTTCCGAAAGTCCCTTGATGTACGGTAGGTTAAGGAAACACTGATGTTTCTTCGGTATTTGGAGTTGGTGGTTTGAGTTTTCGGTTTCTTGGGTTTCGGGATCTTGTGCATCCAGTCCTTGTAACCGTTAGCTGTGAGAGCCGATTTGACATGTTTGCATTCTTGGTTCCTGTCCTGGTCTGTAGTCACAATCTTGTCGACCCTGTCCAGCAGTGTCCTCACTACCTACTTTGGCAATAATGACCATTAAATTGACCATATCTGACCATTGCAAAAATACCTTTGAGCATTAAGATTGGTTCAAACTTGAAAACAAATGCAATGTAAATTTGTGATTAACCGCAAGATGCAGGTACATTTAATTTGCTCTGTGAGTTTGCAAAAGTTTAACACTATTCAAATTCCAGTGTATTTCACTGTGTGATACCTTCACATTTTCATCCACCCACAAGTATGAAACGGCCTTACTGCTGTTATGCCAGTTATCGCAGTGTCCTTGAATCATGTCATAATTGCCACAATACTATCTAGCTCCAGTAATATTTTGCTGTGTATGTTTTGTTACGCCAAATTTTCACCAGATTCGCATCCATGTCAAGTATGAAATGGCCTTTCTGCTATAATGTCCGCTATCGTAGCTTTTAGTACACAAGTCATAATTGCCAGAATACTTTGCTGCTGTCGGTACACAGACTCAGGTTTCAGCATGCTGAACCTAAGTTGTACATGGCAGTACTCCATCCACTGATAGTGTTTTCAAATTAAGGAAGTGATTATAGCCACCGAGACCATCCTAGAGGAACAGTGTTGGGGATCGACAGATCAGTCTGTTCGATTCTCTCATTGACCTATCGCCGTTTGCGAGTTACCAACGCCCCTCAGACAACCCTATGGAATATTTGTACACTAAGTTTTGTTTGTCTCAGATTTTGCGCACTCCGCGTCCATTTGTATATCATGTAAATCGACACTATTGCATGAGCTGCGTTGACGCGATTCTACCGCGATAGTTCAATTCTGTAACCAATGTTGGATCCTTTCTCCCCAGCTATGCCTTGGCCAAATTATTCCAACACTACAACTGGAAGCGATACGCCACGTTATCAGACAGCGAAGTCTCCAGCCTGGAAGTGATTATAGCCACCGAGACCATCCTAGAGGAGCAAGGAATCAGTCTGGTCTCCTCGCAAAGTTTCTCCAACCCTTTGCCCCTCAATCCAGCCCTCTTCTTTGAGGACATCAAGAAGCAGCGAACCAGTCTCATCATTGGATTGTTTTCAGACGCGGCGGCCAGAGTGCTGCTGTGTGAAGCATTCAAACAGGTTAGTCAATTTTTGTTTGTTTCTGGAAGCAAGGAATTAAAGCTATAGTCCATCATTTGCAACCATTCGAAAAAGTAACTGGCGTATTATTGTTGAAAAACATACTTGGTTGAAAGATAGTGAGTGGACTAAACTCCCTGTGAAATTAATCTTTCTGGCAAGCTATCATTTTGAAGTAATCAACGAGAAGGCCTTTCCAACAGTGCGTCTTAATTAAAATTAGTAGTTCGTTTTGTTATTCGGCACAGCGCGCGCAAGCATTGGCACGATGCACAGGTGCGTGCGGTTGCTATAATTCGTCGGATCAGTGCGCGACATCGCGTATAGCTGCAATTAAAAACAATTCAAAACATGATTCAGCAACTTTTGATTTGAAATTGAGATCCTAGAATGCTGTTTTTTTTCGGAATATACAGCTGAAGCTGAGCTGAAAGTTCATCAGGTTAGTTGTTCAGTATCCTTCATTAGATTTTGAACACTTTTGTTGCTTCAAACGAACAAAATGCACAAATTACAAATGATGGACTATATATTTAAATCCGTGTAAGCAAAAAATGCTTAAGAAGTTAGGGATAAAATTTATGTCTAGTTGTTGACAATGATTTCTGTTTTTCATCATTCAAATGAAACATTTATTGGACAATGTGAAATGCAGATCACTATGAACCAGAGTTTTGACCAATGTGAAGATGAAATGACAAATATGTGCATCCCCCCCCCCATGAAGTTGCAGTTATTTAGAGTCACAGGGCTTTGGAAACAGTTGCTACTCTTTGGAATATTTTGTCACAAAGTTTAATTCTTTGAACTAGTATTTTTGAAAAAGTCAACCAATCCCTAAAATTTATATAGAAGGTTGCAGCAAATCAGTATGTTCATTTGTACCTCTGGGATCAATTTCATTTACATGTACCTAAGGTCGTTCATTTTCAGTGTTACAAAAAATATCCTTGCCAAAAGCAGCGATACATTTTCATCTTGCAACAACAATGTTTTTCAGGATGTGACGGGATACGATGGGTACCAGTGGTTTCTGCCATCACTCTATCCAGACCACTGGTGGGACACCGACTTTTACAACAGTGATCAGCAGGAATGGCCCGAGTCGGTGCCCTGCAGAACCCACGAGATGGCCCTCGCCGTGGCTGGTTACATGAGTCTGTCGCGAATGCACGTTGCTCGGGGTGGAGAACGCATTATTGGCGGGGATACAGCTGCCCAGTGGCAGGCCAAATACCAGATGATGGTGGATCAGCAGGTATTACTTAATAGTTTCAAAAAAATAAAATTGAAAATGTTTTTATCGCAGTCTCATGTATGCCTACTCGAAATATTTTAAAGCAAATTACAGCACTGTAACATTAGCATTTGGTTGGTTCAGACAGATGTAAATGCAAAATTATGTGCCTTAATAAGGGAATAAATATGTGCTTGGCCATTTTCTTTTACAATTACGGTCAAATCCGGCTTGGGGCCTGGACGTGTATAATGGCCTTAGGCAAGGGACACTATCAACGGCCAGCCCCCAATCCGGTTTTAAACGTATTTGTTTAACACCAGCCAAGCACATATTTATTCTAATTCATAAAATACCTTTGCCAGGGTGAAAAAGTCAAAACAAGTGCAAAATTATAAATTGCCAAATATTTTGTTCAACAAGTTTACTTCATGTTTTTTTTTTAACAATCCTCTAGCTATGTTATGGTATGTGCCTCTTACGAGTAGTTCTAAAAATCTCCTTATATGGAGATTGGTGCGCGTGTGGCGCATACTGCGCGATGTGGCGCAGAACGCGGCAAGGCAGTGCGGTGTGAATTTAGGACTCTATGAAATTGGTAGTATTGCGCATGCCTAAGTGAAGATTGTGAACATTCAACCAACAAAAGGGTAAAAGGGACCCGATTTCATAGGAGTCCAAATTTCATCTGACACCATCAAGGTGTTTATAAAACCAGCCAGCCGGTGTTTTACCAATCGTTTAAAACCACCCATGTGACAGGCTCTCGACCATAAGGAATGGGTAAACTGTCTTAAGTATTAATGAATGTTTGATTAATCCTGGATCCACCGCTGTGTAAAACGAAGTTAAAATTTTTTGTGAATTTCTTTTTAGGGTAAACAGGCTTCAGACTTTGCAGCCTATGCGTATGATGCGGTGTGGGCCTTCGCGTCGGCATATGAGACTCTGCTACAGGAAAGCCCAGGTGCACTCAGTGTGTCCAGACAGAACAGGGACACATCGTAAGTATTGTGACAAATTTACCCTTCTTAAAGCTTGAAATATTCATTGGCTGTTTGCATGTGGGTGTTGTACATGTGATATTTGGCTTTCCCTACTCTGACGTTATGTTATTGCACTGTTTGCTCAGGTCGTTAAAATATCTGCCCTTCGAAATATATATTATATGGAACAGGTAGATAAAAACACCCAAATATTAAAATAAAAATAAAAAATTGAAATATATGTTGTTAGATTTGCTCTTTCATTTATTGTTTTTTCATTGATTTATTTAAATACAGAGAGCTGTCATTTACAGGTGTCATAAAAATGTACAAATATACATATTTAAAATTTCAATTAAAATTAAACAAATATACATTTTTTAATCAACAGGAAAATTAACCATTGCTGATTAAAAAACAAACTAGCAAACAGACGACCCAACAAACAAATAGATAAAACAGACAAAATTAAATTAAACTAAAAATGAATAAAGAGTAAAAGCAGAAGTTAAAAGAAAGTGGGAAAAAAAAGTTGAATTGGTTATTTTGTACATGCAAGTAATGATGGAAATTCATCTGAAATCAATTTTTTTATCTGGCAATTAGTTTTGGAGGCATAAAAATGCTTTCAGCAAACCCTGGGTTTCATAGGTTATTATTGAGTAAACCCATGCACGAACAGTAGTGTCGTGTAACCTACTCATTCAAGAGCATTGCTAATGTTGCTAGCATCGTGACTTTGGGCGTGATCCCTGGCTACATGGCATATGGCTTGGCTGCTGACTAGCGCCCCTTGAACAAAGACACTGACAGAATGGGGAACCGCAAACAAAGCTGGATAGCTCAGTACGGTTGTGCACCGGAACAGCAACCCTGAGTTCGCGTCTAGGTTAAAGCCCGGCTCCAGTCAATTTCTTGTTTCAACTCTCATAAAACTTGTTTGATCTTGCAGATCTTTTATGGTTCATCTTTCTAAAACCCAATTCCACGGCATGACCGGAAAGGTTGTCTTCACTGGCTCGGATCGTCAGGGGCCGGTTCAGATCTCACAACATCTACCCCAGGGGCCAAAGGTCACTGTGGTGAGTATCATGTATAAGGGAAGACCATGGGGGCAGATGTAGGGGTTGATCAAGGTGGCTATAACCACTGCCTTTTGCCACCTGACCAATGTCAGTAACTTATTACACATTACTAGAAAAATGCCAACAATACGCAAAATAACAATTCTTTGTTCCCATACTTATAGCCTCTGCCTATGTGAATACAGGGCCCAATTTCATAACGCTTCTTAACAGTTAGCAGAAAAGTTGTGCTTACCATAGCGGACAATCATGCTGAGCGTAAGCACTATTTAATGGGTGGCGTGCATGTGGTAACGGTTGCGCATGCATAGAGATTTCTATTGTTACGTCACTGATTTATAAGCAATTTATTCCTCTGGGGTTAAGCGTGCTTTTGCTGTGCTTGCTGCTTACAGTCTCTATGAAGTTGACGGAGGCTCTGTTAGCACAACATCGGCTGCAAAGCAGCGCTATGCAATGTGGCCCAGGTCTGAGACTCTTATTTTATTAAGGAAAACGGATAACTTTCTGTTTCTGAAATCATGGTTCCCGTAACCCCACCAATTTTCAGTCAGGATTATAGCTTCTGCATTTTCCCCGCCCTCCTCCCCCACTGCAGAGTAGAACAGGACTGACTTATTGCATCAATTCCGATTTGCGGTACCCCTCCCCCTGGGCCCGTTGACGCATGAGCAAAGAGGATAGAAACATATGGTCTCCATGTCCGGGCAAAAACCCTAGAACACTTTACCCGCAGGTGCAGCTGGTTCCACTTACCGGAGGGTACGGACCCTCGGATAAACATGGAATCAGATGAAATACGGAGGGTCCAGGAAGAACAAACTGTCCCACCTTAGTGTGTGGGGCTTGGGGTCTTTAGGGGGATCGCTGAGTTGTGTTGTGTCATCATGGTTTCCTGAGTTTCAAAGTTTCAGTCAAAGTGATCAGCACTTTTGTTTTTTTGTTTTTTGTTTTCTTTTTCTGGGCCAAAGGTTGTGAACCTTAGAGTGCAAAAGGTATGTTTCTTTTTTTAAGTTAATCCAGAGACGTAGTGAAAATCAACGCTGAAGACTATGAATTCTCCGTTACTCAACGGTCGGATAGAACCCAAGATTCTACAATAAGTCCTGGGCACACCAGTGCGTCCTTGCCCTTTCTCCCCTTCTGAAAATGTGACTCTTTGATCTGGTGTAGAAATCAGTGCTACACACATGTGCCATCAGCTCGAGCAACATCCCGGTACCGCATCAATGTAACTTTATGAGTTCACCACACATTTGCTTACAGTACTGAGGTTTATCCCCCTTTCCAAATCTCACCCTCTCTCTCTTCAATCACTCTGGATTCTGTCCAGGCTGAGTCACTTTTGACGCAAACCACGGGAGGCCCCCTTCGAAGCAGACGCCGCGTCTCCACGCTCCCCACCGTTGAGTGAGCACGGAATACCCTATGATTGACTGCAGCGCGGCACGTAGCTGCCTCGGCCGCGCGCCGCTCATGGAAGTCGTTAGGCGCTTAATAAGTTGCTTGAAAGAACCTGTCATTTTTTTCTCCCCCGCTTCCATCCTGGCCCTTGCTAATGTTCCACAAGTGAGCATCGTTTGCGAAGAGCTTCTTTCGTCACGAATAAAGGAGTAGATTTATTGGGCGTGTCGGGGCTTTTCCCATTGGGTGATTCATTCTGTCCGCAGCCTTTGAGTTGACATAGCTTTCAAAATGAGGTTATGTTCAAGTCAGACATCATAACGGAGCTAAGAATGAGTAACAAGACTTAATCTTGTAGTATGTTGTGGCAAAATATTATAAAGTACCTTGTGGGGTTTTATTTTTTTTGGGGGGGGTGGGGGTGGGGGCGTAAAAGTTTATCCGTGTTGACAAATTATTGGGATGCTGATTTGAACTTAATGTTTGAAACCACAGAAATAATTATTATAATTCTAGAAAACCCAATGTACTTCGTAAATATAATTCGTGCATGCAAAAATAAAAAACGTTAACATTCTCAGTACAGCTCCTCATATAGGAGACGGCTTGGGCGATAATTGGTTGTTGTGTTTAACAAGAATGCTTTATCATTACAATGTCTTGCTTTAAGCAAATGATAGCAATGACTTGACAGGTATTCCAGATTTATTGAACATGTCCTAAAATGGGACATACGAACTAAAATTCTCCTATTTATTGGATTACTTTAACAACTATTAAAAAAAAAACTTAACTTTTAATCACATTACGAGCAGAGACATTTGTGGGGTCATATTGGCGTAACCGACACGGTCGTTGGCCCCCTTCCTCCCCCCTCGAAAAACTGCGTATCCTCATGGGGACTGGTGCTGACAGGGTACCAGGGGACAGGATGCCCGACCAGCCTGCGCCCCGCTGACGGATGTAATTTCTGGTGTTTGGGGCCCCGCTAATTGTTCCGTCTAAACTCGATGTGACATATCAAGGAAATTAGATGATCTTGTATTTGGCTGGCTATGGCGCATATACATCAGTCATCTTTTTTTTCCCCCAAGTTGTTGATATAGGGGAAAGAACACAGGAAGACAAGGTTGAAATATTGTTCATCATGTATCAAGACAGCAGATTCTAAGTCTTTTTCCCCCAAAATGGCTTGGTTTGGATTGTTGGTAATGTGACATTTCCCAGACATGTTACAGATATTTAATAGAAGTAGCTTACTTTGTGCACTTACTGTAGTCTATAATAACAAAATCAGAACTTGATTTAAGTTCAAATTTAGGTTAGTTGTGGGGCAAAAATCCAATTCTGATTAGTTGTGTGAAAAAAAATCAACATTATCAACTTTTAATTGTAGCAAGACTAGCTAGACTTTCCTGGTAACCATGCAGTAACTTAGTCAGTCAGTCAGGGGACAAAATATAACTGGCCCTTCGTGCCAGCAAAAATTGTGGCCATAAAATATTTGGAAAACTGTTTGCTTTCAAGGGTTGAAAACTGCCTTGTCAATTTGTCTGAAAAGAGAGAAGTCTGTAGAGTAACACATTTTTTTCTTGTGTCCTATTTTTGGCAGCCTGTAGGTTTGTACATTCCTTACGTGGCCAACTCCAGCGAATGGACAGGAACGTTACAATGGAACACCAGCGACATCGTTTGGTTGAATGATGGCAAGATTCCAGATGATGGCACTATTGGTAAGAATGTAAAAAAAAATGCTAAAAGCTTGTTTGTTTGAGTTTGTGTGGTAACGAAATGCTGCACAATAACTCTGTGCTTAAAAAGGGGGTTGCTGAAGACGGAATGAGATATGAAAAACATAGCTAGACTTCTAGAGTGAAAAAATTGTGATAACATAAACAATTTGCCTTAAAAACAAACTTCAAGGTGATTACTTACGTTAAAAGTTGAGCTGATAATAAGTGGAGATTCAAATGGCCAATTATGATACAAACAGATTAATTTGTATTGGTTCCTCCTGTTTCTTTCCTTGTAGATGAAGCTGAGTGTGCTGTGGAGAGTTTCCGTGCCTTTCTAGGCGTGGACTGCCAGTCAGCTATGGCCATCCTCAATGCCTTCCTCATTATTGTTGTCTTCATCATCCTCATCATCTTTGTGGTTTTGGTGAAGAAAGCGTAAGTCTACATCCCACAATGCTTGTTCCTTAAGAGAAAAAAATTGGGGCCAAAGGGCGCTACTCAGCGGTGCATTTTGCTTGGGAAATCAAGTGAAATTGAAGCAAAATCTCCTGGGAACCAGTTAAAAACAATTATTTCATAAAGCAAAATTTGTGATGCAATCAAGCTAAATGAGTTGTTTGTCAGAAACTTTCATTTGGAGATACAGACCAAAATAGGACCACTTCATCACATCACTTCATCACATCTCTTGGTGTTCCGACTTCCATAATTTTTTTAACTAAAGATGGTATCAGCATGCGGTTTTCACAGCAGTAATGCTGAGATTGTGCTCTTTTCAAATCTGTAACAAAAAGAAAATTTGACCAGGGTCGACAAACGACTCATTTAGCTTGATTGCATCACATTTAATCTGATCGTCCAGCATCATTGATCATCCAGATTCCCCTGCTCCAGCTAGTTGCATCCTTCACGAGCTTCACTGCTTCAAGTTCCACTACATAATACCCGTTCACCATTGGAATCTCAGTCTCCTGCTGATGTGCAGAGTATACTGTCCGAAACGTTGAGTTTTTTTCTCCCGGTTCTTTTCAGAACCTCACAAACTCACTAAAGAGAATTGTTACGTTGGTGCTACAGTTCATCTTTATCTTTTTGCTATCTTCATTATGCCAACTTTCATATCGTCATGTTTAACCTGTTATTACTTAACCACTTCGCGCCTGGATTATTTTTGCTGAAAATTTAGATTTTCGCAAAAGGCAAAATTTTTCAGCCAACTTCTGATATACTGTACAGGCAAACGCCACAAATACTGATTCGCAAGAGTCATTCCAGCAGTATTTGTACGATATTTCTTGCCGAAACCTCATATGTTTCAATACTCCGGGTTGTGCAGTGGATTGCACAATAGGGCATTTAGATGTCATCCGGTGGCAAGTCGAGGCAATCTTGATGTCTTAACCTGTCAGCCGTGCCTGTGTGTAAAAATAGCAAGTGCATGTTATCGCGTCCTCCGACACGAACTGGTTAACAAAACTTGTTCATGCAAATCTACTTTCTGTGTAGCAGCTGCATGAAATTGTCCATGAAAGACTTGGGTTGTGAGTCTGAGGTTTCCAGAGCCTTTATTCAGTAGACTAGTGTCTTTATGGAGTTTAAAATTTTGACGATTCATGAGTCATAAGACTTAACTGTGAAGTATGGCATTTTCAAGTGAAGACTCGTTTGGAGTTGAAGCCTTTGAAATTAATCCTTCAGAATCTAAATATTGGAATTTACTACTTACACTTGCGTCTTTAGTCATAAGTCTTGCAACATTGGTATCAAGTGTTGAGACGAGGTTTTTGAGACTTCCAATTGAATGCCCTGAGCATTAAGTTTTGTGCATTCAGCCTTCAAGCCGAAGGATCAGGACTTTTTGACCTGTTAAAGACACAGACCTCGCGATCTTTAACTTCATCCGCATGCAATTTCTTTCGTAGGTATGACCGTAAAGTCAAGAAAGCCGAGGAGAGAGTCAAAGACCTGGGCATCATTGCCTTAGGCCAGAGCACCCTACTGTCACTGGACAAGTGGGAGATACTGCGCGAGAACGTCATTCTGAATCGTAAGCTTGGAGAGGGGGCCTTTGGGACGGTTTACGGGGGCGAAGCGATGCTGAATGGGAGCCAGTGGGTCGGAGTGGCGGTCAAGACGTTGAAAGTGGAGTCTACCATTGAAGAAAAGGTGAGTCGTCCTTGTAACATAAATGTGATTACAATTTGTGGCTTTAAAGGCAGTGTTGCGGATAACTTTTCTGTGAATGACTGAGTATTTATGTCATGGGTGTATAATCGAGAGAGTTTAAAAGAATTTGGGGGAATATACTATATAGCAGTTCATGCTTCACATAATGTTAATGCGAGTGAATGTGACATCACAACATGTTCACAGCAAAATGCAGTGAAGTTCAAAATAGGTTCACCTTTTACGAACTTACTTCACGAATACTTACTATGTTACAATGTCCTGTTCGCAATACCTTTTGTGCTGATATATGAAATGACCCCAACAAATTAAATTGATGTTTTTCTTGACAAAGTTGAATGCTTGACAACGTTGCAATCTGGTGTAAGTTCAAATTGAATGAACCATTACAATGAAGCAAACCTATACTATTGGCTACAAGTTACCTGCTAATTTGCATAAAACGATGCCTTCCTTATCTTGCAAGTCAGTTCGTTGTGTGTGCGCAGGTCGTGCATAAAAGGATGTAAATATTTCTCACTCCCCGACCAATTTTTTTAAAGTTTTTTAAAAAGCTTGTGACCTAATTAACTACATACTAGGTATGAAAAAGAGTAGGAACCATCAGAATTTGCCTGTGTTTGTTTTATACAGCTTGATTTCTTGAGCGAGGCAGAAATGATGAAGAGATTTGATCATAAAAACATCGTCCAGCTATTAGGAGTGTGCACTCGCAGGGAGCCCATATACACCATCATGGATTTCATGTTGCATGGTACGTACAGGTTTTCCTTCAAAAAAATAATTCCAGCACTTGGAAGACTGAAGATATCTAAAGAGAGAAGACAATTGAGAAATACAGTGAAACACCGGTATAACGAGCATCGCAGGATCTACAGAAATTGTTCGTAATAGCGATCGTTCAGTATAGCGATTGTAAACTGCCGGTGCTCCGGTACTCACGTTTTAATAAATGGCGCCCTTCAGAACTTCACCCTGCACGCCCTGGTAGTTACTGAAAGACGACTTTGAACACATGCAGACTATTGAATAATGTAATTACACAGTTTTTTTTTAGCTTACTACCTGCAGCAGTGGGTGGCTTTCCCATTCTATTCCTTGGGGAAATGATAGTTACTTGTTGCTCTTCTGTTGGCATTTTTCAACAACAATGTTTGGTACGTTTTGTACAACAATCGAGGACCAAGGACAATGTTCGGTATATAGCGGTGTTCGGTATAACAGTGTTTGGTATAATGTTCCACTATATTCAGTTTTATATACTGAAGGAAATTTCTGGGATGACATTCAAGAGAAAACCCAACCACGGCAATTTCTCTATAAGGTGGAAGGCGAGGAAATTTAAGTATGCCAACATGACCCCCCGTGATTGAACTCGATCAAAACTTCCTTTTACATGGGAAGGAGAAGGGTGTGATCCCCCAAATTGATCATAGGATTGGTTGTTTCAATTGTCAGGTGACTTGAAGACGTTCCTCTTGGCTCGCCGCCATCTTGTCAATCAACCCCACGTCGACGATTCGTCCGTGTCACCTGAGCGGCTGACCTCTATGGTACTGGACGTTGCCATGGGCGTTGGCTACTTGGCTGCTAATAAATATGTCCACAGGTTTGTTTTGTTGATCACTCTATTCGGAGATGAAACTTTTCCGATTTTAATCGGAAATCAGACTTTTTGAATTTTCCAACGAAAGTTCTGATTTTCTTACAATGTGTCCCACAAAATTTGATTTTGTAACGATTTTTTCACAAAATGTCATTTTATTTCAATCATAATTTCTAAGAAATGTCAATGAAAAGTCGATGGAAATGGCACTTTAAAATCATCGCAAACGTAGTTTTAATCTCATTCACCAGTCGTTATTGGAGTGTTTCAACGGTAGAAACACAGGGCATAACACTGATCGGAGCCTTTTCCGGCTGGACAAAAGGTTCAACATTGACAGGTGACATGGAAAAATCACTGTGTTGCACGTGCGTGCATGTATGTACTGTACGCAATGGTACCAGCGCACGTACCGCACCGTACCGTCTGCTAGCACATGGCCGGTCGGGAACGGGTAGCCTTCAACAATCCAGTGGATAAAATCATTATGTTGTGCGATTTTCGGAGGTTTCAGATTTAGTTGCACAAAATGCAGTGCTTTAAAAATCATGATGATTATCTCGAGGATAGCGAAGAGAGCATTACCGAAACATTTTTCAGGCTGGCATTTGTTGGAAGAGAAAGATGATAATGCCTGATTTTTTCCACGTACGAATGCAAGTGGAGTAGTGGAGTTGTGTGGTTGAATCATGGACATGATGGAAGCACCATGAACAATGCCCTAGTCTTTTGGACTTTTTCCTCGACTTTCTCAAGTAAGAAGTGAACTTCTTTGTTGATGACTCCATTACTCTAACCGTAACTCAGGCGTTTTATGCAATGAAAACACTGACCATTTTTTTTTCATCGTAAAATTTTGTTTGAATCGAAAATAAAGCAGGAGTTGGTGTCAGGAAATTGGGCATGAAGTGTATTGTACATGCATGTACATGTGTGTAACTGCAGCGCAGCTCGATTTCGGACACGTATTTTTGTTTGGCCTATTTTCCGATTTTTTTGCCATATGCCAGTTTCATCTCTGTGTATAGTAAGGAGGGTTTTTTTTCTGCCAGCTTTTAGGGAACCGTGGCCAATTCGATGACTTGATACTTGCATAATGACTATTTCTAGTCACTCTGAATAGCAGGCAATCTTTAAAACAAAACCGAAAATAGTCTAGGGGTACGTATTCCTCATAATTATATTCCCTTCCCCTGGATTACTCCCCTCCCCACCACTACTGCTTACCCCCCCCCCCCTATAGCCACCAACCCCCCCCCCAGCCACCAACCCCTCCCCCATAGCAACCAACCCCTCCCCCTCCCCCACAACCCACCACCACCTTACCACCAGGTCATGATTGTCTGTGCAGTATCATAAATTCACGAGATTTTTAAATTGAAATGTTAAAAATTACTGATAAAACTTAAGTTCCAATCTTTCTAAAGTCACCCTGAAAAATGAATTTCGTGAAATTTTCACAATGGTTTGTTTTTTCATGTGCTGTTAATTTTTTTTTTTTAACAGGGACCTTGCGTGTCGTAACTGCCTGGTAGATTGTTCTTACACCGTCAAGATAGCGGACTTTGGCATGACAAGAGCCACTTACGACTCCAACTATTACCGCCTCAACAGAGAAGGTACTATGTTCTGGGGGTCGGAGTGTCAAAGTGTGTTGTTCATTTTGTATTTTGTGTCACAGAAGTAAGGGAAAACAGAATAAGGATTATAGAGCCTGGATCATACTTGACGTGACGTTAAACACAAACACAAACTTATAACAGTTAACAATTGTTGACTGCTGTGATGTGAGATATGACGCTTTTGAAACCATGGATCCGCATGGATCCACCCCGAGGTTAAAAATGGCAGTCACATCACAGCAGTCAACAATTGTTTTGTTATATCGTGCCAATAACTCAAAAAAGATCAATGGTTGTAACTTACTGTGTGAGAAATAAATTGAATCACTGCGATGTACCCTTTGATAACTGAAGGTTTTGATGTCCTGCCGGACGTGAGACTGAGCGTTTGACGTTGCAGTTCTCATTGCGCAAAGCGCGCCAGCAGGTTCCACACGAACATGCAACGTGCTCAATGAAGCAGTGCGATGTCACACTGAGTGTGTGACATGCGTTTTTATAAACCAGACACATGGCCGTTCTAGACCAATGAAATGTGACACACTCCAGAAAAAGGTGATTTTCACGTTATATACACGACTGGAAAGCCCACAATGTAAGCTTTCATTTGGTATATGACACAGCTCTACAGCCCTTCTCGTTGTGGAGATATGACAAATTTGCATATTAATTACTTCCATGGAGTTTAAAAATTACACAACTGAGAAAACAGGCTTTGAAGTAGCTGGCACTGTTGTAGATTTGGGCATGAAAAAGCTCACTTTTAATATCTTAGCAACCAACATGTTCCCGTTTTACTATCACTTTTAAACTTTGGACAGTGATTCTACAATGATTATTTTCAATGATTTTTGGGAAAAGGAGTTTTTTTGAAACCAGATTACTATCTTTTGGCTAATTTGCATATTGATTAAAATTATAGTTTTTGGATGTAAAATTAAGAGAACAATGCACATAAAATGAGGGTATTTTTTACTTAATTCATCGAAATCAACATTTCTGCGAATGAATCCTTAAACTTTAGGTATCAAAGATGTCATTTAAGACAAAAACAGAATTTCGGATTTTGACGTAAAATTTCACCCTCTCAACTTTCAGCAGGTCGTTACACGTAAAGGCACAGCGTGACTTATATCACCTTTTCCTGGAGCGGGTCACAAATGACAGTATCCAAGCACATGATATAACAATTCAAGTCTTCACACTGCAAGCCCCACTAAAATTGCTCTCAATTCAAGTCTGACAAATTTCACCGTGAAGGTTTCTTGACTTGAACTTCCCATTTGCGTGAATAATGATATCCATTAACCTTTAAAACTCTTATTTTGTTTTAATAGCGTTCCTTTGTTCTTGTGGGTTTTGCCCAGGTAAGATGCCCGTTCGGTGGATGGCGCCCGAGAGTGTAAACGAGGGAATCTTCACGACAAAGAGCGATGTCTGGAGCCTGGGCATCGTCATCTATGAAGTGGTCACTTTTGGCGGATTTCCTTACAAGGAGTTCAGCAACGCCGACGTCTTGGACTACATCCGGAATAACAACACCATGAGACCACCGGCCGACTGCAGCCCTCCTCTGTAAGACGAGGCTCAGTTATCCCATAATTTTGTTGATTTGTCATTATAGAATAGGGTTTTCTGTCATAGATTTAGTTTATTTTTTATTTTATCTCTTTCTGGCAATGAAACCAAGGATCCCTCAAAAGTGCTCTAGGCACTGTGGCCGGAAAGCCTGAAGAAACCTGTGGAGAGAAGACAATGAGAAGAAATTACAATTTTTAGAGGTGGGAGGAAAAGCCCAGGGGAACATTCTGAGGAAAACCCACGGAATCAGTTAGGGACTGAAAACCCAATCCACATGTTGGCCCAGGCGGGATTCGAACCTGGGTGACAGCGGTGGAAGGCGAGGAAAGTACCGCTACGCCAACCTGACTCCCCAGATGTGTATACATACTAACCTACAGCTTTATTTAATCTGGCCTGCCAATCTCAATGTCATCTCAAGTTCATCTGTATAATATTCTGTACCACTTTTACATTATCATTCACACCAACATCTTTGATGGAGTGCCTTGAAGGCTAGCTTGGACCAATAAGTGTCATCGGTTGTCGCAGTCAATTTGGACATTTGCGAAACAGCCACACAGTTGTCTATTAGAATACGATTCCTATCCCAATACATCGTCAGTAACCACTTTGTTTTTCCTTTTTCTGCAGAGCGGCTCTGATGCAGCGCTGTTGGTCCATTGAGCCCGAGGAACGACCGACGGCTAATGACATCGTTGAGATTCTCAGTGCCCACCGAGATCTGATCCATCCATCCATCAACGAGCCCATCACAAGCATCCTAGACGAAGACCCAGGCCAGGCGCTGGCCACGCCAAAAGGGACCAGAGGTGACAGCATCCGAAGCGACAGCATTGGAGTGGACTTTGACACACCCAATCTCTCCCGGACGGATCAGGTGGCCAGCCTGGGCCGGAGATTACGTGCCTCGTTTGCCCGCAACCTCTCCTGGAACCGCCGGCGCTCACACACGCTGCACAACATGGAGATGTCTGGTCCGGAGAGACGGCAGATGTCTTGCCCCGGACTTGAGAGCTCCACCCAGGAACTGGTTCCCTCCACCTTGTCGGTGATCACCTGTACCACGAGGAGCTCCTTGACCTCACTTGACCAGTCCATGAGGACCAGCTTCAGAAGTACCTCGGCTCAAAGAGACTCTAGCTCCTCCAGCGGTGTGGACTGCAACATCGCCGACAGCGTTTCTGTCGAGATACCCGGACGGAAATTTTCTCTACGGAGGTCGGCAACCGATTCGGACATTTTGGATCCAACAGACAGTAAGACTTCTAAAAAGAGGGTCCCTTGTAGGCAATCTAGATGCCAAGACTTGATGTTGCCATGCGGCGTTGCCATCCAGATAGGAGACGAGATGCATCTGTTGCCATGTCAACAGAAAGCCCGACAGACTAAAAGGTCACGGAGCAGGTCACTAGGCAACCTGCGATCGCCATGCACTCCAAGAAAGTTGTTCAAGGGAAGCTGTTTGGATTCGGGGGCTGATGTAACTTCATCTGTTTGAAGAACAGATCCCTAATAAGACGTTAATGGAAATGATCTTCAAGTGAAATCCTTATAAGAATCGTTACTCAAAGGTTTAATTGTGCCTTTCAAAAGCGTGACCACTGGACCTGTAAGAACTAGTGAACTACTGTGTATTAAGACTTCTTTTTTTACAGTATCTAGCGGCCTTTGCATAAGCAAGGTACACTGCAGTGTCTTTGATGTAATTCACATTGGTCGTCTTAAATTTAAGTTGTCTAGAATTTAAATAAATGTGTTGTTGAATTGTATTCTCATCTATGCAAAATTCTAACGTCTTCCAGTTTTGTACTTTGATCATCCTACTTGAGAAAGAAATTGATATAAGTAAACGTCTATTGTGCCTTCCAGTCTGACATTTTCTATTTTGCCATTTTTTTGGCAGCAGCATTGGCAAAGGTGTAGAGTGAAATTGAATCTTTAAAGCTTGTATATAAATTGATGAATTTCTGTATAATATTTGAACTTCCGATTTCAGATTCAAAGAAATATCCGCAACAAATATCGGTAATCTTGTAATACAAATTTCAGAAGACGTTATTCAAGTTTGTCCTGTATATACATAATGCGAGCAAAAACAGAGTATATTTTGATGTATAATGAATTAATAATTCCTGTGTGCCAAGTTTAAATGATGAGACTAATTTTAAAGGTCAACGCGTTCTTAAAGATTTCACAGAATAAGCCTTTTCGGAGTTCCAACTGCGCATTCATAACCTGTGACAACGCGCATTGTTTGTCTCAAATGGCCTTTGACAACATCGCGCCACTGACTTTACAAATAGGCCGTTTGTGCATTGTGGGTACTGTCAAAGGGCATTTGAGACAAACAATGTGCGTTGTCACAGGTTACGAATGTGCGCAGTTGGAACTCCGAAAAGGCTTATTGCAAGAGGCTACTTCACATGAACATCCGTACATTAATTTTTTCCATAACTGTACTTGTACTATGGATGTAATGTTGCCTTATTTGTGCTGTGTATTAACCCTAACAATTCGGCATCCCGAGAATCTACTGAGACATTTGGAGGATTTTGTAGGAATGAGGAAGGTACTTTACATGGGGCTTGATCAATGATGCCCCTTGAAACTTGGTAGGTACAAAGAGTGTGTCATTGGGTTCCTGCACAGTGGGGGATTTTGTAGGATTGCAGAAGCTAGAGTCCAGCCACTATTATTTTACGTGGGGCTTGATGATCCTTGAAACTTGGTAAAAACAGTGGAGGATTTTGTAGGATTGAGGAAGATGGAGCCCATGCACTATTACTTTTTCACAAAACTCCATGCCCTTTGAAACTTCAAGCACAAAGAATATCACCCTGTATATGTGGTTGGTTTCCTCCACAGTGAAGATTTTGTTGAGGATTTAGAAAACCATTCTTTAAAAATTGGGGATTCATAATCTCAAATCATTTTCCAATATTACAGTATTATAGCATAAACGGTGCTTGCCAATTGTAAGCTGTTTTGCCATAAAGCATTTACTTTGTATGAAGCTGATCTGCATTTTTCTTGTTTAAAGCATAAACGGTGCTTGCCAATTGTAAGCTGTTTTGTCATAAAGCATTTACTTTGTATGAAGCTGATCTGCATTTTTCTCGTTTATAGCATAAACGGTGCTTGCCAATTGTAAGCTGTTTTGCCATAAAGCATTTACTTTGTATGAAGCTGATCTGCATTTTTCTCGTTTATAGCATAAACGGTGCTTGCCAATTGTAAGCTGTTTTGTCATAAAGCATTTACTTTGTATGAAGCTGATCTGCATTTTTCTCGTTTATAGTATAAACGGTGCTTGCCAATTGTAAGCTGTTTTGCCATAAAGCATTTACTTTGTATGAAGCTGATCTGCATTTTTCTCGTTTATAGCATAAACGGTGCTTGGCAATTGTAAGCTGTTTTGCCATAAAGCATTTACTTTGTATGAAGCTGATCTGCATTTTTCTCTATAGATACGTGGAATGCGGTTTGATGTTGAATTTGTTGGGGTACAAATGTATATTTGTCATGAAAGTAAATTATTTGAAATTTGAAACTATGCAAATTGTATAACAAAATACATATTTAATGTGCAGTGACTTCTAAGATCACAGCCAATGATTGGACGGTTATATTTATATATTCTGGAGAATAGAATTTATAATAAATATATGTATAATTTCGAGAAACAGTATTTTTTTTGTGTTTTGCCGTAAATGCATTGAGTGAATGTCACTGCCACAAATTAAAAACCCCTTCAAATCATAAATTACCAAGTCCCAAAAATATAATTCCATAAAATAGTGAGCAACCAACACAACTTTCTTATTCCTTTTTGGCGCCAGCAACATTTAAGGTTAGCCTTGCATTCCAGCCTGACGGAGGAAATCACCAATCAGCTGGAAATTGAGTCTAATAGGCTGGAGATTGGGACGATTTCTTTTGGCTTCCTTTACAGATGAGCGTGGGCCCTGATAGAACCAAGCGTGGTGTTAACACGTATTAAAGAGGTTGTGGAATGCTCGAAGACATTTCCGTCATTTTTCGGGTATATGTAGCCTAAGGTGTGATGATATAAAAATGACTATTGTGTCTGTCATGAAATGAGTACAAAAGGTACTTTTGAGAGCTGTTTTTCAGGTCCTGTTTCGACCCGAACGTGCAATTTGTGTAAAAGTCGTCGTTGGGGGCAGCAAACAAAACACAGTAAATCGTGACGTAATAAACAGGACTCCCGATGCAGCGTAGTATAAACAAGTCCTGTTTATTACGTCACGATTTTTCTCATTTTATGAAGAACCCGACGACTGTTGATTTCAATTATGCGCTCGCCGACCAACAAATTACTCGATGAATTTCAGTTTTATAAACATATTTAAACGCACATTACAAAAGAATGGGACTTTGTCATTTTGATATGTATGGGTCTACACTACAATAAAAAAATATAACAAACAAAACGACTTTCAGCATTCCACAGCCTCTTTAAAACCCTTAACTCTGCTAAATGCAACAGAATGCACCAGTGGTAAAAAGTTGTTGCATTTAGCAGTCTCCTGATCCGATGCATTCCACCCCTGCATTCCGTTGCATTTAGCAGGGTAGGTACCAGTACTTGGTACCACGGCTGGCATGTATTAGTTCACTGCATTCTGTTGCATTTGGCAGGGTGCCTAGAGAACACCCCGTGGGGGTTAGGGTTAAAGAGGCACCGAACATCGTAGTGTGATATCATTTTTATAGTTGGAAATCTCAGTGCAAAAATTCTGAGTTCTATTATTTAACGAACTTGAAATCACTAGGGTGTTTTTTTTTTATTTAAAGGAACAACATTTGCAGGTAATATCAGGTAATATCCCCCAAAAACTTTCAAAATTATCAGCCAAACTCGGTTCAAAGATTCAACCAAAGACGACAAACATCATATAATAGTAACAAAACTTGCGACGTTTTTCAAAGACGTAAAGATGGGTATTTAAAAATTAATTCAACAAACAGGAAAAAAGTCCAATATATCAAATTTAAAGCTTTCAACAAATGTACACTTGAGGACAGTTTTTAATATACATGTAGTACTTTATATTTCTTTATAAATAACACTGATTTAAAATATCAGTCATTTTTGCTTCCTTTTCCCTGGATACAAAGAGCTTCAATGCATGTCAACACACCATGCAGTCACCCCGTGAAATCATATTACACTCCTACTATATGTATGCTATGATCAATTTCCTAGTTGTTCAACTCTTCATATAAGGAGAGACGACTTCGATCATCAACCTCCTGCTCACTACACTTTGTTGAGCCCAGAACCCATTGTGTCTCTTTTGCTGATAGATCATTCTCTGTATACGGCCCCAGAATCTGGAACAAACTTCCAGAATACATAAGAGATACCACCTCACTGCATACATTCAAGACACTCCTGAAAGCTCACCTGTTTCAGGAGGTGTACCATAGTTTTCCTTCTTTTTGGTGCCCCATCAGCGCCTTAGAGCAAACTTTTTGATTTTGGCGCTTTACAAATTTCTTTTGATTGATTGTGATCCAGTACATGGGACCAAAGTTTTGCACCAATGTAGTACAAGCATGCAGGATCAAGTACTGCCATTTTCAATGTGGGAGGGGCAAGGGAAGAAAATGGGGGCGTGAACCAAATAACACGAAGCTGCTTTATATCATTGCTGCGTTCAAGCTTGTGATCACTCACGTTTTTATCAACATTTTCATGCTGACTAATAAGTCAGCCATTTTGGCCAGGAATGCTTTATCATCCAGGGGCAAGCTTTTGGAGAAACATTAGAAAAACAATGTTTTCCATATCTGCAACTGACCATCATGAAACCATAAGTGACTTGCTCTATAAAGCAGTTAAATATATACTGAACAGGAAGAAGTACAATGTAGTACTGTTACTACCACACAGACAGTACTGACGGCAGCCTCATCAAATAATACTCAGTGGTTTTCCTAGAGTATAGAAAGAATAACTCAAGAGCTACTCCGATTGAAACTGAACCCAAGACTTCCTGTTTAAGTGGGTACATGTCTTTAACCACTTGACCACGGAGTTTGCTGTTGTTGGCTGGTTCGAATCTTGTACGGCAGTAGGAACCGGAGTGCAAGACAGAAGCACGGCTTTTTTCTACGCTCTTACGTCGTCACAGCGTGGCAAGTATCCGAGAGAATGAGATGACAACGACCATGATGGTTTGCCCCCAGCCACACACCATAGCGTAGAGGGGATACATGGGGAACTCAGACGTGATAAACAGACCGGCGATGATTGCACCTGCAGATGGGGACAGGAACATTCAAAGATTTGTCATTATGGCAAATCAAGGCAAAGGAAGTTTGAACAAACTTAGTTCTGAGATTAGACACCTGTAGAAATTGAGACAATTGTAGAAATTTAAAATTAGATTTAAAAAAAATGCATTTGAAGACATTCTCAAAACTTGATAACCATTCAGCAAAAATATCTCAGCCTGGAGTTCAAACATTCAGAAATGCTAGAAAGGCGATTTTTCGTTTTTGGAACCAGACAGATGTTTTGAAAAACCGACTTGTTAAATGCGGGAAGAGTTAAAATACAATGAGCTTTGGTAAAGAAATTGAAAAGCAATGTTTGTTTATTTCATAAGGTATTGCAGAATGACAATCATGTTAGCATGAAATCAAAGTTATTAGCAAAAACTGTGTCCTTCAATTTGTAGATCTGTACTTCCCCATTTTGAAATTTGTCTGTCTGAAGTCACACTTTGCATATCCACCGGACAGGTGGATGGTCACAAGTTGAAACACTGAAAAAAAGTAGTCAACAAGGAAAGGAATCCTCACTTGTTACAATTCCTCCAGTTATGGGCCCCACGAACCCCATCACAAGTATGACCAGGGAATAAAGTCGACCCATCTTGTGTTTGTGGAGGGCCCAGAAGGCGATGACAGCAGCCCCGGAATGAATTAGGAAGGATGAGAAGAGATACCAGAGGAATATCTGATACCACATCTCTGGAGGGTAAAACAACACAAATGTCAAAATCAGAGTAGAAGATTAAAAAGAATGAGTTAAAATATGTCTTATTCTGATATTATAACAAAGTATTTGAACATTAGCCCGACTGCGTCTGGCCGTACAGTACTATCGCAAGCTCTGTAGTACGGCCAGACGCTCAATGCTTCCACACAGACTGAATTTTTTTTCCCGATGATGTAGCGATTTTGCTACAGATTTTGATCGAGATTATCTTCTCGTCCAGGACAGAAATATCCAAAGTTAAGGTTCCTAGTCGTAGAGGAACTCATACCTTTTTGAAAAAACGTTCTTTGGTCCCAATATTTTGATCCATCTGGCCAAAAGACGACTTTAAGTCATCATCTTCCACAAATATCGTCCTGAAAATGTCCTCCATGCGATTTCAAAATGGCGGTTGTTACCGAGCGCGCGCGATGCATCGATTATGATAATGAGTAGACTGGATCACGTTTGTAAATACATGTGCATTTCAAACAATAATAGGGAGTCGGGAACTAGCGCAGCTTTTATGGCGGGTACCAGTTCAAGCTGGTTCCCGATTCCCTTTTACAGTTCGAAATGCACATTTATGTGTTTACAAACGTGACTCATTATCATAATCGATGCATCGCGCGCGCTCGGTAACGGAATCGCACTCGGGATACGGGGACCATCGAATGTACGCTGGGCATGTAGAAGAAATCGCGTCGTTCAAACATTAAACACGATCGGAAATTTAACGTGTTCAAGATCGCGAGGGGAGCTCTCCGATATGAACGGAAAATTTCACTTTTTTTCCGGATCGTAAGTAAACTTCAATACAACCATCTTAATTATCGATGTCTACTTGTACCTCAGGTGGCATATCTAGTAATTTGGAGGCCGTTTTGAAGGTGAAATCTGATGTTTTTTGTTGGAAAATGTTGGTTTTTGGGACAGTGACAGGATGATGTTGTCCAGGTCGCGGTATTAGCTTGGACCCCACTATCGCCAGACCATGTCCAAATGTTAAAAAAGGCGATAAGTTGGGTCCAAGTTACTCGGACTAGGGCTGGAGCTAGTTTTTCTCGTAACACCCAATGACTGTTTCATGCACAATCGGTTGCGGTTCCAGTACCAAAGCTGTGATGCGAGTGGTAAACCTCATATTAGTGCATGAAACAGTCATTGGGTGTTACGCTTCCGCGTGACGTCATGCGCCAACAGCCAGCGCAGCCGGCAAAAACGAGTAGTTGACAGCGCTCTGTGCCTGATAATCGACCGCCATTCATTGTACACAATTTTTTTTTGTGCACAAACCAATTGCGGTCCTGGCCATGCCAGCAAGTTAGCGGTTATTCCTCCTGTTTTCACTGCAATTGTAGGCTGAATCTTCATCGTGGATCGTTTTTTACTTCAAGGACCTGTGTAATGGTTATTCCAGGCAAGTTTGGGGTGAGTTGCAGTTGCAATTAGTGTGTAACGGGGACAAAATTGAACATTTTCCAAAAATGTTTGCCTAGGCTATACTACAAGTTACGAGAAAAACTCGCTCCAGCCCTAGATGACAACCCAATGATAAAACTCAGGGCTGGGTAACTCCAGCTAAATAATCACAGCATTCACTGTCAGTGTCAGGATTTTATCCCGAGTTTTATGACAAGAACTAAGACTCTGTTAACCTACCAATCCAGCTTACGATTTCTTCGTTCGTGTCCAGGCTGATCACCCGACTAAAGCTTGGGAAATTCCCCATTTTCTCTTCCACTGCACCATGGACTGAGCAATTCGTAGTCGTAGCACTCGTACTTAGTCGTAGTCGTACACAAACGTATCGATACGACAACGCCCCAGCGTTTACGGCTGTACAGAGCTTTCAGGGGTCCTCTAAATTTGACCCACTGGAAGTTGCCATGAAATACAAAGAATTAACAGTTTTCATGATCCAAAAAATAAAAATTACTATTATAAAATGAGTAATTCTATGGACATTCGATACCGTGCCGTACGCACAACAGTTCCATTTTGTTTACCGTTTGTCTGTAGCGTTATAGTCTGGCTCTCTTATTCTTTATCGTCCGACAGTTACAGTGGACGTCTGGGATCTGAGCACTGTAAAAAAAAAAAATTATTTGGTCTCAACTGAACTACAGAGGGCGCTATTCATGTCGCGCGGAGAACCATTTCATTTTCATCATCATGAATGTTCAGAGGACAAAATACTCGCAGATCACACATCCAACCATATAGAGCAAAGAAACACATGTTTCAAAGACATAAAATACCCGGAACCCTCCCAGGTGGTCATGACACACATTAAACTCAAGCTTGATTTACCCTTGTTCACTTTCTGGTAATTGGTTCCTTTGGGACGTGGTGGTGGGGGGGGGGGGGGTTGAGCATCAACCTTTAGATTATTTTTCTCTCTAAAGTTACCCTGAAAGAAAAAAATAATCCATCCATCTACTCCATGGCAAAAGAAGGAGCGACTGTTAGGTCCATTTTTCTCCTAATTTCTGAAAAATGCAAGCTGAAAGTCTCAGTCCTGAATTGGGGGGAGGGGGTGGGGGGGGGGGGTGTAAATTTCCAATGATATTCAAAACCTTTCATCTATTTTCCTCATGGTTTGCAGTCTACACTATCTTATAGCAAATATTTAAGTATCTTATAGCAAAGATTTAAGCAAATCAACACAATAACAAAAAAGAACTGAGAATGAAACATTCATTACTCTCATAAACTTTTTAATCATAACATTTGTGCGTTTCGAAGTCAACCACCAAGAACTCTTGTAATTCCAATATTTCTTATACACGTGTGTATTTACAATTGTGCACATAACTTTGTGCGACTGTGACACACACAGTGTAGTATTACATATGAAAACCACGCTCTAAGCAATTCTAAGTCCACAGTCTCATTGACATCCTCGGCATGTGCCGACCTCAAACTTCAAAGAGGTCTGCTATTGGAATACAAAAATGTTTACACTGCTTGCAGGGCGTCTTGCAAAATGAAATTTCACACAGATTATACAGTTTTCCCTCGAAAGAGAAAGCACACTCAAATTAACCCAAGGTGTCATTATCCATGACACCTTTTTTCTTTCAAGTTGCAGTGAGCCTAGCTGGTAACATTTTTTAAAGTACATGTATCTATTTTAGTTTGTGGACTTTTCTTCAGCTGTAAAATCTTACAGTATTATTGCAAGTTCTTTTGCATTGTATATGGCAGGCCATGCATAATAAACAACAGCAAGGCAAAATATACCTATATGCCAGGAAAACTGTACAGAAATTACACATACATTTCGCCTGCCACGTTGTGGTAGGTATCAACAGAGGAGTAACCTAAAGCCAAATAATATGGTGTCAATTACAAATATGGGTCAATTTCTAGTAGGGCGCTATTTGGATTGGATACATTATTTTGTATCGACCCAAATTTACCCACAAAAGATAGCGCCCTCCTTCTGTGTGTACCATATCTCAAATAGGCTAATGGAGCTGGTATAAAACAAGCGTGAAGAGCCCCTGATCAGAACAGAAATACATGCTTAGTAAAAAAACAGGTTACCAACCAAAATAACACAGGTTCATATTGCTTATGGCTGGTACTCAGCTGAGCAATATTTGCAAAGCATTATTCTTTCTGCTTAACAGCAAAGAGAAATGCACTTTTGTGCCTACAGAAAACTACAGATGTGCCAACATGTGTGGCTGTCTAGAAATCATTGTATTAACTTGATTGTGTTGCAAATTTAAAGCCTTTTTTTTTATTGTTTTGGACAAATCCTGAACGAATTCTATGATAATACTAAAGTGGGAAATTTCTTGGCATTTTCTTGACCTATTTATTAGACCTAAGAGAAGTTTGCTTCCATACTTCCTTTATTTGGGACTTCCTCGACAAGACGTGTATAAAGAAAGTTACAGATTCATATTGTTCTAATCACCAAACTTTTTCCCCCTTCAGTTGTTACTTGGTTACTTTAGGTAAGCAATTTAGTTAACAATCTCAAATAATATGCTATATTGCACTGCAGACCAAGTTACAATGCTAAACATGGACGGGACCACCATTACCAAAATAAAAAGTTATGGGTTAAAAGAATACCCTTAAACAGTTAGCTACATGTACTGGTAAAAAAAAGTCTAGCTTTGTTTTTGCAAAAAAAATGGAAGGGAATCTGCTTATGCTGGAGCTTTAGCCTACTCCTGACTGTAAATTTATCTCTCATTTTTCCCCCTCCAAAAAAAAGTTGTATCGTTAGCTACACACAAGCCAAACATCATTCAGCCATGAATAGTTTTTCAATTTAGTCAGTGCAATGCATTATGGGCAATAATCGAATCAGATGCCTGATGCCAATGACCACTTTCCCAGTGATCTTTGTAGTTCCTTGAATTGTGATGCGGGAATCAGCCTTGCTTTGAAACAGGGACCCTGGAGTACCGTCCTCTGCTTCTGTTGATGCTACCTCTGTCCTGCATTTTCTCCTTCAATCACCAGAGACGGATCCTTGTAAAGTTGACTGAGAACAACCTGAGAAAGAACACAATTTTGTCATACAGTTTAACCAATTAGCACATACTTAATTGTATCACAGTGTATTCATTCCCTGAATTCCCATCCAGTGCGTGAAATTAGACAAAAAAAGTGGTCAGACAAAATGTCCGAGCACAATCAAAAGTGTTCTGCCATTGTCAAGTTTTGATCTGCCATTTAGCGTTCCAAATGTGATTCACCCGCTCGTTTCTGTAGTAAGCCACGTTGTGAGAATTTAGTAACAATCACGCACTTAAAGCATACCGCGCAACACAACGTACTTTGATCTTGCTAAATTCTCATTACATGTATGCGCGTCAATGTCCTTATAATACTCTATATTTCGACTCGTCACTATACAGACTCGATTCAAGTCTGCAGAACACATAACTTAAACTGGGTGAAATTGCAGTTCTGAATGTCCAAAGAGGCTCGATCGAATCATTATAGCAAGGAATAGAGGTTGAATCAGGTCCAATTTAACACTTTTGCCCAATAGAAATTAACTGGGAATTCCACAAACGGCCACTGCTCATTTCCATAAAATGTCTTGAAAAGTACAAAAAGTTGTATTAACTGATTTGTAGAAGAAACACGAAGACTGCTGATCGAAACACAATTTATCGACTTGATTTCACGTCTATTTTTTGGCAAACGGCACGTACGTACGAATGCCAATCTATCGCTGTGCACGCCGTGCTGTACTAGACTGTGTAATGATTGGGGTGTAAACGCGTTGCATCTATTGCGTGAATATAAGACAACACGTACATGTAGTTAGCAGCCGCTCAGCGTACGGTAAGTATTACAGACCGGATCATCGGAAATAAACAACAAAATACTTTTGAGTGCAAGCGTTTATTTCATACTTCTGAAAAAGACAACTCCACAAAGAATACATAAATCGCTCGGACATTTTGTCCGAGCACATCTGCATTTGGTCGGACAAACCATGAAAGTGGTCGGAGAATGTCCGATGTCCAACTGTAATTTCACGCACTGCCATCAATTAAAAAAAAGTGCTCGGGTGGTACAGAGAATAATGCAGGGTGGTTTGGGGGCGGTTTGCAATACAAAAATGGCATATGTCAACAACTAGACCCGTGAACGTGGCGTTGTATACAACACCACGCGCTTCCCTCGGGTAAATACAAGCGAAAGCATTCTATCTTTTGATCCGCTACATATAACCATGTATAATTTTGCCCATAGGTAAATCACTTACTTCTTGGGCTTCCTGTGAATTTACGTGAGTGTTGGATCTGTCATTGTCAAGAAATTTGATGTAAAGTACGGCACAACTTTGTCACAACGAATGTTTTCAAAATGATCAGAAAATCAAAGACAGGCATGAGACTCTGGTACCCCGAGTTCCGCATGCGCAAAACGGTAGGAGTATCACCAGTGCTAGTCCGAGTAACTTGGACCCAACTTATCGCCTTTTTTAACATTTGGACATGGTCTGGCGATAGTAAGGTCCAAGCTAATACCGAGACCTAGACAACACAGTCCCAAAAACCAACATTTTCCAACAAAAAACATCAGATTTCACCTTCAAAACGGCCTCCAAATTACTAGATATGTCACCTGAGGTACAAGTAGACATAGATGATTAAGATGGTTGTACTTAAGTTTACTTACGATCCGGAAAAAAAGTGAAATTTTCCGTTCAATTCTGAAGACCCCCTCTGCCTAGGTTGTCGTTGTTGTGCTCACGTTCAAAACTGCATGATAATGGCGTCTGACCTCGACCTCATGCAAATGTCTGGACGGCGCGCTTGCGCATAATGCACTGCATGCACGGCAGATTCCCCTGCGCCGCGCCGACGACTGTTTCCTGATGTAGAGCGCCAGCCATGCGCCTGGCTAGCCAGCGCGACTCCTAGGCGTACCGCGAACTTACACAGCACTGTACATCAGGAAACAGTCGTCGGCGCGGCGCAGGGGAATCTGCCGTGCATGCAGTGCATTATGCGCAAGCGCGCCGTCACGAAATTTGCATGAGGTCGAGGTCAGATGCCATTATCATGCAATTTTGAACGTGAGCACAACAACGACAACCTAGGCAGAGGGGGTCTTCAGAATTGAACGGAAAATTTCACTTTTTTCCGGATCGTAAGTAAACTTCAGTACAACCATCTTAATTATCGATGTCTACTTGTACCTCAGGTGGCATATCTAGTAATTTGGAGGCCGTTTTGAAGGTGAAATCTGATTTTTTTTGTTGGAAAATGTTGGTTTTTGGGACTGTGTTGTCTAGGTCTCGGTATTAGCTTGGACCTAGCTCTACTGAGTGGAGCGTTGAATTACGGGTACCCCTCCATACAAACGCTCCACCGATTTGCCATACTTTGGTAGCACCATACACGGTTGTCATGACGGTATGCATTTTGTGCATGCCCTCGCGAGGACAAGGCCCAAAAAAACTGATAAAGAAAATACAAATGAGGAAGACAGTAACCCTGGATAGATCCACACATTCATGACATTCCATATGACCCCTCAAATTGTTTCAAACAACCGGTAATTTTGAAAAAAGAACAAAATAGTCTGAACTTACCGCTCACAATTAAATGTGTCTGCCGAGTTGCACAGTCTATTTCACTGACATGACTGATGCATAATTCATTGCGCGCGTGTGTGACGTCACTATTGAAGAAAAACAAGTCGCGCTTAATCAATGACTGTTTCATGTACTGATATGTGCCCCGCACCAAAAACCCACAGTCAGACGGCGCGGGGCACATATGACTACATAAAACAGCTATTGAGTAAGCGCAACTTGTTTTTCTTCAATAGTGACGTCACACACGCGCGCAATGAATTATGCATCAGTCATGTCATTGAAATAGACTGTGCAACTCGGCAGACACATTTAATTGTGAGCGGTAAGTTCAGACTATTTTGTTCTTTTTTCAAAATTACCGGTTGTTTGAAACAATTTGAGGGGTCATATGGAATGTCATGAATGTGTGGATCTATCCAGGGTTACTGTCTTCCTCATTTGTATTTTCAATATCAGTTTTTTTGGGCCTTGTCCTCGCGAGGGCATGCACAAAATGCATACCGTCATGACGACCGTGTATGGTGCTACCAAAGTATGGCAAATCGGTGGAGCGTTTGTATGGAGGGGTACCCGTAATTCAACGCTCCACTCAGTAGAGCTAGCTTGGACCTTACTATCGCCAGACCATGTCCAAATGTTAAAAAAGGCGATAAGTTGGGTCCAAGTTACTCGGACTACACCAGTGCGTACCCGACTAACCGTCTTACATGGCAGGATGACCGTGATACCATATAAAATTCTGCTAAATCCACTTCGAAAGTCTGCCAAATCATCCAGTATATACTGCTGTTCCAATCCATTGTGTTTTTCAAACCAAATGTGCCATATTTCTCTAATCTTTTTCATTTTCCTTCATCTTCATAATTCTGCCGAAAAAATATTCTACTGATTTTCTGTACAACTCATTTTTGTATGCAAATATTCTGTCAAATGTAGCCGAAATTCAGCTAGAACGGTCACTCCATCTTAGTAACCGCGGATCACAATAGAGTGTTTTTACTATTGACTGAAGCGTGGCTATGTATATAGCCCAGTTCACGGGTCTAGTCAACAACACATACTTTTCTTGTTCACATGAGCTTTTTCTTGTTCTTTTCTTAATCTTAATCCTTAATCTTATCCTTAATCCTCTTTACCTGTCGCTTGATAATCTGCAGATTCTCTTCGGCCTCTTGGATCAATGCCTTGATCTTTGCCTCGTCAGTTAAGCTCTTGTTCTCCCGAAAAGCAACTTTTGTTCTCCTCAATGCATATTCTCTGTTAAGATAGAATGGACATTCGGTTAGGCTACGTCGGTTTATAAATTTTGCACATCATGACATGCGGCGATGCGCGAGTTAAAGACAAGTGTCGAATCGACTTATGTGCTTTATAAGCGCGGCAATCTTGCATCCTTCTATAAGCCATCGAGCATCTATCCACTCTCTAGTAATTCATAATTCATTTACCTGTAATTATAGCCGGTAAACTTCTTAGATTCTCTCAATATTTCGCGGTATAGCTTCAAGACAGTGGCTCGAGTTGCGTTCGCCATGGTGGCTGCCATCTTGAACGGCGCCCTCTTGTGGTAGAAGCAACTTGCTGACTAAAGTTTACCGGGGGCGGGGCCGGGGCCGGGGGTGTTAGGAGGTCCATTCCTCTATGAGATTTCTACCCCCCCCCCACCCCCTCCTTGGGCCGGAAAGACATGCAGAAAATAAATAGCACATGCTGCTAAGCTGCTACCCTCCCCCTTTGACAACAAAACTTTTAATATTTTTTTATATCAGCGAGTGGAGAGGTGTAATAAATGATAATTAAAAAAAAATAAACCCCTCTTAAGCCAAACCTTAATCCCCTGTATGTTTGGCGATTTCCACTCAAGAGCAATGATCGGAGAAGCACTATCGTGACTTGAAAAAGGCCATCCACTGCACGCGCCCCTCATAATTCATTACACAATTTTGGGGCAACTACATTTGTAATTCAGCCAACTTTGGAGCTATACAACACACCTAGATCGACTGCATTCGCTTCTATTTGCAGCAAAGTTTCGTGAGGCAACTAATTCGGCCAACTGTAGCGGACGTTGTGTATTTACCCTTTGTTATTATTTTTGTTTTTTAGTACATGTACCATTTCATCATCTCTAGTAGACTGAGAGGCTACAGCGCCCCCATCGACAGATAGTACCAGCCCCCCCCCCCCCCTCCCGCCTTTTAATTTTACGGAGGCCAAGTGTCCGGAGAAAAAAACCTGTCTACATTTCAAAACGGATGTGCAAGTGCCCTTTTCAAAAATTTTTAACCCCCCAATAAAAATGACCGTGCTACGCCCCTGCTGTTGTTCTATACATGATGTCATGATTCAGATGCAGAGACGATTTTTTTTCTTCAGAGCATCTGATCCCCATGTCCTCTGTTTTCATGCCGATGCAGGCGCAACAGAATATAATTTTAAGAGGCAAGCCAGACAAACATAACAACAGTGCACCAGTGAGTTTGGTAAAAGGGTTACAAAATGTGGCTGGTTATCGCGAACGAGAAATAATGCTTTGGCTACTTTCATTCCGTACAAAGATCATAAATCAGTCACAATCTGTTGCTTTGAGTTTAAACACTGCGCCCCCATGCACTGCAATAACTACAAATTCGTCTCATTAATTTTGTCAACAACTTTCCGGGCGGCATGACCCCCCCCCCCCCCCCCCCCCCCATCAAGCAAAACCATATGCTTATGCCTTTGCTGCTATAGCACTATCTCACACCAAGCTTTGAATTTGGCATCTCGGTCCACAGCCTTCCATCCAGTCGTATCATTGTTGCGGCTGCCACTAGAAAAAGAGAAATAGAGGTCAGAGGGCACCCCATTGTCTAATTGGGTCTAAATTTATAACAGGAGTGTAGAACAATAGTTGCAATGCCGTCCTTTTTCACTTTATAGTTGTGGCTTGGTTCACGAAAAATGTTGCGTTTTGAAGAATAAAAATTATATTGGCAAGGTATAAAGTATACACAGTAATTTCTCCCAGCTGAGGGCAACGGAGGTCTAAATGTTCAAGTCTTTCCACATATGTCATTATTTAAATGGACACCACTCACACCAGAATAAGTGTAGTACATCTGTGAAGTTTCAATTCAACCTGTTAAAACGTTTTGTTATAGTGGTCAGTAAAAGTCGGCACTTTCATATGCATGCGCCCTCTGATGTACGATATTCATGCTCTATGTAATGGAAAAGTTAGCATTTAAGCCTATACCTGTTTTGGTATTTGGACATTTTGTGACGAAGGTATGCCTTATTGCCATAAACATGGTGTCAAAATAACCGCAAGACATCGGAACAACAGTCAGAGAAACTTGGCAGAATTTAAGAAATGCTTTGCGACGATAGGAGCCAAAATGTACATGGAGGGGGGTTGCAGCCCCGCCCCCTCCGCGCACTTCGCGCACCAATAAGTTAATTAGTCTGACCAAAAATCACTCTTAAATTATATTTTCATTTTCCACGTGTGCCAAGGCATTATTAAATATTGTTTCATTTCCCCATTTTTAATTTGAATTACACTTGCACAGCTTCTATTCGATCTGTTAGTCGGCACTCTGATGCACGCTTTCATTTGCATGTACTTTTCAATGCGAAAAGTTAACATTTGAACATTTTGTGATGAAGATATGCCACATTTTCATAAACCTGTTGTCAAAATAACCGCAAGGCATCTGAACAGCTGTCAAAGAAACTTGGCAGAAATGCTTTGCGACGATAGGAGCCAAAATGTACACGGAGGGGGGTTGAGGCCCCGCCCCTTTCTGGCTTTTCCCGCCGGTCTTAAGGTAATTAGTCTGACCTAAAAGCCGTCTTAAGTAATATTTTCATGTTCCACAAGTGCCAAGGCATCAAAACAAACTGCTTTCATTTTCTCTTTTACCGTTGTTTTACCGTTGCCTTGCAACGGTATCAGCGAAAAGGAAAAAGTAAAGAGGGAGTGACGGCCACGCCCACCCTCCGCGCTTTTGAGGCCGCTCTTAAGTTAATTAGTCTGATCTAAAATCGCTCTTGAGTTATATTTCCATTATCTACAAGTTCCAAGCTATCAAATGATACTGGTTTTGTTCTTGTTCTCAAAAGTTTGATTAAATGCAAAATTAGCCACATTTGGCATGGCGCCAATGGGCCTTTGTCTGATCTAGCGAAACTTAAGACTGACCATTCTGTGATCAGGGTCGATGATACTATGCTTTAAGACAATCTGGGGATTTCCCAAAATTTTGATTAAACCCTATCAAGCTCTCAGTCTATAGGTTTAGAAATATTTTCCATGAGCCAACCATGGAGCTATAAACAAAAACACCTGCTAGATCGACTATTTTCGCCTTCTATCTGCAGCAAAGTCTCGATTGTTTTTCTCGAAACATGTAAATCGCAAAGGATTTCGTTGCAGCGCTTTGGAATGGAAAAAGTCTGTTGAACTTTCGAACGTGTGAAAATGTATGCTGCAGCTTCAACGTATTCAATTATCATTGGACGCCTCCCCCCCCCCCCCGCCCGCAAAGTGTAAAGGTCATCCTTTCTTTCAAGCACGTCATATCGTGAATTTCAGACAACCAAACGCAGCTTCCGAAAGGGCAATTGCACCGTATCCAAGGTCAAAGTGACTGATAAGACTGATATCACAATTTTTCGCAACTCAGGTCATTCATTGTACAATAACTAGTAGGCTCGATAACGCCGCCAAGAGCACACTGTACCAGGTACGGGGAGGAGCATTGTTCAATGTCACTGAGATAAAGATTAAACAATCGTCTTTTGAAATACGTACTGGGTGAACTTTAAAGTTGATGAATGTCCCGTGCTCTTCCAAAAAGAATTGATTTTTTTTTCTCCTAACGATTTTCAATTTGTATGTATTATTAACGGACAAAAGACTGATTTATTCAAAATTCATAAATACCTCAGACAGTTTAGCTATTCCTATTGGTCGAAAGCCCGTCACGTGGCCGGTCTTAAACGGATGATAAAGACATGGCTAGCTGGTCTTAAACACTTTTTCAGTGTCACAATAAAATGTGGACTCCTAAAAATCCAGTGCCTCTTACCGTTTCATTGGTTGAACGTTCACAATCCTCACGTAGGCATGCGCAACACTACAAGCGAGTCAGAATTTTATAGTTCTAAATTCAAAACGCAACGCCCCAGGTGCGTTCTGCGTGACATCGCGCAGAACATGTTACGCGCGCGTCAATCTCCATAAAAGGGTTGTTTACATCTTACTCGCCAGCTGAACACTCCATTATTTTGCTAGAGGGATGTTTCAAAAAGCATGAAGTGAACTTGTTGAACAAAATCGGGATTTTTTGAACGAATTATTTGATATTTTTTTACGGATAAGGTATTTATGAATGGGAATAAATATGTGCTCGGTCGGTATTTATCACTCTGTTTAATACCGCTTAGAGTCTGGGTGCTGATAATTACCCTCGCCTCCGGCTCGGGTAATTATCAGCACCCAGACTCTAAGCGGTATTAAACGAGTGATAAAAACCTCCGGAGCACACATTTATTCCCTTATTAATGTTGGAAGTCTTCAATCCTCCGACAAAGGCTTCTTTCATTTTGCGTACACATTTAATGAACCCACCCTGCGAAAGCCCAATTATTGTGGAAGCCGGTAAAGTACTACGAATTTTGCACGAAATAATTCCAGAAGTAAACGTTCGGCGTCTTATTCAAAAGTGAATAACTTTTATATTGCAGGGAAAACAGCAATTGAAAGCGAGGTCAAAGTCGACAATAGTACGGAGAGTGTATTAGTCATTACTGTTCTTGCTGCCAAGATATTGTTTAGAGTTGTAAAGTTTAGACTTGTATGTCTTTTTTTTATCGGAGAATGATAGACTTGGGTATCAGTTTTCTGTGGTGGAGTAAATGAGGCTGTGCATGGGCCAACAAAGGGGTGGTAGGGGAGGGGTGAGGGTCTTAAGAAGCATGCTGGGCACACGGGCCCCGACTTCTGTAGGCAAAGAAGAAATGTGCATGGGTGGTGTCTCTATCTTGTTCTGCATTGCATGAACAGAAATGGCACAACAGGCGCCGAGGACAAGTTTTAAGTATCTTTACCCTAGTTTATTCATTAAGTCCTGCTTTGTTATAACTTGGTGATAATTCTTTGAAAAATCTTCCAACAATCACAATCACAATGTGTACATTGAATTGTATCACACCGAACTAATTGGTTATAAACCTTCAATTTGAATGCATCTCTCTACTTTCACTATGACATTCTGTTTGGCAGGTATATTACAGAGGAAATGGAATAAATTCTATAAAAGACAAGAAACCTTCAGACAGAATGTAATACCAATCAACCCCCAAAAATGTTAGAAATCCGTGGCAACTCGCCACCAATAACTGGGCATTTACTTTTGATCATGCAAGAACACTTCACTGATTCAAAACTTTGTCATAAAAACGTTCCTGTTATACATATTGAAACAAATTCTCATACCAGTTCAGAACTAAAATGCAAGTATATTTTCAAACTTATTGGTTAATGACAAGATGATATATCAAAATAATTTAAATTCTTTTTAGTAAAAGAAAATTAGCCATACACCAAGCCAATGTTCCAACATAATTGTAATTGATAGTTTTTGGGAAAAGTCCAATAATACATTTGCCATTATTTAATAATTCCATTTCCCATTAATAATAAAGCAAATGTCACACAATGCTTTAGTTTAACAGCCATGCTTTCATTTTTGGGTCCAATTTTGTGGCACTGCTAAGCGGGAAATACTGCTTAGCATAATTCCATGCTATCACCTAAGCAACTTTGTGAGACATGGGAAACTCCATAAAATTGGATCCTGACAAAAAAATATAAGTACAAAATGCACAGAAATAAATAACTGCAAGAGCCATTAATATAATGGCAAAAACTATTTCCAAATCTCACACAGCATAATTGGTGTCAATAGGAGTACATTTACAGTTGAACCATGCAACAAATTTCCTTCGTGAGTTTTGTAAAGTTTTGAAAAGAATTGGGGACACTCAACGTTTCAGGCAGTACATTTATACGCTCTGCCCATCTGAACACGCATGCAACTGAGAATTTAGAGAAAACGAGGAAATTCCAAACCACACAAGACTTTGTACAGTGTTTTTCAATTTGTAATGGCAGTCATGAGTAGTTAAAAACGAGGAAATCAGCGGATCCGAGGAAAAGTTGCATGCCTGCCATCATAAGGAGACATGTTGTCTGAAACATTGCGTTTCCCCAAGTTATTTTTGGAACCTCACAAAAGGGATTTGTTACATGATGCAACCGTAAACATACACTTATTGCCCACTTCCCCTTGCAAACCTTCCAATCTTATATTTCATTTGCATCATTTTCACTTCTGACATGCAAACTGATGCAACTGTTAAACTTAAATGACGCTCTGTAGAGCAGATTCTAGATACAATAAATTGCATGCAGTTTGTCATCCAAAAACTCACATTGTGTGTTTTTGTGTGACTTAATAGAAGTTGTTTTAAATAGAATTGTTTTAAACTGTGTTGGATTGTTATCACTGTGCCTTCTGTATAATATCTGCAAGATTTGATTCTTTGGTTCAAAAAACAAACATTAACTTACTAATAATTTTTTTTTCTGACAATAGTGGTGTTTAAAATACATGTAAATCAATAAACACCATGCAATACACTTGAAATCACACTGTGTACTTGTAGGCGATATGTGCAACTGACACCATTTCAAGACACTAGGACAAAATAGAATCATGACTGACGATTGAAATCGAACAGAGGAAAAATTGAAGTATTTCATAGACAAACCAATTTTGGCTTTGGCATTAAGACTTGGGCAGAAATGTAACCACACAAAGAGCATTTAACAACACTAACATAATAAATCTTAATTCATCTTTAAACATGCTACACAAATGGAAAAAAAAAAAAAAAAAAAATTAAACTTATCCCCGATGATACCTCAGGAATCATGAAGTACGTACGTGTATTCTGTAGTACACACACAATTTGATGACCATTTCAAGCAACCTATTTAGGCAAGGTGAACCTCAAAATTAAAGATCATAATGTATATGGGAATCAAAAGGGCTTTCACTGTTTATGATAATTTTAAAAATATTAAAAAAGCTGGGATTAGCAAGTTGATTTCAATTGAAAACCTATTCATGCAATACAGGTACATATTTAATATTTCGCCTTTACATTCTGAACAATAAATACTAATTTTTTTGTTTGTTATTTTTCCCGTATTTAATATCTCACCACCAATCTCTAAGCTTAAAACAAGGAAACTTTCACCACAGTAAAATACATAAACTGGTTTTTTTTGTACAAGATTATAGTATTGGAGTAGTGCATATCGACAAATCCAGACACGGAATCAGTGTATGCTCCCCAAACGCCCCCCAGTAATGGAATCTCTGTGTCAGCAATTATCAGAATTATTGTCGTGGTGTTATTATTATTACTGTTGGATTTTGATACAACGTACACTGTATATGTAGTGTGCAGTGAATCTGTGCCTTTATAATAGCATGGCAAATCCCCTCAGTATATGTACTTACTAGGCCAGCAATAAAGTTTTTAAGAAAGTTGTATATGTACATACATGTACCGGTAATTGCATAGAATGCACCAGCGTACCACCCATATCTCCAACATGTAATGATCTCAAACATTACAAATCACATAGAGGAGAATGCCTACAGACGAATCTGGTCATAGTGATCACTGCACACACACACACACGAGGCGGAAGTATTGTGCAAGCTATTGTGCTTTCACCATTGAAGGGGGCCTTCGCGATAGAAGTGACAGCGTGCCCGGATTGGTCCAAAGAAAACAGCCAAGTTGTGGAAAGGTACCTGAAAATGCAACTAAAATATTGGGGAGGGGGCAACACAGCCATTTTGACTTAATATTAATATGTATACAATTAAAACATTAGTTATAAGTCCTGTGATGACATTAAACATTGAGCAACTAATCAAACACTAGTGTGTGCATAATTTGTGAAGATGTTCACATTAATTAAAGACTATTACACAACTCTCGAGTCAAATCAGCATGCACAGCACACAGGCCTGGAGTTTCATTGGGAAAAGGACTCAACTTCACCACCGGTGTTTTGGACACACACAAATTACTGATATATCTCTTCTTCTTTTTTGACATCAAGTCTAAGAGAAGTATGGGTGATTTGTTTGTGAAGCTAAAATGTGACTCTAGACCATGTCGTCTGTTTGCTCAATTGAAAGAATTTTAGTTAATTACGTCTAGAAGAAGTCTTGAAATTTGTGTTAACCGTTGATTGTGTCCAATAAACTTCTTAGAAAGGCTTATTAAACAGACCAATATCATGAAACTGCTCAGAACATAATTATCTACCCACAAAGCTTTTGTCAATTCCAAAGAACATTCTAACTTCAGAGGAGAAATTTGCTTACAAAGACACTGCAATATGCTTTAAGTTTGAGCTTTTTATTATTTTTTGGTTCTTGTAGAAATTGTTCTAACTAAAGGCTGGTTCATGCTCAGTGTGAATGTGAATGCACAGCTAAATTAATATCCTAGTACAAAATAATTCTTTAAAGTGATTTTCGGAAGCCAATGCTTACTGTAGTTGTGCATACATTTTGGAGCAAAAGGAGATTTGTTATAGCAACTTCTTTGGCATAGTGGTAATCATGATAGAGGCGTATTACTCTGTGATTTATGCATTTTAACATGGGTGGATTTCACTGGGTTTATTTTTTTTGACTCAAATTCATCTTAAAATGGTATTTAGGCATGAACCAGCCTTTACTGTTGAGCAGCTCCACGACACTGACTCGACTCCAAGTTATCTGATCTCTTCCTTCTTGCACCAGTGCATGTCGTCAGTCCGGGGCTTGATCCCCGTCAGCCTCAGGATGATGGCCTCCATGGCCGGCCAGAAGCCCAGCTTCTCCAAGGGGTAATCCAGCCAGCCCGTCGTGATGCAGAAGTAGGTCTCATGGGGCACCACGTGGTGGATGCGGTGATGCTTACGGGGGAGGATCAAGTTGAGATCCTGGAGCAGGGTCACCCAGCGCGGCAAACCGAAGTAGGTGTGGGACCACTTGTGGATCTGGTTGGTCAGCATGACGAAGAAGCCCAGCGTCAGCATGAAGGACTCGAAGACGACGAAGGTCTGGATCTCAGCCGGGGTGTGGGAGATGAACTTGTAGGCCATGTAGGAGAAGTAGGGGACGGTCAGCATGAAGTTGTCGCCGTTGACCTCGATGAAGTCATGACGGCAGACTGCCGTGGGGTCGATGTGATGCTCTCTGAAAGGCCTGATGAAAGCCTGACAGGGACAAAAAAGGGGGGGGGGGAATTTAACATGTAACTTACAAACTTATTGGAGAAATATACTGTTACTGTTGAATGAACTCTCTTCTTCCGGCAACAGGCTCAATGGCCGCCTTGAGAATAAGGGGATGTATCAGCTCAACATCAATTGTGCATTGTTTTAATTCGGTTAAATTCAGGCAACTGATTTCTTTGTCAAATAAGTAAAATTTTCAGAGATACTGATTTTATCAAATGTCCAATAATGTAAACTATTAACTGGCTGACAATTGTAAGGTTGACATGAACAAATTCTATCGAGGGTTTGCCTCATTTTTTTTCTTCTCCTTTGGCCTTCTCCAGTATACTGTCCTTTAACCCTAACCCCTATTAAGCTTACTTTGAGGTACAGTATCACATACTCCATGTACATAGTACTACAGAAATGATGTATGCAGTACCCAAATACTAAAAAATACTGCAAGTTGCGCGATCCCCCTGGCATTGCCTGGCATCCTGGCAGTCTGTATACATGTACAGGCAGTTAGTAAGAACAAGTTTCAGTGACAGCCTTGATTGTCCACCCGGCAGGTACCAGTTCTCAGCTGAATGGGGGGTTTGGGTTGAATGGGGAGTTTGGGTGAGACACGGGACTCAGTGTGGCCTAATGTCAGTGAGTCTTGGTGCGTTCCCCTTGCCACTGCAGCATGTAGAGTCATTAATAGTACACCTACTACTGACATATGTTAGAGTCATTAATAATACTACACACACGGACACAGAAGGAATACGCGATTGCAATATCCCCCTGTATGGCTTAAAAGCCAGGGGGATAAAAATACTGAGCGCTGTGCCCACAATATATGCTGAAGTACTGCAAACTACAGTTTACTACTACTACAGCAGTAGTATTTTGTAGCTTTAGGTGAAGTTAGGAATCTGAAGTTAGGGTTAACACAACGTCTGGGCTAAGATATTTTGTAGTATTTTATATCTGGCCATGGAAAGATTTTGCAATATTTGAACTAGATACTCATAATCATTCACTATATTTCCACAAGTCCTCCAGACAATAGTAAGTATATTTTGCAAGCCCGCAACAGTATCGTCTAGTGTTTGTACTCTGGACTATGAACCCCACCTGTTTTAGAAACTATGAACGTCACCATCAATGTCAGAAGTGTGCTTACCTTTCCAAACACAGGCATGTCCACTGATCCGTAGGAGTCAGACAACCAGTGCACCAGTCCAGAGGCAAAATCTGACACAACAATGGCCAGAACTGGAAAAGAAAACAGCGAGAGAAAGAAAAGGAAAAGTTAGTCAAAATCATGACAATGCCGTATCCTAATAAAAAAAAAAAAAAAAAAAAAAAACAATGCTGTGTAGGAACCAAATTCAACATTTCATGTAGTCAAATTTTTAAGAGGTAGCTAGATCAATCTTAAATGTTCCAAAATTCTCAACACCTCTAAGTGGATCTGAAGCATCTGAGACAGTAAGAATGAACCCTTACCCCCTAGGCCCTTTTTGCAGGGAACCATCCTCAATCTTCCAAAATTCTCCAAAATCTAACACTCATGTTCAAATGAAGGATACCCAGCGCCTCAAAAATGCATTCAGCTTTAATCCTCCAAATATCCTCTTCAAACACCATTCATCCTCAGTCCTCCAAAATCCACATGTTTCTCAAACACCATTCATCCTCAGTCAGGATCCAAAACTGCCAGGAAGATTTTGGAGAATTGAGGTGGGTTAGGGTTAATCTCTGGTTCTTGTGACCATGACAAATCACTCTTAACAAACAGTACAACTTTTCTTATTGCTACTTAGATTCAAAGTAGTCTTAGTAACCGTACACCTTCAACCAATTTTTAAAACCTTTTGTTTAGATTTATACATATTCGTGAGTAAATGATTCACAATTGAATCTCTGTACTTACTTGCGGCAGCGAAATGCCATTTCCAGTTCTCAACATCAAAGTTCAGAATGATATGGTAGGCATTGAAGACTAGCAGACTGGAGGCTACAGTAACACAGATGTATTCTTGAACTCGCTTACCTGAAGAAAAAAACAAATCATGCAGTAGGCTAATTGTTACTCAACAGTCAATTTCATGAGAAGAGATATTATTTGATTGACTTTTCTTACTTAAGTGTAAGTTGAACACCCCTGAATCCTATAACTATTTATGCATCTATTTGCGCTGACATCTATTTTGACATTATACCTAACAATTTTGGGCACCATACTTAATGCAGGCATGCAACTGGGAAGTCACAAAAAAAAGAGGAAATTCAAATCTTTCCAAGACTTTGTACAGTGTTTTTCTATTTTCAGTGGCACGCATGGGAAGTGAAAAAAGAGGAAATCAGCTGATCCGAGGAAAAGTTGCATGCCTGTTAATGATGCACGCAGTCGGCAGTGGACTAAAATGATTGCCCCAGGTAAGTCTCCAAATGATTTCTATGGGACTCAGAGTTTTTATATTTAATTGCAGACCTTGAGTGCAGAAAAACATGCAAAACAAATCTGGCCACAACATTTTCTAAAGTATTCACAAGGCAACAATAAGGTCATCAGTATTCTACCAGTCAAATTTGAGGTCTCAATGCCTTTTTAAAGGAGACTTTTTTCCAACATTTTGCACCAGTAATTTCAATTTGAAGCGTAAGACAAGGTACATTTTTAGGACATATTATCACTCTCAGATGGCTGATACTAGGTCACTGCACGGAAAAATGAGTGATGTCCGTGTATGAAATTCTTTGCTTTGTTTAGGCTGAACGGTCATTTGTATTAAAGTATACACACATGTATGCATGACATGACATGCATCAGTTGTAAACAGAATGGTTTTTGACATTTGACAATCAGTTTCAATATGGTACGAAACGTAGCACTAGAAGAGTTACATGTATGTCAGACAGGGCTCTGGAGTGCTCTGGAACGTGCAAAACTAAATCAGGCCCACTTTACTCACACTTTAGCCAGCAAATTTCTCCAAAAATTCCACTGGGGCAAAGAAAATGTCCTCAGTATTTCACCAACCAAGTTTGCAGACTCAATTCAATTTTTAAAGGAGACTTTTCTTCAATATTTTGCACATGAGAGGGAAGTCAAGGGATTTCAAAATGGGGCTCAATACTAGACATGTCCAACTATGGTCCAACTATTTGAAAAGACTGACCTCTTCATTCAGTGTCAATAGTCTGGTGGCTTGACTATGGAGAAATGTGTAGTAAATTGAGACTAGTTCCCGCTTCATGCCACATGTTTTTTAAGGTTGCAGACCAGTAAATCGGTCCGAAATTGCCTACGCCGGCCAAATCACGATTTGTATGCCCTCAAAATCTTCAGTATTTGAGCATGCTGTGGGCCATGAACTTGAGGGTTGGTAAAAAAATATGGGTGGAAGCCATGCACATGACTGTGAGCTTGTAGTTCTGTTCAATTTGGATGAAATTGGGGCCCTTAAAGCGCTCTATTTTGCAATGGAGTGTAGGCATCGTTTTTCAAAATGGCGATGGGCTTCAGGACTATTTTCAGGGGTGATCATCTTCGGATGGAAATTTCTCCTAAAAGTCATCAGTTGACCCCCCGAAAATTGAAAAGAAAATGAAAGATGATGAAATAAGCTTTAATTTGATGTGTGTCTCGAACACCTTGGAGAGTTGTGAGTATTTTTCCCGAATTTCTGAAGTGGGAGCATTTACCATTGAGGTCTATGGAAGTTTATTTACTGGTCTGTAACCTAAAATTCTTTTGGCATGGTTGATTGATGCAGTACTGAAGCTGTGTTGGACTGGTTGTTTTAGGTGCCAGTCTATTTTCTTGTTTTGCATGTTTTCAATACCTTAAGTTTTGGGACTCTCATACACAGTATTGAGAGTCTCAAATTTTCGGACTACATGTACGTCTGCAAATAAATATACTACCAGTTAAACACAAATTTGTATTTGACAGGCTACACATGGACAAGAACCAACAAGAACATTCAGAACACAAGCTTTACACAGTAGTCAGTAACAGTTTTAAGGAAAACGCATTACTAGGAGTAGGAAGTTCTTGAATTTTCAGTCACAAAAATGGCATTTTAGTTGTTAAAGTGCCATGCGCTACATGTAGAATGCACATGAAAACAACGCATAGTGTTTCATTACAAAAATGTTACAGAAACTTTTTTACAGACTTTCAGTTTCACTAGGCCTATCAATATTAAACTTAAAAAAAACCCAAAACATTTAGAGGAATCAGATGTGGGCCTATTTAAACCCATGTACACAGCCCGGAGGTTGGTTTATTTGACGGTCAAGATGTCTCCACAATGGTTGAAGTGGATTGTCGACGGTCGAGGTTGTCTCAATGACGATCGGTACGTTAGTGGCTGATAACGTACCTGGCGGTCGAGTTAATTGAGTTGTCTGGCCCGGCTTACAAAATGCAATAGAAAAACAAGGGAAATATTCCCATACCAGTCCCATCACTTATTTTTCCTTAAATGACCTAGGCCTATCAGCTATCAGAAAGTGACAATATGTCATAAAAAGTCGAAATTAGCAGTGACAAATTTTAAATTTTTACTGAGAAAACAGAAATTTTCAGACCAGTCCCATGCATAGGGTTTGTGCACAGGGTAAAAAGTGATGGCCATGTTGTGTGCTTTCTTGTGATTTGCACGAATGTCAGACAAGTCGACCGTTGAGACAACTCGACTCGGGACAAGTCGACCGTTGAGACAACTCGACCGTTGAGACAGGTCGACCGTTGAGACAACTCGACTCGGGACAACTCGACCGTTGAGACTGCTCAACTTAATGGAAATGAATACACGTGGAGCAGAAAAAATTGCACAAATCTGTGGCAAGACCGATCACGGGTGCGGCGCGGGCATACTCGATATACAGAGGGCGTCGCGTCGGGCCGGTGCGCCCCGCCCGGCCGCGAGGACCGGGCCGGGCCCGACACGCGGGCAGGTCGACCGGCGCGGCAAATGGGCGCACAGGCCCGGCACAAACGATGTCACTGTGCACGGTACGGCCACGTTGACCGACCGGGGATGAGATAAGTGGGCGCACAGTGCTGGCAAAAACGATGTCACCGTGCACGGTATGTGTCATCACTCCCAAACGGCGATCAGCTGGCGTCAAAATCCACGGTACTATCCCCGAAACTAGGCCCAAAACATGCGAGGCGACTTGTCTCAACGGTCGACTTGTCTTTCCATTTATCGCACATACGGGCGAGTTGTCTCAACGGTCGAGTTGTCTCAACGGTCGAGTTGTCTCAACGGTCGACTTGTCCCGAGTCCAGTTGTCTCAACGGTCGACTTGTCTGACCCCCATTTGCACAATCATAAGAATGCGCATGCACATTCTTAAGAATGCGCGACAAGATAACGGTCTTGTTGATGCCGAGCACCGGCCCCGCTTGGCAAGTCTAGCTGAATCCTCGTTCACTGATTCTCAATAATTATACTGTTGCAACACAAGGTCACTTACCTGAGATATAACGATGAAAAGAAGAGTGGATATGAAAGTAGGCCTATACACGTATTCGGGGGACCGGGAAAAAATGAGAGACAATAGTGTAGTGGAAAGAATTCTAATTTTGGGATAACAAAAGGGGGGGGGGGACGTAAGAATGAAGAATGTGAAGAATGAGAATGAATACTTTGAAATCCCATAGCGCTAATGCTATTTTGCCACTTAAATTGCCACCAATTAATTGTTCACACCCTCACCATTACGCCGCAGAGCTGGATTCTATCTTGTCAAAAGAGCACGTGATATTCCCACGCAATCTTAAGAGTGAGCGCTCATTCTTCAGATGGCGTGCTCATTCTTAAGAATGCGCACTCGTTCTTAAGAATGCGCGCTCATTCTTAAGATTGCGTGTGAATTGCAAGAAAGTGCACAACACTCCCAGAAATTTAGAAAAAAACGCCGTTTGAAGCGCAGCAGCAACTCGTTCACAAATCATGTTATTTTTACTTACCACTCGAGTAGTAACCTGCAAGCTCCTTAGCTCCAGCATGATTGCGTCCTCCTTTTTGTGCCTTGGCAGGCTCCTTGTCGGTTGACATTTTTGGGTGTAAAATCAGTTGTCAAGCACGGCAAGTAGAACGAAGGCGACCAAACCCACCCGGTGGACGTGTGTACGTAACACTGTGCGCATACACTTAGTGCGATTTTATGCAATTACATATGTAACTACAGACTAGACTGGAGCTCGGAATGGCAGACTCAACGAAGTGAACGAAGACGTCTGTCTTCCGCCGCAGAAGTAAATGAAGCGAGGCCAGTCTGGCTATGGCTTACAATTACACACGTGCTTATGGAACCGCAGTAGACACATGTGTAGCCGGCTAGCTGTAGCGGCATTCTCAACACGTTTTTTTTTTATCTGGCTGCCGCCTCTCTAAAAGTATCTTCGTTCTAGTATTCTAGTAATACGGTACCAGGCTATTTACAGGTTTGCAAATTAAAATGGAGAAACGAATGATTCTGGAAGAACAGTTCCTCCTTGAAAATGAAGAAAATGCCACTAGCAGGTAAATTATTTTTAACGTTTATCCAGTGATCGTTGAGGGTTTTTCAATTGTGTGTAATGGTACCTTTGGTAATGAATCTTTACTGTTGTAATTTAACGAAAAATAAACACGTAAAATTGTGATAGGCCCTAGGGCTAATGACGGGTGTCGGACGCTTCGCCCCATTTCCACGTCGCCCCATGTCACTTCGCCCCTAACCACTTCGCCCCATCCCCACTTCGCCCCATCCCCACATCGCCCCATCTCCGCTTCGCCCCATCCCCACTTCGCCCCATCCCCGCTTCGCCCCATCCCCACTTCGCCCCATCCCCACTTCGCCCCATGTAGTATGAAAAAGGTGAAGGCTAGGGGTGCAGACCAAATAAACTGCCAAAGACCCCAGATAATAAATGCTCCCAATTCTAGAAACTTAGGAAAAATACAAACTCTCTGATGAGGTGCTCGAGACACAGATGAGAGAAATGATGGCTCTATCCCATTCAGAGACGCCTCTCCTATTGGCTTGTGAATCATCAGCCGCTGGAAGCGGCTGGATTCAAAAGAATCCGTAGGTATGGGTCAGTGAGTTAAAAGGAACTCACTGCCTTGAGGAAAATGTTCCGTCAAAATTTGTCTGATATGTGACACTTACAACTTCATTTAGATGAGATTGGTTCCTCCAAGAGTGAAATTAGGATGTCAAAGGTATTGTCGTTCTCAGATAAGTGGGAGACGGGTTGGTATAGCCGGGTTGGGAACAAAGTTGGATCTTTTACTTCAAGCTTTTTTCTTGGTAGGGGAGAGCCTGAAAGGTTGGTTATGAATTGTTCATTTGGTGATGGGCTAATTCTTTCCGTTGGTTAGCAATTAGTGAATCTGTTGAAATTGTTTTTTAAGCCAAAAAAATAGATGAGATTTTTTTTTACGTGTAACGGCTGGGGCAAAGTGGGGATGGGGCGAAGTGGGGATGGGGCGAAGTGGGAATGGGGCGAAGTGGAAATGGGGCGAAGTGGGGATGGGGCGATGTGGGAATGGGGCGAAGTGGGGATGGGGCGAAGTGGTTGGGAGCGAAGTGACATGGGGCGACGTGGAAATGGGGCGAAGTGTCCGACATTCCTAATGACAATGTCCAGTTTCCGGACACATATCTCTTGATATAAAAACGGTACGCAGTGGCTATCGTTACGGCAGCCGTAACGCATTTCCCATTTTCTATCGTTACGGTAGTACTGCAACTTTTATAAAAACATTAGAAGAAAATATAAAATTAGAAGGAAAAAAAGTGAATTTGAACGTTATGAAATTAGGACTTTATTTCCCTTTTAAAAAAAATCCTCCAAAGCCTCAGGTTAGAAAAGGAAAAAAATTCGGTACAACTATCAGTGTTCTCAAACTTTGAAAATTAAAGGTTGGCGCTGGGGTCGGCGGGGACTCCTGCGAGCGCGGAGCGCGAAGCCCTTACGGCGTGGGGTTCGGGGCCCGCTTAAGGGCCCCGTGAAAATTTTGGATTCTAGATGCTCTGTGGTGCAATCTGAGGCGATTCTCCAGGCCAGTTCCCCTGATTTTTTAGCATTCAAAAATTTCCTTTTCAACCTAAAGCAGACTTCTCTCAGATCAAATGACACCTTTTTGTAATTTTGAAAAACAAAATGGGATACGACTTACGTTTTTTTTTTTACGCGATTTTATGGGTGGTGCCGGTGCCGTGCGATCATCATCTTTATTTTCATGTTGCGTTTTGTCGTTGTCATCGTCATTTTCCCCCCAAATTTCCCTCTATTTATGACCTACCTGTATGTTCTTAAATGTCGCCAACTAGTTTGGTAAGTCAAATAAATTAAAAGTGGATTTTGTTCTCTTAGGGAACCGGGCCCATACACGATCGCCATTTATAACTTTTGACAATCGGCATGATCGGAACACCATGCATGCCATGTGCACGCGTGTTTTGGCCTCGAGCTCGTTTGCCTCGTACAAAAACATCAATGCGTATTATATTGTGTACCGCGCGTGCAGGCACTGAGAAAAAGAAAGTCGGTTGGCTGCACGTAAGATCTGCCGTACGTACTCCTGCTGGTGAGTGTGTGTACTAATACAGATATATATTTTTGCGGCGGGGTTGTCGCTACTTGAAGTATCGGCACACTCCGGAACTGGGGATTCAGTTGTCAGTGTGTGTGCATCGCGCGTAATAGTATAGTACGTACAGTGCATGGGGAATCGCTGGTGTTTGCACAGACAACCCCGATCGGGCTGCGATGACATCGAAATACATTGTTAATGTGTGGAAAAACAACTGAAATCAATTATTTTAGTTGTAAATGTACACTGTAGAGTCAAAAAAATTAAACCTGGCGGCAGGATTTTAAAGCTTGGCGGGGACTTCTTAAACATGGCGGGCGCCGCAGAAAGCATGGCGGGGCGCCAGGTTTGTTCTACATGTTGGAGAACACTGAACTATAGAATGCAGGGCCACTTTACTCTACATCCACGCCTCCGTACGGCTGCGTGGAGGCGTGGAGCCGCAGTCGACCTACCTCCGAAAATCGATCGTGGAGTCGTGGAGCCGCAGTCGATATCTCCGAGAATTGCGCCCTCTATCGGTGCGCGTCTCTGCGACTCCGCGACTCCGCGCCTCCGCCACTCCAGTGTCCCGCGTCTCCGCGACTCTGCGTCTCCACGACTCCGCGCCTCCGCCACTCCAGACAGTGCCCCGTCGCCCTCCTCCCTTCCTAATTTGCGGGCCCATTTAAAATGGATATGGATGCTTCGTTCTCAAAAAAATTCCGCCGAGAATTGCGCCCTCTATCGGCGCGCGTCTCTGCGACTCCGCGCCTCCGCCATCCAGTGCCCCGCGTCTCCGCGACTCTGCGACTCCACGACTCTGCGCCTCCGCCACTCCGCGACAGTGCCCCGTCGCCATCGTCCCTTCCTAATTTGCGAGCCCATTTAAAATGGATATGAATGCTTCTCTGCGACTCCACGACTCCGCACCTCCGCCACTCCAGACAGTGCCCCGTCGCCCTCCTCCCTTCTTAATTTGCGAGCCCATTTAAAATGGATATGGATGCTTCGTTCTCAAAAAAATTCCGCCGAGAATTGCGCCCTCTATCGGCGCGAGTCTCTGCGACTCCGCGCCTCCGCCACTCCAGTGCCCCGCGTCTCCGCGACTCCACGACTCTGCGCCTCCGCCACTCCGCGACTCCGATCCGTACCGTGCCCCCAACACATTTACAAGCACGCCCTCCCTTCCGATCCTTCATGAGAAGCTTAGAAGACAAGTGCATTCGCTGTACTTTGCACTTTTTTGCAGGTTTGCATATCTATTACTCCTATTCCATCCACGCCTCCAAGAAAAATAAAAAACCTTGCTCCGGCGTGGCCCTGCATTCTATAGTTGCTCCAAAAATTCGAGTGCAAGACTGAGATGCGAACCCGCAACCTCGTGGTGCAAAATCCTACCCTCTATCGACTGAGCTGTTACTGCTTGCTAAAACGTGGGGAAACAAATAATTATACCTGCGTGCGTATCAAAAAAGTATCGTGGAGGGCGCTAAACAACGGCTGCCGTAACGATAGCCACTTCGAAAACGGTAATCCTTATCCTTAGGACACCTCTATTTTTACGAGTTCTGTTCAAAACTGACTTTTGCAGATGACTGTCCAGTACCAAAGTGACTTTTGCAGGCTAAAGAAAGCAGTCTTTTTTCTTCAGATAAACTCATAGCCTATGGCTATTAGTTGTCATTTTGAAAGCACTTTCAAAGTAAATGTGACTTTCCTACCTTGTTTTGCATTTCGCCATCTTGCTATTTAAATATATTTTCTGTTTGTCATCGTCGTCTTTAACCCCTCATAAATCAAAGCCCTGCCCTCTTTCTACAAAATTTAACCTGCTGATATTCAAGGTGTCATTGCCAACTGTTCAAATGTGTCAAAAAACATCAGAATGTCACTTTTGAGTGTCATTTAGTCAGCTGTTTTGGTGATTCTTTTGACCTTATATAGGAAGGGGATCCTAAAAGTAAGGATTACCATAAAAACAATGGCTCCGTAGCGCGAACTAAGAGGGCGCTTTTTGACCACTTTCGAGAGCCCCATTGATGGAACACACCGCTTGCGCATATACTGGTGTGCGCATGCGTATGGCACGAAGTACACACAATCAATGTTATTGATGCACAAAACCGGCACAGTGCCCGGATTGGCATGAGTGTCACTGCATGCACACTGTCACTGCATGGTTTTTTTCTTTATTTAGTGGCATTTCATTACCAAACATATGTTGTTTGTTCGTGCGTGTGGTCGTGAACTTGTTCAAGATTGGTGCTTGATGTGTGCTTGAACAAGCAAACTGGAAGAAAGCCAGTCTGCCCTGATTACATCAATGAATACAAAAGAATTTGTTGTAAAACATAAAATAATGGCACATGACTAACCGTGCTTGTAAATAATTCCCTTTTTAAAATTTAGTTCTGCAAGTGAATCAGAATCAGATGGCGAAAAAAAGTCTGAGAAGGAAAAGGAGAGCATAGAGGCTAGCACCGACGAGCAAAATGCCAGTGAGCGTCGCCATCGCAGCAAAAAACGTCACAGACACCACCGGCATCATCATCGGAAGAAGCACAGGAAGCACTCTAGCGAAAGAGACGACCATCGACAGTCACGCCATCGGCACAAGCACAAACACAAGAAGTCCTCACGCAGCAGCAGCAAGTCCAACAGCCGCCGTGATCATCAGAGCCGGAGGGCGCTGAAACAAGAAAGCGTGGTTCCGTATGCAGAGGAAGAAGGGGAAGATGATGAAGAAGGAGAAGACACAACCGCCTTGGCTGATCTTGAGAAGCAGAAGGCACTATTACAGGCTGAGCTCTTGAATGACCTCGGTCTGAACAATGAAGAGGAGCTCAAGCAAGCCTCTGGCATGGCCATCATCGCCAAGGGTTATGTCTCATCAGATGAGGAAGGTCAAGTGTCCGAAGGTGATGTCCAGGTTGCGGACAACTCACAACTGCAAGAGGACTCAGATGATGATGTGGTCATCGTCGAAGAGATAAGCGGGAGCTCAAGGAAACATTCCAAACGAAGTGCGCACTCAAAGTCTCCTGAAGTTGACAGAATAAGAAATAGCACTGGCAGGTCCAGAGACTCACGCAGGAGAAGAAGTGTCAGTCATGAGCGTCCCTCAAAAAAGAGCCAAAATCGCTCATCCCCAAGTCCTTCATCTAGAAGACAGAAGGACAAAACTGAGACATCATCAGATCAGATAAAGAGGAGCGAACAATCTTCTTTGAGCAGGAGGATCTCTAAAAGATCGCGCAGTAGATCACGAGACAAGAGACGGCAGACCTCTCCCGTGGATGTTGACAAGCAGACCTCAAAGAGGAGTCAGTCTCCAAGGAGAAGTAAATCTCCTAAACGTCGGAGGAGCAGGTCACCAAGAGCTTCTCCAAGACGGAAAAGCAGAAGTCGCTCGCCCAGAAGAAAACCAAAGTAAGTGGTCATCTTTGGGTTGTTTAATATATAATTTTAATATTGAGTTATTTTGTTCGGGCTTTTATCTTGAATTTCTAATGTTATCATTCATATTTTTTATAATGAGAGTTATTTGATACTGTGGACTAGGTGTACCCCATTTCTGTAAACATGCATACATGTACATGTGTACATGTGTACATGGTGTGCACTAAATCTAAATGCTTAATTTGGAGGTGTTCATGTGGAAGTGAGTAACACCCCTTTTAGACTGGCATTTTAGAGTGGCACAAAACCAAATGCTTCCAAAGATTCAAACCAAATGTTTCCAAAGATTTGAATGAAGTACATGAGAATTGTGATGTTTGAAACAATTCTTGACACCACTCAACCGCGTGGCAGACAACATGAAATTGTAACTTTATGCAGTCATTCAGAATAACTGCACCATCAAGATTTCAGATGTTTCAGTAGCCATTTGAAAATTAATGCATACAGTTCTGCTGCCTAAAACCTAAGTCTATTTGAGTTGTCTAGAGAAGGTCCAAATACTTTTTGGTTCGGCATGACTCTGGAATGTAAGGCTGGAATGAGTGCAAGTGTACAATATTATAAATAACATAACGTGACAGTTATAACAGCAGTTTGTTGTTGTTAATGGAGCACCATCATTCCTGTGGGATTCGTGGTCTTGATCAGAAGTTGCAAATGTCATGATTTCATTGTTTCAGTCTTGGAAATAAAAACACAGATAATGCTGGCATGATGGAAAGGCTGCCTTTTGTACAAAAATGTGTAAAGCTGTATAAACGTGATTTCATAATAAAATTTTCAACTTTTTTCTCCTGCCAGACTTGTAATTACCTTGGAGAGTCTCCGTCAGCAAAGCCCCCCTCGTAGGTCCCCCTCCCCACGACGCAACAGGGGCCGTAGTAAGTCCCCAAGTCGTACCAGGACCTCTGGTTTGGCTGGCAGATCCTCTACTGACCGCAATCACTCCCCGCCAGTCCGTCGACGCAGCCGATCGCCCCCGAGGCCTCGTTCTCCTGCCCGCATCCGCTCACCGACTAGAGAAGAACTGGCAGAGAGGCGGCGAAGAAGGTCCCGCTCCCCAGACATGCGACGAAGGGACATGAACAACAGGTGGGAACGCAACAGAGACAGGGATCGGGACAGAAGACGTCGGGACAGAAGAGGTGGCCGTGGAAATCGAACTCCCGATGATAAATTCAAGGGAAGTCTTTCGGAAGGACAGAGAGTGAAGATGGATTCCTCAGATGAAGAAGAGTAAGTTGTTCTCTTTATTTCAAATTGATACCGTAATCTAAGTTTCTTTTCTACAAAATACAAATACAATTTCTTCAGTGAGTGTATTATAACTCTTATCCTCCATTGTCTGTCTGTCTTTGAGCCAATATGGCCCATCAGGCCAGCGCTTATCTCCAGATTCGTGGCATAAAAAGACTAAGAATATTTCTATTCCCCCTGGATGGGATGCCAGTCCATCGCAGGTTACTCCCCAGCTAATCCCGGCACCCATTCGTACTCCTGGGTGAAGAGAGGCAAGTGGGTGTGAAATGGCTTGCCCAAAAAACACAGTATATGGCCAGCAGCTGGATGCGAACCTCTGACCCTCTGATCATGGGTCACAGACCCTAACCACTAGGCCACACTCCCCCCTGTATCCTCCATGGTATTTGACTAGAACCCCTGATAAAAGCAACAAGAGACACTGGTTAACAAGATTCATCAGGTCAGCTATCCCAATTCATTGCCTGTGGCTGCTCTCTCTTGAATGGAACTAACTCCCATTGTCTAAGAATTTATTTCTACACCTATTGCATCTGGCAAGATAGGGTTTAAGGAACAATTCTCAACCTCATCTCTCACTTTTCTTACCAATAGAGTGCAGGATGTGGATCTCCAAGAAGAAGAAGATGAAGAGGCAATCATTGAGAGAAGACGCAAACAGCGACAGGAACTTTTGAAGGTATGTGAACAGTTAAGATATTCAGTTCAATACACCCTGTGCACTTGACTTCTAAATTAGATTGTTCAATTCTCTGCCATCGTACTTTGCCTGTCATCACCCTGTATCTGCCATTCTTCACACAGAAACTGAAGGCCCCAGTAGCGCCAACAGCAACCGAGCTGGGCGTGTCCACCCCGGAACAGTCTGTCTCCACCTCGGGCATGAACACCCCTGCAAGCCAGAAGGAGAGCGACGAGGAGTCGTCATCATCATCGTCATCTGGCGAAGACAGCAGTGACAGTGACAGTGACGATGACAACAACAGTGACCAGAAGAGGGAAGACGACAACGATGCAACAGACCAGAGGATTGGAACAGAAGGACCAAGCCTTCCTAATAATCCAGAGGGAGTTTCCGGAGACATTCCAATTCCAGCAGGTGGTGCTGAGAAGCTAAACGAGCCCCAACTGTCGGAAACTTTTGAAACACAAGAACAAGAGTCCAGTGCGAAGACAAACACAGAGAACGAGGACCAGTTGTCAGCTTCTAAACCAGAGGCGAAAGGTCAGTTTGCGTTCTAAGAATACAAACGGTTGTGATCTATTCTCAAATTGATAGGAGGGGGATTTGGGCCTAAGACCGCCAATATAGGGCTGGATAGCTCAGTTGGTAGAGCACCGGTGCGGTTTACCAGAGGTCACGGGTGCAAATCTTGCCCTGGTCAATGTCTTTGTTCAAACTTCAAATATTTATTTGAAGTGAACTAAGTTTAATGGTTTGGGGTTTATTTCTTGATGTTCACCGCAGAGATATTTTTTTTGTAGTAATTCTTGATGAATATTTTCTTTTCAGCTCAAGCCCGCAATGGCATGGACATGTTTAGTGAAAAAGATATGTTTGGCGACAACTATGATGTAAGTACCAACTATTCTATCTTGACAAAATCGGATGTTCCCTTCCTGTCATGGAATCTTCAAAGGAGGCGGATTTGGGAGGATTGCGGCTGAATACAACATACAATTTTGGAGGATTGTGGAGGATTGAGGGCACATGGACACCAGTATTGGTTGATTTTGGAGGATTGAGGCTGAATGGTGTTTAAAGAAGAGGAAGATTGTGGAGGATTGAGGCTGAATGCATTTTGAGAGGCAGGGCTGTTTAAGGTTTTGAAGGATCGAGGCAGTGGGTACCCTTCATTGGAACATAAGTGCAAACTTTTGGAGGATTGAGGAGGATTGAGGATGGTTCCTAGCAAAAGGGCCTAGTGGATTAGGGTTAAGGGTTAAGCATGCTTACGATTATGTTATGTTGTTAAAAGAATTCAATAAAATAGTATAATGTTTTGTTACACTTCTCAGAGTCCAACGGTTGAGAAGCTTGGCCAGACTGCCCATGAGAACCCCAGTTTGACTGACAACTGGGACGACGCTGAAGGCTACTATCGTAAGTATTACCACTGAAACACTGACAAGTCTTGTGAGAAAAAGCAATGAACTACCAATTAGAAATCCATGCATTCATGTCAGCGAATCTGGAATGCCAAATGTTACATTGTTGTACCACAATCCTTAAAAAGTCAAATAGGAAGCACATCTATTGGAAAGCAAGGAATGGTGTCTGTTGAATTAAACTCCAGTTCAGAAATTATAAATGAATTAACCCCAACTCCATCAAAATCCATCCTCCCATTTTCGTGGATTTTGGGGGACTTGGTCCAGAAGGCCTGGCGTGACTAAATATTGATGGAGTATGATGGACTTGGTTCCTAATGGCCTGAAGCAGTGCTAGGGGTATCCATAGCTGCCAACTGTTACTAATTTTTCGTAATTATTACGAATTGTTTGTTAAATTACGAAAATACGATTTGCCACTAAAACATTACGATTTTCCCATTTTCTACCTAACGAAAAAAAAAATACTTGTAAGGCCAAAAAAAAAAAAAATTAGGTTTCTGGTCAGACCAAAGTTCCGGAATTGACGCGGCCACGCGGCTTTTTTTTTTTTTTTTTTGGCTTTTTTTTTTTTCCTTCAAGCTTGAATTGTACATACAAGGTGGGTACTATTTTGCTTTTTTGGTGTCCTCGTGTACAATTGGTGTCCTCCATAATTTGCCTTGGTACTTTCGATCATTTGCCTTGGTGCAATTTCCCATTCCTTGGTGCTCTGTGGAAAAAAAATTGAGGAAGTGCGGAAATAGAGGGCGCTGTTAGAGCTACCGCGGCACATTTTGGGAAAAAAAAAAGATCGACGCGCATGGTTAAAATCGACGCGCATGGTTAAAATCGACGCGCGCGCTGACCAGAGACCGACTTATTTTTTTTTTTGGCCTAAAGTATCGTTTTTGACCGAAAACTTCTGGCGAAATGTCGCGATAATGGATGGACTGGTGACAAGTCTAATAAGAATGCAGTCAAGCACCTGATAGACAACAATGCAGTGTGCGCAGTGGAGTACTTGAGGACCAGACTAAAACTATTTTTCAATGGTGTGTCATTTGTGTGCATCTCGTGGATGTGTGGTTGTGTGTACTGTATGTGAGTACTTTTCAGTGACGATCGTGAGCACATTTGGTCGTTTATTGCCGGGATGAGACCCATCAGTGCGAGATTTTAATCATGGAATTTAATAAGAGTATGGTTGGAATAATTGGTAATAGAGTTTGAGTCTGTCACAACGTCCAGAAAAGATAAATCAGCATGCGTTTGCAAGGTATGTTGGCGGGATATTTCTATTGCATACGGTGGCCCTAAATCATTGTGTGTAAAAACATTGATAATGATACGAACTCGAAACTCCACATCGATAGCATGCATCTCAAAAAAAATATGCGCACATGTTATTATTGTTATTATTTATTTGACTTCAACAAACAAATACAGACAGTAAAACAAAATTAATTTAATAAAAAAAAAAAAAAAATTAAAGGGAATATACAACATTTGCAAACATCGAAAAATAAAACTACCAAGTTTTTGTGAAATACCTTAATAGGACGTTGGTAAATGACAGTCTAAAGCATCCTGTAAAATTATGGCACCTGGTATACTGTCATTTTCAAGAAAAGTGGTATTTTTGTATCAATTTCCAACGCTGATCGGCCGATCAGCGTTGGAAACAACTGGCTTTTTTTCAAATACTGGCCCCAATTGACTATTGCGCTTGTTTGCAATCGATTACAAACCTATGAACGGGTACGAGCCAGCTAGACTGGTTCCCTGACCTTACAATTCCCCAATGTATGTAAACTGCTCTGTTTCTTCTTATATGGAGTCAGGGAACCAGACTACAGGTAAATGATCGTTTTTCTTGGTTTTTATAGCATTTTCGAACCCAAAACCTCCAAAAAGTCGGTGTAACTATATTTGCTTTATATTTCCAATCCCCCAATTCCATCCATTTCTGAAAATTACAGCAAAAGCAAATGATGTATATTCCCTCTAAATTTTTTTAAATTATCTTTTGGCCTACAGTACATTATTATTCACAACAAGAAGGGTATGCACATGTACATGTATGTGTACATGTAAACCATGTACCTGTACTCGATGTTGGTAAAGCTTTTGATAAAACGAGCAGTTGAAAATGACCGCGCGGGTTGATTACTAATTGGGATTTTGAAAAGTTGGCAGCTATGGGTATCCTATTGATTTTGCCTAGCTTCCTGTACTGCAATTGGGATAAATGCCATGGTTGGCAAGTCCATGAATGTCAGCCAGTGTGTCAGTGGTGGATTCCATTATGTCATGTACAGTTTTGTATTGGACGCACAGTGATTGACGGATTCCTAGTAAAAGACGCTAGGAGTTAGTGTTAATGTAAAATCTATTGTCCTTTCCTACATTGTCTTGTTTAAAAGCTTCTGCAACAGTTATCCAGATTGACTGCTTTTTTATTTTTCATTTCCGATTTGGACTTATTGTTCTTTTTTAATCTCACGCAGGTGTACGTGTTGGGGAATTGTTGGACAAGCGCTACAACGTGTATGGTTACACTGGGCAGGGTGTGTTCAGTAACGTGATCAGGGCACGGGATTCGGCCAGGACGCAGCAAGACGTGGCCATCAAGATCATCAGAAACAATGAGCTCATGTAGGTTTATTAACCCTAACTACTCTGACTAACAAAACTACAGTAAACTCCGGCTAAACCGACATCGTACAACTCGTCAAATCGCTCAAGTCGGCCGTCTGACTACAGTCCTGATTGTCCGTAATGCACTTCCATTGATTTTTTTATTGCTAAGTCGGCTTTCATAATTCGCCATTTTGCTCAAGTTGTCGTGTTACTCTCGGTCCCCTTTCCATAAAAAGCATTACAAAATCCTTTGTGTAAGTCGGCATTCAACAAATTACGCATTGACATCGACTTCCTTTACTGTGGTTGGCAAAGTGTCGAGTGAAAAGTGGTTTCGCACGGCCCGTGATAGCTGCCATGCATCAGTGTCGAAAAAGGGTGTCCTACTGCATACCACTACGCGGCGCTATAGGATCTTTGCTACATACACTGCATATGCATCATGAGCATATCAATACCAGTACCCCCTCTAGGCTGTACGTATGCACTCTGTCCATTTTGGGGGTCGTCTTATTGAATGGCTACTGCTGCAGTCAATGCGTGCGTGGTATATACCGGACCACGCACGCATTTAATTCGTTACTGTGCACGTACATATGTATTGTGGTCTCCACTATCAATACCCCAAACGTGATGATACAATTCGAGGATTAATTTGCTGGATTCAACTCGAGCATCAAGGAGATAATCCAGGGTAAATCGAAGCCAATTAGTGCAATGAATCATGTGCGCAAAAGACCATTCATGTAAGTCGGCAAAATGATGACTTATAGCATATATCGGCATTCGCGTAAGTGGTCACAAATTCTCGGGTCCTGAGAGTGCCGGTTTAGCTGGAGTTTACTGTATCACTAACTGTCGTGTGACTTACCCAATATACCCTGGCTTTTGCTTTCTACCCTGACTACCCTGACCAACTTAAACAAACCAACTAACCCTAACTGTTGCTAGTTACCCCCGACTAAACCCTAACTTATCCTAACTACCCTGAATAACCCTAATTTACCCTAAATGCCCCTTTTACTACCCCGACCGATTCCAACTAACCAATTAACCCTAACTATTGCTGGTTACCCCAACTAAACCCAACTAACCCCAACCACCCCTAACTACCTTGATAACCGTGACTTAACCAAGCTGACCCAAACTACTTGTAACTAACCCAAACTGACTACCTTGACTAATCCAAACTTTCAGCAACCACCCATACTAACGTTTCCTAAATTTTGAAATGGATTCAAGGGCTATATATAGCCCTACCTCTATCACCATGCCGCAGGCTTCTTGTGAACACAGATGAACTTTTTATCAAATCTGCCAGGAGATAAATGTCCCTATGGTAAACCATTTAGAGAGACATGGGACATGCCTCTGGAAAGTTTCAGTTGGTTTGTGCACGAGATGAAATCAGTGGCGCGCCCTGACCATTGTACACATGCACCATGCCTTTTATACACAGGCTTTTGTGAGTGAAACATTTACTGTCATTTTATAGGCTCCCAAAAATCTTGGAGACTTTAATTTTGTTTCTGTTTTCTTCATCTATCCCCAAGGCACAAGACGGGTCTGAAGGAACTGGAGTACTTGAAGAGACTCAACGATACTGACAGGGAGGACAAGTTCCACTGTGTGCGCCTCTTCAGACACTTCTTCCATCGCAACCATCTTTGCCTCGTCTTTGAACCACTCAGGTAAAATAACCTCAGATTGTTTTTTCCAATGAACAGATTTTGTAACAAAAATATTGGTTTCCTGTATAGTTCAGGATGCTTTTAAAGGTTTCTAGCAAAAATGCAGAGAAGGTCAGATATTGTTAATGCTTGCTCTTCCGTTGAGACTTCCTGTACCGTCCTGATGAAACCAAGAATATAATGGAGTGATGGAAAGTCCGTCTACGATGCACGTGCCGATTCAGGCAAAACCCTGGCCTTATCTTAGTTTGCTTATGATGTCCATAACACGGTCATTGGACAGAAAAAAAATTCCACCTAAAATAATATCAGTAAAGCTGAGCAGGTTTACAGTAAACTAAATCTAACATTTCTGGTTTTGCAACAAATCTAATCATATTTTCAATCATCAACCCTTGATTTCTGACATGCGAGTAGACTTCGATCATTTAACTGACGAATCAACCATTGTGTGGATCTATTCATAGCATGAACCTGCGTGAAGTTCTGAAGCGGTACGGCAAAGACGTCGGTCTGCACATCAAGGCGGTACGGTCCTACACCTCCCAGCTTTTCCTGGCTCTGAAACTCCTGAAGCGATGCAGCATACTCCATGCTGACATCAAGCCGGACAATATTCTCGTAAGTCACTGTTGTTTCAGTGCACCCTGCACAGAATCCTGGTGCCCAGTTCCATGGCTCTTACAATCACCATTCTGTACTAACAGAAAATTCTGTGCTAACCCTGTTAGCACAGAATCCTTAGTATGTACACACAGTTAAGCCTAAATTCCTTGCTAACCCGTGAAATATGCTTACCATAAGCACGGATGTTTCTGCTACTATGAGTGGCGATTTTTTGCAAACGGTAAGCAGAGCCATGAAATTTGGCCCAGACTTTGTTCTCAGATACTGTTCTCAGATTAACAGATTCTTGATGGATGTTGTAATGCTTGTTATTGCACCTAGGTGAACGAATCCAAGACGGTCCTCAAACTCTGCGATTTTGGCTCTGCGTGCCATGTTGGCGATGCCGACATCACCCCATACCTGGTCAGCCGCTTCTACAGGGCTCCAGAAATAAGTAAGTCGTTTTGAGTTTCATATCGTAGTCAGTGACCTGTCCTCATTTGCAGTTCTTAATCATAATCTGGTAATGAAATAAAGAATTTCCCAAGTGCCTAAAATCTTCATTTTAGTGGGGGAAGAAAAACCCCAGTTTTGAATCATGATGGGGAGCATGGTGCTTGTGCTCTTAAGCAAGGCCCTTTATACTATTATTGCTTCGTCCTTCAGATGGGACGTAAAGCCGTAGGTCCCGTGTGTTGTGTAATGCACGTTAAAGAACCCAGTAACACTTATCGCTAAGAGAAGGTGTTTGCCCTGGTGTTTCTGGCAGTGGCTGCAATATGCGCCACAGCACCTTGGAAACCCTTATAAGGTGCTGCATAATGGGTCTCACATTTCTCATAAACTTCATTTACCTGTCTTTAGAAATAAACGTAATTACCAGCGCCTTGAGAACCTAATTGTTGGTAGATATGTGTACTATGTAAGACTCTGGTATTATTATTTAATTATTAATATTTCTGGAGCTAACTTTTTCCACCATCTTACCCATAAACCTACCATCCCATTAACGTCTTCTATTTGCCTGTATCGGCTCTATCACTGCCCTCCTTACATCCTTAATCAATTTCTCTCTCCTTCCACAATTCCTCACAAATATTTTGCCTCTATCACCTCCTTTCCCCTCCACTTGAACTTGACTACTTCTTTTTCTCGCACCCTCCCATCCCTAATTGTCCTCTTTTTATTGTCTCTTCCCATCTTCTCTGCCCTCTGCCTCCCCAAACTAAAATCATCCATTACTCTACTTGTCTCCTCCACTGTCTTATGTTGTCCTCTTTTTGTTGTCACATCTCTCCCCAAAACCAAACCCATCCCCTGTCTCCAAAACCTCCCACCCCTCCCCCACCTTCATCCAGTCATCGGCATGACCTACGACTACGCCATCGATCTCTGGAGCACGGCCTGCACCATCTACGAGCTGTACACGGGCAAGATCCTCTTCCCCGGTAAGTCCAATAATCACATGTTGAAGGTGATGATGGACACGAAGGGTAAGATGCCCAACAAGATGATCAAGAAGGGTCTGCTCAAGGACAGCCACTTCGACAGCAACTTCAACTTCAAGTACATTGAGGTGGACAAAGTCACGGAGAGGGTGAGTTTTTTGTGTGCATTTTTTGTCTTGTAGTCAAGTCCATTACAAGTCCTGTCACAATTCCCGTCCCATGTAAATCACAAGTTCATTCACAAGTCCAGTCACAAGTTAACTGGGGATCGATGATCACAAAGGAATTCTTTTGTCATAGTTCAATTTAAAAGCTTACAACTTGACTTGAGACTGGAGGACTTGTGATGAGCTTGGCTCCAACACTGCATTCACTTTGAGGTTTTTTAAACCTAGGCTTCATTCTGGCATTGGCTTTATCTCTTGCATTTGGATCATGCAGAGGGAAAGCAAGTAGCATTACTTTGGCGTCATTGGATTTCAAGTATAATCTTTGGCCTCAAGTTATGCACAGCTGAGCGAAAAACAATACAAGGTCCGGCCCAAGGCCTTGACACAGGTGTGTCCTCCAAAATCAGCCACACTTTTTTACTGTATAGCCTCAATCGTGCAAAATCCTCCAATTTGCAAAGAGCATTTTGGAAGGATTTGGGAAGGTTAAGGTTAATGGATAGTATATTGAATATTCATCACTACACAGGAGAAGGTAACAACCTTCAGCGTGATGAACCCCAGCAAGGACATGATGGGGGACCTGGTGGGTTTCAGCCGGCTTCCTGAGGACCAGCACCGCAAGGTCAACCAACTCAAGGACCTGCTTGAGAAATGTCTGATGCTGGACCCCAGCAAGAGGGTCCAGATCAAGGAGGCATTGCATCATCCCTTCATCCAGGAGAAGATATGATGAAGCAGTGTGGGAACTGTGCTACAACCAGGCAGGTCCATTCAAACATTGATTAACATTTTGAAAAGTAATGACCACTGACTGACTGTTGACGAGAGTTTCACTGCCTATCAGTTTGTATATGAGACCAGGGACCAATTCCGTGGCCCTGCTGACCACAGAATGGATCCTTCCTGTCTGTCAGTCAAACTGCGCATTGACCAATTAGATCAAACGTTTTGTTCAGGTGACCATAGTAGCTTGGTCAAATTACCCATACCTAAAATGGGTGTGGCTTATGGCTGAATCCGGAATGTTCCATTTTGTGCTTACACACAAAAGGCAGAAGTTCTGCTATTCTTGTAAGCGGAGAATCCTTAGTTACCAACTGAACATATGAACATCGCTAACTCACCGCTAACAATGCAAAGTTTTTGCTTCTAGTAAGCAGAGCCATGATATTGGACCTGGATCTCACAAAGCCAGTCTTGAAAACATTTTGTCACGTATTATGTTTTATTCATATGCAGTAGGAAGAGCACACGCTGCTCTTCATTTGCACATATCTTTTAGTTTTATGTCTTTAACCAGTTCGTGCGGGAAGCCGTGTACATACACACGAACATTTTGCGGTATTCGGAATGGATGACAGATAAACATGCAGGGAGCGAGGCCGGAAGTATCTGTCAGCGACCCGCTTGCAGCGAGCGAGGCCGGAAATATGAGTGTGCTGCCTGAGGGTGATGGCTTCAACCTGCCTGGCATTAGGTCCAGTGTAAACTAATCCTGCACCTTGTTCCTTTCTTGTCAAAATAATCCCGGCGCGAACTGGTTAATATGTTCATATTTATGTGGGTACAAACATTAAATATTCTTGTTGATATTTAATTTGCAAGCATTGTAAAAAATGGTCTGTTTAGTAAAATGTTCCTCTGGGGACTTGTCACTCATTTGGCTGGGTCGGCTCTTATATTTCTCCTTGCATGATTTATTGATCGAGGAATATGAGAAGAAAATTACATGCACTGATATCCAGCCCCAGCAGAATCTGCATTCTGTGCTTTCTGCATTGGGATAAACAAATGTTTTCACTATTGGCTAGAAATTGTTGGGCAACTAGGCACATTGAATCTTGTCACATTGACACAGGATAAAGGCGCCCTCAGGTCGACCTTGCGATAGCACTGACTTTTCAGGATCTAACTTTTCCTGAGCTACGACCGTCGGGAACAAACTAGTCGCCGATTTTGTGCGACCTGAGTGTAACTGCGACGATATTAAGACGATCGGCATCGGTCGGCGCTCAATAAATCAACAGTTGCAAGAGTAAAAACATTTCAACTTCTGCGACGTGTTCTCGACAGGCGGGAGTCAATCGCAGTTGTGTAGCCAATCAGCACGCTTGAAAACGGCTGAATGAACAGCTGGTGTGGCCATGGAATGTCGTTTGATTGTAACCAACTTGCTTTCACTATTTTTAAAGAAGTCAGATGACTGTCTCATGGGTGACGTGAGCGTTATTATGATTATTTTGGGCCGAGATGCCAGTTATTCCACGAGAATCACAACATTTCTCAGTTTTGTGACCTGAGCATTATTTGTCTGCTTGATGCTGACACTTCCGTCGCGGCGCAAGCAAATCGTGAGTCGATCTGAGGGCACCTTATGTTTTAAAAAAACAATAGTTGACATAAGGGATTTACATGCAGGACCGCAAAGTGAAATAAAGATGTTACTGTTGTTGTGACAAATTATAAATTGGTCTTGTATGTGTAGTCAAAGTACATCAAATTCAACACGTTCCTCAATCAGAAGTGAATGCCTAAGACGTTCGTGATGAGTTCGAAAGAGGTTCTTGTTTAGGACTGCTCTTATCGTTGAAACAGAATTCAGAATGAATGAATATTTTTCAAGTGGAAATTGGTTGGCTCTTAACCCTAACTCCCTAGTGTCTTTTACTATATACTGGACCAATTCCATCAAAATCCATCACTCACTCTGCTTCACATAATGCATTAGGACTGACTCCATCAAACTCCCCCAAAAGCATCTAAGTGTGCAAAGTGTATTGATACCAATTCCATCAGAATCAACCGGTGAGTTGCTGGGGATTTTGATGGAGTTGGTACAGATGGCTTGCAGTTAACAGAATTACCTCTGTACTTGGGGCCCAAATCCATCAAAGTCAACCTACTAAATTGATGCATGTTTTTAAGGCTTAGTCAAATTGTAAGCAAAGGAAAGAAACAAGGCCACCAGCCAAGATTATAAATGGACCCCCAATAAACCTTACAAACAGTCTGTGTACAGTGTACGCATATGCATCTCATTATGTACATAAACCAACATGAGGCATGCATTTGCACTGGGGGCAATCACATATCCACAACAGGCCAGCACCTGTTTTACTGGACCAAATCCATCGGACTCCACCAGAGGTTCCTCAGGCCTTCTGGACCAAGTCCATCAGACTCCACCAACATTTAGCGAAGCTGGCTCGACCAAATCCCCTAAAATCCCCCAAAACATGGGGATGGATTTTGATGGACTTGGAGTGGTTAGGGTTAAAGTGTTGACTAACGAATCTGACAACTTCCATTAGAAGAAGCCCTTTACTGAGGTGTTTCCAACACACGTCACCAAAATACAGCAATTCTTTTAACTGATGTTGCAGCATCAGTCTAGTTTACCACAAGGATATTATATAAGTTCTTAATGTCCATGTACATAATTAACTGATTTTCACTATCATGTACACAGATACCTATATGTGTATTATTTGAGGAATAATTTGAGTAATCGCTTGGATATCAATTCTTATTATTTCTAGTAGTAGATTTACTTTTGGTAGTTGTTTACGGCAGAAAGTTTTAAAGTAGTGAGAAGCGTGAAAACTGTTTGCATAGAACATTGTGGATTTTGAGGTGCACTGAATGTAGTGGGGCCAATTTTTTTTATTTTAACAAAAAAATTATAATTATTCCTGATTGCTTAGTGTGATTTTGTGTCAAATACATTATTGGGTTATACACATCCTGTAATGACAAGATGTTACCTGCACTTCGAAAAAAGTCATTATTCACTTTTTTCATTTTTTTTTCCTGCAAATGCAGAGAGCACTAAAATTCAATTCTTTTATTTTTTTTGTTATATAATGTAAGTAGTCCATATTTACAGACATGATTTACTTTGTTTTCAGAATTTGTTTCCAGATAATTGAACCCTTTGATGTGTAATGATCTTGAGGTTTTTTGTCAGCATTTTCAACGAGGGCATGTTAAAGGGGCACTAGGTCCTGAAATCCCCGAAAATTTCACGTTTTGGATTGTTTACTTAGCCTATTTCACACATCTGGTTGAAAGGAAACCAACCTAATGTCTGACCGTTCCCGAGAAAAGAGGAAAAATCCCCGGTTGTTTACATCGCACACGACGGAGTACGAATACGTTTTTCGTGTTGTTCACATACAGTGTACGATATACACGTTGTGTGTCTCGGGAACAGCGGTGACCAATCACCAATGCAAAAAAAATGATGTTTCTTCAACGTCCGCAAAAGGCGAACACTTTACGAATGAAATCACAACTAGCATCCAAACAGCTCGAATTTATGGGGTCGCAAAAGTGGACCCCGAAATTCGTTCTCGCACGCATAATACAGGGAATAACACAAAAACGCCCAGTTTTGAAAGGATAGTTGTGTGGATGTTTATATCCTACTTTTAAATGTTCTTTCCGATTGACATCATCTCGTTCAAAGTGCGTTTTGTAGCCCAATTGGGCTGTTCCAGGACCTAGTGTCCCTTTAATGATGCTATTGTACATGTGTATGCACAGTTACATAAGTCGAAATGCCAATTGACCAATTACATGTAGTTGTTAAAGAGACTGTCAAGCAAATCAGTGCACAGATAATGTAGTGATTAAGTTCTAGATGTGAAGCAGTAATGAAATTGCTGATTGATTAATGTAGATATTTGACAATTTATATCATCTAATCCGACCCAAGCCGATTTCCCAAACACTGGTAATGGATTTGAGGCCTTTCTTGAATATATATTTGGGTTTTTTTCCCAGGTATCATAACCATTGACTTGCAACCAGATGTCTAATTCATAAATTAATGTTTCCCTCAATACAAAGTCAACAAAGAAAGAGAATGAACAGGGTTTGAACCTTGGACATTAAGACTGGTGTACAAAATGTACCTGCCCCTATTACCAATTCCAAGTTTTGCATCATTGAAAAAGAATTTGGGTAGGGTAGCGTTCCTGGTCACATGTGGCTTCATGGCTTCTGAACAGCAACCGGTGAACAAAAAAGAAAATGCTGACTGCCAATAAAGGCTGGATAGTTATGTCGGTAGCACACTGGCAAGCATTTCAGTGGTTGCAGGTTCAAATCCTGTGTCTAGTCAAATTCTTTGTTCAACCTTAAATCAATTAAGAGTGTACCCAAGTTGTTCTTTTTGTTTATTTTGTCATTTTTTACTGTTTATTCCATAGCGACCACTGAATTTGAAGATTTCTTGTAGAGTTCTAGAAGTAACCAAGGGGAGGATTACATTAAAATGTTAGTTAAGTTGATCCAGATTGTGTGAAAAGGCGTTGCTTCATTTTTTTACTGACATTCTTTGATATTGGCAAATCTGACTGACCCATTTCTTTGTTTCCAACGCAGGTCCAAAGTCTCTCTCCAGGTGGATGTGGAGATGATTTTTTTCGAAGGTATTAAAATCTTGGGAAAAAAAGCTGGAGTCCTCCAGCACTCATGTGCAAAATGCTTTAGCGACCATTTTTTAAATCACTATGTATTTTGAATTTTTCTGTCCCATTTGGAAAGTTGGTTAGAGAACCTCAAGTTTTCGTCTATTTTTCCAGCTGAGTTAATGGGCTCAATGTTAAACACCTGTCTAAAGAATCCTTGTGAACTGCCTGTAAATTATCTCAGAAGTTAAGGTGCTTGAGTGCACGGACGGAATGTTTGTCTTATTGAAATCAGAAATCAAAGGCAGATATTTATTTAGTTTTCAATAAAAGCACTTATTTTCCAATGCGTTTTTCGAAGAAGTAGCTTTTCATCAAAGTCATTGCTGAAGACAGATTTGAAGTGTACATATTTGAATTCAGAACTTGATTGTTTAGGCCAAAAAAAAAAAGTTTCCGGTTTCTGGTATGGAGCTTGTCCAAAAAGTGGTGCGGCGACGCGGCTTTTTTTTTTTTTTTTACCCGACTTTTTTGCTTCAAATGTCGGCTGATGACTGCAAATGGTGCCCGACTAAACTTAGTGCAAATATATGGGAGTCCAGAGTGGCCACATAAAGCTTATTCTCGATCATAACCCCATATAAAAACACGTTGAAATTGCGCCGCAGCAGAATTCCAGTCAAACCAGTGAGTTTGGCGGTTTTGAGACATCATCTTTCATTGACAAAAAAACTTTTTCATTTTGCCGACGCGCATGGCTACGGCGACGCGCGCGCATACCAGAAACCGGAGACTTTTTTTTTTTGGCCTTATTCTTCTTTTTATGGGGGGCAGGGGGCGGCATCCGGGATGGTTGAGGTTGGACAGCTGAATAGTTTTTGGAAAAAAAAAAAAATTATCTGATCTATGGTGTTGATCATTTTAAATGAAATTGCAATGGATTGAAAGTTTAAGCAATTCATACCTAAAGTTTACACGCACGCTGTTACACACAAGTGGAGCCCCAAACATTGCCAACTATTGTGCATTGTGCAGTTGTACTGTGACCTTTTCCTCTCTTTTAAATTACAGAATTGGACAGAGTTGGCTATTCCTTGCAGCTGGGGCCAAGTTAAAGATTCAAGATAAAAAGCGCAACTTGAGCTGAAGGCTCCAGACCGCAGACACGGCTAAATTTTAAGGATGACCCAACATGACCTTAGGTCAACCTTCTACCCAGGGCAGGGTAAAGTACATAGATGCTCACACCAATTTTTGTTATCCTTTTTTTTTTTTTAAATGTGTATCTAACGAAGTTAGATTAATGAAAGGTTCATTCATTTGTGTTCAGCTGGAACTTTGTCAAATTTTTCCTGATCATTTTTTTCCACTTAACAAGGTTTGCAATGTTCATTACATCGATCACATTTAAAAACCTATTATACATGTGCCGTGTTAAAATTTATGACAATTTTGTTGAAAGCTGTTCTGTAACCTAACAAAAAGGGAAGATTTTTCTTAACAACAATTTTTTTTTTAATTTAGATTTGTTTAATGCTTAGGGGACACTTTTGTGGGATTGGGGTTGGGTTGAGGTGTGATCACTTGTTTAATTTGAAGTCATTTGAAGATTTTGATAAGGAAATAATTAATCTACACTTGTTAGTGACCTAAAGGGGAGTCCGTTTTTATTTGGGGAGGAAAAGTGGTTTCCAGGTGATATTAATCAGATTTACTGGAATGGTTACCTGTTCAGTGTGTTTTTAATAAATGAATAATCAATTGCAAGTCATGGTTATTGCTTGACATTGTTCAATTATACACCTGTTTGTTATACACCTGTTGAATCCTTACAGACCTCTTGCAAGCCGTGATATAATCAAATGACAGGTATGAGAGAGAGATTGGGAGTGGCTTCCCTTCATCACTTTCAGCTTGTTGGAGCCAGGTAGGCCATACACTTCTTGAAATAATAAATTGGTAACTTGAAACATTTATTTCCTTTCCATGACAATGGTCAAAGTACAAGTCGAGAGCAGTATAGAGGATTCAAAACCTAAAATGCACACCTCTTTTTTCGGCCTGCCAATGTTTCAGGCCGTGCTTTATGATTGGTTAACCTATGGAATTGGTGCCTATGGAGTTTTCAAGTATGCATATGTTGTTGGAGTCGCAGATCAAGAACTTGCAATCTCAAGTGTCATTTTTTTTTGAGCGACATTAGTAGTGCAGTGAATATATCTCATCGAAAGTTCAAGTCTTCTGTAAGCAACATGTTCTTACAAAAAAGGTTTTTAATTTTGTTAAAAATAAATTATCGGTTCTTCCCAGGGATGCAGATTTAATGGCCATTTAAATGAAATAATCTTAGTAAGTGGAAACTTAAGTAATTCATTGGATACATTGTCAATATAATCCTACCACTTTTATCTGGACTTCCGAACGTCGGATACAAAAATATTGACCTAAATCAGAGTTTTAATGGTTTAACCAAAAGACAAAGTTGGAATGAAAGTGATATTGGATCCTTTACTGGGAGTAAACGAAGTACTGTTTTACAACTGCAGTCCAAATAACAATTTTCTCGTATATCTAGTGACAGTTATTCCAGTTTAGGAAAATCGATGTTCATTGTACATGTAATTTATAGCTGAAAACATGTTTGAATATTGTGAAGCTGTGACAGAGTAGAACGCTTAAAAATAAATTCCAGATATACCATTTTTATTTTAAAAGAAACTCTCTGCAATTTCTGGTCGCTTCAGTTTATTAAGCAAATGCACACCGGAATTTGTTCTTATTTGGGACTCAATTTTATCCAAATAGATAAATAATATCCATGAAAATTACAACCACATTTAATATAGTACAGTTTTCAAGGGGAAAAAAAGAAAAAGGCAAGCTTGATGAAAATAAACAGTGTGATTTTATGAAAATAAATAAGGAGGCATTTTAGACTTCGTCCACAAAATATATACATTTAAACAGGGGGAAAACTCTTCAACGTTCAGATAGACAGGCATGAGCTTTTTCAGACTTTTGTCTGAAATGAGACTTTTAATCAGAGAGAAAGACATTATCACAGTATAGAAAGTAATACATCTTTCCAACCTTTCATCCAATGTTCAGACTTGATGAAATTGGCAATCTCATCCATGGATAGAATTGATTGGGACCATAGGTTCACGGTAGACATCTCAGATAAGGGAGAATTTCATTGAGAAATTTGGAAAAATTATGCCAGTATATTCAAAGACCCCATCTTCAGATGGACCATTTACTTGCAAATGGTTCATCAAAGTGTTCTGCATGCTACAGCCCCCAGTAATGGCTGCCATTAATAAATATCTGTGCATGGTGTATGTAAATTTTTATCATTTTATTGATCACCTGCTGTATACCTTCAATATTACCCACATTTAAAGAACTTTCTAAAAGTTTACATAATTTTCCTTTAGTTGTAATAATTTTCTGTACACTATTTACATCTGTATTTGTTGATGGTCCAAAGTGGGCGTACCCCTTTCTCTCGGTAGAGTTTACGGGGGAATTGTTCAGTCGTGTCCAACACAATTCCACCTTGTGTGAGGTAAAGTCGTTCTGTAAGTACAGCTTATCAGTTCGCCGGCATTCCCACAATACTGTGACCATTTATTCCCCCTCCGTACTTCGGCTCTGCGTAGCCTCTGTCCCGTTCGCCTGAGTAGCTCTGGTTGTCCTTTCGCATCGGGTAGTAGCCTCCATGGAACCCGTACATCCCGCACGTGTCCCTGCCGTTAGGCGGTGGATACCCGTAAAACACGTGGCTGCCCGCGGGTTCCGAGTACCCCTGCCCGCCGTGAGTCACGGGCGTGCCTCGGACGCTCATCTCGCCGTAATTCGGACTGGAATTACCGCTGCTGTTACTGGAGCTGGAGTTGCTACTGCACGGCACCGAGGAAGCGACACCTCCACCGCGTGGTCCAGCACCGTCTGCCTGGCCGCGACCCACGGCCATGCCGCGGCCTTTCCGCCTGCAGCAGCAACATACCACGATGGAGATAAGAAGGAAAAAGACGATGATCGCAGCTACGGTGATTGCTAGAAGAGTCCCCATCCACCCAAGCCAGCCCTGGGTGGCAGCAGGGCTCTCTGTTGGTCCCACTGTGATGGAAAAAAAAGAAGAGAAGAGTCAGTTGAATATCAACATCGGTCGGGAATTGGCATTTACAGACAAGATGTTACGGAAGCAACTGCAGCTGCATCTTCGCAGAAACGCCAGCTGCATGCAACAACAGCGCCGGCATGCATCAGTACGTTACATGCACCATCAACATGAATTGCTGCATCAGCACCACATCATATTGGCGCAAGTCGTTTGGCAAAGAAGGCTTATCGGCTGCAATTATCAACTAGGACAGCCACTACAGCTTGCAGCACCTGAGTGTGGCTTCGAAGCATGAAAAATAAACGGTGATAAAGCTGCAGCAGATCAGGTACAAATCAGGTACGAAAACGCCAATACACTGGATCGTCTCATAGATGAGGTCGTATCTGGTGCAAGGGTACTTTTCTGTATGTCCTTCCAACTCTGAGACCCGGGTTCGACTCTCACCCAGGCCATGTGGATGGACAGATTTCAGTCCGTAGGATTCCGTGGGTTTCCCCTTGAATATTACCACTTGAATAAGTTTTCCTCCCACCTCAAAAACTGAACGATTTTTTCCTTCGCTATGTCCCTCTCTTGGTTTCGCCAGGCTACAGTTAGATGAAATTTTGAGGAAACCGTCTTTCATTATAGACATACATTCTGTGCCAAGTTGTCTTTGCAGTCAAAATGAATGAGGGACTGTTTTCAACAGTTAAGAGCTTCCAGCCTAAAAGCATGGATTGACTGGCTGTGACTGGGTATGTAACCTGATACAGCTATGCTTCCTTTGACAGTAGGTAATTGATAAGCCAGCTGTGCGTACCACTTGCCTGCTTTTGTCTGTTGACTGAGTTTGATTAGTCACAGTGCTTCCCTAAAATATGACTTGCATGTGTCAAAGGCATGGCAGGGAAGATGATTGATTTTCGACTGTCTGACTGTTTAGATAAGAGGGGGTTATCTGAAAGAATCGTAGTAAAAATTTTGGTTGATGTGGTTCAGTGACTCAGTCAGTATTAGTCTGGCAGTCGGGGGGGGGGGGAGTCAGTCAGTCAGAGGACAATAGGCTCGCCCTTTGGGTCCAGGGGGAAAAATCAAAGAACTACCTGAGCAAAGCTGAAAGCTTTCGTCGCTGCCGTCGGCGCAGTTCCACAGCGAGTCGCACGTCAGGCCGGTATCAATGCACATGGAGCCATCCTCGCACTCAAAACACTTGTCATTCGCTGTAGAGAGAATTAGAAATAAAGGATAATTAGCTGTCAAGATTTATTTCTGTACATCTTACAGTGACCGTCGCCGAGGCGCATTGGTTACATATTCAGTGGCTGCTGGATCGCTACTCGTCCAATCAACCCCTGTTGAATAAAATAGAAGACAACTGCATCGTGGAATTTCATGGGCAAATACACATTTTGAAGTTAATTTTTTTTAATTCACATAGTAGAGATTATAAACATTCTAGACGAAGACTTTTGGATGAGGATGGTGACTCTTGCGTAGCGGTATCACCACAATGAGAGGCTGCTGATGGATAACTACCACTTAAAATCTGTGCTTGAGCATTGGAGTTAAACAGTCTATTGATAGTTTTTTTTTACTCATTGATGGAGACAACATCGCGGATAAACCCTACTTCGAAATCCAAGTAAAAACCTCACCAGAGACTGCAAATTAAATGCGGAAGCGTGTTAGCAGACAGTGTCGGACCTGTCGATACAGAAGGTGTTTCTCTGTCTGTGAATTGGCCGTATATTGCTCACAGAAGGTCGGCAGCAATGTGCTCGATATTTCATTTTCACGAATGGAACATCTGCGCTCCAATCTGTTGACGTTGTTTCAAATATCTGGCATCGGGGAAAGATTTGTTTCCACAACGCAAGGCCCTTTCTGAGAAGATTGGCGCCTTATTCACCATGTGGATGTCGTGCAAGATAATGCAGCCTCTGAAAATATCATTTACTCTTTGGTGAATGTCGCAGTTTAAAGAAAAAACGAGATAATATCTTTGAGCTGCGGGGGGGGGGGAACCTGGATTGACGAATCTCAAATTAACATCGACATCGATACAGTGCTCCTTTCCATGACCAGCGTCGAACGAGAATAGATGCCCAGTGTCCTGTACAATGGCTTGGCACTAAGAGACGCAATTTTGGATAATTATTGGAATTTCGTCTACAAGGAATTGAAACGAAATTTGTGTATAGCATACACGGGGTCGTCACTTACTTGAAGAGACGTGTACACGCGTTTGGTCTGTATTTGGCCTTCACTGATATACGATCTTTTGTTAATTATTGCTATGGTATCGACTGTGCTCGCTTTATTATAGGGCAACGCTGTGGTATAAATGGCATTACAAAGTCTATATGTTTGATTTATTTTTCGAAATGAGGGGACCTCGGTCATAAACATTTATAAGTCTAAATTTCAAAATTGTTAACCGATCCATTTGGATTCAATATCGTTTCCGATTTGTGTCAAAGTATAGTTCTGATTGGCTTGTATTTAATGTACAATAATGAGGAGACATCGTTTATCAAATGGTAGTTTGAATTTGTATTCAGTGTTCACTTTGATTTGTTTTCCTTATTTTACATCCTCCCTGAATTGTCGCCTAGGATAAAAAGTTGAAATTGTTGGTTTTGCCGCCACGTACAGCCGTGCAAGAAAACCACATTACTCGGCACACCTCAATGTGACATACTTAATAATTTTAAGATATACTGTCGAGTAATTTTGTCATTAATACATGTACTCGAAAGTGGTTTTTTTTGGTTTGGTGTAATTTTACGCTTAAACTCGAATGGGTAGCAGCCTTAATTTGTTATTTAGCGGCAACTGTAGAAACTGAGTTATACGTCTGTTCCACTTTATTTTCATGAATTTATTGAGAAACCACGTCAAAATCAAATCAAGTCAAATATTTCAGTAGGCCCAAACTGTTATAACATTTGCTTGATTTGTCAAACAATGTTTATATACTCCCTCCCATGCACAGTAATACTATGCCTGATCAACATCGTCAAAGAGTTCTCCTTCCTTTAAAGCCATTCTGTCCTACCTAACGTGCGAGGTACCTTACGAAGCAGCTCTGGTCTTGCATTGCCTTGGATGAGATAGTTGCGCTGTGAAGATGCGGACGTATCAGGGAAATATGTCCTTGATCATAATGCACACACCTCGATGATGACGAGCCGGTTTTGGAGTGATGTCTCGAATCAGTATTTGCGATTAATTCTGTATTTATTCATCAGGTTCAGGCGTACTTGAATGCTGAAGCACTGGTCCATCACACTAGAGTTTTCTCGCTGAAAGACGGATGTCCTGCACGTTTCAAGTTGCTCCTGAAAACTCTTCCACATAATGTCCGTTTTGGTGAAATGGAGTGAGAGCGCGCGCAATGTCATCATGTAGTCTGTGTAGATGTTAGTGTATATACCCAGTCTGGCGATGTTTGCCGTGTGGATTGTAGCTCGCCATCGATTATTCCGTGTATGTGTTCTTGAAGCTTTCCCGCGCAGTCTTCCTGCAGTCATGCGTGGTATAAGTGTCCGTTTTTTCTTCTCGCTTGTTAACTTCTTGTCAGTCAATCCTGGCCTTGCAGCCCGGTCTAGGGTCCCGCTCCGACTTATGCTCAATTTACATCAGAGGGTCGATGTGATACAAAATTTACATTTTGTATGAAATAGGATTGTTTTTACCCTACACACTCATATCCTCGTACCTTCTTTTCTTTATTTTGTACCTACATGTATATAGACACTGTTTAAAATGGTAAACATTTTTTTTTGTCACGGAGCTAAAATTGCATACTTCACCCATGATATTTAGGATGCATTTCAATGCTGCACAGCAAAGTGGAAATGTACACCCTTCTCGAATATGTGATGGGAGACAGAATGCCTAACATGCGCTCATTTGACATACATAAACCTTAACCTTGCGTGTACATTTCTTCTAGTATCCGTCTTATGTTTCAGTCGGAATTTTGTCGGTGATGTTTTAACTCCATGATGGAACTTCACATAATTTTGTACAACTACAAGAGTCACGTTCCCTGAAAGAAATAAACAATTCAGTCATGCTTTTCATCCTTGGACCAATCACATTTATAGGGGCGTGAGCTTTGTTGCAAAGGCCCGCCCGCGATTTTTTTTCTCCCAAACGACATCCGCATATGGGTGTACGTTATGGCGTTTTGGACTTTACTCTTCTAAAAACATGAGAAGAAAAAATAAAATTGCCGGGGCTAATTTTACCCAAGCAAGGGTGAAAAACTGCAACTACCCAAAATTGGGTTGTGCTTTACCCAATCGTTTATAATTTCTGTTAAATTCAACAAAACTTGTGGTCATACAAGACCAAATTAAATTTAGTCTGGTATGACCACAAGTTTTGCTTGAATTCGATAGAAATTCTAACCCAAACAATTGGGTAAAGGACAACCCAATTTTGGGTAGTTGCAATTTTCACCCTTGCTTGGGTAAACCCGGGCAATTTTTCAGTGTGCAAACCGTCCTTAATCCTCACGGGTATGAAATTGTATGAAACAAAAGTCTCAAACTCAGATGAAAGGTCTGAAAGATGCATTTCTTTCTAAACTGATATTTTTTAGATTCAAAAGGCCTGATTTCCGACAAAGGTCTGAAAATCTCATGCTTGACAGACCTTCCCGGAACCTCTCCGCATCGCCACAGTACAAAAAAAACCCCTGTGGAACATTCATGTAGGCCTACTTGAATCGTCAATGGGTGTCAACACCCATCTGGACTCCACTTTTCTCAATCCAGCAAAGTTACCCCCAAAACCCTGCTGGCCTTTAATTTTTTGGAGGTTAGGGTTGGGGTTTCAGACCCACCTTTTCTAGTCTCGTCAGGCACAAATGTCGTGTAGACCACAGAGAATCCCTTGTTGCTGGACAGCACGTTGTCCGTGATGAAGCGTACGGTCAGTACGTTTCCCGTCGTCTCCAGCTCGCGGTAACGGGGTGACAAGTCGGTCCCGCACAGACCGTACGGGGCGCCGCTAAGCATCAGGCTGGAGAAGAATCGGCCATCGTACACGATCACCTGTTGAAAGAATAAATGAGACATTGCAGATAATCTGGTCACATTTTGTAAGTTTGTCATGTTGTAATGGCCGTCCTGTGTTCTTCTAATCTTGTTGTGTAGTTCCATAAGGGTTAGGGAATTTATTAGGTCCTTTACGACAGGGTAGTTATTAAGTCGGCATAAATCTTCAGACGTCATCACAAGGAAAAAGAGTTTGTCACAACAGTCACTCATCCACTCTCAGTAAAGCTTGAACTCCAGTGACAAGTAATTTGCTACTGACCAGGCATTTTGTCATTGTTCGTCCATTGTATACTTGTGAGAAGTTACTCCAGATTTTTAAAATTCCTCACAAGTCAATCACAAGTCTTGCACCATTTTGAGATGAAGCGACAATCTATCTAAATAAATTAATTCTCGGCTACCTGTGACCTTGAAAATTGTCTCGAGATTGACGTGATTGGATTGTAAGGTTTGTCATCTGAGGTATATCCTTGTATGTAGAGCGCTCTCCCGCGAGGACAGGACTTTATTCCTCTTTGGTACACATTCACACTGACAAAACCTGTACTGAGCGAGCTGGGGCTCTTTAATTTTGCAAGTAGTGTACTCCCACAATTGCGGGAGTTTTATTCCAGTTTTTAACATTCATCACTTCGGTATTTGGTGTCGGTATTATTGCGTCGCCCCAACAGCTTCGTGTACCTTATATGGTACACCAACGTTGAAGTCACAATTCAACAGGTCTTTAACTACCTCGTCCTGGTAACAGTTGACAGATTCGGTCACATCAAAGCTCTCAAACACGGCACGGATCCGCCTTCCAGGACTCGTTGTAACCGTCACCTTACAGTCCGTGTTATCAGCGTATCTGCCGTGGCCTGCATGGGAGAAGATCTTGCCGCCTCGGTGGTTGACGTACTGCCAACACTCGCCGTCGATGTCTCGCTGCACGAAGGCTGCGAAGAATAAAGCATGGAGCAAAAGACATGTCAATAAATCATGTGGCGCGTATAGTAAGCAGAAATCCTACAGCATAGTAAGCAGAAATTGCACACTATTCCAGTAAAGCGTCTCTCCTGTAAAACTATTTATAAACAGAAATCCTGCTGCCTATGGAAGTGTAGATAGGACATGGTTAAAAATAAATTTAATTCGTACGTACGAATTACTAAACCGTACGTACGAATTACTAATTCGTACGTTCGAATTACTAAACCCTACGTACGAATTACTAAACCGTACGTACGAATTACTAAACCGTTCGGTACGAATTACTAAACCGTACGTACGAATTACTAAATCGTACGTACGAAATAATTAGTAATTCGTGCGTACGATTTAATAATTCGTGCGTACGGATTATTAATTCGTACGTACGGTTTAGTAATTCGTACGTACGGTTTAGTCATTCGTACGTACGAATTAGTAATTCGTACGTACGAATTAGTATTTCGTACGTACGGTTTAGTAATTCGTACGTACGGTTTAGTAATTCGTACGTACGAATTAGTATTTCGTACGTACGGTTTAGTAATTCGTACGTACGAATTAATTTTATTTTTAACCATGTCCTATCTACACTTCCATATGCTGCGCTGGTCTAGTAAGCAAAATTCGCTAGTTGCATCCTGGGAATTGCCTTCTCGAAGCAGTATTAACGTTTCCAGGTATTATCGTGCGGGTCCAATAAATTGTCGATTTTTGCGCATTGCCAGCGCGGAAACGATTCCTGCGCGTGCACACTATTTATGTCCTTCCCATACTGCCTCTTGCGAATTGGCCTATTGCGCCACCTATTGTTTTCGCACAAAAATTGCTTTCTAAGAGGTGATAACGGTTTTCATTGTATGTACATGCATCTAGCTTTTTGTTTTATCTTTAAGAAAAGTTTTGTTTTATCTTGATTCAAAGTGTTTTGTCTCCAATTGGTAGGGACTAAGCTTCAAGCATCAGTGACTGATAATAATTATGTTTCTTATATTGCATTTGGAAACTATTTTTATGAATTTGTTGAATGAGATTCAACTAGCCTATATTAAATCATAATTCGCTGGCTAATCAACATTAGGAAAATGCTTGAAGAAAACTCATGCCAGTTCTAGTGCACTCGTTGGAAAAATATTTTGAAGATATTTTCACATATTCAATCAGACCTACGTCACAGACAATGGTGAGATATTAATTGTCCGTGTAGAGTTATACTGTCGAAACTATTCAGCAAAATGTGTGCTTGCTCAGTCTGCCGTCAATATTGATATATTATGTCTACTTCGTGTTATTGATGTCCGCGCCAAAAAAATCATTGGGCGCAAATTCTAGACCACCTCCTGCCTTTTCAAGGACCTGAGCACATTTCCCAACCTCGATATATCTTTACATCACTCTTTATACTTTGTAAGGAACACTTGTGGAATAGGTTTTGTAAAGTCCGCGCCAAGAGACGAAGAAGAAGAACTAAATAAACGGATCTCGCAACGGGTAACCAAGCACCAACCGTGCTCCCCACTGGGCCTGCCCGGGCCTTTTGTGGGCCTGCGTCCGTCACAAAGTAGGGGTCTCTCGGAAGTTGATGAGCGATGACAACCTAACAATCGATGGATTGAGTACTCCAGACAAGAAGGTGATGATTTCATTTGTCTTCATCTTTTCTTCCCCTCCCCTAGCCCCACTCCAGACTGCTCAGGTTTAGTCACTGTCCTCGGCCGTTGTTTTTTTTTTCTGTCCGGCTCGACTACACCCTAATCAGTTTCAAAAGTTGATTGGCATTTCGATTTTTCTTTTTTCTTGAGGGAGACGGAGAGAGACCAGAGGAATGTGTTTTTGGCTTGTTTCAGTTTTGTATTTATTTGTTGGGTCCAGGAGAAACGCCATGGACACCTGTAGTGAACATTGCGAGCCTCGCATAATCTTGTTTTCTTGCCGATCTTAAGATTAATATGAAACTGAGTGACAATGAAACCAAGACTGATAATATGATACTGTGGTTAATGTTCGCGTATAGCGCTTTATGCAAATGTCTTATAAAGTGCTTCGAAATTATACCCCTGTTCATAAGGTCATCAGATCATTTTTTTATGGAACAATTTGAGATTTCAACGTAATCTGTTTTCTACACTGAGAAGACACTGTATCGTAGAGTGCTTTACCCCAAAACACAAGAACATACATTTCTTATTGTGTTAGCGGTCTTATATAGTATGACCAGACTATTTTCATGACTTAAATAACCACTAATTGGAAACGGTTGGCAATGTTATAAGCATTGACATGCAAGGATGTATGCACGAGTATATTGAAACCTTATTAATGTGTAATTAAAATATAACGGGGAGCCCAAAGTGTTGCAGTTGAGCGAGAAAATAACGGGCAGATATGGCCTAAGGAAAATATTTGGTGGAATTGTGCCTTCGCTGATACAAGCACGGCATTTGGCGCACAGTCAGAGCATGTCGTGAGAAAGATACATGTATTTGCCTATATACAGGCCATCGCAGATTTTTCCTTTGGAAAAAAAAGGTAAATAAGCAAGTTTATTTTTTTTTTCAAAATGGCTGCCATTGCTTGTTATTCTACTTACATTTTTCAAAGGACAAATCTGCGATGGCCCTATATAGCCAACTGTAATCTTTCGCATGACATACTCTGACTGTGTGCCAAATACATGTACCATGCTAATATCATCAAAGACACAATACCATCACGTATCTGCGGTACTAAAATGTTCATGTTGTCTAATGATAATCTCAGTGACTGTTAATCGTGTATTTCAAATTAGATATAACCAAAGAGTTTTGTCGTCCATTTAGGTAATTCTTCGCTAGGTTTTATTTGTAAAACAAATTTACCCATCCGATCTTTAAAGACACAGATACACTGCGAACAAAACATCTTTGCCGTAAACTTAATGATTTTATAAATCATAACTGTTTGCCTAAACAGGCCTATAAAGATATTGTGTATTACAGTTGGTGACAGTTGTTGAAACAAGTATTCTGTATCATCTTCTTTGTTGTTCCAAACAGTCAAAACACACATTTTTTTTTTTGGACGAGACAGGTTTTAGCGTCATTGCGTTTAACTGCTGATATTCTTTGAACGGATTGAGCAATTTCAATTTTTTTTTTCATCTAAATGTAGCTTATGAAATTGGCTTTCCAGTCATTATTATTTTTGGTGCTACATATTTTTTTAAATATGAAATATCTTTTTTGGGGTTTGGGTTCCGCTTTTTTTGACTCACCCTGTACAAAGGGTATCGGTTATTAAGACGTGCACGTTTTAAAGTGTTATTTTCTCCACTGTGCCACTTTCTTCAATAAATTCATGACTTACATATACTTTATGGTACATACCAACTCTACCGGATTACTTTTATCATCCCCGTTTGAACTCGCCGTTATTATTGAGGCTCCAGCCTAATTGACTTGGACGTCGTGGGATTTAAGCGATCTGTGACAACATAACGGTATACAATGCCGACGGTGTAAATGGCCCCCAAATTGCCTACGCCGGCCGAATCACGATTTGTACATGTATACCGTCCATTTCTCTCTAAATTGAGAGTTTTGTGGCCCCTGCATTTGAGGATTGTAGTATTGAAGGGAACCGGTTCTGAACCGGTTCTTTGAACTTTTTTGTGAAATTTGGGGTGAAGAAATTCTCGTTATTTTGCAATGGAATGCATGAAGGTATCACTTTTCATAACGGCGATGTGTGTTGATGTAATATTGAAGGAATCACTGATTGAAACTACATACTAATTTTGCGTGGCTTCTGAAAGGATCATAAAGGATTACCATTGAGTATGCAAAATAATTTTAAGTCATATAAAGTTCCGATTTGGATCCCGAAAAGGGTGAGAAATTCACATATTCGAAAAATGCTGTCACGTTTTAGTTGGATAAGACTTGGAAGTTGGATGAGCAGCGAAAAATATTGGAGAATTTTTGGACTCAAAATTGCAGATTGTATAGTTCAAGCATACAACATTGTACCAAGTGAAATTTCCTTTACTTTGTTGGCAGAATAAATGCCACGTTTTCCAAAAATGAAACTGAAAAGGGGCAATATCTTTTTTTGATTTACGGAAACAACATGCATAAATTTTAATGAATTACACGTAATAACGTACACATCGAAAACCAAAACCCATAATTAAGGGCTTTCAATCATTTTAAATTTGTGATGCAAGTTATTTAATTATAAGGTGAATCAGAATACTGGTGATAAATTCAATTAGGTAGCATAATTATGGGAAAATACAACAGTGTTGGGAGAACAGAACATTGAACATTTGTTTTGGTAAAACGTGAAAAATTACACGTACGTTTATCAGAGGTAAACCAAGCTACAGGGTGAGTCAAAAAAAAGCGGAACCCAAACCCCAAACAATATATTTCATATTTAAAAAAATATGTAGCACCAAAAATAATAATGACTGGAAAGCCAATTTCAAAAGCTACTTTGAGATGAAAAAAATATTGAAATTGCTCAATCCGTTCAAAGAATATCACCATTTAAACGCAACGACCCTAAAACCTGTGTCGTCCAAAAAAGCAATTTATTGTGTGTTTTGACTGTTTGGAACAACAAAGAAAATGACACAGAATACTTGTTTCAACAACTGTCACAAACTGTAGTACACAATATTTTGATTAACAACCCTGGTTAGGCAAGCAATATGATGTATAAAATCTACTTTTTGAAAAGACAGGCCTTCAAAAGGACTTTGTTGCATATTCTTATCGTTTAAATTAAGATTTCATCGCTGGTGATGTTTGAAGACAATTGTGACGACGATTGTTGAAATCGCATTTTTTGGACGAGACAGGTTTTGGGGTCATTGAGTTTAAATGGTGATATTCTTTGAACGGATTGACCAATTTCAGTAATTTTTCCATCTAAAAGTAGCTTATGAAATTGGCTTTCCAGTCAGTATTATTTTTGTTGCTACATATTTTTTTAAATATGAAATATATTGTTTGGGGTTTGGGTTCCGCTTTTTTTGACTCACCCTGTATAGTTACTTAATGAAACAAGATAAAACACACTGAATGTGAGGATGCTCGCCAGCACCGCAAGCAAACAGTGCTTATCTGCAGAACTTATTGTAAGACAGATAAGTTTGCGGTAGCACAATGTGAATAAATCTCTTTTGTGAGTATGTGTGGTTCTGAGAAGAACCGGGGACTCAACGTTTCAAACAGTATGCTCCGCCCGTCGTCAGGAGAATGATATTATTGTACAATGACACATTCTGTGTCGAAAATATCAGTACAAAATGAATTCGTGTGAACTATCCATTGAAAAATTGCCAAGCCGTTCCAAATATGTCCACAAGGCCATCACATGGCATTTTAACCTGCTACTTTCTAACAAAGAAGATAGCATTCCACTCGCAGAAATAAACCCGGCAGCTCAATACTGCCAGGTCCAATTTAGACGGATCAACGGCACACCTGAAAATAGGAGCTGTCACAGTAAGTCCCCACTAATGAGCACCACAAGACACCCATCCATTCATCGTCAAGAAGAAGAAAAAAATAAGCAAAGGGATGGGAGGCGCAAGAAACCACACATGATGATGGTGTATACTTACTGGTATTATAGGCTGATGCATTGGGTAGTAGTGTAACACTAAGGAGTAGCAACATTAGGTAACGGTGAATGAACTCCAGCGAGATGCTCGTGGAGTTCTCGTGGGGCGCAGCGGAGCGCATCCCTGTCAACATCCCCGGTGAGTGTCCGCTCCCAGCCATCCGTGTCGTAGCATATCCTCGGCGGGACTGGGCTGATGAGATCTCCGCACCGGGTTTATTACAAGTGGAGGGTACCCGGCCGCCGTGTTATTCATGGTTTTCCTCCCCGTTAGAGCTCCCAGTCTCTCACCGTCCGTCGCGTTCGCTGCTTGGTGTCTTTGCTGGGCCCATGCCTCACGCTGCGCCGAGGTTACGCGTAAAGAGCCTCCTCGCATTGATGCGACTCAAGCTGCACAGTACAATAAGTGTTCATCAGTGACAGGTGCCGTTGAAGCAATCGGTCACACTCCCTCCGGTCCACGTTGACCATGTTGATTTTGATAGATTTTGACTTTGAATGCCTTATGAAAACAAGGGTCGTGTCTGAAGTATTTTAGTCAGGTTTTGATTAGGAAAGGTAGGGTGGGGAAATCTGCTTCCCGTGAGGTGCAGCTTATTATTGATGTATAGGATTAGTGTTTATTATAGGAAATTCAGTAAAAGAAACGTCAAAATGTATTTTTGATTTGTAATAAGATGAACATGTTGCAGTATTAATTGATGCTACTGCACGGTATAACCATGGTTATATGATCTCCTGTTTCAAAGTGTGTGAATATTCAATTTTTGGTATCTTCGCATTTTTCTTCATAATACACGTATTTCGTTTTATAAATTTGAATACAAGACTCTTATTTATAAAATGTAGTGATCTATCTGTATACTGCAATATTAGCCGTGGGCTTTTACAATATTAATCTGCAAAATTTGAAAAGAACCTCCATCTTTCCTTGTCCGGCAAACATCTGCTCAATTGTTTCGGAAATAATGTAGTATTCAGACGCCACTTTGTGGGTTGTCATGGAGATTCAAGAAGATTTTCAATGTATTTTCTAAGAACATTGGAAATGTTCCTTAGTGCGGTGCCAGATTCAACATTTTTACATGCAGTGAATGACCTCTATTGAGATGAAATAATGATGAAAAAAAGTGGCCAGGATGCAACCTTTTTTCCATTAAATCAAGCATGGAGGATGATAAAGAAGGAATCAAGTGATTAACATTTTTTTTGTATCATCCTCAGCTGCCCAACTTTCAGAGGGGGTAGGCCTACCAGACGTACCATCCCTCCTCCCCCGTCGATCCATTCCTCCACCGGTGGACAGCGCCGTGGCTCGATCCGGCCAAACCATTTTGCCGGCTGAATGGACGGCATAACGGCTCGCAGCGGGTCGCCACGGAAAGCCAAGGCAAGGCAATCGTAGCGGGGACCTCGGCGGGTGATCGCCACTTAATGAGTTCCCTTATACCCGGGACAGTATTCGCATTATGGATCTCTTCAGGATGCTTAGCGATTGCTTCATCGTCTTGTTGCTAGCACTGAGCAGCTTTGCATAGTGATGCAAGTTGGCATGTGTGATCCGGAACTGTTTAACACGACAAAATCCGATTGGGATTTGTTCCACATCGATTTTTATTTCAAAGCGAAAATAATTCTCTAAACTCAACTCTTTAAACAATATTTCTCTCTTTTTGTCAGACTTTTGTTAGTCAATAATGATTAAAACTGGTAATTTCTAGCAATGTCAAACGGATATAGATTTTGTTAACAGGAGAACTTTATTGTCTCGCATTTAATTCACAAACACTAGAATCGGGAACTTTTAAATCTTAAAAACCTGTTGTCCAAAATAATATGGCCCATTTTAATGCCACTTCTGAGGTGAATGGCATTGAAAATGTATGACAGATATTAGAATCGCACTTTTGGCCAGCATCATCTTATTTTAAATCACAACAGTTATTATAGTCTACGGATCAGGAGTATCCCCTTGCACAGCAAGGGTCTATGATATACCAGCAGATTCGGCGATTAATTATGCAAAACAAGACTGCGTCTTGACCTCGAGATTCTGACCATTCAGCTGGCGCCGTCTATCGAATCTTCGGTAACCCGTTGTATAACAAAAAGCATGGCAGCCAAATTGACCAGTCAACAGTTTATTATAGTCCACATTTCTGATCGAAATGACGTCACAATTTCTTAAGTCGATCCCGATTGGTTGGCGCGCGGGTCGCATAAAATTTGCATGCTCACATAAATAATTATATCAGACGGTGAATTTGGAGCGGGCTCCGATGAACAACGGATGATACTCGGACTACTCTAACAGTACTTATCGAGCTTCTTGTAATTGAAATTGTAATCAGCATACATTCTTGGCTATAGCCTATGTGCGTTGCACTATAATGACATTACATGTATATCTGTGCATGCAGGACTTCAGAAGATGACACTTTTTGAGTTTTTCCCGTTGTGTGCAAATTATAAAATATTTATTGGAACTGTGTATTTCATTGAATTTTCTCTACAGGGATGTAATTTCTCACCCAATCAGATGATTTCCTGTCTGTTTTTATTGCAGAAAATGACATATGTGCGCCATGTTATTCTCATATACTTCGAATTCACCGCAACAAATGCAGAACTCAATTTCATTCCCTGCAATAAACACGTTCCACACCGCCGCGTTCCCAGCCTTAACTGAGTGCTTATTACCTTAAACTAACTAGGTGCCAGTTGGTTGCTCTCATGTGAGCCTCGTTTTGATCCCACATGTAAGAATGGATAGGAGATGAGTGATATTGCCAAGACAACAATTCTTTTTCTGGTTGGGACTCCAGAGAAAGAAAGAATTGTGGAAAAAAATAGTCATTTTAATTAAAATAAATAAGAAAACCCTTTCCAGTTCTTACTCAAATTGTTATAATATCGAGCCGCCGTTAACATTTACGAAGAGCTCTGTGTTTTTTTTTAAATGTGTTTATTATATTGATGTATAATATCCGTAAACATCAACCTGTTGCATGTCGTCACTTTGGCACAAACGCTTGCCAGGCATTATGAAAAGGTGCTCGACACTAACGATTATACAGTCATGAAAGATGAGATGCCGAAATTGGTTCGAAGTCACTGCGGCATGTGTTGAGAAAAAGAGGCGCACAAAAAGTCAATTTAAAGTGTGTTGGTGCATTAAATGACACATAATGTTGGTATTTACAAAAAATAAACATTTGGGAAGAATTTAATTTGCTGCCCCCAAGTTCAAAAATAGGTTGGCCAGGAGCGAGACCGAGGCTTATTTTGCCAAGATGGTTAAACAGTTTCTATCTCAACATCATTATCAATTAAATTCTATGGATGTTTAAAGAAAATATGACATTAACAGATTAAAGAAGATTAAAGGAGTGAACCAAGCTCAATCCGTGACTTTTGTTGTGACTTCTCCTTGGAAAGACGAGAGCTGTCGTGTGTTTCTCTTGATTGATCCAGATTGACAGGTGGATGATTGATATACCTATTACCTTAATATGTTGCCCGCCCGGTCATTCACCGATAAAGGACATTGGGATGTCATTAAACCGGGTCTAGCTTACACCCCTCCAGCCTCTCTAACAGATAAGACGACTAAACTTGCACAAGTCATCTGGAAAGAGATCATCCAGGAGACGCTTTGTTTTGACCTTGAGTGGTATCCACGAACTAACACAAGGCCATCTTTTGAAATGTCGGGTTCGTCTCTGGCTTTGCCTACATCACTTGCTCCGGAGTACTTTGAGGAGCCGGTGTGTCCAATAAACCAATGTCATGGCTAACCATTGACCTCACTAGGATTTGAGTTATTTCATTACCCTGTAACGGAATATGGACCGAATTTCCTCAAGTCAGGGAACACAAGTCTCCTGTAGCCGAAATCGGAGAAGTAGCCAAGGTTTAGTAAAGCCTAATAACAAGATTCAAATTTCTCTTGAGCGACCTTCATAATTACAATGATCAATCGCGCATACATAATGTACATGTATCTCAAAATTTAAACATCAAAACAGCAGGTTTAAAAAATGAATTAAATTTAAAAAGTCAAGTTATAAACACTAGTAAGCAGTATAAAGCCCGGTTAGTACTCGACCTCTGCGCAAAAGCGAACGCGAATTTGTGACGTCATGGCAAGTATTTGCGCTGCGAATTCGTGAAATTTGAACATATTTCAACTCGGGCGAATTTCGCAGCGAATGTTTCATGATGTCAAATTTGCTTCGCATTCGCGTGAAGAATGAACCGGGCTTAAGTAGAGTTCTGAAATGTCTAGCCCTCAAGCCCGGCTCATACTTCATGCGAACAGGGGCGGCGGAACTGGGGGGGGGGGGGCGTTTCCCCCCCCCCCCCCAGATTTGCCCAAGTGCCCCTTTTGTGGTCATAAATGTGTGCCCTCGAGCATTGAAGTGTCCCCTCGTGATAAATCAAAAATGCCCTTAAAGTATCTTACTTTTTCTTAGAACTAACCATTTCCCAATAATGGTATAGATAATGTTTGATATAAACGCGGAATATGAAAACCAAGTCCCAAAACCCATACAAGACGCCCTGAAAATGGGCACATAATGTATATTTAGCATATAATCATTGGTTTTGAAGAGCGCCCCCTATGTTGGAAGATGGTACCAGCCTCCCCCCCCCCCCCCCCCCTTATTTGATTTTACGGAGGCCAAGTGTCCGGTGAAAAAAAACGTGGCGACATTTCAGCACGGGTTTGCGAGTGCGGAGTGCCCCTTTTGGTTTACAAGTGCCCCCCCCCCCCCCCCCCCAGTTTAAAACCCGTTCCGCCGCCGCTGCATGCGAAAGCGAATTTGGCGTCATGAAACATTCGCTGCGAAATTCGCCCGAGTTGAAATATGTTCAAATTTACGAATTCGCAGCGCGAATTCTTGCCATGACGTCACAAATTCGCGTTCGCTTTCGCTTTCGCGCCGAGTATGAACCGGGCTTAAGGTAAAAGAAATTAGGAAAATGCACTAGTATACATATACATAGACAATACATTCAGTTAAACCAAGTTTGAAAACACAAGTCTTACGCCCGGTTTATTCTCGGCGCGAAAGCGAACGCGAACGCGAATTTGTGACGTCGTGGCAAGTATTCGCGCTGCGAATTCAGTTGAACATATTTCAACTCGGGCAAATTTCGCCGCGAATGCTTCGTGACGTCAAATTCGCCTCGCATCATCGCATTCGCGTGAAGTACGAAGCCTGGTTCATACTCGTCGCGAAAGTGAAAGCGAACGCGAATTTGTGACGTCATGGCAAGTATTCGCGCTGCGAATTCGTACAAGTTGAATATAATTTCAACTCGGGCGAATTTCGCAGCGAACGTGCCATGCAAGGGCGGATCCAGGGGGGGGGCCAAAGGGGGCCATGGCCCCCTCCCAAAACGAAACCAATTTTTTTTTTTTTTTATGTGACATCGCAATAAAGGCAGGCAATGAGTACACCACCATCTTTTCCTCAAAAAACATTGGCTGAAGTGGTCAGAAATTGCCTCAGATCGCACCACAGAGCATCTAGAATCCAAAAAATTTTCGGGGCCCTAGCGGGCCCCGAACCCCACGCCGTAATTTTTTTGACCCACTTTTTGGGGGCCCCAAAATTGTGTTCTGGATCCGCCCTTGGTGCCATGACGTCAAATTCGCTTCGCATTCGCATTCGAGTGAAGTATGAACCGGGCTTGAACCGGGCTTAAAGTTAAGGAGAATCATAGGCATGTCCAGGTAATCGGTTGAAAAGATATCAGCTAAACATTAAAGTTTGACATTACAGCTTTCAATAGAAAACCTTGTTTCGAGATAATCATTGCGATGTCGAATGTAACCTCCTCCGGTTGCCAACATAAGCAGGCAAACCAATCGCCCGAAGCGTCGTTCTCACGTTTGCCCTATTATTGCACACGTCCCACTCATATTTTGAAGTGTAATATAAAGTTTACGTCACCTGACCACATTATTCAAATTCTTAACAACTTAACTTTGAAATGGTCTATAACTTTTCAATAATGTCATCCAAATCCAGTGATCATCTTCACCGCAAAAGGGTACAAAATTATTGATTACCAAATGAAGGACTAAATCAAGTCTGTTTTTACTGTTGCAGTCTTCACAAACATTTTGATTTCCTAGTTACACTCCAATGATCCATCCATGGGTGATATCCAGCCAGACTACCTTGAGTCCGCGCGCATTCCACTAGTTTAGTTTCCACCTCACCTCACCCCTTGTCGCGAGGGAGTTCACCTCGGTTCCCTGCGTGCCTCCAAGCCCTACCAATGACAAGGATTACCGTGCTTTGGGGCTAAAGCCCCGTCACAACAGGGTTGTAGCGGGACTCCCCAGTGAGCGCCCACCGGGCGTTACCGGGGCGCGCCCCCGTTACCTGGGTTGCTCAGTCCGCTAGCATCAGCCCGCGGACAATGGTTGGTACTCATCGCCTCATCACCGTACATTGTTACTTCAATGACATTAATCCTTCCGATGTTAGGAGAGAATGTTCTCAAGAAATGCTGATATCATTATATGGCTTCTAAGGAAAATAATACCCAAATGTGACGTTATTACTTGTGTTTATTGTTATTTTTTATTTAAATCACCTTTTGGGAAATCTAGCTCTGCATAGTGCCTGCAGTTTTTTCTTCTGAAACACGGTTGTAAAGATTTGCAGTAGGCTTATCAGATATTCTGAAGGACTTAAACAATTAGCTAAATTCTAAAAAGAAAAAAGATCGAAACTAACCCACAAACAAAACCTGAACTGAATCAAACGGAACAGTTTGCCATGGAGAAGGTCTATGCCCAGTTGTTCAAAAAAAACCAGCGTGTCCACCTGAATCAGACTTTTATCAAGGTGCTTTAGCGAATGAACATGGATCGGAAAACGATTCTTTGTCATAAACAGAAAAACCACATCGTCAGAACTAACATATCTCATGATGATCACAACCTTGGATTAATCCCAATCGCCCTGTTATTTTACCCAACCCATCGTCATTATGTGTAGTGATGAATGTTGCAATTAATGTGTGATCGATCAGATACCCTGCTCTTCTTCCAAACAGAGGGTGGTGGCGACCTGGCCCACCACGGCGCCAGTCAAAACATTGCGGCACAGACGTGACGAGATTTCCCCAAGCTTACCTGATCCACTGTACAAACGCACATGCGCGGACCTGCGCAGTCGTGCTCGGTTGTCCCAAATGAGGAAGATTGGCAGCTGGACGCGCGTGCGCGATATCCCCATATGAATCCCCAGCACGAGAGATGAACGAGACCGCATCTCCAGAACAATCACCGCTTGATTATTCTATAACAGAGCCAAGACAAACAGATCCTGTCCCACGCTGCTCATGAGATTACAGGGACAAATTTGTGGCTGATCCGGGGGAGATTTTTTTACAGGTATTGAGGAAGGATGATTGTCTCGAGGTAATCGAGCGGAAATTGACTGACAGCCAAAGTGATGGGAAACGTCAATATTTTCTAGACGCACGCTGGGCCAAGTCGCTTGGTCCGTCAGTTTCATCATCATCGTGGCAGCATTACCGGTACTTCCTTGAATGAATACATTGCAGCTTGACTAATATCCAAAGACTAAATTGATAACATGATTGACAGAAGATTGTTCGTTTACCTTTTCTACAGTCAATCAGAAATAAGGCCCGATGAGTTGACATAATTGCAGTTGTACGTAAAATGAAATTGTTAGCATGATATGACACGGAGTTTTACTTCAATAAGACGATTACCCATAGTTGGTACCAATGGAATTCGGAATTGAAATTACACATTTTAATCGATGCTGCATCAAAACTATCGTAAATAAATTCATACAAATATAAACTGATATTGAAGTTTTGTCGAGGTGTGTAATATAGAGTGGATGCTGCCTTGCTCTATGAAAAGACACCCGATCAGTTTGGGTGGAAACCTGCCGAAATGACACTGCATCAAAACAAAAAAAACATCTTGCGGTTCTATCAGTGTTACCAATCGGTGGTACACGAGATAACAATAGGCGCACAGATCATCCAAAGGCACTGATATTGTGATTGACAGTTCCTCCGAGACCACTAAATGCAAATAACGTCTTCAAAGTGTTCCTGGCAGCCACAGGGCTGTTAATGAGCCGGGCGATGACACGTTTTTGTCAGATGCCATTAATGGTGCGTATTCTGCCATAACAATACCCAGATGTCCGGTCTAGATTTTGAATTGTTCGCCTTTAATTGGATTATAAAGTTAATGAGACGCATGTCTGTGGCTGTCGGAACCCAGTTAGGAATTAAGCCGGGCCATCAGACACGCAGCTTTGTGCCTCTTTTATGGGAAATACTGACGCGCCTTTATGCTTAATTAAACGTCCAGTCATGGCGCACAATTAGCATGTAAATTGATTTCGCGCGGCATATGCAGAATTTACGTTTTCATGATAATTAGGGAGGGAGTCGTATTCAATTTGCCAAAAGGTGTCGCATTTTCATTCCATTCAGGCCTATAAAAAAAGAGGATTAATTTTGATAATTTTGGTAGTCTTTTTTGTCTGGAATCATCATTTGCGATCTTTTTTTTTAATGTATAGTACAAATTGCAGTGTAAGACAAAACATGGTTTTGGAAAGAATTCCATACATGGACATCACTATTTTTTTCCTGCAGTGACACACCAGCCATCAGAAAGCGATAACAAACAGGCTATAAAGTCAAATTTAGCAGGGAAAATATTGAAGCATTTACTGAGAAACACTTAGAATTTTTCAGACCAGTCTCATAGGGTTTGTGCACAGGGTGTCAAGTGATGTCCAGGTATGGAATTCATTCCGATTTTGTTAATATCCATTATTGATTTATCGATTGATTCTCTATCAATTTATACATTGATTTGAGTTAAGTTTATTATTTTTTTAGCTCAATAATTTCCAACAAACCCCAAAATATATCATACAAATCGAAAACCTCCATCAAATAAGCTTAACATGAACTCAATTCCAATAGCAAGACAGCAGTTTTATTTACAAACGATTTCAAACGACACTCCAAAAGGAAGTTTGCCCAAAAATTATAATATACAGGTAAAATTCCCTTCAAAATACATTACTTATATAGATTTAACAAACTTCACAAGCTTGGAATGTCAGTATTTCACAAAGATGTAATGTGGACGGAATGAAAAGAAAGGTCACATGCATGTATAAAATATTCTACAGACGACAATTTTTAGCCTTATTTATTTATTTAACACCACACACTTAATTGTTTAAGACTATTCCATGAGCAACAACAGCTTTTCTTTGGTTTGATGGCAAACATATTTTTTTCACACTAAGAAATGCTATTTCACTGCACTCCAATAAGAATTCAGGTCATTCCTGAATTGGATTTGAACCTCCGTTTCTCAATTATAAATTCAAAACTCGGGCATGTTCAAATCCTCCTCAATGCTTAGGTTAAGCAGAGGCCGGTTGGCCTGTAGACGACAGAAGACGCACATCTTGAGTTCCTGAGGATCATCCAGCTGGGAGATGGAGAACGGCTTACCACAATCATTGCACTGAAAAGGAGAAAAGACACAAGAAAATCTATGGTGTATTTGGTAAGATTACGTTCACTAGGTAGGATAATCTAAGTTGGATTAACTGGAGTAGGATAATCCAAGAGTTTACCCAGGAGAGGCCACATTTGAACCAGAAGGTCAATTATAAAATAATAAAATCCACAAAGCTTTAGTGTCTTCATGTGAGCGCGACTCGAGGCCTACAATGGTAGTGCTTTCAGGAGTCATACAGCATCTTCGAAACAACTGGTTTTGGCTTCATCTTCGGCTTCAGGAGATTTTAGGCCCCCAACTTCTGGAACCCCAGCTACATTTTGGTGCCTGTTATGCTTCAGGAACATCCAATCGGTTGACATGAAGCAAAAAGTTGCAATATTTTTGTTTGGATTGCCTCTCAGCGATCTAGAGGTCGGAGGCGAAGCCGAAGACGAAGCAAAGGTTTCGGAAACCCCCTATAAAGTCTCCTTTTATCACTCTAGAGAGGGTACTTGTGCAAAGAGTCTATAGGCTACAGAAGAAAGAAACTTATACTTCTGAACAAAACTGTTGTCTTCCCTGTGTCTCATAGTAAGCGTCACATTCCCATAGCATTTTCATAGCTTTCTTGTAGCACTTCAAGACAGATTATGTTCCCGTTTGATTTGTTCGACTCGGAGGGGCTCACCTTGACAATCTTCAGACCCATGCTCTTCTTGTTTTCCAGAACCACGGGTATATTGTCGCTGTTCTCAATGTTCCAGAGCCGGATGGTGTGATCCCGTGAGCCGGACAGAATCCATTTCATGTCTTGGGTGATGTCGACGTCTGTCACCCAATCTGTATGGCCCTGGACAAGCGACATCAAACAAAAAAATCACAACAAATTGGTAAAATTTTGAAATTGGTGTAATGAACCGTTCCAAACTACCTTGCCTGTAACTGCCTATAACGCCTGAAATTGCCCAAGCGTTCAGTAGCTTAAAGTATTCCTTTGGGAATAAATACAATGTAATACAAAGTAGTACAGGTTGCAAAATGGTTAAAGAAGCAGACTGCACACTTTGCCAGCCACTGATTACTGACACGGATTAACCCATTAGTAGTGTGGTCTACTGTTCTGTGCCTAATTACCTTGAGTGTCAGCTTTGGTCCACAGTTTTCAGCGTCCCATACCACCACTGTCTGGTCGTAGGAACCAGATATCAACATGCTGCCTGATAAGAAAACAAGATAATATAGGTCAATAAAAATGAGTTTACTACTGTTGGACATAAAAATAATGCACTGGATAATTAAAATCCCCATTTCTCACAGAAACAAATCTCCTTTACTCACCATCGCTGCTGAATTTGCAGGCACTGATTGACCCTTCATGACCTTTGCTAAAAGTCACCGGTCCCTCTGACCGGTATGTCCCTGTCGACACGTCCCAGACCTGTAGTTGCTTGTCCCAGGATCCCGTGCACAGACGTCGCTCGTCTTTGTTGAAGCAGCAACAAGAGACAATGTTGATGTGGCCACTGTGGAGAAAAATTGCGAGAAAAATTGCGAGATAAATTCACAAGCTTACTCGGTAGGGACTCGAACCCAGGACCTGCTTACTAGAGAAAACGTCTTACCAGTTGACTATCGAACTTGCCATTTGCACCTATGGGTTCCGTGCGTCAACAAAAGAGGGCACGTTTTTACCACTTTTGAGAGTTCCGTGGACGGGACACACAGCGTGAGCGTACTGTACTGGTTCGAATGAAATACGCACGACTTCCTGATGTGCAAAAGCTATAAGCCACAGCATCTTCGCGTGAGTGTCGGCGGCGTTGGTGTGCAAAAACGTTCGAATTTAACTTGCGATGGTCACCCAGACTAATCCCTGCCCCCAATAACTTTGGATCATTTGAAATATGTAGTGGATGGACCGGGAACCAGTCTAGGTCTCCCCCAACTCTCCTTTTCTGGCCGTTGAAGGGGTACTTGTGCACGGAGCCCATATGGCAGCATCGAGCTGAGACAGCTTTTGGAATGCTTTCATTGGCCCAATGACCAGGGCTACATGATTGAGCACCTTTTTGGTGGACATGAGCACAACATAAATAATGTTATAATAACTTTTATTGTGGTAGCAAGAGGTGTCAAGAAGTGCAAAATACTCACCCAAGTTTGATGGTAACGTTCTTGGACGCTACATCCCACAGTTTGGTTATCTTGTCCATGGAGGTCGTGCAGACTCTGGAGTCATCTGGCGAGAACTTACAGCTAGTGATGCTGCTACCATGGTGCTCTAGATACCACAATGTGAGAAATGATGAACGAGTTGTATGAGGTTCAGCCAGGGGATAGAACTAACAGAGCTGAAGCCAAATGCTTTGCAAAGTTAGTCAAATAACCAGTGAATTCAACAATGACGGGGGAAAAGCCTTTGTTATTCGATTCATCAGGTTAACTGTGAAACCTATGATTAATATTAAAACATAAATATTAGTTTAACGCTTATTTAGTTACTACAATTAAACAGATTTTATAAATCTGGCTATTTCACAATATTCACAAAATCTACCACTGTTTTTGGTTTAAGCCCTTTTCCCTTATGCCCACAGAGGTTATCTTGATAACACTGTCAGTACCTTGAAAAATAAACGTATATGTTTAAAACAGGCCAAGCACATATTCATTCCCTTAATCAAGCTTTAATCAACAAAATCAGAGAAAATCACTTACTTTTTGCTGACTGGATAATTTGGCCATTCTCCACGTCCCAGATGTTCAAGCAGTTATCAAGATCTGTGCCTGAGGCGATTAATTTCCCGTTGTGTGAGAACTGGCAGCAAGTTCCTATGCCACCCTGCAACCCTGTCCACTGTAAAAGCAAAGACCATTTAAAAACAGAATGACGTGTGGTTCATACCAGTCCAATTTGACACACAAAGCGCGAGACACACAAAGGCCGAGCACAGAAAATAGAAGCTAACTTAGGTTAGGCCCACTGTTGGTTAGCTACTTCATGTATATCATTTTAAATAGTCTGATTAGCAGCTTTATTGTGGTGATTATGTTCAATATGTGTGCAAGTCAATTCACATGTCTGGTCACACGTAACAAGTGGATGAACAATAACAAATTAAAGTTTATTTTGAGTTCTTATGATTTGAATTCGAACTGCATGTAATTGTTGTGATCGACTTGTGATGAACAACTTGTGATGGACTTGTGAGGACAAATCAGAACTTGCCAGGATGTGTACAACAAACCAGACAAAGAGCATAGTGTTTGAAACGTTGGGTTTCCACCATTTGTTTAGCTGTGGGTAGCAGCTCAGTAAATCATCATGTCTCTCCGTTAGTCCGTTCGTTATTTAGTAACAAACCTTGACATTGTCTATTGCTCCTACACACTTTGACCAATTTCGACAAAACTTTGCCAAAAATATCAGTAGCCTGGCCCAACATGTCACATGACCAAACTGGGGTCAAATGTCATCATGGGGTCAAGGTCAAAATAACGTCAAATTTCAAATAAGCTCAAATAGCGCTGTCAACTTGTTGGCCTTGGTCAAACATACAAAAAATGTCCAAGGTGACCTCTTCGACTGACCTACAGTTATGGGGTCAAAGGTAAAAATAAGTCAAATTTCAAAGAAGCTCAAAATAACAAAAGTAGCGCTGTCAACATGTGACCTTGGTCAAACATTAACACATGTCCAAGGTGATCTCTTCATCTGATTCGATCGAGCTTGTTTCAAAACCATACAAGCCGTCATCGTCACTTGGTGCAATCAAAATCTTCAAGAGCGTGCCCTCACTGTGCTCCAGTGAGTAGAATAAACAGCGCCCTCTGCAGTCCCGTACTCACCAGAGCCTCTCCCGTCTCCACGTCCCAGACTCGGATTCTCTTGTCCCAGCAGGAGGACACAAACTTGCTGCCGTCGGGGCTCATGTGACACTGAGTGATGCAGGATGGGTGGCCCTCATATTTCTCCTCTCTGTCGCCCGTCTCCACATTCTACAGGTTTGAGAAATCAAGGTACATGTATACACCACTTTGCCCCGCAACAATGTCACACGTTTTTATGAATACCTACCAATCTATAAGCAATAAGTCAATTTTGTAGAATTCAGGGCCGTTAATTGCAAACAAATCCCAGGGATTTCAAGGTGAACACTCAGCCAGATTTAAAATTTTAAGTTTTAGACTGTTTATGCATATGAAGAACGTTTGAACAGAAACATGAGGGATTGAAACTAGCGCTGCAACGATTGGGTTTACAGAAAAAAATAGTAAATAGAAAGAATGTAGAATCCAGACGCGACTTCTTTAGTTATGTACAATGTCAATGGAGAGTCAAGTGCATTTTTAAAGTATTTTCTAACAAAATCAGTGCCAGAGTCATGTCTTTTCAACATTTTTGAAATGACTGAACTTCATTGAGATAGTACATACGATGAAAAAAGTAGTGTCAGGATGCAACATTCTTTCCTCATTGTGTGTTAAATGCATAATCCTAAGACTGGGTGCTTTCTCAGCATGTGATGGCAAAGAAGATTTGTCTTTATACCTAGCCCCATAAATGTGGCCAATTTACTGGACTACCTCCGTTAATAAAGGCCACACTTCCACCATGTACAAAAACATGTAGAACTTTGTCAAATTTTGATTTTCACATTTAGGCTTAGTTTGTAGTTTATTTTTGCTTTAGAAGCATACTCACCCTCTTTATAGGCTAATCAGAAAGTGCTGCCCTTTTCAGATGTCTATTTTTCGTGAAATTACCAGATTCGTTTGCACACGCTTGTGTATCAAAATTTCAACATGAAATTTCACCAAAATTAGACATCTGAAAAAGGCAGCACTTTCTGATTAGCCTGTAATAAAGTGTAAAGAGGGTGAGTATGCTTCTAAAGCAAAAGTAAACTACAAACTAAGCCTAAATGTGAAAATGAAAATTTGACAAAGTTCTACATGTTTTTGTACATGGTGGAAGTGTGGCCTTTATTTACGGAGGTTGTCCAGTAAATTGGCCACATTTATGGGGCTATCTTTATACCCAGAGGGAGCAGGTTTTGTCATCTGATGCCGTCAAGATGCGGGTGTCATTCACACAAAATTGGCACGAGTTGATTCCATCCTTGTGGCCTCGGAGAACTTTATATCTCACCTGGAAATATAATAATAATAGTGAACATTTATATAGTGCAAAAATCCGTCTAAAAAAGACGCTCAAGGCGCTTTACAAGTTTAAAAAATAAACTACATGTATTATTATAAAGTTAAATTAGAGGAAAAAACGTAATTGTAACGTTAAAATGTGTGAAAATATCAATACAAAGATTAAAAAGGTCAAAGATAAAAATACTTCCTGTAACAGTAACCCTAATAAAAAGTATATCCAAATAAAAATATATGGAACATTCTGTGAACAATGATAACATCATGATGGCCCAGAAAACATAAAGGGGGGCAAAAATGAGGTGTCAGTAAATTGGGCTACAAATTAGGCGAAGGGTCGCCTAACGTGGGGGACTTGAACAAGTTCAAGGAAATCCCCAAGTTTATCTATAAGGAAACTTTTATTGTGAAATTATTATAAACAACTATAATCTCATATTTCCAACCTTAAGCCACCTGACTATGTCATAAAAAATGTATTTGTGCTTAAAAGTATCCCAGAACGAAAAGGGAATATAGAACATTTGCAAACATTAAAAAAACAAAAACTACCGAATAAGTATGAAATACATGTACCTTATACTATATAGTGAAAGAAGAACATGCCCACATAAAACATTATGTAATTTAAAACAGGTTTGGGAAGGTATTAGCAACTGACGTATGTCAGTCATAAAATCAGAAAATATATTATTTTAATAACGACAGCATTGAAATTTTCTGAAGTTCACTTAAGCAAAGGTCTAAATGAAAAAAAAATTAAAAGGCTTCAAAGTTCAAAGCACGGTCCTCAGTTTTGAAAATAGTCAGGTTCACTGTTGGCCTAACTGTAGTCCGAGTAACTTGGACCCAACTTATCGCCTTTTTTAACATTTGGACATGGTCTGGCGACTATCGCCAGACCATGTCCAAATGTTAAAAAAGGCGATAAGTTGGGTCCAAGTTACTCGGACTAGCCTAACTGTTAGTTCTGAAATGCAAAATGCCTGATGGTTTTTTACATTTAAAAAATGTTTTTAACAAAAGCAATAGAATTGGTACGAAACAATAGCCGAATTTCAACTTTGGAAAAAATGTAGTATTAAATATCCAGACGCCACTTCATTGGTTGTGTACAAATTCTAGTAATTGGAGAGTCGAGTGCATTTTCAAAGTATTTTCTAACAAAATTGGAAATGTTTCTCAATCTCAGTCCCAGATTGAAGTCTTTTCAACTTTTTTTTTCAATAACTTACCTCCATTGAGATAATATATGATGAAAAAAAGTGGCGCCAGGATGCAACATTGTTTCCTCAGCGTGTTAATATAGTATCAAATCGTGTTAACATTTAGGCCCCCCTAACTTAAAGGTAGAGTCCATCATTTGCAGCCATCCGAAAAGTAACTGGCGTAATTATTGTTGAAAAACTAACTTGGTTGAAAGATAGTAAGGAGACTAAACTCCCTGTGAAATTATTCTTTCTGGGAAGCTGTCATTTTGAAGTAATCAACGAAAGAAGGCATTTCCAACGGTGATTCTTAAGAAGCACCGTAGGAAAATTTATATTAGTAGTTCGTTTTGTTATTCAGCGCAGTGCGCACAAGTATTCGAACGACGCACACGCGCGCGCGGTTGTTATAATTCGTCGGATCAGTGCGCGACGTCGCGTATAGTTGCAATACAAAACAATTCAAAACATGATTCAGCAACTTTTGATTTGAAATTGAGATCTTAGAATGCTGTTTTTCTCGGAATGTACAGCTGAAGCTTAGCTGAAACTTCATCAGGTTAGTTGCTCAGTATCCTTCATTAGATTTTGAACTCTTTTGTTGCTTCAAACGAACAAAATGCACAAATTACAAATGATGGACTCTACCTTTAAGTATGCATTCCAATTTTATCGTTTGGGAATTGAAATGAACTTGACGAAAATGACGACTCGTACCTGAGCTAAATCCTCATGTTCCCAAGTTCCTGTTTTGCTCCTCGATTCATTGTTCAGTTCATTTGTGACCTCCAACGCCAATGGGTCGAAATCTAAGTTTGCAACCTCAGTCATTTTGATTGCTTCCTCATATTTTGTAGAATTATCTGAGCCGATTTCGACTAGAATTTTAGAAATGTTTACACGAGAGACCTTGGTTGGCCGGTGAAAACAGGTGATAACTCTTGAGGGCGCCCTTCATGATTTCCGAGGACATATTTTCACTGGTACACAAGATTTCTCGTCGCGCTGCCCCACCCGCTGGGTACCAGCACATTATTTTGCGCAGACAGCTACAGCCTGAAAATGGAGGAAAGCAGCGAAGGTATTCCTTTTTTGCTATTTATTTAAAATGTGTTTTTATGGTCTCGAACACTCGCCAGATGGTAGTTCTATTGCACTGTTAGGCAGTTTTGTCTGGCGATATTAATCGGCGTTTCTAAAGATCAAAGTGGCAATCGGCCTATGACTTATTTCGGCAGCCGTATTTTTAACTGAAAAATATCAACTGATCAAGTCAATAAAATAAGATAGTGGATATTTTGCCGGAGGTAATGACGGCAAACTAACGTTTACTAAAGGTTTGCCGGCGGCAATCCATATCAACAGAGGGCGCTGTACTCTTTAAGATAGGGCTGAATTATAACATGTATTAAATTCCTACCAAAAGTTGTGTAGCACGTTTGGTGTAGTGGTTAAGCAAAGCCAGGCTCTAGTAAGCGGGATGACTCGGGTTCGATTCCTACCGCAGTACATTTTTAAGTTTTTTTTTTCTCATCCCCAAATAAACAAGAATATTCTTCTTTTATTATTTTAACATGTCTCAAACATTTTTTTGCAGAGTATTACATTTTCTTTTTCAGATTTGTGGCTCTGGATGATTTTTTTTAAAAGGGAAATAAAGTCCGAAATTATAAAATGGTCTGAATCCCATCTTGTGAATACGAGGTTACAACGATAATTTTGGCATGGAGCCAGACTAAAATTTGTCACCGGAAAATGTTTAAGTACAAAAAAACAGTAACTGCGCATGTTCAGTGCATATCCGGCAAACTAACGTTTACTAAAGGTTTGCCGTCTCCGGCAAAATATACACTGCCAAAAATAAATTGGCACTTCCAAGTTCCATGACTTCCCTTCCCTCCTTTGGAGTAATTGCAGAATACCCCGCCACTCGGAAATACACCCCTAAATTCTCTGGCTACGAGGTTGGAATCAATGGAAAAGAAACAATTCAAGTCCATGCCAGCTAGCTACGCGGCGGATACTGAGTGGGGGTCCATTATTTGAGAACGAAGCAACACAAAAGGAATGGGAGTTGCTGAAAAAATACAAAGTCCAAACCAACCACTTTGTTGGCGGCTACGCGGATATGGAGTGGGAGTCCCCTGGGCCCCTTGAATATGCTTGAGAACAAAGCAACACAAAAGGAATGGGAGTTGCTGAAAAAATTCTAAGTCCAAACCAACTACCCTGTTGGCGGATACGGAGTGGGAGTGCAATGAAGCATGACGCATAGACATAGTACATACAACATGTACATGTACAAGTAGCGCTGAGAAGGTTTATTGAGGGCAATCAACCGTGACTCCGTAGTCGGCTACGAGGTGGATAGATTGAGTGGCGGGGTATTCTGTAATTGTGCCCCTCCTTTTACCACTTCGCCCCTTTGCCCCACTAGCATGACTAGCAATTCGCTCCACTGCCATTTCGCCCCACTGTCATTTCGCCCCACTGTCATTTCGCCCAATCGCCACCTTGCCCTATGGGGCCCACTGTGGCCCACTGTCACCAGTCGTTCTCATTTGGACGTGTAGACAATTTCTCTTTTCTGATTTTCACATAGTGACTGACATAGGCCTACATACTCCTGGGAACTATGATGCTCCGCGTGAGCGGAGCCTCATAGACACAGAACCCCGCAATAGTGTTTGCAGCACTATACACCAATTAAGTACAAAAACGTCCATCAAAACAGAGACATTTCCCACAGAACCGCTGCACAGTTTGCCCCTAAACTTCGTACAATACCTCATGATATACTCACGTTATGTGCGCCTAACAAACATCGCTGGATTCTGTCCGTTTTTAGGCCAAAATGATGAAAAATATGCCCTTTCCGCACTGAGCCAATCTGACACTTAAAATGTGCACGCAGAGATTATGATCGATCGATGATTTTCGGTTTGCTCGGAGTGCGCCGTGGGGGGTATGGTACATGCGAAATGATAGTATGCACATTCGTAAAAGTGCAAGACCGTAACCCCCGCGGCGCGCTCCGATCGAGCGAACCGAAAATCATCGATCGATCACAATATCTGCGTGCACGTTTTAAGTGTCAGATTGGCTCAGTGCGGAAAGGGCATATTTTTTATCATTTTGGCCTAAAAACGGACAGAATCCAGCGATGTTTGTTAGGCGCACATAACGTGAGTATGTCATGAGGTATTGTAAGAAGTTTAGGGGCACACTGTGCAGCGGTTCTGTGGGAAATGTCTCTGTTTTTTTTCATGGACGTTTTTGTACTTAATTGGTGTTTCGTGCTGCAAACAATTTTGCGGGGTTCTGTGTCTACATGTATGAGGCTCCGCTCACGCGGAGCATCATAGTTCTAGGACAGGAGTAAGGCCTACATACATCATTACATGACATACTTTGTCTTTGCTGCAACTTTGCAAATTTTATTTTGTCACATCAGTGCAACATGGAAGCACACTCACCTCCTTAATTTTAAGTCCAAACCAACTACCCTGTTGCCGGCTACGCGGATACGGAGTGGTAGTGCAGTGGAGTGTGACATGTGTAGGCCTGGTACGTACAGGTAGCGCTGAGAAGGTTTATTGAGGGCAATCAACCGTGACTCCGTAGCCGGCTACGAGGTGCATAGGTCGAGTGGCGGGGTATTCTGCAATTGTGCCAGGACTCCCTTCTCAGATGTCTACTTTTCATGTAATTTCCTGAGGAAATGTTGAGGCTCGTTTTGTACACGTTTGAGTGTAAACTGAAATGGTTTTCCTGCAGGGTCAGGCTAGTCGCAATGCATGCTGGTAAGGCCCAATATAGGGATGTACATGTATGTAGTCCAGTATTTGGGTCCCAGTTATGGGGAACAGTGGCCCTGCCATACTTCATGCTTGTCATTTACTGTATTCCAAAATTTGAGGTGTGTATCTTTTTTGTTTTGTCCTAAACTTACAGGTGATATATGTCGAGTGTGCAGGTCAGAGGGGAGTTCTGATAGGCCTCTCTTTCATCCCTGCATCTGTACTGGTAGCATTAAATTCATCCACCAAGACTGGTAAGATTGCTATTGGCCAATGTTAAAGTTTCACTCACTATAATCTTTGATTTAATGTTATTCTCCTAATAAATTAAATATTTGAGTGTTTTGTTTTAAGGCCAAAAAAATAAAGTCTCCGGTTTCTGGTATGCGCGCGCGTCGCCGTAGCCATGCGCGTCGGCAAAATGAAAAAGTTTTTTTTCCAATGAAAGATGATGTCTCAAAACCGCCAAACTCACTGGTTTGACTGGAATCCTGCTGCTGCACAATTTTAACGTGTTTTTAGATTGGGTTATGGTCGAGAATAAGCTTTATGTGGCCTCTCTGGACTCCCATATGTTTGCACTAAGTTTAGTCGGGCACCATTTTCAGTCATCAGCCGACATTTGAAGCAAAAAAATCAGGTAAAAAAAAAAAAAAAAGCCATGTCGCCGCACCCCTTTTTGGGCAAGCTCCATACCAGAAGCCGGAGACTTTTTTTTTTTTGGCCTAAAGAAGAATTTATTTTTTTCGTTTTGGGTGTCTGCAAAAAAATTAACTTATTTTGGCATGTTTTTGGGCCCCTAATGAACAAACATATACATGATATAGGCCTGAATCATTGTCGACCTGAATTATTGTTCTATGTTTCATTCAAAATAGAATAGAATTATGCCATTTAAAAACTGGATGTCAATTTTCAGATCTTGTTGATATGTACATGTATAAGTTGCATTGTGATTAATGTTTTTTTTAGGTTGTGAATCGGAGAGAATAATACAGAGCTTAGACATCAATTTCTTTTTACCATTGCAACAAATTTATTAGTGAATGACCCCTTGTACGTTACATAAAAGTTCTCACAGAGTTGTATTCCACATCCAGTCAAATAATTTAAATGTCTGCTTGAAACTAGAATAAAGGTGCATTTATTGGCCTATATACTTAAACAGTATGCAACATTTTTTATGCTTTGTGCTTAATTTAGAAATAATAGAGTTTTGAACAAAAATTCCTCCACCAAACGTCCTCCACCTGAAAACTAAATTCAATCGAAATTGAACATTTCAGGGCCTACTCTTCCTGCTATTTTCAAGTTCCACTACCAAAAGTTAAATTTTCATTTCCAATTGCTATTTTCCTATCAATTCACAACAGGCACTGAGGTTTGCTTGAAACAGTGGCCCACGTTAAGTTATGGAATAATTATTTCACAAAATTTGAATTACATAAGGCCATGTAGCTAATTCAGTCCCCAACTCCCTATCAGTATCGATAATGTAGGGACCAGGAACCAATCTACTCAAACAGCCATTCTGTTTTACTGCAGCCCTCAATAAATGCCTTTTTTATTCTGAGGGTTGCAGTCAATGAAACACACAAGTTAAAAAAAATTTAGGAGACAAATAAATTGTGGAAGAATGTGGAGAGTACGTCATCGTTTGTTGCTACTTGTGGCCTTGTCTTGTGATGTAAGTTTAACTTGTGATGGACCTGACTGTTAATCTGAGCCTTTGGGCATGCAGTAGAGCACCTGCTGTCCCCGCATCGCCTCGTCTGCAAGGTGGTTCACTACTGACACCAAGGCTACAGGTTGGCCGCATTCGGCTGGCACAGACACACCAGAGAAGTTGTTGTGTGCGCACAACTTGCCATCCCAAGCACTGTGTATTTCCATCTCATAGGTGGAGGCTAAATAGTAGCAGTTGTGAAATGGTTCGTTGGGCTCTCCTGTTGGATAAATAAGGGCAATTCCATGGTAACTTGCAGTACGTTTAATCTTCATCTCAGTGCTGTTGATCTCTTCAAGTTAAGAGACAAATTACAAAAACGACGCTGACAAAATAAACTTTCTGTTGATACCTTGTGTTGGGAAAGGTCGCATTAAAGTGGTTTGCAAGTTTGGGTGTTTTTTTTTTTTTTAGTTTTTATTTTGTGTTTATGAAGTTTTGCATTATTCACTGATTAGCAAACCTGGACCACAATGTCCTTGGCTTCCTCTGATCAGTGTTAACGATGAATCATAGAAAGGTACATTGTTATTTACTGGCCACGTGAAAGCAGGCAATTTTGATTTTAATTATTTTACTTTTTTTCAGCATTTGTATGTTCTTTTTTTAAAAATCGAAGTTCAAAATGAAAAACCCCTAAACCAAGGATATAAAGTCAACCATGCAAAGCAGGAAATTCCAGATTCCTACAAACTTCTGCAAAATTGGAAAATTTCAAAAAATCGTGCATAGATTTGCATTTGTGAATGCGTTGTTAGCTAAACTGGCTTTCAACCAAAAAAAAATCAGTTTGATTATTTTTAACTTCTTACCCTGCGTAAAAGTTAAATCCCAATTCTGTAACGCGGTAGTGGTAGTGAAGTGATAGTTAGCAGAGTGGTCCCACTCCTTGGAAACTTGAAATGTATCTGCAAAATTATAAGGAAAATACAGTATGTAATTTAAAGGTAATATTTGCAAACATCAAGAAACAAAACTACCAAATTATTATGAAATATTTTAGTTGACTGGAAGTGAATAAAAGTCTCAAGCATCCTGTGAAATCAGGGCACATGGTGTGCTGTCATTTTCAAGAAAAGTGGAATTTTTGTATCAATTTCCACCAGTGGTCCGTTGGAAAGTGTGGCAGTGTGTAGTTTGAATTCAACCTCGATTTCATCCCTTAAGATGATACAGAAATACATACACAGATATGGTCGTCCGAACTTGTGAACAGTGAAGCATTTCATGCATTCAGTCCCAGCATCGTTGCATGCCAAATTCAGCATGTAGGATCCCTAAAATATGAACAGATGGTTTTTATGATTACATGAATGGAAGTCAATAAATATAATTTATTTTATGTGTATACCTCAGACAGTTTACCAATTCCGATTGATCGGTTGAGGCTCGAGAGCCTGTCATGTGGGTGGTTATAAACCGCTGATAAAACACCCGCTGGGTTTAAACACTTTATTCCTGCACCGCTGCGTTCTGCGCCTCATCGCGCAATATGTACATTGTACCTCACGTGCTCCAATCTTCATAAAACACATTTTTAGCACCACGCACGCGAGGCAAATACCATAGACATGGCCGGAGGGCTGTGTCACAAAGGTAAAACTGTTGAGCAAAATCGTTGCAAAATTGTAAATGTTATACTTGTTTTGACTTTTTGACTGAAAGTACATGTACATGTACATGTATTTGGTGCAGACCACTATGCGCGTCCAGGCTCCTAGCCAGTTTTAAATGTTCTTGTTTAAAACCGGCCAAGTAGGCCTACATATATATTCCCTTTATTCATTAATACCCGGTACCTACGTGTACATGTAAGAAAGTTTACCCATTTCTATTGGTGAGAGCCCGTCACGTGCTCAATTTTAAACGGTTGATAAAGACCAGGTGTTAGACCGGCTGGCTGGTCTTAAACACTTTTCAAGTGTCACATGAAATTTGGACTCCTATGAAATGTGGTGCCTTCACAATCCTCACGTACATGTAGGCATGCGCAATACTACCAGTGAGTCAGTATTTCGTAGTCCTAAATTCAAACTACACTGGCACAGCTGCATTCTGCACCACATCCATAAGGAGTTGTTTACGACTACTCACAAGAGGGCCATACCATAGCATAGCTACCGGTACATGTAGAGGGGGGTTTCGAAAAACATTAAGTAAAATTGTTGGACAAAATTGTTGGAAATTTATCATTTTTGACTTGTTTTGATTTCTGGACAGAACAGTTTGTTTGTTTTTACCGAAAAGGTATTTATGAATGGGAATAAATATGTGCTTGGCCGGTATTAAACACTATTTTTAAGAGCGGTTGGAACTTGGATGCTGATAGTGACCCTTCGACTCGGGTGATTATCAGCATCCAGACTCCAACCGGTCTTAAAAATAGTGTTTGAAACCGGCCAAGCACCAGTTATACCCTTAAATTAATGATGAAAAGAAAATGGATACTTCACTGGCAAGCAAGAATTTGAAGTAAAATAAATAAAAAAAATTGCACATTAATCACGGCCATGATTGGTCAAACACCATAGGGTAGATGATTGTCCTGTTACTATGATTACATGTAAGACGTTTTTACCAAGTTAGCCTTTTCGATGCCGTCGGATCCCACTTGCATCTCACAAGTTGCTGCTTTGATGAGCAGAAAGCACAAAGCCATGACTGCCAACATGATGGAAGAGGGTCAGTGTTCTATCCACTCAACCTCAGAACTGCAAATGTCCTTTGCTGTCCAACATAAGTTGGAGAATGTCAAGATGCTCAAAATACACAACTTGTTGACCAGCTCTGGTTGACCACAATGTAAATTTACTGAAATCAAAGGGCTTCTTATAATTATCATTTTGTTAAGTCCTTGTACTTTTTTTTTTTTAACATCATTATACATGTACATGTCATGTATAATTTTAATCGTTATTCCAGAATACGTATTGTTTTACATGGCATCAGGTTAGTGATGCTTTTTTCCTAATTAAGCCCTTTTTAATTAGTGAATTTTTTTTAATAAATATTATATTTAAAATATTTATTGTAGTAGGCCTAATATTTTACTCATATAATCAGATTGTTTAAAAGTCCTGGTACTTTTACAAAGGACGAGTTGGACAACGGATGACTGGACTTTTCCAATTGAATGCACAATGGTCGAGTTAGTACATCGGTCGAGTTGGTTCAGTTGGTTAACCGTCGAGATGGTTCCAGTCGAGTTGGCAAATGGTCGTAGTAAGAGTGTCTTGCCCAAGAACACAAGCACCATGTTCTCTGTCAGGGTTCGAACCCACATACCACGGCACATGTGTCGAACACTGTAACCATTGGACCTCAGTGTGCCTGAATCATTGTCAGCCTGAGTTGTGGTTCTGTGTTTCATTGACAATAGAATAACATTTGTATCGCTAGAAAAATAGGGAAAGAGAAATGTATTTTGAGGTTGAAACTCCAAATAGCAGAGGGATAGTAATTTTACTATGAGAAGATCAAATGTCATTAAAAATTGGATATCAATTTTTAAAACCTGATGAATATAAATTGCAAGTTTGGATATGTTTTTCAAGGTTTGGAATCAGAGAAAATAGCACAGAGCTTAGACATCAATTCATTTTTACCATTGCAACACATTTATTAGTGAACGACCCCTTGTACGATATTTAAAAGTAAAGAAATCATGAAGTTGTATTCCACGTCCAGTTAAATAACTTAAATATCTGCTTCAAACTAGAATAAAGGTGCATTAATTGGCCTATACTTAAACAGTATGCAACATTTTTTTTGCTTGGTGCTAAATATGGAAAGAAAAGAATTTTAAACAAAAATTCCTCCACCAAATGTCCTCCACCTGAAAACTAAATTCAATTGAAATTTAGAATTTCAAGTTCCTCTACCAAAACTTAAATTTTCATTTCCAATTGCTATTTTCCGATCAATTCACAATACGCACTCAGCTGTGGCCCACGTTGAGTTATGGAATAATCATTTCACAAAATTTGAATTCAAAGGCCATACGCTAATTCAGTCCTCTGCTCCCTATCAGGATCGATAATGTGCAATGTAGGGACCGGGAACCAGTCTACACATAACTAGATCAACCGTTCTGTTTTCTGCAAGCCACAGTAATCACCTTTTTTATCCCCCCTGGCTTTTAAGCCAGAAAGGGGGATGTTGCAATAGCGTATTCCTTCTGTGTGACAGGTACATGTACATGTATGTGCTAGCACAGGTCCGTGTGTTCCACTTTGGTTAGGTTAACTGTTTAGTGCTGTCGTATGAAAAGTCAGACTGCATTGTCAGCCAAACTTGGTGACAATAATTGTTGGGTGGGGGACCTCAGATGACTTGAGACATTTGAGGTCAAAAGGTCATCTACGGGTCAAATGAGATCAGTGTTGATTTTGGTTAGGTCAACTGTTTAGTGCTGTCATATGAAAAGTCAGACTTCACTCTCGACCAAACTTGGGGACGATAATCTTTGTGTAGGGGGGATTCCGATGATTTGAGACATTTGAGGTCTAAGGTCATCTAGGGTCAGATGAGGTCATTGATTTTGGTTAGGTCAACTGAAAAGTGCTGTCATGGAAACTCACACTTCACTCTCAACCAAATTTAATGACAATCTTTTGGTAGGATGACTTGAGATGACTTGAGACATTTCAGGTCAAAGGTCATGAAGGGATCAAATGAGGTCATTGTTGATTTTGGCTAGGTACGCTGAAAAGTATGCTTAATAACTGATTGTATATACTTCCAGCATGCCAGGGGATTGCAATACTTGCAGTATTTTTTAGAGGGTTACAGCTATTAATGAAACACACAAGTTGAAAAACTTTTCAGGAGAACAATAAATGGAATTTGTCGACGAACATGGAGAGTACGTCTTTAACATGTTTAACGTTGTCTTTATAAGCAGAGATGATTGTCATCATTCGTCTCTTGTTACTTGAGGCCTTGTCTTGTGATGTAGTTTAACTTGTGATGGACCTGACTGTTAATCTGAGCCTTTGGGCATGCAGTAGAGCACCTGCTGTCCCCGCATCGCCTCGTCTGCAAGGTGGTTCACTACTGACACCAAGGCTACAGGTTGGCCGCATTCGGCTGGCACAGACACACCAGAGAAGTTGTTGTGTGCGCACAACTTGCCATCCCAAGCACTGTGTATTTCCATCTCATAGGTGGAGGCTAAATAGCCGCAGAAATCAAATGGTTCATTGGCCTCTCCTGTTGGATAAATAAGGGCAATTTGACAGTAACTGCATTACATTTAAGTTAATTAACCTTCATCTCTGCAGTGAAATAAAGAGACAAATTACAAAAAGGCGCTGACAAAATAAAGTTTTCGTTGATATGGCATTAGCTACATGTACTCAAAACACCAATGAGCTCATTCAAGAGAATTTGAAAAAAGGGATACTACAAGGGTTGAGCTTGAAGTGTTTGACAAGGTTTATTTGGTATTTGTTAATTTTTGTTTGTTGTTAAAGTTTTGCTTTTCACTCCGATTAGCATACCTTAAATTAATCTTTACTAACTACGGCAGAAAATTGAAAGGCTGGTTCATGTCAGCAGGGAATTTTGATTTCAATTGGTTAATATTTTTCAGCATTTGTACGATTTTTATTGAAACACCAAGTTCAAAATAAAAAAACCTAAACCAAAGATACATGTCAACCATGCAGAGCACCTTTTTCAGGCATGCAACTTTTCCTGTGATCCGCTGATTTCCACGTTTTTTTGTTTACTTCTCATGGATGCCATTGCAAAAATACTTTAGATTATACATGAGGATTAATTGTGTTTGGGAATTTGTGGTATTGTTGAACTGACTTTTCACAAAATCAGTTTGTACATGTATACTTGGACCTCTTACCCTGCGTAAAAGCCAAATCGTAATTCTGTAACGCGGTAGTGACAGTGATTTGAAAGTTGATGGAGTGGTCCTTGGAAAATTTAAACGTATCTGCAAAAGGAAAACACATATGTACCGGTAACGAGTTAAAGTGAAAAAATAGTGTTGCACGACTGATGGTCTCCTAGAAAATCTGGCCATTTTCATTCAACATCTATTGGTCCAAAGTCTGATTCTGAAACATTTTGGAAACATTTGAATAGGCCTGTCCATCTTATCCTTAATAAAATTTGTTGTTAAAATATTACAATGTACATACACATGTATGTTTATAAAATCGTTATGTCTCAAGACCACTTTCAGAAACGATTGTTACATGTGGCAGTAAAACAATGGGGTAGTTTTTTTAAATGTTTTTGAACAGACTTTATTTTCCCGTCAAAATTGCAACATGTAATGATGGAGTTAAGTCTTGTGGTATTTTACATACATGTACATGTACATGTATGTATTGTACAATGTGTACAATGTTACATGTATTCCGGTCAGATGGTTTATTGACAATTCCTGATGTAACGGTGCGTGTATTTTGAATTCAATCCCGATTTCATCCCTTAAGATGATACAGAAATACGTACACAGATATGGTCGTCCGAACTTGTGAACAGTGAAGCATTTCATGCATTCGGTCCCAGCATCGTTGCATGCCAAATCCAGCATGTAGGATCCCTAAAATAGGAAAAGATGGTTTTTATGATTAAATGAATTGAAGTAAATAAATTACTTATATTTCACATTCTTAAATACCTATGACCGTTTAGGTATTGGTCGAGAGCCGGTCACGTGAGCGGTTTTAAACCCCAAATGCTTGGCCAGTATTAAACAAGTACGTTTAAAACCAGTTAGGGGTCTGGACGTGGATAATGGTTTGGTTCGGCTTTGGCCATTATCCACGTTTAGGCCCCTAGCCGTATTTGTTTAAAATTGGCCAAGCATTTATTTCCTTAATAAATTGTATTATAAAAAATAATTCACTGAAAAACAAGGAATAAAAAAAAACAAAAAAAACAAGTTAAACATTATAGTCACAGCAGTGATTGGTCAAACACCATGAGGTAGGTCTTCGTAGATTGTCTGTTACCATGATGGTTTCTCGTATCACCCCATCACCGGTACGTTTTTTTTTTTACTACGTCACCCACACACATCCCCAATTCCGTCCAGTAAACGGTCACATGATGACCAGTCACAGAATGACCAGTCACAGGATGACCAGTCACATGATGACAACCATGTGACTTTCTTCGTGAATCTGATTGGTGAACATAAATATTGCGTCCAGTGCAATCGGATCTGATGAAATTGGATCCGGTGAAATCGGATAAGTAAAAATCAAGCATCTTTGATTTCATCTGGTCGCCTGATAGACGGTCAGATTGGTCCAAATTTTCAGCGCACACCTCTGTACGATGGCCCAGTGATCTGGTGAACCGGCAAAAACGGAAAGGTATGCGCCGGGCTTAAGACGTTTTTACCAAGTTAGCCTTTTCGATGCCGTCGGATCCCACTTGCATCTCACAAGTTGCTGCTTTGATGAGCAGAAAGCACAATGCCATGACTGCCAACATGATGGAGGAGGGTCAGTCTTCCACTTCTGTCCACGCAACCTCAAAAATGTCCTTCGCTGTTGAGGTTTAAGTTGGAGAATGTCCAGATGTTCAATATACACGGCTAAATAAAACCAGCATCCTGAGACCTACACAGTTCAAATTGTAAAAATACTGGTACTTTTACATGTTATACATTCACAAGTATAATAGTTTTCATAATTCTAGAATATATGGATTGTTTTAATTGGCATATATACATGTAGTTATTCAGTGCTATTTCTTAAAAGCCTTCTTTTGGGGTTAATGAGTTAATTATTATTTTTTAATACATGTTAATTTTTGTTAATATTGTTTACTGTCTTAATCTGTAAATGTTTTATTCACGATTGTATGACAGCTGGTGAAACTGTATAAATTGAAAGTACAATGTAGGTCAGTTTGAAAGGACAAACATAAAATTAGGCCTATCACTTAATTTTTTAGTGATAGGCATGGATAGGGAGATGATTTTTTGAAGGTCGTGTGGGTGAATCTTGATGTCTCGTTCAGTATTGTTGGCATCCAAGGGCGGATCTAGAACCAACTTTTTTGGGGGGAGGGGCAAGAGTTAGGGCTCGAGTAATTTGTTTTTAAAAAGGGGAAGGGGATCAAGTACAATTATATCGTGCCCTTTTTCCATATTAATCTTAAAATTAATGTGGCCTGACGTTGCGAACTTAGCAAGTTCTTCTTCAGAGGCTAAAACAGAAATGACAGAGGTACATACATTAACATGGGGTGCACACAAACATGCAGGGCTGAAAGAAGAAACACAAAAGGAGGATTAGGTGTGAAAGGTGTGGAAAGATGCAGGGGAGGGTGGATGAGAGAACAAAGAAACAATATTGTGATATTAATACTGAAAGGAACATGTATGTGTTGCTGATGGCTTGCGAGGGAGGTATCACGTTTGGATTTATTTCCTGAAAATTTAGGACAAAAAGGTGTCTTGACTCCGATTAAAAAAAATTGCTTGGGGCCATGGCCCCTGTTGCCGCCCTTCTAATTTGAAAGTCTTAAAGGGAATGTACAACATTTGCTTTTGCTGCAATTTTCAGAAATAAATGGATTTGGAGGATTAGTATGTTATAGCAAATATTGTTAAACTGGCTTGCTTCACATTTTGGGTTTGGAGATGCTGGGAAATCCAAGAAAACCAACCATGTTCTTGTAGTCTGGTTCCCTGACCCCACTTAAGATGAAACGAAGCAATTTATAGTCTTTGGGGAATTGTAAGGTCAGAGAATCAGTCCAGCAGGCTTGTACCCATTCACAGGTGTGTAATCTATTGCAAAGAAAATGCAGAATAACTTAAGTGTGAAAAATTAGGAGCAGTTTTAAAAAAAAAGCCTGTTTTCTCCAACGCTGGTCGGCCGACCAGCGTTGGAAAAATACAAGTTTTCTTGAAAATGTCAGCACACCAGGAGCCACGATTTTACAGGATACTTAAGACTGTCATTCCCTAACAATCAGTAAGATATTTCGTGATAGTTTGATCTTTTTTTTTTTTTTATGTTTGCAAATGTTGTATCTTCCCTTTAATGTGTCTTTTTCTTTATTCCAGTCTGGTGCAGTGGTTGAAACACAGCAAGAAGGAATACTGTGAATTATGTATGCACCGCTTCTCATTCACACCAAGTAAGCAAGTCCAGACAAAGAAAGCCAAGCAACCAGAAAGTTGTCACTTGGTTGTAAGGACTTTACACCAAACATTGATGTTCAAATACAGGTCATATCTATTGAGAATTGAACAAAATATATCTTAAGTTAGAACGTCTGATTTTTGTACACTTAGCGGAGTTTTCCTGAAAGGCAAAATGTAATGGACAGTTACAACAAACAGGAAACAGAGCCCCACTCTTCATTAAAAACAACAACAATAAAAACAACAACAAACCCTTGGGGGAAAAAAACAAATTGTGATATTCAAAGCAGTACAAATTTAAAGTTTGGCTAAAAGTACTTGTGTGTCCACTTTTTCCAAAAGTTTCAAGAGACCAAACCTTCATGTACATTGTGTGACTTATTGAGTGAATTTCTGGTTCCAAACTTTAAATAAGAAACTGAATGATCTTTTGAGAAACCCAATTTTGACGTCACAAAATGTCAATTGTCAACTGGAAAAAAAAGCGAGAATTTGCAAAAAACAAGAAATGTTGTTCATGTATTTTGCTTCCTTTGTCTTTCTAGTCTATTCGCCGGACATGCCAAAGCGACTGCCCGTGATGGACATTGTCCGCGGTCTTGCCAAGAGCATGGGAACAGCGGTCAAGTGCTGGCTACATTACACCCTGGTCACTTTTGCCTGGCTGGGCGTGGTTCCTATAACAGCCTGTAAGTATTAGGCTGCATCAGAATTAATACGGGGCTACGGCTGGCAGGAACACACGTGTCTATGGAGAGGGCGTCAGCTTCAGCCATTAGGTGCATGTGTATTGTGTAATTGCTAGCCATAGTCAGTTACACATCGTCAGTGTTTTCCTGAAGGGTGTTGAACAGTGGTTTTGAAAACAAAACAAGTTTTAAGTTGGTCGCTTTTTGAAATAACAAGTTTGCCTGTTTTTGGAGCACTAGCTGACTTAACTTCAATACAGATAGTAAGGCCAAACAAAATATATCTGCTTCCGATTGCATGGCATTTGAAAATAGGGTAGGTAGGGACCCTTTTTTGTGGCACATTTTTGTGTACAATCATATAGAGTCTGTGTGTAATCAAGGGTAAAAGGTAAAAATTGATGGTTTTGGGTGTTTTTTTTTCTCATTTTTCCCATAAAAAAATTAGGGTAGGGGCTGTCAGAATAGGGTAGGTAGGGAAACTGGAAGCAGAAATTTTGGGGGGGTCTAAGCTGAAATCTTAAACTTCAAAGATGTACCAATGGCAGTATAATACAACAATTAATTGCGGATTAATTAAATCTCCAAAGACATTTGTCTGTTTTTTGAAAACTCAAACTCCCACATTCCTGTTTGGCAAATTGCCAATACCCTTTGCCCATACCCTTTGCGCGAATTTGTCTCCTCGTGAAAACTTACATTCCGCACGCGCGTTGTTTTTGCCCCATTAAACAACGTGATAGACTTTGAATTTGTCTCTTGTGAAAGCTCAAAATACGATTCAAGGGAAATTTTCCCTATATTGATTGTCGTGATTTTGTTGATTTAAACTGATTTCGACTGCAACAACTTTGCCAAAACATTCTTTGCTGTTCACTTAGCCGATTTCGGCCGGAATAAAGAATTTTGAAAAAAATATGGTTTTTTTGGCCTAATTCGTCCCTTCGTTGGAGTATTTTGCAGTTTAGCAGACTAAAATTTGGAAGGTAAAGAATTCCATTCAGTTGAAGTAAGAACCTTACAATGTGCTACTCTTATACTCATCTTTTATTGTGCGTGTCACGCAGGTCGCATTTACCGGTGCCTATTCCAAGCATCACTGGTTCCACTCTTGACGCTGCCATTTGATGTCTTGTCACTGTGAGTATTCATCCACTGAAGAGTAGCCATTCCCCCAAATATATATGTTAAATCCTTTTTTTGTAAGATGGATTTGTCAGTGGCTAGGGAGAAGTAGATTTTTATATTGGTTTTTGCCAGAGTATTTCACAACACTGTATACTCTGTGTTGTCTGAGGGCTTGCGAATAAATTTACAAGCTTACTCTGGTGGGACTCGAACCCATGACCTGCTGCTTACTGGTGCAGTCATCTAATACCGCTCGACCACCGAGCATGCTGGGGTCAGCTCGCTGGTTCGAGTCTGATGTAGCAGCAACTACTGCAACCACACTTTTTCTGGACATGAAATTTTCATTGGGGAGATGTTGAATTCTATTCAGCAAAATTGTATGATCCTAGTTTTACAAATTAAAATAAACCCACATTCATAAATACCTAAGACAGTTTACGCATTCCTATTGGTCGAGAGCCCGTCACGTGGCCGGTCTTAAACGGATGATAAAGACATGGCTAGCTGGTCTTAAACACTTTTCCAGTGTCACAATAAAATGTGGACTCCTAAAAATCCAGTGCCTCTTATCGTTTCATTGGTTGAACGTTCACAATCCTCACGTAGGCATGCGCAACACTACCAGGGAGTTAGAATTTTATAAGTCTAAATTTAAAACGCAACGCGCCAGGTGCGTTCTGCGCGACATCGCGTAGAACATGATACGCGCGCGTCAATCTCCATAAAAGGGTTGTTTTCATCTTACTCGCCAGCTGAACACTCCATAATTTTGCAGGAGGGATGTTTCAAAAAGCATAAAGTGATGTTGTTGAACAAAATCGGGATGTTTTGAACGAATTATATGATTTTTTTTACCGAAAAGGTATTTATGAATGGGAATAAATATGTACTCCGTCGGTATTTATCACTCTGTTTAAGACCACTTAGAGTCTGGGTGCTGATAATTACCCTCGCCTCCGGCTCGGGTAATTATCAGCACCCAGACTCTAAGTGGTATTAAACAGAGTGATAAAAACCTCCGGAGCACACATTTATTCCCTTATTTAAAAACCTACATGTAATAAAAAAAAGTTTTAAACGCACTCCCTAGCCTGTTTGACACACTAGATTGACCCGCTGTATCACAAACGTAAGTGACACGATGCACCTATGATGCACTATTCAGGGGGTTGGTTGGGGGCAGGGGTGTTCGGGGGGGGGGGGGGGGGGGTCAGTGTTTGAGTCTGCCTTCCAATGGACATGTGCACAGTAATCCTACACGTTTTTCTTGTTTATTGATTGGCAGTGAGAGTGTTGTGACAGACATCCTACAAGGCATGCTTGTGGTTGGCTCCACCCTGTGCGCGTTTGTCAGCCTGGTCTGGCTTCGGGAGCAGGTGACACACGGTGGTGGGCCGGAGTGGCTTGAAGACGATGCACGCCGGGCTGGAAACGGGCCAATAGATGGGGCAGGGGAAGCAGCACCACCAGCAGCAGCAGCACCACCAGCAGCAGCACCAGTAGCACAGCAGCAGCAACAGCCAGCTGCAGCACAAGCCAATAATCCGGTATGACTTTCCTTTTATTTCCAAACAAGCGACATCTCTTGATCTTGAATATAGGGTTTTGCTCTTCACTGACATTATTTCTATAAACTCTGTATACATTTACACAGTGTTATCCCAAGTGAGTGCGAGGAAAAATAACTATCAGCTTACTCGGGTGGGATTCGAACCCACAACCTCCTGGTTACTAGTGCAGACGTCTTACCCCTCGACCACAGAGCTTGCCGAGGACGGCTGGCTGGTTTGAATCTGACGTCTGCACCAGTAAAAGGTTGTGGGTTGGAGGCTTGTTAATTTTTTTTCTCACAATCACTCGGGACAACACTTGAGCATACAGTGTTTGTAAAAAACTGTCGATGAAGGGCAAAACCCAGCATTGAATTAACAGCTGACGCAAATAATTCCATCTTATGAAGAATCTCCAGATCTTTTTGTTGGACTGGAAGGGCCAGACTATCATCCACTGATTGAGTCACTGACTGACTGAATCACTAACTGACTGACTCTCCAATAGCGTGACGGACTGACTGGCTGACTCCCCCACTCCCCCACTCCCCGACCCCCCGACTGCTGACTGACCTACTGGCTGACTCCCCGGCTGGCTGACTCCCCCACTGGCTGACTCCCCACTGACTGACTCGTTTTTGCTTTGCTTGACAGAATGCCGCACCTCAAGCACAGCCTCCCGGTAACCAGGAGCCAGCTGCCAATCAGCAGGCGCCAGCCAATCAGGGACAAGCAGCAGCCCCAGCAGCAGCCAATGACAATCAGGCAGAGGCGGGGCAACCTGCAGCAGCCAATGGCAATCAGGCAGGGGCGGTGCAACCTGCAGCAGCCAATGGCAATCAGGCAGGGGCGGGGCAACCTGCAGCAGCCAATGGCAATCAAGCAGGGGCGGGGCAACCTGCAGCAGCCAATGGCAATCAAGCAGGGGCGGGGCAACCTGCAGCAGCCAATGGCAATCAAGCAGGGGCGGGGCAACCTGCAGCAGCCAATGGCAATCAGGCAGGGGCGGGGCAACCTGCAGCAGCCAATGGCAATCAAGCAGGAGCGGGGCAACCTGCAGCTGCCGAGAATGCTGGGAATAATGTGCCGGGAGCAGAAAATGCCGGTCAAGGTACGAGCCAAAAATAAAAACAAAATGTACTTGAAGTCAGCTGCATCCAAATATTCTGATAAAACCTGATTACTGATTTTCCATTCAAGAATGTCTGCTTTCTTTTCAAGGTGAACAGAATAAAAACAGTTAAGCCTTCTAGAGCTGTGGTTTGTTCAAAGAACTTGTTTGATTTCTAATGTTTTATTTCTCTAGAGTCCTCCGTAAAAAGCTTGAAATTTTGGGTTGCTTTGAGCTGAATATTGACAAGTGGCAAGTGATCAGAAATTTCTGAAGCAATTATTCCATCAATACACATAGACAGATTTTGTTTGGTCATTGTGTCATGCAAAGGTGTAAACGTTTGTGTTGCGAAAGGAAAATGGCACTTAAAATACAAATGTTAAGCGTGAAACTCAATAGCATGGACAGTACATGTACATCACCGCTATTCTGCAGCGCAAATGGTGTGTATGTGTGGACAGGCAGAGAAGTCACTGTGTGGACCTCTGAACAAAAGATGTCCACACAGTGCAGGTAGCAGCGACGTTGTGTGGACTTGCCCAGGTCCGCACAGAGTTTCCCCCTCTCTGAAAAACAGGTTTAGAGGCATTTTGGGGTTAGGGTAATTTGTCACAAAATGAAGAGGAACACTCAAAGAAATCGTGATAAAAAAATTGTGTGAGTTAAAAAATTTTCTCGGATTTTTCTTAACACCGAAACAAAGGAATATCCACACTAGTTATGTAAGGTAAACGTGTGTGTTCACGAGTTGATGTTAGCACAGGAGCGCCTGCTAACCTGCCTCCCCATGAAGCCGTTGAGGTGAAGCCTCATCTTTAAGATAACCCCATCTTTAAGATAACCCTATCTACTTGTGGTATTTCAAGCAACATCGATAGTATTGTTACTAACCCTTGAATCGTCTTGTAGATGACATCAACTGGAATGCTTTGGAATGGGACCGTGCCGCTGAGGAGCTGACGTGGGAGCGGATGCTGGGCCTCGATGGATCCCTGATCTTCCTCGAGCATGTCCTGTGGGTCATCTCGCTGAACGCTCTCTTCATCTTTGTCTTTGGTAGGTGGAAGACACTTGGAGATGAGTTTTAAAGTATCATCAGATCTGAAAGCTTGCTCTTTCTTAGGGGGTTGCCAAAAAGCTTCAAATGAAGAGAGCAGGACATTAGAGTCATTGGCAGATTGGGCACAAGGGCCTTTCTTTTGGTCACCGTGTGACATAAAATTGGGCTCGTCTGATTATTGAAGCTTTACTTACCCCTTGTTAAATACATCTGACAAATTACATTCACTGATTCATCAGGGTTAGTGCTTTTTACTCCCTACCTCAGAGACTCAGAGTATAGTTTCTACTTTCATAAATTGTGTCAAATATTAGGAGGGGTCATCAAAGTTTGGCCAAGTGTGTGGCAGTCATAAAAATGTTATCAGGCCCATACCGGAAATCCCCGCTTTTCTCCAAAGTTCTAAGGACACGCACACGTATACAAGTATAAGGACTAGTCTTTTGTGATTTACAGAATGCATAAGAAATGTACACCCTCTGCTTTGATAGTTTTACTTAATGGGAATTGTTCTGTGGCACGTGGGTGACATTTTGATCGGTCACGTGTGTGATATTTTAGAATTAAAATTCTGCTAATTTATGCACGGAAAGACCAACTTATGAAACATTTTAAGAAATTTACATCTTTACTTACTAGCAACACTTTAGTAAACAATAATCATTTGTATAACATCACATGTATTTTTTTTCCAAAATATTTTTTTTTTCCAAAAAAATATTTTAGTTTCAATTTCTGAAGAATCGCCCTTTGGTCAAAATTATCCTTCATACTTCACCTTAGTATTTATGTGTACATGTACTTTTCAAACTCAAAAATAACTTAACTTTAACGCTAGCTTTCAAACCTAATACATTATCATACCTATGAGCTCTTAGTAATATTTACAAATTGCTTAAATAAATATGAATCAGATCGTCAGTAAAACTGATCATGTCGGTAAAAATGCCAAAATAATTCTCATGACCATACGTTATTTTGGAATTACTGCCAGAATTATTCCAATGGATTCATCGGTCAGTGAGCACTGTTTTATCTTTATTTTAATCCATATTCTGTTTTGTAACTATTTAGAATACAGACATGTACCTGTAGCAATCAATTATATCAATTAGTCATGCAGGTGGATTTACCATATAATTGAGGTCACCACCTGGCTTTATTACTTAGCGAAAGTAGAAAATGCATAATCTGTTGTTTTGCCCTAATGCAGCTTTTTGCCCATACCACATCGGTCGTCTTGGCATGCTTCTGATGGGCTGGGATGAGTTTGCCGAGATGTCTCGTTTTGAGGGGCTGCTCACCACAATGTCGGGCTACGTCACGCTCTGTTCCTCCCTTATACTCTTCCATGTATCCTTCCAATTTCTTGATAACAGTAAAAACAGTGGGGAAAAGAATTGCATTTTTTGAACTCATAGTTTACAAAATGAGAGGGAAGTAAACAAAATAATATATTGTCCTTCACAAATTACACAAGTACAACTTAACATTCCGCAAAATTTTCAATTTTCAATTATTCCTTCACTTTTTTTTTCAAATCAATGAATTTCACACTAAAGTTTCCCCTCTTATTGATAAATAATAATTATGTCTGTCAATTTTCGAATAATTTAGTATTCGATTGTTCGAAACTGCACTTGACTGAATATTTGAATAGTCCAAACTCGCCGATCAAGTTTTACATGCGCCAGCTGCAGCTGCCTTCCTCGCTGGGAACAAGTTTCATACACAGCATCCCGGGTAAAAATTGCATGCGGCGATGGATATAATGAGCCGCTGGAGTGTTTGTCAAGGGACTTTACCCAGCTAAAACAATGGGACCACTAAATAGGTATTGGCAAGAAAGTTACAGTCGCATAAAAAGTGGAATCACATACTCTAGTGGAGTTTGGTTGAATCATAGACATGATTGAATGGTGGCATGAATGGTGCCCTTGTCTTTCGGACTTTTTCCTCGACTTTCTCAAATAAGAAGTAAATTTCGTTGTTGACAAGTCCATTACTCTTACCGTAATTTAGGCTTTTTAATTTTATGAAAACACTGAACGTTTTTCTCATCGTAAAATTGGGCATGAAATGTATTGTACATAATGTGTGTACATGTACATGTGTAACTGCAGTGCGGCCCAGATTTCTGACTCGTATTTTTGTTCGGCCCATTTTTAGATTTTTTTCCCATATGTCATTTTCATCTCTGTGTAACCAAATGTTTTTCTGTAGTTAGTGTCTCCATGATACCGTCCTTCTTTTGCAAGTAGATTTTGACCTGTAATCTGAGCACTATAATATTTTGTTTCCTGATCTGCCTATATAACAATAGTTCATCAGCGGATTATTCAAGCTTCATCGTACCAAGCGAATCCTCGGTCTGTGTTACATCGTGCTGAAGGTTTTCCTTCTTGTAGTGACAGAGATAGGCGTCCTACCCCTGGTGTGTGGATGGTGGCTGGATATATGCTCATTGGTAAGAAAAGAGTTGGGCCAGTCAAATATGAAAGGGAGAAAATGCCTTCCTAAAAGTCCCTTCCCCAAATCTTTACGTTTGATAGATCAGGAGAAAACCTGGTTTTTTTTTGTAAGGACAGACACCGACCTCTTTTAAATCTGAGCATCAGACGTTCACGAGTGCAGAGCAACACTACAATGTCTGATATATACGAGAATGCAAATTTTGAGTGACCTGCATGCCAGCCAATCGGAGCCGCCTTTAGAGCAGATGTTCGGCCAAAGCTGTTGATTGGTCAATAGCTGCCATGTTTTTCTCATACAACAGCAGGTTGCCAAAGACCCGATAGAAGGCGCTCACTGAATGGTCAGAATCCGAAGGTCAATACGCAGTATTATTTTTTTCATGATCTGTAAACATATCATAGATGCTTGCCGTGCAGACCTCTAACTGGTTTTTGAAATTCTTTTCTGACGTACATGTATATGTATTGCCATATTTGAGGTATGGAACCTCAGACACCTTTCCTCAAGTTCAGAAATCACTTAATTCCACCCCAAAGTACAAAGCGTGCTATTCTCTGACATGGAAAATTTCTTGGGTAACTTCCTGCTTGAATTACCCCTCCTCCCAACCTACACATTTTATATTAATACAACAATTATTAATATTAATATAACAATTGTCCATTTTTCAGTGTCAGACATTGAAATTGTAGGATGTCAGTAAATTGATGTGTAAGTTGTGAATTCTTTTAACTGATGAATTTCTCTCACAGTCCATGTTTGAGACGGCTCTTCAGGATCGTCTACAGAGCTTCCAGTCTGCGCCAGGCACCTCCATGTTCCTACACTGGCTGGTGGGCATGGTTTATGTCTTCTACTTTGCTTCATTCATCCTGCTACTCAGAGAGGTGAACAAACTCATAATACGCTCCCAGCAATCTGTAGTGTAGTCCAATTTTAGCTGCCGATAGCAGCTCTACAAGTACCCATGTCTCTCTGTTAGTCCGTAGGTTAGTTCTAGTAAGTTTGTTAGTTAGTTAGTAACAAACGTTCACTGTCTATTGCTCCTAGATACTTTGACCGATTTCAACCAAACTTTGTCAAAAGTATCAGTAGCCCAGCCCCAACATGTCACATTGACCAAACTGGAGTCAAAGGTCATCGTGGGGTCAAGGTTGAAATAATGTCAAATTTCAAATCAGCTCAAATAAGCTCAAATGACAAAAGAAGCATTGTCAACATGTTGGCCTTGGTCTAACATTAAAAATTGTCCGTGGTGACCCCTTCGTCTGACCTACAGTTATGGGGTCAAAGGTCAAAATAGGTCAAATTTCAAAAAAAGCTCAACTGACAAAAGTAGCGCTGTCGACATGATGGCCTGCATCAAACATTAAAAAATGTCCATGGTGACCTCTTCATCTGACCTACAGCTATCCGCTCCGTTCACAAGTACCCCCTCACCGGCAAAGGAAGCACAGTTGGGGGTGATCGATGGACGCCATCTTGCCTGACTGCAATTCCTTTTCCACAAAGCGCGGCCATGCCACTGCGTGTACATAGTACAAATCCCCTGGTGTACGTGCGTCACGCACTAGGAATGGTTCGCATCAACCAGCGAAATGTCCCGCCCATGGGACGTCGTTGCTAGGTAAAAGGGTGCCCTCTTTCGGTGGCGCACGGAGCTCATAGGGCCAAAGGTCAATATAAAGTGAACTCTCATTCGTTGGCCTGCAGCTTCCAAGATCTGATCAAGCTTGTTGTAAACCTAAAAGTAACTCTGACAACGTTTGACCCATTTTACAAGTGGGGTCACATGAATGAATTGGTTTGATGTTTTCAACAACAGTGTCTCTGAATTTCATCCAATCATTTTTTGCAGGTTTTGCGGCCGGGAGTACTCTGGTTTCTGCGTAACCTGAACGACCCAGACTTCAACCCTATCCAAGAGATGATCCATCTACCCATCTACAGACACGTCCGACGGTCTCTCCTCTCTGTCATTGTCTTCGGCAGCGTGGTTCTCCTCGTTCTCTGGCTACCGGTCACCATTATCCGATATCTCTTCCCTTCCTTCTTGCCATATCATATACACCTGTCCAGGTACTAAATATCAAGGGGTGTCGCCAATCAATTTGAATGGGGGAGGGGGAGTGGTTTGTGCTCAACAACGAAGTTGGTAGCAGACCCTCCTTGCTGGAAGGTATTCTAGGAACGTTTATCCGGCCACCCAGCCACCACAAAATCAGAAAGTTGGACACAAAGTTACTATTGGGGTGCTGTTCAATGCAGACAATCTTAAGACACTGTCGGACAATAGGTGGGGCTGTTCATTGCCACAAGTTGCCTCCCCCCCCCCCCCCCCCCAAGGCAAGATGACATCCCAGGAGTCAAATATCCAAGGATGTCAATATCTTTTACACAAACTGCCAATGTCTTGGGATGCAACTGGGATAGCCCCTCCGAGATGCCCTTTCAGTTATTCCCAAAACATCACCATTTCATGTTTTCTCCTTTTCTTCAGTGACTCTCCGGTCAGTGAGCTGTCCTTGGAGTTGTTGCTCCTGCAGGTTGTTCTCCCAGCACTCTTGGAGCAGGGCCACACCCGTCAGTGGCTCAAGAATGCCATCCGGGTCTGGACCATCTGCGCTGCATACCTCCTGTAAGTTGAAAATATCACCCGGACAACCCCGATCCAGTAAATTCCATCTGGGGTTTTAGAGGATTTTTTTGCAGGTTTAAAGAAGGTAGTGCTTAACCACTCTTTGTCCCTTGAAAGTTTGTACATAGATTGCGCTAACGGTTTCCTTCACAGTGAAAGGTTTTGAGGGGTTCAGAAAGGTTCCTTGCTTAAACAATTGAAAAATCAATGTGTTCCTATGTATTTGCTAGACACACAGTTTATGTTCATCTCTGCAAACTTTTATTTTTTCGTAGTGACATGCGATCGTATCTACTTGGTGACGTTCCAGTCGAAGAGAACCCAGAACCGACCCCTCAGCATGACCAGCAGCTCCCCCATCTAGACCATGAACCCGAGGAGGCTGCTGCCCCCCACCCAGGGGAGGATGAACCCCCGCCCCAGGGGGAAGGCTATCCCCACCAAGTGCCGGCTGAAGGCCAGGCGGACAATGAGGCAGAGGATGTGCCGGAGTTGGACACCTTTTTGGTAGGCGGAGCCAAAGGAGGGGGAGTTGATGTTGAAATTGATGAGCTGGTTTATAGAGACGAGGATGTTGTGTCTAGCGGTCAGGATGAGGATTCTGATGTCATTATGGAGGAGGAAGAAGAAGAAGAAGAAGAAGACATGGATGCGATCCTGATGCAGGATGTTGCCGTTGGCGATGATGACCATCCACTACAAGCTGGTCCCCCGCCTCCTGAGCTTGCTGCTGAAGGCCCTGCCGTGGCTGGTGCCCCTGCTGCTGCTGGTGGTGCTGCTGCTGCTGCACCTGCAGGTGGCATGGCGCTGCACGCTGCTCATCACGCCATGATTAACCAGATGGGACCCACGGGATTCCAGCCTTACAACAAGCCGTCCTTCTTTGCTTTGCGAGTAAGCCAGGACAACTGACATTTTTAATAATTCTGTAAAAAACGTATGAAATTTTGGTCTTCTTTGGTGGCCTTTGGGCCTTGTCCGGCCAAAAACTGGGGGTGACCTTTCCAGTAGAACACCAAACCACCTAAGCACTGTATGGTTTTATGAATTCATCACTGAATAAACACAATGTAATGCAATGTAATACAATGTAATATAATGTAATATAATGTAATACAACGTAACACAATTTAACGCAATGTAATACAATGTAACACAATGTAATACAATGTAATATAATGTAATACAACGTAACACAATATAACATAATGTAATACAATGTAATACAATGTAATACAATGTAATACAATGTAATACAATGTAATACAATGTAGTACAATGTAGTACAATGTAATACAATATAATGCAATGTAATGCAATGTAATGCAATGTAGTTCAGGTGCTAATGGGTTTAGCTTGTGATGCTGTTGCGTTTGGTTGCCTGTGGAAGTTGCCTAGTGTAACTTTCAATCTTTGTTTTCTTTGAATGACAGATAGTCCTGCTGGTCCATCTTCTCTGTCTATCCCTCCTGCTGGCCAGCATCTTTTGCCTGACGCTCCCCGTCTTCCTGGGTCGTTTCTTCATGTCTCTCTGGGTAGGCAAGGGTGTGGTCATCCATGAGCTGTACACCGCGGCCTGCGGGCTGTACCTGTGCTGGCTGTTCTGCCGGCTACTGACCATGGTCTGGTCCTGGATGCCCGCAGGCATGGAGCTGATACTGGAGAAGGCTAGGATCTATACTGTCTTGGTGAGTGACAATTTTTTATCTTCAAACTGTAAAAAAAATAGTCACTAATGCTGGTTTTATTCGTAATTTTCTCTTAGTAATTGTTCATGTGCAAAAGAGAGAGCATACGCAGCTCTTCTTTGACTCAGTTTAACATCTTGATGATAAATGTGGAAATTATGAGTGTAAAAACAATGAGTGAGTTCCACTGTGTGCGGTTTGTGATACGGATTACAACTCAAAAAGTAGCTGTGATGAATAATTGGGGGAGCTAATCATCCTTACTCGCAGCTGAGAAGCTGAGTTACGAAGGACGCGGCTACAATGTGGTCGAGCCGCTGGCATGTAAAGGCACCTTTGGCAGCCAGCCACATCGACCCATATATTACCACGGAGCATGCACAGCCTGAGATCGAAAGTGTTTGATTTTTGAATCCAGACTCATTTTGTTGTGTGGGTCATATATTTGCATGTGCTTGCGTGATAGCAGATCACAGATTGTTTAATTGTGTCATGGTCTCTCCTGTGTAGCTGATCAAGTCCCTGTTGGTTGCCTTCATGCTACTCGGCATCATCCCGTTCCTTCTGGGTCTACTCTTTGAGGTCGTGGTCGTGGTTCCCATCCGTGTCCCGCTGGATCAGTCACCTGTCTTCTTTCCCTGGCAGGTCAGTTTCTTTCTACCAACGTCAAAAGCAAATTCTGCATCTTTACTATGCCCACTAGAAGTGTTAAATTGATGTTTCAGTGAATATGCTGTTGAGATAATCAGGAGTAGTCAGTGTGGTATCCATGCACAAGCAACCTCGTTTCCATGGTTATGATCTTGCTGTGCCATGTTGGTTCCCATCAGGCCTTGCGCAATCATAACCCCTTGAATTGTGTAATTTAAATGTGCCAATATTTACCAATTTTAAATATGGACTGCAGTCGATATATTTAACACGTGAGGCAGTGCTTAAAAATTTGAATTTTTTGTTGTTGTAGAATCAATCCTTTCAAACATGAGATTTTGACATCGCGTTATTCAGCAAGGATTTTTTATTACATGTACGAACCTCTGTCGTCCCTTTACAACACAAGATACAGTTTTATTTGGGCTTATAATAAACAAGGCATCCAGAATCCATACATGCAGTTTTGAAGAAAAAAATGTTCGTACGTGACGTGACGTGAAGGAGATAGGGTGTTCAGTCTTGAAAATACGCTCGCAGTACACTCTGAATAGTCAGTCAGCGTCTCCTGGTGTTCTGTGCAGACAGAGCCCCTACTTGTGGTCACAGTGGCCATCCATTTACCAAATTGCCAACTCAGCGTCCCAGATTCTGGTCCTTGTACAGATACAAAACAGTCCCTTCACATGGTGATTCTGCAAACTTTACGCTCAAAATTGCATTTGTTTGAGCCGTTTCCCTTCGTTTTCTAGGACTGGGCTCTTGGGGTCCTACATGCCAAGATCATGTGTGCCGTCACAATGATGGGGCCCAACTGGTGGCTCAAGACCGTCTTGGAACAGGTAAGAAAATCCCCCCTTCCCCCCCCCCCCCCCCACTCACCCCCCCCCCCTCCCATACCACTCGCCACATCACTTGACAGATAGATCCATGTCTACCCTTCAAATCGTGGTCTGCTTTGTATCGATTACAATGAATGTAGCCTAACCTCAACTTAGTAGGCATCCAGGTACCTTTCAAAATCTTCCAAAATCTTTTCTTTTTTGGGAACCCAGTGGCATCTTGTTTTTGTACTTGATGTTTCAAGGGGCATCAAGTCCTATGTCAGGTTACAGTGGCCGGGCTGCTCAGTCCCCAGTCTTCAAAAAGTCTTCTAAAATCTGAAGAACAAGTTGCGGGATCTGGATGGATAAGAATGTAGTGAAGATGCATACCAAAAGATGCCAACGAAATAAAAATAAAAATAGAAATTTCTCTTTTTTTTTCTTCTTCTGCTGCTTCTTAGGTTTACCAAGACGGCTTCCGTAACCTGAATTTGGGTTTCATCACAAGGAGAGTGGTCCTGCCAGTCGTCACGTGTCTACTCTTGGCACTGGCTGCACCTTATGTCGTCGCAGCTGGTATCACGCCACTGTTCGGTGAGTAGAGATCACAAATGTGGTCAAGTCAATCTCAAATCAATCACACGCTGAATCACAAGTCAATCAAAAAGGCAGGTGCTATTTAAATCGCCAGTCAAATCACCAGTCAGTCTCAACTAGTTATCCAAGTTAAATCTGAAGTTAGTTCAGGAGTTGATTTCATATTAATCTTAAGTCAGTCTCAAGTCAAATGGCAAATTACATCACATGTCAATCACACCTGAAATAGGAATTGAAATCATAAGTCAAAATCACAAATTAGGTCATAAGTTTAATCACAAGTCAGTCACAAGTCAAATCATAAGTCAAATCTCAAGTCGGTCGCAGGCAAAATCGCAAAGTCTAATGGCAAGCCAATCAAAAATTCTAATCACTATTATTATAAAACCAGGACGGAACAATGGCAAATGCATGCCATTGTCACTGGATGATGTTTTATTAGAAGCTGGTTAACAACAATGGTAAAGGGTAGATTTAGTCAGAGTTTGGGTGTTGCTACAGCTATTTAAGCAGATGGACAATGTTTGGCACATTAAAGGCGTTGAACTCATTGTAAGCTGAGTTGTTTTGAATTGAAGACCTAACAAACAAAAGCAGCCATGCATGTGCTGTTAGGATTATGTCCTAACTTATTGCTTGGCGGCAAAGTTGTGGTAAACAAGCCTGCTCGAGGACACATGACCTTATCAAAATGATGGACAGACGGTGAATGAACACACGTGTAGATGCCATGCAAAGCCCGTTGACTTTAGATACAGCTTAATAACTTGTTTTACGGCTAGCTGATTCGATTGCAAAAGTATTTGTCATTTGAATCCAAAGTATTTTTTTTCTTCATTTTTTTGTTTGTTCAGGCCTTGGGGAAGACGTCAATATTCTGGTTGTCCGTCGCATCTACCCTTGTCTTGTTACCTCAGTGATTATCCTGGTTGCCATGGTATTTCATCTGAAGCAGTTTAAGAAGCTCTATGAGCACATTAGAAATGACAAGTGAGTAAAAAGAAAAAAATAATAATAATTTTTTTTACTTTCATAAAAGTAATCAAGAGGTATCAAGAGGTTATGGATTCAAGTCCTACACTGTGAAATGTGGTCTCATCTTCCATGATAAGTGCTGAGAAAAGATGAACCTTGTGTTGTGATGAAACATTTCTTCAATAATAATAAGAATGAGCTAAATGACTGGAGCAGGGAGTTGAACCTGCAACTGCTGCAACAGTGTACAAGTGCTCTACCAACTGAGCTATCAAACCTGATGTTGGCAGTTGTCCAACTTCATGTATTGAAAGAAGATAGGAGGGGTGATTGATAAGTTCATGGCCTAAAGGTAGAAGGAGAAGAGCTATACTGTTTTGACTGATATTGTGTGCAGTTCAACTTCTTTGGGATGAGATAGTAGTCAGGGGCGCCAAATCGGGAGAATAGGGCGGGTGTTCGACCAGTTTGAATCCACATTGCCGGATGGCAGCCATGGCCACTGTGGACTTGTGGACTGAAGCATTGTCCTGATGGAAGAGCACCCCCATTGTCAGCTCCCCCAGCTGCATTTTTTGATTCAGGATCTCAGGAACCGGTGACTGTCAAGATTTGATTATCTGTAACAGAAAAGCAAGAAAAAGATAATAACTTCAAACTTTCTGTGTTATCATTCAACAAGTTGAACTGCACACACTATTAGTCAAAACATAGCTCATATCCTTCTACCTTAGGCCACGACCTTATCAATCACCCCTCGTATATAAACGTCCAGATTTTGAATGACTATATTTATTTTTTGGATTGATTTATTTCAGGTATCTGGTGGGACAGCAGCTTGTCAATTATGATCCCAACGATCCAAGCAAAAAGGACCATGCGACTCAGACTGTAGCACAGTAGATTAATTGTCATATAGCCTTATTATATAACGACAATTAGCAATCTGTATATTTCACGTTATGTCATTCAGGTGTATACTATTTATGAATTGTGTTGATTTTGGGGGGAGCTGTTTTTCAAAGTACTTGACCACATTTTATTGACTCAAGTCCAAAAGATAATTTTTTTTTGGGGGGGGGGGGGGCTGTGATTGTTACCGTCTCAATAATGAAGTACATTTCATCCATTTTTGCACAAACATTAAAAATGAAATTTGGAAGGTTTATGAAGATCCACTGGCTTGAAATATTGAGAATCACAATTGGACTTTTGGGATGTCATTTGCGTGATTTCTTTGTTTCGGAGACAATTTCTTGTTCATAATCTTAACGTTTGATTTGCTGAAACATGCGCTGTTGAAAATGATATGTTTACCATTGTGATGGGTACACATAAGTCTTGGTCTGCACTTGGACCTTGAAATGGTCAAATCTCTTGATAAAAAAATATCTCTTGTACAAAAAAAGAGTGGATTTCTATTGCAAAGTGTACTTTGAATGTTTAAAGAGAACTTTCAAATGTTGAAAGTTTAATTATATTAAATCAAATTTTAACAGCACTGCTCACATGTTATGGTGTTCTCAATTCATTTTTGCGCTTTTCTGTCGTGCTAAAAAAGCCACCTTTATACTTGTTCCTCTGAAGTTGGAATTGTCTCTCTTCCATTGCTGTACATTTGCACATGGTTTATTCTATAAAGTTGGGGTCCACTTTTTTCCTGTCCCTGTTACACCTCACGTTTGTTTTAAATTGTTGATGGACTCATTGCTGAAGTCAGTTTTCAAGAGTGATTATGTAAGGAAACCACATGTACCTTCCCAACAAACCAAAAATAGTCGCACACCATTTTGAATGATACTTGAATGGCACTTTACAAAGTTCAGATGTAACCATGGTAACGGGGACAGGAAAAAACTTTGGACCCTAAATGTCCGAATGACCCACATACATTTTGATTCCCTGAGTTTTAATCCAGTCGCCAAAAGTCAATTACATGTCAATCACGTGTCAATCACGTGTCAATCACATGTCAATCATGTGTCAATCATTTGTCAATCGCATGTCAATCACGTGTCAATCACATGTCAATTATGTGTCAATCATTTGTCAATCGCATGTCAATCACGTGTCAATCACATGTCAATCACGTGTCAATTGCATGTTATCTGGTCTCAAATCAAGTGGGAAGATAGTTTCCACGTGGAATCAAGATGATATACAAAAAGCAGACTTTCCTTTGAAGGATTTATATTGCTCACATCAAGGGTTGATAAACATTGAATGTAAGATATTTTGTTTGTTAATAAAAATCAAGTGATTTTAACGAAACAGTTTGTGCCAGTCTATTTGTTGTGGGTGATGCCTTGCAGAACTTCTCAATTTGCTTCATATTTTTGGTGTTGGGTTTATATGGTACTCAAAACTGAATTTATAAATTTAAGATGAAATCCAACTTCAAACAGTGAGCATTGTCCAGTTAATATTTATATCGCAATGAATAACTTCAACAATCAACATATTAAGGTTAAATGTCGATTGTACATGTATTTGAATAAATAGGATTTGCTTGAATCTACATCAGTTTATTGGAATGTTCTGAAATTCACAAGTCCCCCCCCCTCCCTGTCATACCACTGACTAATGTTATGATACTGATAAAATGTGGCCAAAAAATAATAAATGAAATGCTAAAGTTTCTAAATTTATTCTCAAATTAACTAAAATGCAGGAGAAAACATCATAGATTTTAAATTTTCCGGGGCCATGCCCACCGACCCACTTAGCAGGGCGTGTCTACCCCCCCCCCTTCAAATCAACCCTCACCCCCGTTTCCTGACAGCTAGATCCACCTCATCGGAACAATATTACCCTACCCTGCCTTCCCAATATGAAACTCAAGTCACCTTCCTAGCCCAAACCTTTATGATGAAATTTAATCCCCAAATTATATGATATTTCTGTACTTTTACACGTGTGACACATTCCCACAACTGAAATTTAGAAAGGTAACCAGACATAACGAGGGACTACAACAAGTCTAGGGTTGTTAACTCGTTTATCCCACAAAGGACGTGACACGACGATGATCTATTGACATCCCGTTGAACAAAATAAAAAGCCAGCAAGTTGAACCCTTTTGAAATGTAAATAAATCCGTCGATTGTCCCCGCGCTCCATCGTGTCTGGCTTGACATGCTCACGTCGCGCGTTTGTTGTTGCCGTGGCGAGAACAAACGGCACTCCAAGGTGCACTCAACGGGCAGGTGTAAAGCCGTATTATTTAATGCGATTGAGTTCTGTAATATAACGGTATTGAGAGATCGCCGCTGAAAACCACAGCGCTATTTGATGAATGCAGACAATCAGTGGACACAAGGAACGATTTTTTTGGTGCCCGAGTAATTTTGTGACGTTGTAATGATGTTTTACGTCGACACGGGTTGACTTCCTATTTACATGGGTGATATGATTGACTTGTGAGTGCAATTGACTAAAGCAGTCAGTTACATCCCGGCGGGGTATTTTTATTCCTCCATGGATAGAGTGAAAATGGTAAGTCTTAATTTCAGTTTTTCGTTTTAGCAGAGTAGAAAATATGGATCGTTTTCACTGCAGCCATCTTTGAGGGCATGTGCTTTTGATCAGCAGTGCTACACATGAGTCACAATCCAAATATGGCTGCTGAATACGATCTAACTAATGCAACACTATATTGGTGTAGGATAGGGTCGAGGCGGGCATATGCGTGGAGAATGACGGACCTAATTACACATTTCTTCATAATTTTCAGAGCATTATTAGTATTACCCTTAAATTTGAACTTCCATTTTCTGCCAACCCGAAATCTATAATAACCCGACCCCGAATAATTCAATGTGCGTATTCAGTGATGTGTGTGTTTCGTTTATAATGTTTGTTGAACTTGTATCTGATTTTGTTTTAGAGCTATTTCTGAGACGTTTTGTAGTAGAGAAACGGTGCATGCACTCAAAAAGGATGTTTTGGTGTACGTGTCATCAAGGCTACTGAATTGAAGTTCATTATATTTTTTAAAACTCCTTTTCATTTTGGAACAGAAAAAAGTCTGCCGATCAATGTGTTAAGAGAAAGCTTAACAATATCCCCCTCCCCTCAGGTTTTAAACCAGGATTCACCAGATTCAAAATCTGGCCTGGAAAAACCTGAAAAGCAGCGTCCGTCTGCTGCATGTCCAGCTATTCTACCAACGAAAACGATCCCCGGCAGCCTGTCCTTGTCGCCTCCTAAATTTTTAAATCGCTATTTGTTTGCCAGAACAACGACCCAGTTTGTTTAGGGCTCGTTACAGTGACCGAACAGTGTTCAAATAAAACCCTGGTGGTTCATGGAAATTGCTGAACAATTCGCAACTTTAATATGGGGCAATGAGTTTGGGAAATATTTGATATGTGGAGTCGAATTTCTGATATATTGCAGATAAGAGCTCACTTTACGGCGGAAGATATGCCGACGGGGTTAATAATTGATGGGATACTGATGAAAAAGTCATACGCAATCTGAATTTGCATTAGTTCTCCTATGGTTCTCCGTGGTTGAGATATATCGAGTGGTGAGATCAGAGGTCGCAGTTGACTCGATATCGAAGTCACTAAATCATTGTTTCAACAAAATACCAACGTAGAATCCTGGTTAGGTACATGTTACCGCAAAAGGATTACGTGTACTCGTTTATTACGACCAAGGCTCGAATGCACAGATGACTGACACGTTTCTGGCATCTGAGATCGATACTTGTTTTCCGTCTTAAAACGATCGATACATCCCCTGTGGCGCAATGTTTGCATGATACAGCACACGGAAACAAGCTAATAACTTTGATTTGCTATTAAAAAAGAAAAAAGAAAACGTGCGTAGACTCAGTGTTATTGGTTACTGGATATAGTTTGAAATGTTGATATGGAACAGATTTGACTGATTGTCGAGGTACTTGCTGAGGACAAGTACATTATAAGTCGGATCACTCAAAGTCAATTGAGAAGTCGATTCACGATTAAAATGCCACGAATAACAATAAATGAATGCATTCGTCACAATAGCTTTTGAGTTGACTTGGATAGTGAATGACTTGGGATGACTGTGATCAATCACAACTACATCGACTAAAAGACTATTTTTTTCCTCAGGAGTTTCGAGAAACCTGTCGGCTCTGTCCTCCCTCGACGAGGTGACATTGATCGTCACTTGTGAGACATCATGACCCAAGTAGGAGTTCGCGATGCCACAGGCCGCTTCATCGAGACCTTTGAGATCTTCGCCAAGCTGCCGGGGCCTGGATCGCTGACACCCATCACGGTCCGCCACCAAACCACGGTGGGAGAGCTGAAGTCCCTGGTAGAGCTCGTCTGCGGGATCCCTACCGATCTCCAGCTGCTCTCGTACCGCCACCATGCCGTGCTGACGGACGGGGACACGCTGGGCAAGCTGTGCGTCTTGCCCGGGGCGCGCCTGCCCGTCAGGATCGCGTACGGTTACGATGGTCTGGTGGAGTCTGCACTCAGGGGAGACTTAAAGGAGGTGATGAGGTCCGTTACCATGACGAAGGATGCAGGAGGGATGGCCAAGAGGATGTTTGTGGCCATGTTCATAGCGGCACATAAAGGGTTCCACTACTTGGTCGACAGGTAGGCCCTAATTTACCTTTGAAAAAAGTAATTCTATATAGATTAGAAATTAATGGATAGGAGGACCATAATTGGCGTTCAGCTCATGTCATCTTTGAAGATTGCTTTTCTTCGTTTAAATTCAGTATTAATTACTTAAGGCCTACAGGTGGTCTAGTATCCCTGAATTCCAAGAAACACATCACAGAGATCGGCAAATAATGTGTTAGTGTTTGAATAATTATAGGCACGATCAATTCTGATAAGAAGCGCCGGATAGCAGGCTAAAATAACATTTAATGAATGGTACAATGTGCGTTGATAATAACGTATTGCGTTCTCAACGTTATTTCAGAATGCTTTGCGAAGGAGCTCATCCAGATACACAGACTCCCACCGGAAGAACAGCCCTCCACGTGGCCTGTGCAATGGGAAACAGCGGTTGCCTGGATAGCCTCCTACAGCACGGCGCCTCATTGGACATCCATGATTCCTCAGGCAAGACTGCCGCCCAGACGGCCGTTTCATGCGGCCAACAGAGCGCCCAGCGACGCCTCGTCCTGTACTCCAGAATCCGGGCCAACAAAGCCACCAGAGAGAAGCCCTGCAGTTGGTCAACGTCCCCGAGGTTTCCCAAGTCCAAGCTTGGCAGCAGCGTGACGCCCACTCTGTCCCTGCAAGATCTGGCCATCTCCCCCGGGCCCGAACTCATGATCACAACATGGAGTGGCCGAGAGCACCACCATCACTACTTTGACAAGAGGCCACGGTCCGCCAAAGCTGCCCTGTTTCAGACAGACAGTAGTACCTCTAGTACGGAGAGCTGGAGTTCATTGAGAGATGGGAGAAAAGATTCTCAACGCCAGCAGGCAACAACTGAATCACAAGAGGTAGGTAGTTCGCATATTCTTAACAGTGATGCATTGACAAGTCCATTTTTATTTGCATGAAAATGTTCCCAAAAATAGACCCGATGCATGCAAGGTTTACTTGCAACTTTACAAGAATGAAATTTGCAGATGACACTGTCATGACACCGTGCCCGTATCGATCCCATAATGTGAGAGTGTAGCTTTCTCCTGAAGATGGACAAGGTATGCTGTGTGATCCGAGACAAATCAGTTGAACGTCCTTGCCTTCTCAGGATCAGGCTGGTAAATGTCAGCCACATTTTGACCATTGCTCGGAAACAATAATTATTGGGCGATATGGCAAACTTCAAATTATGTGTATTAGTCTACTGTATACCGTGTGCACCCAATCCTTGGATGCAGATGCCTTTTCGCTTAGGTCTTCTGACAAAATGCCTTTCCACATGTACATGTGTCATGTTCATCCCAATTCAAACAATTCATACACAGAGAAGATCCCAATTATCAGATGATGAACAGGTGACGTTTAGGAATGCTTATTCCACAGAATCGAGTAGGTTGTTACTAGATCTGAGAAGGAGTTGCAGTTGCTTGTGAGAACTTGACTTCAACTCTGTCATTTTTAAAACAGGAATCGTCGGTTCCACCTCAAGAAGTACCTCAAAATGAACTCGTCATGACCCGATCACTTCGTCTCCACGACCGTCCGAAGTCCGCGTCGTCCCTCGCGGCCATCAAGCAGGCCAGAGCGAATAGTCCGTCAGTCAAATCGGTCAAGTTCGCCTTCGACAAAACTCACACCAAGCCAGCATCTGGCATGTCCAAGTACTCCAGTTACCACGGATGTTCAGTTTCTCCAACGCCACCTGACACGCATCGGTAAGGCCATTAAAATATCTTACAAATTTTGAAATTTGTTTGCATCAGGGAGATGTGAATAATTTTTTTTGTAAACTGGTTTTAACCGCACCGGTCACCCTAGCGTCATTTTAAAGAAATACAAGTTGGGGAAGGATTAACCCCACTTTATAAAAACGGAAACAGACACGTTCGGAATTAAAATGTTTATCGTTTTGGTAAAAATAATGTTAGTCGACTATTACAAATCTATCACAAGTCACTTGTAACAAGTCAAAATTCAGGATGAAAGTTTACAAAGGACTGCCTTTGTTGCGGTTCATTCGAATCGCCTGTCCCTTGACATATTGACTTTTGGTTGGCTTGTATTATTTTTGTTAGCTTTCGACCATAATATGTTACAGGTGGTATTTTTGAGAAGTTGAAATCCACTATGGGCGTTTCGTTTTTCTCTCTCTTCATTTAGGTATTCTACGCAAACAACTTCTCTTTCACTGAAAAGTGCCCTGAGATCAAAGGAACATTTAGTTGACGATGACCAAGCAGTTGCCCTTGGAGACACACAGCGTATAAAGGTGAGAAAGGAAGAGGATTCTACTTCCAAGGGAAACCAGAAAAATCAACCACCTTCAGGTGCCGCTGTGAGTGCAGATTATCAGGAGACGCATCAATCTGCAACAGTCGATGCCGCAATGGATGATTCATCTTCTGGAAGCAGCTGCCACTCGACGCACGAAATGGATCCCAAAGAAGTCAACAGTTTGAGGATGGACTATCTCAACGATAAACTCCGAGAAATGGTCGGCTTACCGGTGCAGCACCCTCAACGATTAGAGTTTATGAAAGAGAGAGAAGACAAACAGCTACACGGTAACTCGACAGCAAAAAGAACAAGGAAACCCACTCCGGAGGAGAACGAACGAGCTTTTGAAGAGTGGCTGTCGTCCAAGACACAAGATGCCAGGGACCGGAAATTGGTCAAGAGAGTCGGTAAGATGCTGGATGACGCCTTCGGCAAGAAGGACGAGACGCTCATAGCTGACGAGGATGAAGATCAAACGCAAAAGCGAACCCCGTTGAAATTCGAGGCCTGGTCGGAAAAGAAGGCCAAACAGGAACAACTTGATGTTGCCAAACGGGACGCTGAGGCGTCTAAACAGGAACTAAAAAAAAGGGAGCAGCTAGAGGCCCGGTTGAACAGCGGCACAATGGTCGACGCTTGGTTAGCAGAGAAGCTCCAGAAGCAGAGACAAGAGAGGTTGGCTGAGAAGTTAAGGGAGCGTGAACGGCAGCGACTCAAGACGGAACAGGAGAAGGCTGCCAAGGGAGTCTTCCAGAAGTGGTGCATGCAGAAGGAGTGGGAGGAGCTGCAGATGCTGAGGGGGAGACTGAACTCTGGATGTAAGAGGCGCCCAAAATCAGGAAGTAGCAAAAGTAAAGCACCGCTCCAAAGTAGTCAAGCCCCATCGCGGCGGACTCGGTCACACTCTGCACCACCTCGGAGACATCACCCACCCCATTTATAGCGTCTCTCTTTGACACAGTTACTATTTTTCAGCCTATACCGTTTATCAATCAACTGAAAAATTACATAAGTGATTGCATGTATAAAGGTTTCTCCTTGTAAACGGCCACGGTGCAGAAATCCAATTTTGTGCATTCCGTAAAGGTATCTGGATGAACTTTATCAAGTTGCTTTTTGTGGCAATTGTGCTGGTTGCACTTGCTGGGCCTATGCACTTGCTGTCTCCCTGCTAACTCCTAATTTTATTTTTTTCTAATTTATCAGATACTACATGTTGCCTTAAAATTCCGCGCCAACTTCTTTGCCGGTATGTACCCGAGACACGCTTCTCGTTTTGTTTTTAGACCCAAAGGTCATTGCTTATCGTATTTTTGGCGAGATGGCTCCAATCCTGGCGAGCGTGACGTCAAACCAAAGACTGCCATGTTTTTGTACGCCCTCCGAGCGTATACATTTTAAGCACGCTTGGGTTTTGGATTACGAGGATTCGATGTCAGTTCTCAAGGGGGGAACCTTTTCCTTAATTTTTTTCTTTGACAGGGAAATTTATATTGAAAATCTGGGACGTGGCGAGGCCAGGGGGACATAACAATCCTTCAAATTAGGCGCCTTTAAGAAGCAGAACGTTTACCTCAAGGGAGCTAGCTGACCCAATGGACTGGAATTGGTGGCTGTAGAGGTGCTAGATACGATAGGTCTTGGTCTGTGCGAACATACTCTCTGCCCGAGTCAAATTGTGGGGATAATGAGTCCAATTAAAGGATGATCGTTTTTGGTTCGAAGGCTTCAAAAACCACAATAAAAACACGAAATCGGTCAAGTTTTCCAATTACCAAATGTTGGTGGACTTATCGTTAGATGCCTAAATCAACAATGCATATTTGTATGACCTACTGAAATTCGTCGTGTGCCCGGCAGAAGGGCATATGTGCATATGCCCTTATGCAATAGCGCGAAATGACCAAAATGTTCCCAGCAAAAGGGCATATGCAGAAAACTGCCTCCATTTTAATGAGATTTAAACATTTTCGTCAGAAATTAATACTAGTTGATCCAAAACTTATGATTCATACGTGTGACAAATTTCACATTTGTACGATTTATATTACGTGGGGGAGAGCATTGGATACAAAATGTGCGCGGGGGAACAATGGGACCTTTCAATGCAATTTTCTTGAAAATGATTTTTGCGTCAGAACGCTCATATGCCCTTCTGCCGGGCACCCAACGAATTACAACAGTATAAAGGAAATTATAACATCCCGACCTGTTTCAAGACTGTAATAAAATAATGACATCACGTGCTATTGATTTGCCATTTTTAAAATACCGAATCGAGCTGTTTTTATCTATGTGTGTCTTTATCATGTGTGGTGTTTTTTTCTTCATAAATACATATATAAACGCTTATGAACAGCGCCTCCAATCGTCAATTCACGTGTCCCCGATGATTTGCTCGTACCCCCCCCCCGCCCTGCAAACAGGACGCTGAGAAGGGCTGATGAATTCACGCTCTGATTGGATAGAATTTACGTGACTTGTGACCTGCAAGTTATCACGGCCACGACCCTGCAAAGTTTTCAAACGGCCGTTTACATAAATGCTTTTGATTTCGTTGAAAAAGCGTTATAATGCAGGGAAAACCTGTAAAACTTATCTTTGTTGTAAATTTCCGATTCCCGTCACTTGCTCAGGCTCCGTTTCGAATTCACAAAGGGTCAATGACTGCATTATGCGACGCTCAAAATTTGTCCACATGGTCCGCAATCATGATGAAAAAGAAATCACACCCGGTATGGAATGTGTGCATTTCTATGGGAAGTTTTCGGATAGCATTTGCGCACATTGTCTAACTGCGGTCTTGAACAGCTGCAGCCAGATGCTTTATATAGGCCATATATTATAAGGTCACTTCCTTTACAAGATTCGGTGAAGCTCATCAGCCCTTCCCAGCGCCCTGTTTGCAGAGCGGGGGTACGAGGGAACCCTCATGGTTGAATTCAAGACCCTATTTTAAAACCTATCTGCCATGTTGATATCAGTTCATGTGTCCTACATTCACACTAAAAGTTGTGATGGCATTAAATTCAGCTATCCTAAGCGGGTTCATCCAAAGCCTAGCAAGGTATTGTGATCGTGCTCTTGAGCATCTATGAACCTACTCCATGGATAAGAGTTGCAGCTTATTTAAGAAACATGAACGAAGTGGGAATTGTAAATCACAGCTTAATACAGCGTGTGTCAATAAAAACGCAGGATTAGAAACAAAAATATTAAGAATATAAACCACCCCTATTCATCATAATGTAACCCTCTTTTCAAATTACATTTCCTTCTCTTCACTATGCTTTTTATCCCATCTCATTTGGACAATCCTGTCCAGAGATAGAGTACATTGAAGAAGGGTTATAAATTCCAAGCTGGTCTGATTTGTGAAATCACACATACCTAATGAAAGGTTTGAATTCAGTACAGGTGAAAGTATTTGTGGATCACAAAGAAGGACATGTGTGGCAGGATTAGGCTTACATAATCCTTTAGTCCACAATCAATGTTATTAGTCAATAATTAATGATGCTTTGAAACAATGAATGTCCTGTTATTAAATTTAAGTGATACTTATCATCAGTTGTTTCAAAGAAAGTTTTGTTCTTGTTTAATTGTCTTCAATGCATATCTGCATTGTACATAACTGGTCGTTGTGTTAAGGTCATTGAATCAGACCAACCCGCTTCAGAAGGGCTTCACAAAACTTGTCATAACTTTTGAACCAAAAGTCCAAATTCCACCAAACAAAAATCTTGTCAAAGATGAAATTATGGACAATCAAATCCTTGTCAAATTAGGCACACCAGTAGCATAATTTTCTCAGAAAAAAATCGCTTTGAATCCTGCGTTTTTATTGACACACGCTGTACATTTGTTTTAACTACTACTTTTTTAACTAACTGGTTTACTTTTTATGTGGTTTTGATATTTAATGAAGCGATTTGAGATTTTAGTGTAAAACGCCATATTAAGAATACATTTACTATCATTTTTAGATCCATGTCTTGGAACATATTATGCTCCAGATTTTAATGAGATAAAAGAACTTTACCACAAAATTCACATGAACAAAAATCATGTGATTTGTTTTGTATCCGGAGAGGAGGAATGCAGAATGTTGCCTCTTATTTTCAGTACAAGAAAGTGTAACTGAAGACCCGATTTATCTTGAATTATAAGTTAACCAAATAAACCTAGGCCTACACATGGTTTTCGGCAAAGTGAGCTTGATTTTATTTTTTACCTTTAATCGAAGAAATAACATCGTCCCCTAAAATAAGTGATGATGTTTTTTGTTTTATAGGCCTACATGCACATGTAATGTGAAACCAAGTTGTCTCATTTGATATACGAACAAGACTAGTGGTACCATGATTCTCTAATGAAGATGTCAAGTTTGGATAATTGCTTTTCCCCTAAATCCATTCAATGTTACAAGTGACCTTTAAATTTAAATGAAGTTTTGTCAGCACTGACAATAGAGTTCACGGTTCGGTTTGCCAGTGACGCACGCAGGTTTGCGTCGGCTCTTTTCACAATATTGGTAACCCACGGTCTAGTTTAATCAATGGAGAGTTCATATCCGTTATACCACTGTTTGTGTGATCACTCAGCCGTAGCCGAAATGTGCATTGCCATGAAACCTTGGACAATTCATATTGGTCGCTCTTTCAGCATTGAACTGAACCCCAAAATAACACAGTTGTTCCCCTTGCTTAGGCTTGGATTTCGTCATATTGATGACGTAGTCTTATACGCATGCGTAATTACTTAGCAGGAAGTAGTGGTGCATTTTCCAAAGTGTACATCAAATACGTGCCGTGCGACGATTGTATAAATCAACGATATGTGCTGGATCATGGTCATGTTCGGAAAAGTGGTCAGAGGAATCTACGTGTATTAAGAGCATCTTTAATATATAATACACAAGGTAATTGAATTTCTTATTTATGGGCGGCGATCCCACGGGACGGGGGAATATGTCCCTAACTTATTTTTTTGGGGCAGGGTCGCCAATAGTACACTGTAAAAAAAAAAATGTGCGAATCACTTTATGAAGTTGGTCATAAATTCGGGTAGAAGTTGACCAACTCCGGGGAAGAATTTTTCCCAATAGTGTCGGCAGTTGGTATGTTGACCAACATTGGGCAAAATACCAACACATTTTACCAACATTTGTTTTACAGTGTGACGATGTGTAATATGGCGAGTAGATATTAGGCGTGTAGTATTGGCCCCTACGTCAATGTAGGGATATACTCTGAGGTACTGGCGTACAAGACGCATTAATTGTACAGGTAAGGGCTTGAATATACAGGGTTCCCCCAATGTCTCCCTGGAGGGTGTATCAGAATTTTCGTTATATATTTGAAAACAATTTTAAATTCAATTATAGAATTGATGAGCCCAAACAGTTTTCTTTCGTGTGAGGCTTTTGTCGGATTCGGCATGGTGGTTAAAACGAAGGCCAATAACCGTTTTGCTCCATTCCAAGTTTGACAACGCGCATATATTGAGAGCGTAATGCGTTTCTTTTTTCTCAGGCCCGCCCCTACCTGAATGACCTGAATCACTTTGAACTGTTCTAACAGGTGTTTGAGACAGTCCTTCGCCATTATTAAAGAAAATATGGCATACCAAATAGCCACAGTCAACAATGAGAAGTGTCGACAATAGTATTCCTCCTGTTTAGTTTTAGTTATTTAATCAAATGCCATTTAAGCTTAAATGTTAAACTTATTTATTTTACATCTTTAGATATAAATATAAAATTGAATTAAAAGGAAATGTAAAACCATATGAACAGGGGCTGTCAAGGACAAACAAAAGCATAAAAAAACTGTCATCAAACGATGTGTTTGACCAGACCCCTGTTCAAATTAAAACAATGATTTGTAAATGAAGAAATAAAAATGAAATAAGAACCATATTATACTAAATTAAACAACTGTAAATACGAACATGTAATGATAAAAACAGGCCGACTGTACTATCTCAAGATGCTTTTTATCTTAGATGAAAAACCCCAATGAGACAAAATGGCCATGATGAGATAAAAATTGATAAAAATGGATTTATATTAAAACACCATCAAACCAGAAAAAAGGGTAAAAACCAGTAAAAAAGGAACGCCCCAAAGACCAGTATTAAAAACAACCAGTATAGAGACGAATTCCCCTCAAAATAAAAAATATAAACAATCTGATGTCTGCTAGTTTATACACACTCCCAATTACATGTCGGATAAATCCCTCCCTCAAATGTGAACGAAAAGCCCCCACACCCTCTAAAATCAAAATGTTCCTGGTTTCAGCATCAAGCTCAGAGATTACTTTAGGAAGGCGAACAGCAGCACTATATTTGTAGGCATCAGTCCTTGGATTTAAATGATGGAAAGTGAGCATGTCTGGGTGCCTAACACTAACGTGGAACAAATTAAGAAAATCCGACATAAAACCCAATCTCTTAGACATTAAAAATGTCGTGGTAAAACTGGTGTTTACAAACGTTCTCCTATTAGACAGAGTCGTTAGACCCAAGCTCTGCAGTCTATCTTGGTAGCTTTGCTCCATATAGTTCTGTCGCAGTATCATACGACTTGCCCTGCGCTGGATCGATTCGATGAAGTCGATGTGCTTTTTGCTGTGGATCCACCAAACGGGCGAGCAATAGTCAACAATGGGCAAGATGAGGGTCTTGTACAGGTGGAGAGAAACACTGGAGTGGCAATTGCCAGATACTAAACGTATCAGGCCAATGAGTCTGTTGCACTTAGAGATAACATCTTGAACGTGCGAATCCAAAGACAGGTTGCTTTGGAACTGGCAGCCAAGAAGCTTGAGGGAACTCACACACTCCAAAGCAGAACCTCCGAGGGTGTAAGTAGGACTGGGTAGTTGACGCCATGACAAACGCATAACTTTGCATTTTCCAGCATTCAGATGTAGGCAATTTGAGTCAGCCCACGTTGAAATACTGTTCAAGTCATTTTAAAGTAGAGGATCACGAAGACCGGTGAAAACATTTCTGAAAAGAAATGTGTCATCGACATACTGTACGATGTTGGATGAAATGTGAAGATGCAAATCGTTAGCATACAGCACATACAACAAAGGCCCAATAACCGAGCCTTGTGGCACTCCAGAAGAAACTGGCAACCATCTGGATGTGCTACCTTTGTATACAACTCGCTGCATACGGTTTGTCAAAAATGATCCGATCCATTCAAGGGTAGCTCCACTGATGTTATAGCACTGATGAAGTTTTTTATCGAGGATCTTGTGCGATATGGTGTCAAAAGCACGGCTGAAATCCAACGACATCAAGTCCACTGCAGGCACTCTTGCATCCAGAGACCTCAACCAGGCCGTTGTGGTCGATAATAATGCAGTGTTGCAAGATCTCCCTGGAATAAAGCCATGCTGCTGAGAGGATACAAGACCGTTCTCCAGACAGTGGTCGAGTATCTGGAGAACAATGATCTTCTCCAAGAATTTGCAGACGATCGGAGTTAACGAGACAGGCCTGTAATTACAGAAGTTAGTTTTGTCACCACGTTTGTATACCGGCACAACATTATTAGCACGCTTCCAAAACTTTGGAAGACATCCTGCAGCAAGCGGGCTATTATAGAATTTAGTCAGCACAGGTATGATGGTAGGGCAAGCTAATTTTAGCATCTGTGCACTGATGCCATCTGGACCGTGAGCTTTTCGAGCAAACAGTTTCTTGATTTCAGAGGCAACCTGCGCTGTGGTTATCCTGAAATTGTTCAGAGGTGGGATGTCCAGCGCAGGGGCAGTGACATCGTTGGTATCCGCAGATCCGGAAAAGAAACTGGCAAACAGATCATTAAACTCAACTGCAATCCGTGTTGGGTCACAGATTTTGCTACCGTCTGACAGAAGGAAGCAATCGACAGAGTTTGAAGTATTTCGTTTGGATTTAACAAACGACCAGAAGGACTTACGGTTATCCTTTTTCTGAAACAGATCAGTCACAAAGTCATTGTAAGCCTTTTTGGAGGATTTGCGAACCTTATTTCTAGCTCGTTTGTACTTGTTCCAGGCGGACGCAGTCCCTATAGATCGAGCTCTCCTGAAAACTTGGAATGTTGCAAAATAGTACTGTACGCGTGTTACATAATATATGTGATTCACACATCACATGTATGCCCAGAAAAACTACGGTTTTCGTGTAATTATTACGCGGTGGCGGGGTTTACCGTGAGTGATGTGAGTGCATTTGAAGCCTCAAATTAAGTGATTGTTGAGGCGCCAGGAAATGCAAATTGGTCCTTTGTAAACATAAAAACTTGCGATTCTGTTTGTTTCAGGCTGCTATTTCATCGTGACCACATAACTAGTCTTACAGGTAGGCTACTGTTCCATTCCATTAATTGCTGGAAACCTCATCCACGATGCGACGTTTCCTAAGCAAGGCGATTGGTGTTCTTACTGGACTTACGCTGCTTCTGCCCTCAATGATACTAGCACAGGGTGAGTTACAGTCATATTTACTGTAGTATATAGAACTATGTAATTTAACATCGTCACTTTTGACGAACACTGGTCTTGGATCAGTTTACGAGGCTTGTATATTCGTGTGTTGTTCAGATACGCATGCAAAAGGCGTATTATTTTACGCATTATTACGTATTATTTATTTTTCATAACGACTTCATTTATACTGTGGCGGATTTTACTATTGCCAGGTCGGTTGTCCTCGGCGAACACTCGCGGGTAAGGCGAGTAACCCTAACAGCGCTGAGGTGCAGGTCCGTTCGGTTGGAAATATACCACCACGTATACTCAGTCTACTCACTAGATCGCTCACTTCCAGACGGACAATACAGACTGACAAACATGTAAAAATGACTGTGACGCAATGACAAAAGGAAGAAGGTTTCACTGATTTATTTAATTAGATCAATTATTATGAATAAAAGTGATTTACTTGAATAAGCCCTAAATAGCGCCTCAAGTGAGTGTTATGGCGCCTCTAGTGAGTGTATAGCGCCTCCCGCCACTAGTTTGCACTTATCCACCGCATTTATGAACTTTATGAAGTGCCGCATTTATGAACTGCTATATGTCGCGCACAGTTGTTCCCTCGGCAACGCCTCTCGTCTCCTCGGGCCTCAAAGGGGTAGGCTCCTCGTGAGCCTGGTTTATATGGAGCGTGTAACTCCTCGATGAGTCCTAACGCCTCCACCGCTACCTATAGCAGCCCTGCGCCTCAGTGCTCGGACCGATGCCTCAGTAGATGTACGCTCGCTAGCGTACATCGTCCCTCGAGGCGTCCGGCCAACAGTCGCGCCTCTATGGCTCCGCTATATGTCCCACGCTAAAGGTAGGTAGGCACATAGACTTACTGAGTACGTCCTTTCGCCTCCTTGGATTGATGCTCCGGTAGGCTTGGTTGTTCCAGCACGAGCAGCGTTCACCAACTGACTAGCCCGCTGGCGGCGACAAACTAATCGCGCGTCTATCGCTTTCTATGGCGCGCTAAGTCAAAACAAATTGTGTCAATTGCTCAAATGTTGCAATACTAACGGCTAATATTCAACGAACAAACATTGCAAAATCAATTGAATAGAATTGTGTGCGCTCTGAACCAGCATTTAGTTAGACTTACTTTATTTTGAAGATACGGTGCCACCACAACTATTTGGCTGTTCTGCTGTGGATGTAGCAGGAATATCTGTGGGCACCACAGCACAGACTTCAACTGGTACCTGGCAAACACCCAGTGGCTTCAATCTTCAGCCCGGAGGAGGATTTACCACCCCATTTGAGACAAAAAACATCTATGGCCAGACGTCAGGGTCCACGCAATTCAATTATGGCTTCACTACCGTCGGTTATCGGTTTGTTGATAACCCTCCAACAAGTCCTCCGCAAAACAACGCATACTGCACCTTCTTTGTGAGGATGGGAGGTAAGTATATGATGCAATATTATTTTATACGTAAGTATAAGATGCAATTTTGGAAATGACTGTTAACCTTCGTTCATAGTATATCAGTAGCAGTTATTCGTTCCCCGGGACAGTAAAATATATATATATATATATATCATGCAATAAATTCAGAATATGAGTTAACAAACTTTGGGATATCTCTCTTCTGAACAGACTGTTTCGTACCATAAGGCACTCATCAGCAGAATGACGAAAAATAGAATACAAGTAGCATCTTACCTTATTTCGAATCAAGCGCGCGCACGCGTTACGCGCGTTACGTCATTGAAGTTAGTACGCGTTTACGTCACTGAAGTAAGAACACATCTGTCTCGATGCCTGCACTTGGAGACGATTTCGCTTCTCTTATTCAGTGTATATATATATATCCAGAGAAGTACATAATCGTATGTAGGCCAGATCTAGGTACACTGAATAGAGAAGCGAAATCGTCTCCAAGTGCAGGCATCGAGACACACACCAAAACATACAAGAAAACCGAGCAAAAGGAAGTAGCGGAAATCAATCGCGAAGCGAAAAGAATTGCTAAAAGTCTTGGACTGGGCGACCGCATAGATAAATTGGCCGAGAGGGAAGTCTTCGTTACTTTGAAGGACCACAAGGACAACTTCGATAACAAACCATCATGTCGACTAATCAGCCCAACCAAATCAGAGATAGGACATATAAGTAAAGTGATCCTCGACAGAATCGTCGGTAAAGTCATAAGCGCGACGGGATTCAACCTGTGGAAAAGCACGGACGCCGTACTGGACTGGTATAAGAAAATCCCAAACAAGCAAGAATCGGGCTTCATAAATTTCGACATTGTGGAGTTCTACCCCTCGATAACGGAAAAGCTTCTCCTGAAGGCCCTAGGGTTCGCGGAAAACTACGAGAGCATTAGCAGCAAGGAGAAAGATATCATCATCCACGCGAAACAGACAGTGGTATTCAACGACCAGGTACCGTGGAAAAAGCGTAATGCAGACAGCAAATTCGATGTCACGATGGGCAGTTTCGACGGCGCGGAGTCATGCGAGCTGGTCGTAGCATATCTGCTGTCGATCCTAAAACCAAAGTACGGAAATAGAGTGGGACTATACAGGGACGACGGTCTGGCAGTATTCAAAGAGACCCCCAAGAAAATAGAAAACATCAAGAAGGAAATATGCCAAGTATTCCGGGAAAATGACTTAAAGGTAACGATCGAAGCCAACAAGGCAACAGTAAACTTCCTTGACATCACATTAGACCTGCGAACGGGAGGGTACAAGCCATACATGAAACCAGGTAATGTACCTCTCTATGTACATGTCCAGTCAAACCATCCACCCGCCGTCATCAAACAGATACCAGAGGGAATCAACAAGCGACTCTCCAACATCTCGTCGAGCAAGGAGGCATTCGAGAAAGCTGCCCCGGCCTACCAGGAGGCTCTGCAAAAAAGCGGGCACAAGTATCAGTTGACATACACACCGGGCAATAACACCAGGAAAGAACGTACGTACCAACATTGGAAAGAAATTCCTTCAGATAATAGACAAATGCTTCCCCAAGGAACATAAGCTTCACAAAGTGCTCAACCGGAACACAGTAAAGTTATCGTACAGCTGCATGCCGAACATGAAGGCAACGATCCAGTCAATCAACAAACGGAAGGTAAAACAGGAGGACGACGTCGGTGGTAGAACATGCAGTTGCCCCCGCAATGCCGAATGCCCGCTGAACGGGGAGTGCCTCAGCAAGAACATAGTGTACCAGGCCACCGTCACGAGCGAAGGCAGGAAGGAGGCATACGTCGGGCTGACGTCCACAACCTTCAAGGCGAGACTGGCGAACCACAAGCAGTCATTCAGATCCGAGAGCAAGAGGGCGCAAACAGAGCTAAGTAAACATATATGGGACTTAAAGGACGAAGGGAAAGACTATGAAATCAAATGGGACATAGTTCTGAAAGCACTGCCATACTCTAACGTAAACAAGAGATGCAATTTGTGTATAGCAGAGAAGTACATAATCATATGTATATTATAGTTCGTCCTTCGAAATTCGAAGATGACAGCCAACATCTCCATACTAGTTGGTGTTGTGTGTTCGCAGATGGCTAATAAGTCCAATTCTAGCCAGGAAGCTACGGTCCAACACTGGACACACTAGGTTGGGGGTGGGGGTGGACACGTAGGGAAGCATCTAGCTGACGAGATTTTCGTTGCTGTCGTTTCAGCTCAGCCTCCCTGATGCGACGGGCTTCGAAGCTTGATGCACCTTCGTGTGATAATCTTCTCCATGCCGTTCGATCATGGGCATGTTCTTCCCAGCTACTCACATTGAAGTTGCATTGCTTCATGGTTGCTTTAAGGCAATCCTTGTATCTCTTGAATTGACCACCAGCCGATCTTTTGCCTGTTGTTAGTTCACCGTAGAAGATCTTTTTGGGGAGTCGATCATCAGGCATCCGTACTACATGACCTGACCAGCTCTCATGATCAAAGCACCTACACTGGGCAATTCCGCTCGCTTGAGGACTTCAGTGTCTGAGACCTTGTCCTGCCATCTGATGCGCAAGATCTTACGCATGCAGGAAAGGTGGAAGTGGTTCAGCTTTCTGATGTGGCGGCTGTAGGTTGTCCAAGTTTCACAGGCATACAGCAGGGAAGTCAGGACTGCAGCTTGATACACACGCAGCTTTGTTTTCAAGCTTATGCCTCTCCTATTCCACAGACGCTCACGAAATCTTCCGAAAGCTGAGCTGGCTTTGGATATCCGATTTGTGATTTCCTGGTCTATGTGGACCTCTCTTGACAGGGTGCTGCCCAAGTATGTAAACTTGTCAACAGAATGAAGGATGTGATCTCCAATGGTGATAACGGGTGGAACATATGGCTTACTTGGAGCAGGTTGAAACATCACTTCTGTCTTTTTCAGATTGATTGAAAGTCCAAAGCGGGAGCAAGCTGTTGCGAAGCAGTCCATGATGAGTTGTAAGTCTTCCTGGGTGTGGGCGACAAGAGCACAGTCATCGGCATATAGGAGTTCACGAACTAATTCATCGAATACCTTTGTTTTTGCTTGAAGTCTTCTCAGATTGAAGAGTTTACCATCAGTCCTGAATCTCATCTTCACGCCGATGTTGATGTCACGGAAAGCATCAAGGAGCATGCTAGCAAACACGACACTGAAGAGCGTTGGTGCAAGGACACAGCCTTGTTTAACTCCATTTGATACTGGGAAGGGTTTTGAAGACTCCCCATCGTCCGTTACTTGCGCCATCATACCATCATGAAACTGCTTAACCATCTCGATATACTTTTCAGGGCAGCCAACTTTGGACAGGAGTTTCCAGAGTCCTTTTCTACAGACGGTGTCGAATGCCTTTGTCAAGTCGACGAAGACACAGTAGAGGTCGGTATTCTGCTCTCTGCATTTCTCTTGTAGCTTTCGGACTGCAAAGATCATGTCGCCTGTACCTCTTCCTTTTCTGAAACCACACTGGCTGTCGGGTAGAAATGTGTTGGCAATGTGTGTTGTGAAGCGATTAAGCATGATTCTGGCGAGGACCTTACCAGCAATGACCAGCAAGGATATATATATATATCCAATGAAATCGTCTTCTATCACAATTCACAGTGCTCGATACATCTCTGTAGAGCTATAATCATGCAATAAATTCAGAATACGAGTTAAACAAACTTTGGCATATCTCTTTTCTGAACAGACTGTTTCGTACCATAAGGCACTCATCAGCAGCATATATATATATATATTTGTTGGCTGTCTTGGCTGCAACATTTTGAATCCTTTGCCCTTGGCAAGAAACTGCCACTAATGCTTTTACGTAGAACATAATGGTGTCATTGTGCAGGCATCCAAAAGTATATCGACATCTTCAACTCCGGTTCATCCACCGGCAGGTTTCATTTTATAAAACATTTATTTTTAATAATTTCAAAGAAATTAACTGGGGTTGGATTTCAATAACGAACATAATGTATACCTGTGCCGATATACGTCTGCAACTTCCATTTATAGTTCGATCCCCATGCAGAGGGTTTCCTTTTTATTTCTAAATTTTAATAATTTCAAAGAAATTGACTGGAGTTGGCTTTGCACATACAACCTTCGGAATACCGTACCAGCGCTCTACCAACTGAGCAAATCCAGCCCTTTGTTGGCAGCTAGCTCCCCATTTTGTCACTGTTCTCGTTCAGAGGGCGCTATTTAGTCAGAACTCGGAAGCCATAAACGCGTATAGTCAGGGAACACGCACACAAAGTCACAATGCTGGCAACATTAGCAATGCTGCAAAGTTAGGAAATGCCAACAAGGGCATCCTATGCTGTTTAATAACATTAATCGACTTGGCGCATATTCGCAGCGCAGTGCGCCACCAAGAGTCTGCCACAGAGAGTTCATTTTCCCTAGTGCATTGTGGGAGATGGTCGACAAATTCGCGCGCGGGACATTTGAAATTGTTAGTTTATTTTAGGCCTACTAAAGTTATGTCACAAACCTCAAAATACTACACGGCCTAAATTTGGCATAGAAATAGTAAAGTGCATGAAGTGGCCGTAGCACAACCAAATGACGTCATGTTATTGAATACTGACCATACCAATTTCTGCTAAATTGTAGGAAATCGGGAATTTGTCCCCCCCCCCCCACTTCCCCTGTTCTTAGAAGACCCAAATCACACCGGATAAATGTGTGTTGAATTGTTTCGTTTACCAGTCAACAATGATGGTACCATACCAACAGTGCTTAACTGCCCAGAGAGCATCACTCAGCCTATAGCATCCAGTCAGACTACCGCAGTGGTGAGCTGGACTGAGCCAAGAGCCACAGACAATAATGGCGTGGTGCGACGTTCCTGGCGGTCACATGCCCCCAACACTGCCTTTCCTGTTGGAACTACCCCGGTTACTTATCAGTGGATCGACCCAAGCAATGCCAACTCGCAGGCTCAGTGCGTGTTCACAGTGACTGTTTCCACTACAGGTATATCTATCTCTAATAGAGACCCATATGTTTGAAGCGGTGTGTCAAACACATAATCTGGCCGTCAGCTCACAGCAAACTGTCCACATTATTCGGCAATTTTAATGCCATATTACCCTTCAACAGTCCTCTTTGAGGTTTAAGTAAAAACATGCACTTTATTCTTCCAGCATTTGTCAGCTTCAACAGTTTGATGGATTGCCAAAGCAAATTTAAGAACCCATCAGAAGGGTGGAGAGACTATTGCGATACTTGTTTTGTTGCTTGTTGCCTTTTTGGAGCTGCTAGAGAAAATTGCCGGGAAAAATGAAATAACAGGTGTTCGTTATCAGCCATCAAACGGTGAACAATATATGGACCATTTATACCTCAACCGTTCCGTTTTTATCATGAATCTAATCTTTGGCAGTTGCATCTTAATTGCGTGCTGAAATTTTATACGTAGTGAATTTATGAATAAATAAGTATGCATTATGTTGTCGTTATTAATCAACTCTTTCAGTGCCAAACTCGTACATGTACGAGGTATTTTTGTTAGTCCAAAAGCGCCAACCTCGTACATGTACGAGGTAATGTTCGTGCTTAAAAACGCCAAACCTCGTACATGTACGAGGTAGAGTAACATGTTATCAATAGGGGGCGCTCTCGCTCTTTCTAATGCCAATTATATGCATGTACGACCTGTATTTATTTTCATATTCGAGTTCTTGTGAGAGGGCGTCACACTGAGTTTCGATTTGTTGACAAAATGGCGGCGCCCATAAACCGACTGCGCAATAGTCGTAGCCTTGTTGCCATTTTGTGATTGGACGATGAACGACATTCGTTTGATGGTGTCTTCATATCTCCAGTGCAAGTAGCTATGCTGCAAGCGCGGTTGCAAGTAGCGCTGCTTACGCACCTGGGATCCGCACTCAGTATACAATACAATATAATCATTTTAGTGACGCTCTGTTATCATAAATGAACATCATAAAAAAAAATAGAATTTCAATAGAAATAGAAATGCATGAAAGTGAATACGGAATTGAACTGTTAAGTAATTAGTTCTTCCGGTCGCATCATCAGTTCTTTTAGATATTATAGGGAGGTATTTTTAAAAAAAATTCTTAACTATTTTCAAATTAAAACAATGATTGAAAAGAAAAGCAGGGATCAATTTAATATGCATAATATGTACATAAAATTAATAAATTTACATTCGTAAAATAATTTTTTTTTAAAGAAAGCATGAATAAAGATGAATAGAATAAGTTGTTTTTAAAGAGAGAAGTAATTCTTCCATTCTCAAAGTTTACGCACACAATTAATGTCCAACGAATCAATGCAGATATCTTGCAATGTTCATTTAAATATCGAGATATATACACAGTAGGGTTTTGTGAAATGATTAAAAGTTTTCCTTTCCCCCTTTCTGTATCATTATGTGAACGAAATGTGTCACAGAAAAACCTGGTCTTGTACGATGAACATGTACATGCGGCGCCCGTACGTGTACATGGTACCGTACGTCGTACTTGCGTACATGTGCAAGCAACGTCGTTAATTGTCCAATCACAAAATGGCAACAAGGCTACGACTATGCTCCCGTGTGATCTCCATAGAAAATCAGTGTATTTTTTCGCCGGTTTGGACTGGGTAAGGGATTACTTTTCTGATTCAGAATAATCCATGGATACTTCAGAACTGGATGGTGAGTCAGAAGACGAACATTGGGATACCGATACAAATGATAATGATGGTGCTAAAAGTGACAATCATGAACAGAGTTTGTATGAGGAGGGGTATCAGACGCGACACACGTATATTCTGCAAAAGTGCGGAATTCCCCTGTGTTCAGGAGAGTGTTTTAGGGTTTATTACTAGGTGCATGACTAATATTGACTTTTGAAGGTAACAAGAATATACCAGAGAGCAAGATACATGACAACAAGTTTGGTGATTACAACTTATTTACTTTTTTTTAATAGAATTTTGAATAATTAACAAAAAAGCTCGAAGTTGGGCGCTTTAGGGTTAAACTTTTGAAATGTCGCGGGCACTGAAAGAGTTAATCAATAAAGTCATTTTCCCTCATTTTGAAATGGGCTCAAACTTTATACTGTATAATATAGTTTAAGTAATGTACCGAAGGGAAAGTTTCTACATTATAAAAGTTGCAATGTTACGTAACTGCAAGTTCCATTCAAGCATTGCACACTTGCATAGTATTGAACGATGTCAATTTCTATCTGTGTCGTTGTTTTTGCTCGATCTTTGGCCAATTAGGAACGGATGGTGTGGTGCCTTCTTTGACCTGCCCTGCTGATGTTGTTGCTAGTGCAAATGGCACTGCCACCTGGACTCCGCCAACACCAACTGATGCTTCGGGGATCGTCTCCACCACCTCAACCTTAACCCCAGGATCAGTAGTCCAGGAGGGTTTCACCACCGTCACCTACAATACTGTTGATGGTACTGGCAACCGAGCCTCCTGTTCCTTCATAGTGCGAAGAATACGTAAGTTGAACCGGGGGGGGGGGGGGGGGAGTTGAACCGGGGGGGGGGGAACGGCCCAACCCAAAAATTCGACATTGGTCTATTTTTTCTTCAGTTGTCCAGTTTTTTAAATAAATCAATGAAATTGAAACACAAGAGTTGTAAAGTTGAAGATCCTGAACCATTATGTGTTGTATCTCTTCCGGCATACAGCAAGTGACCAGTATGTGCCGGTCATCACAAGCTGTCCAACAAATATCCAGCAAACAGTGACCAGTAGTGGCGCCAGTGGTATTGTGACATGGACAGAACCAACAGCTTATGATGACGGTGGGCATGTGCGGCTCGTCATGCAGACTCACTCTCCCAACACTGCTTTCCCTGTTGGCATAACACCAGTGGAATACCGATTTCAAGATACACGAGAGAATGTTGCTAGATGTGTCTTCACGGTTGAACTCACTGTTACAGGTCAGGTTCCAGGCACATGAGTCCAGTGCATATGCAGACAGGCCAAATAATAAAGTCAATGCGGTATTCCAACTGCGCATGTACCTAATAGTCAGGCAGATTGGTGCTCACTATGGTGGAATTGTTCGCGTGATGATACAAGAATGACATCTGGTTCACAGTCAGATTATGTCACGGAAAATATATTTGGCTATAGCGCCATCGCAGATTTGTCCTTTGAAAAATAATATCAAATAACATGCAATGGTCGCTATTTTGAAATTTTTGAAATTTCTTGTTACCCGTATGATATTTTTTTCAAAGGACAAATCTGCGATGGCGCTATAGCCAAATATCGTTCCCATGACATACTCTGACTGTGTGCCAAATTCCAAGCCTTTATAACTGAACAATGATATTACCAGTCTGCTGTACTATAACAAGATTCCACGATTTTTACCTCGAGAAAAACGCGGCAGATATAAATTAACACAATTGAATGGGGACATGGTAACCGAATCTGCGTTCCGCAGTTTTGCATGCAATTGAAACGACTGTGGAGCCTTTCGTTTGTCCCAAAGTTGGGGTACACAAACAACCTAGAGACACTTCGCCGAGCAAACCTATTAGAATGTTATGCTACTTTAGAGTGAAATAACTTCTTTCAATTTTACTGGTACCCGTTATGATTTTCACAGGCAATCGTTTATACCGAAAGGAAAATCTTGATGTGAACATGCGCAGTTTGAATTTCAAACTGGCTGATTTAATGAACAAACCACGTCGCAAAATGGCAGCCACTGTACATCACCTTGTTTTCCTCAAAAAGGATTGGTTAAATTGTCTCAGATCGCACAACAGAGCATTTAGAATCAACAACAACAAAATCCCCCAAGTATTCTGTTCTGGTTCCGCCCTTGCTGTGGCAGGCATCTCTTATAGCTGTATTAAGTATAAATCAATCACTGAATTGATATCAAAAATGTGGTGTCATAACATTCACAGAATATTATTGTTTGTACCATCAATCTGTTAAATGTAGTTTGGGTTGAAAAAGTTTTCACAGTTTAAGTAAAGTTATTTTTTGTACCGAGTTTTCTTGACTACACGAGAACAAAGGAATGTCCACATAGCGTATGTAAAACAAACGTGTGTGTGTGTGGGGGGGGGGGGTAAACCAGAATATAGTAACATGGCAAACCGCCATCTGGCAGTGAAAACTCCCATGTAATTCCAACAATCACACAAACTGCTGGACCAACTTCAGGATCTACATTTACACCTGGAACAACGACAATAGTCTACACTCTTAAAAAAACGTGGTTATTTTTTCCGTGGTCAAATTTATTTGACCACTTCCGTGGTTGATTTGCCAAAATTTTGACATCCACTTGGTCAATTTTATCAAACTTGCTGCTATACTTTTCCTCTCAGATTTCCAGTGGCTAGCCATTCTTAATCGGGAAAAGACACATAGAGGTTTGTGCGCTGTGAGACCAGTTCTTACTAGGCTTGACGTCATTATTGTTTGTACTGTTTTTCTCATTCTCAGGCGGTGACGCCACACCACCAACATTTACTAACTGTCCCACAACATCGCCTGTCTTCACAATCACTAGTGGGTTAACGACGTTTGTAACTTGGCCTGTACCACAAGCAACAGACAACCAAGGCACACCCACTGTGACACAGATTCAAGGGGTTTCTCCTGGCACTAACTTGGCTGCTGGACAATACACCATCCGGTACCAAGCCCAAGATGCAGCTGGTAACACTGCATTCTGCATGTTCACAGTCTTGGTTCAACAATTAGGTAGAGAAAATTAGATATCGTTCTATGTGGGGGTTTTGTGAGTAAATGTAAATGCAGAAATCAGTTATATGTTGCTGGTATCAGTGGGTCATCCTAGTGCCCTCTTATAGTACCTCTTATAGTACCTATCTCACTGACGGACCAACTGGTTACATATCTCACGATTTGACTGATTGCCACTTGTGACAAACACATGGTCTCGGGTCAGTTTGACGAGGCTTGTCTATTCAGGTGTTGTTTCATGTACTTTCATGATACGTGTGGGTTGAAAAAGTTTTCACAGTTTAAGTAAAGTTATTTTTTGTACCGAGTTTTCTTGACTACACGAGAACAAAGGAATGTCCACATAGCGTATGTAAAACAAACGTGTGTGTGTGTGGGGGGGGGGGGACACACAGTGAAAGTAATAGCCAAGTTACAAAAGGAGGATTTTAGTTTTAAAAAATTAGAACACACTATTGCATAGCATAACTTGGATCTTAGGTAGGGTACTGAAATAAGCTATTTTGTTTTTCCAATAGCCTGCCCTCTTTTTTATAAATTGTTTATAAATTTAATAATTAAATTTATACTTAATCTCGATATGACCTGGCTTTTCGTTTGCACACATACCTTAAGTGGTACAAAGTTCTTTGGTGAAAAAACTTCCTTGATACTTCTTTTTGTCTATAAATATCTCATTCTGTTTCTTGTTTGTCACAGCCTCTACTTTTTCAATTCAGTGCCCTGACAACTTTGACATCGTGGCATCAACTAATCAGTCGGTCCAGATTTCTACACCAACAGCAACAGGGAACACAGGACCAGTGGTGTATGTATATACTGCGATATCTGGAGGAATCGTTTTGCCGACTGAAAACAATACGTTTAATGTTGGGACGCCTTCTCAAACAACTGTTCTTGCTGTCGGGACTGATACTCAGACTACGGAGACAGCCTCATGTACATATACTATAACAGTCAACCTACCAGGTAACAAAACAATAATCCAGTTTTCACATTGGTGTCACAAATATGCAGATATCGGTATTGGTCGAATGTAAGGGAACTGAAACGCCAAACATCAATTGAATCACGTGTACCTAATTGCACCACGTATCCGATTTTGGAATAGGATGCAAGATGTAATGCATGAAACGTTATCCTTGATCTCTAAATGAAGAATTATGTCATTCTTTTACTGGATCTTTCAGCTACTTTTAACATTATCTGATTACATATTGATTGTGTATAATAAGATATTAATATAGGCAAGCGCTCACATTTAAGAATAAGCCTACATGGAATAAACGAAATTGCTTTTCAGACACATTTCGAAAGTTTATTTCGGTTTATTCTTGTGGTACCGTTTCTACTTTTATCGAAACGTACATTGCGTGATCGTCTTCTTTGGCTCTTCTCAGATACTACTCCCCCTTCAATCTCCTGCCCAACTGTTCAAGATGTAATAATCAACACAGGAAATACTGCTGGAGCAACAGTTACCTGGGCAACGCCTACTGCATCTGACAACTCTGGTACTACTCCAAATGTTGTACTTTTTCCTGCATCTCAAAACGGACCAGGTTCCTTTTTCAAGTTTGGAACGTACAACATTACCTACCGAGCCACTGATGAAGCAGCCAACACGGTAGACTGTGACGTCACTTTCTCTGTCGGTAAGCTCTTTGTCATCCTCACTTCAGTTAACAATAAGTAAACAGAGTAACATGCATATAGGTACAGCCCCTGGACAAAATATTTGAGCCCGCTCTCAACACGTATTGAGGAAGTGCGAGACAGTATACGCGTGTTACTTAGGTGCGTTTGCAAAATGTCGTCCCAACTATTCACAGATAGGTACCAGCCTCAGTAATCGAATTTACAACTGGAACAACTACAGTAAAATACAGGGTGTCTCACAAAACCCGAACCCTCAGATCCCTCTTTTTCACAGCTTTTAAAAAAATACATCGCAAATTTCGAAACACAATTTTTAGAGGGTATATTTCATTAGCTTTTCGACAGCGAAAAAAACTTTCGAATCGGGTAAATATTTATTGAGTTACGGCAAAGTACCGCTTTTTCGTTTTGTCCACGTATGGCGACGGATATTTTGACTGCCGCAATAACAACAAGGCCCGAAAATTGCATTTGGGAAAGAGGCTACTAAGTAGAGGGCAGCGACAGAGCAGCTCAGTAAACATTTAAGAAGTTAACCAAACAGTCCTTTTCGGGACCATTGTTTCAAAAAGTAAAAAGAAATAAAAAGAACCAAATAAAAACGAACAATTCAAACATTAACGAAAGCAAAGCTAACCTTTACCCAAATCCATTTCATTCCTAATAAATGAAAATTTAGACCGTGGACAGATTGAAAAACCGGCCCTTTTTTGATTTGGCAATAACTCAACAAAAATATTTACCAGATTGGAAAGATTTTTTTCGGTGTCGAAAAGTTAATGAAATATACTCTCTAACTGTGCATGAATATTTGCGATGTATTTTTTTTTAAGCTGTGAAAAAGAGGGGACTTTTATGGTTCGTTTTTTTCGTTTATAGCAGTACATGTACACAACTGATGACGCGGCAGCGAATACTGCAAGCTGTACATTTACGGTAGAAATTTACCAAGGCACGCAAAGTTGGACAAAGTCTATCATGTTCAATGAACCTAATGCAGATTGACTTGTATCACAGTAAAATTGAATTGAATTGAATTCAATTTATGTTATTATTAAACAAAAAAACATAGAAATTGGTAGTCTTGTGGTATAATTCATTAAAACTCCTTTCATACATTTACAGAAAACGTACAAAAGAATTCACACCGTTACAACAGGCATGCAAAATAGTGAATTAAACAGAAGTTAATGAAACAGCTACAAATGTAGATTTTCCTAACCCCAAGACTATTCATTTTGTTTATTTCGAACAACATCCAAACAGCGTAAGCGCCAGAATCCGATGGATAAATATCAATTTACAATAAAGATAATAAAAAACACAAGTTCAAACATTTCAAAAAACCACATCGTTAAAATTTTGTATTGAAAAATAGATGTGCTAGGAATTTAACAAATAAAACACCCAAGCTGAATATATCTCTTTATCTTAACAGTTGCTGGTTGCGTGGTTAGTCGTGACTCATCTGATCTCTTTGAGGTGGTGTCCGGTCAGAAGACTGTGTACCTTCCAGGCGAGTCAGTGCAGTTTGCATGCCCAGCCGGGTACCAACTCAGCGGATCAGCCAATAGAATTTGTCGGTCGGACTTCACGTGGTCTGGTGAGCCTGCTGTGTGCCAGGCAATAGGTAATCTAGCTGTTAAAAATTTTGATCACTGTGAGAATGCAGTATTCCTTGAGTGCATGTAACTCTTGTTGCCCGGAGTCCCAAAACGTCCTTCAAATCCGTACTCACGAAGGAGCGCCTCCTCCGTGTACATCTGCGAAAAAAATATTGAACGACCCTGTCTGAATCTGGTTTACAAGTTGCTACATGGAAAAAAGTAGAATACTGAGAGAGAAGAAATCTCGTTCTACTTCAACCTCTGTCTCATCTGCAGGCCCTTTTTATCGTGATAGCAAGCAATGGTTTGAATTGTGTTTAAAAATCGTGGGTGATATCAAGCCAGTATCCTCATACAAACTAAATAAGTTTCCATTTTTCCTAATGTACATTATAGTGTAATTATGGAGTTTGGATGGTATATGGTCGTCAGCTTGAAACACGATTTTCCCGACATCAAAAATTTTTTTTTTATTTGCATGGACCTAAGAAGTTGATGTAGTCCTGTACACATGAGAAAACAACTTAAGAACTTTGACTTTTTATTTCTGGGTTTTAGCTTTCATTTACATATAGCACTGTATATACTCGGTGCTACCCGAGATCACGCGAGAACATAACGGTTTGTGCCCGCACTTACGACCTCTATACTCTTCTTATTATCCACTTGACGACACAATAGTGGGAAAGGCAGTGGGGATAAGCGTAGCGGGGTTCCTCGTCGTTGTCCTCCTTGTTCTCGTCATCTTCATCATGAGGTAGGAATGGAAAGGTCCATGAAAGTAATTTTACACTGGAGAATTTGCAAATATCTATTCCTCTTAAATGTACAAAAACTCTAAGACATTCCTTTTTTTGGTAAAAAATATTGCAAAGTGCACTTTTTGAACAATTTAAAATGTTTCATACTTATTCCGACAACTGTTGCTGTGATTTCACTTTAGGAACACATTATTCAGTTTAGTTTTTTTTTCTCTTCAAATCGTAAACCCAAAATTCTCCTTATTGAAAACATTTGGTCATAAAATTGTCTCATTGCCTTACTGTCATAATTATACTGAAACAACAATCAGAAGAAAAAAAATAACCACAGCAAACCCCAATCACTGTGACATTAAGCTAGAGCAGTCATGAAACTGATGTTTCTGCCTTGATTGACATCTCAGTTGTGCTCATTAATATGGAAACCATTGGCATAAACAGGCGACAAAAAAAGGACCTTAAAATGGCAGAATGAAGATTAATAATAAGGTTCACTCACTGTCCGGTTCATTTTGACCCTGAATAGTGTCAATTCGACCTGGAGAAGTTACGCGTGATTTTTTTTAGAGTGTTATAAGATATCTTTCAAACAATACTTTCCAATATCGCCAGGTGGAAGAAAAACCGTAATGACACACAGAGGACAGCTAATCACGAAGGGGGCACGTTGACACACGGACAATCAGAACGAAAGTACGAGAGCAAGATCGTCAGAGCTGCCAGCGCCACCGATCGGACCGACCCAGAGGTCCCGCTGGACGTGCTGCATCGTCCACTATCACCGGATCCAGCCCCGAATGAGCCGCTGCCAGATCATTATTACTCCCAACCAAACATGTTACCTCAGTCTCAGACCTACCTGGAAGTTATGTAACTATCTTGCAGTAGCCCACCGCGTATTTGCTGGTTACTCCTTACACTGCATACCCTTCAGTGTTTAGGCCTAACTTAATAACGTTGTTTTCCCAACAGTTTAATAACATATTGTAATGCATTTAATGGGCTCCATTTGAGTCGGATTCATTATGCAGGTAACCATGTACAGAAACATAGCCTCAAACAGTCAGGTGAAGTTGAGCATCCGGCTTAATTCTTGTAACTGAAACCTCCGTCGAATTTAACTCGTATAGGCCTATAAGCGTTTATTATTTTTACAGTGTTGAAAATTTGAATTTCGTAACCTTTATCATTCGAAAACTGTAAACGTTTTAAAGTTAAATACACCGTTTTGTTATTGTGTGCCTTATGACCTAACAGAACCGTTCACGAAGCGTTTATAAGTTAAACACGAAGTTAAACGTTGCCAAATAGAACCGTTCACGAATTTTAAAGAATATGTAGGCCTATAATAATACAGTATGAACACTATTTACAGAGACATGCATAAACTTGTAACTTGTATAGGCATGTATATTGCTTATGTATATTGCTGACACAAACACGCATAATGCCTACATAGACCGCTCTAATGCTTTAATAGGCAGAGAGAATTAAGATTCATCCGTGGGCAGAGAGCCATATAATGCTTATGCAAACATGTACATTGCTTACACAGACATTATGCTTACGCAGACAGCCCTGATGCGTATACAAAGAAATACATAGCGTTAATAATTATACAAAATAATGTATAGCCTAGATAAAATCGTCACTGGAGTAACGTGTGGATTGGCATTTTATTCCTTATTGGTTTTATCACAATCTTGAAATCACTGTGAGAGATAGTTCTGCGATGCACGCGTCTCAGACGCTGTTCTTTATTTTGTTTTGTCACATGTAAAAGGAACGCATAACAGATGTACTCAGTGCAACACCATTGCCCTCCAACTCATAATAATCATAAGGTCTCATGAGGTCTTACCAATTAAACTGATGTTCATGATGCACATAAAATAGATTACGCGTTTAAGGCCATCGTCATGCCCTGGCCTACTGTGGTGAAATGGGCCGCAGATGGGCGGTTCATTACATCGCGTAGTCATTTTGTTTGACTTGTAAAGAAATCAGAGAATTACCTTATAATGTACGTTCCACTTCCCAAGAGAATACGAAGTGGCTATGTATGGTGGCCCTGAAGGGACATCGCATATCGCAAACGTGTGCGCATACGTACGCATATATTCGCGATAAATTTCGCGACATCGCATACGTATGCGCACATATTCGCGATAAATTTTGCGACATCGCATACGTGTGCGCACACATTCGCGATAAATTTCGCGACATCGCATACGTATGCGCACACGTTTGCGATATGCGATGTTCCTTCAGGGCCACCATAGCTATGGGAAAAGTTCACCACTCCCTTAAACTAAACTGTAATCATGATGTACATAGTTTATATAGTTTACACCGTAGTTATTTTTAATAGATCTTATTTTATATGTCGGGGCTAGCAGTTTATATTGTAAAGTAGAACGCCATGGTCCAGTGGTTACGGTGCGTGGGTACGAAACCTGCCAGGAACATGGTGTTTGTGCCCTTAAGCAAGACACTTAACTACAATTGCCTCTCTCCACCCAGGAGTATGAATGGGTACCTGTGAGGGTCGAGGACCGATTGAGCGCTTATATCAGCTGCCGCGTGGTCCCATGGCCTGGTGAACGGGGTAATAATTGTAAAGCGCTTTGAGATTGTTGATACGATGGAAAGCGCCATTATTATTATTAGTCTTACTCTTTTGCTTTTGCATAACAAATATACATCTCATTTTTTTACGACAAGATTTACAATATATAGGTGACGAAAATGTCAAATTTATTATGTTATTTTTATGAAAAGTATATAGGTCTTTAATGAATTAGTGTTATTTTGTCGCAAAAGTTGAACATTATGGAATGTACAATAATGCTACTTTCATGTATTCTTTACACCTAATTAATCTGAATTTGATAGGCCTCTGAAACGTATTATGACACTGATAATTTGACAGTCCTCTTTGGTCAATTTTATTGAAAAAGGTTTTGGTTAAATTTATTGAAAAGTACACTTCTTTAAACATCCTTCCATCCTTTTCTGGACAACTGAGGGCGCTGTTGCTGTGTGTTGATTTCAGGAAGACACTGTTTGTTTAGGGGTTCTTTGTTCAAATTGTTAACCTCAAAATGTACTGTCGTTGGACGCCTTAATCAAACTTAAACTTCCTTTGTATGACTTTACCAAGTGGAATTACAAAAATGAGGAAATCATGACATCCCGGCCGTTTCAAGAAAGTAATAAAATAATGGCATCGCGTGTTACTGATGTGCCATTTTATAAATTCAGCTATTTCAGTCTATGTATGTCTTTATCATCGGATACACAAAGAATCTGAATAAAACAGACATTTACAAAAAAAAATCCCCCCAAATGTTCATGTTTGTTTGTGGACTTAAATAGACCAACGTCGCGAGCCTGATTTCATGGAGTTGCTTATAAAAAATGTTATTGGTTAGCATAAAGTTAGAAAATTAATGTGGGGGGCTCAAAAATTTTCGGCCGCAGAAAAATAAATGGTTTTTTTTCCGGGGGGCCGTCTATTTTGACCTTGGTGGCGCCACTTACACCCCTACTATACTATTTCAAAATAGGCTACATACATATCACCAAGGTCAAATCGTGGGACTAGAAAAAAAAATCCTCTTGGGGAGGGGGCTGAACCCCCCCCCCCCCCCCGGGCCGAGCCCCCCCCCCCCCCCCCCCCCCCCCCCCCGTGTGCGCCACTGTGGCAGATCCACGTCTTGGAACAGATTGGCCCAGATTTAAATGAGATATCGAATAATACTCGAAAATCCACTTGAAAAAAAATCCTGTAATTTTTTTTTTTGGTATCTTGGGGAGAATGGGGCCTATCACTGTCAGTAAAATAAATAAAGTGTACCGGAGACCTGATCTATCTTGAATTGTAAGTTTACCCAAATTGATTACATATATTTTCGGCAAAGTGAGCGTGATATATTTTTTAACTTTAATCGAAGAAATAACATCGTCCCTTAAAATAATTCATGAGTTTTTTTTTGTTTCGTCATTACAAACGGGTACATTGTATTTAAATTGATCATGTTTGTCTCATGTATTTTAGATACGAACAAGAAAAGTGTCATGATTGTCTAAATTCAAAAATGAACTAATGAACTTGGGTGTGTCAAGTTTGGATATTTGCGTTTCTCCCTACATTTGAAAGCGCCCCACAGAATAAAGTTTTGTCACCACTGACAATAGACAGAGTTCACATCACTCTGGTCCGCCCGAGACGTACGCAAGTTTGTCAATTTCTGTATACAAACAGCTCTTTTCACAAATGAAAACGCACGGTCTAGTTTAACCAATGGAGAGTTCATATCCTTTATTTCACTGTTTTGTGATCACTCAGCCGTACTCAATATGAGCAGTTTTGAAACCTTTGTCAATTCATATCGTCTATCTTTTAGCATTGAACTGAAACCGAAAATAACACAGTTTTTCCCCTTGATTAGCTTTGGATAGTGTTATATCGATGACGTAGTACATCGTAAATACGTGCCGTGCAGCGACTGTATAAATCCTGAGTGTGTGCTAGATCATGGTCATGTTCGGATAACTGGTCTGAGGAGTCTACGTGCATTGAGGGCATCTACCGTATAACACACAAGGTAACTAAATTCCGCATTTTCCCATGGAGACTGGGAGATCCCGGGAGACTGCAGGGGGATATATCCCCAAATATTTGTTGGGCAGGGTCGACAATAGTACACTATAAAAACAAAATGTATGAAACACTGTATGGAGTAAAGATTTTCCGACTATTGGTAAGAATTTGCCTGTGTCGGCAGTTGGTATGTTGACCAACATATTGGGCCAAATACCAACACATTTGACCACCATTTTTTCAGTGTGACGATGTCATCCAACAATGCATTCCCGCTGCATACATGTTATAACCAAAGTAACCTAGGCCCAAATCGTAACAGTATTAATCTTAGATATTGTTCGTATAATACGTCAATCATGTGAGGGTATACTCCGAGGGACTGGCGTACAATGTGCATTTATGGAGGTGAGGGCTTAAATATATATACGTAAAGGTAGCGTCCACTACCCCCCCCCCTTAAGTCTGTGCTGCAGGACAGATGATTGTGATTACTGTTGACAAGATTGAAGTAGCACTAAAACGCGTATCACACGATGGTTACCAAAGTAACCTATGGGCCTAAATCGTAACTGTTTTATTCCAATTATTGTGTAATCGTGTAATAGCACTATTGCTCGTGTACACTTTACGAGGTTGCACTGTCCAATGACTAAGTTGTCTATGTATGCTGACAGAGCATTCTCATCGGTTGCCCCACAAAAGTGGATAAAGCCGAATATGAACCAAAGAGAAGTTGAATCTCTCGGTAAATTTTAATCAGGGCTTAAAACGTATCTTTTTAATCAAGCTTCTTTTTTTAACTTAATTTAATGTCCACATTTCTTGTTCTTGTTAAACTGATGTCTAAAGCTGTTTTTTTTTATACATGTGTATTATTTAGCTTATTACTATCTTATATTGTTCGTGGTACACATGTATATGTTTTAGCAAACTGTTTTGCGTAGACTGGTTTTACATTTTAAAAGCCCGGTTCATGCGATGCGTTTACTGCGCATTGTTGGCGGCATGGATTTCGCTTCGCACTTGCTTCCGTGCGGGGCATGAACCGGTCTTAAATCTTTTTAAGTATGCACATCATTGTATTTTTTATCCCGTCTTATATTTTAATAGAAAGCGCCTTGGAACTTGATTTTCTTCATGGACGGGCGCTCTATAAATTTTAACTTATTATTATTATTATTATTTATTATTATTATTTATTATTATTATATGTAAATAACTGTTTGGCAGTTTGCATTATATGTAAATAAATTTATTTGCCACTGCATTATTTATATATAATTTTTTTGCAACCTAATTATTTACATATATTTTTGGGCAAACTAGAATTATTGATATACGATTGATTTGCAACCTTTTTATTTATATATAATTTTTTGCACACTTTATTTATTTATACATAATTTATTTGGTGCCTCATTATTTATATATGAATTTTTGCACGCTTTAATTATTTATTATATACTTTATTTGGTACCTCATTATTCTCAGACAACACACAAAACCACGCATCCAAACAATGACTTGACTTTTTGGCATAGTTTTTGAGCCGCTATTTTATTTCTCCTTGGTCAATGTTTAACTTGATTAAATGGCAGTGAATACCTTTAACGGAACAATTAAAATTATCTTTCGATTTACTTAAAGTTATTTGCCTAAACATTTTGGCACACTTGCCATAAAACGGGGCACGCTTGCTCCTCCTTGCCATGCTTGGCATCACTGGGCCGAAAACCTTGGCACGCTTGCCAACCATTCACTAGCCCCACCAGAACAAGTGGGTGCTAGCCAAAGTGTTTTTTAGTTTTGTCACGTGACTTGAATATATGCAAAACTTACTTAATAAATTAGAAAAGCACCCCGATTTGGTCCACCGCTCGTAGATACAGTTGGCATGCTCACAGGCACGATGGACCTGCTCACAGGCACGATGGACCTGCTCACAGGCACGATGGACCTGCTCACAGGCACGATGGACCTGCTCACAGGCACGATGGACCTGCTCACAGGCACGATGGACCTGCTCACAGGCACGATGGACCTGCTCACAGGCACGACGCTCTGCTCACAGGCACGATGGACCTGCTCACAGGCACGACACTCTGCTCACAGGCACGATGGACCTGCTCACAGGCACGATGGACCTGCTCTCAGGCACGATGGACCTGCTCACAGGCACGATGGACCTGCTCACAGGCACGACACTCTGCTCACAGGCACGATGGACCTGCCTGCAGGCACGACTCTCTGCTCACAGGCACGATGGACCTGCTCACAGGCACGATGGACCTGCTCACAGACACGACGCTCTGCTCACAGGCACGATGGACCTGCTCACAGGCACAATGGACCTGCTCACAGACACCACGCTCTGCTCACAGGCACGATGGACCTGCTCACAGGCACGACACTCTGCTCACAGGCACGATGGACCTGCTCACAGGCACGACGCTCTGCTCACAGGCACGATGGACCTGCTCACAAACACGACGCTCTGCTCACAGGCACGATGGACCTGCTCACAGGCACAACACTCTGCTCACAGGCACGATGGACCTGCTCACAGGCACGATGGACCTGCTCACAGACACGACGCTCTGCTCACAGGCACGATGGACCTGCTCACAGGCACGACGCTCTGCTCACAGGCACGATGGACCTGCTCACAGGCATGATGGACCTGCTCACGGACACGACGCTCTGCTCACAGGCACGATGGACCTGCTCACAGGCACGATGGACCTGCTCACAGGCACGACGCTCTGCTCACAGGCACGATGGACCTGCTCACAGACACGACGCTCTGCTCACAGGCACAATGGACCTGCTCACAGGCACGACTCTCTGCTCACAGGCACGATGGACCTGCTCACAGACACGACGCTCTTCTCACAGGCATGATGGACCTGCTCACAGGCACGATGGACCTGCTCACAGACACAACGCTCTGCTCACAGGCACGATGGACCTGCTCACAGGCACGACGCTCTGCTCACAGGCACGATGGACCTGCTCACAGGCACGATGGACCTGCTCACAGACACAACGCTCTGCTCACAGGCACGATGGACCTGCCTGCAGGCACGACTCTCTGCTCACAGGCACGATGGACCTGCTCACAGGCACGATGGACCTGCTCACAGACACGACGCTCTGCTCACAGGCACGATGGACCTGCTCACAGGCACGACGCTCTGCTCACAGGCACGATGGACCTGCTCACAGGCACGACGCTCTGCTCACAGGCACAATGGACCTGCTCACAGGCACGACGCTCTGCTCACAGGCACGATGGACCTGCTCACAGGCACGACGCTCTGCTCACAGGCACGATGGACCTGCTCACAGGCACGATGAACCTGCTCACAGACACTACGCTCTGCTCACAGGCACGATGGACCTGCTCACAGGCACGACGCTCTGCTCACAGGCACGATGGACCTGCTCACAGGCATGACGCTCTGCTCACAGGCACGACGCTCTGCTCACAGACACGATGGACCTGCTCACAGGCACGATGCTCTGCTCACAGGCACGATGGACCTGCTCACAGGCACGATGGACCTGCTCACAGACACGACGCTCTGCTCACAGGCACGATGGACCTGCTCACAGGCACGACGCTCTGCTCACAGGCACGATGGACCTGCTCGCAGGCACGACTCTCTGCTCACAGGCACGATGGACCTGCTCACAGACACGACGCTCTGCTCACAGGCACGATGGACCTGCTCACAGGCACGACACTCTGCTCACAGGCACGATGGACCTGCTCACAGGCACGATGGACCTGCTCACAGACACGACTCTCTGCTCACAGGCACGATGGACCTGCTCACAGGCACGATGGACCTGCTCACAGACACGACGCTCTGCTCACAGGCACGATGGACCTGCTCACAGGCACGACGCTCTGCTCACAGGCACGATGGACCTGCTCACAGGCACGATAACAGATAGGTGTCCTTTATAGTACACCATAGGAGAGTTCATATCCATTATACCGCTGTTTGTGTGATCTCTCAGCCGTACTCAATATGAGCATTGTCTTGAAACCTTTGTCAATTCATATCGTCGATCTTTTAGCATTGAACTTAAACCAAAAATAACACAGTTTTTCCCCTTGATTAGCTTTGGATAGTGTTATATCGATGACGTCGTACATCGTAAATACGTGCCGTGCAGCGACTGTATAAATCCTCAGTGTGTGCTAGATCATGGACATGTTCGGATAACTGGTCTGAGGAGTCTACGTGCGTTGAGGGCATCTACCGTATAACACACAAGGTAACTAAATATCGCATTTTCCCATGGGTGGCGATCCCGGGAGACTGCAGGGATATATATCCCCAAATATTTGTTGGGCAGGGTTGACAATAGTACACTGTAAAAACAAACTGTGGGAAACACTGTATGGAGTAAAGATTTTCCGACTATTGGTCAGAGAAGTTGAATCTCTCGGTAAAATTAAATCAGGTCTTAAAACTTATCTTTTTAATCAAGCTTCTTCTTTTTTAACTTAAAGGGAAAATACAACATTTGCAAACATCGAAAAATAAAACTACCAAGTTTTTACGAAATACCTTACTAGGATGTTGGTACATTTCGGCCGACCACCGTTGGAAAAACCTAACTATTTTTCAACAACTGCTCCTTTTTTACCAATTGTTTCAGTCCAAATTGTGTTTGCTATTGGTTACATGTTCATGAACGGGTGCAGAACAGCTAGACTGGCTCCCTTACCTTACAATTTTCCGGCATCTATAAATTGATCCATTTCATTTTAAGTGGAGTCAGGGAACCAGACTACTTGAACATTTTTGTTTTTCTTGGTTTTTCCAGCATTTTCGGACACAAACATTCAAACATGTCAGTGTAACAATATTTTGTTTTATTATACTAACCCCTTTAGTATACACTTCATTGTATATTTATCCTGTGACTTAACTTTTAATAGAAAGCGCCTTGGAGCATGATTTTCTTCATGGACGGGCGCTCTATAAATTTTAACTTATTATTATTATTATTATTATATTACGTCAATGCAAGGGTATACTCCGAGAGAATTGAACCCAAACATTTTTCTTTCTTGCGTGAAGTTTTGTTGGATTCGGTTCAGTGGTTTTGAAACAAAGACCATTATGTAACATGAGTCCATTTTGCTCCATTCCAGCACATACATTGATGAGAGCGTACACAGTGTGTTTCTGTTTTCTCAGGCCCTCCCCTGCCTGAATGCCCTGAAGCACTTTGAACTGTTATGACAGGTGTTTGAGACAGTCCTTTGCTATTATTAAAGAAGATATTACATACCAAACAGCCACAGTCAACAATTTTAAGTGTCAACAACTGTATTCCTCCTGTTTAATTTAGTACTTCAATCAAAAGGACAGTTTCATCTCAATGTTCAACTTGGAATGGTGAATAGTACTGTGTCACTTAATAGCATTTTTTTGGAAAACCGGTGAACCGAATGCGATTGAAATTTTACAGAAAATAGTACAACAAAATATTCTTCACAATAATGAATTCTGCTACAAACCATGAGAAGGACATTTTGGGGACATCTTGTACAGGGTGAGTCAAAAAAGGCGAAACCCAAATGTCGGGACTATATTGCTTTAGTGAAGTATTCCATTCGCACTTTTAAAATCTAGGATATGAAAGCCCAACTCATAAGCTTTCTTTTAGACTAAGAATCATTCAAATCACTCATTACTTTTTAAGTTACGAAATTTTAAACACGACCACCGTTTTAAAGTTCTGTCCACGGATCACAAATAAGATGTGCGTTCTTTCAGCAAAACGTAAACAATTCACACACATCCTTATGTGATTTGTTTTCGTTTTGCTGAAGGAACACTTCCTTTCTTGTGATCTGTGGACAGAACGTTAAAACGGTGGTTGCGTTAAAAATTCCGTAACTTGAAAAGTACATGAGTGATTCGAATGACTCTTGTACTAAAAAAAAGCTTATGAATTGGGCTTTTATACCATAGATTGTGAAAATGCTACATTTAGAAATTCACTAAAACAATGGTCCCGACATATGGGCTTCGTTTTTTTTATTCACCCTGTATACGTAACGGTAGCGTCCACTACCCCCTCCAAATTGGTGCTGCAGGGCAGATGAATGTGATTGCTGTTGACAAATGAGAAAGAGCACTAAAAAGCGTTTCTCACAAATTAAGGTGTTTAAAAAAAGAATCTAAACGTTCACACATATAGTACATCATTGTATGCCCTGAAAAAATCTACGGTTTTCGTGTAATTTTATCGCGCGATGGCTGGGTTTATACGGTGTGTGATGTGAGTGCATTTGAAACCTTAAAACAAATTAAAGTGATTCTTGAGCCGCCAGGAAATGGAAATTGGTCCTTACTACGAAATGCAATCTTGTGATCCTGTTTGTTTCAGGCTGCTGTTTCTCCCGATCACATAATAAGTGTTACAGAACGGCTACTGGTGCATTCCATTAATTGCTGGAAACCTCATCCACGATGCGACGTTTCCTGAGCAAGGCGATTGGTGTTCTGACTGGGCTTACGCTGCTTCTGCCCTCAATAATACTAGCACAGGGTGAGTTCCACACATGAACATAAGACATCAGCACCCCACAATTTATAAAGCTTTACCACCAACTACATGAGAACTGAACAAAATAGCATCCAAGAACATACCAGAACCGTTACAATTAAGGCCTATTCCCTGCAATGCCCTAGGCGTAGATCAGGGGGTGGGTGTAAAAAAAAAACACCTAGCTCTGACTCAATTTTTTTTTCATGGAAATACCTAAACAAAAAATCATGTGACGCCCCCCCCCCCCCGCTCTGACACAAAAAAAAAATATACTGGTACTAATGTCAGCCTTTGCACAAAATTCGGACAGAGCCAGTTGGTTTACAATGGTGTTTGTACACTATTCTATAACAGTGTTAATGATGGTCGGATTTGAAAAGAGCCCCCATTGAAAGTATAATACGATTTTTGTTTACTCTTTTCAGGAGATACTACACCCCCTCGGATTTTCTGCCCAATTGTTCTAAATGTGACGGTGAGCGCAGGAAATGATAATGGAGCAACAGTTACCTGGTTAACCCCTCCGGCATTTGATATGTCTAGTACGCCAACTATTGCACTCTTTCCATCAACCCAAAGTGGACCAGGTTCGTTTTTCACATTTGGAACCTACGCAATTACCTACCGAGCAACTGATGCAGCGGGCAACACCGCAGATTGTAATGTCACTTTCTCTGTTGGTAAGCTCTTGTGCACCTTGCGCTCATCTATTAGTACACTCAGCACACTCACGCAGATGGGGCCGGAGCACCCACAACAAAAGCAAAAGGGTCGTAGTCAATGAAAGATGTTGGAAGGATTTGGCTGTGAAATTAAACATTGGGTTTTCACTAATTGCTTACCCTTTCAGAGAAAATGTGTTGAGAGACCTCTGTGTTCTGTACTCATGCCTTGGTAATATAAAATATTTTTAATAGATGAGGCAACGTTGCCAGTGGCATGTTGTGTTTTTTTTTTCTTTTTCAGTTGACCGTGTTGCTCCATTTGTTTTTGTCCAGCTAACATAAACCAGCAGTTTGGCATAAACCAGAATATAGTAACATGGCTAACCCCATCTGGTAGTGATAACTCCCAATCACACAAACTTCAGGCCCAGCTTCAGGATCTACATTTACCCCCGAAACAACAACGATAGTATACACTGCAACTGATGCGGCAGGGAATAATGGAACGTGTTCGTTCACTGTACAAATCGGAGGCAAGTAACCATTTTAACCATTTATGACTGCTTGCAAACATTGATGGAGTTTATATCGATCTTTTGTCTCCTCATAAGGTAAAGGGACGAACCTGTGTTCACAGGAACGGAGTGCCCATCTCTCTTTCGTTTAGCGATTGGGCCAAACCCATATGCTGCTGTGGGGGGATCGCCACACCTCCTCCACAGCGAGTCTGTTACCTTCCCAGCATTGAATAATGCCGGTACCCAATTAACACCTAGGTTGAGAGGAGTAAATGAGGTAAAGCACCTTACTCAAGGGTACAACACGCATGGCCATGATGAAGCTTGAACTCACAACCTATCAATTGATCATGAATCCTGTGCTCCACCGTTAGACCACACGTGCCCACACGTGTCTCCTCATAACATTTGAAATTTAAAAAATCACCTTTTTTTAAGCACTTGGTCACACAAAGCCTTTGTAAGTTGACGCGATTCACGTAATTGATATATTTTCCCAAAGTTTTTAGATATTTTCTTGAAAATCTGTTTATAAACAGGCATACCTTACTATTTTGCCTCATCAAATTGCACGTTTTTGATGTGGATTTCTTTAGTCTCAGGTCCATATAAGAATTGCATATTGTTTTCTCAAATATTTGAATTCTTTGTGAGACTTTTTTAGAAATCCGCCAGTCTGACTCAGTGACAACATTTCGGAAACGTTTGAATACAGTACTATTCAGAGCTCGTTGATTCGTGATTTTTTTAAATAATATTTTTGTCAAGCGCCTTGATATATAGCTTTGTTAGGATTATGTGCGCTTTATAAGAACCTGCTATTATTACTTTATCCGAAATATGCTTACAACTAGGTCCTTGATGTGGTGACATTGTCATGGCTTTTGTAGAGGTTTGTATACATATGTAATGTCATCACAAAATGACCTTAAATTCGGATTTTTTTAAGAAATAAGGGATGTTGTAGAACACGCTCTTTCTAATGGAAAACAACATTAAGGGGGAACCGAGCTCAGTCTGGGAAACAAAGACCACGAACATATTCTTGATATTGTAAAACTAATCATCCAGAAATGACATTTAAATATTCGGTTCTGCAGATCGCGGCCGTCTTCTTTCTATCTTCAAACTCATGAAATCTGGACACACTTGTGTTGCTAATCAACAAGTATAACAAACCTTATGCAATGATGTAGCCCGTGATTCTGTGGAATGGCGCCCTCTGGGGTTGCGCGGCAAAAGTGTGCTCGTGCATTGTTCGCCATTTTGTCTGCGTGTTTTCAACGTGTTCTCTGAAAAGTTCAAGAGATTTGTTCGAAAAAGTGTTTTAAAAGTGACTTATTCAGTCTGTGGATCTCAGAATACGAGGAGGAAGTTCTCCTAAGTCATAAGACCTGGGGTAGCAGTGTCCGTGTCCCTATCAGCAGAGACTAGCTGAGAGGCTGTGTCGACGGAGGCCAACCCAAGTACTGGCTTCACACTGTGCGGCGAGCCGGCGAGTTCAGCAGACGCTGAGTTACCATGGTTACAGGTCAGCATTAGATGACTGTCGTGTGATAGTGGATGAAGAGGATTCATCAATGGTCTCCAGCCTGTCCAGAGCTACGGTGGAGTGAGACCAAATAATTGACATCCGTCAACTGAACTCTCAGAAGTTCCACGAACTATTGGGATCGACTCAGTCTTGAACTGAGGACTGCCAGACTTAACCGGTCCCGAACAGTTGCTTTAATATTAGTGTACACACACCGAGTGAGTTCCCGGGAACAAACAACTATAGGGCCTGGTCGACCATATCCTTTTTTTTTTTGGAAACATTGTATTGCATTTTATTACACTGTTGTTGTTGAGAGTTGCTCTAAGAAATAACTAAGAATAAAGATTGATTGTTTGAGATCATTCCATACTTCTAGTTTTATTGATTCATTCCACATTTAATAACTGACAACTCTAGCCCACAGGGTCCTTTGGCTTACATTTTTGGCGATCTTGCCAGGATCCATAGGAATTTGTAAGTGGATTTATTTTTTGGTCTGGGCGAAAATTACTGCAAGGAGAGTTAAAACTGCTTCTTTGCATGTTAGTTATTTTGTTGGATGAATTACTGATTTAGAATTCAATTATTGTTGACTTCTTACCTGAGAGCCACCGACTGTAAAGGGAACTTGCAATCTATTTTTTTTGCAGATATATTATCATTTCATGTGTTTTGCTTCTTGTTGTAAAATTTAATTAGTTGATTGCAAGCAGGAACATGGCGGATGGCAAAGAACTGCTGCGCTTGGGGCGCGACTGGTGTAAAAAGGATGACATCCGCGTAGGTAATGCTCTCCTTCTGGTGGGTAATGATGTGCTTGATGCGTCCACGGAGGCAGTGACTCTTAGCCTGGCAAAGACGGTCAGACATCTCGTTGGTGTGTCAAGACAGGAGCGTGATGGCAAGACATTCCTTCTGTGTGAGTTTGATTGGGAAGTGAAGGAAGTTGTACTTCCCCCATCAGGGGTCTTGATCTTATGTGTTGATGATTCGGATTTGTTGTTGAGAGTTGTTCTAAGAAATAACTAAGAATAAAGATTGATTGTTTGAGATCATTCCATACTTCTAGTTTTATTGATTCATTTCTGATTTAATAACTGACAACTCTAGCCCACAGGGTCCTTTGGCTTACAATGACATTTATTTTGTCCATTAGTATGAGTAGGTTTACCTTCAGTAGAATCCAGCCATAACATATCTCGGTTGGTTAAATACCACAGAAAAACACGTGTGAGTTACATCTTTGCTGGTGTTATCGCTTTGTCACCATTTGTCATTTAGTAAAACATCATGAGGAAAATCCAAAAAAATTGAGTTGATTTTGTCTTCAGAATGCCCCTGAATTCCAGTTTCACTAATTTTACATGTTTTCTATATTGACTTGAACAAATGAATGTCAGTTTGTTTATCTTATCTTGTTTTTAATATTTTTTATCATCATCATCATCATCATCCCCCATCCCCCCCTCATCATTATCATCATCATCATCCCCATCATCCCCATTATCATCCCCATCATCATCATCATCATCATCATCATCATCATCATCATAGATACCACTCCGCCTTCAATCTTCTGCCCAACTGTTCAAGATGTAATAATCAACACAGGAAATACTGCTGGAGCAACAGTTACCTGGGCAACGCCTTCTGCATCTGACAACTCTGGAATTACTCCAAATCTTGTACTCTTTCCTGCATCTCAGAGCGGACCAGGTTCCTTTTTCAAGTTTGGAACGTACAACATCACCTACCGAGCCACTGATGTAGCCGGCAACACGGCAGAATGTGACGTCACCTTCTCTGCCGGTAAGCTTTTTGTCATCCTCGGTTCAGTTTAGAGCAAGTAAACAAGCTTCACATGCACAGATTACCTAAATCATGGATGCAATTCATTTACAGTAGAAATGAAGCAAGGCGCGCAAACTTGAAATTTTTTCAATATTTCAACGCACCTATTACAAAATGGCTTGCATCACTGTATGATTCAATTCAATTGACACTTATTCACGTTAACAAATAGCAAAGAAATCGATAGCCCATTTTGGTTATTCATCTCAAAAGAAAGCTTTCATGCATTCACATTAAAATGTACGAAAGCATGGCACAAGCACAATTTATATCAAAACACACCGTTACAAAAAGCATGTAAAATAATTACTTTAATAAAAGTTATAGAAAAAACAGCTAAAAACGTATGTTATATCCTAACCACGGACTCTTTATTTATTTGTTTATTTCGAACAACATCCAACTGCGCAAGCGCCAGGAACGGTTTGATAAAACATAAATCCACAATTAAAAAGATAGAATATATATATATATATAGTACACACCGTATTTGTATCATTTCGTTTTGAATAGCATTAATTTGCTAGAAATTTAAAAATAAAACCAACAAAATCTTTCTCTTTATCGAAACAGTTTCTGGTTGCGTGGTTTCTCGTGACTCGTCTGATGTTTTTGAGGTGGTGTCCGGTCAGAAGACTGTGTATCTTCCAGGCGAGTCAGTGCAGTTTGCTTGCCCAGCCGGGTACCAACTCAGCGGATCAGCCAATAGAATTTGTCGGTCGGACTTCACGTGGTCCGGGGTTCCTGCTGTGTGTCAAGCTCAAGGTAAAAATAGCCGTTGAAATTCCAATCACTCTGAAAATTCTTAGAGCGCATATTTCATGTAAACAAAAACGTTTTTCAGATTTGTGCTCAAGAAAGAGAGCCTCCTCCATGAACATCTGTGACGAATAAACCCATATATGTTACAACTTGTCTGAATCTGGTCGCCGGGTATAAGGAGAAAAGTAGAACACATGATAACAAGCAGTGAATTTGTGTGTTATGTGTTTAACGTTCCCGGGAATTTTCGTGCCATTGTTCCTGCAACAGAATATCAGTTTTGTCGGTTTTTTTGTCCTCGTGTAACTTTTAGTTTGGATGGAAAAGGTTTTCAGTTTGCATCTTTGAAACTCTATTTTTCCGATTTAAAAGAAATTACCTACTTTCATAGATCTCAATTTCCTGGATCTGTTAACCATGCACATAACCACAGAATTCGCCACTAACGACCACCAGTTCGCGCTAACGGCCTTAGAAGATAACGTTTCCCATCACCACAGTAAGCACTAAATCTAAATCCAAAGTTCCGGGATGTACGCATGATGCGCAGAAGCCAACGTCCTCGCTAACCCGTCAAATACGCTTACCCCGAGCATGTAATTTTCTGCCGCAGTAAGCAGGACTTTCTCGCTCGTGGTAAGCAGAGCCGTGAAAATGTACCCTAGAAACTTGCTTTAAGCCTTGACTTTTTATTTCTGGGTTTGAGCCTTCATTTACATTCTCAGAGCACATGTACTCGGGGCTACCCGAGTGCACGGGAGAACGTTCACAAGCTTTGTGGTTGGTTTTCAATTGATGGTTTACTAAATTCCTATATTCACTTTTTGTTACCCAGTTTACGTCAATATAGTGGGAATAAGCGTAGGAGTAATCCTCATTCTTGTCCTTCTTCTTGTTCTCGTCATCTTCGTCACAAGGTAGAAATGAATTTTAAATTTTGAGTATATTTGAAAAAAAAATATGTAAGACATCCCTTTTTTGGTAAACAGTTTGCAAAGTGTTTTTTTTAACCCATTTAAGTTTCATACTTTTCCTGTCACTTTAGGAACACACTCTTCAGATCATGTTTTTCTCTTAAAATGTAGACCAAAAATTCTCCTTATTGAAAAAATTTTGGTTATAAAATTTTCTCATTGTCTTACTGTCATAATGCTGAAATAACAATCAGAAAAATATTCACAGCAAACCCCTAAATGGCGTTGAATGACATCACAGTTTCGCTCAGGAATATGGAATAAAACAAGTTTATATTCATAGTAGTAAATATATTTGCTGCTTCACCTTGTCGGGCAGTAAATCTTTCGACATTTGTAAACTACTTAACATTATTAAACAATGGAGTAAGTAAGATCACTGGTCAGTTTGCTCGGTCGATTTAAATTCAAAAGTGAGTAACTTTTATAGCTGAAAGAAGAAATTAAATGAAAAATGGGGTGATTATTCAGGTTTTTTTTGTAATGTAAATCCAAAGAAAAGGCACTGATGAGGAACTTCAAGTAAACCCCCCAAAAAAACATTTTCTCTTATTCTCATTAAAGGGAAGATACAACATTTGCAAACATTACAAAACGAAATGATCAAATTATCACAAAATACCTTGCTGGATTGTTAGGGATTGACAGTCTAAAGCATCCTGTAAAATTGTGGCTCCTGGTGTGCTGACATTTTCAAGAAAAATGGTATTTTTCCAAAGCTGGTCGGCCGTCCAGCGTTGGAGAAAACTGGCTTATTTTCAAAACTGCTCCTAATTTTTCATAATTAGTTATTCTGTGTTTTCTTTGCAATTGATTACACAACTGTGAAGCCTACTAGACTGACTCTCTGATCTTACAATTCCCCAAAGTCTATAAATTCTCCGTTTCATCTTAAGTGGGGTCGGGGAACCAGACTACAAGAACATGAATGGTTTTCTTGGTTTTTCCAACATCTACAAGCCAAAAAACGTGAAACAAGTCATTTTAACAATATTTGCTATAACATACTAATCCTTCAAATCCATTTAACTCTTAAAATTGCAGCAAAAGCAAATGTTGTACATTCCCTTTAATGAGTGGTGAAAGGACAGTACTTACACAACATACATCTGCTTACTCTAAAAAGTCTCAGGTTAGATTTGACCCGGGAATACGGGTCCTATTGGGCCTGACACTTCTCTGGGTCAAAATTTCGAGCCAAAATGACACTTTTCCGGGTAACAATGACTCTTATTGGGTCAAAATTACAATTTTTCCGAGTCATAATGACACCTCTCGGGTCAAAGTGACACCTCTCTGGGTCAAAATGACACTTTTCCGAGTCAAAATGACACTTTTCCGGGTCAAAATGACAATTTACGATTCCAAATGACACTTTTCCGGGTCACAATGACTCTTTTCCGGTCAAAATTACACTTTTCCGAGTCATAATGAAACCTCTTGGGTCAAAGTGACACCAAAATGACATTTTCCCGAGTTAAAATGACACTTTTCCGGGTAACAATGACACTTTTCGGGTCAAAATGACACTTTTTCTAGTCGAAATGAAACCTCTCGGGTCAAAGTGACAATTAACGATTCCAAATGACGCTTTTCCGGTCACACTGACTCTTTTCCAGTCAAAATTACACTTTTCCGAGGCAAAATTACACTTTTCCGAGGAAAATTCCGAGGCAAAATTTGACTCACTTCCAGGTCGTTGCGACCAAGAAAGTTTCATTTCGAATAGGAAAGTGACCCAGGGACATTTTTAGAGTGTAACAAGACATCTTTCAAACCCAATATCTCCAGGCGGAAGAAAAAACGCTATGACACTCGGAGGGCAGCTAATCGCCAATTCGGCGCGCTGACTCGACCTCACGGAAAATCAAAACGAAAGAACGGGACCAAGATCGTTAGAGATGCCACCGATCGGACCGACCCAGAGGTCCCGCTGGACGTGCTGCATTGTCCACTGCCTCCGGATCCAGCCCCGAATGGACCGCTGCCAGATAGTATTCAGGCGCGGTTCTAGAGCCTATATATGGGGGTGGGGGGGAGGGCTAGCAGGGTGGATGCAGAATTTTTTCAGGTAGGCGTGCTTAAATGTAGACCGGTTATTTTCTCAGGACACTTAGGCCTCCGAAAATCAATAGGTGGGGGAGGGAGGGGGGGGGGGGGGGGGGGGGGGGGGGGGGGGGGTTCGTGCCATACTTTCAATGGGGAGCGCTGATAAAATCCTACAATCAGGCACATTTTATTAACGAAAAGTGTGCAAATACACCCTTCTCACGACTATAGGGGGAGACTTTTCGCATGTACGTCACTTTCTAAAATTTGCTAGTGCAAATTTTTATTTTTATGGATTTTCTTGGGGGGGGGGGGGGGCTAGACAAATTTGTGTGTGGTGTTTTTTTTTTTGGGCTAAAGCCCCCCCCCCCCGCCACTGGTCGTGATGACCGACCAAACATTCTACCCACTGATCAATCACAGATTTGCACGGAAGGTATCTAACTATCTTCTAGGAGCCCACTGCGTATTTGCTGGTTATCGTCGGTTTGCGTGTTGTAGTCGATTGCTTCTCCCGCATTGTATAATCGATGCCATCATAATCTTAAACTGCCCGAAATCTCCTTTCACCGTAAACCCTATTATAGTGTTTAACTTATAAATGCTTTTTATTGCTTTAAAAACATTGTACGCGTTTAAGGGCTCAGTTTTTGAGTCGGATTCATTACGCAGGCATCCAGGTACCAGAAACAAAGCCACAAACAGCCGGTAGGACTGTTGTATCTGCTTGCTTGTAACTGAAATGAAATTTGACTTAGAGACATTCTGATTATATTGTAAACGCTTCGTGTAGGCCATTAAGTGGAGAGTGTTTTTCTTAAGGTGTTTGAAATTTGAATTTCATAACATTTAACTTATAGATAATGTAGCGTTTAAGATGAATACAACGTTTTTGTGCACCTAAACAGAATCGTACACGGGCCATTTATAAGTTAAACACGATGTTTAATGTTCCCAAGCAAAACCGTTTACGAATTTTGAAGAATATGTATACATGTATATTACATTATGCATACTATTTACACAGACGGGCATAATGCTTACGCATACTGTATATTGCCTAGACAAGCATAATGCATACACAGACAGCTCTAGTGCTTAGGATATGTACATAGCGCTGTAATGATTATATGAATGTATGGATTAAATCTTGTGGATTGGCATCTTACCCCTTATTGATTTTTGTTTACCATCTTGAAATCACTGTGAGAGATACCTTATGCGTTGCAGGTATCTCAGACGTTGTTCTTTGTTTTGTTAAATGAACGCATAAAGGGTATCCACAACAACATTGTAGTCTAACTCTCTATTTTTTGGGGAGGGCGGGACCGTTTTGAGACAGGAGAAACATCTGCTACTGCCCTTTTTTATGGATTTTTGTTTACCATCTTGAAATCACTGTGAGAGATACCTTATGCGTTGCAGGTATCTCAGACGTTGTTCTTTGTTTTGTTAAATGAACGCATAAAGGGTATCCACAACAACATTGTAGTCTAACTCTCTATTTTTTGGGGAGGGCGGGACCGTTTTGAGACAGGAGAAACATCTGCTACTGCCCTTTTTTATGGATTTTGTTTGGGGGGGGGGGCTAGACTTTTTTGTTTACCCCTCAGCCCCCCCCCCCCCCGCCCGTAGAACCGCCCCTGGTGAAAAAGGTCCCTAAACTAGAGCGTAATACGGTGCCAATTCGGGCGATTCACAATGCAGTGCGCCACCAACAGTTTGCCATGGTGTGTCTATTTTCTGGTCTGGTTCCCAGACCAGAAGATTGTGACTATTCCTGATGGATCTTAGGTCAGCTAGCCCCCAGCGCTCCATTTTGTCACGTGACTAAAACGAGAGGATTGCCTCCCGTTTCCGAAATTGACTGAAGTTTGCCGAATGTATTACGTCGACAATCTCGGATAGCGCCCAGGTATTTCCGAGTGTAACATATATGGGTTTATTTACCCACCTTAATATCGCATATCTAAAAACACTGAGGTTCATTCATGCTGATTTATATTCAGTCTTATTGTGGTTCTTTGGCAAACTCGAGTCTTGGAACATATTTGCGATGTGTGATGTCCCTGAGCCACCATAAGACAAGAATTTATCCAAAGGGACACTTTTTACTCACCCCGTAGAACTTAATTATTGCAACAATGCAATGCAAGCTCTGATCATGAAGACTCTTGTTGAAAAAAGCAGGTACTTTTCCCTGGGTGCTTGCAAATGAAGGGGAGTATTTCAAAACTGGCTGAGTTGCCTTCCCACACTATAACATTCTCCCAAAAATGCTGATTACATTTTTGTCAAAAAACGAAAGAAAATTCGAAAACATCCCATGCTGCTTCTAAACTTAATAAATAAAATCTTCTTAAGGGCGATTCCACGGTAACTTTCGTTACATTTGAGACACACAAAAAAGTTTCACAACTTAATGCATTGTTGTCAACTGTCTGTTTGAACATGTGAATACAAAGTGGAAAGTTTTTTTCGGGGTGGCGTGGCAGCAGTTTTAAAGTTGGTAACTTTCTGTACATAAAAAGGACATGCATAATTTTTGGGAAGTCTTGATTCAGAAGTCGGCTCCGTACTGGACATACATTGATAAAAATGATATACCATTTATTAACTGTACACTTATTACTAGTAGTTTAATTTATATAAACGACATACAGATCCTTGTCATTTGATTGGTTGAACCCACATCACACGTGTCATTCGTTATTACTGCCATTTACGCCGGGGCTCAAAAAGTACTATCCGCCCATGGGGAATGGGAAATATTATTCAACACCTGAATAAATCCCCGTCATCTGATTGGTCGATCGTTGATCACATGTCATTGAATTATTCTTCCCAACGCACGGCGCGCGGCGCACAGTGCAATGGAAGTTCTATTGCACGGTGAATAGAACTTCCATTGCACGGTGTCACTGCTGCTGGTGGTGGCGCTGTTTTAAATCGATATATTTATGATGGTTCTCAACCGGTTGAACAGTTTGCATAAATTAAAAATGATGAACTTGTTGAACTTTTAAACAGTTTTTAACCTGAAAAAAATTGGCTATTAAAAGTCAACCAATCAGATGACAAGGATTTATTCAGGTGTGATATTATACAAATAATGAATGGTTGTGAGTGCAATGGTAAGAATAATTTCATAAGGTGACAGATGGAATGTTCCATACCACGAGGCGAAGCCGACTGGAATGGAACATTTCATCTGTCACCGAATGAAATTATTCTTTCCATTGCACGAACGTGAAACATTCATTATTTGTTTTATATAACACCTGAATATATCTGTGTCATAATAGCCATTTTTTTCAGGTTAAAAACTGTTTAAAAGTTCGACAAGTTCATCATATTAAATTTACGCAAACTGTTCCAACAGGTTGAGAACAATCATATTCAACAATCACGGCAAGCGCAAAAGCGCCACGGCAAGCGCAAAAGCGCCACGGGTTTATTGGGAAGGGGCGTAATCATTCATGCCGCTACTACATCAAAAAATAAAATGGGAAGGAGAATGGCCGCCACCAGGAATTCTTATTAATCACAGACTCTAATTCTTTGAGAAGTGATTTTATGGCTGAGAAAATAGCAATGAAAACCGGTCAGTGAAGCAACGTCCAGGGAATAAATCGTCGATATTAATTTGTTGTAGGATGATTCCAAGATTATTCCACGAGAGTTGCTGCCGTGAATCAGAGTTTATAAAGTAGAGGGAAAGTAGGACTCGCTATATCAGCACCATCAGGGCCGTTCCTCATGTCTTTACATTTCGTGGGATGCAAACAATTACGAGGACAGGAGGCTCTGTGAGCTGATGCATTTTTTGAAGAGTTTTTTCCTTCCGACTAGCATGCAGAGAAGAGTTCCGTTAATTTGAGCCTTAGTTCACCGGTGTGTATACCAGTGTCGGCACACAAGTGAGCTGCCCAGAGTGTATGAGTTAAGTTTTTTTTCTTTTTCAGTATATCATACACATCTAGGAAGTCGATTAAGGCTCTCCTGCAGGGCTGCGGTAGTGGGTGGGTAAGGCTTGTCAACACGTAACTCGCCCGCGTGCCCATTAGGTTAGAAATTCCCAGAGAGCGGGAATTTCAAAACTCTTCCCTGAACGTTGCTTGCACTGACCGGTTTTCCTTGCTATTTTCTCAGCCGTAAAATCACTTCTCAAAGAATTAAAGTCTGTGATTAAAAGAATTCATGGTGGCGGCCATACTCCTTTCCGCTTAATTTTAGATGTAGTGGCGGCATGTATGATTACGCCCCTTCCCAATAAACCCAAGGCGCTTTTGCTTTCGTCGTGGCGCTTTTGCTTTCGCCGTGGCGCTTTTGCGCTTGCCGTGGCGCTTTTGCGCTTGCCGTGGCGCTTTTGCGCTTGCCGCGGCGCTTTTTCTTTTGCCGCGGCGCTGTTGCGCTTGCCGCGGCGCAGTTGCGCTTGCCGCGGCGCTTTTGCTTTTGACGTGACAGTTGTGGGCCACCGTACATTGCACTGTGCGCTGAGCGCCACGCGCGCGTCGTGCGCTGGGACGAATAATTCAATGACATGTGATCAACGATCGACCAATCAGATGACAGGAATTTATTCAGGTGTTGTATTAAAAACAAATAATGAATGTTTCACGTTCGTGCAATGGAAAGACAGATGAAATGTTCCATTTGTCTTTCCAATGGAAAGACAGATGAAATGTTCTATTCCACTCGGCTTCGCCTCGGGGAATGGAACATTTCATCTGTCACCTCATGAAATTATTTTTACCATTGCACTCGCAAACATTCATTATTTGTAAACTATAGACCGCTTGCAGACGCGTTCGATAATCGACGCGCGAAAGCGCGCGACGCCATGTTGTGGGACAGGCGTATATCTATCCACGCACATTTTGTCCCAGAACATGGCGTCGCTCACCTTAGCGCGTCAATTATCGATCGCGTCTGCAAGCGGTCTATTGAACAGTTAGGATCATTCTCATTCCATGACGCGGTATTTGTGTGCAAATGCATGCTGATGTGCGCGTTCAGCGTTGCGCGTAGCGCGTATTGTTCCAAAGAGCCAGCGCTACAGCGTTGGGTTCAAACATAATTCGTGAAGGGGTGGTTTAGATAAGAGAAATTCGTTTTTCACCAATTTTATATTGAAATAAAAGTTCAAATATATCAAATGACAAGGATTTATATGTCAGTTATATAAAACAAATATTGAGTGGCTTTAAAATGTGAAATGGGAGGATTCGCCTCGTAAAATGGAAAAGTCCAAATTTTACCTTGCGATAATATTCCTCCCATTCCACGCTGATCTACTCAATATTTGTATGATAGGAAATCTCAGTTCCCATTTTGGCCACCGACCCTACAACGGTTGTAACTCACGTTACGGTTTGTCCGTCCATCTTTGGTACAAGTTTAAACATTTGAAGATAATATGATAAGGCAAAAAAAAATAATAAGTCGGTCTCTGGTCAGTGCGCGCGTCGATTTTAATCATGCGCGTCAATCTTTTTCTTTCCAAAATGTTCCGCGGTAGCTCCAACAGCGCCCTCTATTGCCGCACCTGCTCATTTTTTTTTTTAACAAAGAGCACCAAGGAATGGGAAATTGCACCAAGGCAAATGATCGAGAGCACCAAGGCAAATAATGGAGGACACCAATGTACATGAGGACACCAAAAAGCAAAATAGTACCCTACCTTGTCTGTACAATCAAAGCTTGAAGAAGAAAAAAAAAAAAAAAAAAAAAAAGCCGCGTCCCCGCGTCAATTCCGGAACTTTGGTCTGACCAGAGACCGAATATTTTTTTTTGGCCTAATAATCAAAAACTCGAACCATATTTTCAATGCGGATAATATCCTATAATCATGCACACTATAGCACCTAATAGTGTACAAATTCCCCCTTCTCATGACAACTTGAAGGGGGGGGGGGGGAGTCCGTTCGTATATAACGTCACCTTCTAACATTTGCTACAGCCATTTTTTAATGTTTTGTTTAAGGGGGGGGGGGCTAGACAAACGGGTTGTTTTTTTTGGGGGGGGGGGCTAAAGTCAGCCATAGCCATACTTCTCATCCCACCGGCATACCACTCAAATGAAAGATGTTGTCCCCGTTAATTTGATGCCACATTTGTTGTTGTGATACTTGTAGTTCTGAAGATATAATATATTTCCATTTTGCAGCCATGTCCACTTTTCCGTGGAATTGCCCTTAAAAACAGGGCCAGAGTTAGCGGACAGTCACGTATTGCACGTACGGTGTCGAGGCTGAAAGTCAATTAAGGTTCATAGATCCGGGATCAGTTCCCTTGGCCTCGGGCATCCGTGCCCTGTTGATTTTTGTTAACATAAATTCCGGTAAACACATCCGTGGTGGCTTCCTGGTACCATCTGGTGCAATCGGTGCAAGAAAGTTCACTAGCTGAAAGTTGAACCAAACCAACCATCCACCTGTCTTCTCTGTCAGTGTTTGGGATTTTTACCTGGATATGCTCACTCTCTTTGAAACAATTCGGTCTTAACATTTGCTCCAGAGTTGAACAACAAGCGGAGCATTTGCCAAACAAAATGTTGTAATTCACCTTGTCATTTCCCTTTGTTGTTCATTTAAAAATACTATAAAATAGTAAAATATAATACAAATAGATTAAAATGATAACAAAATACAATGCACATAAAAAAAACATGAAGACTAATCATTCGGAGATAAGATAAACGTAGTTAAAATGAAGTATAGAATTAATGAAATTCAAATATATCGAAGGCCCTATATTAGTTTTGAATAAATGATGTATACAGCCGTGTTAGCCTGCTAGATACAGTTATTAAGAGAAGGTAGCATTTTAAAGATTTCATCAGATGCAATCATTATAGGAGAGACAACCGAAGTCAGACTTAGTAAAACTGTCTGGGTGAAGAGTTCAAACAAAGGCAGGGACCTATTTCATCAGATGCAATCATTATAGGAGAGACAACCGAAGTCAGACTTAGTAAAACTGTCTGAGTGAAGAGTTCAAACAAAGGCAGGTGGTGACTCCGGGTGGAGTTTAGTACTGTGATGAAAAAAAAGACATAGTTCGCGGTCCTTGTTGAATGTTGTTTCGTTTTTTGGGGGGAATATGGAGAGCTGAATTGAAGTATAAATTGTACATGTGCTGTTGTCGTGCAGCCGGGCGGTGTGAATTATTTTATGCAACCTCATTCAACTCCAAACAGCAACGGAGCTGTCTCATGGAGAGTGTGTGAAGTTCGTGTTCGTAACTTTCTTCCTGGCATTAAATCACAGAGGAGCAACATCATTCATCCTGTTTTAATTACTGTGTACTTCCCCTGTGTCTGATATGGACACCGGGAGTCTACAATGGCCGGTTTGGTCGCCCATTTAGTTCTGTCCTTTTGTTTTAGTTCTGTTCCTTTTGCGCTTGCCGTGGCGCTTTTGCGCTTGCCGTGGCGCTTTTGCGCTTGCCGCGACGCTTTTTCTTTTGCCGTGGCGCTGTTGCGCTTGCCGCGGCGCTGTTGCGCTTGCCGCGGCGCAGTTGCGCTTGCCGCGGCGCTTTTGCTTTTGCCGTGACAGTTGTTGGCCACCGTACATTGCACTGTGCGCTGCGCGCCACGCGCGCGTCGTGCGCTGGGACGAATAATTCAATGACATGTGATCAACGATCGACCAATCAGATGACGGGAATTTATTCAGGTGTTGTATAAAAAAACAAATAATGAATGTTTCACGTTCGTGCAATGGAAAGACAGATGAAATGTTCCATTTGTCTTTCCAATGGAAAGACAGATGAAATGTTCTATTCCACTCGGCTTCGCCTCGCGGAATGGAACATTTCATCTGTCACCTCATGAAATGATTTTTACCATTGCACTCGCAAACATTCATTATTTGTAAACTATTGAACAGTTAGGATCATTCTCATTCCATGACGCGGTATTTGTGTGCAAATGCATGCTGATGTGCGCGTTCAGCGTTGCGCGTAGCGCGTATTGTTCCAAAGAGCCAGCGCTACAGCGTTGGGTTCAAACATTATTCGTGAAGGGGTGGTTTAGATAAGAGAAATTGTTTTTCACCAATTTTATATTGAAATAAAAGTTCAAATATATCAAATGACAAGGATTTATATGTCAGTTATATAAAAACAAATATTGAGTGGCTTTAAAATGTGAAATGGGAGGAATATTATCGCTCGGTAAGATCTGGGCTTTTCCATTTCACTCGGCTTCGCCTTGTAAAATGGCAAAGTCCAGATTTTACCTTGCGATAATATTCCTCCCATTCCACGCTGATCTACTCAATATTTGTATGATAGGAAATCCCAGTTTCCATTTTGGCCACCGACCCTACAACGGTTTTAACTCACGTTACGGTTTGTCCGTCCATCTTTGGTACAAGTTTAAACATTTGAAGATAATATGATAAGGCCAAAAAAAAAATAATAAGTCGGTCTCTGGTCAGCGCGCGCGTCGATTTTAATCATGCGCGTCAATCTTTTTCTTTCCAAAATGTTCCGCGGTAGCTCCAACAGCGCCCTCTATTGCCGCACCTGCTCATTTTTTTTTAACAAAGAGCACCAAGGAATGGGAAATTGCACCAAGGCAAATGATCGAGAGCACCGAGGCAAATTATGGAAGACACCAATGTACATGAGGACACCAAAAAAGCAAAATAGTACCCCACCTTGTCTGTACAATCCAAGCTTGAAGAAAAAAAAAAAAAAAAAAAAAAGCCACGTCCCCGCGTCAATTCCGGAACTTTGGTCTGACCAGAGACCGAATATTTTTTTTTGGCCTAATAATCAAAAACTCGTACCATATTTTCAATGCGGATAACATCCTATAATCATGCACACTATAGCACCTAATAGTGTACAAATTCCCCCTTCTCATGACAACTTGAAGGGGGGGGGGGAGTCCGTTCGCATATAACGTCACCTTCTAACATTTGCTACTGCCATTTTTTAATGTTTAGTTTAAGGGGGGGGGGGCTAGACAAACGGGTTTTTTTGGGGGGGGGGCTAAAGTCAGCCTTAGCCATACTTCTCATCCCACCGGCATACCACTCAAATGAAAGATGTTGTCCCCGTTAATTTGATGCCACATTTGTTGTTGTGATACTTGTAGTTCTGAAGATATAATAAATTTCCATTTTGCAGCCATGTCCACTTTTCCGTGGAATTGCCCTTAAAAACAGGGCCAGAGTTAGCGGACAGTCACGTATTGCACGTACGGTGTCGAGGCTGAAAGTCAAGGTTCATAGATCCGGGATCAGTTCCCTTGGCCTCGGGCATCCGTGCCCTGTTGATTTTTGTTAACATAAATTCCGGTAAACACATCCGTGGTGGCTTCCTGGTACCATCTGGTGCAATCGGTGCAAGAAAGTTCACTAGCTGAAAGTTGAACCAAACCAACCATCCACCTGTCTTCTCTGTCAGTGTTTGGGATTTTTACCTGGATATGCTCACTCTCTTTGAAACAATTCGGTCTTAACATTTGCTCCAGAGTTGAACAACAAGCGGAGCATTTGCCAAACAAAATGTTGTAATTCACCTTGTCATTTCCCTTTGTTGTTCATTTAAAAATACAATAAAATAGTAAAATATAATACAAATAGATTAAAATAATAACAAAATACAATGCACATAATAAAATATGAAGACTAATCATTCGGAGATAAGATAAACGTAGTTAAAATGAAGTATAGAATTAATGAAATTCAAATATATCGAAGGCCCTATATTAGTTTTGAATAAATGATGTATACAGCCGTGTTAGCCTGCTAGATACAGTTATTAAGAGAAGGTAGCATTTTAAAGATTTCATCAGATGCAATCATTATAGGAGAGACAACCGAAGTCAGACTTAGTAAAACTGTCTGGGTGAAGAGTTCAAACAAAGGCAGGGACCTATTTCATCAGATGCAATCATTATAGGAGAGACAACCGAAGTCAGACTTAGTAAAACTGTCTGAGTGAAGAGTTCAAACAAAGGCAGGTGGTGATTCCGGGTGGAGTTTAGTACTGTGATGAAAAAAAAAGACATAGTTCGCGGTCCTTGTTGAATGTTGTTTTGTTTTTTTGGGGGAATATGGAGAGCTGAATTGAAGTATAAATTGTACATGTGCTGTTGTCGTGCAGCCGGGCGGTGTGAATTATTTTATGCAACCTCATTCAACTCCAAACAGCAACGGAGCTGTCTCATGGAGAGTGTGTGAAGTTCGTGTTCGTAACTTTCTTCCTGGCATTAAATCACAGAGGAGCAACATCATTCATCCTGTTTTAATTACTGTGTACTTCCCCCTGTGTCTGATACGGACACCGGGAGTCTACAATGGCCGGTTTGGTCGCCCATTTAGTTCTGTCCTTTTGTTTTGGAACGATCGTGATCGCTGAATTGGAGGAACCAACGCTTTGCAGTAAACGCCATGAAGCACCGCCGAATCTAAGGGCGTACCCAACACAAATAACGCACAGAAAGGTCCCTTTTCTTTTTTACTATACTCATGAGGACCTGACCCTTTCCTGAACTTTTACTCGACAGCTCCTATAGGGTTTGTACACGAAATTCTCCCGAGGACCTGGCCCCAGGTCCTCGGGCCCATTGAAATCGCATACACCCCATTGTCCCAAGTCCTCAGTCTGAATTGATAACCAACCCGCCAGAACATACATGTTTACATTACATAGTATTTACCTTGTGTGGACATTCCTTTGTTTTCGTGTAGTTAAGAAAAACCTGTGAATTAAAACTCATTTTCCTCACACTGTGAAAACTCCTTCAACCCACATTTTTTTCTTTCATTCCCTTCAGTGTTACTCTTCAATTTGCAACGGATAAACCTAACCCAAAATGCCTCTAAACCTGTTTCCCAGAGAGGGGGATACCTTGTGTGGACGAGTGCAAGTCCACACAATGTCGCTGCTACCTGGTTTATGTGAACTTCTTTTGTTCGGAAGTCCACACAGTGAATGTAATGCTTATACACAAGTGTGTAGTTGCCTGCAATCGGGGACCCCCTATTGTCCCTATTTTGTTTGTTACTTTTTAGGAAGGCCTCCCATATGTTTTGTACACGATCGCGGGGACCTTAGGGAATTGAAGACCTGTACCCTATGGAATGCAGAAACAAACTCAGCCTTACACAGTATACTAAGGGGAAGACCACAGTTTCCCTTATTTTGTTTCCTTTGTTCCTATTGAAATCTCAAACTGCGTAGCGTTTCCCTTATGGGGTAGATTGAATTCTAAAAATTTCCTCGGAACCCTGTGCATGTATCCTTTCCGACCCATAGCTCACCACTGTAGTGCGGACCCAGGTATGCCTATCACCTGGCCTCTCGTCTCTCATTGGGCACTGTGGTTTTACACTGAAAACTCTTATGGTGTACTTTTTACGACACATCGCGACGCCACTACAGGACGCGACAGCACAACGTCGTGTCGTGTAGTGGCGTCGCGTCGCTTGTTGAGAGGCGACGTGATGTGTCGTAAATAGTACACCATACACTAAAACAGCACAGACTTTTGTGCGTAAACTCTCAATGCCCAAAAGCATCGAGGCCGTCCCAGTATTAATGCAGGAAGTAAAAGTAAGATTCTGAAGTACATCATACGTGTCGTGCGATGACTTTAGTGCTGGATCAGGGTCATGTTCGGACAACTGATCAGAGGAATCTACTTGTATCAAGGGCAGCCTATCTACCGTGTAATACACAAGGTATGTAATCAATGAATTCCATTTTTTTGCAGCGATCCCGCAGGACGGTGTGTGGGATAATGTCCCTCAAATACTTGTTAGGCAGGGTCGCCAATGCACTGTAAACAACAAGAATTTAAAAGAAGAATTTGCCCAAGAGTGTCGGTAGTTGGTATGTTGACCAATATTCAATGGGCAATAATATACCAACACATTTATCCAACTTATTTTTAATAGTGTTAACGATGTCATCATCCCACAATGCATCCCGGTGTATATATATATTTTTACTGAAAGTTACCTAATCGTAACTGATGTATTAAAATTATTGTGCTTAATACCGCATCGCTCATTTAATATGTACTTAAATTTATGGGGATATTCTGCGAGGGATGGTAGCCTATAGGTGTAGGCCTATGTAGGTGTGCGGTTACGTGCTGATATGCAGATAGCATTCAGCTTCCCCACCCCACCGTCTTTCGAAGTATTACAAATAGATCTTGAAGTATTGGGATTCATCACTGGTCTCTATGGGAACTTATTTGCTTGTGTGCGCTCTATAAACTTTACAAAATGGACGCCGCGCCACGCATGCGCTATTCTGCGACAGTGGTTTTTCAGTGGGCGAAACCTAGGTGGGAGGGGGGAACATATTTTCAAAGGGGTCAACAAGGGCGGATCTGAACAGACGCTCACAAATCTTCAAAGGCCGATTGGCCATCAGTCGATTAAAGTGATTTCGGGCCAAAACAGGAGGGGATTAATTGGGGGTTGGGAGGGGGTGAATGGGGGTTGGAAGGGGCTGGAACTCAAGTTACCTCATGAGGGCGCTCTATAGCCAGGTAATGTGCATTCAAGTTGCGCAAGTTCAGGCCTGATACTGACCTCATCCCTTCTTTTCTCCCATTTTTTTTTTTAATCAAATATGAGTTATGAATCCTTTTTCTTGCCATATAAAATCGGTTTCGGGGAAAATAGCAAAATGTCGATTACATGTATATTAAAGGGAATGTACATCATTGGCTTTTGCTGTAATTTTCAGAAATGAACTATTTGAGGGGTTAGTATAATAGATCAAATATTGTTACACTGACATGTTTGAAGTTTTGTGTTCGAAAATGCTGGAAAAACCAAGAAAAACAAAAATGTTCAAGTAGTCTGGTTCCTTGACTCCACTAAAGATAAAATGGATCAATTTATAGATGCCGGAAAATTGTAAGGTAAGGGAACCAGTCTAGCTGGTCTGCACCCGATCGTGAACATGTAACCAATAGCAAACAAAATTTGGACTGAAAAAAGTGTAAAATTGGAGGAGTAGTTGAAAAATAGTTAGGTTTTTCCAACGGTGATCGGCCGACCACCGTTGGAAATGTATACCAAAATACCATTTTCTTGAAAATGACTTCACACCAGGTGCCATAATTTTACAGGATGCTTTAGACTGTCATTTACCAACATCCTAGTAAGGTATTTCGTAAAAACTTGGTAGTTTTATTTTGTGATGTTTGCAAATGTTGTATATTCCCTTTAAAGGGTACACCTAAGTAAATAGGCTAAAATACGTCCGCCAAGCCAATGAATAAAATGTATACATTCAAGTTATTCTATACTCAGAGTGTTTTAGAGCCATGAAATTGGGGAATTGAAGACAAATGACACTGTACCTACTGGCCTGGATTTATTTCAGTTTAGTTATTTTATATATTTATTTATTACATTTCTTTACCCAGGGTAAGCCCAAATAGTTTAAAACTGGGTTTCATTTGGGCCCTGCATACACTAAAAATGACTACACGCATGTACAAATACAATTCATTACAAATACAATACAACACAATGAAATACAATAAAATAAAAGCATATGGGATTACTGCATGACTTCAAAGCTATTTGGTATTGTGTAACTTTTATAAAGAAAACATGTACAGTTTGTAACGACATCGCTAACAGACTTTTCCTAAAAGATTGACTTGGGGCGTCCAATCCTGAGCATTTTGGGAAGAATATGGTCCGAAATTGGCACTATCGAGCCAGTGTTGTGGAGGGATTCCTTTTCAAATGGCTACTTTTTTTTTGTAATCTGCTCAAACTGAGAGGTTTGAGTATTTTTTTAAAAAGAGTTTTGATGTATGGGGCCTATCACTGGTCTGAGTGGGAAATGATTTGCTTGGGTTGCAGAAAAAAATTATTGCGGCCGGGACTCCGCAAAATCAAAAATGAAAGACTACTAAACACATATGGGACCGCAATGGAAATGAAAATTGGTCCTACGATATATAATCTTGTGGTCCTGTTTGTTTCAGGCTGCTATTTCATCGCGACAGCGTAATAAGTGTTACAGATAAGCTACTAGTCCATTCTATTAATTGCTGGAAAAATCATCCACGATGCGACGTTTCCTAAGCAAGGCGATTGGTGTTCTGACTGGACTTACGCTGCTTCTGCCCTCAGTGATACTGGCAGATAGCGGTGAGTTTTTATTTTTTTTCAGGATCTATCACCCCCATTTGTTATGCAGTTCAAACGATAGGGCTCGCTCACCCATCACGTGATCTGGCCTACGTCCATGTTTGGAAAAGTTAGCGTCGAACAATTAGCATCTCCATTATATACACCTTCAAAACGCTGGTTAAAATTTTGTTGGTTAAAAAAGTTTAACCAACGTTTTGAGAGTGAAGGGTGCATTCGAGAAGCTCACCCTAGCCCCCCCCCCCAAAAAAAATCCATAAAATTAAAAGAAAATAGCAGTACCAAAGGTTACAAGGTGAAACGGTCCCCCTACAAATAGTCGTGAGAAGGTGGCATTTGTACATCATTAGGTAATAAAGTGTGCATGATTGTCAGAATTTGTAAGCGCTCCACATTGAAACGAGAATATCTAAAATGTCTTGAACCCAATTAATGGTTGAAATTTCATCATACCAATTGGAAGGTGCTTCAACTGTGCACGTCCTGCTGGGTTTGTACGTACGAGCTGTGAATCTTGTAATGCTTATAGCATCATTTAACTCGATCATATAAATTTGTATGCAACATCATTGGAATTAATTGGCATGCATTACCAATATAAAGCTACCATTTCTCACCGTGAATCCTTTTGTGTACAATCTAAGAACAGAGCTGAACCTCATCAATCTTGCGGCAAACGAATCAGCCATCATATCCTCGCCATTCTATCCAAGCAACTACCAGAACAATTTGGACATCCAGTGGGTTATCCAAACAGCGGAGGACTTTAGAATCCTCCTCAGTTTCCTCGCTTTCAACACGGAGAGTTGTTGCGACCATCTGAGTGCCGGGAACGGGATCGATTCTGCAATTTCCTCTACAAGGATCTTCCGGTTGAGTGGGACCCTTCTCCCGCTTGATACGACCTCAACCGGCAATGCCATGTGGCTTAGGTTCACATCTGATGGTAGTTACACCAAAAGTGGGTTTTCTTTATCAGCTCGAAGCTTTGGATCAAGTGGTAAGAGTGCGGTGAATGAAGTTTAACACAGTAAGGCCACATGTAGTCTGTGAAAAATAGAATATTGATGGAATATTACAAATGAAATTAAAACGATTAATAAATGTATATTCTAAATATCATGTTGGTAAGTTGGTTGCTTCATAGCACTGTACCCGAGGAGCTTATTTTAGAAACTTTAACGAGGAATTTGTATATTTAAAAAAAAACATTGATTAATGAATATTTCAAATTGCATCCTGATTGCTTTATATAGTGAGGTGCGTAGCTAAGGAGCTATGTGGGAAACTTTAACTATCTATATCATTTTATAAAACTGTTCGAGGCCTGATATTTGGGAACTGAACTTAACTGAACTGCCCGATTCCCATATTCTATATCATTGGAAACTTACTTAATGTCCTTTCCAATGAACCCAAAATCCCATTACCAAGAATTGATCCAAGTGACCGGTTTTGTGCTGGAGGGTCGCATAAATTATACATCAGATATTTCTAAACAATGATGTTTACTGGTATCTTCAATTCGTGAAACTCATTTACAGTCGCGTTGGTTTACTTTTCTCGCAGTACAACATATAGGCTGTTTAGTCAACTCCCGTTGTCTGAACAACGGGACGTGTTAACCAGTTGGATGGACTGGCTCCAATTGTGAATGTCGTGATGGGTTTGAAGGCACGAGGTGTGAAACAGGAGAGGATTAAAATTCGATCTTTAGAATTTCAAATGCAACTTGAAATAAATTGATAAATTGTTACAAGCTGCCGTATGCATAGATATAGAATAAAAATGGCCGTATGACTGTTGTAAATTTGGCCAATCATTGCCTTCCATGGGGCTGGATCAATGCTGGTCCAGGGGCCATTTTTTTCGCTTGTTCTTTGAAGCCGGTCCATATATCACCGTTTATACACCTCACGTGATCGAGTCTCGACCAATCAGAAACCATCAACTCTCCAAGGTATTTATTAATGTTCTTTCACAGAGCTGATCAATCTCCCGGCAAACATGTCAGCCATCATATCCTCGCCATCCTATCCAAGCAACTACCAGAACAATCTGGACATCCAGTGGGTTATCCAAACAGCGTAGGACTTAAGAATCCTCCTCAGTTTCCTCGCTTTCGACACGCAGTACAACTATGATTATTTGGAGGTTGGCAATGGCCGCAACTCTACTGACTCCTCCAGTAGGGTGTTCCGTCGGAGTGGGAGAATTCTCCCGCCTGATACGCCCTCAACCGGCAATGCCATGTGGCTAAGGTTCACATCTGGTTCTAGTAGCACCAGCAGTGGTTTTTTTCTATCAGCTCGAAGCGTTGGATCATTTGGTAAGAGCGCGGTGAATGAAGTTAAACAATTTTATAACCACGTCTGACCCTTCAGTGCAAAACCAGTCGAAAGTTGCAAGGCCACACGAAAACGCAGTCTACGATAATACAATATTGATGACATAACTGTAAATACAAATCAGAAGCGAATACACATTGAGATATCATCTATGATAAATAGAATGTTGATCAAATAGTATTAATAACATGAAGACAATTGATAAAATTAATATTCCACACTTCATTTCATTGCTTTATAGAAATGCGCGTAACTAAGAAGTTTATGTAAGAAACTTAAACTACGAATTTGTAGAATTGTGAAAAAACTTTTTGAGGCCTAAAATTTTGGAACTGAAAATACTTATAACTGTCCGATTACCATTTTCTATATCATTGGAAACTTACTCAATGTCCTTTTCAATGAGCCCCAAATCCCATTTCCAAAAGTTAATGCTTGAGGGTCACACATGGATGTGCTTCAAATATTTCTATACAACACGAAAGATATGTCTTGATAAAACCGGTGTCCTAATTACATGAAATCACATTAATAGTTACTTTTGTTAACTTTTCTCTTGTTACAAACATAGGATGTATATTGAACTCTTGTCTGAACGGCGGGACGTGTCGACCAATTGGATGGTCAGGCTTCAACTGTGAATGTCTCGATGGGTTTGAAGGCACGAGGTGTGAAATAGGTAGGGATTAAAACTCGATCTATAGAATCTCTATTGCAACGTAGAGTTAGTTGATTGGTTTACCATACAGTAAAGAGCCATCCTTTCTCGCTCAATTCAATCTGGTGTCATGGTCTTTCACAGAGCTGATCAATCTCACGGAAAACAATTCAGCCATCATATCCTCGCCATCCTATCCAAGCAACTACCAGAACAATCTGGACATCCAGTGGGTTATCCAAACAGCGGAGGACTTAAGAATCCTCCTCAGTTTCCTCGCTTTCGACACGCAGTACAACTATGATTATTTGGAGGTTGGCAACGGCCGCAACTCTACTGACTCCACCAGTAGGGTGTTCCGTCAGAGTGGGAGAATTCTCCCGCCTGATACGCCCTCAACCGGCAATGCCATGTGGCTAAGGTTCACATCTGGTTCTAGGAGCACCAGCAGTGGTTTTTCTCTATCAGCTCGAAGCGTTGGATCATTTGGTAAGAGCTCGGTGAATGAAGTTAAACAATTTTATAACCACGTCTGACCCTTCAGTGCAAAACCAGTCGAAAGTTGCAAGGCCACACGAAAACGCAGTCTACGATAAATACAATATTGATGACATAACTGTAAATACAAATCAGAAGCGAACACACATTAAGATATCATCTATGATAAATAGAATATTGATCAAATAGTATTAATAACATGAAGACAATTGATAAAACTAGAGATGTGTTTGTGGACAAACACAAGCTGTTTTGGATATTCAAAATACTCTGTGCACGTGATGACCAATCAGTGACGTCACTTAAACTGTCATCTATAACAGCACATTATACGTACATATCAAGTTATAACCAAATCGAACATATAGGTCTGTAAAAAAATATAGGCCTATGAAGAACCAAATGCCCCTTTAAGGGACGTCACATGACATTTGATGATGACATCACATGAATTTTCATATATAACCCATCTCGGCATTGGTACGATCACGAATTTCTTCTAGGACCATCTGTGGGTGGTAGTCTAAGTGTGTACCAGGTCTAACGTCGATCGCATAATTTACAAAAGTGCCAAAGTAGAGTGTTTTAAAACGTGTACATACCCTATGGGGAAAAATGCATCTTTAATGTGATGTAACCCAACACCTGATGACGTCACGATCGCGCATTTCTTCTAGGACCATCTTTGGGTGGTGGTCTAAAAATGTATCAAGACTGAGGTCGATCGGATTTACGAAGGTGCCAATGTGGAGCGTTTTAAAACGAGTACAAAACATATGGGGAAAAACGCATCTTTAACGTGACGTAACCGAACACCTGATGACGCCACGATCACAAATTTTCTTCTTGGACCATCTGTGGGTGGTGGTCTAAGTGTGTACCAAGTGTAACGTCGATCGGATTTACGAAAGTGCCGAAATGGAGCGTTTTAATACATGTACAAACCCTATGGGGAAAATGCATCTTTAATGTGACGTAACCTGACACTTGATGACGTCACGATCACGAATTTCGTCTAGAACCATCTGTGGGTGGTGGTCTAAGTATGAATTAAGTTTAAAGTCGATCGGATTTACGAAGATGCCAAACTGGTGTGTTTTAAAACGTGTACAAAACATATGGGGAAAAATGCATCTTTAATTTGATGTAACCTGACACCTGATGACGTCATGATCACAAATTTCTTCTAGGACCATCTGTGGGTAGTGGTCTAAGTATGTACCAAGTCTGAAATCAATCGGATTTAAAAAGTGGCAAAGTGGACTTGTAGAAGAAACGTGTGTTAAACCTATGGAGAAAAAGTCTGAAAAAGGAGAAAGAAAAAAACTAGAAATGTGTTTGTGGACAAACACTGAGCTGTTTCGACCGTTTTATTAATGAAGAAAATATTAAAATTTGAAAAATTCATAAAAAACAGACGATGACGTCATGATGACGTCACTTCAGATTTTGAATGCTTTTATCTATACCTACCTACCCACCAAGTTTCATAACGATCGGACATACCCTTATGTGAATCACAAAACACGTTTTTGATGACATCATGATGACGTCACACATTTTATGAAATTTTGTGTATGTATCTTTCAACTAACAAACATGTTACAAAAAGAATTTTGAATTTACCATGTTCCATTGATGAGATTTGAGTAAAATAAGGTCAAAAAATTGCATAATTTATATAAAATCACATGATGACGTCATCGTGACGTCACTGCAATTTTCGTCTATAACACTTCCCGGAATACTTGCATACCAAGTTTGAACCCAATTGGACCTCCGGTTTTGTACATATAGGGTCATAAATTATGCACCTTTAGGATGACGTCATGTGACACGTGATGACGTCATGATGACGTCATGATTCGGCATACATCTTCAGATGGTTGTTTAAGTGTGTGCCTGGTTTGAAGTCGATCGGACCATATTTTATATAATTTTTACAAAATTTGAAGAAAATATTAAAATTTGAAAAATTCATAAAAAATCAGATGATGACGTCATGATGACGTCACTTCAGATTTCGAATGCTGTTATCTTTACCTACCTACCCACCAAATTTCATAAAGATCGGACATATTCTTATATGTGAATCAAAAAATCACGTTTTGATGACGTCATGATGACGTCACACATTTTATGAAATTTTGTGCATCTATCTAAGACCTAACAAACCTGTTACAAAAAGAATTTCGAATTTACCACATTCCCTTTATGAGATATGAGTAACAGGTCCAAAAATTTAATAATTTATATAAAATCACATGATGACGTCATCATGACGTCACTGCAATTTTCGTCTATAACACGTCCCGGAATACTTGCATACCAAGTTTGAACCAAATCGTACTTCCGGTTCTGTAGATATAGGGCCTTGAAGTATGCTCTTTTATGATGACGTCACGTGACACGTGATGACGTCATGATGACGAAAAGTTTCGGCACACATCTTCAGATGATAGTCTAACAGTGTGCTAGGTTTGAAGTCGGTCTGATTTGAAACAAGGCAAAAAGTGACTTGTAGAACGAAAACACGTGTTATCCTATGGGAAAAAAAGTGGAAAAAAAAAAAAAGGGAAAACTAGAAATTGTGGTTGTGAACAACCACAGAGCTGTTCCCAATATTGATTATCTGTTGGACCCATAGACATATAAGTAGAGATCTATGTCTGTTTGCAACAGAAGATAGGGCTTTTCCGCATTATGATTTGTTTTTGTCAATAATACGTCCCTGACTATGCATGAACATAAAATCTGTCAAAGTTAGCCGGAAATCGGCTAAAACGGTCACTGTGGACAGGATTTGACCTAAGCAACACGTGCGCTGCGCGCGGGCTGACTGACATACGATATGTACAACGTACGTGCATGTACATGTACTGTACATTGTGGACGTCCTGTGCATGTTTCAAAGCAGAGGTATTGTCAACCTGAAGTTTTAAGCGTGCGCAGGGCATGTCCCAGTTTGCGTATTGCCTCAGAGCTTTCAAATGTTTTAGACCTACCCTTCAATAGACAATTAAAGTAAAAACTAATATAAAAACTGCCATGGTTGATTTTTCAGGAATTTTCTAAGGAAAAAGGATCTTTTCCTTATAACTTCCGGTCTAATGACGTCATACACCTAAAACTTCGCACAAGTCTTAAGTTGGTCAAGGTCATCATATACACCAATATTTAGGCGATTCTGACAAACTTCGCCACAGACATCTATTCAAAATACATTTTTGACAATTTTCAACCTGTCGCTAGAGGGCGCTCGAAGATTGCATGACGTCATCGGTAGATGATTTAAAGAATACTATCAGCCAAGAGACTGACACCGTTGAAAGCAAGTTCATATCTATTACCACTTTCAAATAATAAGCTACTTCCGGTTTTGGCCTTTTTCGACCGGAAGCAAGGGTCACGTGATTGCACGCACACTGAATAAAATAAAGATCTCAACCTACTCCACCACTTTCCGGCAACAGAATGCTTCGGACGCGTACGGTTGATTTCTTATGCATTTTTAAATATTAAAAGTGTCACTATTCAATTGCCTATAAATAAACACCGGATGACGTCATCATGACGTCATCATTACACAAAGTTGTTTGAATCAGGGTCTTTGCTTGGACAAAGAGTGGTGTAAATGAATTACTGGCAAAGAGTCGAAAATGCCCTCTGAAAATCGACTTCTTTTTTTAAATTTCTGTGTACAAAGTCTATGGGAAAAATTAAATATTCAAAATTATATAATAAATCACGTGATGACGTCAGCATGACGAAAAGTTTCGGCATACATCCTCAGATGATGCTTAATAACTATGCTGAGTTTAAAGTTGATCGGATTTAAAATAATTGCCAAAGTGCCTTGTAGAATAAAAACGTGTACAAAACCTATGGGAAAAGTGGAAAAAGAAAAAAAAAGAAAAAAAAAAAAAAAAAAAGGAAAAAAAAAAACTTTAACAAAAACAAGAGCTGTTCCCAATTGAAATTGGGAACAGCTAACTAGAGGTTGTGGTTGTGAACAACCACAGAGCTGTTCCCAGTTTTGATTCTCTATTGGACCGTAAACAAAATGATTTAATGATTAACAAAAAATGAAAGTAATAAATTGAAATTATTACTTTTAAAGATTCCACTTCCAGTACAGCCTTTTAAATATTCATGACGTCATAGCATAACAATAATTATGCGCACAGTAATAATAATTCAATTTAATTATCTGTCAATATAGCTTTGTATTAATGTGAAATTTCAACCTGATCAGATTAATAATTCATGAAATATGATATAAGGGTCTAAAATTACCACTTCCGGTAAAACCGGAGGTGAAGGTCACATGACCTTGACATTTCAATTTTTATCTATAACACTTCCCTGTCTGTATACCTGCCAGGTTTGAGATCAATCGGTCAAATAGTTCTATAGTTATAGGACTGTAAAGATTGTCTCATTAAATATTCATGACGTCATGACATGACAATAATTAAGTGCACAGTAATAATAATGCAAGAAAATTATCTGTCAATATAGCTTTGTATTAATGTGAAGTTTCAACCTAATCAGAGTAATAATTCATGAAATATGATATAAGGGTCTAAAATTACCACTTCCGGTAAAAACGGAAGTGAAGGTCACATGACCTTGACATATCAATTTTCATCTATAACACATCCCTGTCTGTATACCTACTAAATTTGAGATCAATCGGTCAAATAGTTCCATAGTTATAAGACTGTAAAGAGTGTCTCATTAAATATTCATGACTTCCGGTCTGATGACGTCATACACCTTAAACTTCGCACACGTCTTAAGTGGGTCAAGGTCATCATATACACCAATATTTAGGCCATTCCGACAAACTTCGCCACAGACATCTATTCAAAATACATTTTTGAAAATTTTCAACCTGTCGCTAGAGGGCGCTCGAAGATTGCATGACGTCAACGGTAAATGATTTGAAGAATACTATCAGCCAAGAGACTAACACCGTTAAAAGCAAGTTCATATCTATTACCACTTTCAAATAATAAGCCACTTCCGGTTTTGGCCTTTTTCGACCGGAAGCAAGGGTCACGTGATTTCACGCACACTGAATGAAATAAAAACCTCAACCTACTCTACCACTTGCCGGCAACAAAATGCTGCGGACGCGTACGGTTGATTTCTTATGCATTTTTAAATATTAAAAGTGTCACAATTTAATTGCCTATAAATAAACACTGGATGACGTCATCATGATGTCATCATGACACAATGTTGTTTGATAGGGGGTCTTTGCTTGGACAAAGATTGGTGTAAATGAATTACTGGCAAAGAGTCGAAAATGCCCTCTGAAACTTGACATTTAAAAAAAAAATCTGTGTACAAAGTCTATGGGAAAAAATAAATATTCAAAATTCTATAATAAATCACGTGATGACGTCAGCATGACGAAAAGTTTCGGCACACATCCTCAGATGATGATTAATAACTATGCTGAGTTTAAAGTTGATCGGATTTAAAATAATTGCCAAAGTGGCTTGTAGAATAAAAACGTGTACAAAACCTATGGGAAAAGTGGAAAAAGAAAAAAAACTAGAGATCTATGTCTGTTTGCAACAGAACATAGGGCTTCTCCGCATTATGATTTTTTTTAATTAATCAATAATTAATATTAATCAATAATTAATATTAATCAATAATATTCCCTGAATATGCATGAACATAAAATCTGTCAAAGTTAGCCGAAAATCGGCTAAAACGGTCACTGTGGACAGGATTTGACCTTGGCAATACGATGTATGTGCGTGTGCACAAGGTCTTTGCTTGGACAAAGAGTGATCTAAATAAATTACTGGCAAAGAGTCGAAAACGCACTTTGAAAATCGACAAAATTTTTTTAATTTGTTGATGACGTCATCGTGACGTCACTTCGAACTTTGCATACTAGTATGACTAGTATGAACTACCTACCCACCAAGTTTCATGACAATTGGACCTTTCCTTATGTGAGTTTTGCAAAATCGCATTTTGATGACGTCATGATGACGTCACACATTTTTTTTCAAGATTTGTGCAAATAGCTATTACATAACAGACCAAATGCAAAAAAGAATTTTGCATTTTGCATGTTGCGTTCGGGAGATATGGCTAAAAGTCCAAACAAATAAATATTATTTAAAATCTCAGGATGACGTCATCATGACGTCACCTCATTTTTAATCTATAACACATCCTGGTATAGCCACATACCAAGTTTCAACCCAATCGGACTTACATTTCTGTAGATATAAGACTTCACAATATGTACGTAAATTTTCAAAAATCAATAAAGAATTAGGTGATGACGTCATCGTGAGTCATAGTCTTGGCATAATTTTTGTATGAGGGTCTTTCTTGGCTGTAACTTTGATGACGATTCCAGATCGCCAAAATACGAAAATGGTGGCTTGAAAACGTGTACAAAGTCAATAGGTTAAAAATCCCACAGCAGAAAAACTGCACCTTTAAATGCGTGATTTTCCTTTAAACTGAAACATTTTTATAAAATATTACTTGCTATTCTAACTCTTGGGAATATTTTCAATCAAATGAAAGGCGTAAAAAAATACGATTTCTTTTTCCTTCTCATAGTAATTCTCAGCCGAAGTTCAGAACTACTCAGTAAGATATATCAGTGTTGTATAGGGAAAGACTTGTGGAGAAAGCTGTGTACAAAGTCTATGAGAAAAATTAATTATTCATAAATCCATAATAAATCACTTGATGACGTCACCATGACGTCACTCTTCGGGACACGTCTTGGCTATAGGGACTATGCTTATGGCAACTTTCAATGATATCTGAAAAAGATTAATGCCAAGAGTGCTATAATACGTCCCTGTCTATGCGCATGCATGAACATAAAATCTGTCAAAGTTAGCCGAAAATCGGCTAAAACGGTCACTGTGGACAGGATTTGACCTCAGCAACACGTGCGCTGCAGGCTGACTGACATACGATGTACGTGCCTATGTACAACGTACGTGCATGTACATGTACATGTACATTGTGGACGTCCTGTCCTGTGCATGTTTTGAAGCAGAGGTATTGTCAACGTGAAGTTTTAAGCGTGCACAGGGTATGTTCGAGTTTGCTTATCGCCTCGAAACTTTGAAATGTTTTAGACCTACCCTTCAATCGACAATTAAAGTAAAAACAAATATAAAAACTGCCATGGTTGATTTTTCAGGAATTTTCAAATAAAAAAGGGTCTTTTTATTGTAACTTCCGGTCTGATGACGTCATTTGCCTAAAACTTCGCACACGTCTTAAGTGGGTCAAGGTCATCATATACACCAATATTTAGGCGATTACGACAAACTTCGCCACAGACATCTATTCAAAATACATTTTTGCTAATTTTCAACCTGTCGCTAGAGGGCGCTCGAAGATTGCATGACGTCATCGGTAGATGATTTGAAGAATACTATTGGCCAAGAGACTAACACCGTTAAAAGCAAGTTCATTTCTATTACCATTTTCAAATATTAAGCCACTTCCGGTTTGGGCCTTTTTCGACCGGAAGCAAGGGTCACGTGATTGCACGCACACTGAATAAAATGAAGACCTTAACCTGCTCTACCACTTGCCGGCAACAGAATGCTGCGGACGCGTACGGTTGATTTCTTATGCATTTTTAAATATTAAAAGTGTCACAATTTAATTGCCTATAAATAAACACAGGATGACGTCATCATGACGTCATCATTCCACAATGTTGTTTGAATTAGGGTCTTTGCTTGGACAAAGATTGGTGTAAATGAATTACTGGCAAAGAGTCAAAAATGCCCTTTGAAAATCGACAATTATTTTTTAATTTCTGTGTACAAAGTCTATGGGAAAAATTAAATATTCAAAAATCTATAATAAATTAGTCGATGACGTCACCATGACGTCAATCTTCGGGACACATCTTTGCTATAGGGGCTATGCTTATGCTAACTTAGAATGATGTATGACAAAGATTAATGCCAAAAGTGGCGTGTAGAATAAACGTGTACAAAGTCTATGGGGTTTTGGGAAAAAAAGAAGAAGAAGAAGAAGAAGAAGAAAGAAAAAAAATCAGAACAAAAAGAAAGGCTTTTCCGCAACAATGCGGAAAAGCCAAAAAAAAAAAGGAAAAAAAAAAACTTTAACGAAAACAATAGCTGTTCCCAATTGAAATTGGGAACAGCTAAAAAACTAGAGGTCTATGTCTGTCTGCAACAGAACATAGGGCTTTTCCGCATTTTGATTTTTTTTAATCAATAATATGCCCTGAATATGCATGAACATAAAATCTGTCAAAGTTAGCCGAAAATCGGCTAAAACGGTCACTGTGGACAGGATTTGACCTCGGCAATACGATGTATGTGCGTGTGTACAAGGTCTTTGCTTGGACAAAGAGTGATCTAAATAAATCACTGGCAAAGAGTCAAAAACGCACTTTGAAAATCGACAAATATTCATAAATTTTTGATGACGTCATCGTGAAGTCACTTCGAACTTTGCATACTAGTATGAGTAACTACCTACCCACCAAGTTTCATGACAATTGGACCTTTCCTTATATGAGTTTGGAAAAATCGCATTTTGATGACGTCATGATGACGTCACACATTTTTCAAGATTTGTGCGAATAGCTATTACATAATAGACCAAATGCAAAAAAGAATTTTGCATTTTGCATGTTGCGTTCGGGAGATATGGCTAAAAGGTCCAAAAAAATAAATATTCATATAAAATCTCAGGATGACGTCATCATGACGTCACCTCATTTTTAATCTATAACACATCCTGGTATAGCCACATACCAAGTTTCAACCCAATCGGACTTATATTTCTGTAGATATAAGACTTCACAATATGTACGTAAAGTTTCAAAAATCAATTAAAAAATTAGGTGATGACGTCATCGTGATGTCATAGTCTTGACATAATTTTTGTATGAGGGTCTTCCTTGGCTGTAACTTTGATGACGATTCCAGATCGCCAAGTTATAAAAATGGTGGCTTAAAAACGTGTACAAAGTCAATGGGTTAAAAATCCAACAGCAGAAAAACTGCACCTTTAAATACGTGATTTGCCTTTAAACTGAAACAGTTTTATAAAATATTACTTGATATTCTGACTCTTGGGAATATTTTCAATCGAATGGCAAACGTAAAAAAATACGATTTCTTTTTCCTTCTCATAGTAATTCTCGGCCGAAGTTCAAAACTACTCAGTAAGATATATCAGTGTTGTATAGGAAAAGACTTGTGGAGAAAGCTGTGTACAAAGTCTATGAGAAAAATTAATTATTCATGAATCCATAATAAATCACTTGATGATGACGTCATCATGATGTCATAGTCTTGGCATAATTTTTGTATGAGGGTCTTCCTTGGCTGTAACTTTGATGACGATTCCAGAACGCCAAGTTATGAAAATGGAGGCTTGAAAACGTGTACAAAGTCAATGGGTTAAAAATCCAACAGCAGAAAAACTGCACCTTTAAATACGTGATTTGCCTTTAAACTGAAACATTTTTATAAAATATTACTTGATATTCTGACTCTTGGGAATATTTTCAATCGAATGGCAAACTTAAAAAAATACGATTTCTTTTTCCTTCTCATACTAATTCTCGGCCGAAGTTCAGAACTACTCAGTAAGATATATCAGTGTTCAATAGGGAAAGACTTGTGGAGAAAGCTGTGTACAAAGTCTATGAGAAAAATTAATTATTCATAAGTCCATAATAAATCACTTGATGACGTCACCATGACGTCACTCTTCGGGACACATCTTGGCTATGGGGACTATGCTTATGCCAACTTTCAATGATATCTGACAAAGATTAATGCCAAAAGTGCTATAATACGTCCCTGTCTATGCGCATGCATGAACATAAAATCTGTCAAAGTTTAGCCGAAAATCGGCTAAAACGGTCACTGTGGACAGGATTTGACTTCAGCAGCACGTGCGCTGCAGGCTGACTGACATACGATGTATGTGCCTATGTACAACGTACGTGCATGTACATGTAAATGTTTTGAAGCAGAGGTATTGTCAACGTGAAGTTTTAAGCGTGCGCAGGGTATGTTCGAGTTCGCTTATCGCCTCGAAACTTCAAAATGTTTTAGACCTACCCTTCAATCGACAATTAAAGTAAAAACAAGTATAAAAACTGCCATGGTTGATTTTTCAGGAATTTTCAAATGAAAAAGGGTCTTTTTATTATAACTTCCGGTCTGATGACGTCATTCGCCTTAAACTTCGGACACGTCTTAAGTGGGTCAAGGTCATCATATACACCAATATTTAGGCGATTCCGACAAACTTCGCCACAGACATCTCTTCAAAATACATTTTTGCTAATTTTCAACCTGTCGCTAGAGGGCGGTCGAAGATTGCATGACGTCATTGGTAGATGATTTAAAGAATACTTTTAGCCAAGAGTCTAACACCGTTAAAAGCAAGTTCATTTCTATTACCATTTTCAAATAATAAGCCACTTCCGGTTTGGGCCTTTTTCGACCGGAAGCAAGGGTCACGTGATTGCACGCACACTGAATGAAATAAAGACCTCAATCTACTCTACCACTTGCCGGCAACAGAATGCTGCGGACGCGTACGATTGATTTCTTATGCATTTTTAAATATTAAAAGTGTCGAAATTTAATTGCCTATAAATAAATACAGGATGACGTCATCATGACGTCATCATTCCACAATGTTGTTTGAATTAGGGTCTTTGCTTGGACAAAGAGTGGTGTTAATGAATAACCGGCAAAGAGTCGAAAATGCCCTTTGAAAAGCGACAGTTTGTTTTAAATTTCTGTGTACAAAGTCTATGGGAAAATTAAATATTCAAAAATCTATAATAAATTAGTCGATGACGTCACCATGACGTCAATCTTCGGGACACATCTTTGCTATAGGGACTATGCTTATGCCAACTTTGAATGATGTCTGACAAAGATTAATGCCAAAAGTGGCGTGTAGAAAAAACGTGTACAAAGCCTATGGGCTTTTGGGAAAAAAAGAAGAAGAGGAAGAAGAAGAAGAAGAAGAAGAAGAAGAAGAAAAAGAAAGAAAAAAAATCAGAACAAAAAGAAAGGCTTTTCCGCAACAATGCGGAAAAGCCAAAAATCAGAACAAAAAGAAAGACTTTTCCGCAGTAATGCGGAAAAGCCAAAAATAACAAAAACAAGAGCTGTTTCGGCGTGTACACCGAAACAGCTAAATAGAGGTCTATGTCTGTTTGCAACAGAGCATAGGGCTTTTCCGCATTATGTTTTTTTTAAATTGAGGTCATGTTTTTGGTTTGGTGCAAAACTGTGTGCATTTATGTTTTGTCTAACAAACCTCATTCAAAGGGAAATTTGATTTTGGCATATTACATTTGTGAGATACGGCAAAAGTCTTATATAAAATATATATATATATAATCGCAAGATGACGTCATGATGACGTCAGCTCAATATTTATTTGTAACACATCCCGGCCTGCCCCGAAACCAAGTTTCAACCCAATCTAAATTACTGTTGATGAGATATAGAGGCTTAAAATATATAAACGATGACGTCACATGTCTAATGATGACGTCATTCTAACAATACTTGGCAGTGCTCATTATTTTATTGTGGTTTAAGTCTGTTCCAAGTTTGAAACAATCGGATTAATGAAAGTGTTAAATTTTCGAAGCAGAATAAAATTGGCAATATTAAAAAAATCGTCAAAAATATACTGATGACGTCATCGTGACGTCATTAAAGATGTTGTGTACTAGTGTTATTATCTACCCACCCACCAAGTTTCATGACGATCTGACATTATCTTATGTGTGTTTCAAAAAAGCGCATGTTTGATGACGTCATCATGACGTCACACATTTTTCAAAATTGTGTACATATACCTATTGCCTAACAAACCTAATACAATAAGAATTTTAAATTTAATATATTGGGTTCGTGATATATGGCTTAAAGGTCCAAAACTTCAAAAATCTATATACAATCACACGATGACGTCATGATGACGTCACCTCAATATTTATTTGAAACACATCCCGGCCTACCCCCATACCAAGTTTCAACCCAATCTGAAGTACTGTTCGTGAGATAAAGGGGCTTAAAATATACAAGTTAATGATGATGTCACATGTCTAATGATGACATCATCGTAACAATACTTGGCAGTGCTCATTATTTTATTGTGGTTTTAGTCTGTACCAAGTTTGAAAACAATCGGATTAATAAAAGTGTTAAATTTTGTAACCAGAATAAAATAAGCAATATTAAAAAAATCTTTAAAAATCGACCGATGACGTCATCGTGACGTCATTCGAGAATTTGTGTACTAGTGTTATTATCTACCCACCCACCAAGTTTCATGACGATCGGACATTCCCTTATATGTGTTTAAAAAAAAAAAAAAATCGCATTTTTGCTGACGTCATCATGACGTCACGCATTTTTCCAAATTTTGTGCATATATCTTTTGCCCAGCGAACCTAATACAAAAAGAATTTCGAATTTATCATATTGCGTTAGTGAGATATGACAAAAGTCTTCAAAAATTCAAAATTAAATATAAAATCACATGATGACGTAATGATGACGTCATTTCAAATTTCATCTATAACACTTCCCGGTCTACCCACATGCTGAGTTTCAAGCCAATCGGACATACCGTTCTGTAGATATAGGGCTTTGAAATATGCAACGTTGCGATGACGTCACATGACCCATGATGACGTCATCATTGCGTCTATCTTCGCGAACGACCTGTGCTATATGTTTTGTGACTATGTTAAATTTTGATGTCATATGACTTTGTTTTATGCCAAAAGTGTTTGCTAGAAAAAACATGCACAAAGTCTATGGCATTTTGGTTGGAAGTCCCAAGAGGAAAAAAAAAAAAAATAAATAAAAATTTGTAGAGAAACAAAGGCTTTTCCGCAACTTTGCGGAAAAGCCAAAAAGAAAAAAAAAAAAGAAAAAGAAAAAGAAAGAAAAAAATCTTAACGAAAACAAGAGCTGTTTCGGTGTGTCACCGAAACAGCTAATTAATATTCCACACTTCATTTTATTGCTCTATAGAAATGCGTGTAACTAAGAAGTTTATGTAAGGAACTTAAACTACGAATTTGTAGAATTGTGAAAAACTTTTTGAGGCCTAAAATTTTGGAACTGAAAATACTTATAATTGTCCGATTCCCATTTTCTATATCATTGGAAACTTACTCAATGTCCTTTTCAATGAGCCCCAAATCCCATTTCCAAAGTTAATGCTTGAGGGTCACACATGGATGTACTTCAATTATTTCTATACAACACGAAAGATATGTCTTGATAAAACCGGTGTCCTAATTACATGAACACACATTAATAGTTACTTTGGTTAATTTTTCTCTTGTTACAACCATAGGATGTATATTGAACTCTTGTCTGAACGGCGGGACGTGTCGACCAATTGGATTGTCAGGCTTCAACTGTGAATGTCTGGATGGGTTTGAAGGCACAAGGTGTGAAATAGGTAGGGATTAAAACTCGATCTATAGAATCTCTAATGCAACGTAGAGTTAGTTGATTGGTTTACCATACAGTAAAGAGCCATCCTTTCTCGCTCAATTGAATCTGGTGTCATGGTCTTTCACAGAGCTGATCAATCTCACGGAAAAAAAATCAGCCATCATATCCTCGCCATCCTATCCAAGCAACTACCAGAACAATCTGGACATCCAGTGGGTTATCCAAACAGCGGAGGACTTTAGAATCCTCCTCAGTTTCCTCGCTTTCGACACGCCCTACAATGATTATTTGGAGGTTGGCAACGGCCGCAACTCTACTGACTCCTCCAGTAGGGTGTTCCGTCGGAGTGGGAGTATTCTCCCGCCTGATACGCCCTCAACCGGCAATGCCATGTGGCTAAGGTTCACATCTGGTTCTAGAAGCACCAGCAGTGGTTTTTCTCTATCAGCTCGAAGCGTTGGATCATTTGGTAAGAGCGCGGTGAATGAAGTTAAACAATTTTATAACCACGTCTGACCCTTCAATGCAAAACCAGTCGAAAGTTTCAAGGCCACACGGAAACGCAGTCTACGATAAATACAATATTGATGACATAACTGTAAATACAAATCAGAAGCGAACACACAATGAGATATCATCTATGATAAATAGAATGTTGATCAAATAGTATTAATAACATGAAGACAATTGATAAAATGAATATTCCAAATTTCATTTTATTGCTTTATAGAAATGCGCGTAACTAAGAAGTTTATGTAAGAAACTTAAACTACGAATTTGTAGAATTGTGAAAAACTTTTTGAGGCCTGAAAGTTTGGAACTGAAAATACTTATAACTATCCGATTCCCATTTTCTATATCATTGGAAACTTACTCAATGTCCTTTTCAATGAGCCCAAAATCCCATTTCCAAAAGTTAATGCTTGAGGGTCACACATGGATGTACTTCAAATATTTCTATACAACACGAAAGATATGTCTTGATAAAACCGGTGTCCTAATTACATGAAAACACATTAATAGTTACTTTGGTTAATTTTTCTCTTGTTACAACCATAGGATGTATATTGAACTCTTGTCTGAACGGCGGGACGTGTCGACCAATTGGATTGTCAGGCTTCAACTGTGAATGTCTCAATGGGTTTGAAGGCACAAGGTGTGAAATAGGTAGGGATTAAAACTCGATCTATAGAATCTCTAATGCAACGTAGAGTTAGTTGATTGGTTTACCATACAGTAAAAAGCCATCCTTTCTCGCTCAATTCAATCTGGTGTCACGGTCTTTCACAGAGCTGATCAATCTCACGACAAACAATAATTATTCAGCCATCATATCCTCGCCATCCTATCCAAGCAACTACCAGAACAATCTGGACATCCAGTGGGTTATCCAAACAGCGGAGGACCAGAGAATCCTCCTCAGTTTCCACGCTTTCAACACGCAGTACGACTATGATTATTTGGAGGTTGGCAATGGCCGCAACTCTACTGACTCCTCCACTAGGCTGTTCCGTCGGAGTGGGAGTATTCTCCCGCCTGATACGCCCTCAACCGGCAATGTTTTGTGGCTAAGGTTCATCTGGTTCAAGTAGCACCAGCAGTGGTTTTTCTCTCGATGTATGGAATTTCAAATGCAACGTGAAATCAACTGTCGCAGGTCTACTATTAACAATTACGGGTAAAACCGGCAGATTCGTACTCGTACTCGAACTCGAACTCGAGTACAACTCGAGTACCAATAAGTACATGGCCCGTATTCGATCATAAGTACTCGAAAAAAAAAACAAGTACTCGGCACGTACTCGTAATTTTGTACTCGGACTCGTCCCTTAACTCGACAAATTGTACTCGGGGAACTCATCCCAGTCGCGCAGTACTCGGAAGAAAATTCAGATTTTTTCGATACTAATATTTCGATACTAAACTTTGACCAAAAATTTCACATAGTGTATATGAAAATGATGAAACTTGCGCTGTATTCTTTATCGACTCTAAATCGAGTATTCGTGAATGGGTATTGGCAGCGCTCGCAGTATCGCTGGTGCACATTTTTTTTACTGTCCTATTCCTACTGAATACTACAAGAATACCAGCGAAATAAATCGCAACCTTCTTTCCATGGGCTCCATGAGCGTTCATCACACGAGGCATTTTTTAACTAACAAGGCGCGGAAAGATCTTATCCGTGGGGAAGAGGTTGTGCACATCACTCTTTGTTGGAAACGCGTCACATTCTGTGGCGCATGGCGGCGAGTTTGATCCAGACGTAGACATGTCTTCTTCGTCAGAAATTATATCTTGGGGGTTTAGAGATCACAAGGAATATTTCGCTAACAGACAGAAGCAGCACAGCGCAGTATGCAAGTCATGTGGGCTGCGGATTTCGGAGAAGTCTGGAACAACTTCCAACTTTAATAAGCACCTTCGACGCAAACACCTGTCGTTGTAAGTAACGTGCAAAATTGCAAGCAAGCCTAATCCCATGCCATTGGAGTCGGCATGGTCGGGACTTTTCTCAAATTTGTAAGGGTTTCGTATGAAAATGCTCAAGTTTTTCACTGCTAAAATATTACTTTAAAATGTAGGTTATTGCTTCCTGAGACCTAATAAACCACTTTGGGATACACTAGTTAGGATAGGGAACACAAAATGAAAAGGTACTTACAAGCATTGCAAAACCGACTCTTGTCCTAACCTTCAGAATGAGGATGATCGTCAATAAATCAAGAATTCCAAGCAAAAACATCGTACGTGTTAATTTCTTGGAATACTGGGTAATTACTTTACATATCACATGTAAGTAACGGTGCTAATTTCCATAATGCTTTAGTTTGTACTCGATATCTTTGTACTCGTACTCGGCCCGTACTCGGACTCTGAAAAACTCGAACTCGGATTTTTGGCCCAGGACTCGACTAAAAAGTACTCGGACTCGGCCCGTACTCGTCACTGTGTGTACTCGGAAAACTTGGCACTCGAGTTTTGGTACTCGACTAGTATTAACCGTTCTCCACGGAGCCCTATCTCCGGTCGAACGTCTGATATATCCAGGAACTAATGCAAAATCAGGACTTAAACTATGATTGGTCGATTCGGATATAAAATACAACGACGGCCGAGCGCGCATAGATCTACAAAACCTAGACACGACCGTGATTGGCCAGCTCTATTATTGCCGGCATATTGCGTAACATATCGTTACAGAGCGCGTACCCGCAGACTTTTGCTCAAATAACAGCATGTCTAGATTTATTTATTACTCCAGAGAATCAATCACAGGGGGAAATATATTCAACAGATAATTCAAAAACTGTTCATCTTTTAAACACAAGGTGATAATAATGAGATCATTGACTGCTTCAAGTTGTTGATTTAGTATAGAAGCGAAGATCTGAAATGGGAGACGTTAAACAACTTGTAGGTGGTGACTCATGATAATACAACCTGACTTCAGTAAGAACAATGACAGTAAGAATAATGACTGATCAACACTTTAAGATCTTAAATCGCTCTGAGGTAGACCGAATAAAACATTTTAATTTTTATTTAAAAATAGAAATTATTTACAAATTAACTCAGAGAACAGACGCCTGCTTTTGGAAGCACGCGAGAGCGTCAAAGAAATGGCTACATAAATGCATATATGCAAATTAATAGATATAAGAAGGGGCAACTAATGGGTCCTGACACAACTGAGTGGCTTATTAGTATAAAGCCATGATTTCTCACTCAACTCCATATTGTAATGTTCTACCACAGAGCTGGTTGCGGCAAAGGCCACAATCTACATATCCTCGCCATCCTATCCAAGCAACTACCAGAACAATCTGGACATCCAGTGGGTTATCCAAACAGCGGAGGACTTTAGAATCCTCCTCAGTTTCCTCGCTTTCAACACGCAGTACGATGATTATTTGGAGGTTGGCAACGGCCGCAACCCTACTGACTCCTCCAGTAGGGTGTTCCGTCGGAGTGGGAGCAGTTCCCCGCCTGTTACGTTATCACACAGCAATGTCATGTGGCTAAGGTTCACATCTGGTGGTGCTGGCACCAGAAGTGGGTTTCTCGTATCAGCTGAAAGCGTTGGACCAATAGGTAAGAGCACGGTGTGACAACATTTATAACCACATGTGACCCTCCGGTACAAAACCAGTCAAAAGTTGCAAGCCCACATACGGGGACCCCCTCGTTGAGCCACGCCCACCAGTGAATTGACACAAACTCAACATAAATCACACGCGACAACAAATGTTGGTCTCAGGAAAATAAATTAGACAATTCCTTATCTGGGCAGTCACTATTTGATTTCACAAACCCCAAATAAATTTAGACACAAAAAAATAGTCGCGTTATTAAACAAAAGTAGGGCCACGCCAATTTGGCTATTAACAAAAAACGAAGAGACCCTAATTGTTTCAATATTGAGATTTTGTCTGTGTAGGCCTAAATAATAATTTTGATAAAATAGTGTAAACAAAATGACGAAAATATTCGGAATTTCATTTTTATACATGTAGGTTTATAGAAATGTGCGTAACGGAAGAACTCATTTGGGAAACTTTAACAACGAATTTAAAAATAAATAAACAAATTTTATGCCTGAAGTTTGGGAACTGTAAACCTAAATAACTCTCCGATTCCAAAGATTATTCTATATCATTGGAAACTTACTCAAAGTCCTTTCCAATAAGCCTAAAATCACGGTTTCCAAAAATTGATCCAATTGGTTACATAAACATCAAATAGTTACACAACACGAAAGTTATTTCTCGAAAAAAAATGCGTCCTAGGTCACCAGGCAAAGTAGATTAAGCTCATCACATGTCACCTCTCAAATTAGAAAAAAAGCCCATTAATTGCTATGTGTTTATCTTCAGTTCGTATTGGAGCTACTGTGGCCCATCCCGCTGCACCGACTACCATCCCCGCTGCAACCACTAAAGGTAAGTGGCCTACACAATTGGCGCACTATTCTGTTCGAGTACCATGGCCGGTCCGTCGTTCAAATGAATGCATTCGTTAGTTTTCCATGTGGAAAAAAATATGAAATGTGGTCAAAATGTGTTGAATCTACCAGAGTTTTGTTAAGAAATCATGGGCATGAAGTATAGAATGTCGAAGCAGCCTCAAATTAGGGCACACTGCAATATGCTATACCTTTGACGGAGGTACAGGGTTAATACTATATCCGATTAACATGTATAAGCATTGTGGAACGAGCGATGAAGCGTACGCTACAGTAGATAAGTTCCCTTTGCTCGCAAGTAAACTCCCAGGAATACTGACGAAGCTGCGGTCATTTTGATTTAATACTCTGAAACACTATCGGGTGGATTTGTTTTCAATATTATTCAACCCATAATTATGTTTTCCGAACAGATGAACCATGGCTGCACTAGCTTCGACTGGATGGGCTGTGTGTGCATTCCTCTATTAACTCCTAGCTGTGTACAATTTTAATACGATTAGAGCGTACTAAAAAAGCGTATTTCGAATTTGCATCCAGAGGTGATCAGCCGTCAAATATTCCCGAAGCCCGTCGCCATATTAAAAACTGATATTCAGCTTAATGGCAAAGTCGACAAATTTTGGGGGCCAATTTCACCCAACTTTCAAAGAAATGCAAGCTTGCAGACAGGAGCGCGAACTTGCATTTCTGTGAAAGTTGGATGGAATTTGGCCCTAAAATTGCTGTTAACGAAGATGAAGTAAGCTTTAATTGAGGAGAGTTGTGAAAATTTTCCTGCTTTTTGATAGTGCGTCGGTATGGAACCTATATAGAGAGTTTCAAAACAGTGACTTCCATTTTCCAGGGCCAGACTAGTGGAGGCGCTATTTGTCATAATGACACTTATCTGGCGAGCTGAAAAATCCACTGTCCTCATTTCTGATGACAAATATAAGTCAATCTGCCTGACGGGTTCGTCAAAAGGGGGCACATAAGTAGTCAAGTTATTGTTTGAATAAGCTAAACTATTCAGCTTGACTAATTGTTTGTACGCCCAAATGTTTAGAAACTCTTGTTTTACTTTTCAGTTTAAATGCAAATCTTGTATTGTTTCATCAAACAGTCGTCAAGAAGGGCTGCACGGCTCCACCCAAATTGAACCACGTGACGATAGCCGAAGGGCAAGATCACGTATTTGAACCGGGCGAAGTGGCCACTTTCACGTGTAGTGTTGACTTTGTCGTCAGGGGAACCGACCGTCACTACGCAGAGCGAGTCTGCCAATCAGACGGCTCTTGGTCCAGCAAACCAGTGGAGTGTTCTCCGGTAGATGATCCCAGAGGTACGAGATCAAAACTGACTCAATCCCACAAAACGTATCGCATGACGCCAGCGGTGGAACCGGGGTGGGGCATATGAAAGCATATGATAGCGCTCCAAATAAAATTGTCTCCTCTGTTGTAATGCAAAACTGGCCCTCATAAACCCAACTGCCCCTCTCGCATTAACAAGATTGTGCACCTTCTGCAGATGGACCACTACCCCTCGAAAGCACAAATTAAAATTGTGCCCCTCTCGAGATGGAAAAGTGGCCATCAAGAACAATTGTGCCCCTCTCGTGAAAACTTCTCGGGATTGAAAACTGCCCCTTGAAAGCACATTCAATTATAGTGCCCCGCTCGCAACATTAAAATTTCGCCCCTCTCAATAATGATGGAAAAGAGGCCCCTAACAATAATAGTGCTCTTCACGCGAATATAGTCACTGAACATGGCCATCAGAAGCAACAGTGTCCCTCTTGCAATAAAAAAAAAATGGTCTCTCTATAACTAAGTAAAAACAACACAAAGAGCAAGATTGACAACGTATTCATAAAAGTTCCTCGTCAATCATCATATAGGTATATCGCAAAATGAAAGGGACCATATTCTTTTCCTCCACTTTCACATCGACGGAAGGTGCCCCTTTTTTCTGAACAAGCGCGCCTTTTTGGTGTTGTCCCCTCCCTCCCCCATTTTGAAAAGCGTTCCGCCGCCCCTGATCACATGTCACTAGTTTTACTTTGTCATTGGTCTTTTGACAGAAGCTTAAGGACATCAATCGGAATACACTTTGACTATAATGTGATCTGCATAAACATGCACCCAATAAGATATTCGAGTAAGTTATATGGCAACATGAAGAACAATAATCTTGCTCTGTTTTTTTACTTTGGTGGCTGATAAGCACACTGGGACTGAAATAAACTATTGATTTTTTTTTATTGGAAGCTAATGAGACGTTAGTAGGGAAGGCAGCAGGAGGGGGAGTGGCCGGAGGAGTTCTCTTCGTGGTCATCCTGCTTCTTGGTTTCCTCCTCATCAGAAGAAGGTAAGCTCACTTTCTATATGTCTGCGATATTTCGACACCATTAGGCTAAATCCACTCGAGGAGATACAGTCTACAAGGAAGAAACGTAAAAAAGACAATAATTCTACGTTTTAACAATAATTCTACGTTTTAACTGTTTTAACTGACAATAATTCTACGTTTTAATAAGCAGGGGAAGGAGAACATGCTGGTTAGGAGTTGCAAAATGAGGTAGCACGAGGGACGAAACACGAGATTGATGCTTAGCTGGCATTGGCAGCGTACCAGTCAAGAGCATTATCATGACATGAGATTTTGGCTGGTAACTTATGCTTGCTAAGCACGGCTCTTCTTAATTCTATTGATATTGGCCTCACTTTTACAAGCAAACGTTCCAACTTCCAAATGTGAAACAATTGGGCATTTCAGTCGTGTTAAGCCGAAACGTTCATAGACTTAGGGCCTAATATAAGCCATTTTTTCTTGAGCATATATTGAGCATTTCATGATGAATTTGATCTCGTTTTAGAGATGTCACATGCAATGTCAAGGAGAACAACTTGCAGTAGCAGTGGTAGTCCGTGGGACGAGGCCTTTTTTCCGCTCGCCACGCGGTCTGGTTCGCCGAATTTTATAAAACTTCACAGACATGTAGATTATGGTGTACCATATCGAAAAAACTTTGTTCTTCGATTCAGACTTTGTTTGGGAATGGGAAAATCTAGCATAAAAACGTCGAAAATTCTACATGAGAAAAAAAAAAGAAACAGCGCCCTTTATTGACATAAGTCAGAAACATTTTCTCACGCAATGGCCGTACGAATTCGGGCGGTTTGTTCTTGTCACGAGTATTTTTATTGTTCTCGCACTCGAACGGCGCGGCGGAAACTCGACCCACCAACACTGCACTTAAAATAGGATCTCACACCACCTACATGACCTAAGTATGCCTGAAATTTAAAAAAAAAATTATAATTTGATGCAGCCTCAAAAAGGGAAGCGGGTGGGCCGTTGGGGTTTACTGGTGGTTTTAATGGAATGGATGGAGCAACAACAAAACATGAATCAATTCTTAAAACAATATTCAAAATAATAAAAACGATACTCAGCTGAAACAAAATAAAAGCAGTTGTAATGCTGCAATTCAAAGCTTCCAAATAAGGGAAAATAAGTTCATTTTCTCTTAAAGTGGGTCATTCAATTTGCGATGAGACTTTTCACATGTTAGGCCTATATACAACAATTTATGTAATCGGTCTGTGATGTATACATTTTGTCAGTTGAAAATAAACGAGTCAAATGCTCATTCAGTACAGATTGAACAAACTTATGTCATCTAAATACCATTCTTCTTGTGTGGGTGAAAACTGTGCATGTTTTAATTGCCCCCCACAAAACATAAATACATGAAATAAAATTAGATTATATTAAGTAAATCACGATTTGTATTTCTTTAGGTGATTACTTAAACCACATTGTGCCTGGAATATAAAAAAATTATTTGTAGTTATTGCCGTCTTATTTCCGAGTCATTTTTTTTGTTTATCAAAGTGTAATCAAAAATACAAATCAACCTAAGTACATGTTATGTATGAGAACATGAGATGTAATTTTTGAGTGGTTTTGTAATAAGACGCTTCAACAATCTGATATACATGTATATAATCCCCTTTTAAAATTCTGCGTCACTGCTATTGAAAAGGGAGGAAAGTCTGTTAAAAAAATTTCACTTGTGGATTTTCGACAAATCCCCCCCCCCAAAAAAAAAAGGGCGGGGGCAGAACTGAGAGATGTTACTCTGAGATTCTCAGCTGGGTATACGGTTTAACTATACTAATACATTTTTATGTGGCCAATACATAACATTCGATCATCTCAAGTTGGACAAACTGTAATAAAAAGGGTTTGGCATCGTGATGAGAAATTATAACACAAATCAAGAATATGCATGTGTTATGAAAGTTGAAAGAAGTATAGATTTTCCCGGCTATTTTACCACATTTTCCATTCAAATTCACAAACTCTAACATTCAATTTCGCCCAAGAAAAATTTCACACGCTTTTAACAAAACTAATTAGTCATTTACCATTCAATTTCAAAGTTTGGTCAACCTCCTTAGTCACTGGGTCGAGAATATTCGTCATTACAGATCAAATTCGTTTAAGCTGTTGCGAATGGCAGCATTCAGTGATCGAATTCGTCTCATATACACATAAATCAATTAGACGAATTTAATTTCTGAATGACAAGGTTTGGCGTAGAATGAGACGAAATTGAATACTCGGTGACGAAAACGTGTGTTCATCGTTTGAATTTGCTTGGACTGAATTTGAAATTGTCTGACAACAGACAAAATTAAACATTGGAAATGCACTAAATCGATGTTGATGGACAAATTTGAATATTAGAAATAAACGATAAACGTTTTAAAATAGCAGGGAAAACTTATATTAACTGGCAAGCACTCATTGCGTGCGAAAAGGTTTCTGACTGTGTCAATAGAGGGCGCTATTCCTTACGTTTTTCTCATGCAGAATTTTCGGCGGTTTTATCCCAGATTTTCTCATTCTCAAACAAACTGTGGATCGGGGAACAAAGTTTTTTCGATATTGTACATCATAAACTACATGTCGTTTTGGGGCTCTCGTCCCACGGACTATGGGTGATGAGTTTTCATTTCAAGACAACTATTTTTTTTCATGCATTCATTCGCTTTATAGGTGGAGGAAAAACAACAACCAGAGAACAGTTCGAGCCCCAGGTACAGGTATTGCGCTGATATCTTCTGGCAATACCTACAACGATCCACGCACAGACACAAACCCACCACCGGTACATGAGACTACCATCAGCGGAGCTGCTGCAGCCGCAGATGCAGAGTGTGCGACTGAAAATGAGGTTAACCTGAAGGTTCCTCTGCTGCCTACCCCATCACCCCCAGATGGGCCACCCCCGAGTTACGACTACGTACCAGGAAACTAGCCGGAAGATGGACCGCCGACTTAAACAAAAGTCATGTTACTCCCAAGGGTGGGGTGGGGGAGGCGTGGGGTGTGGGGGGGGGGGCTTGGTAGCAGGCATTCGCAGTGGCGTAACTACGTGGGGGTGGGGGAGGGCAGGGTGGCGCGTGGCCGCGTGCCTCCAAACGGATCTAAGTGTGCCCACCCCCCCTCCAATTTCAAATGTTGAATTGAACAGTAATGCATCATTTGCCTTCAGTGCCCCAGACCTTGTGTCTACCCCAGGTGCCTTTTAGAGTTGAACCCTATATACTTCTCTGAATTTGTCCTGTTTTGTATATACACATTTCCTATTTTTGTGGCGCAAGAAGGGCAACAGGTTAAAATGAACCGTACATATATATTTCGAGAAATTTTGTTTCTTCAAGAAACAATGCACACAAAGCATAGATATACATGCACCTTTAAAAATGTAACAGTGTCTGTTGCTGCTGATATTGGTAATATTATCCCCGGAAATAAAATGTAGGGTGATAAATGTTCGTTTGTTTGAGAAATAATGTCAACACAATTGAGTACAATGGAATACTTGTAGCTGCTTGATAATTACGGCCATATACCTATAGATAGAACTGTAGTTTATATACATGTGCTTGGAGTGAAAGGGATTTAAAGTGTCCCAAAATCAGCAAAGGTTCTTTGCATTCTTAAATCAATTTACTTAGAAATAGCATTATTAAACTATTTCGTTACAAGAAAACTATTTTTAAGTGTATAACAATACAAATAAAATATAAATTTGACATACTTTGTAATTGATAGATGGATTGCTATGTAAAAAAAAAGATTACTGAGCGCTCAAGGAATAAATTTCACCTGAATGCACATAATTTTAGAATGAAATCAGTGATCGAATTTGTATGGAAAAAATAGAGTGCATTGAATCCATTACTTGTCGACTACATTTTTTCAGTGCAGTCTCTACCTTGTGTGAGCCATTTCCCGACACTAGAGAGTGTTGTTGCCAATGTTGTATATTAAAAAAAAAAATACACGTAAGCTGATAATACTTTCACACGTTTCCTTAGTTATTAGTCTTTCATAACTATATTAGGACAATAGTTGGTTTCATATAGTTATATATAACTAATGCTATTTTAACTAATGATGTACACAGAGCTGCACATTGATGTGCATTTGTTTACTTTAGCATGTTTTAAACTTTGTAATAGATACATATAGTTTTACGAAATTTAGGAAGTGGCTTTTAGTTTTACGTTGAAAATTAGATTTACAAAACTATTCAGGAAAATATCAGCTTTCTGAAGCATGTTGTTGAACCTTTCGTTTCTGTTCTGATATTGATCAATCTGAAAAAAATGTATGTAGTAACTAATATGCATTTATGAAGCGGTTAAGACATCTCATGTTATTAAAGGTCCATTATAACGAACGTTTAAAACATATGGTAAGCACGTCTTTCGTTCCTCAAGGCACATCTGTTATATTTACAAAAGTGTTTTTTTTTTCCTTTTAAACCGGTTCCCGAGTTATGAGTTATGTTCATTCTCAGACAAATATCAACATGTAAATGAGAGGTAAAAATTACAACAACATGTAATTTGGATTATTTGTATGTAAAAATATATATTTTATTCTCTGTATAAAACATAATGACCGGCAATACTTTATTACGGCTCTGCTAAAAAATACTCCACTAACATCTTGAAGACGTTCATACCTCATTTCAGTCACATTTTTTGCATAATATTAATATGTTTTCCTTGAATGATGAAACGTACAGATGTATAATTATTGTTTGAAATAGCATACAGGATTATTTGCATTTATCCCAGATGTAAACCTACCGGGAATTATCTTTAAAAGCCTACTTGGATTAGAGGTCGTAAAGGTAATAAAAATTTAAAAACTGCAAAATATCCCGTCTGTCTTGCTGTCATTTACAAGAAATCAAGAAATTTAATGTAGGCGATTTCCAACGATCGGTCAAAATCTTTGGAAATAAACTGTGCTATGGACCAAATATTGTTTCGTGATAAAATTTAAGGCTGTGCATTCTTTTCAATGGTTTCTCGAAGAGAGTAATATCTACAACAGTTAAGGTTAATAACATTCTTCTTTGGATGTGTAGTCGGGTTATTCTGGAAATGAACAGCAAATGAGCCTGGGTCCTTTGTGCCTTCAATCCTTCGGGTCCGGTGACACGAAATATCGGAGAGCTGTTTCAGAGAATATCAATCGCGAGTAGTAACTCAACTGCAAGCTGTGTATATTACACTGATTTTTTTTAACCATCGATACATAATTATAGTGAATATGTTATTCTATATTAAGGTCTTAATATTTCTTGGACCTTTGTCGGAGTACATTCAGCCAAAGACAATGCTGAAAAGGAATGAAAAAAAAAGAGTCTTCCCCCAATAAAAAGTTCAACTTTCAACCGCCATCTAGAGACGGACCTGATGAATTAAAACGGGACACTATTACGACTCCTTTACATAAAGTTAATCTGTGTATGCTTTAATTAAACTGTACTGCATGTCACCATGCCAAGTCAACCAGCAAAATTTAATGTTGTTTTCGAAATTTCCATTCGTCTGTCGCTTTCATCACTTTCTTAAGAATCAAGTTGACATAAATTATTAAAGTTTAATGAAAAGAATAATTTCACAGGGAGTAAAGAGCCATTTATATATTTACACCAAGTATGTTTTTCAACATAATTTTGTCACTTATCTTTTGGATAGCTGCAAATGATATACTCTACTTTTTTGTTGCAAATAATTAAGGCTAATGAACTGAGTTGTCCTGCCCATGACCTGCCTAGGATGCTGTTTCCCACATACATAAAAGACTAGGTGCTTTTATTATTACTAAACTGGCCCCGTGACCGAGACCTTTTATGATTTGTACCTGTTTGTGTGCCCATCCAGCCATATCCAAACTACCTTGCTTGTTGAATATCGGCTTGCGACAACAAGCATACAGTTGATGCAGAGGCCTTTCTTTTGTCATTCAAATGAGACCCACACAAATATGACGTGATTTTGCTTGCTGCCTTAACACGCTTTTCAGTACTGTCACCGTCATCGGTTGCCTCAAGTTCAGGAAGTAAAACCTGTTATTTTTTTCTGAGCACAAATCATCAAAATACGTGTTTTTCAAGATGTGTATGCAATTATATTGTTAGTGTTTATAATCATGGCCATTTCAGGAACCACCGAAGAAGTCTGCATGTGAAAACTTACTGCAGAAACTACAAAGGTAGGTTATAAGTTCTCCCAACTCTATCCATAAAACTGTGACCCTGTTTAAAATCATTATTCGGCCTACAATAAACAGATTGAATTCAAAAGCTGTTCTCTGCCAGAGCTTTCACCAAGGCGTAGTGTACGATGTGCTGTATTAATTTGTAAGTGTCCTTATTATACTGTATGACAAAACGTCTTTCATTACATTGTACCTATATGCAAAGTGTATCAGGAGGATCCCAGCGCAGTTTATACCAAACTGTGCTGGGTGAGCTGCATCTGCAGATCCTGCTCAGTATCAGTTTATTTCATGAAGATTAGGGCAAAATCTGTCGTCAACTTGAAATACATTTACAACTTGTTTACGGGAAGGAAGATGCAACTCGATTGTGGCAAAGTTTTTGTCCATACAAGCACTATGATCCCAGCAACTGACACACCAAACAATCGGTGGATGAAGGGGGCAACGGGGGTCATCCACCTCCCCCCTCCCCACTTACATAACGATTTATTTAATCGTCGTAGTGAGTAAACGTCGGAGGATTTAATTCAATATTTCATTCAAAGAGAATAATGTTTAAATCGCTAGGAAAATAGCAATTGAAACAAAACAAAAATCTATTTTTCGAGATGAAACTCTGAAATTACGGGAAATACATCTTTAAAACTAAATTCATCTTTAAAACTAAATGTATCTTTATTTGAAACAGACAGAATTAGTAGGATTATGTCCTTTCCATTGCCAAATGAAACGTAACACTTAACGGGTCGAAAGATTAAGTGGTATCTGACCACAAGTACGGATGACAAATCCACGCTTTGAAAACTCGATGAACATGGCTAACATTAATAGTTATAGGCAACGTTCATTACAGTCTAGTCATTGTGCTAGGGTCTGCGATGCCACAAAAAAAACCCGAAATTCGTTCATATACCTAGGTTTGGCTCCAGGCCCTAGCTATCCAAATATTTGCTATAAATTGTTTTCTACTGTTGTGATGAGATGAGCCCAATGTTGAAACCTTCTGAATAGATATAGGCTGGAGCCTCAAAGCCGAGGCAATGCCGTGGCTTCAAAAATGGCATCTTTCTCTTTGCATAAAACTAGTTCCTACCAAAAGTGTTTTTTTTTTCAGGGTACCAGTTCTTCGTTTATTCCATTACTGCAGCCACGATCTCCCGAACACATCCACAATGCCACGCCTCTTGGTTCCGGGGGCGTTTGGTTTTCTAACTGGACTTGCGCTCTTGGTTTCGTCATGTACATTCGTAGAAGCAGGTAAGATACACGTGTTCAGTAATCCCGGAGGTCAACCATCACATTTTATGTTTACCCCTCCTATTATTGTTAAAAGAAGTTCATTCATAAATGGGAATCTACTTTAAATTGGTAAATTTTACAAAAAAAAATTATATATAAATAAAAATCGCAGGTTATCATTAGCGCAAAATGAATTGAAGTGAAATAAAATGAGTGTGCATTGTATATACGTCGGGGAGGGCAAAGCCTATATTGATTTACATCACCCCGACGCAAAATCCATCTTATTAATAACTCTAGAATCGTCACTAGTTTTGTTTCCTTGATACATTTTAACAATGAAAACGCCATTTTTGGAATCAAAGGTCAATTGTATGTGGCCAAAGATTAAGTTTTGCCCGCAGGCTGCATCGAGCTGTATACTCCCCAGGGAGCTGAGATGGTATTTGGAATGTTTCATGTGCCCAATGAGCAGGGGTAATAATGATGTAGCGCCTGGAGCACCAGTCCTGGTGGATACGTGCGCTTTATAAATATCCAATTTTATTATTATTATTATTATTAAGCACAATATTGCCTTTATTTGTAAGTCCTTAACACAACCACACATGAGCCTGGTGAGTCAGATGGGCGTATGTTGTTGTCATTTCCTCGCCCTCAGCAGCGTATCCAGCTTTTTGATGTCCGCGCCGAAATGTAGACATGTTTTTTTCTCCAGACACTAGCCCTCCGTAAAATCAAAAAGCGGGGGTGGGGGGGGGGGGGGGGCTGGTACCCATCTTCAAGCTGGGCGCTCTTCAAAACTGACCATTATTATGCATACTATATACCATAAGGACATTATCACGGCGCATTGTAAGGCCAAAAAAAAAAATACTCGGTCTCCGGTCAGCGCGCGCGTCGATTTTAATCATGCGCGTCAACCTTTTTTTTTCTTCAAATTAGCACGGAAGCTACAACAGCGCCCTCTATTGCCGCGCCTCCTCAAATGTTTGTACCAAGGAGCACCAAGGAGTGGGGAAATTGCACCAAGGCAAATGATAAAGGGCACCAAGGCAAATTATGGAGGACACCAATGTATAATGAGGACACAAAAAAGCAAAATAGTACCCACCTTGTCTGTACCTTCCAAACTTGAAAAAAAAAGCCACCACAAAAAAAACCGCGTCGCCGCATCAATTCCGGAACTTCGGTCTGACCAGAGACCGACTATTTTTTGGGGGGGGGGCCTAATGGTTGTTGAGCGGGTTTTCTTTGGTGAGATTGAAGTAAGAAGAACTCTATAAACATTTCTTTAAATCATTGCTGACAAAAAAATTGTCAAAAAAATCCGCCAGCTGCCCATGCTGCCCATGCTGATTTGTGGTTGACCGTCCCATTGGTTTCCTTGACTGAATATCATTCCTGCCACCTAAAACCATGTTCTGAACAAGGATTTACTCTGTGGGTTTCTTCGGCTTGCCAGTCACAATGTCTGGACTAATTTGAAACTCTGTATCTATTATTATTATTACGGAGAGATTGGTGATCAATTGATTCTCAAAGAACAAAACATATCTTTGTTTATTTTTGTACTGATCAATTCTTTTTTTCTCTCTCTCTCTAAAGGGGCCTATGATAAAAATACGTAAAATATGGGAAACTACGCGTAATCTTAATATTCAATTTTAATTGTTAGTCTGTTATTTTTAAAGGAAGGGAAGGAAGAATAACAGTCCAATGTCTTTGTTTTTTTTACTATTTTCTTTTATTTTTTCACCTCTGCGAATAGCTGCCTTTGCGCTGATTGCAGACTTGAACAATGGAACCATCTACAAGGGCAGCCTGGAGCGGAGTCTAGCTGACCTGGCACCCCTACCCCTCAGTGGGGTCACGCGGCCCGTAGCCGTAGACTACGACCCGGTGGATGGCATGGTGTACTGGACCGATCAGGGGCCTGATCCTAAGATCTGCCGAGCACATATGGACGGCAGGAACCAGACCATAGTCGTAAGAGACCTTCACGGTGAGTTTGGCTTACAGGACAACGGCCGGGTGCAACCACGTAAATAGGTCAAATATCCGTCCGCCGAGCTGTTATGTATTCAAATTATGCTGTAGTAGGGAGTTTTGAGAGCCATGGAATTGGGGGACTGAAAACACGTAGGCACAGCAACTCTAGGGGCTTCCAATTCTAAAACATTTTGGATGCAATGGGGTCCGAAAGTCGCGCTATTAGCCATGTTGTGGAGTAATCCTTTTTCAAAATGGCTCCCTTTCTAGTTTGGGAAATACCATTCGTGTAAGGGGTAAGTCTTCTTTGGGTGAGAATTTCTCCAAAAAAAGTCATTAGTCAACTCACCAAAACTTGAAAGGAAAATGAAAGACTTGGTCGATCATGATTTTTCTGTGCAGCGTGATTCCCGAACACCTGTGAGAGTTCATGTATTTGGTTGCACCCCTTTATCGCCTGGAGTGCATCGTGGTGGTTTTTTTTGGCGGGGGGGGGGGGCGTTTACCATCAACTAGAGAAATCATTGAAAAAACGAATGTGCATGTGTACAATTACATCTACATCTTGAAAATCGGTTTTTCGTGTAAAGTAATCGTGGCTGGAAATACGTCCAGCTGCCGTGTAAAATGTACGTAGACATACAAGATTTTGAACGTTTTTAGTACGTAAAGAGCATAAGGTGGATATTCTATTCCCCAAATTGTCCAAATATGTTTAGTAAACAATCCTCATTTCTATGTTGTGGCATGGAGGTAGGAAAACCCTCCAATGACATTGCAATCTGCAGAAATGTGGGCATCAGTCGGCAAATTTGTATTCCTTTGCAAAGGGCACTTAAATTGTACCCCTTGCTGCACGTGATTGTTGTCAGATTGGTTGTAATGTGAATGACGCTGGATTTGTTTTACGAGGGCTCGAAATCACCGAGGAGTTTAAATGTGGTAAGTAGTTTTAACAAATCGTGATTACCCGAAATTCGGGTTAAATTTGACGTAAAACATTTCCGAGTGCAAATTAAATCACACTCTCTTAGTAATTTTCCTGGCCATTTGACATGAGGGGGTATCATTTAGACATACAGGGTGAGTGAATAAAAATTAAAAAAAAACCAAATGGCAGGACCAATTTTTGAATGAAGTTTTGCTTGTAGCACTATCAAAATATAGGATATGAAAGCCCAATCAATGAGCTTTTTGACCCACCCTGTACAAACTAAATTGTTGTTTCGATCTAGAAGAAAATCAGGTCAACCAGAAACAGATTCCGGTCAAATCTGACGTGTGACTTTTACTAAGAGTGTAGGTTACTTGCACACGATTGCCTTCTAATTCTACAAGTGTAGGTAGTAAGATCAAGATTGTCAGTGAGAGAGTATAATATTTACTGAAGGCACGGCATTGATGTTTCCTCAATTCTTCTCACAGAACCAGGTGGACTGGCGCTTGATATTACATCCCGGATGTTATATTGGACGGATGCCTCACTGGCGCACATAGGAAGGGCCCGCATGGACGGTACAGGCAGCAAAGAGATCTTCTTCAGTGAGAGTCATTACAGCCCTAAGGGCATTGTGATCAACCTTGTTCATAGGTGAGTGAACAGTGCAGTGGTGGGTTTGAACGGTCCGGAGACCATTACCAGGTTCGGATGGAAGAGGAGAAGGGATTAATTCTCCATTGGAGACTCTCAATTACATCTTTATTGGTTTATATACAACGGCAAGACAGAATCCTGGCCAACATGGGCGAAGGCGTGCACAAGAGAGAGAGAATCTATTCATCATTTACCAACAATGCATTTCTCAATCTATGGTGAACCCAACACGACATGTAGTCACATGGAATGTTCAGTTACTGGTTATTGTGACAATTACAATACCCAGTGTCGTGACTAGGGTCCAATGTGATGGTGATATACACTGGTCCTGATTTTTTTTTTTTTTTAAAGGGGGCAAACGATGGGTTTGTTCATCGCGTAGTAAACGATATAAATCTATTTTGTTTCTTTTCCGAAAATTGAGCCGGGGATAGTTGAGTGAGGTATATGTATAAGCCGAGAGGGGGAGCCATTAGTAACATTCTGGGAGAAAAAGTAAGCTTACAATTCCGAATAAGTATTTTGGTTTCTAGGTAAGCTTTACTTTTAAAAGTCCACAAGTTGCTCTACCCCAAGAGGCAAAGAGGTATGACAGCTTTTACAGGTGTTTGGCATTTAGTATTGCAGCATATAATTCTTGTACCCCTGAATTTGGCCTTAACCCCAACATTTGTGTTTCCGCTTTGCATTTTCAGGTACATTTTTTGGTCAGACATTGGGGATAATCCTCGGATTGAAAGAGCAGATCTGGACGGACGCAACAGGACAATCATCGTGGAAGGAGGACTTAATTGGCCATCAAGTGTCACCATAGATTTGGCTGGTAAACGAACAAAATCGCATCTACCTGTGTTTGAGGTTGTGTAATAGAGCCATAGTTTGGGGTAATTAGAAATTGTAAACCGAAACTCCTGGGCTGGTTATGGCAACATCTCATGAGAAAAAAGCAATGTCGGAATGGTTAAGGTTGTGACGTATACAAGATCGCGCCTTGGGATTCCACTGCTCGCCAAAGGTTGTGTGTCCTTGGGCTAGCCACTTTATCCTCACTAATACCTCACTCCATCCAGGCGTTTGGGCACTGGTTACAGCCAAGGAGTACTCTTTGACGGAATGGCATTCGGCTTCAGTACGATCCTGATTAGCCAATTGGCTCGCCATATATAGGCAGACTTCACTATTTGTACATCAGTTTAAGATCCAATAATCAGTGGGGTTGCAGCATAACTTGTGGTTTTGAGATTTAAAAAAAGAGCTTAACTTGGATGTACAATGTATGTTTTTCTCCTAGGGAACTCTTTATACTGGATTGATGCCGGGCACGACATTATCGAGACTAGCGATATTTCTGGAAACAACCGAAGAATCGTAGCGAACCTGACCGTCCATTCTGTCACCTATCCCTTCGACTTGGCCGTGTACGCTGACTACGTGTACTGGACCGGCTGGCTCATGTCTCCAACTCTTCTTCGCGCACATCTGGACGGCAGAGACGAGGAGACATTCGGCCCGTCCGTCTTTCAGATGCCCGGCGGAATTCATATCCAAGAGGGTTTGTTCAGTATTTGGTTCAGTTCAGAAAGGAGAGGGGGAATTAAACTTCCTGAGTTGTAAAGAAAACTGAGGATTAATCATATAAGAATAATACCACTTAGCGTCCAGAAATTATTATTCACTCTCGTCATTCACTCAGGCCCTATATCATATTGAGGGTTCATTTTTATTCAATTTCAATGAAAACAAAATTGCGACTGATATTCTTATTTAAAATGCCATTCTCTATTATACCTGCGGGCGTTATTTTCCCAACTGTTCATAAACTTACGTTACGCGCCAACTCAACAACTTGAAAACAAAAATAGTTACAAACAATGGTTTAACCATGAACAATTGCAATCATGGTAATACAAATTTGAGGTACGAACAGCACAACTGTGTCGAAAACTCAAATTACTGATTGGGATTTAAAGGTTATTTTGACAATGTGTACTTGGAGGCTAATAACGTCTGTATTAATGTTCAAATGTTGAACTTTTACGAATTGCACTTAAAGATTTAAAGTACATTAGGTAAGAATAGTTTTTGTTAGTTTTTGTCATTACTGGTCTCTTGAAAACAACAACATCATGGGATTCATTGAGAGCTATCTACAATTCCTTACAATATGTCTGCCTTTTTCATTATTAGTTGAAGCTGACACCACGCCCCCTGTAGTCAGCGGTTGTCCAACCGCAGCTATAGAAGCGACAGTACCCCTGGGCACCACCGCAACAACCGTGACGTGGACTCCGCCCACAGCAACAGACGGCCCCGGGGTACTTGTGACGACCTCGTCTAACTATTCACCGGGACACAGGTTCAACCTCGGCATGACCACTGTGCGATACACATTCGCCGATGTGGCCGGGAACCAGGCGTTCTGTGATTTTGTTGTTTCTGTCATTGGTAAAACTGTAATTTGGTGTGATTTCCTAGCCCCAATATTTCGAGAACGTTTAAAAGCAAAAGGAATAATTATAAACAAACAAGTGCTTTTGTTAATGTTCACCATTGCCTTACCAAAATGCTCAAAGATGCAGCTGCATTTAAGTGTATATTAGGCAATGTACCCTGTACGGCTTAAACATTGTCTTATCGCTCAGTCCAGAAGCTGTATTGTCATTTCTGTTTCTGCTTATGACAAATTTACTGAAGACTCTGAGGTATTTTGAATTGATGCATTTGTCGCATGAAGACATTTTTTTTGCTTAATCAACCCCAGCCATCGACTCGATAAACCCAACGATCAGCTGCCAAGCAGACATCGTGAGGTATGTCCGCAGTAGTAGCCAAAACGTGACGGTGTCGTGGCCATCTCCGACTGCGACCGATGACAGTGGCGTCCAGCCATCTGTCACCTCAAACCCCGACTATCCAACTCCGTCTGGGTCATTCGGAGTAGGCCAACATACCATAACATACACAGCGCGGGATGAAGCAAGAAACGAAGCATCGTGCACGGTCACAATCAATATCGTTGGTAAGTACAACAAACAGATTTATTATCTACTTAATAATATTTACTAATTACATGTACATGTTTCGCCTGCTACTGTAGAATGTTATTACTTGCAGCATACTATGACAATACAATTATACGTATCACTGTACTTTTTCTTATAAATCCCGTAGTGGACACCCAAGCCCCTACTATCACTGGCTGCCATAGGACAACTGCTGTGCTACAACCCGGTAGCAGCAGCGTTGCTGTCTGGTGGACTGAACCAATTGCCATGGATGACAACGGGGTGGTTAATACAACTCAGACCCATGAACCCGGTGATATGTTTACTGAAGGACACACCCAAGTGACTTATACCTTCGCTGATCTGGCCGGCAATCGAGCCTCTTGTACGTTTAACGTCACCGTATCAAGAGGTCAGTACCTTCATTAAAGCCTACAGGGACGCTTGAGGGCGGTTTACCTCCATATCTTACATTCTAGAGGATTAGCGCAGGTTCTGTCCGGGATAATTGGTCATTTCATGGTTGCATTGTTACGCTACCTGGTCGAAGTCTAGCCCAGTGTCACCACGAAGCCTCCCGCTCCTCGCTCCGGGTTGTTCTATTGGACCTTACTGGACGGTTGATGTGAAACGTAGACAGTCGACAATAGCCCAACCATCGTCGACTGGCGTGAGTCCAGAACCCAAGTTCTTGATAGTCCTTGTTTCACAATATGATTCCGAGCTCAGTTTGACCTCACAGTTTTCCCCTTTGTTGCAGATGCATTGCTATGAATTCGTTTTTTCACAGTTGTGCTTGTTTTTCTATATGTGATCGAATCCGACAAAATGAGTATTAAACACTATTGTCAGTTATTAGTTTTATCACATGCAGCAGGGAGAGCATAACCTGCTCTTCATTTTGATATCTCCCTCGGTTCGAAATCTTGAGGAATACCAATATTTTAAGGTTGAAAAGGTTGAGGATTCCTAGTGACTCCTGATACGTGAGATTCTTTTTATAGCTAAGCTTTATAGCTAAGGTGACTTGCGACCCATTTTGTTGGGTTGTGCCACAGTATATGCGCGAGTAACATGGCATTTTTTCCCATGCACAATCTGTCAAAGAATGTTAAGCACGTGGGAGTATATCTTCTTCGAAAAGCTAGTTTTGTATATTTTTTCTTCAAACGTGTACATAATAAACTGTCATTGACGATGCCAATGTGAAAATACATGTCGAATTGAACTGAATTACGGATTTTCTAAGTAACTCTGCAGACTGAATTCTGCATGAAGTTCGAAGAAGTGAGTTTGATTGAAGATATTCTTGCTGTTTATTTCCAAGCTGACGAAACTGACCCTGTGATCAGCTGCTCAGCAGGGATCGTGAGATATGTCCGCAGAAGTAGCCAGCACGTGACGGTGTCGTGGCCATCTCCGACTGCGACCGATGACAGTGGTGTCCAGCCAACTGTCACCTCAACCCCAAACTATCCAACTCAGTCCGGGTCATTCGGAGTAGGCCAGCATTCTGTCACATACACAGCCCAGGATGCTGCAGGCAACGAGGCATCATGCACTGTCGGGATTGATATCACTTGTAAGTTCGTCAAGAGCCAAAAGGAAATTTACATTATTTTTATTAATGATCTTTGAAATGCTGCAAAACGTATTTGCAATTGAAAACAAAAAAGGCTTAGACAATCAACATGCATTTCGAAATTTTGGGAGACTTCGACAAATGCACAGTTGGAGTGCATGTCTTTTTTAAAAGAGATCGAGGTAGCTCCGAGAACAATCAGATATGTGTTAACACGACGTTCAGGATAAATCAGACTGTTAACAAAATAACATGGTGATGATGAACAGCTGAATGTCTACTGCATGTATGAAACGCTAACACAAGGCTGGTATCAATAACCTAAAAGCATATAAGCCTTTAATCGACATTTTTGCTTTCTGTCTCTTTCGTAAAACATTTTGAAGTGGATTCTCAAGCTCCTACTATCACTGGCTGCCCAAACGACATAACTGCCGTCCTACCTCCCGGTAACAGCAGTGTTGCAGTCCAGTGGACTAAGCCAGTAGCTTCTGATGATAATGGTCAGAGCAATGTAACTCAGAACCATCGACCTGGAGATCTATTCACCAGAGGGGACACCGACGTCACATATACCTTCACCGATCAGGCTGGCAATCAAGCTTCCTGCACGTTTACCGTCACTGCTGGTCAGTGCACTTGCTGTTTCATTATAATTACCTGACACTTTAGTCTTGAGGGCGTTTAGCTTACAACATCAATTCCCATCTCGAGGGCTCCAAGCTTTATTACACTTGGAGAAAATTACTTAAATTGATTTAATGTGAGTTTAGAAAATGTGGGAAAGTTGTTTTTTAATGCCAAATTTACTTGATCTTTCCAAATTAATTGATAACACTGTGAATCCTTTTGATACTGAGCCTGGTGACATATTTTTTTCGTTTCTTTTCCCTGAACAATTTAATTGCCCACAACGTTTTAAAAGTCAACCCATTCTTATTGATTCGATATGTTTGACGTTTAACCTTTTGTTTTAATCCTTTCATATTGCCATGATAGAATAAACCATAATTTTTCCCTTGGTACGAACAGTTGCTGGTTGTGTGGTTACACCTGACCAACTCGGTCACCTTGAGGTGGTGTCCGGTCAGAAGACTGTGTATCTTCCAGGCGAGTCAGTGCAGTTTGCATGCCCAGCCGGGTACCAACTCAGCGGATCAGCCAATAGGATTTGTCTGTCGGACTTCTCTTGGTCCGGGGAGCCTGCTGTGTGTCAACCACAAGGTTACAGTGGCTGTTGTAATTTAATATATGGGCCATTTAGGCGTATAGACCACGTGCGCGAACGCGCCGCTACGTCACCTGGGAGCGGTATCCAATGGGAAGGACACCATTATGATATACTAATGTCAGAGGGGGATAAGTCTTGTTCCCAATCTGAATAATTTTAATATTTCGGCCCGCAGGGGTCAGTCTAGTTGTCAAGTTGAATAAGTATTTTGTTTCTCAATTTCTGAACACATAATTTATAAAGCGCACGTATCCCCCGGTTCTGGTGCTCAAGGCGCTGCTGCATTCCTATTACCCTGCTCATTGTGCCAATGAAAAATGCCAAATAGTCATGTATTAACTCAGCTCCCTGGGGGGTAGACAGCTCGATGCTGCCATTTCAGCACAAAGCAGCCATCTCTGTCCTCACGGGTGCCCAATTTACTCCTGGATGGGGAGAATCAATGAGTGACAAAGTGCCTTGCCCAAGGGCACACGCACCATAACCCGTTGGACTGGAACCCACAACCCGCACACTACGATATTCAATGCTCCAGACCACGAGGTCACGGCACTCCATCCACAACACCTACCCATGCACCATAGAAAGCCAATAGATGATCGATGTTAAACAACGTCCTGCTCGCTTTCGCCGTTGAGGGAGCACATGTGATGGTGCCGTAATTCGCGTGAGCACACTGGCTGGCTTTAATGGTGCTCATTATTTCACTCTAGTCCATCACGATATAACAAACATACAGAGGCATTAAGTCTTAAGTGTTATTGTGGCCACATTGAAAAAGCGTGAATTGATATAAATTTCATTGATTTGATTCGTTCCAGGCTCTTAGAATCTAGTGGCTCGTGTCTCACTGTTTTATTTTGCAATTTAACCCCAAATCTTGTATTATTTTATCGAACAGTCGTTGACACGACCTGCACAGCTCCACCCACACTTAAGCACGTGACGGTAGCCGAAGGGCAAGATCACGTATTTAAACCAGGCGAGCTGGCAACTTTCACGTGCAGTGATGACTTTGTCGTCACTGGAACCGACCGTCACTACGCGCAGCGAGTCTGCCAATCAGACGGCTCTTGGTCCAGCAAACCGGTTGAGTGTTCTCCGGTAGATGATGGTACGACATCATAATGTGACTCAATCTATTATGTCGCCAGTGTTTCTTTTGAGTCATTGGTCTTTTAACAGAATCAAACAAAATATATCGGCAGGAAAACATTATCAATTTATGCAGTTATTTCATAATGGTGTCCAATTAAGTGATATAATAAAATGAAGAGCCTTGTTTGTTCTTATTTGGTGGTTGATTAGCCCATTAAAAGGCTCAAAATGTCGACTGAGAGAAAGTTTTGGATTTGTTTGTTTCATGTTAACGACACGTCAGTGGGGAAGGTTGCTGTAGGAGCAGCGGCTGGAGGAGTTGTCTGCGTGGTGATCTTTCTTCTTGTTTTCCTCATCATCAGAAGGTGAGCTATATTTTTTAGATTGTTTGTGTGATACGCAAACTTATAAGCTAATCCCACTCCATGTGACATCATTATACAAGAAAAGAATGTAAGAAAAGAGAATTTGCGTACATTTAACGCATTTTCTGTGACATGTATTATAAGAAGGGGAAAAAGAAAATTTCGGTTATGAGTTCGAGCATGAGCATGAGCTACGAAACTTGTGAAATTACCATTTGACGGATGTGTCTATAGTCGTTTCTTTGCAAGAACCTAATTGGCTTTCATGCATTCATTCGCTTTAGGTGGAAGAAAAACAACAACCGGAGAACTGGGCGGGCCCCTGATATAGCGCTGATACCTTCTGTCAACACCTACAACGATACACACGCATACGAAATTCCCGCACCAGTGTATGAGACTACCATCGGCGGAGCTGCTGCAGCGGCAGGTGCAGCGGGTGCGACTGAATATGAGGTTAATCTGAAGGTTCCACTGCCGCCTACCCCACCACCCCCCAATGGGCCGCCCCCGAGTTACGACTACGTACCCGGAAACTGGCCGGGAAATCGACCGCCAACCTATATGGAAGTCAAGTAACTCACAAGGGGCGGATCCAGGTGTGGTCAAGAAGGGGGGGGGTAGCCATCGCTCCCAATGGGTTACTGTATTAGGATGTCACAAGGTCGGCTTCGTTTTTATCATTTGATCATTGACGTCAACATGATTCTTAAGAAAGTGATGAAGACGAACCAACCGAGATTTCGAAAACAACACTTGCTGGTTGACTTGGCATGGTGACATGCAGTACAGTTTAAGGATGGTCTGATGGTCTGATTGGCTGAATATACTCCGGCAAAGGTGTCTTCAAGAAATATTAAAACCTTAATTTAGAATAATGTATTCACTATAATTATGTATCGCTGGTTCTAAAAGAAAATCAGCGTTATAAATTCAGCTTGCAATTTAATTACTCAGGATTGACGCAAGTTGCAAAGGTTGGTGGCGTTGCGCGTTGTGGTTTTTCAAGGCCGTTTTTCTCAAAAAGTGTATTCGACCGACCAAACAACCTGTGTCCTCTTTCTTGCGTCGTATTGGGAGTGAGTTCTGGTGCATGAATACATTTGGTATCATTTAAAAGCTTATGAAATTCCTCTGTATTATTGTGCATATAGTTATCTCAAAAAGTCAGAGTTGGGGGTTACTCCTCATTATGCCACAGCAGTCCACATATTCTCTTCAACAGCTCTGGGATATTTCGTGTAACCGGACCAGGTACTGGGCACAAAGGTCCCAGTATCATTTGCTGTTCAAGCATTTTTCATGACTAGTATAATAACCCGACTTCAAATCAAACGAAGATTGTTGAAAACCTTACCTGTTGTGGTTTCATGAATATTACACTAACATTGGAAAACGTGCACAGCTGTAAATGTAATCACGAAACATGATTTCGTCCATAGAACTCTTTATTTCCAAAGATCAGTCATTTGACCGATCGTTGGAAATCACCTACATTTGACTTCTTCTAAATGACAGCAAAACAGACGGGAAAATGTGAGGGTTTTCTGTTAACAGTGGAGCTTCAATCCAAGTAGGCTTTTGATAATTCCCGGTAGATTTACTTTGGGGATAACTGCAAATGATCCTTTATGCTATTTTTAAGAAAATCATCTGTACCTTTCATTATTCACGGAAAAAACATTAATGTTATGCAAAACATTATGTGACTGAAAGAACGTATGAGCGTCTTTAAGATGTTGTGAAGGTTCTTTTTAAGTGTCATTATGTTATTCAAGTACTCAGTACTGTAGCAGTTGGTTGTAATTTTTTTTAATTAATTTCTATGACTAAATTAATACACAGAATGAAATATAATGAAATATATACATTAATAATCCAAATTGCTGTTTTGGTGTAGTTGTAATGTTTATCTCTCATTTACTATGTCGATATTTCTCTGAGAATGAACATAACTCATAATCGGTAACCAGTGTAAAAGGGGGAAAAAAACACTTGTGTAAACTTAACAGATGTGCCTTGAGGAACGAGAGACATGCTTACCATTTTAGAAACGTTCATTATAATGGACGGAAAGAGAGGTTCAACAACATGCTACAGAAAGCCGCTATTATTCTGAATAGCTTCGTAAATTCATATCTAGATTTGAATGTAAAAGCCGCTTCCTATTTCGTAAAAATATATGTATCCATTGTAAAGTTAACAAACATACATCAATGTGCAGCTTTTGCCAATGTGCAACTATTGCCAATATAATATAGCTTTGAAAGGACTAAAAACAAAGAAAACATGTGTATGAAATTATTATCAGCTTACGTGTATTTTCTTTTGAAATATACAACATTGGCAGCAACACTCTCTAGTTTGGGAAAATTGCTCAAGTCAGGAACAATACGTCGAACATTTGAGTCAAAATGAGTAAAAACCAAAAAAAACCTCGCAATAAATCGATTATTTTTGCCGAAATCTTCGAAATATTGGCAGTCTGAATATTGTATGATACTCTCCTTGCATCAAAAGTCATTTCTGCGTCGTTTTGGGAAAAAACTCTTTGGACCAAATTTGATGAAAAATGTAAGGCTAACCCCTTGCAATTTTTGCAACTTTGGCCAAAAATTTAAACTGCACCAAACTTCCAGGAAAGATGCCTAGGGGACCCTAGAAGACATTCCAACTCGATTATTATTGCCCAAATCTTCGAAATATTGGCAGTCTCAATATTGTATGATTCTCTCCTTGCATCAAAAGTCATTTCTGCGTCGTTTGGAGAAAAGTCTCTTTTTTTACCAAATTTGATGAAAAATGTAAGGCTAATCCCTTGCAATTTTTTGAATTTGGGCCCAAATTTTAAATTGAACCGAAGATGCCAAAAGGAACATAGAAGACTTTCCAACCCGATTTACGGACGGATGTGCCGATAGACAGGCACAATGCGTTGAAAATTTGGGTCAAAATCAGTGAAATATCAGATTTTGTTTCTCAATAAATCAATTATTTGTGCTCAAATCTTCGAAATAATGGCAGTCTGAACATTGTATGATACTCTCCTGGCATCAAAATCATTTCTGCGTCGTTTGGAGAAACGACATTTTTTGACCAAATTTGATGAAAAATGTAAGGCTAACCCCTTGCATTTTTTTCAATTTCGGCCAAAAATTTAAAGTGCACCAAACTTCCAGGAAAGATGCCCGAGGGACCCTAACAGATATTCCAACTCGATTTCTGAGCTGATGTGCCGTAAGATTGCAGGAACAATGCGTCGAAAATTGGGTCAAAATCAGTAAAATAAAATCAAACTTTTTTCTCGATAAATCGAATTGCCCAAATCTTCGTAATAATGAGTGTCTGAATAATGTATGATGCTCTCTATGCATCAAAAATGTATTTCTGCGTCGTTTGGAGAAAAGTTATTTTGTGACCAAATTTGATGAAAAAGTAAGGCTGACCCCTTGCAAAAAAAATTAAATTACGCCAAACTTCAAGGAAAGATGCCTTATGGACCCTAAAAGACATTCCACATCGATGTTTGGGCTGACGTGCCGATAGACAGGAACAATGTGTCGAAAATTTGGGTCAAAATCAGTGAAAAATCTGATTTTGTTTCTCAATAAATCAATCATTTGTGCTCAAATCTTCGAAACAATGGCAGTCTGAATATTGAATGATACTCTCTTTGCATCAAAAGTCATTGCTGCGTCGTTTGGAAAAAATCATTTCTTGGCCAAATTTGATGAAAAAGTAAGGCTAACCCCCTGAATTTTTTTTCAATTTCGGCCAAAAATTTAAAGTGCACCAAACTTCCAGGAAAGATGCCCGAGGGACCCTTAAAGTTATTCCAACTTGATTTCTGAGCTGATGTGCCGTAAGATTGCAGGAACAATGCGTTAAAATTTGGGTCGAAATCAGTAAACAATCCAACTTTTTTCTCAATAAATCGATTTTTTGCCCAAATCTTCGAAATATTGGCAGTCTGAATATTGTATGATACTCTCCTTGCATCAAAAGTCATTTCTGCGTCGTTTGGAGAAAAGTTATTTTGTGACCAAATTTGATGAAAAAGTAAGGCTGACCCTTTGCAATTTTTTGAATTTTGGCCAAAAAAGTAAATTGCGCCAAACTTCCAGGAATGATGCCTGAGGGACCCTAGAAGACATTTTATCTCGATTTTTGGGCTGATGTGCTGTAAGACATGAACTATGTGTCGAACATTTGGGTCAAAAGCAGTAAAAAATCTTACTTCTTTCTCAATAAATCTATTATTTTTGCCCAAATCTTCGAAATATTGGCAGTCTGAATATTGTATGATACTCTCCTCGCATCAAAAGTCATTTCTGCGTCTTTGGAGAAAAGTCCTTTGTTTTTGCCAAGTTTGATGAAAAATGTAAGGCTAACCCCTTGAAATGTTTTCAATTTTGGCAAAAAATTAAATTGCGCCAAACTTCCAGGAAACATGCCTAAGGGACCCTAGAAGACATTCCAACTCGATTTCTGGGCTGATGTGCCGTAAGTCAGGAACACTGCGTTGAAAATTTGTGTCAAAATCAGTAAAAAATCAAACTTTTGACTATGTTTTTCCAAATATTCAAAATAATGACAGAGTTTGAATATGGTATGATACTCTCTTTGCATCAAATAATCATTTCTACGTCGTTGGACACAAGTCATTTTTCAGCCAAATTTGACAAAAATTGTAAGGCAAATCATAACTGATTTTTTACTGATTTTGACCCAAATTTTCGACGCATAGTTCCTGTCTATCGGCATATTTGTCCGTAACTTTTTTTTTTCATTTTTTGCCAAAAACTCAAATTGTGCCAAACTTCCAGGAAAGATGCCTAAAGGACCCTAGAAGACATTTCAACTCGATTTACAGACAGATGTGCCGATAGACAGGAACAATGCATCGAAAATTTGGGTCAAAATTGGTGATAATTCAAATTCTTTTCCTCAATCAATTACTCGATTACGCTTCAAAATTTTCCAAACAATGTGATCGGTCTAGGCCAAGTTCGGGCAAGGACCATTAGTCGACTAGTGGTTGATTTGTGACGTACCTTACGCCTGCGCACTGGTAGCAACGTGCGAACGTCTCTAGTCAAACGCCGGTCAAAATGTCATCGCAAAACTTCTGGATCCTGGCTCTCTGCTAGCGTTATGAATGCGCGCGGCTATTGGTTACCAGCGGAGCAACCAACCCCAGTAGGCTGGTTCCCAATAGTCTACTAGCGTAGTCAACCATTGTGGACTAGACAGAGTTCGGGCAAACGTTAGTTAACCATTGGTCAACTATAGTCCTTGCGCGAACTTGGCCCTAGTTGTTATAAGTGCCAGTGTACAAATAAATGTATTCACAAATCTCCCATGCAATAGTAAATGTGCATGTTAATATCACAATTGTATTTAATAACCGCTACCGTAAAATGCATTTTACTTAACTACAAGCGTTTTATTTCAACAGAGATTGATCTATCATTTCAGAAAGGAAAGGTTCAACGACACGCTATAGTAAACCCCTGGTACCCTTACTAATTTTGTAAATGTATATATCACGTTTTGTGTAAAGGGGAAAAAAAAAAAAAAGCTTCCCATATATTTCGTTAAGGCCAAACAAAAAAAATGGTGTGTTTACGGTAACGGCCTGAAAAAAATCCAGGTAGGTAGGTAGGGAAATAATCTTATTTTGTAATTTTTTTTTTCATTTCAGTTCTGCATGCCCATGCGTGTTCTTTTGCAAAAAAATTTTATAAAACCACTATTCAAGCATTGAAGATATTCAATCGATTCATTTCAATCCAAATTAATTTGTATCGTCAGGCGTCCGTCGGGCAGCCAGGCGTACCCCGATGCGTTTGTGCAAAAATAATCGTACTTCGTAGTTTGAGAATTCAAGTTTTCAGATCGTCACGATTTACGCACGTTTAACACAGGTATGTTTGTGTCAAATCATGGTCAGATTCAAGTGTGGAAAATGTTTTTTGTTCGTGGCAAATAATTAAAAGTACTTGAAATGTTTGAAGTTTGTCAATTATCAACCTTCAAAATGGCAATAAAAAGTTTGAGGTCGGCAATTGGGCCGAAAAAATTCCAGGTCGGTCGGGATACCGTAAACACACCATTTTTTTGTTTGGCCTAAAAATAAATTTATCTATAATTGTTAAGTTTAAAAGACGAAAGCACATGCCCATCAACATACATCACTGTGCATATTACCTACAAAAATATAGTTTGGAAAGACTAATAATAACAAAGAGAGCAACACGCATGACACTACATGTATTATATAATAAGCTTAATGTGTAATTTTGTAAGTTATACACTGGCATTAGCGCCCTCTTGTGTCGGGAATTGGCACACACAATATAACTCAGTCGACAAACTTAGTAATGAATTCAATGCACTCGTTTTCATAGATTTTTGATCATTGATTTCATAAAATGTGTTTTCATGTAAAATTAATTCCTTGAGCACCTAGTAGGTTGAAATAAATCTAGGCTCATACTCGGCCACACGCGAGACTGGCAAATCTGGTCTTATACATGTCAGGTTAAGGACTGCTTAGCTTCTGAAATTAAACATTTATTCAAGTCAAAATCTTCCATACAATGTGATCGGTCTAGTTCTCATAATTGCTAGAGGTTTTACTAGAGTAGAATATACTGCCAATTTGCATGAGGCATATATAATTAATTTTTCTTTGATAGTTTTCCAAAAATAAATGTTTTTTCTTATCACAAAATAGGTTAATTTGTTTATATTTCTGAGAGAATTGATTTAATAAAAATTGCCGTAGCACACTTTAGGCCTACATCCCTTTCACTCAAAACAACACATGAACAAGTACAGTACACATATAATGATATACATGTACATTATGCGGGCCACAATTACGAAGCAACTATGATTTTTCCATTTTCTTTGCAGTAAATTTAGGGTTCTATCATATCTATTTAACTTATTTTTTATTTTAGTTTTTTTATGACTTTATAATGTCATGAATGTATTTCAGTGCATTTTTATTTTTTAAGATCTGATTGTTTTTGTTTATGAATTGATTATTTGAGTTTATTTTAAGAAATTTTATGGAAAGTGCATTTGAATATATTTTTTTATAAAATTTGCACTATACAAATTAGTAAATTATTATAAAATAATTATTCAATTGGGTTGATACTTCTCAAATAACTCATACATGAACATTTCAGAAAGACATGTGAAGAATCCCATCTTCCTACTTGCCCTGCATTGTATTTCAGGTGCTACACGTATATTGCCAGCAACAGCAGAAACTAATACTCACACATTTTTAAAGGTGTATCTATATGCTATATTCTACATGATTTAAGCACTAAGGTGTCAGTCCCTTAGTATCTGTGATGATAAGTTACGGTTGCAAGCGCTTGGCATACAACTTTTCATAAACTAACCTTGCCGCCTCGATCATGTCTAAAATTGGCTGGGGACAATCGGTCAGATCGGGGGGGTTTGGGTTAGGTGGGAGCCAGCAGCTGCTCTTAAGCGCATCTTCATATGCTCCATTTGCCTTGTTGAATGCCAGCAGGGACTTGGGGTTGTGCCAAGGAATTTCCGTAATGGGATCCCACGTGAGCAGGGATTCACAAAACGGAAGATCCACGGCGTCGCAGTAGGCACGCAGCATCTTTTCTGGGTGGCGGCGGATGTCGTCCGCATCCAGCAATACCACCCTCTGTTGCAGCGTGCCCTCCACGTGCTCCAGCAGGTCCAGCAGGTGCTCGTACCCCATGGTCTTCCCAAACACTTGCGACATCTGCAAGTACTGCTCCACGGACATGCCGCCCCTCAGCCCCATCTTGAGAGAAGACGGCACCGCACGAGACGGATCTCGTATCAGGAATGTGTGATGGAAACCTGCCGGGAGTCGCTCATACTTCTTGTCCAGGGAGATGGCGTGGTCCTTCATGAAGACCAGATCACGATCAGGGTAAGCGGCTTCCAGCTGGCTTTTGACCATGTTAAATGTCAGGTGTTCTTCAACTGGTAACGGCATGGGCATCTTCCTTTCAGGACCAAAGGCAAACGCTCCTCCGAACATCTCATTGAAGACTTCCACATTGCCATAGTTACCGAAGCTCATCACCATGGCAGTGGACAAGGATCTTGGATGTGACCACAAGGCCACGCGCTTGGGTTTCATCGCAGAGATTTATTCTCCCTGGTGTTTAACTTTTCGGAACAAGCTTAGCTGAATGTCCTGAAGACCTGAACTACTGAAAAAAAATAGTAAAGCAAGGGCATTACAATTAGAAACAGTTATGGTTGTTCATTTCAGTGATATTAAACACATGCAACATTACATGTCCTATTGTATATCTTAAATTTATTGCCTCACCAATGACATGAATCAATGTCATCGCATTTTTCTATTAACCTTTCAATAGAAGTGGGTAGGCTACGTGTCTTTTAAAAAATGTGAACCTTTTCAATGAACTATTGACAAAATATTTTTGCTCCAAGTTTCCCTTTGTGGATTATTTGAAAATGTGCAATTCCAATAACATGAATAAACATGAAGTTATTGAACGTTGGAGAACGTATAACACCACATGCAGTGAGTGTGAATTATAAAATGTTGTTGGATGAAGTCTTATCATACTTCACAGCAAGGGCGGATCCAGAACACAATTTTCCCGAAAAAAGTGGGGCCCAAAAATGGGGCCCGCTGCCCTTTATAAGGGCCCCAAAAAATGTTTGGATTCCAGTAGCCCCATAAATGTGGCCTATTTACTGGACTGCCTCCGTAAACATAGGCCACACATCCACATGTACAAAAACGTGTCGATTTTGCCAAATTTTGATTTTCACATTTAGGCTTACTTTGTAGGTTTTTTTTGCTTTAGAAGCATTCTCACCCTCTATATAGGCTAATCAGAAAGTGCTGCCTTTTTCAGATGTCCATTTTTCGTGAAATTTCCAGATACATTTGCACACGTTTGCGTATCAAAATTCAACATGAAATTTCACAAATATTAGACATCTGAAAAAGGCAGCACTTTCTGATTAGCCTATATAGAGGGTTAGAATGCTTCTAAAGCCAAAAAAACCTACAAAGGAAGCCTAAATGTGAAAATCCAAATTTGGCAAAATCGACACGTTTTTGTACATGTGGATGTGTGGCCTATGTTTACGGAGGCAGTCCAGTAAATAGGCCACATTCATGGGGCTAGGATTCCAGATGCTCTGTGGAGCGATCCGGGGCCATTTCTGATCACTTTAACCAAATCTTTTGATTGTGGTGTATGCAGTGACTGCCTTTATTGTGTCGCCACTTAACGACGCCATCTACAAAAAAAAATTGGTTTCTTTGGGGGGGGGGGGGGATTGCCCCCGTTGCCCCCCCCCCCCCCCCCCCAGATCTGCCCTTGCTTCATAGTAGACCATGGATAAGTAGTCATATTCGCTTAGATACAGGTACTATGTGGGTCCAACGTTTGCCATGTATGTTGAAAGGGTGTTGATTCAATTAGTATTTGACCCACCATGACTTACAAATCATGTGCAATTGTAACGAACGTGACCTACAACAATCCACATGACATGCATGACCCTAGCCCCATAAATGTGGCCTATTTACTGGACTGCCTCCGTAAACATAGGCCACACATCCACATGTACAAAAACGTGTCGACTTTGCCAAATTTTGATTTTCACATTTAGGCTTAGTTTGAAGGGTTTTTGCTTTAGAAGCATACTCACCCTCTTTATAGGCTAATCAGAAAGTGCTGCCTTTTTCAGATGAATACTTTTCGTGAAATTTCCAGATTCATTTTTACATGTTTTCGTATCAAAATTTCAACATGAAATTTCACCAAAAATATACATCTGAAAAAGGCAGCACTTTCTGATTAGCCTATAAAGAGGGTGAGTATGCTTCTAAAGCAAAAAAACCCTTCAAACTAAGCCTAAATGTGAAACAGCTTGGTTGGGATGGACGTTTTTGTACTTAATTAGTGTTTTGTGCCGACAACAATTTTGCGGGGTTCTGAACCTATGAGGCTCCACTACGTGGAGCCTCATAGTTCTAGGAGTAAGCATGACCCACAAACAAATTGCACATCATAGGCTAGCCCCACTAGTGTGGCCGTCGGTATGCTGCGCTGAACCTCTTGGCCACACACCGTGGTACCGCGCGCTACTGAGGACGAAGTTTCATAAAATCTGCGGGCCGTTTCTTACATTCTCAGTTTCTTACTTTCTTATGGTTGTATTCTATGATGTTTCACCTATCACTTCTGGGATGCTTAGGTCTTATGATGTTCCATTTTCCGAGATATTCTTCAATCTTTCTGGAGCCCATATTTCACTCGTGAAACGTCTGGCGATGGCAGCCATTTTGAATGGGACAAGAGATGACCTCAAGCTGTGACGTCGCGTTTATGCAAATTCCTTGTCGAGCGCGCGAGGGCGCGAGTTGCAAATGCGACGGCTGTTTCCTGTACCGTAGATCCTAAATAGAGATCGGTGCACGTGGCCCCCTGACGATAAATGCATGGTACAGGAAACAGCTTCGCATTTGCAACTCGCGCCCTCGCGCGCTCGACAAGCAATTTGCATAAACGCGACGTCACAGTTTGAGGTCATCTTCTTGTGCCATTCAAAATGGCTGCCATCACCAGACGTTTCACGAGTGAAATATGGGCTCCAGAAAGATTGAAGAATATCTCGGAAAATGGAACATCATTAGACCTAAGCATCCCAGAAGTGATAGGTAAAACATCATAGAATACAACCATAAGAAAGTAAGAAACTGAGAATGTAAGAAACGGCCCGCAGATTTTATGAAACTTCGTCCTCAGTAGCGCGCGGTACCACGGTGTGTGGCCAAGAGGTTCAGCGCAGCATACCGACGGCCACACTAGTGGGGCTAATCATAGGCCTAAACTAAAGCCATTTTACTCGTCACGATTTAGTTTGAACTTTCATAAATAACATGAACAGTAATGAATACGTTGAGTAAATAAAATAACACCTAAGTATTCGAAATAATGAGACAAAAAGATTCCACTTACATTTATCATGGAGGCATTTATACAAGCTTTACTTCTGCATTACCAAAAACCGACTCGGTCATGTTATATAGCGCCCTCATTGATCCCATTAGTAAGACAATGAGCGCCCTCCATCGGTCGTTAGTTACGGAGGTGATGGAGTTTCCCAAAACGTCGGCTTCATCACCAGACTCGGCTCCATCGATTGATGAATGGCTTGATGTCATAACAACAATTGTTAACTCTATCTCTACTCTAACTCTATGGTAACTCTATCCTTTTTAACCTTCGCGTGTCGCTTGATCTTCGCAACAGTGTACTGTGTTAAACACCAGCTTGACATCCCAGCAGACACCTTACACTTGACGGTCAGCTTTCACACTATTGTTATAGTCCAAAATACCAAAGGGCGGTGGTTGTTTTGTTTTGTTTTGTTTTGTTAAAAAAAATACTACATCAAAGGAGACTCCTTATACTCCGTGTTTAATATTCCGTTCTGGTATTCATATAGGACATGTAGTTAGCGCTCAGCCTTTACTTTTTAGGCATGATGTGTGCTTCAAGGTTGGGACGCGAATCTTACTTACGGAAAGTATATAGCTTGATGCTCACGTCATGCGACTCGATCGGGCATAAGAAAGGTCATGGTTTATCACAGGCAGTATACAGCCTTGAGTTTGGATGTTACTTCAAAGTTAATGATGTTTATCGTAACATCCCCGTTCATCGGATAGTACTAGACTCAGTGATCTGAAGAGCCCAACCCTGCCAAGCTTCTGGTCTTCGGTATACTGGGACAGAATTAATAAATTGGTACAATGGCAGCTTAGTTTGTATAAATTATATCCTTCGGCTCAGGTCATTATCAGCATCCAGACTCCAACCGGTCTTAAACACTTTAAAACCGGCCAAGCACACATTTATTCCCTTCATGATTAAGGGAGGGAGGAATTTAACGTGTTTTTTTTTAAGTAAAGAGCGCCAATATTTGCGACTTTTAAAAGACATCTTCATCACAGCCACCGTCGCTAAGCCGTCTTGCAACACTGACATTTCAATAGACCTCTTGCATGGTGAGCCCTCACAGAGTGCAGATTTGAATACGAACGTTCAGTGACATGACAATGAACGTGTCTAGTCTACGGCCTGTGCTTCACAAAGGAGCAAAGACCGGCAAAATTACAGAAAATAATTATGTCTGTGCCATCGTCAAGGACAATTCTGTGGGCCTATCAGATCTACAGGATTTGTGTGTCATCAGTGCATGCCGTATTATTATTGTCGGGTGTAGACGTCTGAATACCAAAGACACTTATTGAAATGCATTGTATATAGAAAAGCAGAGGAAAATATCTCAATTTATCAATGCGATAAATGCACTATTTTGTTAGCATGGCAACCAGTGTTATTATTATAATCAGTAACACAGTTGATGATTATTTTCTTTTTCAAGCTAATGAATTGTACAAATTATAATAACGGGAAAAGTATCTTTTAGGGAGACATTCCCATAGGGTTTCTGCACAATTTTTTCCAAACTGTAATGACCCCTTACCCAAATTGTCTGTTCTTTTTTTTGTATATTTATGTTTTGAAACGAAAGCAATGCTAGGGTAAAAGTTTGCCTCTAAATAGGAGTTGTGACCTTAAGGAGACATTGAAACGTCTCCTTGATATCCGGTGTCTGCCTTATAAGAATATAAACTTATGACAACAAAAAATCTCCTTAACGCTAAGCTACAAAATCATTGAGTAGCAACCTGTAGTATGCATTTCTTTCCATACGGTGTGCACAACGCATGTAGTATTCTGTAGTATTTGGTCCTTGAGCCCCAATTAATGGTACATGAACAGGAATCAACTTTATTATTGGGATTTACATTCAGCATGCATATGGATAATTGGCTTTATGAGTTGATTTATGGGCGAATGAAAAATTTAGGACTTTCTTGCCTAAAGCAATTACTTTTGCCAATTGCTGAATACGTTCTGCAGTTTATTGTGGGTACATGCCTACGTGCCGAGCTAAGCACACGCAGCTCATATTATGAAACCCTCATATGTATTTCAGTATTTCAAATTTTAAAAACGCCCGGGGTTAAACAATTTTTTGTGACTTTTTGATTAGAATGGGAAAAGGGTTTTTTCAAAAGGGAAAGGAGATTGAGCATAACATAATTATAGGAGCGTGCTTTATTTCCACATCGTATACATTAAACTAACAGCTATGCGAGGGAGATGCAACGGTTTAATTCATTTTCTGAAAAATTCAGAGAAAAAGATCGATGTCTTCGCTCCTCCGATTAAAAAACAAACACAAATGTTTTGGGGTCATGTCCCCCGTTGCCCCCCCCCCCCCCGGATTCGCCAATGATGTTGATCCGAAGATCTTTGACATCAACGTCGTTATATAGGTATTTGCTTTAATCTTCGTAATATGAAAGACTTATGACCTGACACATGCATGTTTCTAACTTTGACATTTTTGCCATTATGGTTCCAAGATGATTTGTTTTAAAGATGTAGGCTAGCTGCTTACACATTTAACACCAATTGTACGTTTATGTAGGAAGTACATTTGAAATGTCCTTGTCAGGTTTACAGTTTCATATGTGCCCTGCCGTCATCACAAAATGAGCTTAAAGTTGGACTTTTTCAGAATTTAGACATTTATTTATTTGTTTGAATTCTGCAGAACAGCTTTCCAATGCTATGCAACATTGAGGGGTACATGTTCAGTGAATAACTTACTTCGGAAGTTGTGAAACTGATTTTTGAGAAAATAACATTGGAAAAATCATGCAGTTGTGTTATGTACTGTGAATAAAAGTCAACTAATAAAACGGGTTTATTTTTTTTTTAAAGCTGTTTGACAGAACAAAAAGAAAGAAAGGTTAAAGAGGACTTAGATATTAGGGTTTTCCTCAAAACAAAACAAAATGAAAACCTCTTCCAATGTTGGTTTTGCCCACTGTACTACAAATGGCAGTCTCTTGATGACGAACAGAGCACAATGGTCGAAACGTTGAGTTAAAACAAATGGTTCTTCTCAAAACCACACAACTCAAAAGATGGTGTTACGACAAATCTCCCATTCTTTAGAAAATGGCCATATAAGTTCAATTTGTGTTGACACATTGTGTGTTTTCCCATTTTCACGAAGTGTTCCATTCAACCTTTATTCCCCCCTCACACACACATCCACACCCACACACACACACGCCTCCACTTTGTTTTCTGGCTTAATTCTAGTAGTAAAAACATCATTTTGCCTTGGAAAATTACATAAATTCCTATTTTTAGTCGCTCTATGTGATATTTTTAAAGTGCAATGCAATTATTGCCCGCAAGTTTAATACTACACGCATAATCATATTCATTGTTGATATGTTCATGTTAACGAGGCGTTGAGTTGCTGTTGCTCATTTGTCAGGTTTTTTTTAGAGCTGAAAGTTAATAATTTAAGGCCATCTGCAATGTGCATTGTCCAGTTCTCTTGGTTCACAGAATGCCTTTGTTTGCCCGACCTACATTCTCAACTTGTAGCGGTATTTTGATTGATATTTCGCCCTGCCCAAAAGCATATAGTCTCCGGTAAAGGAAGAAACTAGGCAAGGGGTTCTCCAGTCAGCTCAAATCTTTCTTAACTTGGAAGGAACTGCTCCTCATTTTATTCCATCGACCACCGACAACAACACAACTCACACACACCAATCTTCTGCCTTGCATTTTCCATACCCGTTCCCCCCACCAATGTATACATTTGTAACAACTTGTCCGCGCGTCTCGCTCTTTGACCCATGACCCCTGCCAGTGGGCCCCAGGTGCACGGCCTATTATTAGCGCATGGGAATTTACAAAAGTTTAACGCAACAAGCACCCTAAATAATCATTTCCCCACATTCTCCCCTACTATATCGATCTTTCCCCTGGAGATCGAACCCATTGTTCTGCAATCCCGGCTCAATTTGTGGTCACTAAAATTAAGCCCCAACGATCCAATTGGGATTAACAATCCATCCAAATAAATTCTTTAGCCCTCCCTTTTTTTTGTTAGCCTTAATTTATTTTGAAACCCGTGTGAATGATTATCACCCCTTTTACACAACAGCAATGTGGTTGTCAACCGAAATAAACATGGTATGATACTACTCCCTTAATAACTCCTTATTTTTTTACAATGGTTAAGCAACTACAACTTTAACTTCTTTCAAGCAGATCTTCACCATAAGCGAGCCTGGAAAAAATCCAACAAGTCGCCAAAGGGTCCTCCTATACTGATGTTCCCCGTATTTATTCATGTGAACACCATCTAAATTGTATCGTGGGTGCTTCAACTCCCTGTGGCTCCAGAGCCACCACCGATCCTCCAGGAATGTACCCCCTTCGATCATCATGTTTAATTCTTCAGCCCGACTGTTGAATGTTTCCAGGTCAATCTGATTGGGGCGTAGACCACCAGTACGAGGTAGAATTGGCAAGAAAACAATTGCTTCCGGTTTGATACCATTTCTTGCCAATCCCGTAATAAACCGACACAGCTTTTGATACACGACGCTCGCACAACACTCCCTGGAACAAAGGTCATTTGTCCCAAGATCAATTATTAACACTTTTGGGTTCATCTCCCAAAGGCGATTATAGTAGAGATTACCTTTCGATTCGATACGGGAAAGGGACAGACCTCCCTCCCCAAAGCAGTGGACAGACACTGTGGTATTCTGAAACTCGATATGAAGTACAAATCTCTTTCTGTTTTCTAGTCGTTTCACAAAGCTGTGCCCAAACAAGACGAATGCCATATTGCATACACAATGTACTAACGTAGATATACTAAGAAACAATGCTTAACTAGGTAAAAATCACTCAATCGGCTAAACTACTTCGAATAGCACAATACAGATATCATTTACTTCTTCAGGTGTCAGGATCTTTTTCTCCTTGGAACTGGAAACCCCAAAACTTCCCGAAGATAAAGTCCTGACGACTTGGTCGGCAGCCTTGCCTATCTGGTGTAAAGCAAAATGAATCACATTAACACTTAAGTTTATACAACCTACACTTTAGGTTATAACCCAAAAAGTCAGGTGGCAACAAACGGCAAGGTTTTCCCTGTAAAAACTGGATTCCCCGAGTCTTTTCAACCAGGAAAGCCTTAACCGTTGGTAAACCCCCAAACCTATTACTTAATTGAAGAACGGGGCAAGTGATAGGGATTGGTATGTACACCCCTGGTGTTCCGCTTTGACCTTCTGAGAGGTAACGTTACGTTAAGAGACTGACCGGGTGGCTCCCCTACTTCGTCGGCGCCATCCCTCACCCCCTTTGCATCATCACACTGTCCCAATTCTAATCCCGATGTGAACTCATTATCTGACTCGGAACTACTTGTTGCACTACCATCTGGCAATTCAGAGGGATGCAATCTCAGGAGTTTACGATTCACCGTTCGTTCGGTTCCCCCCTGTGAAGGTCGTATGTGGTATACGTCCCCCTCTGGATTCACCCAGGTAACAATGAACGTGTCATCGTGATATGCATTTTTCAACTTGTGCCTCCCCTTGAAGTCTAGCTTTCTCAACAGAACTCTTGCGCCAGGCTTGAACGACTCGCATATTTTCCCTCTTGAATCATGGATGGCTTTGTTACGCGCGGCCCGATTCTCTGTTCTCTCCCTAACTAGGTTCTCTGCGCGTTTGAGCAGTTTGGACTGCGACTTCACAAAATCTTGATCCCATGCAGAATCTGTACGCCCGAGAATCTGATCTAGTGGGATTAGCGGCTCACGTCCAAACATGAGCGTGTACGGGGCAATACCTGTAGTACTGTGTGGGGTGGCATTATACACGAACACGAGATGGGCCAACATATCAGGCCACTTGTGCCGGCTGCGCTCATCCATGGACTTAATCAACCCAAAGAGGGTACGATTAAACCTTTCCGCCTGGGCATTTCCCTCCGGGTGGTAAGGAGTAGTGCGTGATTTTCTGATCCCATACAAGGTACATAGCTCTTTGATAACACTGCCTTCAAAATTCCGCCCCTGGTCGCTGTGCAAGCGCGTTGGAATTCCAAACTTTGTGAACCAATGGTCGCGAAGAACGCGGGCCACCGTTACCGCATGTTGATCTCTGCATGGTATCGCCTGGGAGAATTTCGTGTACACGTCTGTCAGGACTAAAACATCCTCATACCCCCCACTTCCCTTGTCTACCTTGACAAAGTCGATTGCCAGAACCTCTAATGGCCGAAAAGCCATTAAATGTCTCATTGGAGCTCTTGGTTGAGGCTGAGCAACCTTAGCAGTTATGCAACGCTGACAGTGAGCAATATGCCGTCGCACTGTTGCAGTCATACGCGGCCAGTAAACGCGTCTCCTAAGCAGCGAGCAAGTGCGGGCTACCCCCTGGTGCCCCCAACCATCGTGACAACCCTCAACCGCACGCGTTTGAAGAACTTGCGGCAAAAGTATCTGAAACACTTCACCGTGCAGTGGGTCTTGGACTTTTCTATGCAGCACGCCTTCGCGGACCACAAATCGTGGCCACTGCCAGAGCCAGAGCTTCAGATCTCGCGTACCGCGCTTGCCATCTGATGCAACTTCGCCCGGCACTGCATTTTGCTCCCAGCGTTCCCACACAATTCCCAGGTCTGTGTCTTGCCTTTGCAACGCTGCGAGCTGCTCCGTCGACCACGAGGGGAACAACCCAGGAGGCCCAACACCAGACTGCGCTTCAGTTGCTGGCCGCGTAGGACTGATCCTATTTATCTCAGCACGTAATGGAACAGTACTCGTGTGAGAAACTTGCTGCACCACCCCCTCCACCTCGGAGGAAACATGCCCAGGATAGCGGCTCAGTGCATCGGCGCAGCGATTACTCCGACCAGACCGGAATTTCACCTCGAAGTCAAATGAGGCCAATTGGGCCACCCATCGCATCTCGCATGCACCTAGTTTGGCTGTGTTGATGTGAGCTAACGGATTGTTATCCGTTAGGACAGTGAACGGCACCCCCAACAGATGGTCCCGAAATTTGTCAACCACCGCCCACTTCAAGGCTAATAACTCCAACTTGAAGGAGCTATAATCCGGATATTTGGCCTCCGCTCCCCGCAATCCCCTGCTAGCATAGGCTATTGGGTGCTTCTCCCCGTCCTCCCCTACTTGTGCAAGGCATGCCCCTAACCCTTTGAGTGATGCATCCACCTCCAGGATGAATGGAGATGAAAAGTCTGGGTAAGCCAGTACTGGTGCTCGCGTCAAGGCTTGTTTCAGAGTATCAAACGATGCCTGGGCCTCCGCGTTCCACAAATATGCTGCAGCCTTCCGGATTGCTCTTCCTTTACCTACAGTGCTTACAATAGGCGGCAACATGGCATGTAGTGGCGCTGCTATTTTCGCGAACTGTGGTACAAAGCGGCGATAGTAGCCAGCGAGACCCAAAAATGAACGCAAATGCTCTGCTGTTTTTGGAACAGGCCACTCTTTTATCCGTTGGATTTTCTCATCATCTACAGACGCACCCTCGGCGCTTACAATGTGGCCCAGGTATCGTACCTGATGTTGAAACAACTGACACTTTTGGCCTTTGATCTTTAGTCCAAATTCAGATATGCGCGTGAGCACCTCATCTAGTCTAGACAGATGATCCTTCAGGTTAGGGGAGAACACCAGTATGTCATCCAAATACACTAACAGCTGAGTCAGGTTCAAATCCCCCACGCACATTTCCATCACCCTTTGGAAAGTACTTGGCGCATTGGCCAAGCCGAAAGGCATCCGTGTAAATTCAAATAGCCCAAATGGGACCCTGAATGCTGTCTTACATACCGAGCTCGGATCCATCAACACCTGATGGTATCCATGCGCTAAGTCAAGGGAAGAGAAGTAGCAAGCCCCTCGCAAAGCTTCCAGCGACTCCTCTATCCGCGGTAACGGGAAGGAGTCTCGCACAGTGCGCGCATTCAGTTTCCTATAATCCACGCACAGACGGAAGGATCCGTCCTTCTTACGCACCAACACTATGGGACTGGCGTAAGGGCTGCTACTTTTGCGGACAATCCCCATGTCTAGCAACTTTTGTATCATGTCACGCACCTCTCCAAGACAGTGGGGAGGGATCCTCCTATAAGGCTGGCTTATAGGCACTTCGTCCGTAGTATGGATCTTATGCAGCACCTTATCACATGAACCTACATCAAACTGGTGCTTGGAGAATACTGAGTCGTGTTTCTGTATCAATCGAACAACACTGTCTCTATCTTCTCTGCTCAAGAGACTAGAACTCAAATCCAACCCGGGTGGCAATGTATATTGCGAACCATCACCAAAAACATAAGTTTCACGTTCAGGGGTTTTAACCCCTTCCCCGTCCTGTGCTCCGACGGGGATTTTACAACCCGTTTCGCCAACGCAATTCGACAATACGTGATTCACCGAAACATGTAACCCATCAGATTTCTCCTCTAGCCCCAGATCTACTGTGGGTGCAACCGTGGCTACGGTTGCCAACTTTGTGTGAGGAGGTATTGTTACTGCTCTCATCCCAGCATTTGCAACAAGGACGTGTACCACTTTCCCCCCTGTAACCTCACAGGTGTCATACACTCTGCATGACTCCCCTAACCCTGCACTTCTGTCTTGACCGCCATTTAAACCCTCAACGACTACGGTCTTGCCTTCAAATCTATCTGGTGGCGCGCGAATGTAGCAAACAAGGCTTCGAACCTCATTTGGCAGGACGGTTGTTGGACATCTGCCCGTGCGGGCAGGGGCTTGTCCAACATTGCCTAATTCCCTTGCCGGTTTCTCCACATGGGCCATGCGATACCAACGCAATGTCATGTCCCACGCGTCTGCATCGTCACTTGCAGGATGTATAACCAAATCCTTCAACAAATGCAAATTGTTGCAACCCAGCAACACAGGACAGCGACCCCAATTCCATGCCCCACCCCCAAAGGAATCATCAACAACAAGAAAATGGGCATTAACCTTAAGGTTATGGACGCACAGTGGAACCTGTATGTACCCCTCAATTGGTATTGACTCGCCGCCTGCACCCGATACGTGAATATCATACCCAAGGGAATCAATTCCATTGATTTTGCCCTCAATGTTTCTCTTATAAAATGAAGAGCTAATCAGGGAAGCCTCCGCCCCAGTGTCTAACAAACACATTGTAGAGACACCTGCAAGGATAATACAAGCCTTCGGGCTTTCTCTCACTAACCTGGCTAAAAGATTGTCGGCCGAGGCCTCCGGTGACTGCTCTTTCCCTACTGGTTCCTTTTTGGGTGAGGCCTTTGTTTGTTCCCTCTCCACAACTTGGCCCTTAGTTGTGGAGAGTGTTAGTTTACCGCTGCCTCATGAGTAGGTTGCGATTGCCCACTGTTTTGTGGTGCCTTATTCCCTTGAGATTCGATTGCTTGTTCGCGCGCGATCCGTAGTCGACAGTCAGCACGAATGTGCCCTGGCCGGCGACAGTAAAAACACAAGAACTGGGACCGATCTTTTGGTGCAGGCCCGAATTGAGCAGCGCTGTCACGCCCACTTGAGGATTTATCCCTGTCTAGTACGCGCTGAAGCAACGTAGTGATTTGCTCCTGTTGTTTTCCGATCTGTTCTTGTTGTTGTTGCATGCACTTAAGTAACTCCTGTTGCTGCTGAAGCACATTCTGTAGTGCCGTGCCACCAACAGCGTTAACTTCTGCACTTGCAGTGTTAACACTACCGCTTGTTTGATCACAATGGCCTATGCCTTGACAGTTTTCCAGTGCGCTACCGACATGTTCGGCTAGGACCGGGTTTACATGACTGCGCCTTGATTTCTGTACTTTTTCTAGATCGCGAAAAAGTTCTCTAGCAGCATCGCGCAATTCACTGAATTTTTGATTCGGTTTTTCCAGCTCTAAGCGCCGCAGTTCCAGACGCACTGTCTGGTTCCGCGCCCCCGATACAAATTGCCCAATGAGTACTCGATCCCTCAAAGCCAGTAGCGACCCCTTTTCCTCTTCCGATGCAACCTCTAGAACTTTATCATGTAACCGAATTAGGGCCCTGGAGAAGTCCATAAGAGACTCCTCCTCCTGCTGGTGACGTTCGAATAGAGCCTTTTGAAGCCCTTGAACTGTTTGTATTTCCCCAAAGTTGTGCCGCAGTACTTTCTTGATTGCCTTTATGTCATTACGGACACTCTCTGGGTGACACTTAACTTCCTGTCGGGCCGTACCCGACAAATGGCTGACCACAACTTTCGCCTGTTCTTCAACGGGGATTTTGCATTGCTGCAAATATGCATCAACTTCATCTAACCAATCGTCTATTGCCAGATCCCCCACCTTAACAGGTTTCCCACTGAATTTGAAAGTTTGATAGGACGTTGTGCAATACTTTTTGGTTTGGCCCCCTGCAGAGCGTCCGTAAGCCCAGACACCAACCTTGCGACCAAGTCTGCCTCAGCCGTAGCCATGTTAATTTTGTTATTCCTAGCAGAACACCAAGGGCACTAAATAACTTAACAACCCCTTTCCTTTCACTAGTATATTAACCGTCCTAGGCCTGCACTATATTATAAATCAATAAAGTATCAAAATTTATCCAAGAAATCGATTGCTTGAGTAACACACCAGACAAGGCTACCTGTGTCAATCGTACACTTGTAAGTTCAGAACTGAAAGTTGACGAACGTCACTGTCCTTGCACAGTTCAAGGCCGTTGTTCCTCCACGGAGTCCTCTGCTTGCTCCCGAACCGTCCGTCCGATGCTACTCCTCCGAGGCTCCGGGTATCGGTAGTACAGCCAGCCGTTCCCTGCTACTCCAGCCGCATGCCAAGCTCGCAGCTACGCACGCCGTTCGTCCGTTGTTTCAATACGGCGTTCTCGAGGCCTCCAGCCGTCCCCTTCAGCTCTGCACACTCCACTTGGTCCCGAACCGTCCGTCCGTCAACTTGGCTGTATCCCCCGGCTTCAGGTCCACGTCAAGCTAGTCCCGCCTGCACTGCACTGGTCGTGGTGGTCGAGTCAAGGCCCTTGCTGCGCTTGAAACCATCCGAGTGTCTGACTTCATGTACACCCCATCCGTGTTACCATTTGTAGCGGTATTTTGATTGATATTTCGCCCTGCCCAAAAGCATATAGTCTCCGGTAAAGGAAGAAACTAGGCAAGGGGTTCTCCAGTCAGCTCAAATCTTTCTTAACTTGGAAGGAACTGCTCCTCATTTTATTCCATCGACCACCGACAACAACACAACTCACACACACCAATCTTCTGCCTTGCATTTTCCATACCCGTTCCCCCCACCAATGTATACATTTGTAACAACTTGTCCGCGCGTCTCGCTCTTTGACCCATGACCCCTGCCAGTGGGCCCCAGGTGCACGGCCTATTATTAGCGCATGGGAATTTACAAAAGTTTAACGCAACAAGCACCCTAAATAATCATTTCCCCACAAACTTAACGAGGTTGGGTATAGAGGGACTATGATATGTTCCTGTTCAGGCGATTTGTATTGCTTTTAATCCCGAATGATATCAGTATTTGATGGAATTACTGTGTCTTTGTGCAGTTTTCCGCAGTGGCAAGAACAATAATTACATATATTTTGTTCGAACGTTTTGAAATGCATTTGTCCGACTTTAATTGGAGAGATTATAATGTTCTCTTTTTTTTTTGTTCTCTTGATATTCATACACTTATTATGTTGGAGTCTACGTCTGGCCGAGTTGGTATTTTTTTTTTTTTGCCAGCATTAAATATTTATTTATCCCCCCCCCCCCAAACAAAATGGAGAGGAAAAGTAAAAAACAATTCTTTAAATATAAGTTTTAAATTATTGAAACTGCTGCGAGGGAACGTAAAACCGGGCTTTGTACAAGTCAGAACAACTACCGGTACACATAACACATGGCTTCCATAACAAAAAGCGCCACCTAGTGTCAAAACACGTAATGGAAACTTTTCAGAATGTCGCTGTTATGAATAAGTAAAACTAACAATTTAGTATGTTGGCTTTTCCCAGTTAGTTTCTTTTTTTGTGACTTTCTGTTGATCTTTTTTATCTACCACCTCTGACCTAAACAACCGGAGTGCAACATGTTTAATCACGTAGGGACACGCTTGGTGAAGGTTTACGCATGTCAGTTTCGTTTACAATGGACTATATCGCCACCAAGAGTTACAAAAGTTTCCTCATGATATAACAACCCGGAAGACCCCATGCATACATAACAATCTCCACAGAGTCGTACACACAGAATTGCGACAAGTTTCAACTTTGGAAGCCATTATAGGTCAAATTTTTCTGACCCAAAACTGGCGTCCCAAACTGGTACTCCTCATGTCGCATTTCTCAATGTAAGGCTACACGGCTCTGACTCTACTGATTTGAGGAGATCTCCTCAAATCAGTTAATACTAATCAAGGTTGATTTCTCGTTTTATTTTGCCTTGTCACCGAAAACTCCTTTAATCTAAAACAAAAGAATGAATTAATAATTAAAAACAAAATAATTAATTAATAATTAGAGTGAATAGTAACACTCTTGCGAAATATAATAACACTCTTGCAAAATTGCCTGTACATCTGCGTGTAAAATTTGATTCCAAACCCAACTGACTAAATGAAATCATGAACGATGATCCCCGGGACATGATTTGGAGCAATCCACGGCTGATCCGTGTTTTCTAATTGAATTGAAACCCCTTCAGTGACACGGCCAGTCGGTGTTAATACACAGACTCGTAACCCGCCTCATAATCTCCGGCCCGAGCCATTATCAATTGGTAAGCTAAGAGTGCTGACGAGAGACTACATGAGAATCGGCGTATATATCTCCAAATTGATAGCAACTCGATTTATACCAAGCCATAGGCATCATCGGTACAGTCACGGGCACGCTGTTCGTCTAGACTTACGGCACAGTCCAACGGGTCCGCCGCGCCGCCCCGCACGGTTCAAGTTATCTAATGGTGACGCGCTCTCCAAAGCGTCCTCCGCTATAGCCCCACCGCGTCTGGGGGATTTGTTGCGAAGAGAGAAGATTCTTCGAGTCGGGATAGGGAATATGGAATTATCATTGGATACAAAGGCTGTGGAGATTACTTAAAGCCATCAGCTTTATGCGAATGACTGATGACTTTGAGTCAACACGTCAAGCCTGTACGTACGTGCGGATGGACAAGTAGGAGGGAGCGTATAGTTACCATTCACCAGCAATTGCGATCTTTTTATCACTGAGATTTGGGAGAATGTGACAGGAATGAGTGAGCGTACATCGACAAGGACTACTTAATTTAACAAGGTGAGTTGCCCGATTTCAATGATAAGCATAGCATAAATGTTCAAAGCGTCTTCCGATCAGATTGGTGTCCAAAAAAAAATTCAAACCTTATCACAAAATATCATTTTGTTGTGTGTTGTCAGGTTAACAAGTGAGTTGCTGCATTACTTTTATAACGAGTGGGTTCGGTTCTTCATTTGTTCATTCAAAACAAGATAAGTGGGAACCAATCAACAATGTGTTCAGAATGTTGGACGCCTTCAATTAACAAATTATTACTAGCCAAGCTTTCGTTACCAAGCCGTTGATGACATGTTAACTTTAACCCCTCCCGAGAGTGCTGAAACAGTTGATTTCGGAGTTAATTTGATATTAATCTATATCCTCAGATCACACCACTCTGTAACAAAATGTTAATCCTGGTATAATCCTCCAATGATTACTTTTCTGGAATTATATTAATGCCTCGTAACACGGGAACGCAGTTTTACACCAAATGACACCTTATTCTTAGAAGCTAAATGTACTTTGTCTAAAAGCGTCTGTTATTGTTTCTGACAGACAACAGCCGTCGCGCAACAGGTTTTCACAATTTTGATTTTCTCATATTTTTTTTTCAAGTTGCGTCCCGATAGAATAAGCAGCTTACTGCACGTTGTAGCTGCAAAGATGAGTTATCAACAAATCTTTTTTGGTCGGTGTATCCGATATAATTCCTTCTTAAAATGCATCAGATATATAGGACTTTTGTTGGCCTTATGCCGAAAGGGCAATTGAAAATATAGTTTTCATAAATCCCATCTGCTCCGTTTCCGTGTGCATCATGCATCAAAGTCATAAATGTAAATCTACAGAATTCATTTGCCTCTTCTCATTTACCGCTAGCTGAGATATCCCACAACGAAAAGCTTGTCTGTGAGGGATGGGATTTGAATTCATTATTATTTATTTGATAACAATTATTTCATAGTTTATCTTATTCAGTCTGAGTTAGTATTTATCGGTACACACCAGTTTTGTTTTTGAAAAACAAAGTTTCTTTAAGAAATACATTCCAGAAATGAGAATAGGTAAATTAATTCTGTGAATTCACATCATTTATGACTTGGAAGGTCTAACATGCATGATGAAGTGATGAACACGAGAACGTACCAAACGAAAATATACAACGAAACAGACTGAAACTTGAAAACTCAAACTTAAATTTTAAGTATGGCACATAAACCCAACTTATCTTTATAATTATGTATGATCTGTAGTATTCTTTTCAAAATTAATGTGGTATGATTTGAAAATATGATTTGGGAAGACATGTACACTATAAAAAAAAAAAATAAGTTAGTAATTTGGGCGCAAAAATTAAATAAAATACCTACTTTAGCTTAGTCAAGCAATTTTGACTCATAGTTTGCCTCCTAGACTGAAATGTTATGCAGGTTTATTAATATGTTTCAGTGAATTGACCCATCTGACTAATTTAGTTAAGTCATTTGAGACATCGTGCAGGACAGATTTTAATTAGTCAAAATGACTTACTTAATTTTACAAGTGTACGGTCAGTAAGCTGAGACTTTGTCAATAACTGACCAGCGATTTACTGTATCTCCTCCCCAGTGTAAAACCTACAAGATCCTATCAAGCAGAAGATTTTTCAAACAAGAATTTGTTTTGCTTGGACGATATATTAACCTTGTCCAAAGGGTGGATAAGGAAGGTAATTCCATCCGGTCCACTTTGTACAGATGGTCAATACCGGACGCGCAAAACTAATCACAACTTCACAAAGGTTCGCGTCGCAAACAGGTTATCATGAAAGTAAATCACCAGCAGGAAAACACATACCAGGAAAACATTAAATTTTAATCCAAAGCACAAAAGCGAGCACTGAAGCACTCAATTTCGGAGCTAAATTGAAATGAATCCGTTTCACAGAATACATGACACTGTATTAATAGACAGCATCAATAAATTAACCCACCACAAATGAGGTTTCTGAATAATAATGTGTTGGGGGGCTGTCCGTGCTTCTGGAAATAATTTAACGGGAATGCGAGCAGCGGCGTAGCTAAGGGGAGGGGGGCGTGGTGGGGGCTGCAACCCCCTCAGCCCCCCCCCCCCCCAATTAAAAGTTCCTCCTCAGTCGCCCCCACTGGAAACTTGGCATCCGGAGAAAAGCACGACCGTATGACCTACCACGACTAGTATCTGCAAGAACATAAATTCCCATTTTCTGCGACTTTGTGCGTATTTTTCACCAAAACACTTTCTTTTCGCGAGTGGCTGTTTATGTTTACGTCTGTTGAAAGCAAATATAACAATAGTTATTGTCTAACAATAACCATGACATAGATTTCGAACAGCGCCCCCATGCCAAGCCTCCCCATCCCCTCCCCCTCCCCCTCCCCCTCGCCCCAAAAAATGATTTTACGTAGGTCGGATGTCCGGTGAAAAACACCAGTCTACCTTTCAGCACAGATGCAATTTTTGGGCGCCCCTCCATTGTAATCTGTAGTCTATTACATCAGGACGGATTTTTTTTTCAAAAGTATCAAAACTCTAAATCTAAATTTAAAAAGGACTTTTGTCGGCCTTACGTGCATGTCAGACATTCCATGTCATAAAGATGGACGAATTGCTCTGCATTATTCTTATTTTGGGATGTATTCTGAAAGAAACTTTGTATTCCAAAAACAAAACTGGTACCGGTAAAGACCAACTTCGACTGAATAAGATAAACTTTTAAATAATATCAAATAAATATAATGAATTCAAAGAGACATTTGTACAATTGTTTTAAGTATGGTCTAGCACAAAAAAAATAGAGAAAGCCACTGACATTTCTAGAGCTTAAGAATATTAGAAACTTTTGGAGTGAGCCCCAGACGTAGGTACATGATGCCCCAAGTTTCCTTTTTGTGCAGTAAGTCCCAAAGGAAGGGCTGTCAGCGCCAGCCGACATGGCTCTCATGTGTCGCGGTCTAAAGGTACCTTAACATGGATGGATTTTGACAAACTATAGCTTGTTGGATAGCGGATGAATAGGCCAACAAGCTGACAAATCGGCAAGGCTTCAGACTTGAAACTGTTGGAGTGAGCCCCAGACGTAGGTACATGATGCCCCCAGTTTCGTTTTTGTGCAGTAAGTCCAATATATAGCAAGGGCTGTCAGCGCCAGCCGACATGGCTCTCATGTGTCGCGGTCTAAAGTTACCTTAACATGGATGGATTTTGACAAACAATAGCTTGTTGGATAGCGGATGAATAGGCCAAGGAGCTGACAAATCGGCAAGGCTTCAGACTTGAAATTTTTGGAGTTAGCCCCAGACGTAGGTACATGATGCCCCCAGTTTCGTTTTGGTGCAGTAAGTCCCATAGCAAGGGCTGTCAGCGCCAGCCGACATGGCTCTCATGTGTCGCGGTCTAAAGGTTCCTTAACATGGATAGAATTTGACAAACTATAGCTTGTTGGATAGCGGATGAATAGGCCAACAAGCTGACAAATCGGCAAGGCTTCAGACTTGAAACTGTTGGAGTGAGACCCAGACGTAGGTACATGATGCCCCCAGTTTCGTTTTTGTGCAGTAAGTCCCATAGCAAGGGCTGTCAGCGCCAGCCGACATGGCTCTCATGTGTCGCGGTCTAAAGGTACCTTAACATAATAGGAGGCTAAAGCCATGGAATGACAAGTAAGACCTTGTCAACACCAGCCAACAACTAAACCTACTACTACAGCTGCTATGGCCTGTCTAATATAGGTATATGCCTACAGTACCACATGAAACATGAACTGCCTTGTTAAAATCCTTGTTTTCAAAGCCAAGCTAAGAAATAGCTCCTTTATTTGAGGTGAGTTGCACTTACCTCTCGACATTCTTCTTTCATACATTTATTCTTGATACGAAGATCAAACCATCGGACTGTGCCGTCTTCACCACAAGACAGGAAAGTGTATGGGTCATTAGGCACATGGGTCCCATGTCCAAATACTCGCATATGTCATTGTGGTGACCTCGGCAAGCTTATGGAATAATCAATCATACGAACAATAAAATACAACGAAACATCAGACTGAAACTTGAAAATTTAAACTTTAGTTTTTAAGTATGGTACATAAATCCAAATTATCTTTATACTATTATGGACAAATAATAATTCAAAATTTATGCAGTACGACCTGCACGGCCAGTAAGCTGAGAATTTGTAAACTGACAAGCGATTTACCGTATCCCCTCCCCGGGAGAACCCCCCCCCCCCCCACACCCCGTATCAAGCTGAAGATTTTCCCCCAAGATCCGCCGGCTAACACACTCCATTAAATCCCGCTCTCATGGGAATGAAAAACCTCATGAATGTCATGTAATAAGTTGATAACTTTTTTTACGCAGAGGATTTGAGGGATCAAAATCCAACATTATTTATCAAAAAATATATGACTTAAATCGAAAATCATCACGTAAAAAGATTGCTTATGAGGTTTTGTTTTAAACATGCAATGGGGAATGCATGCATATATTACTCTTCGTTTATCACTCAGATTGACATAATGTAGATATGATGTTGGTGAAATTATGCATAACGTTATCCCTTGATAGTACTGGCTTGATGAGATGGTTTTGCATACGCCCTACATTTTGGAATATCGAGTATGGCAACAGGTGTTGGTCGTAACGATGGCAATTTAATATCAAGAAAGGGTCATTGACCGCCTCCCAACCCGTGTCATTTCTTGCAAGAGCACCAGGCTGATCTAAGACGATCCTTATTGGCCGAGTGCGAGTCACGTGGGATGTCGTATCGCAACCTCGTCCCCACGGCCTCGAGCAGTGCACTCCCCTTAGCTGCTCTCTCGATATATAATAGGGAGAGGTTGAAAGCAGACCTTATCTAGGAACGAGGTAATTAAGGTCTTATATCGAATGCCCTGGAGTTATAAGTCGTGAGATAATAGAGAGGTTAAATTACGCATTCTCGCAAGAACGCGTACGCCTACGGCCCGCGTTGCGTCATGGATACGCGTGTGAACGTCACGAAATTTGCGTTCGCAACACCCGTACAACTGCTAGCTTGCCGTTCGCAACGCCAAAATACTGAATTTGCCGTTCGTAAAAACGTGTAGAAAGGTAAGGAAAACCTCCTTTTTTAAGGCACATTCTATCATTTCCATGTATAACAAGTTATAACGAAGTTTTCTCGCAAGTTACTTCATCCGTTGTCACATTCATGAGAAAAAAGTATCATTTGAAATGAAATGCGAATCTTTTTAACCTCATTGAAAAGGGTATGTTTTATGTGTGTGTTTTGATAGTGATCGTGTTGCTTGGCCACATGTTAAACAAGCATGAATTTATCTTCATCATCCTATTACATGAAGGCATATGAAGAATTTCATGTATCCTAACCAGTTCGTGTAATTACATCTTTATGACTGTGCCATACACTCGCACAACGTAGTCATTAAAAACACTTAGTTTCTGGAATGCAATTGATGATGAATCCATTAAATCACTCTCATCTGTGCGTTGATCAAACATCCATCTCCAAGCATCTGACATAGTTTGCTTCTAATTTGGTTTTTCAGCAAATGTTTTTTTTTTTCATATAATGTACTTTTCTAGATGATCTGTACGTTTCCCGATACTTCGGTTCTATCTTGTTCGAACAAAAGATGCCTCTATACCTCATTACATCTTTTCAACAAATCTATTTACTCATTCTTGTATTCCCTGCCTATATTTTTTATTTGGAATCGAAATTAATGTGAGCTTGAATGAATTAAAGTGAATGGAATCAGTGATGTGCAAGCTTTGCTTGGCTCAGATTGCTCTCAGTTTCGTTATTCTTTGGTTTGGTAGAGCTATAAGCTTATTCTCGATAGTTTACTTTCCAACAGAAAAGATAAAAGCCTACTATGGACGGAGCAAATGACGATTTTCGGCCAATGACGACATCATCTTGTTGCGAGAGGTCATGGCTAATGATCCATACTCCTCAGCTGAACCTGGAAAGAAATGGGATGAAACTGCAGACGCAACAGAACTCCAGGGTCTGAGTGGGCGACGCTGCAGGGAAAAAACATCCCTTTTGTTGACCTACTACAAGAAAGAAGATGCAGAGGCGCTGAAGAGGTGCTCACAGATATTTTTTTCTCATGAAATCGCTCAAGTCCACTTTATTGTGCGTTATGATTACAGATATAACTGAAAGTGAGTTAAGAGCTTTGAATATAACATTGTTGAAATTCTAGTTGTTAAAACTGCTGCATATTTTTATCAACTTTGTAGATCTGGCACGGAAGAGGAGATGGAGGAGAAACATCAACTCCTTCAAGAAATCAAAGAGCTTCAGGAGGAGCAGGTTACCAGACTTGAGAGTGAAAACAAGAAAAAGGAGAAGCAGAGGAAAATCGCAGTGGAGATAAGAAAGGCGGCTTTGGAAACATTGCCTAAGAAACGTACATGTATGTGTCTCGTTACTGTCATAGTTAAGATGCTTTGATGTTACAAGTTTTTGGACATTCACGTAATGCTTTTTATTTCATTTCATTTGTTACCTATACATTGCAGCCGATGAAAGCCAGATTAGCGACTCTGATTCTGACAACAACGCCACACCCAGGAAAGCAAGAAGATCTTCGTCGTCCTCAGATCTGATGATGTTTCTTAAGTCGAAGGCAGAGAAAGAAATGTCACTGAAGGAGCAGGAGATCAAATTGAAGAGTGAACAACTGGCATTTGAGAAAGAAAAGTTTGAACTAGAAAGAAAAGAAAGGGAAAAGAAAATGGAAGCGGAAAGTGAGGAAAGAAAGATGATATCATAATGGAATTCATGAGGAGGCAACTTCTAAAGTAATTAGGCTATACATGTAGATATCGAGATGAAAAAAACTCGTCTGGTTTATTAACAAATTCTATTTGGGCTTCAATATTGAAATAGTAAGAGTGTATTATTTTGCAAAACGGTTTTTAAGTTTAATGGCTTTGTATTTATTGTAATTTATTGTAGCTATTACCACAAACGCACTGTAAACCCCGGACTCTTGCCGTATTCATGTGACAGAAGAATTTAAAAAACCTTTTGAGCTAACGACTTTTAGTTAAAGCCTGTGTGTCTAATAATCATCTTTCAAATGCAGTTGTAATTTACTCAATTATAACATTACGCCAAATACTCTTCCAGCCGTGGGGGCCTGACACCAAAGTAATCTGAATTCTGGGAACCGCAGAGGCATGTGTGGCAGTTGGTCATCAAAACCGCAACTTTGTACGTTTTGCCCACAGATTGCAAGTATAATTTCTGATTTTTCTTGAAGTCGACAAAGGCAAACAATGATACGACCTTCCCAAATGCCCACTCGACACATTCACGAACACTGCTCATTTTCTTGTTGAACAGCCGCTGGTCCTCCGTTAGATTCGCTCCCTTGAATGGCCCTTGTAGCTGTAGTCGTAACGGGTAAGCTGTATCCCCGTTTAAGCGGAATGTATCCCCCGATGAATGGTCGGGGAGCATCTGAAGATCTTCCATGAGGTTGCTTTCGGTTAGCAAAGCTGAGTCGTGGCGTCTCCCTTCCATTTGCCCGAACATGTTGGCAATCAGGCCATTAGTGGTGACGACTGACTGGTATTTGAGAGCGTGCGTTCTCTTATGGCCGTTGTATACCTGTTGAAAGAAGGCAATCACTTTAATATGAAAGTTTCCCATCTTATCAGACTAAAGATAGTCACAACTATTATCTTACACGACTTGAAGCTTTGCATAGCGGATGAGATAAAGTATAAAGTTTGCGGGTAACACCAAGTGGAAAGAAATCTCTTCTTGGAAGAAGTGTGGAGGCTAAAAAGAACCGGTTGGTTGAGTGTAGAACTCAACGTTTCAGACAGTGTGCTCTGCCTGTCCTCACTCAACCTCCTGAGGACGGACAGAGCACACTGTCTCAAATGTCGAGTTCTACACTCAACCAACCTCTTTTCGGGACCACACTTCTCCAAGAAGAGATGTCTTTCCACATATGGTTTTACCCGTAAACTTCACAATTTATCTTACATGGGGTTATCGGCTTAAGTTTGCCCTTACGATTATTGACCGAAATGGAGTGCGATGGCCTAGCGGTTAAGAACACCGGACTCACGTTCTGGTGTTTCAGAGGCAACAGTGACGTGGGTTCGAGCCCGCCGGCGGACACTTGTGCTCTTAAGCAAGGCACTTAACCATTATTGCTTCGTCCTTCGGATGGGACGTTAAGCCGTAGGTCCCGTGTTTTGTATAAATGCACGTAAAAGAACCCAGTAAACACTTATCGCTAAGAGAAGGGGTTTGCCCCTGTGTTTCTGGCCTCCTGTATAAACTCCTACGTGGAGTATTTAGGAAAAGAACCAACCAAGAACCAAGAACCAAGAACCAAGAAATCAAAACAAATTCTTCCTACTTCTCGTTGATGTCTGCCAGGTCGACAAATCGGGCGTGCGGTACCATCAATGAATGCCCAGATCGATGTAAGTGGACTCCCACGTTGATGGATGGCATATGCGAATTCTTCCAATGTGGGACAACCAGGGCTGATTGAGATCGAATAACTTATCTCCAGCATGTTCCCATATGATATCTTGGATGGCATTGATCATTATGGACAACTCTTCAGGATGACGGCCAAACAGTCTGCTAAGATCTGTCAATCTGTAGTGTAACAAAAATGCGACGTTATAGTCATATTTAGAATTGTGTTCAATCAGTTCCCTTTCCCCTTTTCTTTGATATGCATTGTTACACATTAATAAAAGTAAGCTGAACCAAATGCATACAAAAATTGTACAAACTATAATGATAATCTATAAAAAGGTATAATACTAAAAGTGTACTATTTTAAACGAACCTGTTTGGGTACGCCAGACGTCTAAGCAAGAAGAACAAGGAATTCTGGCCAGATACTGTGGACTCGTTGTAGCAAGTGATCTCATGAGGGATTCTCAGTAGTCTAGTTCAATTCAATTTCAATTCAAGAAACATTTATTTCATACTCCTTTAGAGAAATACATCAATAAACAAAAGGTTTTGGGTACATAGCAAAATAACGAATTCGATATATGTGTCACACACAAAAAATTTAATAAAAGTAAACTGCGCTATTAACAAGTGTCAAATTAAGTTTGGTTTATGTACAGGAGAAAATAGGAGTATGGGGCTGTTTGAGTAAGCCGAGGCTTGTAAGAAACAGCCTTTACAGACAACAATAACAACAGAAAAACAAAACTATAACGAGACACAGACAATACAGACAAGACAAAAGTGACACTACTTAACCTGACAGGATATGAAAGTACAAAATGAGTAAATAATTGGAAAAGCAATGAAGTTGAAGGAGCTACAATTAACATGATGAAAATAATAAAAACGATGAAAATGCATAGAAATCAGGTTGGGAAGCTATGCTACATACGAGGACAGAAGGAATTTCTTGTACCGTGATTTAAATCGCCCCACGGAAGACAGTGTTCTAATGCTGGGATTAATAGTATTCCATAATCTGGGACCATGGTACCGAAGAGTGTTAAGGGAATAAAGAGTGCGAGTGAATGGAATGTACAGGCTACTGCTTGATCTAGTAAAGTGACTATGGGTGTTTTGTACTGAGGAAAGACGAAAATGTGCTGGGGAGAAGATTGTTGGTGAATTTGTACATGAATATAGCAGTGTGAAATTTATTAATATCAGCAAGAGTAAGAGTGCAAATAGATGTGAACAATGTTCTCTTGGCGATGAAAAAGTGCAAATCCGAACAGCCCTTTTTTGTGCAATATTAAGTGGATATAACTTGGTATTACTGGCACGAGCCCAGACAATGTTGCAATAGTTCAAATAGGGTAAGATGATAGCCCTGGTGGACTCCCTTTCCTCCCTACGTTACGGAGGGAGTCCTGAGTACACATGTGCTCACAACCGAACGAAAACATTTCTGACCAATAATTTCAATATTTTTACCTTGTTGGAGAAGCTAATTTTTACGTCGTAGTATTCTATGTGTCCTTATCTGTTAGTACGCTGGGTTCAGGAATTCCATATGCGATGCTGACTGACGTCAATCAGGAAAATAAACTCGAAAGCATCGTTAAACTTGTACGTGTTTAGTCTCTTTTCATCAGTTTCTCACCGCCGAGTCTATTCTAGTCGTACATCATGTACGTCTGTACGGTGCAGCGTGTAGTCTGGTTCCCTAGACCGGACAATTATTCTCGACGCTCATTATCACATCTGGTCCGGGGGACAGACTATGCTGCATGAATATGCAGTGCGCACGCGCGATTTGCTTAGTAACCACCCTCATACGCACGCGCACTTACTTGAAGGTGAGGTCGCTAATCCAATGACCGAGCGTGTTTTCGCGCCAGTTACCAGAAACACGTTTCGGCTTTGGTCATTGGTTGAGCGTTTTCCTGACATCGGTTGGCTGGAGTGACGTCACGGTTCCAACCAAAACTAAACAAATGAGGGCGCTTAGCGTGCGTGCGCGCTTTCGGATTGTACGCACGTACATTTGTACATATCATGTACATTGTACATGACGTACGACTCTGGGAATAAACTGATGAAAAGCGACTACAAACACGTACAAGTTTAACGTTGCTTTGGAGTTTATTTTCCTGATTAAAGTCAGTCAGCATCGCATATGGAATTCCTGAACCCAGCGTGCTAACAGATAAGGACACATAGAGTATGTAGGCGTGAAATATTAGCTTCTATAAAGAGGTAAAACATAACAAAACTCTGGTAAAAATGTTGTATGGTTTCATGTAGAAAAGTCTTGTCCTGGACGTTAGTCGTATTGCAATGAAGACTTCGTCCAACCTGGGCTAGGTAAGATGAGAGTGTTATAGAGGAGGGGCATAGAGGACGACAGTTAGCTGTCTTACCTGATCATGGCTAAATCTAAATAGGTTTAGACGATCACTATCAGTGAGGCTACTCGTGTCAAGCCTTGCGCAAAGAACTCTTGGTACTTTTACTCGTAGAGCATGCTCCAACAAAATTAAGTCCTCATCGGCATCAGTTAATTCCTCACTTATCAAATACGCAAACGCAGTATCGTCGACACTCGCTGCCATAGTTGTTCCCGTGGTGGTTGTACGAACACGTACTTCAGCATGCAGGGGCTCGGACAACTTAAACTCTTTATCGCGTCCTCGAAGCTTCCACTACGCGTTGCCGTATGCGTTTAGTAGAAATGGTCCATCATTTGCAGCCATCCGAAAAAGTAACTGGCGTATTATTGTTGAAAAGCATACTTGGTTAAAAAATAGTAAGTGGACTAAACTCCCTGTGAAATTAATCTTTCTGGCAAGCTATCATGTTTACGGTGGCTGATTTCCGCCAAGAATACATTTTTTTTTATTACGGCGTTATAACGCGATAAATAATTTTATCGCGTTATAACGCCGTATTATCGCGTTATAACGCGCTATTATCGCGTTATAACGCGCTAATTTATCGCGTTATAACGCGCTATTATCGCGTTATAACGCGCTAATTTATCGCGTTATAACGCCCTAATTTATCGCGTTATAACGCCCTAATTTATCGCGTTATAACGCCCTAATTTATCGCGTTATAACGCGCTATTATCGTCCTTACATTGTACTGTTTAAGTGATTTTGAACGGGAACCTCGTATTTTGAGTTTAGTAGGAAGGGGCGTAATCATACATGTCGCCACTACATTTTAAGTTAAATGGAATGGAGTTTGGCCGCCACCATGCATTTAAGTTTTTATCAGACTTGTGTTTTCTTAAAAAGAAGTGGTTTTCTGGCTAGTAAAATAGCAAGGAAGAACCGGTTTTGTGCAAGCAAAATTCAGGGAATAATCTGTTGATATTAATAACTTGTTGGAAAGTTCCAAGGTCATTCCAAGAAAGTTGCCGCCGTGAATTAGGGTTTAAAACATGGGAGGGGGATGGGATTTGCTATCAGCATCAGCAGGGCCGTTCCTCATTCTTTTCTTTTTATGGGATGTATGATAACATTGGAGTACGAGGGGCTCTGCGAGCTGATGAATCTTTTTTTGAAAACATTGTGTTTGCAACCAGCTAGGGAAGATTTTCGTTTATTTAAGACTTACAAGCAGTGCGCACGCGCACGCGCGATTTGCTTAGTAACCACCCTCATACGCACGCGCACTTACTTGAAGGTGAGGTCGCTAATCCAATGACCGAGCGTGTTTTCGCGCCAGTTACCAGAAACACGTTTCGGCTTTGGTCATTGGTTGAGCGTTTTCCTGACATCGGTTGGCTGGAGTGACGTCACGGTTCCAACCAAAACTAAACAAATGAGGGCGCTTAGCGTGCGTGCGCGCTTTCGGATTGTACGCACGTACATTTGTACATATCATGTACATTGTACATGACGTACGACTCTGGGAATAAACTGATGAAAAGCGACTACAAACACGTACAAGTTTAACGTTGCTTTGGAGTTTATTTTCCTGATTAAAGTCAGTCAGCATCGCATATGGAATTCCTGAACCCAGCGTGCTAACAGATAAGGACACATAGAGTATGTAGGCGTGAAATATTAGCTTCTATAAAGAGGTAAAACATAACAAAACTCTGGTAAAAATGTTGTATGGTTTCATGTAGAAAAGTCTTGTCCTGGACGTTAGTCGTATTGCAATGAAGACTTCGTCCAACCTGGGCTAGGTAAGATGAGAGTGTTATAGAGGAGGGGCATAGAGGACGACAGTTAGCTGTCTTACCTGATCATGGCTAAATCTAAATAGGTTTAGACGATCACTATCAGTGAGGCTACTCGTGTCAAGCCTTGCGCAAAGAACTCTTGGTACTTTTACTCGTAGAGCATGCTCCAACAAAATTAAGTCCTCATCGGCATCAGTTAATTCCTCACTTATCAAATACGCAAACGCAGTATCGTCGACACTCGCTGCCATAGTTGTTCCCGTGGTGGTTGTACGAACACGTACTTCAGCATGCAGGGGCTCGGACAACTTAAACTCTTTATCGCGTCCTAGAAGCTTCCACTACGCGTTGCCGTATGCGTTTAGTAGAAATGGTCCATCATTTGCAGCCATCCGAAAAAGTAACTGGCGTATTATTGTTGAAAAGCATACTTGGTTAAAAAATAGTAAGTGGACTAAACTCCCTGTGAAATTAATCTTTCTGGCAAGCTATCATGTTTACGGTGGCTGATTTCCGCCAAGAATACATTTTTTTTTATTACGGCGTTATAACGCGATAAATAATTTTATCGCGTTATAACGCCGTATTATCGCGTTATAACGCGCTATTATCGCGTTATAACGCGCTAATTTATCGCGTTATAACGCGCTATTATCGCGTTATAACGCGCTAATTTATCGCGTTATAACGCCCTAATTTATCGCGTTATAACGCCCTAATTTATCGCGTTATAACGCCCTAATTTATCGCGTTATAACGCGCTATTATCGTCCTTACATTGTACTGTTTAAGTGATTTTGAACGGGAACCTCGTATTTTGAGTTTAGTAGGAAGGGGCGTAATCATACATGTCGCCACTACATTTTAAGTTAAATGGAATGGAGTTTGGCCGCCACCATGCATTTAAGTTTTTATCAGACTTGTGTTTTCTTAAAAAGAAGTGGTTTTCTGGCTAGTAAAATAGCAAGGAAGAACCGGTTTTGTGCAAGCAAAATTCAGGGAATAATCTGTTGATATTAATAACTTGTTGGAAAGTTCCAAGGTCATTCCAAGAAAGTTGCCGCCGTGAATTAGGGTTTAAAACATGGGAGGGGGATGGGATTTGCTATCAGCATCAGCAGGGCCGTTCCTCATTCTTTTCTTTTTATGGGATGTATGATAACATTGGAGTACGAGGGGCTCTGCGAGCTGATGAATCTTTTTTTGAAAACATTGTGTTTGCAACCAGCTAGGGAAGATTTTCGTTTATTTAAGACTTACAAGCACTGGTATGAATACCTGTGTAGTTATATGACTAAACTGCCTAGAGCGTATTTTTTTTAGGTTTTTTTTCCCTTTTTTGGAAATTCAATACGCATATAGGGAGTAAAATCAGTTCCACTGCTGGGTTGCGGTGATGGGTGGGTTATAACTTGTCAACACATAGCGGGCCCATTAGATTGGTGATAACCGGAGAGCGGGAGTTTCAAAAAAAACTCATCCGGTGTTTAGGCGACGCAGGGACTGGTTTGTGTACATGTGGTTTTTGTTTCTAGTTCACTTAATGTTTTGATTTATACCGGTGGTAATATGCCGTCCCACCTGTTTTTCTTTTTTGTGTGTCGGGGGAAACAGTGCATATTTTCTGTGCCCTTTTTACGCACTTCATCAGTCACCCTTTGTTTAATTCTTTTGTACGTATTTACTTTATTGCTAATGATGGTAAAGAATATTTTACGCGTTAGCTTTTCTTGTAATGATCAGACTAAGTGGATTCCTTATTTTTTATTTTTATTTCGAAATCCATGCCTAAATGACCATTATGTTAGTTCTGTTCTTCAAGAAGTTCCAAAAGGATTTGAACGTTCTCCTCATCCAAGTTTTTTTCTTGGTTGGATGGTGGAGATGGGTTAATCCTTGATCGGACCAGGCCATCTTTTATGTTTTTTTGTCGTTTGTATGCCAGGATGGGTTGGGTCGCAAAGAGTGCACTGAGAAAATCATTATCGCTGATCAGATTCCAGTGTTTCAGAAGGGCCTGCTTAAGAGCTGGGTGTTTAATTTGTGGGTTGTAGGGTAAAACAAAGACCAGCGGGATATTCTTTTCGGTTTTTACACGCTTTTAGATTCACGCGAGTTTCGCCTTTTTGGGGAAGAAGGGCTAAATCTTCTTGGTTGTATCCGCGTTTTTGTAGTTTGTCTTTGAAGAATTCATCCTTCTCCTCAAATTCTTTTGAGTGTGTGCATATACGGTCATATCTCATTATTTCTCCCTTAATCAAACCGCCAAACACTGACTCAGGGTGGGCTGAATCTCGAGCAAGATACTGAAAGGTATCAGTTTTTTTGGTTGCTACTCGAGTATCCAGTTTCCCTTCTTTTTTGAACCGTTCGCCTTTGTAGATGACGAGGTCGAGGAAGGTGACTTGACTGTTTGAAATCTCTGACGTGAACTTGAGCGTGGGATGAATTTGGTTTAGAGTTTGGACGAGGTCACCGGCTTGGTCTTCGTTACCGTTAAATATTATTAAGACGTCGTCCCTGTATCTCATGTAACTCACAATTGAAGGATTGTGTGGGAGAATAATTTCTTGTTCATATTTGAACAGGGTTATATCGCATATTTCTGGACTGCATTCGCTTCCCATAGCCACGCCAATTTTCTGTCTGAAGAACTTTCCATTGAATTCAAATATGTTTCGATGCATGATAAGTTCCAGGAGACAGCGAGCGTGTTCTCTTGTAGGTTTGGGTATTGCGTACAGACTGTTATCGGCAACTTCAAGTGCATCGCAGACTGATTCAATTGCCTCATCTTGTGGGCAATTCGTATACATGGACACAATATCCAATGTGATCAATAGGCTATCCTGCTTCAATGTCACGTTGTTTAGTTTTTCAAGCACATGCCCGGAATCGCGTGTATATGTGCTTTGTTGTTTGAAAATCGGAAGCAGAAAATAGTCTATGTATTTTGAAATTGCCTTGATTGAGTCGGACCTCCGCAACCACTAATAATAGGCCTCCCCACAAACCGCGTTTCTTTGGGTGATTCTTTTAATTTGTGAACTTTCGGTAAGAGGTAGAGGCAAGGAGTTTTGATCTCGTGGTTGTCATGGTTGAGAAACTCAAATGTTTTTTTGGATATATCTACACGGATGGTGTATAATGTGCAAATGGATCCGAAAGCGGGCAAACAATGCACGCCTACATGCACTGAAGTAAAATGGATGCGTGTACTGTAAAATTATGGCGCCGCAATAGCGCGTTATAACGCGATAAATTACGGCGTTATAACGCGATAATAGCGCGTTATAACGCGATAAATTAGGGCGTTATAACGCGATAATAGCGCGTTATAACGCGATAAATTAGGGCGTTATAACGCGGTAAATTAGGGCGTTATAACGCTATATAGCGCGTTATATCGCGATAATAGCGCGTTATAATGCGATAATAGCGCGTTATAACGCGATAATACGGCGTTATAACGCGATAATTTATGGCGTTATAACGCCGTAATAAATAAAAAAATGTATTCTTGGCGGAAATCAGCCACCGTACATGTTGAAGTAATCAACGAAAGAAGGCCTTTCCAACGGTGCGTCTTAAGACGCACCGTAGGAAAATTTAAATTAGTAGTTCGTTTTGTTATTCGGCGCAGCGCGCGCAAGCATTGGCACGCGTCACGACGCACAGGCGCGCGCGGTTGCTATAATTCGTCGGATCAGTGTGCGACATCGCGTATAGCTGCAATAGACCGCTTGCAGACGCGATCGATAATTGACGCGCGAAGGTTCGCGACGCCATGTTGTGGGACAAAATGTGCATGGATAGATATACGCTTGTCTCACAACATGGCGTCGCGCGCCTTCACGCGACGATTATCGAAGGCGTCTGCAAGCGGTCTATTCAAAACAAATCAAAACATGATTCAGCAACTTTTGATTTGAAATTGAGATCCTAGAATGCTGTTTTTTTTCGGAATATACAGCTGAAGCTGAGGTGAAACTTCAGCAGGTTAGTTTTTCAGTATTCTTCATTAGATTTTGAGCACTTTTGTTGCTTCAAACCATAGATATAGAATAAAAAGACTAGATCGGCAGCGCGTCCACACGCACCCATTCACAGTGCGATATATCTCCGCCATGTTTGTTGTCTCTCGTAGACGCGCAAAAAATTAACGTAAAGTATAATGGAGCTAAATGTATCTTTCCTCCAGCACGTGACCTAGCTCAACGCGCGCGAAGCTAGAAATGCGCACCGAGTATTAAAGCGATGCGTACACGCACGCTAAAACACGTTGGCGTGCCGCTTTTCATTTCGGCTACGGGATAATCAGTTTATTTTCTGCAAAGTTAATCTTTTTAAGACAACCAATTTTGCTTATTAGGCCCTAATCATAATCATAGGCATCCATGTTCAAGAGATACTGATTGAAATTAAAACAAGAGTAAACTGGGGTTTCAACATTATGGGAACGATGTTATCTTATTATTTTATTCTCTTGTGTATAATTATAAGCATAGAAGGTCTCAAGTCACAGAAAATAAACTCGCAATATGCGCGTAAACGGCGTTGCGTTTGTCACCTCTAGCGCGCAATTTGTATCTTTCCTCCAGCACGTGACCCTCCAGTCAAGGCCGTGCGTATGCACACGCTGCCGATCTAGTCTTTTTATTCTATAGCTATGCTTCAAACGAACAAAATGCACAAAATACAAATGATGGACTATATCTTTAATCTCTCTAAGCTACATCTGGTTTCATCATTCCCCAACAATTCTTAGAAATCAAATAATTAAGTCGTTTATTAGAACTTTGATACTGAAAACGGATGGGCTCTGTATGCCCTAAAGGGAAATACTATTATGGCCGGTTTATTGTTCTCGATGGACACGTAAATTAAAGGGACATTAACGGCCTGAAATCCCCGAATATTTCATGTTTTTGATTATTTACCTATACGATTTCAAAGGTCTGGTTACAATTTGTGGCACAGCCATACGTATTTCGAGTTGTGTCTATTTAATGCAGCGTACACGTTGTGTATGGTGCACATAATACACACATTACTGGATCACATGGTGACCCGTGAAATTCGTTCTTGCTTGGGTCTCGCAAAAATAACACGAAAACGCCCAGTTTTAAAGGATGGTTGTGTGGACGTTTATATTCGACTTTTAAATGCTCTTTCTATTTAATATCGTTTCGTTTAAAATGCGTTCTGTAGCCTAGTTGGGCGCATTCCAGGCCGTAATGTCCCCTAAGGACCTTTTTAATGGCCCAAAGCAGTAACACTATTTTGGTTACGGGTACCTCAGTCGGGATAAAGACGGAAACAAGCGGAACGAATTGATAATCTGAAGTCTTAAGAGCGCGGCAATAGGGAGCAATGATATTATTATTGCCACAAGAAAGCAAAGTGATTCTCAGTTATTGCCATAGTTATCGTCAATCATTATGTCAGGTGTTTGGTTGAAATATAAATCAGACTACACATCGACGTAAACAAATTTATAAATATCATAGCAGTAATCATTAGTGCTACACCATCTGTACCAAATACAAACTGGTTTTTTTTTTTTAATCACTGACATGTATTTGATTTACTGTAAACCCGAGAATTCATGTCTGTGGCTTAATTGCCACTGCTGTAATATTTCAAGGTATCACATAAAGCATGAATGGAGGAATAATTAATGAAAGAATATCTCTGACCGATCATATCGTAATGACAGGTTGTGGATATGCTGAATATCGAATGTTGAGTCACTGTGTTTCACATCAGTTCCCTGGTGAAATTACTATTTAGATGGGGGTTTTTAAAGAGGGGGGGCGGGGGTGGCTGGCCATAAAAAAAACTATACCCTGGGTATAATTGACCAGCTGGCACAGGTGAACGTCACGGGGGGAAACAGTCTAAATATATCGCACCTTGTAGCATCATTTATTAACTGACATCGATCAAAGGATTGGGTAGAAGTCTTTAGTAACACTATACAAGTCTTATCTACGTAACGTTGACGTTACATATGTACCCGTGTATAAACAGAGCTGAGATGAGCTGTGACCGAGGGGGGGGGGGGGGGGGGGTTGCGTATCCCTCGGTTGTATTAATATTGTTTCATCCACGGCAAGAAGACACTGAATTTCGACTCTGACAAATTTCCCTGAGCTGTTTTTGCCATCAACAATTGAGAGTTGGCTTAAGCTATAATAAAATGCTTTGGAGATAAAAAAATTAAAATAAAAAAAACAACGCCCGTTCGCGAATTATGCGTTGTAAATTTTGTATTTGAACGAGGAAACAATTCGTCAGTGACACCACGAAGTAACACTCCACGTGTTAAACCATATTTTTTGCGGTTTTCAGTTTTTTTTACATTTTTAAACATTATTCATCAAGGCCTACCATTGCACGAAGTTTCAAATCTTCAAGAGCTTTACTTTAATAATTATGCTTATTACCATGGCAACTTTTGCGCGAAAGTGACAATTTTCGTTTTCACGAAGTAACACTCAAGTTCCATTAACCATTGTAATGCATGGCGCGCACTCTTCTCAAATGCGAGCAAAAACGTTTCACGAAGTAACACTCTTCTTGTTTGAGCGCGCGCGCGCTGACCTCCGTTTCAACGAAGTAACACTCTTCTAGTGTTGTAATACATTGAAGCGTGCTACTTCGTGAAAACGAAAATTTACAGTTTCGCAGCTTTTTTGGTTTCACGAACTAGCACTCATCTTTTTTCTCTTATTTCTTGTTGTTTTAATACACAAACTGGTCAAAAACAGCAAATTTAATGACATCAATACATCAAGTGTCCACAACGAGAAACCTAACTAAAAATACTCTGCAGTTTTGGCGCAAAGTGTTGTTTTAGAAGGCGTTCAACTTCAGATGCCGTTTTCTCCGATTGCTAGTTTTTACTGGTATGTACATGAGTGTTACTTCGTGGTGTCGGTGACGAATTTTATGAAACAGGTGTTATGAAACACGCCACCCGAATTTTTGAGAGAAGTCGCGGCAGACCTGATACCATGTAGGGTTAATTTGTCTGGTATCCTGTCATTTTGAAAAGAGTGTCAAGATTGGCGCCGATATTGCACCAACTAAGTCCTGTGTACCATGTGCGAATGTCGTTTCCAATGGAGACAGGGGGGGGGTTCGATTGGAAACTTGAGTGCAACTGTTCTTAAGAAATTTTTTTCATGTCAAGCCCATCTCAAATATTTGTTTAGTGCGATAAACTTTACTGCGAAGTCAGCATTTTCAGTTCGTGTGATTGGCGGTAAGTTGTGACGTAAATACTGCCACTGTCGCTTAAATTACATCAATGTAATTTCATTATAAAGCATGTCAGGCTCTGACATAGATTCGTTGCACTACTCCAAACAAGAAGTCATTTCATCAACATGACGAGGGCGCAAAATTGTGGCATGTAACACGATCGTGACTGGTAAGAATTAAATTACAAATTGAAAGGAGAGCGGGCGGCAATTCTTTTGGGTTTTTTGTTTGTGCCTTTGACGGGAGAGAAATTAAGAGAATGTATCACGATTGCTTGCCAGATTAATGGGGCACCGCCATTTTCAAAGACTGCATTGATAAAGAAAATATCACGAAAAAAGCCCCGAATCTAAAGACGAATAATGTAAATACTCTTTAACAAATTTGAGGTAATTTTTTTCTTCTTCTTTTTTTTTACGTCTGCAAAAGAGGCTTTTATTTGGGTTGCTTTAATGAACGAACAAATCCACCCCGCGAGTAGAGTGGTTCCTGCCCTATGTTATCAATTCTGATACGGGGTTGGAAACCAGTCTGCGCGAACAGAACTATTTTCGGGCCTTAAGGTATTCGAAATTTGTAAAGAAATTAATCCATATCTAAAAAAATAGGCAGTTTTTTGGGGGGGTCGATGCCTCATTAGAGAGTGAAGAACTTTCTATTGCAAAAGGAAACACTTCAAAAAGTAATACATGTAATTATATAGTTGGACAAAATAATTGACTTCAGTCAATTTCTTAACTCAATTGTATCAATATTAGTGCCACTAGTCAGTTTCCCATTGTGATTGATTACATTAAAAAGTAACTAGGGGCCTATACTTTTTTGTCGGACTGAAACTCAACAATACCACGGTCAGTAAATCTTAAACATGTGTTTCTCTCCTTCAACGACACCAACTGCACGTCCCGATCAAATTAAATAATTCCCAGCTCGTCTTATTTCCAAAAGCAAGAAATAAAACAAACACTAATCAAATTCGCATTCTGGAATTGCTGTTTCGAACAATACAATTCCGTCTTTTTTGCATCTTGGCCAATCAGTTCTCATTGTAACCTTTTTTTGTTGGTTACTCCCACAAATCAAATTAAATACATGTGAGATGCATGTTCTTCAACGACACATAATGCACGTCCAGAGTAAATCAAACTTTTCTCGTCTTTTTTTTCTGAGAACAAGGTACAAGAAACCTTATTAAATTTGCGATTCGAAATTGCTGTATCGCCCCATGAGACTCGGTCCTATTTGCCTATGAGCAGGCCGCAGTCAATATTTATGCCCTTTTGATTTCTCAGACATACCAAATAATGTTAAAGGGGAAACGCATACATGCAACCTCGTTACCAGGTGTCAATCAGTTTTGATTACAACAAAAATATGTTCCAGATGATTTGGTTTTCAAGTTATATATCATGCACAGTTTATGTTATTCGTGCGATTTTATACCGTCCACAAAACTTCACTTTAAAGGTCTCTTTCCTTTTGTGTATTTTAGATCCCAATACGATTTTTTTTTACATAAGTAACCTTAAAATACACGTTATCTTAAAGTTGTATTATTTGTGGGCTCATTGAAAAATAATTCAAAAAGCAGAGCACACTTAATTGTTACGACCAAATTTTTTGCAACTGCTGCTTCCGTAACAGTTCAAGCGCGTCTTCGTAAGATGACACCACTGTTTTGGCACGAATATGGAAATGTCTAACAACATCAAAACCTCAAAAGCCAAAACAGTAATAAAAATACTACTCTAATGATTCCATTACAAGAAAAATTCTCCTCCACTTGCTCTTTAGGTTTAGCTGATATTGTTATTATTTTTTTTTGTCACCTTTTATTGAAAACTTAAAGGGAAAATACAACATTTGCAAACATCAAAAAATAAAACTACCAAATCATTTTGAAATACCTTGCTGGACTGTTAGTGAATGAAAGTGTAAAGCATCCTGTAAAATCATGGCACCTGGTATACTGTCATTTTCAAGAAAAGTGGTATTTTTGTATCAATTTCGGCCGATCAGCGTTGGAAAAAAACTGGCTTTTTATCAAATACTGGCCCCAATTGACCATCGCACTTGTTTGCAATCGATTACAAACCTATGAACGGGTACGAGCCAGCTAGACTGGTTCCCTGACCTTACAATTCCCCAATGTATGTAAACTGCTCTGTTTCTTCTTATATTGAGTCAGGGAACCAGACTACAGGAAAATGATTGTTTTTCTTGGTTTTTATAGCATTTTCGAACCCAAAACCTCAAAAAAAGTCAGTGTAACTATATTTGCTATATATTTCCAACCCCCCAATTCCATCCATTTCTGAAAATTACCGTAAAAGCAAATGATGTATATTCCCTTTAAGTACAAGATTGATAGCTAGCATTTTAGCCCCAATGTTAAACGTGACATCCATAAGCGGATAATACACAAGCATTATTACTACACACGTGCACTGTGTGATGTACACAAAACTGGTTTATGCTATACTTTGAGACCAGTTTTCTTTTCAGCTAAGAGATACAAATTGCAGAAGTAACAGTTTTGCATCAAAATGAAACGTGACCTCCATATATTGTCTTGATTTTATTTTTAAATTGATTGAATCTTCTTTTTTGCCATATTTTTACTCTTTGTGAACACATTTTTAAATTGATATAGGCTATATAACTAAGCTATTTTTTCAAAGAATTTTAGAAAAAAATTTCACAGCCTTCAGTGTGCGTTTATTGTTACATGCCTTGTTTTGCAGCGGTACCTTATTGAATATAAATGTCATAGCAAGACTCAATTCGGAATATAAGCCCTGAAGGACAGGAGTTCATAGAAAAACATGTTCTAGTGCGTCGTAAAAACCCTGCGTCTACCATTATTCTGAATGCCTTATATCGATTATTTAATACAAAAAGACCTGGCTTGTATGAAAGCAGGTAGCATGCACATTCAGTGTGACTAACGATCTCTTTCTCCTTTTCTTGGCAAAATAACAGAACTTAACAGTAGTCCGTTTATAACTTTGACCATGAGGGTTTTGCAGACGACGCAAATTTGACGTTTATGAAACATTCGCGGCGGCGATTGATCGGTTGATTATGGGGGGAGGGGGGGGTTGCGAAAAGTACCGGTAGCCGTTTACAAGGGCCATGATGTAGAGGCTTGGATAAGGCCTGGACCGTTATGACGTTATGAAATGACCTGATTCTGGCTGGAATTAATGTGTTCATATCAGTGGCGTACCTGGGTATATATTTGCAGGCGGTGGGGCACTTAGGGGGCCTCATTTTCTGGAAGGGGGCACTAAATGAATGTTTAACAATAAGAATACATTCTTCCGTCACAGTAAACTAATTTCTTATGAATACAAATAGCTATGTCTAGCAACGCATTAAATTTATACATCATTTTTAGTTTAGCCTCGATAAAAGAAATGCTTTTATTAAGCATCTCTTTGACAATATGATATATTTCAGATTTATCGAGTTAAAAATATTAAAACATTATTAACTAAAATGTATAAAAAGTTAAAGATTGTTGGTGTAAGTTTGGGAGATTTCTGGGCGCTATATTGACAAGATAAGCATGTACAAATATAGTTTACCAAATGCACTGCCAAAACTATTTGGGCCGCAAAAAAAAGAGGTAGCCTAAATCATGCAGAAAAATAGCACATGTCTGTTAACCCTAATAGGGCAGGGGACAGAATCCACCCCCAATTTTTTCGCGATACCCTTGCAAAAAAATGTTTCCCGACCCGAGCTTTCCTGACTTTTTTAGCATGGAGTCTTGCGCATCTTTTGATACATAAAACATACAATTCCGACCATGGGTTATCGCGCAGCGAATTTTTTTGGGCGCAACTGAATTTCCCCATTATGTAGTGTGTACACAAGCAGAATTACCGTTGGTACATATGAATAATTAATAATCCGATAATTGCAAAACCCTTTAACCTATAGTCATGAACTTTCTTGGGTATGTTATATTAAGTTGTTCTATGCATGCATCAAGTTTCATAATTTTTCGTCACTCTGTGGCCGAGATCTGAGGGCCCCACCCCTAATTGTGAGATGGTAAAAAAAAACCGGCTTCTTTAGGGTTAACCCCCGGCCCCATCCCCCTTGAGAGCTAACCCCCTCCTTGAGCCAAAACTGGATCTCTACATGTCCCATTACTAGATAAAACCACAGAAAGCCTTGAGTACACCAGAAGCCTCTTTGTAAGGAACTGACAGTGAAAGGCATGCCGCATAACCGAATCATCTGAACCATTTATTCGCTGACGGATAACCTCATTCCGACGACTCACTCACTTGTGGGTGTTGAATAACTGTCCTCGCACCTCTGACCAAATGTGTTCTTGCACCACGAGTCAGAATGTGTTCTACTGTATTTGTTGTGGGTCGTGGCACTCTGTTCACACCTAGTGGCCGTATGGCACCTGAGACAAAACTGATGGTGCCATGCGGTAGCTATACAAGGAGACGTATTGCACCCCCCCCTTCCTCTTCATCCCTCCCTCCCCCATCCCCTTTTGCCCCACTCAGAGTTTTGGAAAGGCAAAAAGGAGTTATTAAAGCACATTGAGTGCCTCCTCCAGAATGGAAACACCCCCAAAGTCCCTCGCTCTGGTGTCCCACTGCCCACTGGTGTCACGCATCCTCGCAATGTAGGCCTAACCTTAACCCTGCAGATTACCACGATAGTTCAGGGAACGCACGTCGCACGTGCTGCAACACACGCTGCTCCTTTGTGACGCAAATGATGTGTGACGCAAGTGTGGTTTAGTTTTTACAAACTTTACACCTGACCAGTATTTTTTGTCATGCCTTACAGTAAAATGAAAAACCAATATGACAATATTTCTTTAAAACCCGTATCATGTATACGCACTGTGGTTTGGCAGTGTTTTCCATCCGATAGAATCTGACAATCCCACACACTTTCTGTCCCCTCTCAACAGCGCAGTTATCTCCAAGGTGCGAATACGGAAACCAGTGGATCATCAGTAAAATCTGCAAGAGTTATACTCTTTCCAAAAATGAATTGGGAATTTGGATACAATTCGAGTGAAGTGATGGCACTTATGAACGATACCACCGTGCCCACGGAGGGCAGGCCGCCTGAGGACTTCGTCTTCAGCAGGGCGGCTATGATCGCCCTGACCGTGGTCATCTCCGTGGTGTCAGCCGTGGGAATACTGGGCAACGCCATGGTCATGTTCATCGTGTTCCGCTACAGGGACATGCACACTGTCATCAACTACTCGTTTGCTAATCTAGCTCTGACTGACCTGACCTTGTTGCTATTGGATGGCGTACCTACCGCGGCAGATACCATGGAAACCAACCTTTCGGCAAAACTTGGATGCAATGTTCCTATCTATCTACAATATGTAAGTATTGTTGGCCACATGTGCATACAAGTCCTTTTTATGTTCTGCATGTTCAGTACTCTTTAAAGTTGCGTCCCCGTGCTATTTGCGAGTTTCAAATAACTTTCATCCCGAAAAAGATTCTTTTTCTACATTACTATTCTAGCAATACAAAAGTTATTTCTACTTCGACCGAAAAAATGGCCAATGATTAGCAATTATTACTCTACAATTTCGAACTATGGGCAGCCAGACAACAATTCCGTTCTCGCAGGGTAGGCTAGTTCCCGCCCCACTATCAGTGTATTGTTAATGTACACATCTGGAGCCAGTCTGCTCGCAAAGCGGTTCTGCTTGAGCCCAAAACAGAGCTTTATTTTCAGAGGGTTGCCGGCCTCCAAAAAAGGGGGGAAAGGAAGAGATCTTTTGTTGGAATAAAACATACCAGTTGAAAATTGTTTAGTAAAAAAAAACGACCAAAAAAAGCAACCCTAAAACATTTGCTTTTAAAAAAAAGGGGGATCGGTGGATGTTTATGTTTTTGGTATCAGACAGTGTTGTAGGTCTCGAGACCGGTCTCGGTCTCGGTCTCGGTCTCGAGACCACTTTTTGCCGGTCTCGGTCTCGGTCTCGGGAGCTGTGGTCTCGGTCTTGGTCTTGGTCTCGGTCCCCTTTGGTCTCGATATTTTGGCTGGTCTCGAGTCGAGACCAGCCAAAAAGTGAGGGGGCGGATTCCGCCCTCGGCCCTTTTAGGGTTAAGTAAAGAATCAGTTTAGGGCAAATGTAACTGCAGTGTGATGCTAATGGACATGTCTCTCTTCACTTTCTAGTGAGTGAGGCATAGTCCAATAACCATTGCTCCTCTTCTTATTTCTCGTTTTTATTGTGGGATGATCTGTTGAAACAAGCACTTTATAGCCATCCTCATTGATTCCAAATACAACTGAGATTTAAATATTATGAATCAAGACTGAAACATTATTTTTACCGTCAGATTTTGTATTTTGAATATGAGGAACAATTCAACTCTTTTTCCCTAGAAATATTGGTGATTTTTTTTCTATTTTCCTTTAAAATTTTTCCTTTATTCGTGGAGGCGGGAAAACGGGGTTTTTTTTCATTATATTTATTAATGGATATTCATCAATTCGTAGACCGTTAAATTGGTATTAGTGGTGGACAGCTGAATTTTGTGATCTCTTTATTAAAATAGACACGACTTGGGAATAGAGTATGCAAATTATGTGAAATGTTCACAGTTACTACTCAATAACATGTTCTTTATCCCAATTATATTTGTTACAAAATGGAGCGTGCCATTTTTTTTTATCATACGGTCACTTTCTTTTTGACTCGCCATGTATTCATCTTTTCATCTGTGATAAACACAAATTGAGCTACTGCCATGGTCACACAAAAATAGAGTCTAATTGCCTGCCTCGTCTCCTTCCTAAATGTCCATTGCATTTGCATGAGTCGAGAAGAGTTGTGTTCCATTAATCGCTATATGCTGTTTATGGCCATCACAATAAACTATTAATATATTGGCAATATGTTGTACTTTTTAATCACTAAAATATTCAAGTAAATTGCCCAGCGAAGTAGCCGATGCGGGCGATACGATGGCACGGTACAAAACAGAGAGGCGTGCGCACTGAGCCATGAATCCTAAAAGTACATCTCGCCCACCACATTCAGTTTGTGACATGCAGCGCCATTCTATTGTGTCGGCCATATTCTCAAATAGGCTAATGGCGATGATGACGGCGGGCAGATTAACAGAAGATAGATCAGGCAAATAATTATGGTTCATCAATCTCCTGTAGTATATGTAACGTTATTGACATTAAACAAAAATAAAGTGGCATTACATTTCAGCCTTAGCCAGGCCTTCTTCAGAGGTAAATGACGGAGGAACAAGAAACAAACATGTAGGGGACACACAAACATGCAGGGTTGGAAAGAGAATCACAAAGAGGGATGGGGGGGGGCAGACCAATCCATATCTGGCTACCATCTCTCAATTTTTTGGTCTACATGTACAAATCTATATTCCATGACTGAAATTTTAAAAAATAAATCAATATTTTCTTGCTCCAAATTTTTTTCGAATCAGGTTTACAAGGAGGTCCAATGTTAAATTAAAGTTGCATTTAAATATCCGTTAGTGGTCATTGCTGAAACCAAGGTAGGGTCCGAGTTCTACCTTTAACTTTTTACTTTTGTCAAGTTTCAACATGTTCAAGTTTTGCAAAAACTAGTACAAATTGTCGTACTCCCAAGTTAGAGTTTCTTCATCAGATTTACACTTAATAGTAGTTAAACAATATTTAAAAAAAAACATATTTTTAAAAAAGTGGCAAAAATATATGGAGTTCATCAAATAAGGTTTTCCCCTTCTTTAAATTAGGTTGTTTCCAATTTTTTTAATTTATTGTGACAATAACAAATTCTGTTGCCATGTTGTAATTTATGGCATGAAGCAAACACGAGGAGCACTCGCATGACACAATTAAGCAGGTACAAGTGATTTCTAACTTTCAATCACTTCCTTCACATCCCCATGAACATCAACATCTCAAGGACAGATAAGGTTTTCCCCTTCTTTAAATTAGGTTGTTTCCAATTTTTTTAATTGATTGTGACAATAACAAATTCTGTTGCCATGTTGTAATTTATGGCATGAAGCAAACACGAAGAGCACTCGCATGACACAATTAAGCAGGTACAAGTGATTTCTAACTTTCAATCACTTCCTTCACATCCCCATGAACATCAACATCTCAAGGACAGACTGTTCAGCTGTAATTAGTTTATTTAGATTATTGTTGTTTATTATCCGCGGTCTCAGTCTCGGTCTCGGTCTCGGACCATTTCGGTCTCGGTCTCGGTCCGCCTTGAAGGGGCTGGTCTCGGTCTCGGTCTCGGTCTCGCAACTTCAGGTCTCGGTCTTGGTCTCGGTCTCGGACTATCCGGTCTCGACTACAACACTGGTATCAGATGAAAGCTGAGAGCTCTTTCTTTCAAATATTGAAAAAAAAATCATGGAAATAGCACTTTGGGTTGCTGAGAAAATGCCAATGATGTAAAAGTAGTCATTTTTCATCCTGTACACAAATACTTCAAACAGTGAAACATTTTACTGTAAGCCTACTGTGCAATTATCCTTCATTTGTGAAATGCCTTCAATATTTTGACATCTTTATTATGCTGAAAAGGTATAAAATAGGACTAAAAACGATGAGACACCTGTTCAGGTGGAGAATAAAAGGTATTTCCATCAAATTCATTTGAACTCTTGTAATGTTATGTGCCATGTTGTTTGTAAGGGGATTAGGGACCTGCACAAAAATGTACAGTGGAAATCCCTTACTGTGGTAATTTTTGTGTACAGGATAAAAAAATGACTGCGATTGGCATTTTCTCAGCAACCCAAAGTGTTTTTTCATGACTGTTTTAGTATTTAAAAGAAAAAGCTCTCAGCTTTAACTTGATACCCAAAACAAAGAAATCCACCAATCTCTTTTTTAAGGCAAATGTTTTAGGGTCGCATATTTTTTTTTGGGGGGGGGGATTCACCCTGTTTTGGACCGGTACACACGCTGACTTTGCTTAGCTCAAAAATTATTCAGCCATTTTTCTGTTAAGTAGTTTAATGAAATTCGGCCCAAGTCGGAGCCCACTCACCTCAGGCTAAGTCAATAAACGACCATTTGTTTTTAGCTCATTCATTATTTAACACCCGCAGGAATATTGATTTAGCGGCATGATTATTTGGTGCGTGGTTTTAATTTTGTTCAAGACAGACGCCCTGGATGCTGTTAAGTACGGAACTGAATCAACAAATTTGGCGCGGACAGGTCTTCATCAAATTATTTATAGCTGATAGCGACGGCTTACATTATGTAGCACAAAGAAAACAAAGCGGGAAAATGAAAAGGTAGATTTATTATATTATGGTTGAGCATAGATTCAGTCACATCACATTATTTTTTTAACACTTACATGACTCAAAGTTATGTGCCTTTAACTGTGATTTGACATGTGTTTGGTTTTATGGCTTCAGAGAACACTGTTATTCGAAAAAAAAACATTGAACTAATTTTTCCGATTGCACGATGTGACAGCCTCGCGTTGAATATTATGAAACAACCCTTTTTACTAAATTTGCTTCTCAAAATGTTTTAATGTCTTTGAAATGAATACGTTGTTACTACTCGCGAGTACACAGTGAGCGGTATGTCAAAGGAAAACTCTCTTATGTTTTTTTTTTATCGGGTACCCCCCCCCTTTTGTTTTTGGCTTAGAACACCTCCCCCAAAAATTATCACCCATATTTCTCGCCACGCTACTGTAAACCGCAATGGCACAGAAATGTACATTTTTTAAGCTCTGGCAGGAGCTTCTTATGTCACTTTGTGGTCGGTCCGTCTGTCCCCGAAAATTGACCAAAAGTATGGTGTTCTATATGTGCCATCGGCGTCACATTTTTCGGCGTCGCATTTTAAGCTCTGCCAGGGATCATTTTGATCGATTTTATGCAAGACTTTAAATGCAAGACTTCTTGCAACACGGCCAAAGCTCATTGTGCACTCGCACTTGTTTGTTTGTTTGTTTTTTGGGGTTTTTTTTTTTTTTCCGAAGACCAGGAATCCATCTGTACCATGCACGCGACCAGAAAATGTCCACAGCGGTTAAATTTAAAACATCAGACTATGCCGAGTTAATCCCAACACGATATCGCAAGGATGACGCAAGAATGACTCAAAAAAATAAGGAAGGGTTCATTTTTCCCGAGATCGTTCTTTCAGTCGGAAGGGAGAGCTTAATAAATCCCTGTAGGGGGGTTTAAACTTGAGCACACTTCATCCTGACGCTGTAATTGCCTGAACAATGGAAGAGTGGCGCCCATTACGGCGAATTTCTATATGAGTCTGATCTTCGGCACTGAAGTCGTTGAACTCAATCGTCGTTGAGGATGCGAGTTTAAATTCCAGCCAAGAGCTATCAAACGAGAGGCGGTCTCTGAGGGATCTTCTGGGTGATTGCATACCTGAGGAACCATTTTATTTTCTTCTTTGACATTATTTATAGGAGGAAAACTCGGAGGAAATGTAGGTGTCAAGTGTCCTAATTAATATTTCTGGCGATAATAATAACGTACGTACGTGGCAGACATGATTAAAACGATGATTTCGAAAATCACCATTTCTTTACGGCGCTATTGGGAGCGCCATTCTTTTTCAATTCTTTTTCTTTCTCCTTTTTTTTTGGGGGGGGGGGTTTAACACGTGTTCCACTTCTTTTAAGGTGTAACGCTTGGCCCTACATTTTATTGTTTGTAATTTGATAAATGAAATGTTGGGTACAGATTATCATGCATAGGTACGTCTACATTGCGCCCGTCTAATGAACCGCCTTAAGACCGATTTTAATACCTGGTATTACAACCCAGTCAAAATGACACATTACCTCTGAGGGCATATCTGTTTTCCTCTGTGATACGCACAAGTTGACAGTTTTTACTTTCATTGTCACTGAATTTAAAAAAACAACCAGTCGTCAGTGAGGGCGCACTGCATGTGCAAAGGGTCTGCACATGCTCAGAGTCTCCGTTTAGGTTTATTTCATTCACATTGAGTTTTGTCGTCTCTAAGTCAACTGCCTTCCTTGTGAAAGTAAGTAAATTAAACTCTTCGGTACCATGAAACGACTGAGAATATTTCTATTCCCCCTGGACGGGATACCAGTCCGTCGCAGGTTACTCATCAGCTAATGCCGGTACCCATTTATACTCCTGGGTGGAGAGGGTCAAGTGAGGATGAAGTGGCTTGCCCAAGGACACAACATATGATCAGCAGCTGGATTCGAACCCCTGACCCTCTGATCATGAGTCAGGAACCCTAACCACTTGGCCACACTTACCCAGCCTTCCTTGTGTACACACCATTAATCTATCTGGTCTGACAGCATATAGTGTCGTTGTTTGTTGCAAGACTTCCTATATGCAATAATTGTTTTGAATAACGATACTCGATACATTACGTGTACCTTCTCTAATTGGAAGAGCATTGACAGTCAAAACATATGTCCATGTATACCCCGTGTCATGATGGATCATTAGCAGTGCTCCTTAATCATTGCGTGTGTGCTACCTCTATGGTGCATCAAGGGATGACAGTCGTCTCGTTTACATTACGTGTTCTTGTCTTTTGAACAGCCGTGCTAATTGTTACATTGTCTGTATTGTACGTTGCGTGAAAGTAGTGATCCGTGTGTTTCGTTCCTTTTGCTTGATAATATAAGGCCTACGCACCTTTTGTCTGTTGCGTGTCACGTGTTGGATTGGTGATGTAAGTGTTGCTCTGCGTTATTTCGAACAGCAGTAGTGCTCCTTGACGCGTGTTTACCGTATGTGTTGCATCGGGGTCATTTCATGTCAGACCAACGCACTTTTTTACCTCATGTCTTCCGATTTTGATAAAAATTGCTGTGCTTGTAGGTCCTAATGAGCAATGAATACACACCAATTTTTAGCCCGATCCGACCTACCATGTGGTCAGGGCAGAAGCCACAAAAAATGGCATTTTTAGAGTAAAACACCACCCTTTTGGTATAAATATGTCCAAACTATGGCAATTTTCATCGAATATATGTGAATTTGGTATTAAAATAATGAGGATTGCATGCTCAAATCACTTCTTTTGTCAAAATTAAATTTTGTAAAAAGTAGGTCACGTGACCTTTAATATGCTATCGTGACCTTTGACCCATTTTTTGTAATAATGTATCATTCCGAAAATCAACGAAATAAAAATAACTTGCTAGAGCATGTCTTCCTCTATCAGAATCTACTAAAAATCAGTTGGGGTCTTTAAAATTTACAACTTTATGACTATTTATGTACAGTTGGTAGGTTACAAATGAGTCAATTTATAGACTTTACATACGAAATACACCAACACAACTTACTATTCTGTTTCTTAAGTTACTAAAATTTATCTAGATGTTTATGTATAAAGTGCAAAGCCAGGAAAAACAAAATTCTACCTTCTGATTCCAAAGAAACTGTCTAATCAGAATATCTGGACTCGGAAGTGTGCTAACCACTAACAGTAACCAGGCCTTCACCCAGTACAGCGGACTCACGTCCAGGTGAAATTCATCTCAAATGAACAAAATGCCAAGTTTGTGAGAGTCATTAAAGTTCAAGAAGCACAGTGATGAATGAGTAAAGGTTACTTTGATTGTAATGTTAAGTATTATCTTCAAGCAAACTTGAATCCTAGACCCTGATTAGTCCATCTATAGCAACAACTGTGTGATTTTATATAATATTGCACAGCTATATTGCACCCCAGATATTAAAAACGTACGTGTACATATGTTGTGTTATTTTCTGCTGGACGGACCAATACACTACATGTATGCACGTACATCTTCACCGCGTGTACGCATTTGATATCAAGTTTGCTTGAAGATAAATTGGTTATAAATCCCACTTGCGTTCGTGGAACACGGAATTATGTAGTGCATCGAGTGGCATATTGGTCACGGCAGCATTGCATTATTTCATATTCCAAGCGCGCTCGTGGGATAACTAATTATCAGTGGCACCCAGGGAGGGGGGGCTTGAACCCACCCCCAACATTGTCAATTTGTTTGTTTGATGTAGGCTAGTTTTGTTGGTCCAATCTTTTACAGAAATTTGAACAAAAAACGATTTATGACCCCCCCCCCCCCCCCACCAAAGCCAAATCCTGGGTGCGCCACTGCTGATAATTTACACTATGAGTCTGGACCTCATCAGCCCTCAGAATGAGAAATTCACAAACCAAGATATATTTTAGTAACTTTAGAAACAGAATAGTAAGTTGTGTTGGTGTATTTCTTATGTAAAGTCTATAAATTGACTCATTTGTAACCTACCAACTGTACAAAAGTAGTCATAAATTTGTAAATTTTGAAGATCCCAACTGATTTTTAGTAGATTCTGATAGAGGAAGACATGCTCTAACAAGTTATTTTTATTTCGTTGATTTTCGGAATGATATATTATTACAAAAAATGGGTCAAAGGTCACGATAGCATATTAAAGGTCATGTGACCTACTTTTCATGCAATCCTCATTATTTTAATACCAAATTCACATATATTCGATGAAAATTGCCATAGTTTGGACATATAATTTTATACCAAAAGGGTGGTATTTTACTCTAAAAATGCCATTTTTTGTGGCTTCTGCCCTGACCACATGGTAGGTCCGATCGGGCTTAAAATTGGTGTGTATTCATTGCTCATTAGGACCTACAAGCACAGCAATTTTTATCAAAATCGGAAGACATGAGGTAAAAAAGTGCGTTGGTCTGACATGGAATGACCCATCGTTGAGATGGCAGTGGCCCGCGATACATTATCTGCACCCTCTCAACCTGGCAAACAATCTCGATCATATGTATTCAGCCTGACAAGCGGTCCTTTTTCGATCGTTCATCGCCCACTTCGTCTCAGTCATTTTTACCAAGTTGCTTCCATCAATTTTCTAACTTTCCCCCTTTTGAATTCCCAGAAATTAACTTTGGTAATACTCACTGGAGGTCACTATGGCCAATTTAATAATTTCCCGTCCGTACTGATAGCCAAAACGAAGAGACGATCTTTGTGAAAAAAATTGAAAGCCCTATTCAATGATAGGCCTACTTTTGGGGAAACGAAAATGCAATTATTAGGTACAACGAATTTGTCTCATCAAACCAACTACCAACAAAGTGGATAAACAAGTCTGTAATCACGCGGACACCAATAATTGATGGGACAAATTACTACCGGTTGACCGCTGATTATGTTTGATTTTTCCAGATCATATAACGTTGCCTCCCTCGTTTGAAGTGTCTCACGACGCACGTGCGACAAACACAGCTCGTCTAATGTATAAACGGTGATAGTGCATAATAGTGCATCACGGTGGTTGGGGGCGAAGAGTTATAATTACACCACTAATTCCCCGAATGGAACAAGTGGCGTTAGTATATTAAGTAGCGAGATACTTAAATTAGCACTTGGACATTGAAATTGACTCGTCATCCGTACACAATTAGGAGAGGTGATTACCGGTTTTTTTCTTGACATGAAAATTGTGAATTGTGATATTGAACGAATGAGGTTACTGGACTTTATATGTCCTCTCCGCACCAATGACAGTTGCAACCATTCCATAATGCGTATGTTGCAAAATATCGAACGGCACAGCGTACTCATCCGGTATCGTGTTTTCAAACTCTTCCCCCAATCACAATCAATCACCTGGTTATTCTTCAAATCGGCATGTTCATTTTAAATTGCCCTTTGAGTAGATTTTCCTTCATGTATTTTCAAGAAATGTCCCCTTCTCTTGATTAATAGCTGCTAGACATTGACACACGATACACACATTCAGCGCTATCAATCAAGTTAAATGGTGTTCGGCGAGGGCCCAGAATCGATCTACAGTTGTTAAAGTATAGGTTAGGCTAGCTGTTCATTGCTTGTGGTTTCCGATGTTTAAGACGATTTTAAGTCGAACATATTTTGGCAGCTTCAAATTAGGCTCGTGGCAAATTTTGAATTTTGTTGCAGTTACAAATAAACACGGACATATGGCTGTCAAATTCATTACGCAAACAGGTGTAGTGACGGGACAGTCAGCCTTTTTACCCTAACAGAAATAAATGATTAATTATTTATGGACAACACGATGTACCAATTTAAGCAACAAGACCTGTAACGTACCCTTTTTAATGCACTGTCCACAGCTGCGACAGCGTATTCTTCCGAAAGCTTTATTGCCACTTTTTATGCAAATTTGGAAAACGCGGGTTTTTTTTTTTACTTTGTTTTGCAATCATTGGTGTTCACTCGTCGGTGACTGAAGAGGCGCAATTAAGGTATCAATTGAAAGCTAATGAATTACCATTTAGGATGAAGCCACTTTAACGTTGTACAATTTCGTAATTGCATATCAGCCCATTGTTTTTGGATTACTTTTTAGACGCGCACATTTTCAAGCTGAGGGATATCATATTTCGTTGTAGCGAGGCTAGAATTCACAGTGCAGCTACTTTCTTGACTTGTTTACAAAATAGCAGCCTGCGGCTACTGTACTGGCGTTAAGGAGTATTTTATGATCATGTGTAAACTATGTATTTTATTTTATTTTTTATGATCGCGCCTGAAAAAAAGAGTTCAAATTTTATTCAGCTTTTAGGCAAGTACACCCCCATGTCAAACCAAGTCACGTAACGTGCCGTGCTTGCTCGACGGTGAGGAACCTGTTTTTCTCCTTGACTTTGCTCAAGTAAATACCAAGATTTCAAGTATGTCGCGCAGATAGTAGCTGGAAGATGTTCCCGCTACTCAGCGTCCGAGGACAAAATGCCCGAACATATAAATCCATGTCAAGACTAAAGTGGGAAACGTCTACCATGATGCATACGCTTTTACAGACCATATTGAATACACATACCATATTGAGTACACAGACCATATTGAGTACACGACGAGGATTGATGATGACGAGTTACATTGCGGCTTGGTAACTCGGTCTTGCCGTCTTCATCAACCGAACAAGACCCATTCCCTCTCTGTGATAAATCACCAGGTAGTGGCGGTTGATCGGGAGGAACGTTCGTCCAAGCTAGTAGTCACAAGGGGATGGAGCGCTGTGTCATCCGGGTGCTGCTCGCGCCATGCATTACTGGTTTTAACTCCATCGCGCGGTAAATAACGAAAAATGGTGTACGTGACTTGTATCAATCAAGGATCCTAGACACCAGGATAAACGACTGTTCTGAGCTCTAGTACAAAATGCACTGAGCGAACTTGCCTTAATTGGTTAGACGCGTGATAACGGGCATTAATACCCGTTGGCGCGTAATCGCGAATTTTCCAGGTGTCCTATTGTGTTGGGTTTTTGCAAGACATCTAAAACGGAAATATTCATAAAACTGTAAGCAAAACTGCTCCTTATTTAAGATTTAATTGTTCCAAAATTGTTTAAAAATAAATACTTCAGGATATAACAGATGGTATTGTGCAGTTTTTGTCGTCACAGATGAAGTATTTACCCGGGAAATAAACGTCAAATTTCGTGGAGAACACCGTTTACCCAAATTTCGTTTTTAATTAGGCTTTTATTAAAAAGTTTTAGAGAGATAAGATGCCGAACCGATGAAACAAATTCGACATTTCATTGTTCATCTTAAAGCTAAAGATATTGTGCTCGGCATTACCATGGTTATGTAGTTATCACTTATCAGAATTCAATAATAAAGACCAAAAACGTAGACTCATTAATATTCAAAAATATAATTCGCTGGCTTGACAGACTTCGAGGCCAGATCGGGCGCAGAGCCTCGCAAATCTGAAAGCTACCGCGTGCAGTGGTCTTTGTTGATAAGTATTCATGGTATTTGCCACCAGGGCCCGATTTCACGGCGCTGCTAAGCACACGATTTTGTGCTAACAGAGCCTCCGTCTATTTCATGGAGACCGTAAGCAAAAGCACAGCAAAAGGCACGCTTACTTAAAAGGAAAAATTTGCTGAACTATAGTGACGTAACAATGGAAATCTCCATGCACGCGCGACCGTTAGCCCACACACGCCGTGAAATAGTGCTTAAGGTTAGCAAATGCTAAACACAACTTTTGTGCTAACTGTTAAGCAGCGCCGTGAAATTGGGCCCAGTACGGGACGTTATCGCGTCTAACCAGGAGTTGGGCCGAGTCGTTAATCCTTGTGTGTAGGATCCGTGTATCAATATGCGTGGTGGTATGGCGTCATCAATCTAAGGTCAAACAGTGTATTATTGTTTGCCACCCGCGCAGATGGAATTGACAGGTGATAATTCATATAAAATATGTCGGTGACTGAGTTCATGATTAACAAACAAATCTGGGTTTGTTACACCATTGCTAATTACTTATCGTACGGAATAGTCTCGAAGTCTGGCTTCCGACCCAGTATCCAATGAGATGGCATGGCATGATAAACATTTTTTTCAAGGACAGGTATAGGTGAACATTTAATTTAATTTAATTTAACCTAGACATTTTGTTATTGCATTTTTGTTTTGTTTTTAAAAGCGTTAAATAACGTCTTAGGTAAAGTTGTAGAGCGAAAAAAGCCCCTCGTCTTCTGACGTATTATACGTGCTATGGGCAGCCATTTTATGGGCAGCCATTTGGGCAGTCATTCAATTTTATATTCAGATCACGTCTGGAAATAGAAACGCTCTCAAAGCTTCTCCGGAACGCCATTTATCAAACTTTGTAACCATGGTGAACACATCACGTCAAGTGACTCAATCTGCTTTTCGCAGCAAGGTTTCCAGGCGGAGTTTCCTGACAGAACTACGATATATTCAAGAAAAGTTCTCGTTTCACAAATAAATTTGAATTATTGAATTGCCTTTCCATTCTAGCAAATTGTATTTTCAATCAACAGAAAAACTATACAACCTGGTCTTCCAAAGATATTTTTTTATGATGTGCCAAACAAAGTCATGAAGATGGATATACATTTATATGTGGTCAAAATTGCAACGTATTGAGTCTGCTACTTACATCCCAAGGGCGAATTTAGGGGGTGGGGATTCGGTTTGGGATGGATACCCCACCCCCAGACACCCACCCCACCCCACCCCAACCCGGCCACCACCCCTATCCCATCACCCCCATCCCAACCTTGCGCTTGACCACTGTTAACGTTTTGGTACACATTACTGGTAACAATTTCCAAAGTTTGCTTCTTAAAATATTTTCAGACCATAATTGCAAATCTCACTTCAAATATTTTGTCACCGCGTCTTGACTTCAAGATCTTAGCAACCCTCTTGAAAAATCCTGGAGCAACTTATGTAAGCCGTGACTTTTTGGGGGCTGGACCAAACTTTTTCTGAAATAGCTAAAGTTGCGCATCTTTTTAAATATTGACTTTAGCAAGAAGTCAAACAGTGTAAAGTTGATCTTACCATCAACAAACCAAGATTACTTTTTTTGGTTTTACCCTTTTCCTAAAAAATTTCAAACAATTTTTTATATCCTGCTTTACTAGTGTTGATCTTAACACGAAATGAACCATGCGAAAGAAGCTCTATCCAAATGTCATCTCGAAACATCCCCTACCCAAATCGCAAAAAAAACACAGACTGTAAATTTTGAAAGGGTTCAAGCAGAAATACATCGATTGTGAAAATATCCTTCGGACCGTTGAAGTGGTACGTTTTCATCCCATGCCATTTTCAACGTGTTGTGACGCACGTAACAGGCGTGATATCTGGGAAAATATGTATCTGAATGTATATTTGCCTTCGAAATGCGTCCGGATTCCTCTGAGACGCTTCGCCTGTAGGTGATAACAAAATACTGAGGGAAGTGTATTGCCGAAATCTGATACACCGAAGCTTTAACTCTGGGTACGACTTTTGTCTTCCCTGCAGGTGTCTGCCGAGGTGTCTTCTCTAACCCTGGCTTTTCTCTCCTACGACCGCTACCGCCTCATAGTGTATCCGATCAAGACACTCCAGCGGCGGTCACCCATGGCCCTGCTGAAAATCTTCCTCTGCATCTGGTTAGGTAAGGTATAAAACACGAACCGTGCACCCAGTTGTGATGCAACGATTACCAACAGAGTTGTCATGGTGAAAAAGGGTCATTGTTGTTGAAAACATCATTTCGTGTCAGGTATCGTTGTAAACATTTCGTGTCAAGTCGTCTGTAATTTCATACCAATGCACACAATTTTATTACCATTGCTGCTCGCTGATTCGTTTAAATGGCAACAAATCGAAGTCGTTTTTGAGCGGGGAGGTTTCGAATATGTTTATAGTCTTTCGTCGGCCATACTCTAATATCTGATTTAGTGCACACTCTTGCATGGCAACAATTGAAATATATAACGCTATATTTATCATTTCTCGCAAGAAATGATAATAATTGCACTGGAAAATAGTCACATAATATTAAGATTTGACTTAAAAGTTGAAACCAAATTTTTCCAAATGAAAACAGAAAACATTTAAACCATTTTCTCGTAAAAGACTCAACATACCTGTACATGGAATACGCTGAAAACTACTACATTTTATGACTCTTTCGAACCGACTTTAGTGAATAATCTTCCAATCCTCTCAACTCTCGCGGGACCACGCGAGATCCCGTGGCTGCAATCAAAGCAGTCGTGGTCTCGACGAAGCAGGCCGTAAACGCCCGCCCGTCTGCCTCGGCACGCACAATTTGCCACCCCTTGGGTACTGGACAGAGAAAATTGCAACAAAGTCGTTTCCCGATCGAAAAAAAATACCAACGGTTAAAATCATCTCAGTTGATAGTTCTCAGAGCTTTCAGATTGTCTCTTTCCAACGTGTAATTCGAGGGAACCTTGGGGAGCAATTTCAGTCGATAAGTCGAGATATATATCGAATGACACAACGCTACCGTGTTTTCTTTCGGCAAAGAGAACAGGGTGAGTAAATAAAAAACGAGACGCAAATGTCGGGACTATTGTTTTATTGAAGTTCTGCATTTAGCACTTTCAATATCTAGAACATAAAAGCCCAATTCAAAAGCTTTCTTTTATAGTACAAGAATCATTAAACACAACCACCGTTTTAAAGTTCTGTCCACGGATCACAAAAAAAGGTGTGCGTTCTTTCAGCAAAATGACAACGATTCACACACATCGCTATGTGATTTGTTTTCGTTTTGCTGAAAGAACACTGAATTTTTTTTGTGATCCGTGGACAGAACCTTAAAACGGTGGCTGTCTTTAAAATTCCGAAATTTGAAAAGTACATGAGTGATTTGAATGATTCTTGTACTACATGCAGAACTTCACTAAAACAATGATCCCAACATTTGGGTTTCGGGATTTTTTTTACTCACCCTGTAGATCGGTACAGACATTAGGTGGCTATTTTCATTTTCTCTGTCGGTATATTAGTATTAGTCACGATGGCCTTAATTGTTAACAATACGTTTAAATCATTTCTACTAATTAAAGGCATTGTCACGGGTTCAAATCGACCCTAAAACTAATTGATGTTCGAAAGTCGACCTCTTGAGAAAAAAAATGGACTTTACCCCTATAGTTTTTTTGTATTGTGTATTTTTCTCTATTTTTATGATGATTAACATTATTTATTGTTATTCTGTTTCAATACAGTGTCTTTCATAACGCAGATTCCCACTGCACCAGCTGCGGGTCTGACACCAGAGGGCGCATGCTCTGAATACATTGCTACCTGGGGACAGGAGTACTTCTTCAGCTACATTCTAGCCTCTCTGTACATCATCCCTTTCGGCGTCATCGTCATCTGCTACCTCCAGATAGGCCGGAAAATGCTGGAAGTCGGCCCGCCGAGCAGCATGAAGGCCCACCGGCGCAGGCGAAGTGTCAACATCATCCTGGGAGTCATCGTGCTGTATGCCCTCTGTTGGATACCAGTCCACATCGTTCACATGTGGATGGCCTTTGACCCGAAAGTCAATGCCAGGAGCCCGCTGTACGTGGAGCTGCATACCGCCGCCAACGTCTTGATTTTCTTCAACAGCAGCGTCAACCCGTTCGTGTACGCCCTCATCGGCCCGTCGTTTCGCAGACACATCAGGTTGATTGCGGTCTCTCTAGCCAAATGTCAACCTAGGGTTGCTTTTGCCGACCAGAGGAGTGAGAGTAATCAGAGCCTGTACGGGGCCAAAAACGCACCCGCATCATCGGGAGCTCCAGATCCCAAGACACCGGAAAATTCGATCCCCGGTACATCCGACAATGCATGCAACGGTGTACACGAATCGACTTGGCTTTGAGGTTATTGCCACCGTATAGTTGCACACATATTTCTGTATGAGATGGCATTCAAGTGAACTGCCTGAACACTTTGCACTATCTGCACTGACCTCACTTCTAAAAACATTCCTACTGGTGTGTGACCGATACTTACCTTGACGAAACTTTTCACCTCTGAGTTATGTTTACTTTTTGCTTCTGTATAGCATCCGCAATTGGTGCACTTTTAAGCCTTGCTGGGCATACGTTTAGTGAGGCTTCACGGCGTGAACGCACTCTTTTGGTACACTGTAGTTGGGCAAAATGGGTTGATAATTCGACCAATGCTGGTCAAATTATCAACGGCCTACACTGGCCTTTACTTTCAGTTTTTACCCAATGATAGCCACAAAATGGTTTCACAAATGTTCATCTTTGTACGAGTGCTCCGAGTTCCCCACATGTATTTTAGATTTGTGGAAGTGAACGAGTTGCCACAATCGTTCTCTTTTGTGTCATGCGATTTTTCAGTTTCCGTAAATTGAGATGCTAGTAGCAATTTTACAAAGGCCTTTTCCGAGGGTGTTTTTCTGAAGAAATCAGTGTACCAAATTTTTTAAAACTCCGACTTTTACATGCTAATTTTCCTATTCGAGGGGTACGGAAGCGCGCCACCAAGGGTCAACTTTCAGGCTCTATAGCTGGAACAATTTGGAGTCATGTGCGAAATTAAATTGAATGCCATAATAAAAGGTAGTCTATGTAATATACCCTGGTCCTGGCGAAGCCGACCATGGCGATTAATTATGCAACTAAACTGCGTATGACCTCGAAAAACTGATCAATCAGCAGGCGCCTTCTATACGCGCGTAAAGCTCGCCTCATACTCTGCGCGAAAGCGAAAGCAAACGCGAATTTATTACGTCATGGCAAGTTTTCGCGCTGCGAATTTGTAAAAGTTGAACACATTTCAACCGGGGCGAATTTTGCAGCGAATTTTTTATGACGTCAAATTCGCTTCGCATTCGCTTTCGCATGAAGTAATGAAGTATTCGCTTTCGCTTTCGCATGAAGTTAAGCCCGGTTCATACTTCATGCGAAAGCGAATACGAAGCGAATTTGACGTCATAAAACATTCGTTGCGAAATTCGCCCGAGTTGAAATGTGTTTAACTTTTACGAATTCGCAGCGCGAATGCTCGCCACGACGTAACAAATTCACGTTCGCTTTCGCTTTCGCGCAGAATATGAACCGGGCTTAATGCGAGCTTCCCGTGTGCTTAAACATCACGCCCAAGATAAGTAGCATTTTTGTACAGGTTGTTGTGTTACAAAAACGCGGCATCGAAATGTACCAATCTTAGTTCTGCTTTTGGAATGAAATGACGTCACGCATGCTTAGATACGCTGTATATCAGACGTTATACAGGAGACCTGGCTCCGTGGACAGGGTGATACTCGGACTTAATAAAAGGCAGATTCATACTCAACGCGCACGCAAATTCGAACGGGAATTGGTGACGTCACGTGAAGTTTCACTCTGCACATTTGCACAAGTTGAACTATTGAACTATAGTAGCAAAGGCCAACAAAAAAAAGTCTCCGGTTTCTGGTATGCGCGCGCGTCGCCGTAGCCATGCGCGTCGGCAAAATGAAAAAAGTTTTTTTTCAACGAAAGATGATGTCTCAAAACCGCCAAACTCACTGGTTTGACTGGAATCCTGCTGCTGCACAATTTTAATGTGTTTTTAGATTGGGTTATGGTCGAGAATAAGCTTTATGTGGCCTCTCTGGACTCCCATATATTTGCACTAAGTTTAGTCGGGCACCATTTGCAGTCATCAGCACACATTTGAAGCAAAAAAAACTGGTAAAAAAAAAAAAAAAAGCCGCGTCGCCGCACCACTTTTTGGGCAAGCTTCATACCAGAAATCAGAGACTTTTTTTTTGGCCAAACGTTTCATGACTTCAAATTTGCTTCGCATTGACATTGGCTTGAATATCGAACTTGAGTGCGAAACTCAAGCCCAGCCAATCGGGCGAGGTTAGATGACGGATGATCAACACTTTGAAGGATGTAGCAAACGAATTATTGAAAGTCAGACAAGATTTAGGTTTACACGGTGAAGTCAGCAATAAGAGTAAGTTGGCGGTTTCACAATGTGACAAGAAAGTCTGTTGTGAGTTTGTGTGGAGACATCGTCATTTCTTTGGTAACACCATCAAGTGGCCTGTACCAAAAATCGTGAGTTTCCCCCAGTTCTTGTCAGAACCACGCAAACACATAAAAGAGATATTTTTGGTCACATGGAGCGACATCAAACTTGTACTCTTAAATTGAATAACGAACCCGAATGCCTCAATTCTGAATCCGGGAGATCAAATGGATTTGCAGACAAAGTGGCTGAAATACGGGGCTCAAAAATGAATCCCAATGCTTATTTTACGAAGTTTGCCACACATTTTGTTGTCAATGAGGTTAGTTTTGCATTTGAAGTAGTACGTGCACGGAAGAATTTTGTTTTCAATAAACACACGGGGCGTCCTATGTCAACGGAGGTGCGTTTTTTTAACGAACCGAAGGACGTTAATTTTAAGACGGGTGAGATTTCGCCCCAGAAGGTTGTACACCCTTTGTTACTTTGTACAAGTACTTCACTTTTTTTGCAGACGTGCTATTTATGTCAAGGTCGCAATGTTTAAAGAAAATTTGAAAAGAAAATGAATTAGCCAATGGTGGTTACACCATAATTAATGTGGTTACGTTTTAATTATTATAGTGCTATGTCGGCTGCCGATGGATTTCTTTTTTACGGTGTTACTCTTGCGTTTGTACATTATGGGAAAACAATGTGTGTTATACAATCTCAGGGTCTTTCTAAGTCGGTTGATGTGGTGATTAAGGGGGAAGACACAGTCTTCAACATTGCCAAAAAGGCTCTAGCATTGTGAAAAGGCGAGTCGAGAAGGCACACAATTATATCGGAAGTTAATGCGCTTATTCTGGGTCCATTCCACCGCAAAAGATAATACACCTTATGCGTAGCAGCCATCTTAGAGGGCAATGCCTTTGTTTTGCTGGGATATCATTATGCATGAGTGAACCTTATGCAAATTCATTGTAAATGGCCGCTACGCATAGGGTCTATAATAAAAACTCTGAAATGGCAGTTTTAACTCAAAAGTTTGAAACAAAAGGGATGCTTGTGCCGACCAGAGAAGAGAGAGTAATCAGAGCCTGTACGGGGCTAAAAACGCACCCGCATCATCGGGAGCTCCAGATCTCAAGACACCGGAAAATTCGATCCCCGGTAGATCCGACAATGCATGCAACGGTGTACACGAATCGACTTGGCTTTGAGGTTATTGCCACCGTATAGCTGCACACATTTCTGTATGAGATGGCATTCAAGTGAACTGCCTGAACACTTTGCACTGTCTGCACTGACCTCACTTCTAAAAACATTCTATACTGGTGTGTGACCGATACTTACCTTGACGAAACTTTTCACCTCCGAGTTAAGTTTACTTTGCTTCTGTATAGCATCCGCAATTGGTGCACTTTTAAGCCTTGCTGGGCATACGTTTAGTGAGGCTTCACGGCGTGAACGCACTCTTTTGGTACACTGTAAAAACAAAAGTTGGGCAAAATGGGTCGATAATTCGACCAATGCTGGTCAAATTATCAACGGCCTACACTCTTGGGCAAATTCTACTCAAAAGTTTGACAGTTTTTACCCAATTCAACCCAATATGAGGTAATTTCATTCCAATTTTGGGTAAATTACATTACCCAACAGTGTTTTATCCAACCTTTTTACAACGTATAGATGTATAAACGTGGATTTACACTTTGAAAATGTTTCCTGCTTATGACCAAACAAACTTTGAGATTCCTCTTCTCTTATATTTTCAGAGAAAGGCAATCGGGCCGATTCCGCAAAAGTTTGTTTTCTCCAAAATTTGAGCGAAGGCTCGGGTACATACGGGAGCGGCTCCAAAATCACAACCAAAATCAACTGTCAGCTCCCATTTTTGATGAAGTTTGGTAAAAGAAATACGATCAAAGCATGCAATTACCCTTCAACGAAATGCCGACCATATTTCGAGCGAAATTGAAGTTAAGCATTCAGTGTGCTAGAACAATTATTTAGGTGGTTTTGCGTTCTTCCTTTTTTAGTCTTGCACAAGTTGTTTGCCCGAGCTATCTGTGTTACTTTCAAATTTGTTAACAGACGATCTCTTATCGCTGTCAAAAGATCCTTTGCCAAACATTTTGTATTGCTGCAATGGACATGCGGCTGCGAAGTTGACCCATCATCGGAAATCATTTATCGCACATTGATGTGAACACAGCGCGCTGTAAGGATATGAAACAAAAAGCGTTTACCGTCAGAGCCTGGAAGTATGGCATTTACTTTCAGTTTTTACCCAATGATAGCCACAAAACGGTTTCACAAATGTTCATCTTTGTACGAGTGCTCCGAGTTCCCCACATGTATTTTAGACTTGTGGAAGTGAAAGGTCAGTGTTTGACACGATCTTTCTCTTTCGCGTCATGCGAGTTTTCAGTTTCCATAAATTGAGATGCTAGTATCAGTCTTACAAAGGCCTTTTCCGAGGGTGTTTTTCTGAAGAAATCAATGTACCAATTTTTTTTAAAGTCCGACTTTTACACGCTAATTTTCCTATTCGGGGGGTAAGGAAGCGCGCCACCAAGGGTGAACTTTCAGGCTCTATAGCTGGAACAATTTGGAGTCATGTGCGAAATTAAATTGAATGCCATAATAAAAGGTAATAGACCCTGGTCCTGGCGAAGCCGACCATGGTCTATTATTTGTTAACACATTCGGCAATTAATTATGCAACTTAATTGCGTATGAATTCGAAAAAATGACCAATCAGCAGGCGCCTTCTATACGCGCGTAATGCGAGCTTCCCGTGTGAAACATCACGCCCAAGATGAGTAGCATTTTTGTACAGGTTGTTGTATTACAAGAACGCGGCATCGCAAGATTGACCAATCACAGTCTTAGTTCTGATTCGGAATGAAATGACGTCACGCATGCTTAGACCACTGATCTCTATATAAAGACTGGATAGCGGATATGCATACAACATTCACACAGTAGACTTTGCATATTGACCAATTCGCCCCCGGTCTCACGAAGATGGCCGCGTATATACGAACGTTCTACGCGTAAATACGCGCGCGTTGTATCAACAGTTGACGCGCATTTTGGTCGTGTACACATATTATGATGTTCTAAAAAGACACATTTCCGTAGTGATTATTATTTCAAAAACGCCGAAAAAGTGATTTGCGGCATTATAAAAGTAACCACGACGTTAGAAAAATTGTAGTAAACCTTGGTCAGTTGGTCAGTGGTGGTGGCCAAAATATAAGTCAAGTGAACCGCGACGTTACAAAAGAAATCATGCTGTCTATAAAAACGACAACTTGTCCTTTGTAGATCACCAGCCGGTCTCACCAATATGGCGTCAAATTCGTACATTGTGCGGCTCTTTATTAGCTATCCAGTCTTTATATAGAGATCAGTGGCTTAGACACACTGTATATCTGTATATCAGACGTTATACAGGAGACCTGGCTCCGTGGACAACGGGTGATACTCAGACTAAATAAAAGGCAGATTCATACTCAACGTGCACGCGAATTCGAACGGGAATTGGTGACGTCACGGGAAGTTTCGCTCTGCACATTTGCAAAAGTTGAACTATTGAACTATCGTAGCAAACGTTTCATGGCTTCAAATTTGCTTCGCATTGGCATTGGCTTGAATATCGAACTTGAGTGCGAAACTCAAGTCCAGCCAATCGGGCGAGATTAAATGACGAATGAGCAAAACTTTGATGGATGTAGCAAAAGAATTATTGAAAGTCAGACAAGATTTAGGTTTACACAGTGAAGTCAGCAATAAGAGTAAGTTGGCGGTTTCACAATGTGACAAGAAAGTCTGTTGTGAGTTTGTGTGGAGACATCGTCATTTCTTTGGTAACACCATCAAGTGGCCTGTACCAAAAATCGTAAGTTTCCCCCAGTTCTTGTCAGAACCACGCAAACACACAAAAGAGATATTTTTTGGTCACATGGAGCGACATCAAACTTGTACTCTTATTACATTGAATAACGAACCCGAGTGCCTCAATTCTGAATCCAGGAGATCAAATGGATTTGCAGGCAAAGTGGCTGAAATACGGCGCTCGAAAATGAATCCCAATGCTTATTTTACGAAATTTGCCACATTTTTTTGTCAATGAGGTTAGTTTTGCATTTTAAGTAGTGCGTGCACCGAAGAATTTTGTTTTCAATAAACACGCGGGGCGTCCTATGTCAACGGGGGTGCGTTTTTTTAACGAACCGAAGGACGTTAATTTTAAGACGGGTGAGATTTCGCCCCAGAAGGTTGTACACCCTTTGTTACTTTGTACAAGTACTTCACTTTTTTGCGGACGTGCTATTTATGTCAAGGTCGCAATGTTTAAAGAAAATGTGAAAAGAAAATGGAATTAGCCAATGGTGGTTAAACTATAATGAATGTGGTTATTTTAATTATTATAGTGCTATGTCGGCTGCCGATGGATTTCTTTTTTACGGTGTTACTCTTGCGTTTATACATTATGGGAAAACAATGTGTGTTATACAATCTCAGGGTCTTTCTAAGTCGGTTGATATGGTGATTAAGGGGGAAGACACAGTCTTCAACATTGCCAAAAAGGCTCTAGCATTGTGAAAAGGCGAGTCGAGAAGGCACACAATTATATCGGAAGTTAATGCGCTTATTCTGGGTCCATTCCACCGCAAAAGATAATACACCTTATGCGTAGCAGCCATCTTAGAGGGCAATGCCTTTGTTTTGCTGGGATATCATTATGCATGAGTGAACCTTATGCAAATTCATTGTAAATGGCCGCTACGCATAGGGTCTATAATAAAAACTCTGAAATGGCAGTTGTAGCTCAAAAGTTTGAAACACAATGATTAAAACTATTGGAATGTACTATGTGCAATCAACGTTTTCGTTTATGTTACCCAGATGCACTCGTTCCAAATCCTATCTCGACGTAGACGTCTTGCATCTGATGTCACATCTGAGAAGTCTTTGTTCCTCTGGCATAGGCATAGGCACGAGTTGATTCTTTGTACATTCATTGTCACTGAATTTGAATAACAAAACAGTGCGGAAAGAATGTTGCATCCTGACGCCATTTTTTCATCATATATTATCTCAATGAAGGTCATGCAAAAATGTTGTAGAAACATGAATCTGGGACTGAAAAACAGTTCCAGTTTTGTTACTAAATACTCTGAAAATGCACTCAACGCTCCATAGACTTATACACAACCAAAGAAGTGGCGTCTAGATACTACATTGAATTTCTTTCCAAAACTGCCCTCAGTGACGGGGCACAGTGCACATATTTTTAATCTTGACCTATAGTCTAAACCATTTTAATTGAGGCCACCTTAATTATTCACAGGGAACTGTTCCATTATTTTTGTACAGCATGAAAGCAGTTCTCCGGTTTTGTGGAATCGTTCAAAAAAAGTTATATTTTGTGACACTTTGCGACACCATTTGAACAACGTAATAAAAATCAACACTATATACACTTAAAAGTTGGTGTGTTTTCTATCTTTTACTCCGAAATTCCTTTGCCTTTTCCCAATTTTTAAACATTTAAACACTTTATTTTAAAGTTTGAAGCTTTTTACTTGAGCCATTCAATTTTAAATTGTGAAGAATATCCCACTAATGAAATTGAAATTGTGAAAATCGATGGAATAGATTTTCACGTTGAATGTTTTCAGCACGAATATACCGCTGTTAGTTCCATCAGGATTTGAAATATATACTTCGAACCTCGAACCTTTGGATCCAAAGCTTTTTGTTTGCATTTCGAAAGTGGAAAATACAGTTAAATTACAAAGTGCGTAAGATTTCATTCACATTGATAAGTCCGCACATAATGTTAAACTGACAAATAAATGCACACGTGACAGTTTTAATTTCAGAGAAATACATGGATGTTACATGTACCATGCTAAGTATAGTGGCACAGGTTCAAGTTTGCCTGCCTAATAAAGATAATGCAGAATTCTTGTAATATCTACTCATTTATCATAATTTCATTCAAGAGATTGTCACATAATTATGGCATATATTGATGACTAGCATTTGAATTATAAGCATGCACCAGCATCAAAATAATTAAACTGCCCGTATATGTCGGGGTTCGAATCCCGCAGAGGGCAATTTGCACATACAGCTCAACTGTCCATTCACAATTACACAGCGGCTGTGCTGCATATATACAGAAGGGGGAAAAAAGAATGACATTCACCATTCCTTTTTTTGTCGATGGTTCGAATCTCGTATGATTTCATCCGTCATAGCCAGTCCCGATTCATTGTGCTGGTTTTGCATATTGCAGTTCCGTCCAAATACATGCATGTTCGCTTGAAACCATGATGAGACTCATATGAGAGAAAGTGATCAGGACGAGGAATTCGGTCGGGAGTTCGAATCCCGTATATATAGCAGTCACAAGTGAGTTCCAATTATGTCCGTTGCTATCGTGGGTTTAAAAGTGCAGTGGTGTTTCGATCCGGTCCGTTTCCATCGTGGGTCTAGAAGTGCAGCTGTGGTGCAGGTCGTTTGCATATTCCGTGACGTCGCCAGTCACATGGAACATCGCTCCATTCACCAGTTTGCAGTACGTTAGCGCAGTCTTCCCTTTGACCAGTGCTGGGTGTAGGTAGGGTCTCCTCACTACTGCTGCTTCCTGCACGCCCCAAGCCCCCAAGCCCCACTTCCTCACGGGCCCAGTTCCTGTACCTTACATTACTGGTACCATCCTTGCACTCCCAGGTACCTAGATTTCAACGTAATTAAAAACAAATCATTAAAACAGCTTTCATTCACCATAACTTATAACGTTCACAAAACGTTCACGCTTCCTGCATCCTGTGGACCTCTTTGGTCAAAGGTCCACAAAGAGAATGCAAGGTTTAGAGCACATTTTAGAGCACGCTTTAGCCAACCGGCAGCGGTGATATAGCGGTGATTTTACAGAGCGAAATCAATCATCTTGACAAAATGCAAATTCTTCATTTTCAGAGCATCAATTTTAAAAACGTCTTCGGTTTACATCTCGGTGCAGTTAATCCAAAACTATGACGGCCTCACGAGAAAAGCCTGCATGGCGAAATAAAGAATTGATTTTCGAATAGACAAGTGAAAGAAGTGCACAATAAGCTCTGGCCGTGTTGCAAGATGCATGAAAGTCTTGCATGAAATCGATCAACATGATACCTGCCAGAGCTTAAAAATGCGACACCGAAAAATGCGACGCCGATGGCACATTTTGAACACAATACTTTTGGTCAAATTTCGGGGACAGACGGACAGACAGTCAGACTGACCGACCAACAAGCTCCTGCCAGTGCTAAAAAATAGTATAAAACGCACCTTCAGACTGCAGATCATTGCAGTGAATCCAAAACTTAGATGACACCAGACTCACGAGGAAATCAGTTTCATCGTCAGACTGTGGCACGACCAAGACACTTCCCATCTTGATGCACTCCTCCTTGGCCTCGGACCACGTCAGGCGCTCATCGGTGGCTTTGTAGCATCTGCCTCCCCAGTGGTTCCAAGTAGGAGGACACGCCCCTCTAATGGAGGCCTCACACATCTCACTACTACCCATACATCTGATCATCAGATGAAGGCTTATCAAGCTAAAGATAAGCCGTTTGGGCAACATGATTCCAAACTGGCGTCTTGTGGTGAAATAACGCAGTTCCCAGGTTGACCTGCAACGTACAGTTAACGTAATAATTAATTGAAAGGGATGACCATCCGACCACTTCCGAAGCCATTAAGCCTCGCACGTCACAGCAATATTAAGATTAAAAATGTAGGCTGCTGGTGCCACGTTTCTGGCCATAAAAGTGTGTCAATGAAAATTGACACTTGGTTACCAAGGTCACCGAGTGCACCTTTCATTAACTCCGTTTGTTTGGTTAAAACGCTCATAAAAGAGCTACGATTGACTAGTCTAATTCAGAGAATAACGGGTTCGTGAGACACCTAATTAGGCATTTTTACGCTTTATTGATCCCCAATTCAGCTGAAGAACTTATGGCCTTCTCTCGGGATAATTACCAAAACGCATTGTTGCAATTGTAAATCGAAAAAGCAGTTGGGCACAGTATCGCTTAAAAATGAGAGCGCTCTTTCGTTTCAGGTTTACGAAATCTCGATTCTACTATTTAGCGGACTGGCTTCAGCATCCAATGTCATGTTTTGAGAATTGGATCTATATCTAACAGCTTCGTTTCTGGTGTTTTTTTTTCTTTTTTCAATGCACATATCCAATGCCACCACACATCCGTTCTGCTCGTTATGTTTCTAGAGAAAAGCTTGCGACTTGACCACAACTGAAATCAAAACCACAATTTGGTAAACCCCGATGGATTGGCCATGCAGACGCCGACACTTTCTTTACGCGTGCAGGCCTGTATACTTACTTACTGTGGGAGTGCAGTCGCCCTCCCATAATTAAGCACACGTGTAAAGAAAACATGACATCAAGATTTAGGCCCAAGGGTTATCATTCATTAAATCAGTGAATAAAAGCAACTATCAATAAGAACGTAATAGCCCCCGCCCCCACCGGTTTAGAATTTGCAACGAATCCCGGACACGCAACTGTCATCTTGTTCCCCCTCCTCCCCCCCCCCCCCTCCTCCTCCTCCTCCCCCCCCCCCCCCCCCCCCAAACTTTGATTCCAGATCCAACGGGACTATGGAATATCCCCTTGGACCGTAGTCTGGTTCCCCGACCTGACAATTTCCCCCGATGTCTACACGTCTAAATTGTAGGTCAGGCAGCCTCCGTGGATAAAAATAAACATGACGACATTGACGGCCCTTTTTCAAAGCTCGACTTCGTTTCCGAATTCGCTTTATCACATAAAGCCTTTAATGTTCCGATAATTTTTTTAAAAATAAATCACTTGCTTCATATATCATACAGTTATGATATACAGTTTAATACTTCTGTAAAAAAAACATTGACTAATTTTCACCTGGAATCTTCAAAGTTGGACACCCAAACAGCACTGTTAGCAGGCGGAGCCGAATTGAGACCACGCCGCGTTTTGGAAAATGCCGGTAACGGTCGTCAAATTCAAACTAGTGCATGACGCAGCAAAAAGTTCGCCCCTCGTATACGATCCGAGTGCAAAATCGTCGTTGAATTTCAAGTTTTCTAAATAAAAGCAATGGATATTAAATATCAACTAGTTTTTAAAGTTTTTAATAAGCAATTAGCAGTTAATAAATCCTGTATTATACTCGGAAATACTTGGACACTATCCGATTGTCGACGAAATGAATTCGGTAAACTTCGGACAGTTTCGGAAAAAGGAGGAATTCCTCCCGTTTTAGCAACGTTTTAGTCACGTGGTGTAAATTGTGATACATTGTATTACCGGAGGCTACCTGACCTAAGATTCATCAGGAATAGTCGGAATCTTTTGGTCTGGGAACCAGACTACTTGGACCGGAGACAGAGAGAGCTCCGCGCGCCGTTGGACAACGGGTGATAGTACTCGATCGGACTACAGGACGTGCAGAGAATCCTGTAATCTTTCCGAATGGGCGCGTGCAGCAATCTCATTAAGGAACGAGGCTTAAGATAATTGAATGACCTACATCTGTCGACTTGAGATATTTACAAGCGCCATTTTACCGTTACGCCTTACTGACTACACGGCAGACGGATCATTCATGATTTATTACAGCGATGCGATTCCATTGTTACATTTTTATTCGATTGTCGCTGTAGCACCTGTTGAGAGGCAGATTCATCCGTGAAAATGCGCGCTTTCACTGTGCACGTTACGGTTTGTGCACGTTGTCACCATTAGAGTGTATCCCGCTTTTCACCCGTTCATCACGAGCTTGCTGTTTTTAATAATGAAAAAATATATATCTATCAAACCTGGCTCATTTTAGCCACCATACAATGTTTAAACACAGGTGGAGAGAAGAACCAACTAAAAATTCAATTTTGGGGGGGAAAGGTGTCATTGACAGCCTTTTGACACACTCAAACGAACCCTACAGTAGACCTCTTGTTTCGCCATTTCCTCGAAAGTTAATATCATCTTGAAACCTTCAGCGTAAAATATGAGTTATTGCTCCCATTCACGCCGCGGCTCAAAAAGCACTATCCGCCCATGGGAATGGGAAATACTGTTGAACAAATAGGATCATGAGGCGATATTTGTGTGCGAATCATAGTATACAAATTTCGGCCAAGTTCGCGCAAGGACTATAGTTGACCAATGGTTAACTAATTAACGTTTGCCCGAACTCTGTCTAGTCGACGGTGGTTGACTACGCTAGTCGACTATTTGGAACCAGCCTACTAGGGTTGGTTGCTTCGCTGGTAACTAACAGCCGCGCGCATTCATTACTCTAGCAGAGAGCCAGGATCCAGAAGTTTTGCGATGACATTTTGACCAGCGTTTGACTAGAGACGTTCGCACGTTGCTATCAGTGCGCAGGCGTAAGGTACGTCACAAATCAACCACTAGTCGACTAATGGTCCATGCCCGAACTTGGCCATTGAGTGGCTCAGCGTGGAATGGGAGGAAAATTTTTGCAAGGTAAAATCTAGCCTTGGTCAATGCTCTCGTCGTTATTCGTCCCGTATGCGGTCGATCGTCGGCATATATCCTCACGCGCTATGCACACGCATGTAAAAATACAGCGCGAACAGCGACCTCATGCGGCCACTATTTTTTTATGCGAATCAGTTGGGGACAATCGAGAGCCTTGGTTCAATCGTCGGCAAAAGCTTATGTTTTTCTTTACTTTGCGCTAGATTTCTATGCGAATACAGATAATGTAAGCGGGGCTAATATGTGGAGTGTCCAATCACACCTTGATAAATCCGGACGTCATCAAATTATTTGCAGCATATGGAGAACTAGGGAGCATTTGCTCACTCGCCACTAGTGCAGCTCTGTTTACGTGGGAAGACTGGCTCATGTCTAGGCGCTCTGAGCAAATTTTCATTAATATGCGGAAAGTGTGTTGGTTTAACTTACTTCCTCGCATCGCATCACAAAATACAGATTTTCCTCTTTCACATGAATATAATTTCTTCATGATCAAAGGCGAATAATTATGTGCACTTTTTCATTGAAAAACGGGCAACTCAGTGAAAATTTCGCGTTTCTTATGGAGGTCACGGCACATTTCCCCGATTTTTGAGGGTGCGGGTTTACTTCTTCGAACAGCACACGTGTGAACCCGGTCGCATACAATTACCTCGCACGGTTTCTGAAAGATAACACAATAAGCTTTCCATTCATGTAAGGCTATGCAGGTCGCCGGGTCAATGCACTGTTGTGTGTGACCGCAGAGCATGCAGGGCTTTGATTTTCTGCACACATGGGTGGCAAAGTTCTCCATATGCTATTCCGCCTTTTGCGGACGTGACAGGAACCACTGTTTTTGTGCATTGGTGCCGTATGCAGAGACACACAATGTGTACGTGCATGGATTATGTACGGTGCCACGTTTCACTATGGAAGTTTCCACGCAACCAATAAGAAAACGACATTTAAGGTCAGCTAACATAATGAGCACCACCCTCAAAACCTCACATGGACAATTGAACCAAGGCGCTAGATCGGGTCCAACTGATTTGCATAAAAATAGTGGCCACGTGAGGTCACTGTTCGCGCTGTATTTTTAATGCACTGCATGCATAGACATTATGACTGCATGCATAGCGCTAGCGAAGATATCGTTTACCGCGCTACGGCCGGATGAATAACAACTAGCGCCTTGACCAAGGCTAGGTAAAATCTGGACTTTTCCATTTCACGAGGCGAAGCCGAGTGAACTGGAAAAGTCCATATTTTACCTAGCGATAATATTCCTCCCATTTCACAATTTAAAGCCACTCAATATTTGTTTTATATAACTGACATATAGATCCTTGTCATATGATATATATTTGAACTTTTTTTCAATACAAAACTGGAGGAAAATGCATTTTTCTCTTCCAAAACCACCCTTTCACGAAAATGTTTGAACCCAACGCTGTAGCGCTGGCTCTTTGGAACAATACGCGCTACCCGCATCGCTGAACGCGCACACCAGCATGCATTTGCACACAAATACCGCGTCATGATCGTAACTGTTGAATAGTATTTCCCATTCCCCATGGGCGGATAGTACTTTTTGAGCCGCGGCATGAATGGGAGCAATAACGAATGCCACGTGATGTGAGTTCCGCCAATCAAATGACAAGGATCTTTATGTCGGTTATATAAAGCTTTTTGTAACACCTCACCCACAGATTCTGTGTCTTGGCGAGAGAGCGAGTCACATGTTACTTTCTATTTTTACTATCTTTCTATGCACGGCCAAAAGTACTATACCCGTAGCAACCAAACTACTATACCATTAGCAACCATTATATAACCGACATACAGATCCTTGCACTTTGATTGGTGAAACTCACATCACGTGGCATTCGTTATTGCTCCCGTTCATGCCGCGGCTCAAAAAGTATTATAACACCTCACCCACAGATTCTGTGTCTTGATTGGCCGAGAGCGAGCCACATGTTACTTTCTAATTTTGCTATCTTTATGTGCACGGCCAAAAGTACTATGCCCATAGCAACCAAAGTACTATACCATTAGCAACCTTAAGTACGTTTTACACGGCGCGGTATTTGTGTGCAAATGGATGCTAGTGTGCGCGTTGCGCGTTGCGCGTATTGTTCCAAAGAGATCGCGCCGCAGACTTGGGTTCAAACATTTCGTGAAGGGGTAGTTTGGAAGAGAGAAATACATTTTCCACTAATTTTGTATTGAAATTGAAGTTTATTTCAACTGTGTTCAGATTTAAACAATTTGAAATACTAAAACCAAGCAGAATCTTTGGATGAAGTGTTATAAAACAAATATTGAATGCTTTATCTCGTGGTGAAGTAAAACTAGCCTCCCTCGGTGATCCATGGACCATTCTATTTTCCCTCGGCTTCGCCTCGGGAAAATAGAATGGTCCGTGGATCACCTCGGGAGGCTAGTTTTACTACACCACTCGAAGCATTCAATATTTGTATACTCTCCGCCCATGGGGAATGGGAGATTCAACAGGTAGGATCATGACGCGGTATTTGTGTGCAAATGCATGCTGGTGAGCGCGTTAAGCGTTGCGCGTAGCGCGTATTGTTCCAAAGAGCCAGCGCTACAGCGTTTGGCTCAAACATTTTCGTGAAGGGGTGATTTGGAACAGAGAAATACATTTTCTTCCAGTTTTGTATTGAAATAAAAGTTCAAATATATCAAATGACAAGGATCGATCTATATGTCAGATATAAAACAAATATTGAGTGGCTATAAATTGTGACATGGGAGAAATATTATCGCTCGGTAAAATCTGGACTTTTCCGGAGTGATTGTTTCAAATCAAAACCAACTGACAGAAACCAACCACGGGTTTGTTGGGTTATTTGTTTATACTTATCTGTTTGTTGGGTAGTCGGGTTGTTGGTTTTTCGGGTTGTTTGTTTGTCAGGTTGGTTGGTTGACGGGTTGTTTGTTTGTCGGGTTGGTGGGTTGACAAGTTGTTCGTTTGTCGGGTTGTTTGTCGAGTTAGTTGCAGGGTTGGGTGGTTGCTGCAGGCTGGGTGGGTTGGTGGGTTGTGCGGTTGGTTCGGTTTTCGGGTGGGTGGGTTGTCAGGCGGGTAGGGTGGGCGGGTGGGTAGGGTGGGCGGGTAGGGTGGGCGGGTGGGTAGGGTGGGCGGGTGGGTGGATGGGTGGATGGGTGGATGGGTGTATGGTTTGTCGGGCGGGTGGGTGGACGGGTGGGTGTCTGTGTGTCTGGGTGGGTGGGTTGTCCGGCGGGTAGGATGGGCGGGTGGGTGTCTGGGTGTCTCGGTGTGTGGTTTGTCGGGTGGGCAGGCAGCTGGAAGGGCGGGCGGGTGGAGTTTTCTTTCTTCTTTTTTTTGGAGTGGTGTTTGGGAGATTCATCACAGCAAAGGTATACAGCCATTTTATTCGACGGAATTACCCTTTAAATTTTTAAGTTTATAACTGTCTTGTACGGGCTTGTCGTCAAGGGGGCCAGGGCGGCCGGGCCCCCTGATGAGCAACCCCCCCCCCCCCCCCCCCCCTGTTCTTTGGACCACATCATTTGCGGTCAACTAAGGCATGTGCTTTTCATAAGAGCAATTTTTCTGCATATCCACCACTCCCCCCCCCCCCCCCCCCCATGTGGTGTGCCCGCTGGTTAGTACTGTGGCCCCCCTAATGCCAGGAGCTGGCGACGGGCCTGCACTTGTATTATTGGGCAAATTTCCATACGAACTGTCATGTTATTATGCCTTTTCACATTTTTCCAGCAACATTCGGTGAAAAATGTCATCAAAATCTTTTTAACCAGAACATAACGTTATTTCGAAAATTACGAAAATGAAACCTATGCAGCCTCCATCCCTCCAATTCAGCGATTCATCATTTCATCCAGCTATCAATCCAATTACTTATTCCAATCAGTCAGTCATTCACTTGATGAACTGCAATTAAATGTTTATATTTAAGCTTTGCATTTTCATGCACGAATTTATTACCAAGCTAAAATTGCCCAATTATTTAATGATACATTTTTACACTGATACAAGTCATATTTACAATACTAACAATATGCCGACAGAAATAAATAATTGCTAAATGATACTGAACATGAAAATAGAATGGGTTCCCAATCCACAATGCGCAAAGATGCACAAACACTCATAACATGGGGGCCCGGGTGGGTGTGGAGTATGGGTTTCACTCATAGGGCCCGGGTATGGGGTATGGGTTTCACTCATGGGTTCCGGCTGTGGGGTATGGGTTTCACTCATGGGGCCTGGGTGTGGGGTATGGGTTTCACTCACATGGGGGCCCGGGTGTGTGGTATGGGTTTCACTCATAGGGCCCGGGTGTGGGGTATGGGTTTCACTCATAGGGCCCGGGTGTGGGGTATGGGTTTCACTCATAGGGCCCGGGTGTGGGGTATTGGTTTCACTCATAGGGCCTGGGTGTGGGGTATGGGTTTCACCCAGCCAAATCTGATTTTCTCAACAAATTCTGGCCTGTCTTCTTCTTTCATAAAAGTTAAAAAATACATGCAAAGTCTGTTTGAAGAGCTTCTTGACATCAGATTTCTTCTATGCACGACTTTAAGAATTCAACAGAATTTTCAATTGACACTGATGATTGAAGCCGTTATTTTCAGCAATTTCATCTTACAACAAATGCTTATACCTGCATTACGTGGATAGACGTTCCACAGACAGAAAGGCATTCACTTTTTACCAGCCCAATAAGGTATTAAAAACTTGCTTAAATTGATCTCAAAATATTGTACACAGTGACCATCATCTTTATCTCACATATCAAATACAAGGACGTTTTACGTAAAAAGAAGAAATTAAAGATTTTTTAAAAATTCCTAAAACCTTAAGTCATATTCATAGTAATTTACAGAATATAAGAAATACATCAACCCTTAACCAAATTGCTGTATTTTATAAGAAAGAAATGTAGAAGATTTCCAAAGATCAGCTGATTCCAACAATCTGTCAATTGACTGATTTTTGGAAATACAAAGTGCAATGGACAAAATTGTGTTTCATGATCAAAAGGTTGTGCATGGTTTTTCACTGATTTCTCAAAAGGTGTAATATCCACTGAGTTGAAACTTCAACATGCTAGGTTGTGAACACTCTTCTTTAGATTATGAGAGTGTTGTTATTGGAAACAAACAAAGTGCATGAAAAGCAAATGATCCTACATGCCTTTATGCTTGCTTGGCGGTTTTGCCATTTGTTGCTTTAGTGAGCTTCAGCCGTTATTAGACTTGTCTCCAGTTCTTCCTCCGTATCGGATTTCGTGCCTCTCACCTCAGAGTACCACTGGTTTGCAAGATGTCGCATCTGAATTCTACCATCCGTCAAATCCTGTAATTTTTGAAAAAAGACGCAAGCTCATTCTGACAATTTCTTTGCTCAATGCGACATGTTTTTTCCATACTGGTGAACAGGTTGCACTGCACCTTTTCCATACACGTATACAAAATTGTATACATGTTCGCTGGTATGGAAAAGGCGTGGTGCAACCTGTTCGCCAGTATGGAAAAAACGCTACAAATAGATACATAGGCAACTTGATGCAAGGTGGAGGAGTTCTGCTCAAGTATAAATGAGGCAAGGGTTAAAAGGTAATAAACAACATTTGCTTTTTCCGTAGTTTTGAGAAATGGATGTATTTGGTGTTAGTATTTTATAGCAAAAATGTTACACTGACCCGTTTAAAATTTTGTGTTTACAGATGCTGGAAAAACCATGAAAAAAATGCTGTTCTTGTAGTCTGGTTCCCTGACCCGTACTTCAGATGAAACGCAGCAATTTATAGACGTCGGGGAATCATCAGGTCAGGGAAGCAGACTAGCTGGCTTGCACCACAATCGCTAAATTAGGGCTAGTTTTGGAAGCATGTCTGCTTGGTACATATTGTTACAAGCTTGGTACAAGCAAAATCAACTAGGTTGGTTGTGCAGTCACATGTACCATTATGCCAAGTAATACAAAGATAACATTTTATTTTGATTGACATTTTCACGTACTCAACCAACAGTTTCCCAAGCTACTTTTATGTATACCTACCATAGGTTACTAAACCCAACCTTCCCAAATCCTCCAAAATGCTCTTTGCAAAATGCAGGATTTTGCAGGATTGAGGCAATATGGCAAAAGTGTGTTGCTGATTTTGGAGGATGCACTGTGTCAAGGTCTTGGGCCGGACCATGTGTTGTTTATGCTCAGCCATGCACAAATTTATACTTGAAATACTTGAACTACATTATACTTGAAATCCTCCGCACTGCTCCAGGATGCACTGGCTCTGCCTCAACATACTGACAGTGATTGCCAGAGGATTTTGCAGGATTCAGGCAGTGGTCAGCCCTCCAAAGACCAAATTCAAGAAATAATGGAGAATTTTGCAGGATTGAGGCTGTGTACAATTTGAACATGGAGGCAGTTGGAGGATTTTGCAGGATTGAGGTTGCATCCTATCAAATATGCCTAGGGAGTTAGGGTTAACCCTAACTCCCTGGGGGGTGTGCAAAATCGTATTGAATTTGGAGGATTCAGGACTGTTAGGGATCACAAATGGTATAAAATACCACTCTTACCTTGTTTGTCAATCGCCGAGTGAAGAACGGCAAAAAGTACTTGGTGTCCCACTTGACGAAGCCAGTCAGATGAGGCTTGATGTAGTTGACTTCATATTCCTCTTCTGTCAGCTCTGACAGATGCTCAGCGTCAACGGCACTTCCCTACACAAATAAAAGGATCCACAAGTCATCAGTTACTCTGAACATTATCTCTGGGTCATTCAATAAATTTAGGGTCCAAAGTAGGATATATTTCCTGTCCCTGTTACCTTGGTACTTTGTAATTTATGACTTCAAGTGATTTTTATTTGTTGGGTAGGTTGTTTGCTATTCATAATCACTCGGAGGATAACTGCACTATGGAGTCACGACTGCAATAAGGAAAGCAGTTATGAGCTGGAGTCCCATCACAATGCAACGTGCACGCAGCATCCCAATGTGAAAAGACAAAGTGTACTGGGCAGTAATGACTAATTACAGTATTATTGACGCTTTTTTGTGACTGTTTTGGCAGAGTTTTCTAAGGACTTGCCGAACAAAAGCTTGAGATAAACAGATGTACTGACGTGGACATTTCGAGTTACAGTCATTCCTAAAGGTTCACAACAATACATGAACAGGTTTGTTAATTCAGATCATGCTAGTTTTTCTTTTTTCATTTTTTTCTTCATAACTCACCAAATCTTCTGTTTTGCTGAGTGTGACTTCTTTCTTCGGTTTGCCCGACTCCGGTCCGATAAGCTGCAAGATGAGAAAAGACGTCAAATACTAAACAGCAATTGCAATGGACTATTGAGTCCGTGCATGAACAACAGAGGCCTCTAATCACCCAAGCGAGGCAAAAGCCTCAAGCTAAAATGAATCTCAGGACTGAAATGTCTACCTTCAAGACCGGCATAGTCAGGCCACCGATGACCACAACTGTAAACAGGACAACAACGAGGGTCGTGGTTACCAAGACGTGCCTGGTCTGATTACCAAACATCAAATGGAGACTGAGGGCGTAAGCGATGGCTCCCCGCAACCCTGGTGACAGGAGAAGCAAAAAATAAAACAAAAAGTCCAAATCTAAAACAAAAATCTGAACCACAACCCTTGTGGGCAAGAGTAATAAAATGAAGCAATTGATAATAACTTATGACACAAATCAATTATGGTTCAAAATTTTTAAGTCAAAAATTAACACAAGCCTGAAATTACGACCTTTTTTTTTTTTGAAAAGGACAGGGCTAAATTTCAAGGCACTGCTAAGTACATGAAACGCTAAGCTTTAGAAATACTGTTTTCTACTTCTTCTTTTTTACAGACATCCTTATAAGCAATGAAATGGCAAAGGGTACACTAAAGCTCCAAGGGTAACTTGCCCCTCCCCTCCACAACCAAACAAACGCATGAATTACTTACCACTGAACCACATGACCAACTGCATTTTCAGTGTGATCTTGTGTTCTCGGAACTTGTTGCAGAGAAACGACAGTGGGAAGATGTTAAGTGCCCTGCCAACCAAAATCAGCACCTACGTAGAAATGAAGGGGGGGGGTTGTTAAAAATATAAACAAGAATTTGAAATTTTGGTAAAATTCAACATCTGCTATACCTGGGTTCTTGGACTGAAGAAGGTAGCACCAATTAATCATTACCACAAATTCTTCTTTAAAATCGGTCAAATATCAGTCCTTCTGCTACCTGTTCTTAATATCATCTTAATAAGCTCCTTGTCAATGTCGGGCTGGCACATGTTAAACTTAATCACGCATTTTGAATATTGGAATATTCGGTCAAATTAATATTCGGTCAAATCCAAGTTGTAATAATCGAATGCTTATTGAGCCCAGGTGCAAATCTGAGACACAAACCAAGTCTAGTCCGGGGCCTAATCTTAACTCAACCCTCTCTTTTCCAGTTAGGGACTCAAGTTGAGCAGCATCCCAAGTCTTACTCCTAGTCGCACTTACCAACGTCCAGATGATGAAAGCTGGCTGGAAGTCGTGATTAAACGTCGGTACAGCCAGTCCCAGATACACAAACACACAGGTCTCTGTCAGGTCAAGAAATTAAAAAGTATTTACCTCTGAAATCCAGGGGATTGATAGATTGATCTGATAGATTGATACTGCAATCAAAACAAGTTCACTGCAACTCACTTAAACCGGCTTACCAACCACTATTTCTGTTGACATCCACAATCATATTGTCACTAACGTCCATAACAGATTCCGTCTTTATGACTGGAATTAATACAACCAATGTTGGCCTAACCTTTGACCTATGAGTTTTGATTTACCTGTTGGACTCTCTGCAGACATCATATCCATTAATCAGTGTAATAACTATAACTTATACTGAATAATAACTGTAATTATAACCTACACGGTTTGGGGACAATAGTAGTCTTTAAATGATTTCGAAAGTAAAACCAGGAATTCTTAATTTGCTTATGAAACCATAAAACAACCCGCAAACGGTTAATTGATCAGTGGCATAGCGAGAAATGGGGTTTTTGGGGGGGGGGGGCTTTACCAAATTTGATTTCCGCCAAAAAATTTTTTTTCATTTGGCAGACAGCCATGAAACAAAGACAAAGTCAGGGTTTGGAAACGTCCTGAGACTGATGGTTCAAGCAATGTGCACATACCAGCTACTCCTCCATTCTTTCCCCCCTCCCTTCCCCCAGTCCCTTTTTCACCCCTACTTTGTATGGGAGAGGTTCAAAAACAGGGGTTGGACCCTAAATCCCGCTCTCTATGCCACTTAATTGGATATCCCACAACTTATATATCATATTTGTAAACTTACCTGCCAAGAAGGCCAGCGTACGGAAGGTCTGTTGGACGTTGATCTGGGTGATGGGTGACAGGTTATGATGCGTGTAGTGAGACATGGTGATGCCACAAAACAATATAGACATGATACCTGAAAAGATTGGAAGGTTTGCACGGTGAAGAAAATATAAAATGTTGCGGTTGAACCATGTAAAAAATCCCTTTTGTGAGTTTGTGAGGTTTTCGAAAGATCCGCAGAGAGAACCCAACATTTTGGACAGTATGCTCTGCCCGTCATCAGGAGACATTCTGTCCAAAACGTGGAGTTTCCCCTTTTCTTTTCAGAACCTCAGAAACTCACAAAAGAGATTTGTGACATGGTGCTACTGCAAACATACTCTTATAGCCATAATATATGTCCAGCACAAAACTAGTATTCACATACATTCAGTGTGAAATATCACTGTTAGAGTATTTCAATGGTACTCTTGAAGATACAAGAACACACGCATTCTGTTGTACTTGAACTGGGAGCAACTTTGAGTTTTATGAGAAAACTTGTGGTATGTTATGCAGGTCTATAACACGCATACAGAGCATTTGTGGCGCCCATCTTCTAACAGTTTTTACGGCACTGGTGATCAGGTCTGTAATGTATGCTGTACGGTAAACAGCAGTACTACTTTCATGGCCCAAGGTGCAGGTCACACAAAAGCACTCGGTATTGGAGAAGCATATGGGCTCCGTGCACAAGTACCCCCTCAATGGTAAGAAAGGGAAAGTTGGGGGAGACCACGGGGAGAGACATTTGAATGTATTACCGATGACGCTGGCTGCTCACGTAAAGATGCTATGGTTTCAGCACATTCAGGACAAAAAGAAGTCATGCGAACTTTGCGCTATATACATGTGCAAACCAGTGCACACAGGAGCCCATGCACTGTACCTAGTAATGAGACAGTTTAAGCATAAGAATTATGGTATTTACCAGATAGTTTGAGTCCTTCCGAGAGCACGTAGGGCAGGTAGGAGAAGATGAGGATGAAGGCAAACTCTAAAGAAGGTGTCTTCCTCAAGTCAATATGCTTCAAGAGGTACAAAAAGGTCAAGGTCAAAGGTTATGCTAATATCTTACAAATAACTATAAGAAAACACTCGTCACAGAACTAATTGTGTTTAAAATCAGTTTCATCACATACCGGATGCACAGTGCCCTGCCTGTTACTCCTTTAGGCCTTTTCACACTGTCATCTCACCTACCCATGGTGAAATTAAAATGGGTCTACGGTAAGTGAAACTGCGTCCAACTATGGGTAGGCAAGGCGGTATGCGTACATGTACATGGGTCAGTTGTAGATTTGGGTTTTCTACCCGGGTACAGCCTCTCAGCCCTGGTCCTGACCAGGGTTGGATTTTACCCGTGTAGACAGCTGGACTTGTGAAGAAGTTGTGTGGGATTTCTGCTAGTGTGAAAGGGGTTCCTGAGGTCTCTGTGTTGGACCCGGGTTCAACAAGGAGATTTGATAGTGTGAAAGACCCTTCTAACTACAAAAATTCAAATTTTCTTGAAAATGACACCCCGACAGGAGCCATGATTTCACAAGACGCATGGGACATTATTCACTTACAGTCAAGTAAGGTTATTTCATAATAATTTGGTAGTTTTGATTTTGATGTTTGCAAGTGTAATATATTACCTCTGAAGTCTGGACAGACACCAAATCTACACTAATCTCAACTGTAAAGGATATCAAGGCACTGATGATACCAATCAGTATTCCGATGGCAGCCGAAGCAGAGAACATGAGACAGAATGATCCTACGGCGTAACCAAATGCCTCGCTAGACGTCACGTTGGCCATCTCTTGGCTGTTTAGATTGATGACAGTGCTGGAAGAAGACAAAGACAAGACACGATTTGATAAATGTTTCATATCAGCAGAGGTTACATTAACATGGTTTTCCCATCTTTTTCTGTAGACTTTTAACACAAATAACCCTTAGCCAAAAAAATATTATACATTGAAATATTAAAGGCATATAGGATCATTTTCATTTATCCCCAAAGCAATCTACCAAACTATCAAAAAGCTTACTTGAATTAAAGATCGTACTGGTACTAAACACCCCGTGAAATTATTCTGTCGGGCTTGCTGTCATTTAGAAGAAATTAAAAAAATGTAGGTGATTTCCAACGATCAGCCAATTGACTCATTTTTGCAAATAAAAGTTTGCTTTAGACGAAATCGTGTTTCGTGATTAAAAGGTTGTGCATGGCGTTTCACTGTTTTCTCAAAAGGGTAATATTCACTGAGTGAACATTCTTCTTTGGATTTTGAGTGGTGTTATTATTGGAAACGATAAAGAAAATGATCCTATATGCCTTTAAATTGTGCCCCCACATATGTAATGTTATAAGCGCTGTATGCCTGGTGCTGTCCAATTAACCCTAACTCCCTAATACTTCCTCAGGACTACCCTGCTACATCCAACAGAATCCAACCGGAGATTCCTGCTCAATCCACTGTGCCTTATTATTCAGTTGTCTGCTGAATCCAACGGAGTCCAACTTGGCGTTATAATGCGGTTCAGTACACAAGGGGTGTACTGCTCAATCCAACAGGCTCCATCGGGTATATGACATAGTTGGATCCTGTTGGATTCAGCAGGGTTAGGGTTCTAAGTCTTCACTTACGCCGACATGACAATGGAGACAGCATCATTTAGTATGCTCTCTCCAAACACCAGCATGTTGAGTAGAGGATGAACATCGATAGCTGAGAATATCGCCAGCGTTGCGACCGGATCAACGGCTGAAATCAAGGAACCAAAAGCGAAGCTCTCCACCAAGTCCAACTTGTAGGCCACTTGCGCCTGGAAACAGAACAGTAATAGCAATACTTGTGGCCATATTGGTCAACTTCCTTCCGTATGACTGACAACAATTAAGTGGTTGTAACCAGTACTGGTCCCAATCCAAGGCCAAAATTGCAAGAAAAAAATAAAACTTGAAATTTATAATTTGTCGTGAGTCCTTGCTCAAATGTGGCTATGATTTTGGATTCAACATTACTTTCTGAAAGTAATAATGATCTTAACCAAGACCTGGACTTTGTCAGTTGTGTGTCCGGATGCGAGTCTGAGACCATAAGAACCTTCAAAGTAAATTGCGCGTGTCCAGGGTGTAGTCATTTCCTTTTTTTTTTTAAATATTGATAGCAATTATGAAAAGTCTCATTTTGGGTCCATAAAAGGCCAATTAACCATGATATCTAATAAATGATGTACAGAAACGATCCCAAACTCCTAGTCTGTAATCTCATTGACAATTACTAGATGATGGATGCATAAGATTTTGGGGGAAAAAAATACATTTTCTGGTTTATTCACTGAGCTCTTCAAAGCTCTGTCATGGACATTACATCTCCATTTTTTTTCAGGGAATAAACAAACTCATCAGTTAATTTTCCGCATTTAAGAGTTTTCAACTCCGTGTTCATGTGTGCCTGTAAAGTAAATACATGTAACAGAAATTTTCAGAAATACCTGACCAAGTAGGTAGAGGCCTCCCCCCACCACACTGGCTGAAATAACGGTGCCAAAGACAGCAAACACAAGAATGGAGCCAATGTTCTGGAAGAAATTACCCTACAGAGGCAACAAGAAATTGTAAAGTAATTCAATGAATTTGTGCAAAAAGAAAGACAAAATAACTTTGAGAGAAACTTACATGCCATTAGTTTAAAGGACATACAACATTTGCTTAATTAATATGAAATACATAGCACCTGGTGTGCTGACATTTTCAAGAAAAGTGGTACTTTTGTGTCAAGTTCAGCCGACCAGTGTTGGAAAAGAACTGGCTTTTTTCAAATACTGCCCCACTTGACCATATTAAGTTAGTCCACATTCTGTTTGCAATCAATTACACACCTATGAACGGGTACAAGCCAGCTAGACTGGTTCCATGACTTTACAATTCCTGACGATTACAAATTGCTCTGTTTCATCTTAACTGGGGTCAGACTACAGGAATGTGATTGTTTTTCTTGGGTTTTTCCACCATCTACGAACACAAAACTTCAAACAAGTCAGTGTAACATATTTGTTATAAAATACTAACCGCCCAATTCCATCCAATTCTGAAAATTAACAGCAAAAGCAAATGTTGTATATTCCCTTTAATGCAGGGTCGTTGAAAAGAATTATTATCTAAAAAAAAAATTAAATCAACTTTTATTTCATTTCAATTGGATTAAATTGTTTTACTCTCAAAGAATTTTAAAAAAAATTATACAAAATATCTGCTCTAAAAAATGAGATAAATCTGCCGCATCACATTTGCCAAATCACTTGAGGTACTCCATCTGTTTATGGAACACTGAACATAAGTGAAGGACCCACTATGGAAGCCTAGTTTGTCATCTGCTAAAATGTTTCTGTCCAAACAAAGATTGCAGTGAGCCGGCAGTTGTACGTGTGTTAAATATTACACATGACGCCCAGGCTCTGACCTTGTGCAATGAGTAGCCGGACTCGAAGATGATCGGAGGCAGAAGAATAAGAAAGAACATGGTGGGATCCATCATCTCATAGTCCTGCAAATTGGCAAACAAGAAGAATTAATGAGGAAACACATTACTATGACAGGATGCGAACCAGCTACATCTGGAGTAACCTGCAAGCGTTTTACCAACCGTGTTTTATGATCTCAAGTTGGTTAACTCTGAACCCTAACCCCAAGGCCTTTTTGCTAGCAACCATCCTCAATCCTACAAAATCCCGCACTTGTACATGTACATGTATGTTCAAATGACTGCCTCAGTCCTTCAAAATCCTCCATCAGCCCTGCCTCTCATAAAACATTCAGCCTACATTCTCCAAAATCCTCCTCTTCTTCAAACAACATTCATCCTCAATCCTCCAAAATCAACCGATACTATGTCCATGTGCCCTCAATCCTCCACAATCACCCAAAAATTGAATGTTGCATTCATCCTCAATCCTCCAAAATCCTTCAAAACCGCCCGGAAGACTTTGGAGGATCGAGGAAGGTTAGGGTTAATCTGTCAATATCTTTCTTTTGCAGATCCTTGTAATGGAGAATCATGTTTCAATTAATTAATGCAAAAAGAAACAATAGGTGTGGGCGGGATTGCGTCATCCAATGAAAACATCTACTCATTTGCACACCAGATTTCATCAGTTGCTATGTGTTACCATTCAGCACTCCAGACTCAAGAACCATTGGGTTTCAAGGACACAGGTCTGGGGGCTAGATGAGCCAATGTAAAAAATATTCCTGGATGTTCACGCCCACCTGTTTGAAAATATCAACCTCTTCTTTGAGGAAACATTGGCTCTTTAAGAAACCAGTGATGTGAATGTTTTCTTGATGTTCTGAACAATATGCTCCATTTGTCTCCACGGAAATATCCAGATATATTATGTCTGGCCCTTTCCATCCAAATTTGTTTTAAAAGGGGACATTTAACGATGTTGCAAAAACTTCCACCTCTTTAAGACAATGGTATCTCCCTCCCCCACCCCAAGAAAAAAAACAAAACGTTATTTTATTTGTCTTCAAGGAAATCACACAGGAAAACTGACCAGGTGTGTTATAATTATTTGAAGGTAGAATAAAGTAATTGACTGAAGCGGGGTTTGAACCTGCGACCTCCGGAATGCCGTTCCGGTGCTCTACCAACTGAGCTATCCAGCCCTATGTTGGCGCCCCCCCCCCCCCATTTAGTCAATGTCTTTGTTAAAAAGTCGCTGGTCTAAAGTTATAGACCCATATATGCCATGTAGCTAGGGATCACGGCCAAAGTCACTTTGCTAGCAACATAACAAAATAAGACAAAGCTTCAGATCTACGATTGAAGCTTATGACATACCGTGAGTTTATACTCTGCATTCTTGGCATTCTTGGTGAGCAGTGATATCAGACCAATCAACACTCCCAGGCACACCACAGCGACACTCTCCGGTAAAAGATGGAACTTGAACTTGATCAGAAGATGGACCAAGATGATTGACAGGGCTGCAAGGGTGACAAAAACAATGAAAGAAGCTGATTTGTAGAAAGGTTCAGGGTGTTTTTTATCATTACAGTGCAAACTGTAAGTATTATCCTCTTTCTTCACAACTGCTTAAAGGTAATTTTGCAAACATTCAAAAATGAAACTGCTAAAATAACATGAAATATCACGGAGCCCATAGTATGGAATTTCCCAACTATTGTTGGGACTGTTGCCACATTTGAGGCGTAACATGGTCATACCTAGAATGAGTAGAATGAAGAACAGGGCCAGGCTGCTGGAGTGCTCTTCCTCAGCTGAGTCTTGAGCAGGCAACTGACTATCCTCCGTTGTCGTCTTGACTGGACCTGCCTCAGTTAAGGTCTGTAAGACTGACGCGGGGGTGGTGTCCGACTCATTACCAAGCCTGTCAAAATATATCACGGGAAAGAATATTGCAATCTGACGTTACTTCGGCAGTTCTGTACAAAGTCTATTGAGGGTCAAGAAAATTGTTTAAGTAAGCCTTTTTCCTAACAAAATTGGAAATGTTTTTCAGTCCCAGATTTATGTCTTATTATCATTTGTGCAATCACTGACCTTCATTGAGATAATGTATGAAGAAAATGTTGCAACATTCTTTCCATGTTATGCGTTTAACATTATTAAGGGGTTTTGTCAGCATACATTTCATCAATTTCTTTTATTACTGGGCAGTTTGTTTCACTCTTCCAGAGTGGTCATATAGAATTCACTTCTCTAACAACAAATGAATGAATCTCTACCATATCACATCCTATTGCCTACACTCTACAGTTGTTTGTGATGCTGCTTTTGAGGGGCCAGGAGTTTATATCTACAGTGTTCTGACTGCACCATAGCCAAGGCCGATGTCTTTTTGTCTTTGCATTGAGGAAATGATTTATAAACATGCATAGCCATGTTAATAGTGTGACTGGCTCACAGTCACATAGTATTTCCTGGCATCCCAGAAATCCCTGTTTGATTGTGCTGATTCAATGGCAAGAAACATTGAGATGAAGTTGATTTATTAAAGATAGTGGATATTTTGCGGGAGGTAATGACGGCAAACTAACGTTTACTAAAGGTTTGCCGGCGGCAATCCATATCAACAGAGGGCGCTGTACTCTTTAAGATAGGGCTGAATTATAAGATGTATTAAATTCCCACCAAAAGTTGTGTAGTACGTTTGGTGTAGGGGTTAAAGCGAAGGCTCTAGTAAGCGGGATGACTCGGGTTCGATTCCGACCGCAGCACATTTTTAAGTTTTTTTTCTCATCCCCAAATAAATAAGAATATTCTTCTTTTATTATTTAAACATGTCTCAAACATTTTTTTGCAGAGTATTACATTTTCTTTTTCAGATTTGTGGCTCTGGAGGATTTTTTTTAAAAGGGAAATAAAGTCCGAAATTATAAAATGGTCTGAATCCCATCTTGTGAATACGAGGTTACAACGATAATTTTGGCATGGAGCCAGACTAAAATTTGTCACCGGAAAATGTTTAAGCAGTGTTAAGTAGGTACAAAAAAACAGTAACTGCGCATTTACACAGCTTCTTGGATTCCTCTTGGGTGAAATCACAAGACAAGGTGAGGTGAAAATTGATGTGTTTGGCGGCTACTACTAGAACTATGATGCTCCGCGTATTTGGCGGCAGTTAATTGGTGAGCTAGTAGTACTAGTAAGTAGTAAAAAAATAGTATGGACATTTTCCCGCAACATTCTTCCCAAAAAGATTATAGGCCGTTGGCCTATAATCTAAGTATTAGGCCGAACAGTTTACCCTGTGCCATTGATCTGTTCTGTTGTTGACATTTCGCTGGGTTGTTCTTCCGGAGGAGCCGGAGGTTTTGTTTCCTTGTCATTCTTGTCATTGTCACCAGACCGGCGCACTCTTTTGACCTCCTTTGAAAGTACCGATCCAAAAGGATCAGAAGCAACACATCCAGACCAATCTATTAATATCAAGGCTACTAACAGTCCTCTTAATACTGAAACATTCATTCTTGTTGAGTAATAAAAGTGCAGACAAATTCTAGGTATGTTGTCACAATTAATTCTTCGTACAAAAATGATGATTTGTTTCTTTTTATACACAACATGGTACCTTCTTCAGATAGCATGTATTTTGCAGAGCGGTCGTTTGGGGTCCCAACATAAGTTGATAAGTTAGTACAACAGAGGGCGCACTAGTATATTCCGATTGGGGCATCTGCAAAAAAAAAAGCAATTTAATTTGTGCACAAAATGAACGTGCCCTGCGACAGCCGAATTATTTTGCAGCCAATAATTGGATTATTGTAAAGAAAAATGTAATAACTGCATTTCTGTGGATTTTTTTTCGTTCGATGTCTCATTCGAAAGTGAATAACCTTTATATTTATAGAAAATCAATTGAACAAAAAAACGTATCTGTATAATTATTGAGGTACAACTCGAAAATAGCACGTGAGGAATAATCTTTCAGGTTTACTCAAATTTGTATAAAACGGAAATTTTGTTTTGTCCTTATTTTGGTTCCATTTGTTCGAATGGTTCTGGAGGATAAGGACTATACAATGTGAATATTGATGTCAAGATTATCAGCAGAAACTGCATTGTTTCCTTTGTGCGCCCCCCCCCCCTCCCGCAATAAAAAAAATATATAGGACGACAGGCCTGAGGCGGATCCAGAGAGTGGTTGTGGTCGACCAACTCTCCCCCTCCCCCGCCCCGAAACCGAAAAATTATAACAAATTATATGCTGGATCTGCCCCTGGACGATTTTACGTAGTAAGTGGACTATCGTGTACTAGGCAGCCCCGTGGTTAAAGTTAGCAATAAGATTCAGTTTCATATATGGATATGAAACGTCCCATCGTAATTCTTTGTTTCCAGGTCTTTATCTCACTTTTACCACATAAGTCATCCTTGCATGTTCAAGTTCCTGCCTATATACCTTTTTCCCTGATATTGCATCTCGTAGACGGTCGGGTTAGTTCAAGTTCCACAGGAATGCAAACCACTGTACACCACAAATAAATCAAACTATTATATACCGAAAGCCCATGGACTACAAAATCAGTGGTAAAGGAGCAAAGATACGTTTTTAGTATACGGTCAAATTATCAGTCTTTATTACTATTTATTCTGCCTTCTTGTGCTCGTGATGCCGAGGCCGGCGTACGTGAATCAGTAATTTTTTCAGGTCAAAATACTTGACGGGTACAAAGTTCACTTTTAGTGGCTGAATATTTACCAGGTTCTAGTTCAATATGATGTTTCAGTGACACACCTGCACGCATATTTTGTCTGTATATGTCTATGCACTGTAGCCGTAATGTAATTCGGCCCATAGTCTGGCTTTTTTGCGCTTGGTGTGGTTCTTCCTAATGCATTCTAGGCGAATTCGACTTCAAGGCTGGTAGATCTATACATAAAACTAAACTTGGTAAGGAATGCACATTATCAAAATTTCTATTAATATGCCTGTCTTTTTTGATATTTACTATTTCGCTGTATCCAAATTGAACTGGATCAGACTAGCAAGTTTGAAATTGTTAACAGGTTTTATTCATACACCATTAAGGTGCAGTATAGCCTTGTTTTAATAAGGTAGGTTGTTGCGGTAGCACCATGTGGCAAAAATCTCTCTTGAGTCTGAAAAGAACCGGAGGGTACTCAACGTTTCGGACAATATATGCTGTGCCCGTCGTCAGGTCATCGTTGGAATCCCTCAGTCACCTGACGACGGGCAGAGCATCATCGTGACTGTCCGAAACGTTGAGTATCCTCCGGGGTTTTTTTTTGTCAGAACCACACATACTCACAAAAGAGATTTTGCCACATGGTGCTACCGCAACAACTTACGTTATATAATAGTTTTGTTTCAGTTTGTTTTTCGCTTGAAAAAAAAATGATGTATTAAAGACACGTTCGGTTATGGCTCTCGGTATACCAGTAGGCCTATAAGCTTAAAAACCCGGCTTCCTTCTTACACGACAGTGAAAACACAGGACACTTACTGATCTGATAGGCCTACCCTATAGTTCCCAAGTTAATCGAGTCTGAAGATCATGGCCGAGTTGAACCAACACGATGTGGAGTCCAGCAAGGCTCAACCTAGCGGAGCTGGTCGGAAAAGTGCCTGCTGTGGGATGGACATGGATTACGTCAGGTCAATCAATGGTATACTGAAAGGCAACCAAATCGTAAGTCCTTTTGTCCATTAATTTTTAATTCATTACTTTTTATATAGGGAAGGAACAGTGTCCTAAAGCGTATAGAACGATGTCTAACCCCACGTCACCTCGACACCCACCCCCAACTCCAGTCCCCACCCTTCTGTTCGAATTACTCCATATTTTGGTTCCCCCCTCCCAAAAATATTAAACTGACAGCTCGCCATACTCACTGTTGGTTTTCTCGGTTCCAGGGCTGGACGTGTCTGGCGTTCATCATGAGTTGGTTTTGTGGATTGGCTGCTCTATCTATCCTGTTTGCAATTGCCATGTGTTTCGGGCTTGTATTGACGATCGTGATCTTCGTAGCCTTTGCCTTTTCGCTTAAATCAAAGAAGATCGACTTCTATTTAGCGGTGAGTTGGTATGGCCATTTTATCAATTTCGAATTCGTGATGAAGAAGTTGCATCCATGACAGTTTGTGTCGAGTGAGTATTGTGCATGTGTGCCTAAGATGCAATTTTCAGCATCAGTCAATTCTTTTAATTTTTTTTTTTCATTTACGGGAGAAATACAGGGTGAGTCAAAAAAAAGCGGAACCCAAACCACCCCCCCCCAAAAAAAAGATATTCATACTAAAAAAAATGTAGCATCAAAAATAATAATGACTGAATAGCCAATTTCATAAGCTACTTTTAGATTAAACAATTACTGAAATTACTCCATCCGTCAAAGAATATCACCATTTAAACGCAATGACCCTAAAACCTGTATCGTCCAACAAAAATGCTGACTGTTTGGAACAACAAAGAAAATGACACAGGATACTTGTTTCAACAACTGTCAACAACTGTAGTAAACAATATCTTTATTAACAACCAATAGGCAAACAATATGATTTTAAAAATGGTTTGAGAAATTAATTTTTAGTCGTTTGATTTCTTTTGTAACCAAAAACAGTTTTCTCACAGACTGTCAGTTCGGTTTAGAAAACATAGATCGACTGAAATGGCTGTAGTTCACGCTGTACACAAAATACTTAATGCGATAGAGCACCAAAAAATGTCAATAGGGATATTTTTAGATTTGTCTAAAGCTTTTGATACGGTTAATCATACAATACTTATACAAAAGCTAGAACACTACGGAATTCGTGGAATAGCCCTAGATGGGTTTAAAAGTTATATTTGTAATAGAAAGCAATTTGTTTATTATAACTCTCAAACGTCTGTTCAACAGTACATTTCTTGTGGGGTTCCACAAGGCTCGGTTCTGGGCCCCTTGCTTTTTCTTATTTACATAAATGATATTTGTTATTGTTCCAGTATAATATCTTTTTGTTTATTTTCCGACGACACGAGTTTACTTTATGACCATGATGATATTGATAAAGGGGTTAGTATACTTTATTTGGAACTTTAAAAAATAGGGTCATTGCTATTATCAAATAAGTTATCCCTAAATCTCAAGAAAACAAATTATATGATATTTAGTACTGGAAAACGTAAATATTCTCAGACAGTCCCCTTGATCCTCAATGGTACTGTCATTGATAAAGTATCAAATACAAACTTCTTAGGAGTTCATATTGATAGTCATTTAACTTGGACAAACCATAGAAATTATGTAGCTACCACAGTTTCAAAAAACATTGGAATTATTAATTGATTAATTAAAAAGCATTTTATTCCAATTGATACTTTATTAACATTGTATAACTCGTTTATACTTCCTTATTTTAACTACTCAGTAATATAATTGTTTGGGGCAGTTCCGTTTCACAAAGTAGTAAACTGGTCCTCTTTATACAAAAAGAGAGTTGTTCGTATAATTTCAAAAGCTGGTTATCTTGACCACACGGCTCCTCTAAGCTGTTAAAATTGGAAGATATCTACAATATCAATCTGGGCAAATTTATGTACAAACTTATGAATGGCCCGATGCCTACCTGCATACGTTCATACATTTCATTTTCCGCTGATGTACATTCATATTCAACGAGAAGTTCATCTCGAAGTAATCTGTATCAAATCCATAATCGAGCCACTTTGTTTAAAAATGGAACATTGCAACGCGGCATCAAGTTCTGGAATATACGGTGGCCTTGGAACGACATTTTAATATTGACCTTTTTAATGTGAACCTTGTAACCTCTGAATATTGACGTTGTACCTTCGCAATATGCACGTTGCACGCGGCTTAGTATCGCATTTTGGAAGTTGTTCCTTCTTAATGTGAATGTTCCAACTTGTTGATATTCACGTTCGATCTTGTCAATGTACACCATTGATCATGCTTGATGTCAACCTTGCACCTTGCTTCTTCGCAAAATGAATCATGTACCTTCGCATTGTGAACGTTTGACCTTGCATCTTGTTAATATCATTGTTGAACCGTCCTCCTTCGCAATGTGAATCATGCATTCTAAAAAGTACGAAGTCCTTGCCAAGCCCTTTAGTTAGATAACCAGTTATGATGGAGTTTCAATCTGACGGCTGTTTAATGTCACTTAACCCGGGCGTCTACCTTGTAGTGATTTTTATCATGACTCAAGGCTCTCTGTTTTATTTCACTCATCTTTTATAATTCATGTTCAGGCTAACCATAACCCAAGGTTGGGCATACATGTAAAAACATGCATCCTGAAGCAAATTTGTCATTGTTTCAAGGCGATCTAATCATTTCAACCGTTTACTATACACAAATTTATACCGGTTTGCTTTCTGAATGTAATGATTTCTTTCTTCCTGTACTTTCATCTTTGCCATATCCCAATAATTTTTGACTCGCCAACAGGGCTCCTTACCAAATAGTATGAGGATCCCCGCTGTTTTGACGAGCATTTGGTTTTCGGGCTACTGCTAAGTCGAACCCTACATTAATGAAAGACATATTAAAATAAATGTTTCTTAAAGGGAATATACAACATTTGTAAACATCGAAAAATAAAACTACCAATTTTTTACGAAATACCTTACTAGGATGTTGGTAAATGACAGTCTAAAGCATCCTGTAAAACTATGGCACCTGGTGTGGAGTCATTTTCAAGAAAATGGTATTTTTGTATACATTTCCAACGGTCGTCGGCCGACCACCGTTGGAAAAACCTAACTATTTTCCAACTACTGCTCCAAATTTACAAAAAAAAATTCAGTCCAAATGTTGTTTGCTATTGGTTACATGTTCATGAATGGGTGCAGGCCAGCTAGACTGGTTCCCTTATCTTACAATTTTCCGACATCTATAATTGATCCATTTTATCTTTAGTGGAGTCAGGGAACCACACTACATAATTTGCATTTTCTCAGCCACGCAATGTACTGTTTTTATGACTTTTTCAGTATACAAGAGAAAAAACTCTCAGCTTTTATCTCATATCCAAAAACTTAAAAATTCATAGATCACGTTTTTGAATAAAAAAAAAAGGGACAAATGTTTCAGGTTTGCATTTGTTTGGGTCACCTGTATGGGCGTCGGGAGGGGGGGGCAAGGGGGGCACTTGCCCCCCCCCCCCCTGGAAAAGCAAAAAAAAAAAAAAAAAAAAAAAGGGGGGGGGGGGAAAAAAAAAGAGGCGCGAAGACAAAGTGGTGTAGATTTAATGAGTTGGGGGGGGGGCAAAATGTCCCTGCCCCCCTCTAAAACTGATAAATCTAGAATGTGTTGAGAAAACAAGCATTTTTTTGGCAAAATTTTTTTTGTCCCCCTCTAGAAAAAAATCCTGGCGACGCCCATGGTCACCTGTATATATAGTAAGCAATCATAGACACCGATATTTTGCCATCGGGAGACGAGTATATCTTTAATTTCAAAAATGTATGTTTTGGTTTACATCTTGACCGGTTTTCTTTTTCTATGTATAGCCATCCATGCACCATTTTCTGGAAAGAAATGTAATCTACACCGTATAGATTACCTTTCTTTCCAGAAAATGTTCCAATTCTAGTCTAACCCCATCCTGTTATTCAACCACATCATATTAGGTTACACATCCTCATCTGTAGTTAGTCAGGTTTCGAGGAAGAGGCCAACATCGAAGGCGAAACGACAAACCATTTCCATCATAACTGGTTGTTTAACTAGGGCTTGGCAAGGACTTCGTACTTTTTAGAATGCATGATTCACATTGCGAAGGAGGACGATTCAACAATGATATTAACAAGATGCAAGGTCAAACGTTCACAATGCGAAGGTACATGGTTCATATTGCGAAGAAGCAAGGTGCAACGTTGACATCAAGCATGATCAATGGTGTACATTGACAAGATCGAACGTGATCATTAACAAGTTGGAACATTCACTTTAAGAAGGAACAACTTCCACAATGCGATATTAAGCTACGTGCAACGTGCATATTGCGAAGGTACAACGTCAATATTAAGAAGTTACAAGGTTCATATTAAAAAGGTCAATATTAAAATGTCGTTCCAGGGCCACCGTAGGAATAGCCTTACAAAACCATAAGACAGTCGGGGTCCCTAAATGTATTCACAAAGAAACTTAAAACCAAGTTTACGTCAAACATTGTATTACTCTATTCTTTGTTGTGGTCTGATCTCCTGTTGTTTTTCATTGTATTGTGTTGTTAATTGTACTCTGGTAATAAGTCACTTGTCCTTGTACTTCTATGTTAAACACAGTTAATGTTATAATGTAACTATAATACGGGTGATAATGGAAATGGGATAGGGGGAGGGATAAAAGCCCTTGGCTTCTCCTGACCCCCTGTGCAGACGCTTCTGTAGGTCATTCTAGTAAGTTAATCCAAAATTTATTTAAAAAGATTGGCCTTCAAAGGACTTTGTTAAATATTTTTAAGTTTTAAACTGAAGTTTTATCGCTGGTGATGTTTGAAGACATTTGTGACGACGATTCTTGAAATCGCATTTTTGGACGAAAGAGGTTTTTGGGTCGTTTGTGATTGAATGGTGATATTTTTCAACGGATTTAGCAATTTCAGTATTTTTTTTCGTCTAAAAGTAGCTTATGAAATTGGCTCACCAGTCATTATTATTTTTGGTGCTGCATATTTTTTTTTAAATATGGAATATAATTTTTTGGGTTTGGGTTCCGCTTTTTTTTTACTCACCCCTGTAGGAGGATTTTTTTTCCGGGAAATCTCGAACATTCTTCAAGTAGGATATTTAAGAAAGAGATAAATTTTAAGAAAGCCTAGGTTTGTCTGTCTTTATTACAGGATTTTCTTGTCAGCATCGTAGCCACAGTTGTCTACTTCGCGTTGTCGTTGCCTATGCTCATTCTCTCCGGAGGGGCGCCACTCTTTATTCTTGCGGGAGTAAGTACATTACATGGACTTACTCGACAAATACTAAAATTAAAATCATGATGTAGACCTTTCTCTATAGTTTGTAAAATTGAGCGCCGTTTTGTAAGGGCTGCCACAATAACATTTAAACCATGGTTGGCAACAGACTTTGCCCAAGATTGCATATGGACATATTCTTTTCTTTAAGAAAGATTTCATTAAGTTTTTTGGTAGAGTTTGTTGGTTATTTTGTAATTTTTAACAATCCAATGATATGTTTGGGGACATGAATAACTTTCTTTGTGACTTTGACCTTCCATAGTTTGCCAAATCATGGTTGACAAAAATTGCCAACAGTAGGTTGGCGAGGGAAAAGGTCTGGTTAAATTAAATGATACCACATTGTTACATAATTATAATCAACACAGAATATTTTACGTTTTTATGACAGTGAAATCATCCAATGTTTCCCATGCAGTTATACTTCATGGATACTTTGTTTCAAAATTTTACGATTGCCATCGAATCTTAGAGATTTGTCCTGCGAACTTGTTAAGGAGGGGGGATGTGACTATTTTGTGGGCGAGTACAGTGTATTAATTATGTGCTAAAATCTCAGCACTGTCGAGAATTCATTCAGAAACATTGCATGATTTATATATAGAAATGTAGACAGGTATAACGCATGCCGTAAAAAGCGACCATGGTCAAAAAGATAATGGGGATCTTAACCTAAACGAGTGTCTTTAAAAATTAAAAATTAAAAATCTTTCTATTTTTCGTTTTCAGATATTCGGCTTTCTGGCGTTGGCTGGCTTCTTCGTGAATATTTTGTTCAGTTTCAAGAGATGGCGATCTTCTGGCACGAGAGCCGCTAGCGATAACCAACCCTACGATACGAACCAGTAAAAAAAAAGACCCATCATTCTGCGGTGCCAAACAAAAGGCAGATAACAGAACGAGACATAAAACTGGGAAACTCAAAAGATGTAAAACTTGTTTCGAAATATAACCGTAATCATTACAGAAACTTGTACTGCTTGTGAGGGAAATGTAACATTATATTTAAAGGTAATTGGTATTTAGTTTTAGTCATTCAAATTCGGAAGAAAAAGTCATTTTGCTTACTGCATATTAAGTCAGTAGTTGACTTAGTGGGGCGCGTCACGTAACAAAATATTGATCACCTGTCGCGCCCGACCGATTCAAATCTTGGTCATTTTCGAACTCAGTTTTGTTTGCATGCAGCTTCGATTTATCTCAACCTCCAGAGTCATATGCTCGTTTGGTCATGTTGCTGAAAATAACGATGTGAGATTCCGAGTTTTATTTGAAGCTTTAGCTCATATGTTTCAAAATTAGTGAAAGATTCGAATCGGTCCCCAATACTGAATGGCGGCTTTTTTGTTGCTACACTGATGCCAATGACTAAATAAAATAGCGACGGGATTACGTTCTACACTATTCCCGCTTAGATAGTAGCATGCAAATTGATTTATTCAAAATTCATGGCATTATGTATTTCATTTATAGTACAGCATTCATTGCGTATGTTCCGAGCTTCAGTTCCTCGTTTTGTAAAGTTTCGAGTATAAGCGTGTGATTGATGTACTTCTTTTCAAAATTTAAGGTTAGGTCTATTTTCCAGCTGTTTTCAATAGCTTTTGTCAATTTCGATGTTTTGGAGAGACGTACGTAGCTTACATTGCCATACCAAAATCTGTTAAATAATATTTTGGTCCTGAGTTTGTACATTTAAAAAGGTAGTTACATATGTATTTGGAAACGACACCCGATCTCGATATCATTGTTGCTGGAAGGGTACCAAATCCGCAGCCCGACTCCATTTTGCTGTCGTATTTTCTTAATTGACTAATGTCTTAGGATTTCATGGTTGGGCACTATTTAGTGGATGCGTGATATCTGTAAATAAAAAAAGCTGCGGGAGATTGACAAGCCTATAGTGAAATGCCTAATGATGTAGAAACGACTAGTTGGCTGCAAAAGGCTGCAGAAGCGCCCTCACACGACCGTACGCATGACATCAATGTCACGACCAATCAAAATCAAGGTAGCCCGGCCCGTACCCGCCTACATAACCTGACGTCATGAATATCTTAAACTTTCTTTTGAGAAAGTAAAATAAAGGCATCGAGTTCAAATGGCATACTTATAGGAAAGAATGTAACTACGAGACGCCACTTCAGCGGTTGTGTACAAAGTCTATGGAGAGTCAAGAATATTTGCAAAGTATGTCCCAGCAAAAATTGGAAATGTTTCTCAGTCCCGGATTCATGGCTTATTTTTGCAATGACTGACCTTCATTGAGATGATATACGAAGACAAAAGTTGCGTCAGGATGCAACATTCTTTCCTGCTTATAAACTAAGCATTGAATTAAATTCAGAAATAATTGAAATGCTTCATACGTATGTATTCAACAAAACAGAACAAAAACCTCTTTTCACTATACACATAAACAGAAAAACGATCGCAATGCTGGGAAATATCTAAATTACCGTTTATTTCAACTAGAACTTAGGCGATAAATTTCAGCGATAAGTTTGTCGACAAATCTTCAAGTGATATAAAGTAGCGGTACAGTTAACTATGCTTTATACAATCATTAGCTGCAATTATATAAACCATTTTAATAGCAAAACAAAGCAACCACTCATATTTCTTCTGTTCACATGCCCTGTCCAACAAAAGGCATCAGACATGCAGAAAGCTTGCACTTGGTTTTCTAACTGCATGCTGCGAAGAATTATAATTTATCAACTTTGTTTGGATTCCTAAACGTCATAGCACAATTCAATACATGTAAAATATCAAAATACTACATGTAACAAAACAGTGGAATATCAAATCATACCAAACACTTGATTTCAGTACATGGCCATTACTTGATGTATTACCTTTCATAGTCATTTGGCATTCCATACAGGGCGAGTAAAAAAAACCGAAACCCAAATGGCAAGATCAATTTTTAAATAAAGTTTGCCTGTAGCACTTTCAAAATCTAGGACATATGAAAACCCAGTCATTAAGCTTTCTTTTAGTACAAAGAATCATTCAAATCACTCATGTATACACTTTTCAAGTTACGGAATTTTGAACACAAACACCGTTTTAAAATTGTCCACGGATCACAAAAAAAGTTAGTGTTCTTTCAACAAAACGAAAACAATTTTCATTGGGATGCAAGTGAATTGTTTTCGTTTTACTGAAAGAACATTAACCTTTTTTGTGATCCATGGACAGAACTTTAAAACGGTGTTTGTGTTCAAAATTCCGTAACTTGAAAAGTACACGAATGATTTGAATGATTCTTGTACTAAAAGAAAGCTCATTTATTGGGCTTTCATATCCTGGATTGTGAAAGTGCTACAGGCAAAAATTCCTTCAAGAACTGGTCCTGCCATTTGGGTTTCGTTTTTTTTTACTCGCCCCGTACAGATGACAAATTAATAACTGTAAGTAACACAAACCAGGCTAAACTTTGATCTAAATTTCTCTAAGATAGCTGAAGCATGATTGCACCGATTTCTCTTTGAGGCGTATACAATGACTACAACAAATTCTTTAAGTGATATGATTATTTTCCTATTCATAGAAATAATTGTATTAATTTAAAAAATGTTATAATACGGCTACATAACTAATATTTTGGCAAATAATTCTGGAGTTTTTTTTTTAAAGATAACTGAGGTATGATTCCACAGATTACTCTTTGAGGCTTGTGCAATGATTAAAATAATTTTTTGTATGTATTATGGTTCAACATAGTTCTTTTCATAGATACAATTTATTTATTTTTTAAACTAAAACGTCTTATAATAAAGCTACATAACTAAGATTTTGGCAACTACTTTTTAACAATACATATCAAGTGCACAATTTTATGTACACAAATGTTTTAACAATTTTTTTATAATTTGAGTTAAAATACATTTTCAGCAAATTCTTCAAAGACTTCAACTACATTTGTATTACACACACTCAAAACTTATTTGATAGAAATCAATATCATAAATTATACCCGTTAATTTCAGACAGATATTTCAGACATTACAAAATATACAAATTACACTTAAAATTTGGTTTCAAAATTTTACGCTTGATTGTCAAAGTGGCTACGGAATGAATTTGCAAAAATGTTTAAGTGCAAATTTATTGTATTTCAGACATTACAAAGTTTACGATTGATTGTCAAAATGGCTATGGAATGAATTTGCAAAAATATTTAAGTGCAATTATTTCATTTAAAAACAAGACAAAAATGGCAGCATTTTCTTTAATTTGGCAACAATACAACATATGCAGAGGTGCAATTGGTCACAATTCAGCCTTAGAGGAAACAAATGCGTCAAAGAAAATGTCAAATGTTGGAAGCCTCGGGACATTCAACTAGCATTGTGCTAGCTATTGTTCAGATAATCCGTCATGGGGCAGTTGCTTTGTGCAATAGCCTGCACAATGGTTCCTGCACTTGAGGGGGCCACGCGAGTGTACAGAGATTACGGATTCGTCTACAATTCTGCAAAGCAAGCAATGGGTATTATACAACACCTAAATAAATCCCTGTCATCTGATTGGTGGATCGTTGATCACATGTCATTGAATTATTCGTCCCAACGCACGGCGCGCGCGTGGCGCACAGCGCACAGTGCAATAGAAGTTTTATTGCACAGTGAATAGAACTTCCACTGCACGGTGTCACTCCTGCCGGTGGTGGCGCTGTTAAAAATCGAGATAAATTGAATATGATTGTGTTCAACCTGTTGAACAGTTTGCATAAATTAAATATGATGAACTTGTCGAACTTTTAAACAGTTTTTAACCTAAATAAATTGGCTATTAAAGTCAACCAATCCGATGACAAGGATTTATTCAGGTGTTATATAAAACAAATAATAAATGTTTCACGTTCATGCAATGGAAAGAATAATTTCATTCGATGACAGATGAAATGTTCCATTCCACTCGGCTTCGCCTCGTGGAATGGAACATTCCATCTGTCACCTCATGAAATTATTCTTACCATTGCACTCACAAACATTCATGATTTGTAATACTATAACTAAGTATGGTTTGCAGATTAGCATGATGAAATGAAGACAAGAAAGAGGTTTGCAGGCTACAACATCTGGTGTACTTATCTCTTCTGTGAAGAACTGTTGGCTCTGACGAAAGAACAGGGCCAAATTCCACTGCGCCACTAAGCACAACAATTTGCTTAGCACATAAAAAGTCTGGCTTATAAAAGCAGGTTACCAGCCAAATTTCCTTGTGATATATAAAATTGCTTGTGATTGGTATTTAGCTACTGTTTGCCTAGCATGAAAATCACATGGAGTTTTGGCTGGTAACCTGCTTTTACAAAGCCAGACCTTTTTGTGGTAAGCCAATTTTTGCGCTTAGCAGCTCCATAAATATTGGCCCCTGGTGGTTAGAGAAATCACCCGGAACACAATGTTGATCGCTGGCCTTTGAGAATCAACATGTCTTCACTCAGAAGATGAATTCTCACACGATGTCATCGGCAAACCTCATTTTTGAAATACAGAACTCGTTGACAAACCGCCCTCTACAGACACTGTGCATCCATGGCACATACTTTACGACATCACTTCCCTGGAATCAGCCACTCCCCTTCTGTAGGCGGAGTCATCGTACGCGACACTATTTCTAACTGGAGACCCAGTGACCACAGTGACAACATCAGTACTTGCTGTGTCTGGGTTGCTGCGATCCTTCAACTGTTTGGCCCTCGGCGGGGTGGGGAGGAGGACCTTCTCCAAGTTGGCAAACGGGTACTCGATGGCCAGTGATGCCAGGACGGCAACGAGGTACGACACGGAGACCACGCCGGCAAAGTAGAAAGCCTGTCAGGTTGGAAAACACGTAAAATATCAAGTCAAATGGAATGATAAAATCAGTAAATAAACTAGAGGTTCGCGTTTGTTGTTACAAACGTAGAGTGGTCGGGCAGGCATTTTTTTCATTAAACACTGTTAAGTTATGAATATTTTTATGTAAGAACAAAGGATCAAAAATTAAATCCTTTACAGTACAATCAATTATTTTGTGATAAAATTCAGTAAACATTATCTGTACACATTTAAGTTATTTCTGGCTTGATGACGTAATTATTCAAAAAAGGGAAGTGAATACTGATTTAGTTCGGAGTGGATACATGTTCATTGTGTGGAAGTTAAATAATGTATGAATATATGAAAAATGTAAGTGTATGTATTCATAACATCTAACATCCGGTTTGATAACGTCACAGTATTTGGAAGCATGCAAAAAGTGAACATTGTAATGGATATCGTTATTTGGGCTACGAAGATATTCGACATGGATCGAATGATATAAAATAGACTTAAAATGCGGGTCGTTTTCAAATTCTCATAGAAGTAACTTCCGGTCTGATGACGTCACGAATTTGAAACCTTGCCAAGTTATTTGTGGTTATTCAAAGAATATCAAGAATCGATTTGATAAAAATGGATGGTTTTCAAATTAAAGAAAGCAAACACTGTTTTATGTGTCGCTAGGGGGCGTCCTTTCGAAAGATGACGTCATCACACTGCGTTTTTGTCTGGCATTCCTCACTAAACACTTTCATAATTTGTATGTGTGTAGTAAAATGATTCCGCTTTTGAGTTATATTCGGTTTTTATTGCATTTCCGGTAACACCGGAAGTGAAGGTCAAGCGGTTTTGTGTCCGTGAACAAGAAATGTTTCTCACGGCATAGTCTACAACCTCAGGAAAAAACGAACACGATTCTCTATTTACTTCAAAAGATATAGCGCAAACTATTTTGTCAAAATTTGCCCTTAAATCGCTTGTAATTTGATACCTGATGACGTCATGATGACGTTACAAAATTTATAACATCTTCGTCAAGGCCGTAGGAAGCGGTACGGCAGGTACGGCTATGGCCGTACCAATAATAACAGGCATATCTTTTTTTTTTAATGTATACAAGGCCTTGCAAGGGTGGATTTTTTTTTTTGGTTTCTAGATGCTCTGTGGTGCGACTCTGAGGCAATTTCTGACCACTTTAACCATTTTTTTTAAGGAAAAGGTGGTGGTGTATGCAGTACCTGCCTCTATTGCGACGACACTGAAAAAAAAATGGGTTACATTTTTTTTGGGGGGGGGGGGCATGGCCCCCGTTGCCCTCCCCCAAATTTTTCTTGTGTTGTTTTTGTGTTTTGCTTTTTTTTTGTGTTTGTGTTTAAAGGGAAAGGGATCATACATGTCGCCACTAGGCCTACATGTTAAGTTAAACGTAATGGCGATTGACCGCCACCATGAATTTTAGTTGTCCTCAGACTAGTACTTGTGTTTTCTTAAAAAGAAGTGGTTTTCTAAATGAGAAAGTAGCAAGGAAGAACCGGTTTTGTGCAAGCAAAATTCAGGGAATAATCCGTTGAAGTTAATATCTTGTTGGAAAATTCCAAAATCATTCAAAGAAAGTAATTACCGCTGTGAATCAGAGTTTATGAAGGGACGGAAAGTGGGATTTGCTATCAACAAGACCGTTCGTCATTCTTTACCTGATGGGATGTGAATCAATTGGAGGATGAGAGACTCTGCGAGCTGATGTATTTTTTTAAGAAAAAAAAATACTTAACAAATACGCTCGGCAGTGCAATCATGTACGTACACTGGTATCCATACCGGTGAATTAAATTTCTAAAAAATACATCAGCCCGCAGAGCCTCTCGTCCTCCAATTTGATTCACATCCCATAAAAGGTAAATAATGAGGAACGGCCCTGTTGATGCTGATAGCAAATCCCACTTTCCGTCCCTTCATAAACTCTGATTCACGGCGGCAACTTTCTTGAAATGATTTTGGAATTTTCCAACAAGATATTAGTATGAACGGATTATTCCCTGAATTTTGCTTGCACAATACCGGTTCTTCCTTGCTATTTTCTCAGCTAGAAAACCACTTCTTTTTAAGAAAACACAAGTACAAGTCTGAGGAAAACTAAAATTCATGGTTAAATTCCATTTAACTTAACGTGTAGTGCATGGCGACATGTATGATTACGCCCTTTCCCTGTAAACACAATCATGGATCAAGCTAAAGAGCACAAATCTAGAAAGAGAGTCAAGCTACAGTTTTGATGTGATGCTTGTGATGTAATTTATCATCTTTGATGACCCACCCACTAAAACACGAATACATTTCATTCAAAAAGTCAGGGGAAAGTGGCCAGGAAATGCCTCAGATTGCACTACAGAGCATGTAGATCCACAAAAAGTTTTGCGATGAGCAAATGTCCAAAACTTTTCACTACGATAGGCTAAATTTTGACGAATTAATTTTGACGATTTATGTAAAGTTCATCAAGTGACATATACTGGTTAAACTTGCAGATGTGCAGTGCTCCAAAATGTGTCTTGTACAAATTACGAAGAAAGAAATTCCCTGTATACATAGTGTTGGGGGGGGGGGAGTGGCTTTTGGTTACATTTGGGAGGGATTGGGTCAAATCCTGGATCTGCCTCTGCAGGCCTGCCAACTCTAACACATTGAGCGTAAGACTCACACATTTCAGGTTATTCTCATGCTTTAACGCCGACATGGGATTTCTCATGCAAAAAAAAAAATATATAAAAAGGTAATTGACTCCAAACTTGAAAATAACAGCGTTGCTGTTGAAACCCCTCAGCCAGAGTCAAGTTATCATCCGGAAACCATTAACCTTTAACTCAACGTGGTGACCTTTGGCCTTTGGCCTTTGACCCCAGAACCAGTCCCAACATGCCTGTACCAATGGGAAACCCCCTACCGAAGTTAGACACCAACATTTCATTTCTAACTCAAGTTATCATTCGGAACCATTTACATTGAACTCACCACGGTGACCTTGACCTTTGACCTTTTGACCCCAAAACCAATCCCAACTTGCCTGTACCCAAGGGCAAACCCCTACCTCAGTCAGACACCAAAATCTCATTTCTAACTCAAGTTATCATCCGGAAACCATTTACCTTTATCTCACCATGCTGACCTTGACCTTTGACCTTTTGACCCCAAAACCAATCCCAACTTGCCTTCTCCCAAGGGGAACCCTCTTCCAAAGTTAGACACCAAAATCGCATTTCTAACTCAAGTTATCATCCGGAAACCATTTACCTTTAACTCACAATGGTGACCTTGACCTTTGACCTTTTGACCCCAAAACCAATCCCAACTTGCCTACTCCCAAGGGCAACCCTCTACCAAAGTTAGACACCAAAATCTCATTTCTAACTCAAGTTATCATCCTGAAACCATTTACATTTAACTCACCACGGTGACCTTGACCTTTGACCTTTTGACCCCAAAACCAATCCCAACTTGCCTACTCCCAAGGGCAACCCCCTATCAAAGTTAGACACCAAAATCTCATTTCTAACTCAAGTTATCATCCGGAAACCATTTACCTTTATCTCACCATGCTGACCTTGACCTTTGACCTTTTGACCCCAAAACCAATCCCAACTTGCCTTCTCCCAAGGGCAACCCTCTTCCAAAGTTAGACACCAAAATCTCATTTCTAACTCAAGTTATCATCCGGAAACCATTTACATTTAAAGGGAATATACAACATTTGCAAACATCGAAAAATAAAACTATCAAGTTTTTGCGAAATACCTTAACAGGATGTTGGTAAATGACAGTCTAAAGCATCCTGTAAAATTATGGCACCTGGTATACTGTCATTTTCAAGAAAAGTGGTATTTTTGTATCAATTTCCAACGCTGATCGGCCGATCAGCGTTGGAAACAACTGGCTTTTTTTCAAATACTGGCCCCAATTGACCATTGCACTTGTTTGCAATCGATTACAAACCTATAAACGGGTACGAGCCAGCTAGACTGGTTCCCTGACCTTACAATTCCCCCAATGTATGTAAACTGCTCTGTTTCTTCTTATATGGAGTCAGGGAACCAGACTACAGGAAAATGATCGTTTTTCTTGGTTTTTATAGCATTTTCGAACCCAAAACCTCCAAAAAGTTAGTGTAACTATATTTGCTTTATATTTCCAACCCCCCAATTCCACCCATTTCTGAAAATTACAGCAAAAGCAAATGATGTATATTCCCTTTAACTCACCACGGTGACCTTGACCTTTGACCTTTTGACCTCAAAACCAATCCCAACTTGCCTACTCCAAAGGGCAACCCCCTACCGAAGTTACAACCCCAAACAACATTTCTAACTCAAGTTATCATCCGGAAACTAAGCTGCCCGGACGGACGGACGGACAGACACACATACATCCGGACGGACGGACGCCCTAGGCGATGACAATAACCCTCGAGCCTCTCGGCTGAGGGGTAAAAATGATGATAGCTCAAAAAAAGGTTAAAGTGGTCAGAAATTGCCTCAGATCGCACCACAGAGCGTCTGGAATCCAATTTTTTTCGGGGCCCTTAAGCGGGCCCCGAACCCCACGCCGTTAGGGCTTCGCGCTACGCGCTCGCATCAACTGAGCTTCCTGCCCTGAGATGAGCCTGACCAATAAATTTTAGCTTCCTACGGTTGTGATCTTCGTAACATGGTACGAGTTCACACTAGGTTTTAGGATCATACCGTAAACCGTTTGGAAGAAACGGTGTTTTGTTTTGATTTCAGGCTAATGTCAACATTTTGAATTCACCTAACTTTGACCTTCCGGTAGCCCCGGAAGTAAAGGTCAAGCGAGTTCACGCACATGACAAAAAATGTTTAGCAATTAATGGTCTATCTGATTACAAGGTTGGAACATGATTGATCATTTTGTTCAAGAGTTATAGGTGACAGAAGATTGTCATTTTTTTAAGTTCATATAATAAATCGTTTAGGAGAAAACCCGCGGAAACATGCTGTACGGGAAAAAAAAAAAGATTAATCGTAACAATAATAGAGAGTGGTCGGGTTGTGCCCGACCACTCAAAAAACTTTGGTACAAAGTCATCATCTTATAACCCCCCCCCCCCCCTCCTTTCTTGTGCATCAAATTCATGTTAGCTCCGAGCCTGACAGTGCTGACTACTTGGCGTAGTGGTATTTTTTAACCAAAATTGATTTTCACTCGGCCGGCCTGGGGAACAGTAGTAAACTTCTACAATTCAAGATTTGAAAAATTTGGTACGCTACAGGGAAAATCCTGAGAATAATGCAAGGATTCAGGAAACATACTCACCAACAGGTACACAGAAAAATGGAAGGGAGACGCAAAGTTGTAGTAGAAGACGAAGATGACGATGGGATGGAACAAGTAGGCTGGGAATGTGACGCGGGCCAGCGGAACCCAGGCACTCCAAGACAGAAAGGTGTTGATCCAACCTGTGAGGGAGATATAAGGTCATGGAACTGCTAAACTTAATGATCTAAACCCTTTGGGATTTAAATTTGAAAAACATCTGGTACACTGCACTAGCTCAGAATGCTTGGCACATTTTACTTTTGATTTCTCCAGACCAAAGACACTGTTGTTAATCACATGATTCGGGGCAAGCTCTTGCATAGTCACGTTAGAGACACTCAGCACCAATACATTGTTCACAATGGGTGAGAATGGCACAAAGACATCAGACCATGCCGGAGCTGGGGTTGCTAGCATAAGGCTGGCCCTGAATCACATGATATAGTAACAGTTTCTTTAGTCTGAAGAATGCACAGTTAAAACATGCAAAGCATTTGGATTCTGTCAGCGTTCCAGATTTTATTTAAATTTAACTTGCAAATGGCTTATTGACAGAGATAGGATTGGATCTGTCTATGAACTCTAGACACTTCTTCAGCATCATGGCTAAACATTTTCACAGAATTCCTGAAATGTACCTTTATCCCATCCACCTTAAAGGGTCCATGAGATGAATTTTTCTTCGGAACAGATTTTGTGTGACTTTCTAACCTCTCAAATGCATGAACACTATTTGACATCCCTGTTCAGTTAATTTTATTGGAAAAAAAAACACTTTTTTTTTAATATTTAAAATCTTCCATGCTTTTCCTGACAACCGAGGGCACTGTTGCTGTGATATCATTTCAGGAAGCCACTGTTCAGTTTAGGGAGTTCCTGTTAAAATTGTGAACCTAAAATTTGCTTGTTGAAAAAAAATTTGAGAAAAATTTGCTCACTGGCTTTTATCTGTTCTGGCTTTTATCTATTCGATGCAGATTTAACAGAGAAAGTAAAAAAAAGGAAAAAAAAAGTTCCCGACCCATTTGAACATGTATTTCATGATACTGACCTCCATATCCATATTTGCAAGCAAACACCACCCAGGCTAGAGCCAACGCCCAGACAAAACGACTGACTGAGCCATAGACGATATTGGCTGCCTTGGTCATCGGTGGTGTGTGGGTGGTTGGGTACAGACCATAGACCACGCTCAGTGCCAAGCCGGCTGCGGCTAACCAGCCCAACAAAGCCAGAACCTGGTCAAAAGAAACAGGTACAACTACTGAATGGTGTCCCACAAAAGACTTGCAGTCGATTTCACATACTCACTGTTGCTGCCGATTTTACGAACTTTACGCAATGGCATAAGTCCACTTGCGCCATAATTTATAGCACAAGTTGTGCAAAATTTCAAGCTGTGCAACATTTCAGTTATGACAATTTCACGACAGTTTCATAGTACGCAAGTCTACAACTTGCGCAACAAATGACGTTACTTGCGCAATCATTTTAGGGGGCATAAGTTGTGGCATAGCAACAACTTATTTTGCAAGCAAATTGTGATCGCCGTGGAGCCTGTTATTGCACAACCTATCAAGGATGATACAAGACACTCACAGCTTTCTGTTTGAAGTAAAAGTAATTAAAGTGAAGTATTTTACTTGTGACAGAGTTTTTAGAGTTGCCGCACAATTCCGAAGAAAGTCAGACAAAAATATTTTTAAAATGGCGGGCAGAGGTGATTCAACAACTGTTTCATGAACAAACAAAATCATACACGAACAGCCATCATAAATGCTGTTATTTGTCCTCGTCAAAGATGTTAAGATTATTTAAAGCAAATTTACTGCACAGCTGCACATAACTTAAGATGGATTTCACGAAACTTGGCGTAGCAAGTCCAGTCATTAGTAACAGTATTGAACAATCAAAGGTAATTTGAATAGCTTGTGATTTTTTGAGTGCAGGACTTGTGATGGACTCGTTACTCGACTACGTCCATGGTTATGATTTATCTGTCTTCTCACGATGCCTCTAAACCCATCATCAGTTCATCCAGTATATTCCAGGCTTAAAACTTTTATTGAACTTACTGGAGACATCTTGACTCTGCGTTTGCCGATCCGGTGCATGATGTAGCCGAGACCGATCCCCACCAGATACGGAGCAATGCGGCAGTAGGGCTTACCGTACACCATGCTTGAGAAATCAGCACCAGGCAGTTTCTGTTGTCTGGGAAAAACACGAACAATAAAATAACGTGATAATTAGAATCCAATGACGTTTATCGAATGAATGTGCTGCAGTGACACCATTTTCTGAGTATTGTGTAATACAGGGGTGTGATTGGACAAAAATGAAAAATCCACGAACTTCGGTTGACATGTAATATACATGTACATGTCATGTATTATTGTACATGTACTTGTATAGATGTACATGTATACATATGCATGCACGTATGTCCATATATAGGCCTAGGGCATGTACATTTTATGTACTGTAATTTCTGTAATGTTAGCAAATTTTGTCGCTTCGGTAAAGAAAACAAATGGGGGAAAAATTAAGAAAAAACGTCTGGTAATTAAATAATATAATCCATATGTGATTGATTCATAAAGGCTTTTTCTGTGTGTGATGTTATTACTTTTGCATGTTGCAGAGAGAAACGATTCACACAAAACAATATGAACGGTGCTGAAAAAGTTTAATCTTACTTTAAACTCCAGTCCCAGGCTTCCAAAACATTTTTGAAATTTTGTGTTGGTGGTGGCTATTTTTCAAAGCACTACTGCAGCTCAAACTGATTTCCATCCACAGTGACACTTTATTACCAGTTCTTCCAGCTATACTCTTAAATTCCTTGACAAAATCGCGACAATAATGACACCAATGTGTTTGCGAATTGCTAGCACACGATCGTCACTGCACAATACATGCACAATACACACACTCATCCACGTCCACACGCGATATACAAACACGAGGTGCTGCAAACCCATTGAAAATTATTTTTAGTCTGGTCCTCAAGTACTCCACTGCGCATACTGCATTAATGTCTACTAGGTTCTTGACCGCACTGCATTAGACTTGTCACCAGTCCATCCATTATCGTAAATTAGAGCCTATATTTCGCCAGAAGTTTTTGGGCGATATTATTACGGAAACAGAAAACGTTAAAAATCCGGAATCCGCAAAAAAATTCCGCAGACGTTAGATTAAAAATCCGGAAATCCGGAAAAATCCGGAAAAATCACACCCCTGGTAATAACCTCATTTATTGACTTACGTTGTTTGGCCAAATAGATCTACACTGAGGTCGTTGGTACCAATGATCAGCCCAGTTGATACAAAGGAAGCTATCAGCGTTGCTACAAGAGCCAGCCAACCAAATATCGGAAAGCTGTAAAATAAAACATTAAAAAGGTGTAATCAAAGAATTGCAAACAATCCTGAACACCATCCAAAGGAAATTGACCTATCTTGGTAGAATTGCGTTAGAATTGCGTCAACGCAGCCTGTGAAATATTGTCCAATTACATGATAAACAACTGGACGCGGAATGCGCAAAATCTGAGACAAACAAAACTGAGTGTACAAACAATATTTTGCTCAGGTAAGAGGCTGCATGAAGCTAAGGTTGGAAGGTGTAAATAGGTCAGAGACTCAACAGACTGAGGCTACTGAGATGGTGTGGGGCAATCAGATGGGGTTTGGACTAGGGCCACATATCAAACATTTTCGATCTCAGGCTGTGCTCCGTGGTCATATATGGGTTGTTGTGGCCGGCTGCCAGAGGTGCCTTTACGTGCCAGCAGCCCAACAAGGTTGTAGCCGCGTCCTTCACAATTCAGCTTCTCCGCTGCCAGTAAGGATGATTAGCCTCCCAAATTATCATTATTGTTATATGGGCTTCGTGCACAAGTACCCCCTCTACAGTAAGAAAGAGAGAGTTAGGGGAGACCACTGGGAGAGTAATTCGAACACAGCTTGTCAACAACACCTGATGCTCACGCCAAGACGCAATGGCGATGTGCACACTCAGAATAAAACCAGTGCATGCACACGGGGTGTGTTCCATCCACTGGAGTCTCCAAAGTGGTCAAAAGTACCCATTGTTTTTCACACACGGAGCCTATAAAGAAGGCTGATACTAATAGCAGGAACATATGAGACAAATAAAGAAAAACAAGTCAAGAGAAACTTACTAGAATAGGGGTGCCAAGAGCAGAGGACTGATGATGAAAAACTGCATATCATTGGCCAAGTACCAGGTCCATGCTATACACTGCAGTCAAACACATTATAATTACAGACAGACTAATCACAGAGAGTAAAAATTTTTACATGAGGTGTCCAAAAAAAATAACTCTTAATTTTCAGAGAGTTGCAGACATTCAAAAGGGGGATTTTTGGAGGGGCTTTAAGGGCACACAACTTTAAAGAGACTCTTGGAATGAGACATACCTCGCCTTCGAATGCCTTGGGCCAGAAGTTATTGATATAAAGCAAGTCACTCCACCAGTATTGTGAACACAGAGGTCTTGCTGCAGAGCTCTGCCACAGAGGACCCGAGCCAAAGAACTGAGGGATGTACATCCAGATGAGAATGGTGAACGCAAGCAGGGGTGTCAACCTAGAGACAAGGAGGAAGTAACACAAAGCAACTTCAGAAAACCTTTTGAAGATGCGTGATTCTACATGTAAGGTTTAATGAGACGGCAACAATATTATCAATTTCAACAACAATACACAGAACATTTTGGATTTCACCCAAGCCCACTGCCACCGTGATATTCATAAGCCTTAATGGGCAGACATTAGCTTTAATCCTGGTAATAAATTCACCATCGCTGGCCCCTCTTTTGTTGTATTTTCCCCTGAAGATATATTTAATCCCTAACCAGAATACCACATAATACCTGTAATGTAACGTCTTGTTCACAACCCCACATGCACAGTGGATAATTTTTGGAATGGTATTTCCAATTATTTACATTAAATCAGGCATTGGGGCATTTGTTTCGTCATTCTATGTTGGGTTTTTCTTTTCGCGGTTTGGTTCCCGTATTCTGTGTTCTCCTCCAGCCTTGCAACTGCACTGGTCTTCTTAAGGCAAAACAAAAAATAGTCGGTCTCTGGTCAGCGCGCGCATCGATTTTGATCATGTGCATCAATGCCTATTGTTTCAAAAAAAATTCCGCAGTAGCTAAAACAGCGCCCTCTATTGCCGCCCCACCTCAAATTTTCATGGGCAGCTCGACTCCAATTGAAAAAGATATTCATTATTACAAATTACCTCCAGTAGCGATGGAAGTAGAACAAAGCCCATGTCTTGACACTCCTTAACTCCCGAAAGCGAGCAAAAGTGAGAAAGGCAAGCAAGAACCCACTAAAAGATAAAAAACAACAACAAAATTAGACAAACTGTTCTACATTTTCACCCACTAAAATTGTTAATCAAACAATGATAAACAATATGTGGTTGAGTAAGTATGTTAACCTTCAAAAAAATGAAACTGAACTTGAAAGACAGAGAACATAGGAACAAGCTGACAGAAAAGTAGGTTCGATTTCACCAAAAATATGACAAAGACTAAACCTATCAATTTGTTTCTTCCGTCTCCAAATAATGAGGCAAGTCTGGCTGAATCGGTGAGATCCACCAGTAGGTTACTTTAACCTTTCTGCCGTGATTAATTTGCAATAATGTATTTTCACCTGAGGAAAAAGAAACTGTCGACTGAGAAGTACGCATTGGCGATTGCTTGGAATCCAGCGTGTGTCTTAACCCAACTTAGTAACGTCGGAAGGTTGTCTGTTGAAATAATAAAAAAAACACAAATCTCTTTCAATTTTCAAACTAATCTTTTTCAAAAGAATGACATCATTGGCAGTTTTGCAGGTTGTTGGTTCTGGTCCAGCCTGGGGGAGGGTGCCTTTGGCCAAAAATGTGTCACTAATTTTTTAGCCCCACCACAGAACAAGGGCAGAGATGGTTATTGTGTTTGAATTAGCTGTTTACGCCTACGATTTTCATTGAAAACGCTACGGGCTCTGTTCATAGGTACCCCCATAGAGCCATAGGTACCCCACAGAGCCATATACACCAATCCGATTTTGAAATTACCGTGACTGCTCTGGTAGCCATTACTGGGACGCCTTCCCACCTACACGCCCATCACACGTGAGTTCTGTGCACTCTCAACATGTCACTCAAGGGGATCCCATTGTGTGAAATATCAAAGTGAGCTTTGAAGCGTCCCAGTAATAGTGGAAAGCCACCCCAGTTATCACATGGGCGACTTGGATTGGTATCCATGGATACCCATTATTATTACCTGAGGAACCCAATCCAAAGACCAACGTGTGACCTAGCATGACCCATGTCATGCTGATAACCCTGATGCCGTTCAGGGAGCCGATAGTCTTGTCTCCTTGCTTCGTGTCCATCAGTTTGGCCAGGTTGCGATTCAGGGCAAAACACAGGAGAAGTCTGGTTGCTAAATCTGAGGATACAATGGGTCCAAAGCTTTAAGTCATGCTTATAATTTTTTTTTTGGGGGGGGGGAAGAGACATTATAACTAAGTGGCTAACATAACTGGCAAACACAACTAACATAACGGGGCCGTATCATAATCCGACGCCTCATAGTCCAACGCCTCATAGTCCAACGCCTCATAGATCCGACGCCTCATAAGTCCGAAATTTCAGACTTATGAGGCGTCGGACTATTAAGCCATAAATTCCGCCTCAAAGGTCCAACGCCTCATAAGTCTGACGCCTCATAAGTCCGACAATAAGCAAACGCTGTTTCGGACTTATGAGGCGTCGGCGCTATGAGGCGTCGGACCTATGAGGTGGAATAAATAAATTGTATGCCTCATAAGTCTGACGCCTGATAAGTCCGACGCCTCATATGAGGCGTCGGACCTGAGGTGTCGGACTTATAAGCGGACCCCAACATACTTTTGCTACTATGCACCTATGCTTAGTTGAAATTCTCTCATTCAAAAATGCTCCAGGTTTGTGAACATGCAGTTGACTGTTGCTTCCACCCACTCACAATGCAGTTCGCCACCAAGAGTTTGCCAAGGAGAGTTCATTTTTCCCAATGCATTGTGGGAGATGGTCTTCGCAGTGCGGGACATTTGAAATTGTCAGTTTTTCCGGTCAGTGGTTTCGTAAGCGTATGATTCCGAGGATCTGTTTGCCCATTTCTTTTCTTGTTATCAATATGGTGTTTTTTGTAAGGCCGCAGAACGCTATGCCCCAATCTATAACATTATTAGCTCAAGTTGTCTACCAACACTCATTCAAATGAACCATGTTTTGTCAACCGTAAACTTGAAAAATGGACTCTCCGTTGCAAACTCTTGGTGGCGCACTGCATTGTGAATCGCCCGAATTTGTGAGTCAGTGAGTCAGTGAGTGAGTCAGGTACAGAGAACAGCTGTCCCTCTTTGGATCCAGCTATGGCTGTGCATCGGAACCGGGTACCTGGGAATCAGGTCAACCAACTTTACAAATTACTTCTACAACAATGAAAAAGAAAGGTTTCTAATGTCACTGGTGAGGGCATTTTCAAGTGACAACCAGGCTACATGGAAAAACAAAACAAATGTCACGTTTATGATGCTCGCGAAAGATGATTTTTTTCACCATAAAGCTAAAGCTCACTGTACACACTTAATGATCACTGTATCTTAATGACCATGTCTCCAATGCCAAGCGCTGGCCTTTCCTATAAGTTAACTCACTCTGTTTCTTCATCTCATTTCCCTCCCTATTGATGGACGGCCCGGCAGTCCCTACATCCTTCAGTATCGGCACATCATCATCGTCATCCGCCTCATCTGAGTCATCCAGTAACCTCCACGGACGTCGGATTCTCAGACCAAGACTTGGACCCAGCGGCTTCTCGGCTTGAAGCTTGAGGAACTCATCATAGAGGGCGCCAACTATCATCAGCGAGGCAATGAAGCCACAAAGAATTCTAATTTAGAGAAGAGGTCAAGTTAAATATTTGGATTAAAAAAGTAAAGAATAGTAGATTTCATGGATTGAAATTGGTAAAATATATACACTCCTTTTGTTCTTACAACCCTACTATCAAGTGTGGACAATTAATGGGAATTGTGTAACCTAACAAGAGTGTGTGATAGATGGTTAAATCTCAACCAAAAAAGTCTTTCTTTATTTAGAAACTGGGAACAAATTTCAAATAATTTCGAAGACTTCTGAAGCCATATTGTTACGTAAATCCTGTCTCCCCCTTAAAACAAACAATGGGAAATTAACTATTTTACAATAAGAAAAACAACATTTCAAGATTCTCAGCATTTTAAGTTTAAAATGTATGATAAGGTTAACAACAAGTTGAAATGTTATTCGATCAAAACACCTCTTGTACTTTGGTCAGCTTCCAAAACCAACAATACACACGATGAAGTGCAATGATATGACCCCCATACACTGTACTTGGAGGTACACAGAATTTAATACATGGCTAAATGAAAGGTCATTTTTTATAGCAAAGATAAAATGATGCAAGCCAGTTGAGTTGGATGCTTCTAAAAATAAAAAAAAAATCCAAATTCACTTTATTGCACAATTACAATAATAATTTTCATAATATAATTCACACAGGAAGGATTATTGTTGGATACGTTGCACTACATGTTAGTTGTTGAAAAGGATGTTGAGAAACAGGCATAACATGAGTTTAAAATAAGCCTTTGCAATGACAATGTCACAGTTTTTAAATATTGTCCAGCCCCTCCCCCCAAAAAAAGTATAACAATTTTTTAAAAAGGCGATTGCCTTGTATTTGAAGACAATTCTTTATATTTATTCTTTCTTTTCTATTTGATTCAAACTCCACGTAGCATTTTTAAACAAGTCAGGTGTGTTTACAAACACAAATGCCCCGCAACCGTGACTGTTTCCATGACATAACACCACTCTAACATCAACTTACATACAGTACCTTGGTCAAATGGAATGTTCATTGACAGCATTAGTGTCTTCTGTAGGTTTTATATGAATTAATCCCTAATCCCTATGATCTCAGAATAAATACAAGATTTCTATTGTTTTAGCCACTGTGACCTTGACCCTTGACCTTTCGACCCCCCAATGCGATAGGCTCCTTAGGATTGCCAAAGACAATCCACAAACCAAATTTGAAGTTCATATGTAAAGTATATCTCAAGTTATCACGCTGACAAAATTTCTTTTGTTTTTGCCACTGTGACCTTGACCCTTGACCTTTCGGCCCCAAATGCAAAAGGCTTCTTAGAATTGCCAAGGACAATCCACAAACCAAATTTGAAGTTCAAATGTAAAGTATTTCTCAAGTTATCGCGCTGACAAAATTTCTATTGTTTCAGCCACTGTGACCTTGACCCTTGACCTTTCGGCCCCAAATGCAAAAGACTTCTTAGGATTACCAAGGACAATCCACAAACCAAATTTGAAGTTCATATGTTAAGTATTTCTCAAGTTATCGCGCTGACAAAATTTCTATTGTTTCAGCCACTGTGACCTTGACCCTTGACCTTTCGGCCCCAAATGCAAAAGGCTTCTTAGGATTACCAAGGACAATCCACAAACCAAATTTGAAGTTCATATGTTAAGTATTTCTCAAGTTATCGCGCTGACAAGATTTGTCCGGACACACACACCCACACACACACCCACCCACGCACCCATACTTGTTTCACATGACTAGTGTGGACTTTCCATTGCTTTCGTGTAGTTAAGAAAAACCAGTGAAAAAACTCATTTTTCTCAAACTGTGAAAACTCTTTCAACCCAATTTTTTTTCTATGATTCCCTTTAGTGTTTCTCTTCATTCTGCTACAGATAAACCTAACCCAAAAATGCCTCTAAACCTGTTTTCCAGAAATGGGGAAACACTGTGTGGACGTGGGGTAAGTCCACACAACGTCGGTGCTACCTACATTATGTGGACGTCTTTTGTTCGGAAGTCCACACTGCGTATGTAAGACAAACTCACCCCCACCCACACACACACCCACCCACACACCCACCCACCCACCCACCCACGGAAGGACAAGGCGGAAACAGTATGCCCCTTCGGCTTCGCCGCGGGGCATAAAAATGTTCCAGACTTCTCCTTAATCTACCTCTGGGGTTCATTCTTGTACTTAAACTTTAGAAAGATTATTTCAAGCCCTGCGACTTTTCCCTTTCTCAAAAATCCTGCAGAAAAAAAGCAGATGGTCTTTGAAGGATATACAAAGGTTTGAGTTTGTCAGTAAAGTTAGAGCAGGTTTGAGTTCATCAGTAAGATAAGAGCAACATTTTTAGAAAGACAGTTAGTAACCCTAACCCTGCCATACGCAACACACTCAGTGCAACAAATGTACAACTCTGTGGGACCTAGCTTGCTGCATTGAGCCAACACCAGTGCACAAAGCCAAGTCTGAATCAATGAGACCTAGGCCCAATTTAACGGCGCTGCTTAGCACACAATTTAATGCTAACAGAGCCTCCGTCTATTTCATGGAGAACGTAAGCATAAGCACAGCAAAAGGCACGCTAAACCCCAGAGGAAGAAGTTGCTTAGCAAATCTCCATGCACACCCGACCATTAGCACATCCACGCCGTGAAATCCTGCTTAAGGTTAGCAAATTATTCTGCTATGCTAAGCACAAATTTTTTGCTAACTGTTAAGCATCGTCGTGACATTGCGCCCAAGTCCCATAGACTTTACCACAGTTGCATCCTACTGCAGTTGTTGTGACCATACTCGGAGGCAGTTGGGCCCTAAGACTTGTGACCTGATGAATCTTGCTACACTGATCAAATCATTTTGCCGTAAGTGCCGCAAGTTGTTGCGTTTAGCAGGGTTTCTGGCCAGAATACACTATGGGGTTAGGGTTAAAGGGAGAACTCACATTGTGCAGATAACACCTGCGCTGTACGGGATTGTTGGATCCTTTGCACACGTAACACTCTGTTCTTCCAGAGCATCAAGTGGTATGTTAACGCTCTCAAAAACCTTGAGGGCATCTGTTTGCACCACCGGAGAGGAATAAAAGTTAGTTGTTAAGGAAGATCCCGCTCTGCTAGGAGGAAGAAGACTTCTCTGTGTGTTCTTGGGCAACACACTTGTCATTAATTGCTCCGCCCAACCCAGAAGAAAATGGCAGCAGAGTTGCAAAATGTTGATGTGTTTCGATTAATTGTTAGTACCACCAGAGAGGAGTTATTAGGGTTAAAATGTTAAGGATCTCCATCTGCAAGGTGCTAAGAAAACTTTTCTCTGTGTCCTTGGGTAAGACACTTGTTATTAATTGCTCCGCCCAACACGGAAGAAAATAGATATACATTGAGAGCAGAGTTACACTACATTTCAGATTAATTTTATTGTGACAAAAGAGCAGCATTTAGCTATAGTTACTTCTGAAGGAGCTAAAAGAAAGTTGCAGGAGTATGTTATGGGATTGAATAGCATGAACAATATTTTTTCTAAGTATTTTTTCCTTTTCATACTCTGTGTCTAAAGTTGAAACTAAAAGTAGTGGGCAGCTGTGTTACTTAGTAGTACTTAACTGAAAATAGCAAACTTTTGTTATAAACTAGTCATTTTACTAGTGCTACCTTACTTTTCCAATTTGAAACTAGAAAGAAGTGAAGGAGAGTGGTTTTACTTACCCAGTAGGTGTGTTAAGACAGCGCTGATGTCATTTTCACTACAGTTGCTGGGTAGGCATACCCCCCATTTCATGCCAAATAAGCCCACTTCCCCCAGACTTGTTGCTATATTCTTGTTGGTCGTGCTTTTCTGAAAGGCAAGTTGTCAACAAAATCAATCAAAAGAGACTAAAAGTCAAAAAAAAAAAAAAGAGTGGAAAATAGAGGGCTGAACATCCAACTCTAGCTGGATTGTAGAATCTCTGCACCAACTTTAAAATCCAGGAATTTTAGGGTAAAGTTTTGTTGACTAATTCTCAAGGTTATAAAAAATATTCTTCAATGTCCTTTATCTTTTGGAGGTACTTGACAACTTTGTAGGGGAATGTGGCACAATGCATCAGGATTTGAATCCGGCTGCTTACGTTGTTTTTTTTTTCAGTCACTTCTCCAACACTTGTTTCCTCGATGTAGTATGGGTTTTCCCGGCTATTTTCAAACGTTTATCATTCAAATTCACTGTTTCTAATATTCAAATTCGTCCATCAACTTCGATTTAGTGCACTTCCAATGTTTAATTTCCTCTTTTGTCAGTTTATTTCAAATTCAGTTCAAGTAAATTCAAACAAAGAATTTGTTTTCATCCCGAAGTATCAATTTTGTCTCGTCCACACCAAACCTTGTTATTCAGAAATCAAATTTGAATACGAAATACGAATTTGATCTGTAATGATGAATATTCTCGACAGTGACTAAAGAGGGTAACCAAACATTGAAATTGAATGGTAAATGACTAAATTGGTTTTGTTTAAGCGTGTGAAATTTTTCTCGAACAAACTTGAATATTCGAGCCGGGAAAACCTATAATAAATGAGTGCCAGTATTTACCGAGGACTGGAATAGCCTACAGAAAATTGCTATCCAGGGGGATATTCTTGTTTCATGAGAACAAAACAGGAGACAACTACCGGCGTGATAAGTTAAGAGAGTATTTCACTTACTGACAACTTGGTCGTGTTCACATTTAAACCAATCAAGCAGTAGTTGAACCCGTCTATTGTCATGCATTCATCATAGTGTCCAAGCCAGGCCACATTTAACTGGAGAATTCCGGCTGGAGGCTTGCCAAATGCATCCAGAGCTGCAAAACATGAACAAGATCAGTCCACCTAGATGTCCTACAGTGAATGCCTTGTATGATTTGATTAGAAGAGGATGGATTGCTCAACATAAAATTTTCATTAAGGTCGGGTAGGGGGCAAATTCTCCTGATGCAAGTTTTGTCTTCTTTATCAAATTGTTAAAGAGCTCATGCAATGATTTTTTTAATGCAATCCTTGAAAATGCACCTTTGTGTCCCATTTAAGCCTATTTTTTTAATATTCATTTTGCCGTTTTCAAGGGTATATATTGGTGCCTTTTTAGGTATTTATGCTATGCACATTTTCATATTCATGAGCAAATATGTGATGTCATTCCAGGCAGAAACCTCAATATTACAGCTATTTCAGCACCAACAGTTGCCAGAATTTTGGATATTTTGCTGTCGTGAATGTTCTTTTCTTTGGCGATTCGTTTTTGTATCAGCACATGGCAGTAAGCCGATGAGCAAACTTTTCTCACAAATGTTTTCAATGAACAAATTGTGGGTTCACACTTTGAACCGATAGCACCTAAACTGAACAGTGTCTTTAGTCTTTCTGAAATGACGTCACAACAACAGCGCCCTCAGATTCCGGAAAAACATGGACAATTTTAAATGTTTAAAGAAGTGCACTTTTCAATAAAATTAACAAAAAAAACCTAGTTTTCATAATTTTAAGAGGAGTAGAAAATTGCACAAAATATGTTCCCAAAAAATTCACTTCCAAGTTCATGGGTCCTTTAATTAATGTACCTGCTTCAACGTCAGGCTTAGCTAGTTTTTAAGCCATTAGCAACTGTACTACATGTACATTGTGTTTATTCACTGATGCATAATTCATAATCCATAAAACCATAGAACTCTCGGGCAGTTTTGGGTAAGCAGTAATAGTATAATGGGTTAACAAAGAAGTAAAAGTCTACTTGGAATGCTAGTTGAATCAGTCGAGAGTTTAGTATAAAATGGTGCTGCATATACTCACCCATAACAACATCTGTTTCAAGGGTTTTCGGATTACTATTGATAAGCCTGTTTATTTCAGCTTCACACTCTGCCGAGACATCGTAACTATCCTGTGCCATGCTTTGCATTGGTGGGGACCAAGATTTGTACAGTATGTCTTTGAACTTCAGTGGATTTACTTGTACATCGGCAAAAACGGCGCAGCAGCATAGGGCTAGCACCAGAAATTTGACATTCTGTGCTGCCATGGTGACAACCAATTAATCTGGCTATAAAAAGCTTTTGCAGCTAGTTAGAAACAGTAATGGTATCAGTTTAATCTCTGTGATCGTGAGTGGAGCTTGTTTCAGATGTCTGTGAAACAGAGAGAGATGAACCTGGATATTTCTTCCTGCAAAAAAAAAAAACAGACAGAAGTGATTTGATCATTGTAGCCCAACTGTCACATTGTACATGTAGCCCTTAGGGGTGGGGGTGGAGGGGGGGGTCCCAGATTCATGTCTTTTCAATACTGTTTGAATGATCTCTACTTTCTGACTCTAGTCTAGCTCTACTGAGTGGAGCGTTGAATTACGGGTACCCCTCCATATGGATTGGAGGGGTACGCTCCACTCAGTAGAGCTATAACTCTAGTCCAATTGACAATGATTGCGATGATATATGATGAAAAAAAAGTGGCTTCACGCCTTCAGAATCCAACATTCTTTCCAATTCCGAGATTACAGTTACTGCGTGATTTCTGATTAGGAAAAATAAGACAAAATACATGAAAAATTTTACTCAAAATTTCAACGGAAAGTAGGCCTATGTTCATGATGTTATTTGTTATGTACTGATGTAGCTTGAGTAACTCCAGCTCCAATGCTCATATTTTTTACCTGCAACCTTTTTGAATGTCTTTTATAAGTTTTAACGCAATTTCAATGCCCCCTTTTTAAAGTAAGATATATTGATTGCAACACAGTCTGTAACAATAATATGTATTTCTCTATATAGACAATTTTCTGTAGTCAGATCTGTATGCACAATGTTTAAACCTTTTCTAATATTAGTATTTAATGTCATATTGTGTTTTTTAACTCGGTAGGCCTTTAACTTTTTTTTAAATGTATTTTTTTTTAAATGTAAATCACGTGCAGTTTAGCTGTGGCTGCCATTCATGATTTGTTAATAAACCATGTTGAATGAATGAATATGTCGAATTCCTGATGAGCAATGGAGCTAGTCCCATAAATGTGACTGAAATATTACTGGACTACCTAGTCCAGTATTTCAGTCACATTTATGGGACTACATTGGAGCAGTAGTAGTGATGTACGTGAGAACAGAACAAAACACGATGTGCACACTTAGTTATACTCACTAGATCATGTCACAAAAACAAATCTTACCTGGTTTGCCGAGCCAGAATTCTGTGAATTTTTAATCAATAAAAAAAAGCGCTAGCGGGATCGAATCTCGAGATTTCCAATAAAAATGCCGGATCATGATCGCGCATATCATGTGATTGCTTGTAGTTGTACTTTGATTGTGTAAACAACGGTAACGATTCTGAAAGTTTCTGACCTTCTTCACAATACTGCAGCATGCAAAACGTCATGTCCAAATACTATGCATATGGAACGCCAAAGCCGCACGGCGGTACGGTACGGTACACCCGCGTTAAAACCTAGACTTAGCTCAAGGCGTATAGTCTGATGGTCGTACACGCAAGTCCGATTTATACCCACGATGAGTAAGTTTGCACTAGTGGGAGACTACACCAGGGATGTCCACGGGGGATTTTACGAATAACTTTTGTCAGCTGTGGCTCCAGTCCAGCTTTTTATTGTATATTTTAATAGTCTCTGCCAACTTGCAAAATACCATTTTTTACCACCTGATGTTATTACAATTTATACAACACCTGAATAAATCCCCGTCATCTGATTGGTCAATTGTAGATCATGTGACATATTATTATTCGGTATAATGCACGGTGCGACCATGCGTTATACCCATGCGTTATACCGTTTCACTTTGCGCTTGTTCCATGACGCGGTATTTGCGTGCAAAATGCATGCTGGTGTGCGCTCTCAGCGTAGTGCGTATTGTTCCAAAGAGCAAGCCTTACAGCGTTGGGTTCAAACATTTTCGTGAAGGGGTAGTTCAACATCTTTAAAATCAAAGCAAATTGTAGTTTATAATTTACCAATCAAATGACGAGAATTTATTCAGGTGTTGTATAAAACAAATAACGAATGTTTTACGTTCGTGCGATGGAAAGAATAATTTCATTCGGTGACAGATTGAATGTTCTATTCCACTCGGCTTCGCCTCGTGGAATAGAGCATTCAATCTGTCACCTCATGAAATTATTCTTACCATCGCACTCACAAACATTCGTTATTTGTATAATAAAAATATGCAGTGCAAACTGTTTTAATAATAGAGCATTTGAATAAAATTCATATTGTGCAAATTCCCCGGCCTTAATTATATTCGAGCACCCTTCCGATGCGAAGTTTTTTAACCTGTTTCTTCATATATTGTGCGTACTATTTTATAATGAGGACGCTTGTCGGGTCTAGCAGGACTGAGTTTACAAAACGCTTCATCTGATAGTTTTTTAAATGCTCTAGGTATAGTATGCCAGATATTTTTATAACAACCTTGTGTTGCATTTCTGAGAACAAAATTATGACAGAAACAGAAAAAAAAGTAGAATAAGAGTCTCTGGGGGAGACGGGGGGCCGAACTTTTTACGTTTGTTGTGACAGTCTTATTGAAAACTTTTGAAACTAGTGGGAACTATTCCTTTTACTGGATTCAGTCACTGAGGTCTATTTTCTGGAATGAAAAAGCTAATTAAAAGTATAATAGCTTAATTAAAGTGTATTGGGTCGCTCGAGTAGCGTCTGACTTGGGTTGGTAACAAGTCATTTTTTGCAATCCCAAGTCAAGTTACAAGTCATTGTTTGCAAGTCCAAGTCAAGTCACAAGTCAAAGCTGGTATTTACAAGTCAAGTCACAAGTCACAAAAATAGCGACTCGAGTCCGACTCGAGTCCAAGTCACATGACTAGAGTCAGCAACTCTGTCGGTAGCTATATACAATGGCTCTTTGGCTTTGTTTCAGGATGATCAGTGTCAAAGAGGACGGCAAAAATTGAGTCATAAAATTTTGCCATCGACCACCCCAACATAAGCCACCCTAATATCGAATGACCCCCTTAACCCCCTCCCAATTTGCAGATTTAAAAAAAAATAGTGTCCAATTTGACTCCTTCATGTCATACGAGAGTGATGTTCCATTTTAAATAGTTATGTGTCCAAAGTGATCCGCTGTTTTTTCATATCATAGTAATTTTGGGTCGACACTCAATAATTTTAATGAAATATTCCTCCTTAAATGCCTGTAGCCACTTGCTTTCCAGGAGTCGCGAGAAATGAAATAGCGCCCTCAAGCGTTCGCTAAAAACGCGCCTGTTTTCTTGCGATTGTTCACGAAGTTTGTTTGTCGATAAAAGTTTTGTTCGACAACTTTATCCAGAATCATCTTGCTGTATAGTCGCTTTTTGAGCGAATCATCAACCTATTGTGTGCCTCAAGAACCGTTATTTCTGCTCAGCATACTGTTGGCTCTCAGTTCTCAGGTTCTCAGATACAAGTGAGAACTTCTTAATCTTAGTCTCTCTTTGAGATAACTGAAGGGACGACCTCACCTGATTGCCGTTTGCCAGATCTGAATTTCACCTGATAAAGAAATCTACTACAGTAGGCCAGTGGTCATCAGAGGTGCTCCGTAAAACTACTGGAGTGAGCCTACTCAAGGAGACCAACGACTTCGTCTGCCTTGCAGTACCGGGCCAGTTTACTGACTTCGTTGGAGTCACCGGTTCAGTCAAGTCGGTTGACTGGACGTCACTATTTTGGAACTGTGAAAGCTCCAGCATTGACTTTCTTGCCGGCCGGCCATTTACTGTGCGCATCATTGGGCCCATTTTTGTGTGTATTACTTGAGCATCGTGGATCCATATCCTTTTAATTAAACATTGATTGTATTTTGATTGAATTGTTTGGCCAAACGAAATTGTTGTTACACAATAAAAGCTGATTGGAAATTAATTTATTGTTATTCTCCTGTGTCCTTCCCTAAACGGTTACATATTTGGCGATCCTGCCAGGACACATTTTATTTAGGGTTGGATTTATAAAAAAAAAAATAACCTTGTTTGTTGTACAACTGCCTGTAAAATTGTAAATTAATAAGGTGATTGTTCACATGTATTGAGAGCCAACAGTTACAAATTCTTTTTTGTTTTTCCCCATTTTAAATTTGAGCATTTTTCTAGCTTCTTATCTCATCCATATAGTTTCTAAATTCTAAAACCGAGTGAACGATGGCAAGCGAAGCTCCTTCGCAGGTTGAGATAACTGATTGGTGTAAGAAGGAAGATATCCGCCCGAGCCATGCCCTCCTCCTGAAAGCAGATGGCATTCTCACTGACACAACCGAAGACATCCTGATCGCTCTCGCTAAAACCGTACAGCACATCATGAGTGTCTCGCGGAGGGAGAGAGATGTTGCTACCCAGCTGCTCTGTGAGTTTGAGAAAGAGGCATCGGATGTCGTACTGCCCTCCTCAGGCGAGGTTTCACTGAAGCTTGGTGGCCGACATGTCCCGCTAAAAATTAACCGGTTGGGAGTGGTAGTCAAGAATCGGGTGAGGATTCAGGATCTTGTCGAGAAAGGCTTGATGCTGACAACTCAAGAGAAGAAGAATGCGAACCAGTTGGGGGAGGCGTTGGCACGTTGCACACTCAACAGCAGCAGAAAACTAAGGCCATTCTCTGGAAGCAAAACACCAGCCAAAGATGAAGATGTCTTTGACACCTGGATTGAGCTGGCGAAGGGTCAACTGGATGAGGAGGAGAATGATCAAGAAAAGAGGAAGCGAATTAGGGAAGCTCTTCGCCCTCCAGCGGCGAACATAATTTCTGATCTTAGACGAGACCAACAAGCTGCAACTTCTGAAGATTACTTGGGTGCTCTTGAGTTGGCTTTTGGAGGTACAGAATCTGCAACCGAGTTGCATGTATTATTTCATTCATCCCATCAGAAGCAAGGGGAGACACCGTCAGAGTACTTGACTCGTCTTCAGGATATTCTTCGCAGATTGATCAGGAAGGGTGGAGTGGAGAAAGAGAAGAAAGATGGCTTGCTGCTCTCTCAGTTCATCAAGGGTATTCTTTATGATGAGATGCTTTTGGTTAACTTGCAGTTGAAGGAAAAAGTGTCACAACCCCCCACCTACCTTCAACTCCTCCGAATGGTGAGACGTGAGGAGGCTGAGCAGATGGTAAAAATGTCTCATCGTAGTGTCGATGCTCCTAAAAAGGAGGCCAAAACATTCCATCAATCTGCAGGTAGCAAGGAAGTTGGGGAGAAAAGGAAGACTCCTACAAACAGCCGACCCAACTTTTGTTACAAGTGTGGCTTAGAAGGGCATTATAAAGGGAAATGCCCCAATGAGCCTGATGTTGAGAAGGTTAACAGTGCATTGATCAAGTTCATCCATCAGGGAAACGGGACAGGGCATCTGAGGGGGGCCGCCCAGAAGCCCAAAGAACAAGGCCCAATTCCAGTTGTACAATTGGCACAGATATTCCTGCTTGTTTAATTGGAGAGCAGCTGATCGTGAAAGGCTATGTTGATGGAAAGATAGCCCATTGCTTGTTAGATACAGGGTCACAAGTGACTCTCATATGTAACAGTTTCTTCCAGCACCTGCGGAGGACCCTGTATCCAATGAGTGATTTGGTTTTGTGGCATGGTGGAAGTGGCACAATGCCATATCTTGGGTGGACCCAAGTTGAAATTGGGCTTGATGTCGGGTTCTCTGGCACAAACGAGTCTTTTCTGACACTGGCATTGGTGGTGCCAGATGGCAGAGATTCAGATAGGCACTAGTTGGTTGTTGGTACAAATTCTGGTGTACTGCGGAATTGTTACCAGGCTGTGTTTGGTGGAGACTTCCGAAGAGTAGACACGACTGGACAAATGGATGTACACCCAACCTGTGCCAAGATTTACAGAGACCTCGAACTCTCCAAAAGGGTTCGATCTGATGGACGCATTGGAGTCATAAAGTTTCATTCTCGGGGTACACTTACAATTCCTGCCAATTCAATGAAGACTGTAGCTGGCACATTTCGTAACAGAGTTGGCGGACAAACTACTGTACTGATTGATGCTGCTGTGCCACGCAAGTTGCCTGGTGGTTTGGACGTAGCGTGTTCCCTGGTAAAAGTTGGTGCTGGATTCAATAGAGTCAGCGTATGTCTGTTGAATTCGACAGGGAAAAGTGTACAGCTGCCGAACAAGTGTGTTCTGGCAGGGGCATTCATACCTGCCTGGACAAGTGAATCTGTCTGCAGCAAAAGTGCAAATAGTGGCAAAATTTCTGCAAGTCCATCAGACTCGTCAAATTCACACCGAAATGATCGACCGACGACAAGGACAGAGTTTGCTAACTTACCTTTCAAGTGGGGTCCCATCAGTGAAGAGTGGCGTGATAGAATTCTAGGACTTGCCCATCAGAGGTCAGAGATCTTTTCCAAGCACGAGTGGGATGTTGGTCTCACTGATGGAATTCAACATGAAATCCGACTAAGTGACGAGCAGCCTTACCGCGAGAGATCTCGGCGTGTGTCCCCGGCTGACTTGAAGGATCTTAGGGATCACTTGCAGCGACTGTTGGATATTGGAGTGATCACTGAATCCAAAAGTCAGTATGCATCTCCAATTGTCATCGTCCGTAAAAAGAATGGCCAGATGAGACTCTGTGTAGATAACAGGACTTTGAACTCCCGTACCTTGCCCGATCAGTATGCAGTTCCCGTTATTCAAGATGCTCTTGACTGTCTACATGGATGTAAATGGTTTTCAGTGCTAGACCTGAAATCAGGTTATTACGAGATTCCAATGAAGCCTCAAGACAAGGAAAAGACGGCATTTGTGTGTCCAGCTGGTTTTTTCCAGTTCGAGAGAATGCCCCAAGGCATTAAGGGAGCACCAGCAACATTCCAACAACTGATGGAACAGTGTATGTCAGGTCTGAATTTTGATGAAGTCCTGGTGTACATGGATGATATCATAGTTTTCGCTCCAACCCTGGAAGAGATGGAGAAGCGGCTGGGTAGGACCTTTGATCGTCTCGCTCACTATGGTTTAAAGGTGGCACCGGAAAAGTGTCAGCTGTGCTGCACCTCAGTAAAATATCTTGGCCATGTGGTTTCAAGGGAGGGTGTCGAAACTGACCCTGCAAAGGTGGAGGCGATCAGATCCTGGCCACGTCCAGAAACGTCAGACAGCTGCGCTCTTTCTTGGGGTTTTGTGGCTACTATCGCCGATTTATAGAGGGTTTTTCCAAAATTGCTAAACCTCTCCATCAGCTCACTGCAGGTTTCCAGCGGCACGATCCTTCAGCAAAGTCTGCGGGCAGGACACACATGGATAGACGGGTGTCATTCGGTCAGTTGTGGACGGCAGAGTGTGACAGTGCGTTCAACATTCTCAAGGACAGGATGTGTGCTGCTCCTGTATTAGCCTTTGCGGATGTAACACAGCCATTTGTGTTACACATAGATGCCTCCCGTGATGGTCTTGGAGCAGTCTTGTGTCAGGAGTCATCAGGGAAACTGCGCCCAGTAGCTTATGCTAGCCGAGGGTTGACCCGCACTGAAAGAAACTACCCCGCACATAAGTTACAGTTTTTGGCCCTCAAGTGGTCCGTCACCGAAAAGTTTAAGGACTATTTGTACACAGCAAAAGGGACGAAGGTGTATACAGACAACAACCCCCTTACTTACATACTCACCACAGCAAAACTCGATGCTACGGGCCACCGCTGGCTAGCTGCCCTCACCGTGTTTGACTTCACATTGCACTACAAGCCTGGACCAAGCAACAAAGATGCTGATGCATTGTCTCGAAGGCCTCACTGCCAAAACTTGGATGTTGTCGATCAGAAGGAAAAGATCCACATCCTGGAAGCTCGATTGCAGGGTGAAAGTGGCGAGACTGAAAAGCACTGTGATGTTGAAGTCATCCATGCTATTTCTGCCAGCCTCTTGCCAAGCTCTGCAGGCAGTGAAGTTGATGAAACCCCAACCTATCCTTTAGTGCATTCCTTGGCTCTGGGTACTGAGGCTATTCCTGCATTGTATTCTACGCCAGATGGGAGTGGATCTGGTGAACCAGTCGAATGGAAGAAAGAACAAGCTGGCGACGATACATTCAAAAGAATCCTTCCAGCAGTCATAGATGGCAAGAAACCCAAAGTTGTGGCTGATATGACTCCCCAAGAGAGGATGATGGTAGCCCAGTTTGACAAGCTGGTTTTGAGAGAGGGAATTCTGTATCGTCGGGTCATCAGTCCAGCTGGCGAGGAGACGTTTCAGTTGGTGTTGCCTAAGAAGTTCAGAGAACAGGCAGTGAAGGGACTTCATGATGACCTGGGTCACATGGGAGTAGAGAGGGTGGTTGCTTTGGCTAGACAGCGGTTTTACTGGCCCAAGATGACTTCGGAGATAGAGGATTGGGTTTCTCATTGCCTTAGGTGTGTCTCCCAGAAAACAACGAAAAAGGCCGCTGCGCCCTTGGTGAATATATCAACCAGTTCTCCTCTTGAGTTGGTGTGCATGGACTTTTTAAAGTGGGAACCTGATAGGAGTGGATACCAGTATATCTTAGTCATAACCGATCATTTCTCAAGATATGCACAAGCTGTGCCAACCAGGGATAAATCATCCAGAACTGTTGCTAGGGTGTTGTGGGAACGTTATTTCCTGCACTATGGGCTCCCAAAACGCCTTCATTCAGACCAGGGGCGAGAGTTTGACAACAAGCTTATAAAGGAGCTTGCGTCTCTTCTGGGGGTGTCTAAATCCAGGACAACTCCGTATCACCCACAGGGCGATCCACAGCCCGAGCGATTTAATCGCACATTGCTCAACATGTTGGGTACTTTGCCTGTCGACAAGAAGCATACTTGGAGCAAGTTTGTAACACCCCTGGTTCACGCATACAATTCCACAAGAAACGATAGCACAGGGTTTTCCCCCTATCACATCATGTTTGGAAGGGAAGCTCGACTTCCCATTGATGTGTGTTTTGGCACAGCTCCAGATGGCGTGTCCCACAAAGAGCACACAAAGTATGTCCAAAATCTCCGACGTAACCTGGAGAGTGCTTATCGACGTGCGTCAGAGGAATCTGCTAAATCAGCAGCTGCCAACAAGCAACGTTATGATGTGAAAGTGCGAGGGAGTGAGTTGCAGACTGGTGACAGGGTACTCGTCAGGAACGTAGGTTTCAAAGGCCCTCATAAGATTGCAGACAAATGGAATCAAGACGTGCATGTTGTTGTTGGCCGCCCAGATGATAATATGCCGGTGTACAGGGTCAAGTCTGAGTCTCGACCTGGTATTCTGAGAACACTGCATAGGAACATGGTCTTACCAATTGGTGGTATTGCTCCTGAAGTAAGCCCCAAGGTTACAGCCTCTAAGGTTCCAAAACCTGTTGCCCAGAAACTGCGGACATCAAACTTAAAACCTTCACCAGTACCAGCTCCAGTCCAGAGTGAGGAGGAACATGACACTACTGCCCCTGATGAAGATCAGGAAGTAGTTCTCATTTGGCCTAAAGTTGGAAATCCAAATGAGGTTACTGATCAGCCGGACCCTGTTGAGGAGACACGGGTGGACCTGAGTCAACGTCAAGAAACCAGTATGAAACCAGGCTGTGAGAAGATGGATTCGGTCAGACTGAGAGTGGATGCTGATGTATTTGTTCCTGCAACTGTTCCACTGACTCCATCATTGAGTTCAGTGCAGCAGGATACAAGTACCTCCACAGCCCTGAAAGTAACTGATCAGTTGAGAGAGACGACGACTTGCGACACAGGTGTGACAGAGACTCTCACTGAAGAGGGTATTACCTCTTGTTCAGAAGTACCCACACCTATTAGCCAGTCCACATGTTCTGACAATATCCCCACAGTTACTTCAAAAGCAGCCGGGGCTGTAGATGTATCAAATTCTGATGAGGAGAAAAGCTTCGGAGAAGTGGGACTTCAAATCAAAACTACTGTAGAGGTTGAGCATGATGGCGGTGGTGTACATTCAGACAAAACCGATGACCTTGGAGATGGAACTGGGATGATTGATGATGATGGTAGCCCTAACAGCTCAGTGGTTGAAGCTCCTTGCCGTGAGTCTTCTTTTCTTGATTCAGTAGCTGAGTCCGAGTCTGAGGAGGGCACTATCAGTGATCCATATCCCGAAGATTCTGAAGAGGATGAAGGGTCCTTGCAGAGTCACCCTTCACGTCCCTCTAGGAATAGGCAACCACCAAAGCGATACACTTTTAGGGTTTTGGTTGATGGAATAATGGAGTACACACGATGTTGGTCGTACAGCAACTTTATTCTAACAATCGAACAACTAGACTACCGTATTTACAAGAGAGGATTTGGAGACATGTGTCTCGTTTGATGGTTGAAAGAAGAGTGGGCGAAGAAAGTAATAAAGGAGAGTGAGTGAAGAATCTAATAAGTAAGGTGGGGCTGACTATCCAATTTAAAAGCAATAAAAAGTAGAGACTGAAGGAATGTACTAATGGACTTTGTGGTTAGGTGATAAAATGTGGTAAGAGGGACAAAGTAATAAAAGTGGGGCTTGGCCCAGTAATAGTAATCAATCAATTAGGGAGATTGATACCATAGGGTCATAACTTTTACCCACCACTGGACTGTTGCTGGGGGCAGTGTACGAGGGGTTAAAAGTTCACAGATTAAGCTATAATTATATGGAAGAAAACGCTACAGGAGCCCCCTTCCAGTGAGTGAAAAGTAACAAAAATTGATAAAACACTTAAGAACGAACGAATGTGACATAGCGTTTGGGCCACTGAACTGTGCGGCCTGAGCGGGTTGTACGAGGAGGTGGAATATCTGAGGTTGGGATATTCTGCTCGGTATTTACAGGATTGGTTTGAACTATTGGGATAGAGTGGTTGGGTTTGGGAAGAGCAGAATTCATAGCATGACCTATATCCAAATGGGCAGATTTAAGGCGATCTATGCTAACTGTGTCATGACGATTGTTCAGTTCAATGACGAAATGTTTAGCTGAACGACTGAGTACTTTGAAAGGTCCGTCGTACGGCGGTTGTAGAGGTTTGCGCACTGCGTCACGACGAACGAAAACATGAGTGCATGTCTGAAGTTCCTCGGGAACATGCGCTGTGGGACGCTGCTGTGCGCGGGTTGTTGGTGGCTAAAGATCCTGCATGGCGCGTTTCAAGCGATGAACATAGTTCGTAGGCTCTAAGGCAGTGGCATCAGCGGTGTTGTCAAAGAATTCGCCAGGCAGGCGAAGTGTGGTGCCATAGACGCGTTCGGCAACACAGTGACCGAAATCGGACTTGACTGCAGTTCGGATTCCCAAGAGAATCAGCGGCAAAGTCTCTGTCCATAGGCTTGCGTCTGGTTGTGCCCGTAGTGATGACTTCAGTTGGCGATGAAAACGTTCCACTAGTCCATTCGCGATTGGGTGATAGGCTGTGGTACGTATGCGGGTGGTACCAAGCAGATTTGTGAGTGCGCGAAAAAGTGCGGATTCAAACTGGGCACCGCGATCAGTGGTGATTACCGATGGAACACCAAATGAGGCAACCCATCGCGTTACAAAAGCACGAGCGACTGTTTCAGCTGTGATGTCAGGTAGAGGGATGGCTTCTGGCCAACGCGTGAAACGGTCAATACAGGTCAACATGTATACACATCCATTGGATGTGGGTAATGGTCCAACAAGATCAATGTGAACATGCGCAAATCGGGCATCTGGAGTAGAAAACTCAGACAGGGGTGCAAAGGTATGGCGATGGACCTTTGAGCGCTGACACTGTATGCACGATTTTGCCCATTGTCGCATTGGTGAGATAGGGAGTGTAGAGCGTCAAACACTGCACGACGCATCTCCACTGGAACAAATGGACGTGCGTTTCCAGTAGAAATGTCACAAGTTAATGTAATGTCACATGATGGTAGGGGAACTTGTTTGAACGTGAGCGAGGATGACGATGTGCGCAAGCGTTGAAGTTCCTCGCTGGTGTTCTGCAATTCCGCCATTTTGTGGAAATCGATGAGTGCAGTATGATCCGTGCGAAGAGCATTTAGTTCGACACGAGATAGGGCATCTGCGGCAGGGTTATCTCCACCTTTAACATGTCTGATATCACAGGTATTGGGAAACAAAATCGAGGTGGCGAATTTCGCGAGGGGAGTGTCTGTCCGTTGTGGTGCCGTGAGTATATGTGAGCGGTTTGTGGTCCGTTAGCACATGAAATTGACGACCCTCGAGTGAGTGACGAAAATGGCGGATGGCAAGGTATATGGCCAAAAGTTCGCGACCAAATGTGCTGTATCGTGTCTCTGCTGGTTGAAGTCGCTTTGAGAAGAAAGCGAGTGGTTGCCATGCATTGTCAATTCGTTGTTGAAGAACAGCTCCCACTGCGACATCCGAAGCGTCCGTCATGACGCACAGAGGCGCGTCTGGCTTTGGATGTGCAAGGAGAGTGGCGTTAGCGAGGGCAACTTTGATAGCGTGAAATGAAGCGGTGGCAGAGTCATTCCAAGGGAGTGGTGCCGACTTCTTTCCGGCATTAGAAAGTAGATCGGTGAGTGGTTGGAGGACCTGGGAACACTGGGGAATGAAACGGCGGTAGAAGTTGACAAGACCGAGAAATTCCCTGAGTTTGGTGAGAGTTGTTGGTTGGGGAAAATCACGGATAGCACTGACCTTTCCAGCAAGTGGTTGCACTCCGTGACGGTCAACGTGATGTCCAAGGAATTCCAGTGACTCTGTGCCAAACAGACATTTCGCGGGGTTGATGATCACACCGTATTGTTGGAGGCGGTCAAACAGAAGGCGAAGATGCGTTTCATGTTGATCGGCATCAGTACTGGCAACTAAGAGGTCATCGATGTAGGCATAACAAAAGTCTAAACCTCTTGTTACTTCATCAATGAAGCGTTGGAACGTTTGGGCGGCGTTGCGCAAACCAAATGGCATACGGGTAAATTCGAAGAGCCCAAACGGAGTCGTGATAGCGGTTTTAGCAATATCGTCTGGTGCCATGGGAATCTGATGGTATGCGCGGATGAGGTCGATCTTGGAAAATATCACAGTGCCATGTAGTGATGATGTAAAGTCTTGGATATGTGGCACTGGATAACGATCAGGCACTGTGGATTTGTTGAGAGCCCGATAGTCACCGCATGGACGCCAATCCCCAGGTTGCTTTTTGGGGACCATATGAAGAGGTGAAGACCAGTTACTGGCCGAAGGGCGCACGATACCTAAGTCCATCATGTGTTGGAACTCGTCTTTGGCGACTTTCAAACGGTCAGGTGCAAGACGGCGTGGGCGTGCGGCTGTAGGGGGGCCAGTCGTGATGATATGGTGCTCAACGTTGTGTTTGATTGTAGTGTCACTATAGGTGGGACGCGTTATGCTGGGGAAATCCTTCAAAATGTCCGCAAATCGAGATGGGGTGGGCGGTTTAAAGATGGGGCTGAGCGATGGCGATGTTGATGCTTTTCCATCGATGCTTAAGCTGGTCGTAGCATCAACTAGCCTGCAGTTGCGAATGTCAACAAGAAAGTTGAAATAACGAAGGAAATCTGCGCCTATGATTGCATGTTGAACGTCGGCGATGATGAACACCCATCGGCATGGCCGCCGAATCCCAATGTCAAGTGTCAATGACCTTTCACCATAAGTAGCTATTTGCGTTGCGTTAGCTGCTTGAAGGTCATGTCCATGACAGCGGTGGGCGCGGTCGTGAGATGAAGGAGGGATGACACTCACCTCTGCTCCTGTGTCCACAAGGAATTGTTGTTTCGTTACTCGATCTGTGACATAAAATAGGCGATGAGATGGGGAACGGCCGGCAGAGCATGTCGCCCCTACTTGCCGGCTTGGTCGTTTTCCTGGTAACCGGCCTTATAAGAACATGGCTGCGTACATTTGTGGGCCATAGCTCCAAATTTCTGGTGGTACCAACACTCTGCATCGTGCGTGGCCGTGGCTGCTGATCTACGGTCATCAGTGCGTTGGCGACGCGGTTGACTGCGGCTGCGACTGCGTTCACGTGGACGGCTGGTGAGGGTGGATATCATTGATGCCAAATTCGCTACTTCGGCCCGCAGTTGTTGAATTTCGGTTGGTGGCGGAGATTCAATGGTAGTGATGTGTGCAGAGACGGGTGCCTGGGTAGGGGAGACTTCCATGATTTTATCTGCTAACTTTGCCAATTGGTCGATGTCGACCTCTTCTGAGGTGGAAGCAAGAATTAGCCGAGCATTGGTTGGAAGCCGCTGGAGAAAAAGTTGTTTCATTATTGATGGCTCCAATGTTCGCTCCCCCAAGAGCTGTTGCATCTTGCGGAGCAGTTGGGAGGGCTTTCGATCCCCCAACTCCTCTGTTGTCAAGAGTTGATGCAAGCGTTTTTGTTCAGATTGAGATGTGCGCTTGATAAGCTCCTTTTTTAGCGTTGTGTATGGAGCCTCTGAGGGTGGAGTTATTAAAATATCCCTCACCTCCTGCGCTATAGATGGCTGCAGGGACGCCACCACATAAGCATATCTGGTGGGTTCGGAGGTTATGCCTCGAGTGGTGAATTGTGCTTCCACTTGGGTGAACCATATTGTTGGGTCAGATGGCCAGTATGGTGGGAGTTTGAGGCTGATGGTAGCGGTTACGGGTGGCTGTGCTGTTGCGCCGGTACTAGTTGTAGCAGGAGTAGCAGGCATCGTTGCAGTTGATTCCAAAATTCCACTGTTTTGTTGTATAGATCACGTCTGGGTCACCAGTTTAGGGTTTTGGTTGATGGAATAATGGAGTACACACGATGTTGGTCGTACAGCAACTTTATTCTAACAATCGAACAACTAGACTACCGTATTTACAAGAGAGGATTTGGAGACATGTGTCTCGTTTGATGGTTGAAAGAAGAGTGGGCGAAGAAAGTAATAAAGGAGAGTGAGTGAAGAATCTAATAAGTAAGGTGGGGCTGACTATCCAATTTAAAAGCAATAAAAAGTAGAGACTGAAGGAATGTACTAATGGACTTTGTGGTTAGGTGATAAAATGTGGTAAGAGGGACAAAGTAATAAAAGTGGGGCTTGGCCCAGTAATAGTAATCAATCAATTAGGGAGATTGATACCATAGGGTCATAACTTTTACCCACCACTGGACTGTTGCTGGGGGCAGTGTACGAGGGGTTAAAAGTTCACAGATTAATTAAGCTATAATTATATGGAAGAAAACGCTACACACTTTATATGATGTGTTGGGTCAACCTACTTGTAGAGCAGTACAGGCTAACGCACAAAGTAGTTGGATTCCGGAGTTCTGTAGATCATTTCTCTCTACAGACAGACATGTTATCGGGACGATACAACATGTTTAGAAAGGGAGGAGTGTAGCCACTTGCTTTCCAGGAGTCGCGAGAAATGAAATAGCGCCCTCAAGCGTTCGCTAAAAACGCGCCTGTTTTCTTGCGATTGTTCACGAAGTTTGTTTGTCGATAAAAGTTTTGTTCGACAACTTTATCCAGAATCATCTTGCTGTATAGTCGCTTTTTGAGCGAATCATCAACCTATTGTGTGCCTCAAGAACCGTTATTTCTGCTCAGCATACTGTTGGCTCTCAGTTCTCAGGTTCTCAGATACAAGTGAGAACTTCTTAGTCTCTCTTTGAGATAACTGAAGGGACGACCTCACCTGATTGCCGTTTGCCAGATCTGAATTTCACCTGATAAAGAAATCTACTACAGTAGGCCAGTGGTCATCAGAGGTGCTCCGTAAAACTACTGGAGTGAGCCTACTCAAGGAGACCAACGACTTCGTCTGCCTTGCAGTACCGGGCCAGTTTACTGACTTCGTTGGAGTCACCGGTTCAGTCAAGTCGGTTGACTGGACGTCACTATTTTGGAACTGTGAAAGCTCCAGCATTGACTTTCTTGCCGGCCGGCCATTTACTGTGCGCATCATTGAGCCCATTTTTGTGTGTATTACTTGAGCATCGTGGATCCATATCCTTTTAATTAAACATTGATTGTATTTTGATTGAATTGTTTGGCCAAACGAAATTGTTGTTACACAATAAAAGCTGATTGGAAATTAATTTATTGTTATTCTCCTGTGTCCTTCCCTAAACGGTTACATGCCTATAACTATTACAAAAAAAAGAGCCACTTTATACACTGTCTGCTTGAACCTTTAACTTCTACACAAAAAGAACAATGAAAAAGGTGGGTTTAAAGACAGCACAGAAAGTTAACTGTAGGTTTTATGGGCCCATATCAGTCCCGGATCCCGTCGCCAGCTCCGGGCATTAGAGGGGGCATGCACAGTACAGCTGGAGGCACACCACACAAAAACACACAAATACATATAATGTTCATGCTCATGGTTTTTGCCGGGGGAGAGAATTGCTTGCCAAGGGGCTTCCCCCCTCCCCTTAGCGACAGGCCTGGAGCTAGTAGTATCCCATAAAATAATGTGAAGTTAATCCACCAAAGTTCACAGTTATTCGCCGGGGGGGGGGGGGAAACAAGAGCTAAAAAACGTTTAAAAACTTTAAATTCATAGTATTTTACTTCGGGTCTAAAATGTATTTTTCTACTGTAGCGAGTAAAATGAGCCCAATTTAAACAATAAAATGCGAAGGCCCGAGGCCCAAGTTATTCACCCCCCCCCCCCCCAAAAAAAAAAAATACCCAGAAATATAGGTTTAAGTAAACAAAAAGTCGGTTTAGAAACTTTAAATCTGGAATTATAATAGGCCTATTAGCAGGCCCGGATTAAGTGTTTCGTAGGCCCTAGGCACCAGTGTTCAGTACTTCGCCCGGCCTCGGCACCAGTGTTCCATAGACCCTACTCCGCCCTGGCCTCAGCACGGGCACCAAAGTCATGTTAATGCTATAAGTACAAATCACTGTACAAATCAAGCCAGGCCAAACTGGTATAGGCCTAGGTGCTAGCTCTAAAAGCCTGTTGGCACCAAGGGCGTCAATCGCTTCTTAAACGTGGGGGGGGGGGGTACATAATGTGTATCTTGATCAGAACTATAAATGTGAGTGCGAAGTCTAAACGGCGTGGGGTTCGGGGCCCGCCTAAGGGCCCAGAAAAAAAATTATTCTAGACGCTCTGTGGCGCGATCTGAGGCATCATGTAAACATCGTTTTCGAGTTTGGAGTATTTGAATCAGCTATTTTGTGCTACAGAATCAAATGTAGGCTACACATTTTAATTCAGGGACAAAAATAGTTGGGGGACCGACATGTCCCCCGTCCCCACCGATCGACGCCCATGGTTGGCACCGTGCTTCATAACGACAGACATTACACGTAAATTTTATGTGTAGGGCCTACATGTATATGCCTATACATAATTATACAGCGTCAGTTGGTGAAATCGAAAATTGTAAGAGAGACCCTAAAACTTTTTGAAATCTTTTCTCTGCGCGTGGGTACGGTGTGTGTGTGCATGTGGGTATAGGCCTATGTGTGTGTTTTATGGCACACTGCTGTATTTTCGTATATACGGCCCCCAATTTTTTTTAGGCCCCCGAATTTTTCGTGGGCCTATAGGCACAGTGCCTATCATGTGCCTATTGGGTAATCCGGGCCTGCCTATAAGTGCGGTTTCTCCACCTTATGCTTTTGCCCTAAAGTTCATTTGTCTAAAGGTTTGATGTCCATTCCTGGTTCCAGTCGTTTGAGCAGAGGAACAAGCAGCATTTGTAGAGCACAGATGAAATAGATTCCAGCCAGCATGTAATATACAGAGTTGTAGCTGGAAGTCTCATCGAACAGCCAACCTGTGGTAAAACACACAATAATGGTGAACGTTTTTTTCCCCCCATACAGAGCTAAAGGTCAATAACTAAGCGTCTTCAAGATTGAGGTAAGCTCAGTAAGATCAGATGGAGCTGTATTGCCTACCACGAGGGTAACCACAATAAATACGTTTGCAAGCACTTGATTCATGTGAGCGTGTATAAGCCTTTACATTGTATAAAACCATCTTCGCATAATGAGCGCATGGCAGAAAACAATGCTCGTATATAGTATACTATGACTGGTGCGGCACCACAGCTTTCAAAAAGAACTAAAAAAGAAGCTTGCTTTACTGATACTTATTCATAAGATGGGATTTTTGCGTCGGGGCGATGTATTATCAAATATACATCATATCAAATTTAGGCTTTGCCCTTCACCGACGTATAAACACTGTATACTCAGTATGTTACCTCCCGAGTGAAAGTTGGAAAAACGTATAGTAGGCCTATACGTATATATATGAGTGATTTTTTTCCAACTTTCACTCGGGAGGTAACATACTGAGTATACAGTGTTTATACGTCGGTGAAGGGCAATGCCTAAATTTGATTTACTGATACTGACAGTGTTTAATGAGACAACACCACTTACCTGCAAGTATGGGTCCACTTAGCATTCCCACGCCCATGAAAATATGAAAAAGTCCCGTGCAGATAGCGAAATATCCCATTCCCACAAACCGCCGTGTCAAGACAACCGTAATGGCGTAAAAGGCTCCGGTAGAAAATCCCTGCACGATGGACGCAACCACCAAAACGGCGTATTCGTCGGCGTTGATAAGAAGCGAGGAAACGCCACACAGGAATAAACAGGCAGCGCTGACGTTTACAGCGGAAATCTTCCAGCTTATCAAAAGTCCGTTCCCCAGCTGACCAACAAGACTACCGATACCCAGTGCGCTGATTAGAAACGCGGCTCTAGAGGGCGTGACAACCCCAGTACCGACAGGCCCATCCTTTGAAATGCTCTGTGCACGTGGAACGATAAACACCGCAAATGCTGCATAAGGACCGGAGAATTCAAACAGGGTTAAACACAACAATGAAAATCGGTAACTTTGCAGGAAAATGTTCAATCCCAGTTCAGATGATACTCTCTTCAGGTGTTTGATAACAGGTGATTTCTCGCAGACTGGATGTAGCTTGTCTGTCTGTATCTCTGGCCCTCTGCACGGTATGGTACAGCCATCCTGCGGGTCAACAGAATCACTGCAAGTCACCATGACAGATCTGGATTCGTCATCACAAATTGGATCGTGGTCTATGTCTGTGATTCCTTCTTGGCTATCACCTGACACATTATCATGCTTTTTGAAATCGTGTGAGGTTTCAGTTCGCCTGGATCGGCGCCGATACCGAGGTCGGAGAAGTGCCCCGCATACCACGACATTGGCCACGATTGCAGATATGACTAAAACGGCGCCCCTCCATCCGTAAGAATCCAGAAGTTGTTGAAATACCGGAGGCAAAGCCATTATTCCTGTCCCTATACCGGAGAAGGCCACCGCATGAGCTACTTTGTATTTCCTTTTAAAATACATAGCCACTGCCACTAATCCAGCATTGAATGATATCCCAAGGCCAGCACCTATAAACCAGAAAAGGTCAAACCAAGTTCTCTCCGTAATAGTTTTTACTTTCAAACTTTTACACCATATGAAGTATACACCTCAGTCACGAGGAAGCCATATTTGATCGTGTTCCCTGAATGTATTTTATAAATTGTAAACTGTTGAATTGGATGGTGCCAGACTATTTATACGTTCCAAGCCTCACTTTCAATTGGTTTTTAAATGTGGCTAAAAATGTAGGGGATGTTTAATCAAACATTTGAAATTATTCATCAGAGCAGACTGATAATAATTTGTAATAAACTTTATGTCATGGCCATCATTTCTATTCACAAGTTCAAAAAATGAAGATTTTACCTCGCTTTCAATTGAATATGGTCGACTTGTGAATACAGACCCGGTGAAAATCCAATCAGAATATAGAAACCTAATTTGTATAGTGAAATTACCTGCTATTGAAGCCGTTATGTACAAGTGGAATATGCTGCTAACCCAAGCGCTACAGAACATCCCGAGAGCAGTCGAAGTTCCTCCGACTATTGCAGAGAATCTACAACCGTAGCGTGTCGTCAGAACTCCACCTAACAGGACTGCCATAAGATAATGATATGAGCTGTTGCGATAATAAAAAAAAAAGGTATGAAGTGGAACAACTGCAACAGTTAAATACCGGTACACTTTTGAATGACTGTAACAAGATAACAGATCGAAAGGATTAATCTTCACCTAAATTATTTCGAGTAGGTCCTAATATTTTCTCGCGCTATGATTTTGAGTTTCCCATCTAAATTGCTTAGTCTATGTAATGTAATAATATTTGAGCAGATTCGCTGATTAATTATGCAAGACAACCGCATCTTGACCTCTAGATTTTGACCAATCAGCGGGCGCTTTCTATATCGGGTCTACGGTCATTCACCGTTGTCGCGTCATAGATATGGATACAAAAGTACCCTAAACACTGCAACAAAGGCTGTGGTCACGCGCTCTGTATTATGTTACGCGAATACGCGCCCGGCTGTCGTTGTATTACAAAACACTGCATTCGAATTGACCAATCAAACGTTTAGTCCTGATTTGGGAACGAAATGACGTCACGATTTAGTAAAGTCGGCTCCGATTGGCTGAGGTGCGAGATCGCATAAATATGCATGCTTTGACATATCAGACGTTGTACAGGAGACTTGGCTCCGTATTGTCGTCATTAGGAGTACAATATTTCCACACTACCGTATTACACCTATTATAGATGTATGAACCATGTACTTTTGGTCGCACGTGATTGATTTTTTTGATATGTGTGTTAATTACGGTAAACGATAATTTTATTAGTGAAGAGTCCAAAGGCATTTTATGTGTTTGTGTAATACGTAAAAATGACAAACGGGTGAATATTAATACAAGTCATGATATTCGCTCTTTTATCAACTGAAGTATATTCGCCTTTTTGCAGTATATGGCGCATGGCAGGACCAATAGGAGGGGCTATTTTGGACTAACTAAACTCTTAGCGCCCATATTGTGTACATTGTCATGCCGGTGCCATGCCGCTCAGTTAAACGAGATAACAATGATATAGTCTATACCGTATTTAGGCACATCCTTTCCATAAAAAAAAAAATCGGTTTTGAAACAAGAGCCTAACCGCAGTGCAACTGTGAAAACCATACAAACATGTGGGGATGCTGCGTAGCACTGTAGAGCATTTAAAATGTCAATAGTAAAAGTGAAACAGTGCTCACCGGATACCCAAGCTTTCGGTGCGATGGACCTTCGTCAGGGGAATTATAGAATCATATATACATGTTTACTGTAATAAACACGTGAAAACCATACATACTGAAACAATGTACATGGCTTGTATTACCAAAATGACAGATGATGATGATCTCTTACCACTGAAGCAGGAAACAGCCGTTATGAGGCTCTGTACTGCCGCTGTCTCCTTAGCACTGGCTTCAAACTCCGTTTTCCAGCTCAGATACAAGACTCCAAATCCTCTCATCAAACCGAATAGAAAGGCGAGCTTCAAATGAGCTGCAATGACCACTACTATGCCCCATCCTCCCTCAGCTGGGATCGGCCTAGATCGTTTCTGGGCCACAATGGTGCTCCGCATTTTGGTATAGCTATTGCAGCCAGATTCTCGTAAACAAAATTGGTAGACAGAGCGCCTGGTGAATTTATATACTGCCAAGTCTTCCGTGTTCACAGCATATATGCAACATGCTAGTGCAGTATAAAATACACTAAAATAATGGTGCTGTTTGGTTAATCTTCCCGGGGAAGCACAGACGTGAAATACAATGCTGCCCCAAAGTCCGTATTTTGACCTTTGATTTCATATGGCCTACGTTCAACCATAGCAGCCAAATGCTGAACTATGGTCAAATGACATTAAACATATAAAACAAGTTGAACATACTTAAAAAAAAAAATTAAAAAAAAAGAGAGAGGATATTACAATGACATTGAAAAAACAAATAATCAGTTATGTGTCTTGGAGATAAAATTGACTTTAACTAGAGTTGTGTTTACAATTGGGAAATATTAATTAAAAAAATCTTTTGAAGAAGAAGAAAAATGTTTCTGCACCAGGCGGATTAACAAAAATTAAAAGGTATTGCTTTTAAAACGTGACTAAGCTTTGCAACACTGTGAAGATTACTTTCTATTAAAAAGAAAAACAAAAAAAATTACATGAGGCACAATAATTTCTTGGAAGAAAATACAAATACATGTAGTGCTCAAACAGTGTTTGACAGTTGTTCATTTATATAAAGACCATTCAGGGATGGGATATTGCACTGTTTCTGAATTAGCGCTCAGTCAGTCCTGCATCTGATGTTTACAAAGAACTGTTGTGCCTTGTATTCAGGGTGATTCCAAAAAAAATGAAACCCAAATGGCAACCTCTATTTATTTTTTTAAAAGGAAGTTCTGCATGTAGTGCTCTCAAGATCTACAATAGAAAAGCCCAATAAGCTTTCCTTTATTTAAAGAATCATTCAAATCACTCACGTATACTTTTGCGGTTATAGAATTTTAAACACAAACACAGTTTTTAACGTTGTCCACAGATCATATTAAAGGTAAGTGATTTTTCAGCAAAACGAAAACTATTTACATATAAAAAAACTATTCACATAAAAAACATGCACATCAGAACACTCTTATAACCAAGATAACTGGCACTTATTATAACATTATTTTATTGAAAAACCTGCTGCTTCCAATACAGCTTTATAACGTCAAGATCAGGACACGACATAGTTTAATTTTCAGGTTAAAAAAAACCCGGTGTTTGTGTTCAAAATTCCATAACTCAATTCACTAAAAGAAAGCTTATTAATTGGGCTTTCACATCTGGAAATCGCTAGTGCAGAACTTTAATAAAAAAAAAGGGGCACTATTTGGGTTTCCATTACTTTTTTACTCACCCTGTATGTAGGCTGCCCTCGTTGGAATAGGTATTGAAAGGTCGCCAAACTGATTGTGTAACGTCGTCGATCACAGATTCAGTTACGAAGATTATTCTGTGTAGTTTTGTTTGGCTAATGGAGCTCACAAGAAACAAGCGTATGCCACAATTCTTCAAAACTGGGACATAATGTTATTATGTGCAGGCTGAGACTGCGCAGTAATCGCGACAAGACGTATAGGCAAGATAATTTAACTATGATGATAGCATCGATCCACATTGTTATTTTAGTATTATCCATTAATGGAATGTGTAGTATTTTATTAGTATAATGTTGAACTACTGTATCACTATAATAGATTCCATTTGTGGATGGCACTAAACTGTGTTGTGACTTGCCTGACTTGACTAAACATTCAGTCCCACTCATCGACGTTTCTATCGACGGATATTCTCCAATAAAATTTGGCTTGGTGTGCCTCACTTTTTTGGCTGCTTCATGTTTTCTTATAAACTTTTTAAAACACTTCAGACGTAGCTCGGCCGAGTGACATTGTATGATCTTCAAACAAAATACCGTATGCTGAAAATTCGAGATAATTATCTTGTTTTGCGAGAAATAATCCATAGGCATTATGAGTGCTTATATAAGGAGCGAATTGGGTGATGATAATTAATTGCACTACTGGAAAAAAACTCCATGTCTTCAACTCAAAAACACATTTTGACAACATATTTCGTTCTCAAGTTAACCTGCTTGCGCCTTCGTATGGCTGTGGCTTTCGTATTGTCGCGCCTAGACTCCTAGCCCAGATTCTGGCCGTTATTTTATTTTTTTCTGTAGGCCCTGCTGTCCATACTTATTCAATTGTTTTCCTTGAACGCATTTTTGTTTGTCTTTTGGGGGTGTCTGCACCCCTCTGAGAAAGAGAGTTTGTCGGTGACTATGTTATTTTCTAAAGGTATGGTTGCAGACCAGTAAATTGGTCCGAAATTGCCTACGCCGGCCAAATCTCGATTTGCATGCCCTCAAAATCTTCAGTATTTGAGCAAAACCATGAACTTGAGGGTTTGTAAAAAAAAAAAAATATGGGTGGAAGCCGAGCATAGGACTGGGAGCTTGCAGTTCTGTGTAATTTGGATGTAATTTGGACCCTAAAAGCGCTCTATTTTGCAATGGAGTGTATGCATCGTTGTTCAAAATGGCGATGGGCTTCAGGACTATTTTCAGGGGTGATCATCTTCGGATGGAAATTTCTCCTAAAAGTCATCAGTTGACCCCCAAAAAATTTAAAAGAAAATGAAAGATGATGAAAGCTTTTATTTGATGTGTGTCTCGAACAATACTAAACTGCGTCAACAAGCGTCAACAAGCGTCAACGGTCGTCAGCAAGCATCAACAAATGTTGTATATGCTTTTGAACATTAGGGTTAGGGTTAGGGGTTAGGGTTTTCAAATAATTTCAACTTTAATTGATATGCAGAAGATGTTCTTTATTGCTTTTTCTACCATATAAAGCTACTTTCAATGTTCAAAAGCATATATACAAAATTTGTTGATGCTTGTTGACGACCGTTGACGCTTGTTGGCGCTTGTTGACGCTTGTTGACGCAGTTTAGTAGGACCTATTGAATAAACCAGGGAGCCGGTGTCACATGAAAATCCGACTCCTATGAAAATCGGACCCCTTTTCCCTATTATTGGTTAATCCCTCTCACGTGACCGGTCACTTTCCAAATTACCATACTTACGCATGCGCGTTATGACCAATGAGTCCGAATTTCATAGAAACGTAAATGCACGCTACACCTGCAGAGGCGGACGGACTTCATTGCATCGGGGAAGATCAGACAGTCCGCTGATAAAAGTGAAACAGGGGTCATGGTGGGGAAGGGCGCCCCATTGCGTTGGATAGGTAAAAATCAGATTTGCTCCATGTACTAAAAGTGATAAACTTAGTTGAGCAAAGCCGCTATATTTTTTGGTAAAATCATGCAGATATGTAACATTTTAAAGCAGTTTATTCTCTGATTGATAGAGCCTTAAAAATGGATAGTGCATTACGGACACACTCTCGCAAAATGTGGTCCAGCAGCTTTCTATACAAAAACCTCGTTGTCTTGGGGTTTTGTACGTAAACCTTATCAGTCAGCCGATCACGCTCAATTGACTTCGGCCAAACCGCAGTCCCATCATAAGAAATAAGTTAACAATGTTATCCGAACCATTTTTTCCGAGAGTGTGTCTCTAATGGTACAGTTTTATTGTACAGGAACGTTACATGACAGATACAGGATTCAGAGATATGGGGTGGTAATTTGAAACACCCCCCCCCCCAAATATATATATATATTTCCACTTTTCATCATATGTATTATTGTTTATGGCTTATTCTCAAAAGGATTTTTTTGTAAGTACACAATATATTAATGAAAGGAATTGTTAAAATAATTAATGACATTATTTTTCTTTCTCAGGAATTTGCGTATTTGGTGTTTTTTTTACAGTGAACAACGCTTGTAATGTGACATGAAAAGCATTTTAAAATTAATTATTTTTATACCGTAAAAAAATGAAGGGGATCATATAAGGAATTAATACACTGATGCTCATATGAGCAATGGGTTCTACTTAGAAAATGATTTTATTCAAAAATAAAATGTGGATCATTGCGAAAAACTTGAAGCTGGTTTCCATATTTGAAAAATTGCAGGAAAGTTTTGTAAAATTTGAAAGCAATTGCCGCGAGACTCCTTATCGTTTACATTGCAGGTCTCCTCACCCAAACTTACATTTAAATTGTATTCTCTGATACTGATAAGCATTGCCGAATCTCAACATGTTACTATATTCACTGACAGGTCATTTGTTTGTTCAGTTATTCATTCCTTTATTCATTTCTTCATGTTTTTAAAGTTGTTTTTCTCTTTCATCAATGGAAATCCTGCTCGCATTTTACACCCGAATCGGGTCGATGTTGTCATTTACGTGTAGATGTAGCCTCAGTGGCGTGCCAGGGGGCACGTGCCCCCCCCCCCCCCCTGGAAAACCTAGTGCCCCCCCCCCCCCCCCGAGTGCCCCCCCCCCCATCTGAGATTTGGGTTGGTTAAAAAATATATATATTTTGTTATATTCAACTCCCATCATCTGAGTTGGTTTTTCAGATCGAATTTAGCATCAAATGTGGCACCATTTTGCATCTAGCCCATCCTCCGTATGCGAAAAATTTCTAAAGGGGAGGGGGGCACCTTAGACCCCTCCCCCAGGACGGCGATCCGTATCCACCTAAGTGCCCCCCCCCCATCAAATGCTGGTGCCCCCCCCCCTGTGCCCCCCCCCCCCCCCCCCCCCCCCAAGACTGAAAAATCTGGTGACGCCACTGTGTAGCCTCACACGCGTTTACCTACTTAACACTAGGGCGATCGTGTTTCATAGGTCTCTGTACAAAAAGATACCCAGTGTCCAATCCTTTGCTCAGGGTGACCGTTTTAGCCGATTTTCGGCTAACTTTGACAGAATTTTTGTTAAAAAAACGAGTTTGACAGAAAATTTGACAGAATGAATTTTTTGGCAGATTTCTGGCAGAAGTCTGCAAAAATGGTTATTTGACAGGAAAACATTAAATTTGAACAAAATGGTACATTTGTTAAAAAAGCTTCAATCCTTTCAAACAAACCCGTACCCTTGCATAAAAGGGACAGGTTGGCTGGTCTAGGTGCTGAGGTTCACTTAGTCCGAGTAACTTGGACCCAACTTATCGCCTTGTTAAAAAAGGCGATAAGTTGGGTCCAAGTTACTCGGACTAAGGTTCACTGGGAAACGGACTTCGTCGTGGCCGGATCCGTTTGCCCGAAATTTACGCGATAATTTCACAACATCTTTATGAGACTATAGATTGTTTATAATGTAATTTGAACCTCAATTAAGGCAAAAGTACCAATCTGCATGTGATTTTTTTAAGTGTTTATAGTGTATTTCGACTTTTCGAGTAATTCTGGGGAATTTGGCAGATTTTTTTATAAATCTGACAGATTTTTGATGTGCATCTAGCAGAATTTGGCTCTGACCTTACGGTCACCCTGCCTTTGCTGCACTCACATGACGAGTACAAGAACTTTAAGATTAGAAGTCAAGTTCTCGAAATTTGTTTTGTTGTTTTTCCGGATTTTATGAGAATACATGTAGTACAAGATGGCAGATCGGGTTCAGGACTACGGGCCCATGTCACCCGCGTGCGCTCGAGCGCTGAGTGATAAAATGTACGAGAAAAGGAAAGGAGCGGCTTTGGAAATCGAAAGGTAGGCCAACGTAAATAAACGAATGCACATTGCCATTTGGCATTGCCATTATTAGGCAGTGTATATTTTGCCGGAGAGGGCAAACCTTTACTAGTTTGCCCATGGAGGAATAAGACACACTTATTCCTCCATGGTTTGCCGGATATGCACTGAACATGCGCAGTTACTGTTTTTTTTTGTACTTGAACATTTTCCGGTGACAAATTTTAGTCTGGCTCCAAAATTATCGTTGTAACCTCGTATTCACAAGATGGGATTCAGACCATTTTATAATTTCGGACTTTATTTTCCTTTAAAAAAAATACTCCAGAGCCACAAATCTGAAAAAGAAAATGTAATACTCTGCAAAAAAATGTTTGAGACATGTTAAAATAATAAAAGAAGAATATTCTTATTTATTTGGGGATGAGAAAAAAAAAAAACTCAAAAAATGTGCTGCGGTCGGAATCGAACCCGAGTTATCCCGCTTACTAGAGCCTTTGCTTAACCACTACACCAAACGTGCTACACAAGGTTTGGTAGGAATTTAATACATCTTATAATTCAGCCCTATCTTAAAGAGTACAGCGGCTGCGCCCTCTGTTGATATGGATTGCCGCCGGCAAACCTTTAGTAAACGTTAGTTTGCCGTCATTACTTCCGGCAAATATCCACTATCTTAATATTAGCCCCATAATCATCACCTGATCACAGTGATCATGCTGTTTGTTGTGTCTCATCTTTAATTATTACAATCTAATCATGACTTACCTTATTGTGAGCCCCACAGCAATGCGTGCTAAATTTCCCAAAAAGTTATGTTCCTTTATTTAACTTAAAACATGTAAAACATAAACGCTAGATTGTTTTTGCACTTGATTATTGCAAAAATTCGCTGCTTTTGCCTGCTTTTACCGGGTTAAAAAAAAATCAATGGAAAAGGGAAAGAATGTTGCAACCTGACACCACTTTTTTCTTCATATAATTCATCTCAATAAAGGTAATTCATTGCAAAAATGATGATAAGACATGCATCTGGGACTGAGAAACATTTCCAATTTGTTAGGAAATACTTTAAAAATTCATAGACTTTGTACACAACCGCTGAAGTGGCGTCAGGTTGCAACATTCTTTCCGGGAAAAGATAACATTTCCCAGGGGAAAGATTTCCGTACCTGGCCATCACTAATGTTTCCCTGCAGTGACCTATCAGCCATCATAAAGTGGTAATATCTCCTAAAAAGTCAAATTTAGCAGGGAAAATATTGAAGCATTTACTGAGAAAACACTTATAATTTTTCAGACCAGTCTCGTAGGGTTTGTAAAGTGCACAGGGTGACAAATGATGTCCAGGTATGGAAATCAAATTTTAAGGGGGGCGATTTAGATAATATTTGTCCGAAATGATGGCATAACATTAGACCATGAGCAGATGAGAATGAAATGTTAGATTTGAATCTGAACATTTTTGGAAAAGTCAAGAGGACCTTTTTTCATTGTTCATTATTTTTCATTCTGAAGTTCAAGTTCAGTTTCAGATGACTTTTGGTGTACTTGTACATTTCAAATTAGATCGGCAAATTGCAGTTCTGACATTGTCTTAACATCTATACTTTAGCATAGTGATTCATTTTAAGCAGAAATATGGAAATTTTTACAACGGAGTGCCCAAAATGTTGCAGATTTGAATCATGCTTTAGTAAATTTTCCTCTTTCAAAGAGAAATTTGTTTTTAGAAAACCTAAAAAATAACGGGGAATTGCCTTGAATATCTTCAGATTGGTGCGAGATTTAATGCAGTCGAACAGCACAGACCAGATTGACAAACTCCTACACATTCTGGGCACAGAGTTTGCATTGTCTGCTAATGGCCACGCTCGTAAGGGAGGATTGATTGGGCTCGCAGCTCTGGCTATTGGTATGGGAAAGGTAAGAGATTGCCCAAGAACTGTAAGGTTTAGCATCATCTTTGACTCTTTGAATATGAAGTAAATTGCATCCAGAGGGAATTTTAAAAATGTGCTATGAAATATACAGGGTGAGTAAGAAAACCGAAACCCAAATGTCAGGACCATTGTTTTAGTCAAGTTCTGCATGTACATGTAGCACTTCCAAATCTAGGATATGAAAGCGCATAAGCTTTCTTTTAGAACAAGAATCATTCAAATCACACGTGTACCTTTAAACATAACCACCGTTTTAAAGTTCTGTCCTAGGATCACACAAAAAAGGTGTGCGTTCTTTCAGCAAAACGAAAACAATTTACATAGCATGCATAGGGATGTGTATGTTTTAGACAACCAGTCACTTAAAGACGATGAAATTAAATTGAATGACAGTTAGCCCATAATGTGATCTGAAAATTGTACGAGAGACATTAGAGAAACTTGGCACTTTATTATTTTTTTTAAAAATGTTGCCAGGATTCAACTGCTTACTTACCTCAACTGATCCAACCTGTCATCGCCTGCTTCAGTGATCCTGACAACAGAACCAGGTACTTCGCCTGTGAGGCGTTGTACAACATTGTGAAGATTGCACGCAGTGCAGTACTCTTGCACTTCAACACAGTCTTCAGCATACTTAGTCAGGTATCTGTTCTAGATTCTTTTGTAATATTTTCCCAAATTAAAGAAGTCCTCCCTTCCCGTTTACACTCATCTTAAACTCTTCAAAGGCATATAGGATCATTTGCTTTTGATGCATTTTGTTTGTTTACAATAATAAACCGCTCAAAATCCAAAGACTAATGCCCAAAATCTAACCTGTTGAAATTTTGCCCAGTGGATACTACACTTTTTGAGAAAACAGTGATAAACAATGCACAATCTTTTGATCACAGAACACGATTTCGTCAATAGCACTCTTTATTTAAAAATCAGTCAAAATTGACCGATTGTTGAAATTCAACTACATTTCTTGATTTGTTCTAAATGATGGCAAGCCAGACAGAATAATTTCACGGGGTGTTTAGTACCAGTACGATCTTAGTAGGCTTTTGGATTATAATTTGATAGAAGACATTTCGGATCAATGCAAATGATCACGCTTATAAACCCTAAGTATCAAACATTCATCAAAATCCATTTCCCAGCCACAATTGCACTCTCTGTGTTGTAATGGTATTTCTACCTGTTGTATCTAATTTGGTTGCTTTTTCCCAATTCAGTTAGCGGCTGATCCGGACATCAACGTTAAGAATGGATCGGAACTCCTTGATAGACTTATGAAGGTGAGCTGAGTACTGATAACTCAACAGTATAGACCATTATCATGTTGCGGCCATCTTGATTTTTCCCATTCAAATCAACGTAACCAAAGCAAGGCTGGAAGGAAAAATAGTCTGGCTCCTTTTTGCACAAAAACCATTATCATTCAGTACTATTATTAGATACAAGGAACATGACTAAAATGGTGGCAGCATGAATAAAGGTCTGTTGCCGAGGACAGTGGTCTGATCACCAGGCATACCTAAGGGTGGCGCTCCCCGCACTGACTGGAAACTTTGAGAAAATTCCCCCAGGCTGAAAAAATAGTGCACCTCTATAAAACTGTGTGCTACATGGAATATAAGAGTCAATTTGGCTTCCCTCGGCCTGACAGAATCCCCAGTCTTATCTTTGTCAAAAGCCATCAGTTTAAATTTTCCCCACCCTTCATGAAATCCTGCTGACACCGCTGACTGATGACAAGCAGGGGTGTGTGTGCATGGGGAGTGGCCCTCAAAAGATAGCAAATCTCCCATTATTCCTGCAATACAAAAGGTTTTTCCTGAATCTAGATTTAAAGATGTATTGTCCATGCTATTTTATAGATCTTCTCCCCCAAACATGACATGTTCTTATAAGAATATAAATGTATTTCACTTTTAATGAAACATTTTGCTGAAAATTGGCTTACTTAAAAATTACTTTACAATTTCTTAGTTATATGCGGTAGACTGGTTCCTGCCCTCATATCAGAGTTGCTAATGTAGGGACCAAGATCAGTCTACTCACATGGTGGATCTATGTTTTGTGCAAAAATAAAAGTCTCTTTCAGAAGGTTGCATATGCCCACAATAAAAAACACCTAGTTTTCTCATTTAGATTAAACGTATCAGTTTAAAAGCTGTAAGGAGAAACTAATTTTGGAAAAAAAAAAAAAATGTTGAATAGCACAGCCAGTCATCTTTCAATTTGTGATCAAATCCCTGTGAAGTTTTTTAAGAAGTGACATTAATGTTATGTGACATTGGCCACATCTTTATTATTCTCTATTCACTGACAGGATATTGTGACGGAAAGCCCTGCCTTTGATTTGGTCGCCTTTGTTCCTCTTCTAAGAGATAGAATTTACTCCACCAACTCCTTTGTCAGACAGTTCCTTCTCTCGTGGGTAAGTGGAAGTGTCGGTGCTATTTATGAAGGCTAAACCCTTCCTATTTGAAACACTCTTGCAGAAACATTCCCCCCCCCCCAAAAGAAGATGTTCCATAACATTGTTGTACTTGGAGCCTTGCCATCTTCCAAGGTAATAATTAAGAAATAGACGTAGAATCTGAAGGAGTGTGGAACTGAATAAAAAATATGGCTGAAGAGCAGTCTTAGCTGTAGCCCTGGCTTCAGCCCAGATTTTACCCCGGACTTCAGGCATACTTTATTAACCCTAACTCCCTACTGTCTTTTACTAAATGTAATTTCTGGATCCAGTCCACCAAAATCCATCAATCACATTCCAATGCATGCTTTGCTTTACGCCTCCAGGCCCAAGTCCATCATACTCCATCAATATTTAGTCAAACCAGGCCTGCAGGACCAAGTCCCCCAAAAATCCACCAAAATGGGGGGATGGATTTTGATAGAGTTGAAGAGGTTAGGGTTAAAGGTCCTAATGGTCTTCGACACACCAGGTCCAACTGAAATAATTTCCATGTTTTCATACACTCAACCAAAAAAAGAAAGTCCCCCCTTCCAATACTTTTTTGTCTAACTCAAAAATTACTAAGCCCCTCTCACTCAAATAACGACTAATCAGTACAGAAATTCCTTAGCAATCCAGCCATACTCTTTATTTGGCCCAAAACAGTGCTAATGTGTACGAATTTATGCAGTTTGTGACAAATGATACCGAAAACAGTTGCACTTTTGTATACGTGCAAGTTGTGGTTCACACTCACCTTGTAGTATACAAAAGTGCCACTTTTTTGGGTACCATTTGTCATAAATTGCATAAATTTGTGCACATTACCACTGTTTTGTGCCAAACAAAGAGTATGGCTGGATTGCTAAGGAATATCTGTACTGATCAGTTGTAATTTGAGCAAGATGTGCCCAGCAGTTTTTGAGTTAGACAAAAAGGTGTTAAGGGGGACTTTCTTTTTTGATTGAGTGTATTTTGGGATTCCTTCTTAGATCACCACATTGAACTCAGTACCAGACATCAATCTCCTCGTCTACCTCCCAGAGATTCTGGACGGAATGTTCCACATCTTGGGAGATGCCAACAAAGAAATCCGAAAAATGTGAGACACCATTCAGCTTGGGTTCATGTATTGTAGTATATTCTTCCCACGGCGTCATTGCATACAGGGCCTTTCAAAAACAGGTGGTAGAGAGGAAGAGAGTAGTTTCCACTTTGAATTGTGTGCAGGAATTATAGATGAAGGAAGGACACATCATGGTGGCGCATTGGTTTGTGCACACGTGTGACAGGCTGTCATATTTCACATGGGTCACTCTCAAAACCTTTTAGAGTAGGAAAATGTCAAGTGTGCTAGGGGTGTGCATCGGATACCCGAGTACCTGGCCGCTCATGTCAAGAACCGTTTCAGATCGAGTACCCGTAACCAACTTTACAAATTACTTTGTAACTTTTCAGACAATGAAAACGAAAAGGTTTTAAATGCCACTTTTGGAGAATTTCAAAATTAAAACCAGGCTACATGGAAAACCAAAACAGATTTCACGTTTATGTGCATTTTGCCTTACAGTTGATGTACGCGAAAGTTGCAGTTTACCTCGTAAAGCTGTACAGCCCTTCAGACTACCTCTGGGATTTGAATTTTGGGTTGTTTTTTTACGGGTATCCGGGTACCTGTGTTTTACTCCAATAGGGTACCCTGTTCCTGTACTACCTGAAAATGCACACCACTAATGTGCGCATAGCACTGGAGTCAAATTTCTCGAATATTAAATGTTGTTAGGCCTAACTGGCATGCACAAAATGGCTGCTGAAAATAGCAAAAGGCAATTCAAATTATTTTTGGATGTGGAAATTTGTGTTAAAATTTAAATATTTTTGTTTATCTATAAAATAATGACAGTTTATACATAAAAAAAAATAAGAATCAAGATTTTGTAAATATTCCATTTGGAACTATGAACTTTGAACTTTGACCTTGCAGGTGTGAATTCTGCCTGGATCATTTCATGAAGGAGATGAAACAACTGCCGTCCAGTGTGGATTATGCGTCAATGGTTAACATACTCATAGCACACAGCCAGGCACATGGTAGGTCAGAAGAATAAAATACTGCCCTTTTGCGGTCATCACGCACAACCCAAAGGGGCAGATAAACATAGGCTGATGACCCTAACTCACTGGGTGTTTTTGCTAGGAACCCGACGGAATCCTCCAAAATTCTCCACTGTGAATCAGATCAATTATTTTTTCCTTTCGGACTCAATCCCATGTGAATCCTAAGCTTTTATTCAGGGGTGGAGAAAAAAATGATATCATGAGACCTGTTGGCTCCGTGCGCCAACAAAAGAGGGCACCTTTTTACCTTTTTTGAGAGCCCCTTGAATTGGACGGGACACAGTGCATACTGTACTCTACTGGTTCGTGCGCGTAGTACGCACGACTACCTGAATGTGCCAAAGCTATTAGCCACAGCGTCTTCACGTGAGCGTCAGGCATTGTCGTCGCGCAAATACATTTGATTTTGACTTGTGATGGTCCCCCAGACTAATCCCTACCCCCCAATAACTTTGGATCATTCGAAATACGCAGTGGATGGACCGGGAGCCAGTCTAAGTCTCCCCCAACTCTCCTTTTCTAGCCGTTGAAGGAGTACTTGTGCACGGAGCCTATTGTTGGCTGGAACGTTATGATATAAGGTATTCAAAATTCAGTGGAAAGACATTTTTAGCAACTAGGCAATACCGTAAGTACGGGCGTACATGTCAGGCACTTTAATAAGCTGCTGTTGGAAAAGTAAATGTGATACATCACTAATAATGTGACATCTATTGAGTAGAAAGCAGTTACAGACCAAACTAAGGTACCACCACCTTAAGGACCTTGTACATGTTCATCATGTGGCCGGTCGTACATCGGATTTTAGGGACTTGCCCAACTTCATAATGTTGCCTCATCACATAATTTCGTTAAGAATAATTTCAGATATGTTACACTGTCAGTTGCTAAACTGCCATGGGTTGGCTTTCAAGTTTGAGCAATTTTAAGCAAGGACAATGGATGAATTCTGAATTAACCTATTTTTCGATAAAAGAAATTCTTGATTTGTCTTTATATTGGTTTCAGATGAGGTCATCCAGCTGACTGCCATCAACTGGCTGTTGGAGTTTCTGAATCAGGCGGGACGTACCATGATACCCTTCACTTCGGGATTGCTCAATGCCACAGTGCCATGTATGGCATATGATGATGTACAAAGGAAAAATATCCTTTATTACTTTTAGGTGCTAATCTGGAGCCAAAGGGGTCAAATCACAAGATACCCTCTGGCAGTCTCGTTCAAATCACAAATCCAACATCTTGATGTGAACATTCTGAATGATTAATAATAATAATGATTATAAAGCAGGCATTTACATAGCGCTTTTACGCCACAACGAGGTATCAAAGCTCCTTACAATTATTATTTTCCCTGTTTCAACGGGCACACACTCATGAAACCTGTTCAACTCCCTGGGGAGCATACACGGCCGGTAGGCAGCCATTTCTGCGCTCTTGGCCGTAATCAACCTCCCATAGACACCATCTCTGCCCTCACAGGTACCCATTTATTCCTGGGTGGGGAGAAGCAATGAGTGACAAAGTGCCTTGCCCAAGGGCACACGCACCTTGACCCCGGGCTGGACTCGAACCCACAACCTGCAGAATTACCAGCAGACCACAAATTCAATGCTCCAGACCACTAGGCCACGGCACTCCACCATGTCCACTGATTGAGATTGTACTTTTTATTTGTAAAATGAACTTACACGGAAAGACAAATCACACAGAAATATGTAGTGGTGTTAATTTTTGCTTTATAGCTGCTTTCCTTAACAGTTGATTGCTCCTTTACGCATCAAAGAAGCAGCTAAACTAGTCAACCAAAACCTTATGAGGCTCATTACCACAGAGGATGACAAAGATAATGACGAACTAGAGGACAAACCCCAGCACACAACACCCTTGGGCCAAAGGTGAACCTAATAGGGTTTGGATTGGATATAAATCCGTACAAACATATTATTTGGAAACCGAGTTGGCATAGACCATGTGCCCTTTAATGCCATGTCAACAGGCAAACGCTGGGCGACATTGAAGCATCTTTTGCATTTTATTTAGCCCACATTAACCGAAAATTTTGATTTTCGCAAAAGGCAAAATTCCCAGCCAACTTCTGATACACGGCCAAACGCCACAGAGTCATTTCAACAGTAATTGTACGATTTTTCTTGCCAACATCTGTTTCAATACTCCGGGGTGTGCACTGGAGCGTAAATTGTACAACAATAGGCCGTGCACAACGGCCAATTCAGGATCCACAACACATGGTCCGCCTCCACAGACTTCATGGAACCTGTGTGTGTGTGTGTACAAAAGGCACGAGGGATTAGCATATTTAGACGTGACCCGGTGGCAAGTCGAGGCAATCTTGACGTCTTAACCCGTCAGCCGTGCCTGTGTACAAAAACAGCCAGTGCGTGTTATCACGTCCTCTGACGCAAACTGGTTAAACAGTGTAATGTCAACACTTTTAAACTGATCACACATCAAGAGATACACATGCAGTGCAGAAGGGAATAATTTGCTATAAGTTGGCAACACGTAACCATATAACACTCAATTTTGTAAGCAAAGGTCTTTAGGTTAATGACATTTGACTAACACCCCTTCAACAATTTGGGTAACTAGCCAGTTACTGTTCCTTGCGCACACAAAAAGTGGAAAGGAATCCTACCGACTAATTTAATGATTCAAAGTAGAAGGCTTTGTACAATGACGTTGACTTTTGTGTGATTTACTCTCTCCTTTGGTTTCAACCCCTCCAATATCCAGAGCGATAAGATTGGACATAGCCCCAACGGTTGACGTAATAACAAGGTGCATGCAGCATGATTCCATGCAGTGTAAGATCACTGCGCTGAGATGGACCTATCACTTACACATGAAGACACCAAGGAAGGCAGGTTTGATTTTTAAAAACCAGTCTTACATGTATTTTCCATTTTATTTTGGGTGTTTGGAGAGGAATTGATATTACTCCAATGCATGCTGCGATCGCAGGTTAAGAGTCATGAAAAAATTGAATGAGCTCCATTCATATATACAAAAATGCACCCACTCTTGTTTTACATTACTCCCGAGGACATTGCTTTGTGTTTCCCTTTGTCCCTGTAATATAACACTCTCCCACTACAGAGGACCGTTTTGAACAAAAGACCCAACTCCCTAGGACTGAAAGGATCTGTTGTTCTCACTTTATGTGTCGGTCCTCAGGGTTATGTAGAACACCTGCATATACGTGTCCATTTGTAGGACTGTTTAGAGCCGTCTTTCATACTGTTGTCACTTTTGTCTGGAAATTGAAAACCCTATTGTCTGTGCATCTTAATATTTGTTTGAATTTGACTCGTACATAATGAATAACATGGGTATGAATATCATTACAATTTGATATGGCTAAATTTTGTAAATATCAGGGCTTCAAGCAAGGATGGTAGATTATTTTTTGACAAATGTTTCATTTCTTTGATCAATTGGCAGATTTTTCAGCATGTTGAAGACATATTCCCAGTACTTGTAAGAACACTGTCCGATGTCTCAGATGAGGTGAGCATTGTTCAGTCCAACTTCTGGCCTGTCTTACATTTAATCATAATAGTGGGTATTTATAAAGCGCACATATCCACCAGGACTGGTGCTCAAGGCGCTACATCATTATTATTACCCCTGCTCATTGGGCCCATGAAACATTCCAAATACCATCTCACTCAGCTCCCTGGGGAGTATACAGCTCAATGCTGCCTGCTAGGTGCAAGGAAGCTACTTCAATCACAACAACCATGTCTGCCCTCACAGGCACCCATTTACTCCTGGGTGGAGAGAAGCAATGAGTGACAAAGTGCATTGCCCGAGGGCACACGCACCATAGCCCCAGGCTGGACTCAAAACCCACAACCTGTAGCTTTACCCGCAGACCACGAATCTAATGTCCTTAACCACGAGGCCACAGCACTCCATCGTATTTTTACTAGTTATTCTGAAGACATTCATAATATAGTAATTGAAACATTGAGCGGTTTACCTTTTTTTTGGTATTGTTGGAAATGCTCTTCACCAGGTTGTATTACTAGATCTTGAAGTCTTAGCTGAGGTGGTTTCATCGCCGGCTGGACCGGCAGCAACTGCGCAGACAACAGAGGGCGCTAGTCAATCAGACCAGAGGGGTAAATCAGCCTCTGCCACCAATGCTTACTTCCATAAGTTCATGACTAATCTTCTGCAGCTCTTTGCATCCGACCGCCAGCTCTTAGAAGATAGGGGGTCCTTCATTATAAGGTGAGTGTCATCAGGTATCACTCATGAATTGGTCATTTGTTTTTAGTTGGGTCATCTTCTCATTTTTTGTGCCATAAAGAGCATAATACCAGCCAAATTGGACTGACGTGAATGACTTTGAAGTTACTCTGCTTATCTCATGCTTAAAAAACACTAACTGCCAAGCCATTTTCATAGCTGCCAACTGTTACGAATTTTTCGTAATTATTACGAATTGTTTATTAAATTACGAAAATACGATTTGCCACTAAAACATTACGAATTTCCCATTTTCTACCTAACGAAAAAAAAAATACTTGTAAGGCAAAAAAAAAAAGTCGCCGGTTTCTGGTATGCACGCGCGTCGCCGTAGCCATGCGCGTCGGCAAAATGAAAACGTTTTTTTTTCAATGAAAGATGATGTCTCAAAACCGCCAAACTCAATGGTTTGACTGGAATCATGCTGCTGCACAATTTTAACGTGTTTTTAGAATAAGCTTTATGTGGCCTCTCTGGACTCCCATATATTTGCACTAAGTTTAGTCGGGCACCATTTGCAGTCATCAGCCGACATTTGAAGCAAAAAATCAGGTAAAAAAAAAAAAAAAAAAGCCGCGTCGCCACACCACATTTTGGGCAAGCTTCATACCAGAAACTGGAGACTTTTTTTGGCCTTAGAAGACAAACGAAGGACGCTCACAGGGGGGAACTGAATGATAGAAACGCGTTAAAGGGCATGAAACGAACTCCAGTGATGTGCACTGAATGAGACGCAATAGCATGAATCTGGCAAAGGGACAGAGACAATGAGCATACAGGATGGAATAATACTTTATTTATTCAGATTAATTGGTAAAAACACCTGTCTCCCAAAAATACAACTATCCAATTAAAAGTAGTATACTAAATTCGATTAAAAACCGTCCAACAGAGTAAAAATACATTAACAACAATAATTCCCTTAATTACAATAATTCCCTGAATAATATGAAAAATCTGTGCGACAATTACATGTAGTCGTGTATATTATAATTATTTTGAGTTGCATTATAACAGTGTGTTAATTATCTCAAATTTAAACGAAATACAAAGTCAATTGCAAGACTGAGCAGGAAAATATATACTAGAAAAACTGCATAGTTATATTTCTACAGAAATTCTATTGATAGAGGATAGTCGTTGCGTTTTCCAAGCTTTTGATAGCATTTTTGAATACAACAGTTGAATGTCCATGAATCGAAAAATACAAGTTTTGAATTTATGGGACGGAGCAGCGTTTTGTGCATTTTCACTTTGACGTAGGCCATGATGACATTTCATGCCAGATTGACTTATTCCTTAAACTTAAGCAGCCTTCGTATTTCTTAGACCTCATGGGTAGACTTTATGAGTATAGCGGCCGTCTTATAGGGCATCATTTGTTATTTTAATTCAGTAACAATGAGTGCTTAAAAGGTTTATTTCTGGTATGTCACAGCAAGACAAATGTATTGCCTTGATGACTGCTGATGAAAGATGATGTCTCAAAACCGCCAAACTCACTGGTTTGACTGGAATCATGCTGCTGCACAATTTTAACGTGTTTTTAGAATAAGCTTTATGTGGCCTCTCTGGACGCCCATATATTTGCACTAAGTTTAGTCGGGCACCATTTGCAGTCATCAGCCGACATTTGAAGCAAAAAAATCAGGTAAAAAACAAAAAAAAGCCGCATCGCCGCACCACTTTTTGGACAAGCTCCATACCAGAAACCGGAGACTTTTTTTTTTTTGGCCTAAAGTATCGTTTTTGACCGAAAACTTCTGGCGAAATGTTGTGATAATGGATGGACTGGTGACAAGTCTAATAAGAATGCAGTCAAGCACCTGATAGACATCAATGCAGTGTGCGCAGTGGCGTACTTGAGGACCAGACTAAAACTACTTTTCAATGGTGTGTCATTTGTGTGCATCTCGTGGATGTGCAACCTCGTACCCAGGGTGTCGAGCAGTACGCGCCCACCACTACCAACCTTGTCCTCAGTGCTTACTTTATTTCCAACCGCGTTTCCAATAGTTTCGAAATGCACATGTATGTGTTTACAAACGTGACTCATTATCATAATCGATGCATCGCGCGCGCTCAGTAACGGAATCGCACTCGGGATACGGGGACCATCGAATATACGCTGGGCATGAAGAAGAAATCGCGTCGTTCAAACATTAAACACGATCGGAAATTTAACGTGTTCAAGATCGCGAGGGGAGCTCTCCGAATTGAACGGAAAATTTCACTTTTTTCTGAATCGTAAGTAAACTTCAGTACAACCATCTTAATCATCGATGTCTACTTGTACCTCAGGTGGCATATCTAGTAAGTTGGAGGCCATTTTGAAGGTGAAATCTGATGTTTTTGTTGGAAAATGTTGGTTTTTGGGATGGGACCGTGTTGTCCAGCTCGCGGTATTAGCTTGGACCTTACTATCGCCAGACCATGTCCAAATGTTAAAAAAGGCGATAAGTTGGGTCCAAGTTACTCAGACTAATTGCATACGGTGGCCCTAAATCATTGTGTGTAAAAATATTGATACGAACTCGAAACCCCGCATCGATAGCATGCATCTCAAAAAAAAATATGCGCACATGTTATTATTGTTATTATTTATTTGACTTCAACAAACAAATACAGACATTAAAACAAAATCAATTTAAAAAAATTATATATTAAATGGTTGTTTTTTTTTTTTTTTATATTATCTTTTGGCCTACAGTACATTATTATTCACAACAAGAAGGGTATGCACATGTATGTGTACATGTAAACCATGTACCTGTACTCGATGTTTGTAAAGCTTTTGATAAAACGAGCTGTTGAAAATGACCGCGCGGGTTGATTACTAATTGGGATTTTGAAAAGTTGGCAGCTATGCATTTTGTTAGGGCTTTTCCTAAATCCTACAAAACGCAGGATCCCATTGACACATCAAGCCCCATATGGGCTCCGCTGTTCATGAAGCCGCATAAGGACAGATCTGTGACATGAGTGTCCTATAACAATTACTAATCTAGTTCATACCTTACTTTATATTTACTAATGACTACAACCAATTTTTTTTATGTTCGCCACAAAAAGCGAGGGGGGGGGAATTATCCAGTGGCCCATCCCCCGGTCAAAAAGTAGGGTGGATAAATATCTCCTGTCCCCCCCCCCCCCACCACCCTGAATTACGCCCTTGCTGTCCACCACTGAGTTTAACTAAAAGCACGGTAAAGTGTGTCTATCGCGTCCAGTCTAATGTCCCGTCTCTTATCTGTAGGCAACTGTGTCTCCTTCTCAACACCGAAGACATCTACCGGACCCTGTCTGAGATCCTAGTTGATTACAAGGATCTCCAGTTTGCAACAGAAATGGTCCAAACGCTCAACAGCATCCTACTGACGGCAACAGAGCTGTTTGAGCTCAGGAATCAACTCAAAGATCTCAATTCGGAAGTCAGTATTCCATATTTGTTCAGTTCAATTCCAGAACAAAAAAAGTAGCACTTCAAGTCCAAGGCCCGATGTCGCAATGATAACAAGGGTTTCAGCTAAGTTGATACTGCTTGGATTTTGTTGACAGCAGGCTTGATGCAACAGATGTTTTGATTCTGTTGTTGTCTTGGTTTTTTATTATGGAATCTAAAATGCTTTGATTACAAGATTTTTATCTTGTGAAATTCACATTTATGTCACTATTACAATTTGTAATTTTGTTCATTGGGGCCTGTTACTAAATTGGCAGTATGTTGGGGGGTTTTTGTTTGGTTTTCTTTCCTCTACAGAGCAGCTGCAAGTTATTCTGCTGTTTGTACAAGTCCTGGTGCCACAGCTCCATTGCCACCGTGTCCCTCTGCTTCCTCACACAGAATTACAAACATGCCTCTAGTCTCATCTACTCCTTGTATCCTTTTTGAAACAAATTGGACTGAATGTGGACTGGAACCCGTAACCCCTGCAAGTAATTCCAGTGCTGTGCAGTGTATCCAATGTAACTTTTCCTCAGCTGTTTTTTTTTTTTTTTTTTGTTCTTCGCTTCACATTTATGCTTTTAAAAATTGACAAAAACGGTAAAATTCTGGTAGAGCTTCTAAATTCCTCTTCTCTGTTACTTCCATTTGCATGCCTGTTTGTTGAATTGAATTAGTGAAGACAACTGAACCTGAGACCACTAAACTACTGTTCCAGTGCTCTTGCCATCAGTTTTTGTATAAATTGCCTGGCTGCTTTGTCATCCATACCCAAAATGCAATAGGAAGCTAGAAAATACAACTCAGTAGTAGTAAACTTTAGTATGCAGTACTAGCATACATATTTGTTCGTAGTACTATGTGGTATGTTCTTCGCTTCACATTTATGCTTTTAAAAATTGACAAAAACGGTAAAATTCTGGTAGAGCTTGGAAATTCCTCTTCTCTGTTACTTCCATTTGCATGCCCGTTTGTTGAATTGAATTAGTGAAGACCACTGAACCTGAGACCACTAAACTACTGTTCCAGTGCTCTTGCCATCGGTTTTTGTATAAATTGCCTGGCTGCTTTGTCATCCATACCAAAATGCAATAGGAAGCTAGAAAATATGACTTGTGGTAAACTGTAGTATGCAGTACTAGCATACATATTTGTTCGTAGTGCTATGTGGTACTTAATACCCCAAATGAACTCTTTGGGTGTTAGGCTTAAAGGGAATATACATCATTTGCTTTTGCTGTAATTTTCAGAAATGGATGGAATTGGGGGGTTGGAAATATATAGCAAATGTAGTTACACTGACTTTTTTTTAGGTTTTTGGGTTCGAAAATGCTATAAAAACCAAGAAAAACGATCTTTTTCCTGTAGTCTGGTTCCCTGACTCCATATAAGAAGAAACAGAGCAGTTAACATACATTGGGGAATTGTAAGGTCAGGGAACCAGTCTAGCTGGCTCGTACCCGTTCATAGGTTTGTAATCAATTGCAAACAAGTGCGATGGTCAATTGGGGCCAGTATTTGGGGAAAAAAGCCAGTTATTTCCAACACTGATCGGCCGATCAGCGTTGGAAATTGATACAAAAATACCACTTTTCTTGAAAATGACAGTATACCAGGTGCCATGATTTTACAGGATGCTTTACACTGTCATTCACTAACAGTCCAGCAAGGAATTTCAAAATGATTTGGTAGTTTTATTTTTTGATGTTTGCAAATGTTGTATTTTCCCTTTAACATAGATAGTCCTGCTTTTCTTGCCAAAAAAAATAGAATCCATTCCTTCCTGGAAAATCTCCTTATCATTCTGACATTTAGCGGTGACCTGGAAGTCACAGTGCACTTCCTGACAGAAATCGACAAGTTGGTCCAGTTATTAGAATCCCCCATATTCACATGTAAGTACACATTCTATCAGGTTTCTAATCATCATTTCCTTCTCCATGTAAAATTTACAAGAAACAACCTTGTTACTGTTTAAAATTTGCAGCTCCATGCTTTCACAATCAAATTATCACTCGACCATTTGACCCCAAAAATAAACAATGCAGTGATGAAAAATTATCATTTTAATAGGCTTTTTAAAATCTACAAATCTGGCAAAATCCAGAAAAAAATCACACTTGGCTCATACTTTAGTTGACAAGGTTGGCCGAGTTCTAACTTTCGCAAAAAATAATGAAATTAGATAAGTCAAATTACACAAAAGCAGCTGTTGTTTTCAACAGATTATGGAGGTATAATGGTAATGGCAAGTACAGTGAAACGATGCTATAACAAGTGAAACGATGCTATAACCAACACCACTATAACGAACATATGGCTATAACGAACATCCCCTTTGGGTCCCGAAATAGTAAATTTGTTATAGTGGCGTTCTACTGTACTATTGCGTTAAACCAGGGATGTGATTTCTCCGGTTTTATCCGGAAATCCGTTTTTTTTTGGCCTCAAAAGTCCACCAACGTGAATCGTGTGAATCCGTTGAGAAAATAGGGGGGTAGAATGTGCTAATTAATTATTCATAATGAGTTTTGCTTGCCGAAATATCCGAAATTTACTTACGGACATAAACTTCGTTGATCGATATGTATGCCGCACGCACATATTGGACACCCGATGTGAGAACGAAGTTGAAGACCATGCGTTGCCATTAGTGCAATTATGATTTTTCGCTCGGGGCCGAGGTTGTGGTTATGTAGGTCTAGTTCCTGTGTCGGTAGTCGAGATGCACGTGTTGCGCTTGTCAGGTGTGCAGACGAGTGCAGCATGGTACACTGGTACCCTTCGCGTGCTAACAGAATCAATGCTATGATGAAGGACCGGAACCAGTGACTACTGCAAGTACTCACAGTCACAGGTTCGTTTTCCGTGCGTATAATCGGCCGAAGTTGGATCGTAAAAATAGTAAAAATACCAAACAACCATCGATGGAAAAAGAGGATTTCTGCAAATTAATTCACAGAACGTGATCTTCATTTTCTGTTTATGTATTTTCCATTGAAATGACGAGATTGCAAAACTCGAACCTGTGGACAAACATCGTAACGTGTTTCTGCAGTCCTGCAGAATTTTCGGCCAATTGGGACGGGCCGCCGGCCGTACACAGTGCAGCAATGCACACTATACTGCGCCGGGCCGGCCGTGTGTACGGCGCGATGTTCGGCCGGCCAGACTGAATGTTTGCGGCGCTAGCGGCCGTGATGTACATGTACGTTAAGCATAATTGTGGAATGACCCACCTCAAATATATAGATTTTTAATTAGGTGAGGCAAGTTTTAAAGGGAATATACATCATTTGCTTTTGCTGTAATTTTCAGAAATGGATGGAATTGGGGGTTGGAAATATATAGCAAATATAGTTACACTGACTTTTTTGAGGTTTTGGGTTCGAAAATGCTATAAAAACCAAGAAAACGATCATTTTCCTGTAGTCCGGTTCCCTGACTCCATATAAGAAGAAACAGAGCAGTTTACATACATTGGGGAATTGTAAGGTCACGGAACCAGTCTAGCTGGCTCGTACCCGTTCATAGGTTTGTAATCGATTGCAAACAAGTGCAATGGTCAATTGGGGCCAGTATTTGAAAAAAAAGCCAGTTGTTTCCAACGCTGATCGGCCGATCAGCGTTGGAAATTGATACAAAAATACCACTTTTCTTGAAAATGACAGTATACCAGGTGCCATAATTTTACAGGATGCTTTAGACTGTCATTTACCAACATCCTATTAAGGTATTTCGCAAAAACTTGGTAGTTTTATTTTTCGATGTTTGCAAATGTTGTATATTCCCTTAATCACTTTTGATGGCTAGTCTTGATAATTTTTGTGGCGCAAATGAGAATAATCCAGGCACAAAATACATGAAATATAAACGATTTCTTGCTTTACTACAAATATAGAAATGGTGAAATATTTTTTTCCAACAATACTACCGACGCTATTTTGAAAGGCATGTTATCGGAAGCAGAAGTGATTTAAGTTTACAATTTTTTTTTTTTTTTTACAAAAATATTACAAGATCTCCTCTGAAATGCTCTAAAATGCACCAGAAAGCTTCTAAAGTTCAAAATTTTTCGGGGCCCTTAAGCGGGCCCCGAACCCACGCCGTGGCTTCGCAGGTTGTATCACAACAAAAATTCCCCTACAGGGTTGAAAAAATTCTGGGGAGAACAGCATGGTTCTCAAGTTTGAGTACAGAAAAAACTTTATTAGAACAAGAGTACATTTAAACAAATAAAGGAAAATTCTTCATAAAATGAAAACAAATTCTGCTTCAGAATTTCAGAGGAAAGTGCCCAGTAATTGCCTCAGATTGCACCACAGAGCATCTAAAATCAATTTTCCGGGGCCCTTAAGCGGGCCCCGGACCCCACGCCGTAATGGCTTCGCGCTTCGCGCTCGCCGGAGTTTGCACTTCATGCATTTAAATTTTCAGGTTTTTTTGTCACAGACCAATCACATCCCTGATTAAACTTTCAAAGTTAAGCGAAGTTCTCAATATGTCACTGAACTAGTCTTGATACAGAGAACTGAAAGCAGTATTACAGGTTTTTTTGCTGATGTTTTTGTTTTCAGATCTCAGGTTACAGCTGTTAGACACTGAGCGTAACCAGCACCTGGTAAAGAGTCTATACGGACTTCTGATGCTTCTGCCCCAGAGTACTGCATTTACCACATTGCAGCGTCGGTTAGCATGTATACCCAACTTACTCCAGATTCCTAAAGATCAGAGGTAATTATGGCCAAGCAGTGTTATGGTTGGGTCTATCGCAATTCCTCACAAGTCTTTACATGCCTCAAAAGTCCATCACAAGTCCACACAAGTCCTCACAAGTCCTCACATGACATCACAAGTCCTCGCAAGTCGTCACATGCCTTGCAAGTCCTCATAAGTCCACACAAGTCCTCACATATCAATCGCAAGTCCTCACAAGTCCTTACAAATTCACATGCCTCACAAGTCCTCACAAGTCCTTACAAATTCACATGCCTCACAAGTCCTTACAAGCCTTCATCATTCCTTACAGTTGCTCACAAGTCCTTCAGAAGTCCATCACAATTCCTCGCAAATCCTCACAAGTCCTTCAGAAGTCCATCACAAGTCCTCACAAGTCCTCATAAGTCCATCACAAGTCCTCACAAGTCCTTGCATGACCTCGTGTGTCTGCCAGTCTCGATTCAAGTCACAAGCTATCAAATGAATTTTAGCAAAGGCATCCTTTTGTTATTGCCTGTCCCCTGTTAATTGTTGCCGGAACTTGTGAAAGACTTTATTAACGGAAGGAATTGTGGTGGTCTCAACTACAACACTATGTCCCTGGGACAATGTTAGTTTCAAATTCTATTTTTTTGCCTAGGCTCAATAAGTTATTTGCAAGTTTACATTGAAATATTTCAAGAATCCTGATTTTTCTGGTATTTTAGTTCTAATCCTCCAATTTCACTGGGCTGCTTAAGTAAATAAAAAAAAAGGCAAATAACCCATTGGTAACCCATTTATTTAAGCAAAGTGCTTATGTCGGAATTTTTCTCACCACGTAAATAAACTAAGAAGTAAACCAAACTAAGACCCCGTTCCCACTTGATCCACCAATTGGGGGATCTGATCCACCTTTTGCCAAATTGCCGGATCAGATCCTTCAATTGGTGGATCAGATCCAGCAATTGTGTGTAGTGGGAACACTAACCGTTATAAGGTGGATCAGGATCAGATCCACCTTTCTTGATCCACCTCTGGACTAGGATACAGATCCCCCAATTGGTGGATCAGATCCGGCAAATGCCGGATTACGATCAGATGGGAACGCAAAAGGTGGATCTGATCTGGCAATTTGACCTGTCAACATCCGCCCGGTGCACGAGTGGCGCGAAAATGTTGCGGTCTTATGAACGAAGAAACACGTTTTCAGGCATGTAGATCGTGTGAAATTTCCAACATACACAACATGCACAATAAACAACCGCTGAACTACGAGCTAGCACCGCGCATGCACGATGCATGCAGCGCATGTGGTATATCCTAAAACTAGGCCTTTTCAGTTTTTGTTTGCCTATTCGTCCATTTATAAACCTTTTTCATTCGTGAACATTTACTTATTTTTAATCCATAAATAACTCTGAGTCCGCACTCACCAAACCGCGTCACTTTGGCACAGAATCATAGAAAAGCTTACGCATATGCGATGAGAATAGTGCCGATAACACGGTACGTACGGAGGTGACAAATCTGTAGTATTGATTATAGAAAATTAGAAAATGATGTCATAGTACATCTTGTGCCCATTTTTAACCAATGAGAAGCTTCAGAACCAGAGAATCCCTTATCGATGCAGTGGTTTCTTCTGATGTCACGCAATGAGCGGCGCTGTACGATTTCACCAGTTAATTTATGCACGCATGGACCCTCTACGGATCCGTGATTTATGTTGGTGAATTCGCGTAATTTTTTGTCGGTAAATTCTGATAGCACTATTTGAAAACTGGCCCGTCCTAGTATGCAACACTGGCAGTCCCACAGAGCGCGCGTAATTCAGAACTCAGTGACCTTTCGGACTCGACATTTCTGTTCGAAAAGGTGGATCAAGCAGAAGTGGGAATGCGACTTGCGGTTTAGTTGCGGTAAGATAACGATCACACCAAAATGCCGGATCTTGATCCACCTTTTCCCAATTCAAGTGGGAACGCGGTGTAATTTCTATGGAAGACTGCATTGCATTAGCACCGTGGTCTAATAGCTTTAGACTATGCTTCTGATATTTGTTTTGGCCTACTGTTTGTTTTTTTATAGAAAGATCCCAGGCTTAATTCCAGAGAAAAGACCATCAATCAGGTCCATCAATTGGGAAGAGATGCTCGCTCACTTCATGAAGATCCAAGCGGAGCACAACAAGACCAAACGTCTCCGCCTCCGATCTACGGATGACCAGCTACAGTCTCTCAAAATCTAACCACTCTCGCAGTGGACCCGAGTTCTAATTCAGGCAGCCACATGTCAATCACATGTCAGTCACCTGTCAATCACATGTAATTCACATGTTGATCACAAGACGATCACATGTCAAGCACATGTCAGTCACGTGTCAGACACATGTCAATTACATGTCAATCACTAGTCGATCACATGTCATTCGCAAGTTGATCACACTAGTCACATGTTCTATACTATTGAGGTCACAAGAAACAGGGCATAAACCCTGACACAAGTGTCACGTTCCATCTTAGCTTTGGACTGAATGACATTTGATGATTTTGTGTCGACTTAGATGACTTCATTACAACTTTGTTGAAAAGGGTAACAGGGAAGAAAGGGGTTCATGCTCAAGCGTTCATCCCTATCCTCTGAGAGTGCTTGCCAAGGACAATCCTGTTTTGATGAACATCGAAAGTAAAGTGGGGCACTACATTGTGTTCTAGATTCCAAAGGTAGGGCAAAACTGTAGCATCATATGTACGCAACCACTTTCCCGATGTGAATAAAAAAAATCACATTCTCATCTAAATATTGTACAGATTTTGCGTTAATTGAAGAAAAAAATGATCGTTGTTTCAAGATAATTGCAGGAAGCCTCTGATTCTGGTTGGCCCACCAGCATTGAAAAAAAATGGCTTTTTTCAAATACTGCTCCTAATTGATCATGTTTAGCAATTAGTCCGCATTTTCGTGGCAATCGATACCTGTGAACAGGTACAAGCCAGCTAGACTGATTCCCTGACCTTACAATTCCCTTATTTGCACTCTGGTTAAGATATCCTATGTGCATGTGTCATATTTGTGGCTACCATCAGATGGTTTTTATTGTCAGTTTTACTTTTTGTAATGTTGGAAACTCCTTTTGGGTAGGGTGGGGGGGGGGGGGGCAAGGGGTGGTCTACTTTACCCTTTGGTCGAGGAGCGTATTTACTCAAGGTTTTTATTATATTGCATATATTTCCTTTGCTGACTTTTGTTAAATGTGAATAATCACTGTTTGTTTGTTTTATACTGTTGTAATACTTCACAAGTAAAGTATTTAAAAAAATAGAAGATTAAAAGTGCAACAATTTTATTTTATAAATGAAATCTAAACATATTTCTTTATTGAAAAAATAATGACTGACTCTAATCTTATGAAAACAATTTGTCCATGAAATATGCCACATCTTAAGTGTATATGGAATATGATGGATGGAATAAATATACTTAAAGATTATGTTGCCAAGCTGTGTGGTTTCATAAGCATCATGGAAACTGGGTGGCATGGGTGGCTTGTGCGTAAAGCGCTCGCCTCTTACCAGGTTGACCAAGGTTCAAATCCTGGCCGCGGATCACATGCGAGTAGAGTTACGCGTTGGTTCTCTCCTGTGCCACGAGGGTTTTTCTCTGTGCCCTCCGGTTTTCTACTCTATGTACATGTAATAGACCACGGTATGAAGCCCGGGAAGCACGAATTAGTAATTCGTTCGCACGAATTAGTAATTCGTGGGAACGAATTAGTAATTCGTGGGAACGAATTAGTAATTAGTTCGCACGAATTAGTAATTCGTTCGAACGAATTACTAATTCGTGCGAACGAATTACTAATTCGTGCGAACGAATTACTAATTCGTGCGAACGAATTACTGGAGTTTGCTAATTCGTTCGCACGAATTACTAATTCGTTCGCACGAATTACGAATAGGAATTCGTTCGAACGAATTACTAATTCGTGCGAACGAATTACTAATTCGTGCGAACGAATTACTAATTCATGCGAACGAATCAGGAATACGTGCGAACGAAATAGCAATTCGTGCGAACGAAATAGTAATTCGTGCGAACGAAATAGTAATTCGTGCGAACGAAATAGTAATTCGTGCGAAAGAATTAGTAATTCGTGCGAACGAATTAGGAATTCGTGCGAACGAATTAGTAATTCGTGCGAACGAATTAGCAATTGCCTAAAAAAAATTCCACCCTGTCCCTTCCCGGGCTTCATACCACGGCGCCTATTATGCACGAGCAGATTTGCTGATTAATTAGGCAAGACCCCGCCTCTTGACTTCCTAGATTTTGACCAATCAGCAGGCGTTTTCTACAGGTCTATCGGGTCTTCGGTCATTCACCCGTGGCGCGTCATAGACTAGTCTGAGTGTCACCCGTTATCCATGGAGCCATCTCCTGTCTAACGTCTGATATGTCAAAGCATGCAGATGTATGCAAGCCGCGCGCATAAATCTGCATGCTTTGACATATCAGACATTAGACAGGAGATGGCTCCCTGGATAACGGGTGACACTCAGACTACCAGAAATCAGGAACTTAAAAAAAACTAGGGTATATTTTTAAACAGCGCCCTCTTGCTTTTAATACACACTGTTCACGAATGCACGTAGCATGCAAGTGCACATTATGGGTGCAATGTGTTTCATAATAAATTTGGGGTTTTCTGCAACTTACCCCCCCCCCCCCCCCGAAAAAAAAAGAACCGAGTTTTCGAATGCAATTGATGTCTTGGGCTGGAATTCGTTGGCAACAAAAACAAAATGAGTAAACACGTGAAAGACAATCAGAAACGTATCGGTAGACTACTTTATATTTTTTTTAATTAATTTTTTTTTTATTGGCAATGACTTCCAGTATTTACTCACATTCCACCAGGCCCGTGTTTTGGTGTGTACTCGGCAGCCTTGAGTATGGAAGTGTAGATAGGACATGGTTAAAAATAAAACTAATTCGTACGTACGAATTACTAAACCGTACGTACGAATTACTAAACCGTACATACGAATTACTCAGTGGCGTAGCCACGGGAGGGGGGGGGGGGGCGTGGGGGCATTGGCGTAGCCAGGTTTTTGTCAGTTAAGGGGGGGGGGGAGGGCCGCTGCTGGGGGGCTGGAACATTTCATGGGGGTGTCAAGTAGATCAATGATAACTTTTTTAGAAACTCAAAATCTCAGTGGGGGGCGACAGGGGGAAACAAGGTTTCATGGGGGGGGGGCTGTCACCCCCACGGCCCCCCCCCCCCCGTGGCTACGGCACTGCGACAGCCCCCCCCCCCCTCTGAAACCTTGTCGCTCCCCCAAGTCGCCCCCCCCCCCCCCCCACTGAGATTTTGAGTTTCTAAAAAAATTATCATTGATCTACATGAAGCCCCCACAACCTGAAATGTTCCAGCCCCCCCCCCCGGCCCCCCCCCCCCCCCCCCCCCACGGGAAAATTCCTGGCTACGCCACTGGAATTGCTAAACCGTACGTACGAATTAATAAACCGTACGTACGAATTAATAATCCGTACGTACGAATTAATAAATCGTACGTACGAATTAGTAATTATTTCGTACGTACGATTTAGTAATTCGTACGTACGGTTTAGTAATTCGTACGTACGGTTTAGTAATTCGTACGTACGGTTTAGTAATTCGTACGTACGAATTAGTAATTCGTACGTACGGATTAGTAATTCGTACGTACGAATTAGTATTTTGTACGTACGGTTTAGTAATTCGTACGTACGAATTAGTTTTATTTTTAACCATGTCCTATCTACACTTCCATACTTGAGGCATGTTAAGGCCAAATAATTTCCAAGCAAATGAAAAATAATTACTAACACCGGAACAAAAACGAGGGTGAACAAATAGATTAAGGTGCGTGCGTCGGTCTAGCGATAGCCAAAGTTGTGGCCTTTCTCAGTGGGTCAGCAGTTTTTCCAACAACTTTTACCCAACTTTCGACACTATAATATTACATTTGGTAGTTATGCGCCATCGAGCCTGGCTAGGCTGAATGTCTGGAATTGCGCACGTGCTGGGATTAATGAGAAGTCCAGACAGTGTTGTTGCGGGCGGGGCGCGGCGTAGACATGAACGAATTATGATTCTGCCTGTTCCATTCATTGTTTTGGACCAACTTTTCCCATGTACGCAATATATGATGATTATTCAATGAACCATTTAAGAGACAATAACCATTAATACTGATACTAGATCGTTACAGCAATCTTCGATAATCAAATGGTTAAAGTATCAGTTACCAAATGAGTCGAAGGGGTCCTGTTTTCAATCTTACGAAAATGTCCCAATTTATTCATTTCCCTACCACAAAATGGTCGAGTCTTCTTTCACGCGGGATTGTAGACCACGTGGTAAGTATTGCGCCAGCCAGTTACGATTTTGTTTACAAACTGACCGATTGTCCATTCATAAATTCACTACAGACACAAAGGAATGGTGGGTGTGTAACTGGTTCGAACCGGCTTTTTTGCATATTTGCCACGTACGTACATTTTTGTATACAAAGTATACGTTTCTGCATATCATCATAGTAACGTGCATGCCGCCGGTATTTTCGCGCTGTGATGTGAGCACATGTTGCGATTAAATTCTCGAACGGAGTGTTTTCTCCACATTTTGTAGCCAGCAACCATAAGTCAAGTTTGAGAAATCGTTTCAGAACAATCTGGACACTGTTCACGGGTTGTTTGGTAGTAGAATCGGTTTGCTCTTTCGAAGAGTGTTGACACGTAAGTGTGGGGACTTTCACCAGTGCAGTTTCACTCGCATCATCAAGAGCCAAAACCATCCGGATTGACTTGTATTTTGTAAGTTGTAAGTTACCTGTACAGTTGTATTAGGCCTACAGAAAAATGGGGAAAGGCAAGCCAGAGAAAAATGGTGTGAAAGCAGTGGAAGGAAAAGAAGATACTTCTTCGAGTGCCGGTTCCAGCGATGTAGTGGTCCTGAGGCGTGAGATCGGACTTTGGGGATGTGTCTCCATTTGCGTCGGTATCATGATCGGCTCCGGTATTTTCATCTCGCCCAAAGGAATCCTGCAAAACACCGGCACAGTGGGCATGGCACTCATTGTCTGGGTCCTCTGCGGTGTGATGTCGGGTCTGGGAGCCCTCTGCTTCGCCGAGCTCGGCACCACCTTCACCAAGTCTGGCGGCGAGTTCGCCTTCTTGTTGGAGGCCTTTGGCCCCCTAGCAGCCTTCTTGAGACTTTGGGCTAACATTATCGCCATCGGTACCGGCACAATCGCCGTGCTTGCCATCACCTTCGCTCATTACACCCTGGCTGCGTTCTTCGGTGATTGTCAAGAAGTGCCAACCAATGCTGTTCGTCTCGTGGCCGCATTAATCCTGTGTAAGTACATGTAGGCCTATAACAGTTACAGAGACTTGCTCTATCAAAAGTATCATGTCTATCATTTTGTCTATGCAGAGACCTACATGTTTCCAAATTGAAATTCATACCCCCCCCCCAAAAAAATATAAGCCTGGACCGACTGAAAATCCTTGATCATTCATTGTCGATGCCTAATTGTAATAGGGCCTATCATATGCCTATCAATTGTGTCCCCCCCCCCCCCCCCCCGGCTGCTCCACCCAAGACGTGGGGATTGTCATTAACCCACACCCATGGCATGACTGGGGTGCACTCATCATGGTCAGAATGCTAGTGATTGCCTTTTAGTTTTATGATGTAGGTAGTACGCCAATGTAAACAATGTAATTTGAGTGACCAAAATCCCTTTTTAGTCTAGTCTTACTCACTTTGGCGTTCACATATAAAATTAAAAACCCTGAATTTCATTTTGTTCTACATTTTGAAATGTTCATTTATCTCTGACAGTGACAGTTGTCAGTAGGTCTTCCACTTATCAACATGTTTACTTATCGTGTAAAAAATAGAGATGCATTGCCTTTTCTCCCTCACTTCTCAGACCCCAACCAACAAAAAGCTAAGAATTTGAGAGACCCTTGACAAATGCAGACATATTAATATTGTGTAAAGTTATCAACTCAATTAAGCCATCTGGAGGAAATGTCGGATTGTCACGAGGGATGCTTTTGTCATTCCTCCGGTCCATTGTATTAAAAGCACAGAAAATGTCGGCCAGTCATGTGGTCATGGTTCACGTAAAACTGCATGGGACCGGTTCTGAGCGGACTTTGCTTGAATTTGGCAAGTATTGCAAGTTGAATTTGGCAAACATTGCAAGTTGAATTTGGCAAGCATTGCAAATTTTATATGGCATCATCTTGAAGTTGAAGGAAGAAAGGTAGCCTATTTTACCACCTGTAGGCTGTATCCATGTGCTCGCTTCATCCCAGTGACCTTTGCTGGTATCGTGTCGAGAATCATCCCAATTAACCTAATTTTGTAATAAAATTGCCTGTCATTTGTGTATCTTTACAATTAAAATTTCAAAAATCAGCATGAGATGCTTGGCTCGGGGTTAGTAAGGTCAGGGGCATGTATGGGGCACATTCCCTAGCATTTAGAAAGGATCAATGAAAGGAGTGGTTGCCTTTAGTGGAGGCCTTTCATTCATCAATTTGAAGTGAAGGTTTAGCGTTTTTGCCAATGAGGCGCAACGCAAACCACAAAATTCATGCTAGATCTGATATTCGGGGACCCTGGAATCAACCACAGTTGATTACAGTACACATTGTTCCGTTTTTGTCACGGTTGGCTGTCGAAGCGATAATCGGATTAAAAGTGAAAGAAAAAAATTGCCACCAGTGCGTTGTTGTTCAAAGCGGTATGCAGTGCAGATGTTGCGCTTGGTTGCAGTGGAAATTATTGGAGCAGTCTGTAACCAACCTAGAATCGTGCATGCACGTTACATTATGCTTTGAGTTGGAATGCACAATACAACTTGGCAACAGGTGTTACTAAGTGTACTGATGAACCATAGCACTACCATTCAGTTCACTGACAAATTTTATGCAATGTTCCAGGAACGCCAAATTCCTGCGCAGCGCGCATAATTAACCCTTCATCATTGATCACATGCAGATTTCTAATTATAACAGACTTTTCTGATAATCATGAGCATGAAGTGAACATTTGGGCCTTCATTTACAATGTATGCGTACATAAAAAGTATGAAAAGGAAAATTTTGACATTAAAAAGAATGTTTGCCAAAGTTTGATACTACTCGAGATCATCTTGTCATCTGATTTCAAAGTTTGTTTTGAGGGGTCGTGCTGCAGCTAGGCGGTACCTCACAATGCCTTCCACGTGACCTTTGTTAAACAAGGTTGTCTGTACCTTTTTGGGTTGGGTAGTTGTACATGTGTGTAGCTCATTACAAACCCCATACCATTACCAACCTCTGAACTTGTAAACTGGATTTCTTGTACCAGTGTCCACCGCCCTTGATCTGATGCCACTGCCCTGCAAAATTTGATTACAATGGATTCGAGGATGACAATGTGGTGGTTGGTTGTTTTTTTAAGTGCATGATAGAGGTAAACTTCAAGGTCCATCGCTGTTTCACTGTTACCCAGAAACAACCGGTTTAAATTTTAAAAACTTTGCTCATTAAATTAACCCTAACCTCACCTACATTGTAAATCTACAAAATACCCGGTACTTCTACTACTGTAATATATGCCCTACTTCAGGGTATACATGTGAGTGGGCTTAGCACTCAAAGTATTTTGTAGCATGTGGTACTTTACCCCCAAATGAACTCTTTGGGGGAATAGGGATGATCATTAAACAATTAGATGTTACAAAGTGTTTTCTGTTCGAGGTTTTTAAATCATTGTTTGAAGTTGTAAAATCATTGTTGTCAGCAAATATCAGGTGCAGAATTTAAAACTATTTAAATTTTCAGTTAAACATATAAAGTTCTATTTTGATCTTAATTGAAGTACATTATTTCAAACCGGGGAGGTCCTAAATCTCAAGATTTTGAAAGGTTTCAAGAGTTTTGATGTATTGATCGGGTGTTGGGGGGGGGGATTGGGGAAATTAAATACAAGTGCCGAAAGCTGATTTTTTTTTGTGTACTTAAGATTCCCTCCTGCAAGGTGCATTTTGATTCAGTCTCAGAGCAAAGTGCGAAATGGAGGAGTACTTTAGCGGTTGTTCAGATTTGGTTCTTGGGGAGGGGGATCTTCTTGGTCAATAGGGTGCTCAGAGGGTGAATCTGAAATCCTGTAGGCCTCTATTTTAACAGGTTAATTTCAAGTAGTGCACCTGTGCTTTTCAGAACTTTCCTCAAGATGCCAGCTGTAGTGTTAGAGCGGCAGTGTTTTGTGTTTGGGGTGGAGATAGATTTTGAGAAAAATACCAAGTAAGAATGTCCATACCAAATTGTGGTATTAAAGCTCTGATGATCTGATATGTACCATCTTTCCAAGTCAAAATACCACTTACTGTTTACAAACATACTTTTTTTAACACCATCACAAGGTCTTATGCCAACATTTCAAGTCTTGCTGTACATTGGGTGCTGAAAAGTTTGTTGAGGCGGAGGCCTATGAAAGGCATCACAATGGCTCGTCATCAAAGATTACATCACCTAATTAACATGAGAATACCTATACATACATAACCTAGAGTTAGCAAGGAACTTCAGTGTGAAGTTGTGATGTTGTTTGCAACCCATAGATACGCCCACAAACACACATGGTTTAAAAGTAATTCCTTTTCCGTAGTACATGTTTTATGCCCCAAATCTGCCCCAAAAAATGTAGGAAAGTGCAAATATTGAATCACTGGTTGTGTAGACATACATGTATGTTCAAATCTCATTCAAAATTTGATATTTTAATGGTATTAGTTCAGCTGTAATTGTAAAAGTTTGAGTCGTTCTCATTTGAAAATTCATAACATTGTCATTAGACAATAAAATGTTAAATTGAAGATGTAATGCATCCAGAGCACTATAAGATTTACACTGCTGGTCACCAGTTAACACGTGGGAGTGTGCCTGATCTGCAACAAGATTGCAAATTTCTTCCATACGGTTGCTCCTTAAGTCACTGCTTAGTACCTTGAGTGTCTGAGAAGGTTTTTGTGCCTAAAAGACCCCCTTTTGTACTTCCTACAAGCAGCCAACAATTGTGTTACTGATTATACCAAGCAGACCCATTAATTGATCTTCTCTTATGTAACACCTTGCAATATTTCAAAAGAAAGCTTAGTGCTCGTAGGTCTGACCTCTCTTAAAAGTTCGTCCAGCCAACATCCTCTCTTAAGCATGAGAGGGCGTAACTTAAGTCTTGGATTTCTGGTGTCTTTGTTGCTTAAATCTGCACTGGTATGCAATAGTTGAATGGTTGAACAAGTTTCATTTTTAGGTCTCTTACATTGTCATTTATTGACTTAAATATAACAATTTTATGGATACTATATGTAACTTTTATTGATTGCACATAGGAGAGCATATCTCATGTAATTTTTGACGTGACATATAACAAATTTGAATCTTTAATCTTTGAATCTTGAAGTATTGTGTCTGTCTGGACAGTATCTTGATGTAACTGTCATTTGTTTTCTAAATAAACATTTAAATGATCTGTCATTCAGAATTATAATTTACTTGTAAATTTAAACTAAGCTAGAAATTGATTTCATGATCAGAGAGTCCAATAGATCTTACATGTACGTAATTACCTAATTATTCCTGGACATTTGCCGAACTCTTGAATAGCAGAACCATTCTGACATTTTTCCTTACCACATGTCCACCACAAAAAAAACAAAGTTCTTCCTTTTTTATTAGCACATTGAGCACAATTTTATCTTTAAAGTTTTGTTCCTCTTTACATTGGTTTTTTTTTTTAAATGTATTTATTGTAACATACAGAATGTCCATGTATGCATATTACTGTGGTAAATACCCTGCAAAAAAATCGAAATCTGTCAATCATGTCATGAAAAGATAGAAATCAGATAATAAAGTTCTCAGCCATTTAAGATTATTTGTGTACAAGCATGCAACAAAAGGATAGACAAACGAACAAACACTTACGTAATTGACTTTACAAAGATAAGATAGGTTGCATAATGATAACAATTCCCTACATGTATGTACTTGTTCACTTCATGTACTGGCTTTCTTTTACACATCGTGTTTTCACAAAAACAAGTAAAGAGTCTATTTTTATAATGTAAATTTACTTTTGTAAAATGTCTTTGAATCAAACAGGCATTCCTGTTATACAAACGTGTGTAATGGTAGTACATGTACGCAAGTGTTTCTGTACTAGTACACATCAATTTTATAGCACGATGTCGCCGTCAAAGCTATTCAAAAGTGGACCTGTGGTTTTGATATTTTTGTTCAAAAACTTGTTCTCCTATTTCTCTTTGTGCTGCAGTTGTGGTTTTCTACCTGAACAGCGTCAGCGTGACATGGACCACTAGAGTTCAGGTGTTCCTGACCATTGCTAAAGTCATCGGCCTCACTATCATCATCATCACGGGCATTGTGCTCCTCTTCAAAGGTACAAGCCTTTTTGTATTTCTTAGATGGGAGGCGTGGGGGGGGGGGTGGCAGCTTCGTCTTGATGACAGGTCTTGGATTACGAAATCAATTGTAGTATGAGCCGTGTCCGAAACAGGGATTGTTAACCATTGGTATTCTCTTCCATTGGCCAAAAAACAAAGCCAAAGGCACACAATACCTGCCTGGTTCAAATATGGCTGGACTATTTGGAAACTAGTCTGCAGGTCATGGCACTGGTAGCCTCACTGGCAGGGTACCGTGCACTGTGGAGTGTTGTGTTGACATAATTGAAAAATTTTGACCATCCTGATTGAGATTAGGCCTCGGGGTTGACACACGATTGAAAACGTGGCGTTCCACACCTGAACATTTTTAACCCTGTGTCAACTCTGCTTCCACCCTGAGAAAGATTTTGCCCCGGGTTGAACTCAACCGTACTCCAGACCTGGGTGGAGATTTCTACCCAGGTTGAAACTCTCGCCAGGGTTCGAAACAGTAGTATTACCGAGCAAAATAAGCCCAGTTTGTACAAAACAAGTGTGAAACAAAACAGGGGTGAATGCGGGGTTGAATAATCTCAAAGTCAACCCAGGGTTGCACTGGATTCGGCCAGGGTTGAGTTCAGCCCAGGTTGAAAGGCTGTAGTGTGAAAAGGCCTGTAGAGTAGCCAGACGCACCCCACAAGATGCCCGCGTAACGTGGTCAAGTGCACTGTGAACGTTGTGCTACATGAAGTAATGTGAAGGTGTTATGCATTTGGCAAAGATTTAGTGCTTGTAGGAGTTCACTCAAAAATATTGCCTGTCTCTCAATCAAGTTTGAAGATTGACAAACCTTTTTGTAAAGTCACCCAACCCTTGTTGTCAAATACAGGGAATAAGCAACGTTTTTATACCATAAACAATACTCTTAAAAGACATCTCCAACCGACTGTAAAGTACAGGTATTTAGTTTTTCCCATAAGTGTGAAAGTTTTTTAGTTCAAGACAACTTGACAGCGATGCAAAAATGAACAGATTCCAAAAAAATTGAAAATGCTGATGCAAGACGTCTGGCAGTGACGCAGCAGGCATGTTCACTTCCCTCAGGACCTACGGGTATATGAAGTCTGAAGCAGATGTGAGAGCTGCAAGTTGTTCAAAGATATCAAACTGATTTGAAGGGGAAGTACCCAATAATCCCTGGTATGCTGGCATTTTGCCAAGAAGCGTGGACCTGGCCGATTGCCAAGAACATATCCAGGACTTGGCTCGCTGGCTTAGCCCAAGTATTCATGTATCAAAAAGAATAAATAAGACTCTTGGCATGTATTCATGTATCAAAAAGAATAAATAAGACTCTTGGCATGTCGACCACAGTAAATGTAATTTATGGACGTAGGTAGGTGCGTCAAATGTTTCTCTTTATTAGGATTCCTTGCCAGCGCAATGTTTCAGCTTATCCAAATGTTCACAGATGACCCAGAAATGAAACTCTACCCAGCTCGCGGGGCACATGAAATGTTAACTCCTGCCTCGAGAGCACTGGTTTGTTTTGAGGTTGTCTGCGAGAGCAAATTGATTAACGACTTCACAGTCTCTAAGAAGGCCACTCTGAGTGGGGGGTTAAGATGGATGATACTGATCAGTCTTAAGATGCTTTTGAGTCTGCACTTTCAAAGGTTGAGCTTCAGACATTGAATGTTGTGCTTTGGATGTGTCGCCATTCCATGACCGAGTCAGGTTGGGCATCTATTTTACTGTCCCTCAACAGATAACAAGGACAAACGGATTTAGACTTCAAGTCTCTATGTATAGGCCTGATATTTTTCAGATTTTTGCCCGAAATCAGGCTTTTTGAATCTGAGAGAAAGACATCAGTATAGAAAGAAATGCATCTTTCAGACCTTTCATCCAATTTTCAGACTTTTTTTTTTTTAATTGACAGTCGCATCCCTGTATCACTGTCTAGATTGTGAAAAGCATGACTTGCAAAATCACTTGAGTTGGTTGGAGAGATTATACAAACCACAAACCTTTTTGTCTAAACGTGATCAAACAGGTATGTTGACATAAACACTGTTAATTTTACATGTAATGCGAAGTGAGATGTTTTTAAAAAACAATTAATTTCCTTTGACCTCGAAGAACATTCTGTGTATTCCGTTGTCTAGAAACCTTATTGTATGACCAGTGTCTGACACTTGACCCAAATAAAACTGAAGCTGTTTGCCTTTCCGACATGTTTTCCTCGCTGAAATGAAACGTTTTGAAAGTCGAAACGGTTATGACTGGGCAAATTTCAAAAATGGACACAAATTCTTTGAAGGTCTTGTGTAAGTAACGGATTAAATTAGCCTGTCACTTTGGATGCGTAGGGTGTCTATCGGCATGTTGAAAGCTTCCTGAGTAAATAAATGACTTGGCAGAGTGCAAGTCATCGATTGAAGCATCGTGCTTCTCTCTAGTGCCAATATATTAAGATGTGGATCTTAATTGAAGAAAAAGAAAAGCACAAAAAAGTTATTTGAGTTCTTTCAAAATCTTTTGTATCATCTTATTTGTTGCAACTAAATCATTGGAAGTTGTGTAAAGGGCCAAGGCCGGTTAATACTTCATGCGCATGCAATACAAAATTCACGCCATAAAGCATACATGCTGCAAAATTCCCCTGAGTTGAAATGTGTTCAACTTTTGCGAATTTTCAGGGCGAATAGTTGCCCTGACGTCACAAGTTCGTGTTCACTTTCTCATGCCGAGTGTGAACCGGCCTGTTGCCTGCTCTCACAGACTGATTCCATCTGCAGTCTTGATTCGAATTCTTGTTCATTCAGTAACTAGTACAGATATGTTGTTATGGTGCTGCACAAACTGGAACGACCAAATATATGCTCAAAATTTGTTAGGGAAATGACGTTTCCTTCCCAGGAGAGCTGAAAGTGTCACCTTTGCTCAGAAAATCATTTCCTTGTGACATGTTGAAAACGTTTGTGGATAAGGTGGTGTCAGCCAAAATGTAATTTAGTCAGATTCATGACTACCAGTGAAGGGGGAGGGGGTAGGGGGTAGGGGGGGGGGGGGGGGGGGGGGGGGTTCAGCAGCGGTCAGTTGGGGGAAATCTAGAAATAGGAAGAATATATTTGAGAAGAAAATTAAGGAATCACAGACTCCATTTGTGAACCTGAACCTGTCTGTGCCAGCTTTTTGGAGGAAGGAACAAGTGATATGGGAAAGGATGTTGCGTTATGGTTGTCTTGAAGACAAGAATTAACATGGTTGGGTGAATGACCTGCAGTGCAAACTGACCAACCACTTTTAATGACTCGACAGTAATTTTTTTTTTAACATGTGACACTTCTGGAATGTACAATGTATGCTGGATGACAATGCATGTTTTCACTGACTGTTGGTTTGAAAAGTACATAGTACTGTTAGTGTTATTGGATGTGCTCTCAGCCATGTGGTTGCGAAGGGCAATTTCTAAAGGTTACGTAACACTTTATTTTGAATGAAACTACATGTACATAATGTACACAGACATGGTCATGTTGGCGGGTGAAATCTTTGAAAATTAATTTCTCCAGTTTGGAAGACTGTATCTTCATGCAACTTTCAGGATTTATTTCCCATATAATGATCCAAGTATGTACTAAAAGTTGTTGTGATATGTTCATTACTTTTCGTTGAAATTGGAAACATAGGCCTCGCTACGTGCAATTTTGAAAATTGTAACACTGCAATATCTATCAATCTTTTCAAGCCTCACAAATATTAATGAGGATAAAAGCCTCCTTCACGAGTTGTTAAATAACAAATATCACCCTTTTTGCCGGCTTCCATTGGTCGATACCGAGACCCACGCCATGTCACGCGAGTGACGCTAATGAATATGCTAATATGCCCGTCATTATTGTGGGCTGGGCCGAAATCAGTCAGCCATAGCGCCTACGGCACTTTGCTGAACAATGCACATGGTTTGGGCCGCAAATTGAAAAAAAAAAATCGTTTTCGAAATTTTGCATGGAGATGGTTCACGTTGCCACACTAGCGTCCGCAACAACAGATTAAGCTGAAATTCGGAATATACTTGGATGATATAGGGTCTAAGTGTTCAATTTCTCGTGAAATAACAGCCAGGATGAATTCCTATCAATTGGGATAAATACATACATTTGGGGAAGTTTTCAAACGATTTCTTCCAGACTTTGACACTAACCAGTATTGAGGTTTCGGCATCGATGATGGCGATTTTTTCACTGACATGAAGTTTAGAATTTCTTCTTCAATTAGAATGTAACATTTCAATCATACCGAGCATATTTTCTGAGAAACACAACGTTCAAAAGGCCATGTTTTTGGGGTGCATGAATTTCACTGCTCCATTATAGCATCTAAGTACGTAATCGGATTAACTTCAAATGCCTAACAATGGCGAAGCTTTGCGATTAGCAACCATATGGCTGCTCTGCTTTACACAAATTCAGTCAAAAAAGTGCTTACATCGTTCTCGTGCTTACCTAATTACCTTAAGCTACAAACTCCAGACAAAAACTTTTTAAAAGATTTAATTAACTATTTGAAATGTTACATAGGAATTTGGTTTTTACAAAAAGAACAGTTTTAGATCAGGTTTTTTTTTTTTACTATTTAGGCTTTACTTTTTTTGTTTTGGCTTGCAATGATTTTTGATCAAGGGTTAGGACAAAAATGTTGGATACAGATACATGCCAAATACTTTCAATTTGTAACTGACTATCGTCAATAATGGATGACGCATTTGTACATGCTGCCGTATTGCCAAAACCTAATCAATACTAACAACGACACTGGATTTACATCAGCTGATGGAAACGCTTCCGATGTTGGTCTTGGAAGCCAGAACAACTGCTGCGTCATTTGGCCTTGTTAAGTTAATTAATAATAGGATGGCAAGCATGTCATGGCATTGGGACGACAATCTGTATTTGTTTTGATTTGACATCAGAAGGTGTCACTTGGAGATGTCAGTGACTGGTGTATTTGGGTGACCGGTGTTTTTTTGGCCGAGGCTTTGCTTGGCCTGTTTTATCAATGGTTTCCATGGTTACTTAAATTACCTTTATTTATCTTGACTGCTGCAGCTGTTGAGTTTTGATATTGATGTTTCCGTTTTCAATTTCTGTTTCTGCTGTATCTTAGAGACAATACTAAAATCGCTGAAAACTATAAATTATAAAGAAATATTCATTTTTATTCTCTACAGACAAACTTGTTGACTTGTAATTTGATTTATTTTTTAATGAACGGCACCTACGCTTTATTGTAACAACTGTTTTGTTTTTTCACCTTTATTAATTAATAATAAAAATCAACACTGAATGTAAAAAGGTTACATTTTGTTCGTTTTTTATTGAATAAAATTTAATTGGATGTACTGCTTTGTTATAAATGTTGTTCACTTACATTGTAGCTCCATGTTTAGAGTAACTGATTTAACAAGTATACACATTCAGGATTCAAATCCTCCTTTATTTAAATTGTTAATTTAATTATTGTATCAATATAGATGACAGTGTATTCACAAATTTTTAAAAGTTGATTATATATTAACAGTTGCAGATTAATAAAGGAAATATCAAAGGAATACAATTTTTAAAGGATGATGCAACCCTATTAAATGATCAGTATCTGGGCTGTTTTGTTTGATAGTTTCATTTTGTTATCAAATACTTCCGGCTTTCGGTACATGCACATCATGCTGTTAGATATTAATACTAGAGTGTGTGTGGATGTTTGTTGTGTTTTGTCTGGGTATGGAAGCTCAAACAGATGTCAGCTTTGGCTGAGTAACTTTTGTAATTAATAAATCTGATATTTTTTTTTTTTAAAGTGTCGGAAAATAAAGAAAGGATATCCTAGCACGCAAACTTTTGCGACCCCGCACACCAGCCAATCGGAGATGACTTTAGAAACTGTGATGTCATTTCGATCAGAAATGTGGACTAAGCTGTCGATTTGTTAATTGGCTACCATGTTTTGTAATACAACAACAGATTACCGAAGACCCGATAGAAGGCGGCCGCTGAATGGTCCTAAGACTCTTGAGATCAAGGCGTTGTCTTGTTTTGCATAATTAATCGCCAAATCTGCGCGAGTATCATATATACACTTTTGTGCAAGCGGCTATTTAATAGACTAAACCAGGTCTGCCAGGAGGGTGATGTTAGTGAAATGTTTGTCCTGGATTAAAATATATTGGAAAGCTGGGAGGTGTTAGTTGTGCAATACAGGGTGGTCCAACAAAACGGACCCTCATACTTCCACTACCCTGAGACTCAAACCACAATGCATGGGGAATCTTTTTAGAAGAAAAATGAAACCAAGATCGCCCGATTCGGGGCAATAGCTTTTGTTCTAGAGCCTGTTTTGTGAAGCAAGGTGGGGGTCATTTTTTTCCCAATGAATTACTAAACTGCACCCGGAAATTTGACTTGCATTGATAGAGGGATTGTTATCGAATAATACCCACATGAAAGAAGTATCCTTCACAAAATAGGCTCTGCAGTAAAAATTACTGGTCCGAATTGGGATATTTTGGTATCATAATTCTTCTAAAAGGATTCTCCATCAATTGGTACAGGTGGTTTGAGTCTCAAAGTAGTGGAAGTATGCCGTTCCGGTGTGTTTTTTTGGACCACCCTGTATTGGGATAAAGCAGCAGTGAGGTTTGCCCCACGGAGAAGTGTCAAGTTTTGGTGGAGAATTTTGCCATGTGTGATCAGTTGACAAGACTCCTTTTTACTTTTCTCCAAATGTTTACAGGACAAACTGAGCACCTTCAGGATGCATTCCATGGTTCCGAGAACACCGACGCAACCAAGATCCCACTGGCGTTCTACGCTGGCCTCTTTGCATACGCTGGATGGTAAGATCTGGCATCTTTGCTTCTAAGTTTACAAATTTGAACCAAAACCAAGAAGTAAGATTGAAAATATGCTCAAAACCAACATGTTCTACACTGGCCTCTTTGCGTACACTGGATGGTAAAATCACACACGTATACATTTGTCTCTAATTTTACAATTTTGAACCAAAACCAAGAAGTAACATTCAGAGTATTCTCAAAACCAACATGCTATGTTTTGTCCACTTTTCATTGTTTATTGAGCTTCAAAATTGCATGACATGGGCATTGCTTTGTGCAAGTCTGTGCTGAGCGAGAATTGATGTCAGTTTGAATGGATTAATTTGCAGGCAGATGCTGCCGCAAGTGACGGAAGAGATTCAAAATCCATCGAGGTAAGCCTTGCCAAGACGGGAGTTGTGACAACATTCCTTCATGTCTGATGGCGCAAACTTAGTTTGGTGGGAACTCATTTTATTGTTGGCGCTTAGCCAGAGATACGTAGGCGGTCACCAAGTTGTAGCTGCCAGGGTATCAGAGCATCAAGAGCAAATGTCAAGAGAAACGAATTAACGTAGAGAAAAAAAGAAATTTACGAACATGCAGTTATGGTCTAGAGACAGCCTTTGGGACAGGCCAAATTCAAACTGGATGTTCCAGAAGATTTAAAATGTGGGGATTCGATCATTTAGTGCATTATTGCTGAGTGTACACAAATGCTTTCAACAATGTTTGCCATTTTTCAAAAAAACAAACCTGGTAGTCGTCCTTGGCTGGTTTACAAAGGGCTTGTTTGTGGAATGTGTGTGTTCTTGATGTAGTTTTTAGAGCTGGAAATGCAGTGAATGATGGTTGCGTGATAAAGGCTTTTTGTCGTGTACATTTTATTGCCAAAATGTTATTGAAGTCAAAGGCACAAAAAGCATTTGTGCCCTCTAGCAACTATATTTGTAAGGATTTCAAACAAGGAATTTAATGAATAATTGCTATAATTTGTTGGTTAAGTGCGCGTATCTGCAATCTGAATGAGAACGTGTCCCGGACGCTGAATTTGGGCGCAATTCAAACGTGACTCTGCAATTTTTGATTTGAAATTGAGATCCTAGAATATTGGGGTTTTTTTGCGGAATATACAGCATTCACTGAGCTAAAACCTCTCAGGTTAGTTGTTAAAGGGAATATACATCATTTGCTTTTGCTGTAATTTTCATAAATGGATGGAATTGGGGGGTTGGAAATATATAGCAAATATAGTTACACTGACTTTTTTGAGGTTTTGTGTTTGAAAATGCTATAAAAACCAAGAAAAACGATCATTTTCCTGTAGTCTGGTTCCCTGACTCCATATAAGAAGAAACAGAGCCTTTAACATACATTGGGGAATTGTAAGGTCAGGGAACCAGTCTAGCTGGCTCGTACCCGTTCATAGGTTTGTAATCGATTGCAAACAAGTGTGATGGTCAATTGGGGCCAGTATTTGAAAAAAAGCCAGTTGTTTCCAACGCTGATCGGCCGATCAGCGTTGGAAATTGATACAAAAATACCACTTTTCTTGAAAATGACAGTATACCAGGTGCCATGATTTTACAGGATGCTTTACACTGTCATTCACTAACAGTCCAGCAAGGTATTTCAAAATGATTTGGTAGTTTTATTTTTTGATGTTTGCAAATGTTGTATTTTCCCTTTAAGCACCCTTTTTTTTAGTTTTTGAGCACTTTTGAGCTTCAAACAAACATAGTGCAAATGATCATACCTTAAAAAATCTGAATGGCAAATTACAAAGGGGTCATATGATTAACTTAGAGATTAGTTAACGTTAGACAGTACCACTGCTCATTCTTTTGCACTTCACATACATTTTGTACCAGGGCATTTCTGTCTTATATTTATAAATATACACAAAACCGTGAAGTTCTGCTCACCTGCATCCCTTGATTTTCGTCTTTTTTATGTGAAAGTTAGGTTTGTGAGATCATGAGAAGGCTCAACAAGAATGCCTTTTAAGCAAAGCAGGTGATTCAAAGAAGGAAACAAGTTTTAACCCAAGTCCATAAAAAAATAACTTTTAAGAAGGTTCTTCCCATTCGAATAGCAAGGCCCTCGATTTTTATGTGTATTTTCCTGGTTTCATCAATTTATCTATTGCAGATCTCGGTATAGATTCGTGGAAAGTGTGTCCCCGTAGAGTTAAGCCTCAGACACGAAACAGCATAACAGGAAATTATTGCAGTCTGTTTTCGGCTTAGGGTAGTCTCGATTTCCCCCATCATGTTTTCATGTCTTGAAAGCTTCTGAAACATGAGAAAATGTGCGCTTTTTTGGGTGTGTTTTTTTAAGTCTGGTCCAGTAGCCACTTGAACTAGTAAAGCTACAAGAAGTTTTGAATGTTCCCCCCAAAAATGGTCCAAATACATTGCTGTATCAGATTTGGGGAGAGGGGTCTGGGAATGTGTCAAACCCTGTTGGTCTTTCTTTCACTTTCTCTCTTTTTCTCCCTGGCTGTAAGCCGGAGGGGGATGTTGCGAAAGCATATTCCTTCTGTGTGTATGTATGGGTGTATATGTGTGTATGTGTTCATCTTTTCAAGCCATCGATGAAAAAATACCAGAGAACAAAAGAGAACAATATCATCCACGATTCCCAGCATACAAAACCTTTGGGAGTCTTGCTAAAAAGTTAAAGGGCAATAGGACATCCACGATCGACGGTGAACACACGTTTACCTGCGTATGTGTTTGTGTATCTTATGTCTTGGTTAGGTTAACTTTTGTAAGCACGATAACTTAAGAAATACTTTACTTAGGAACTTCAAAATTGGTTTGTGGATTGTTCTTGATAGTCTTAAGAACCCTATTGATTTTGAGGCCGACAGGTCAAAGGTCAAGGTCACTATTCCTAAAACAAACAAAATCTTGTCCATGCCATAACTTGAGAAAAACTTTCCTTTGGAACATCAAATTTGGTTTGTGGTTGCTCCTGTTAGTCTTATCAAGCCTATTGATTTGGGGGTCGACAGGTCAAAGGTCAAGGTCACTATTGCAAAAACAATAGAAAGCTTCCATTTTGGTTAGGGACACTGACTTTATAAAAAAAATGCCAGCATGATAGGGGGATTGCGCAAGTCTAACTAGCAGTATTTTTTTGGCTTTTTGAACCTTTGACCTTTTACTCCAGACAAAAAAGGAAGTGACTTGATGTTCAGTTGAATGCCTCTTTTGTTAAGCTGTGCAACTGCAATAAACACTTCAAAAAATCATTGTTGGCAGTGAAGAGTGTGCATGATAGATGTCACGCAATTCTTTTTTGAATCATGAATAGACTGCCTCAGGTCGAATGAGAAGTTGGCTGCATGCCAGAAATATTTGGATTTATTTTGGCAATTCTATTAAACACAATGTGGCCAAATGTACATGCATCAACAGCATTTCACATTAATACCAACATGTAGCCTACTGGGGTTGTTATTCAAATCCTTTTTATTTTTTTATTTTTTTCCTCCAAAAAAATTATGTCTGTCCAGAAAAGCTGTCACCAACAGCTTTAAATAATAGACATTTTTAATTTCTTTCTTGGTGGGATCCGAGTATGGCATATGATTTGAGGATGTCAGTAATTGATGATAATTTATAACCAATTTACCAATAATATTTGAATGTTATTCAGTCAAAAATTATTAATACCACATTAGGACAGGAAATTGTATCGATCGGTCTATTTTACTGAAACACTAACCAAATTTGACAATTTGCCAAGTTTCTGATGCAATCAACTGCCTAGTCTGAGCCGAGAGCAGACAAGGGTTTTTTTTGGTTATCATCAAAACAGATGGATTACTGGGAGGAGACGTAGCAGACAAGTTGAAATTGGGTTTTTATTTGACATGGACATTAAACGGTAAAATGACAGCAGTACAGAAACTAACAAGTAGGGGACATACAAGCATGCATGGGTGGAAGGACAAACAAACAGAGTGGATTTTCTGGATTAAACATTCATAAGATTTGTGAGTGCATTGTTGGATGTCTGAGGAACTATTAGGACATTTTTAAGCAGACTTTCCAATGCATAAGTACAGAATGACAATAAAGCGGTAAGTTCAACAGGGCCAACTGGGTCGAAGCAGAACTACGTTGGATAGTCACAAAGTGACTTATGCAGGCCGGAATTAATCCGAGTGCAGACGCACCGTTGGCAGAATAGCCACAACAGAATGTTGACAATCTCTCACGGTTAATTTTTTTTCAAAATTAAATCCAGCGCAAACCCAGATTTAGATACAAAGGAAAGAATATTCGAGAAGAAACTTCTTATACACATGTACAATGTACAGTATGTAACCTATAGCACTACACAAAACTCACTCACGGACTGTCCCTTATATCATTGATTTCCTTACAATGTGGTGTTCTTTCTTCTCAACAATTTCCTCTTCAAACTTGGACACCAAATATTGTATTTCAAATGACTATTGAATAGTCCCACTCTTTAGCCAACAGAAACCCATTCTTTAGCCAACAGAAATTGGTCCATATGGTACTGAGCTGGCAACTTCACAGTTCATGAGTTCAGAGCACTGTCAGTGTCATACTGCATGGCTGGCCTTGTTCACACGCAGTCAATGGGTTTGTTTTGATGATGCAATCACACTGGATGCTGCATGGTTGGCTGTTGTGGTGTTCTAGAAGTAGAACAGCATTCATTTTTTCCCATAATACATGGCTGCAGTCGCCCGCAACTGGTTTAATGATTTTCACATTCTGAGTGAAAGACTAAATTTGTGTTTATTTTGGGGTGTTTTTTTTTGGGGGGGGGGGGGAGGGGGGTGTGATGGGAAGGTTATGTTTATAAACAGTTAGGTAATTAGGTGCTGAAGTGCTGAAAGAATGTCTCCGCTTGTGTGTCTCGTTTGTTCATTCTTAAAAATTGGTCAAGCCTGAAGAGATAGGAAAGAGATTACAGTATATAATCTCACATGTATTTGGGCAACTCTCTAGTAGGACACGAATATTAAAAACAAAACAGCAAGTAATTGTGACATGTAAATTTAAAGTATGTGGATAATGGCACAGCCTGGTAGCAGCGTGAATGGACTGTCCATATTGGGAATTCTCCGGTCATCGTGTAAATTCTTCATTCATTGTGTGTTGTAATGACATGGTCAGAGTTTATTTTGGAAAGCATTGTGATATTTAATTGGAGAATTCACCCAATATTTTGTTAGTCTAGTTACTCCCATTGTCTGCGTGGATAACAGTAATTTGGTTTTTTTTTGTCAAACATTTTGCGGAGAAGAAAATTAATTACCCAAAGGCCATCGAGACGTTTATTTCCTGTGACTGATTCTTGTTTTGTTAAAAATTATTGAAGAAAAATCTGCTTTTATTACACAGAATTGGGCTCTAAATATACTTGATTTGAATCGGGGCAAGAATATGGCACGTGTATAACAACTGCACCGACCAAACGTACATGCATAACCTACATGTACACCATTGTGTCATACAGAAATTGAATATACTGTGATTTGCTCAATTGTTTTTGTTTGTTTTTTAACTTGCCAGCCTTGAAATTTATGTAACAATATTTTCCTAAGGTCTTCTCTCTTGTAATCCTTTTTTTCACGGACATCTGTTTCAGCCAGCCATTCACTCAAAATAATATGGACAAAAATGGTCTTTTTGTTGCTATAGAAACCTGCCCCTGGGAGTTCTGTTGTCAGTGGGCATCGTGATGGTCATCTATGTGCTGACCAACATCGCTTACTTCACTGTCATCTCGCCTCAAGAGCTACTCATCTCCAAAGCTGTCGCCGTGGTAAGTAAGAGGGTGACACCTCCGCCTCCCTCCCCTCCCCAAAAAAGTACCAACAAGGAGTAGCAAAAAGGATGGCAGCCATCTTTAATTACCGCCAACTCTAAGAACTTCTCTTTATTTTTTTCCATGTCATTTTATTTCTACAGTAATTGCTAATTCCTAAACCAGCCCATGACAGATTTCTGTTCCGTTTTGGGGAAGTGTCGGGTAACTGGGTGGGATGAAGATGGCCGCCGAACTTTAACCCGCTCTCGACATGTACGTCTCGTTCAGTGAATTCTGCATCACAACTGACTGTTAAGATGCTAACTGGTGTGACTTTCTCAGACTGAAGCTCAGAAGTTGAAGAATACATAACCGCGACCCCAGGTGCCGAGAAATCCAAGCAACTCAATTGACTGAGCGAGCCAGAGTTTTCTCCATCAAACTTTTTGCCGCCTCAAAGTTCAATGTCAGCTGAGATGAAACGGCTTCACTTCTTCGTAATCTACATCTGACTACAAGTTCTGATCTTTGATGCATTGAGGTCGAACCAGAGCCTCATCTATTGCGTGCACAGCTTCTCTACCATTGTTTCGACTCGTATCTAAACTCCTATGGCATGTATGGCATACTAATGAACAGTCCTAAACCCCTCATAATGCCATTAGAGGATGGTAAGTGTCACAGCTCAAGTCCTGCAACGAAGTTTGATGTATCTCAAATTTGCTTTTATTGTTTTATTTGCTAGTAAATATTCAAGTGCCATACGTTTAAAAAAAAACAAAATGGAAACTGACTAGGTGTATTATAATATTTTTTGAAGGTCTCCTTTTTTTCAAAAATGGGGAACTGCCAACATACATGTATGGCTGGATAGCTCAGTTGGTAGAGCACCGGAACGGCAATCTGGAGGTCACAGACTCTAACCCTGCTCTAGTCATTTTCTTTGTTTCTTCAACTATACCAAAAAAGGGGGGAAAATGTGAACTTGTGTTGGCCAAAGTACACGTACCTGTGTGTAATACCTCTTGCCTTGAAGCATGTATTTGAATCATTATTTTTTTCCTTCTGCACAAATTTACATGTAGTTCTTACTAAAATGTACAAGTCCTTTTCTGGTAACAAACGCCATGCACTCTGTCTTTATAGTATACGAGTATACATGTATACTACACTAGTGGACTAGAAGTGGCTTTTGTCATCAGTCGGCATGAAATTTGGTGGCATATTTCAGACTTTTATTTTTGCTGGTACAAGGTCATTATTAAGCCTAGTTCATACTTCATGCGGATGCGAAATCGAAGCGAATTGGACGTCATGAAACATTTGCTGCAAAATGGGCCCGAGTTGAAATGTGTTCAACTTTTGTGAATTCGCAGCGCCAATACTTACCATGATTCACAAATTCGCGTTCCCTTTTGCTTTCGCACCGAGTATGAACCAGGCTTTACGAAGGAAACGGAGAGAGACAATTAATTGTATCCTGCCCGTTGTACAAGAGATAGATTAATGATTTTCGTTATTCCGGGTGTTGAGATTAATCTGATTTCTTTTTCCGTCTTTCTTTTCCAGGGTTGATTTTATTTTAATTTTGGCTGTTCTCTTTGAAATTGTTAAGAGTGGCATAGCTGGCTTGCTTCGCGACACAAAAAGTTGTCAACTTTTCTTTTGTGTGCAAGAACATGAGTTTTCCAAGAGGAACCCAAAAGGGCCGTTTGGCACAGCAAAAGTTTCATATTTTTTCCATCTCATTTGTTTATAGACTTTTGGTGAGCGGATGTATGGACCGATGTTATTCGTCATCCCTGTATCTGTTGCTCTGTCCTGCGCTGGTTCCATCAATGGCAGTCTTCTCAGTGATTCTAGGTAAATTTAGATTTCAATTCAAATTTTGAAGCGTTTGGCAATTTTTTTTGGGGGGGGGGCATAATAGGACCTACAAAAGTAAAACCAATTTTAATATTTTTTTTTAAGTGGTAGGTAAATGAAATTGCTATCGGCATTGAAGAACATTAAAATGTACCATTGGAAGTAGTTAATTGAACTTGTTCACTCTTTTGAGACTTTTGAAATAATAGGATGTAGGGCCCACTAATTAAATCTTGGTTTAGTTTTGGAAAAATGCCAAGTTTTTACCCATCCCCTGTGAATAAAATCGGATTTTCATCATCAAAATCAATTAATTGAAAACAAATTTAATTTGATATGATTTGATTTAGATCCAAACATCACAATTACATTAACTTCTTAGATAATTTGGGGTAATTTGGGTCAACAACTTAAAAAAAAAAAAAATAACATGAAATTGGAAGATTGGCATCTTTCATTGTTTGAACGTGGTTCCCAGCTAAAAGATGTTCAAACCAGCTGAATCCAGATTGAATAGATATCTCTTCTTTAACAACCTGTTGAGGCATTGTACTGCAGACAAGTGTCATTGAACTGATAACAATATTTGCATCTATTGGTAGCATTGTGTGACAATGGGTGCTGGATAACATGGAGAACTTTGATTTGAAAATAAAGCACTCCTAAGCTTGTTGACCTTGCTATAAAATCATCACCGACACCACGAACTGACACCCTCTGCATCACATGTGTACAAACAATTTTAACATTTCAAATTTTCTTTTTTTGCCGATATTAGCAGTTTGTTTCATGAAGTTTAACATGACGAAGTTAAAATTGCTGAAATCATCTAAAATAAGCAAATTTTACTAATGAATTTTCAAGAAATTTGTCAATTCTGGTGTTTTTTGTTACCACGAAGTGACACTGCACAGGGTGTCAGTTCGTGAAAATAAAAATTTACGTGTTTTTGGAGAGTGTGCGCATGCAATAGTGTAAGGGAGTGTCAGTGCGCAGTGTGTGCGCGCACTCTCCCAAAACACATCAATTTTTGTTTTCAGGAACTGACACTCACTAATGCTATTGCATGCGCGCACTCTCCAAAAACACATACATTCTCGTTTTCACGAACTGACACCCGTCTTAATCATTTAATTGCTCATTAACTAAGCATATTTTCACAATATAACGTTTATAATTGAGTAGTTAAAGCATTTTCACGTTAAGTGATACTAAAACCTCTAAGATAGATGGATTATTTTACTAAGTAAATTTGTGTCAAACCTTTAAAAGCGTTTTTCTCCGATTTGTATTTCTGCAACACTGACCACCGGGTGTCAGTTCGTGGTGTAGGTGACGAAATATGCAATATTGCTTGTATACAAGATGTAGTCAATATGACCCATCTGGCCGGTTTTCTTGGCATGAAAAGACTAAGAATATTTCTATTCCCCCTGGATGGCACGCGAGTCCATCGCAGGTTACTCCCCAGCTAATGCCAGTACCCTTTTAAACTCCTGGGTGGAGAGAGGCAAGTGGGGGTGAAGTGGCTTGCACGAAGACACAATGTATGGCCAGTAGCTGGATTCGAACCCCTGACCCTCTGATCATGATTCACGAACCCTAACCACTTCAACTCCACTTCAGGTGAACACTTGAAAAGTGCGAAAAAATAGTTGTTTTTAGAAACCGAAAAAGGAAAGATTTTGTGATATGTTCCGAATGGATTATGTTTATTGGTTGTTTTTTTCTTCTAGGACCACGTTTGTTGCCGCCAGAGAGGGCCATCTTCCAAGGATTCTGTCCATGATCAGCATTAACAAGCGTACCCCACTGCCTGCTGTCCTCCTGATGGTAAGATATAGAAGTCACCGAAAGAACTGAGTCAAGGGGAAGGAAGGGCCATTGAAAATTGAATGTAGCAATACCGAGACACAAGCACACAATGTGGTGTCCACCTGTTTTCCTGACCCTGTTAATCTGACAACTATGCTTTTATAATTCTGATGCACTCCTTTATGCAGTCGTCCCCCAAGAGAGATTAGGAATAGCAAACTGCCTACCCAACTAAACAATTGTTTGAAGTCATTCTTAATTGTACTTGAATGGCAAATTACAAAGTACCAAGGTAACAGGGACAGGAAATATGTCACACTTTGGACCCGTAATTTACTGTATAGAATGACCAATTTGTATATGAGGATGCATACAAGTCTCGACGTAGTTATGGCAGCCATAATTTTTTTCTGGACTGTTGACATTAATATGGCAATTTTGTACTAAGATCCACTTGTGAGTTACTTTGCTTTGCCAGTAAAAGCGAACGCAAATTTGTGACATCAGGGCAAGTTTTCGCACTGCGAATTCACAATTGTTGAATACATTTCAACTCTGGCGAATTTGGCAGCGAATGTCTTGTGGCGTCAAATTCGCATCGCATTCGCATTAAGTCTGAACCGAGCTTACAGTTTAAACAGAAGTTTACATATAACCTCAAAGGCGCCACTGTCAAACATGTGGGAATCCTAAACTTTGCGTCAAAGTTCAAATTAAAGTTGACTCATCTCTGTCTTGTTTTCCCCTTCATGTCCCCTCAGCTGCCCATCTGCTTGATCATGCTTGCAAGCGATAACGTCTATAGCCTCATCAACTATCTGAGTTTTGCCAAGTGGTTGTTCCTGGGTCTGTCCGCAGCTGTCCTGCCTTACATGAGATGGAAGAGGCCTGATATCCCAAGACCTTTCAAGGTAAAAACCTGCATTTCAAACGTACTTTAAGAAAAGTTGATGCAATGGCAGGCTGAAAGCTTTGATCAGTAGTAACCCTTTTTCAGTGTACATGTATGTCACATCAAATAACCTAATATTGCAAGCAGCTGGAGTAAACAGGGCACCCAATTTGCTGACTAACCGGTTAAAATTGCACATGCATATTCAATCCAAAGTTCCATTGGGGTCATCTAACAACAGCATACAGTCTTTCCCATTCAGATGTTATATGTCTCATTCAGAATAATTATGTCTCCAATTTTGTTTGCGAATATATAACCAACGTTTCAATCAAATCCCCCCCCCCCCCCCTCATGTGCTGCAGGATAGCACCTCAAAAAATCATCATGTTTCTCTGTTAGGCGGTTTGTTAGTGAGAATGTTGACATTGTCTGTTGCTCCTACATATTTTGACCAATTTCAACAAAACTTTGTCAAAAGTATCAGTAGACCAGCCCCAACATGTCACATGACCAAACTGGGGTCAAAGGTCATCATGGGGTCACTGGGGGCGCAAACTAACCTGATTTTGTTTACTCCAAACACACTCCTTCCAGAAATTACATGGCACAATCATGTGACTCATGTATGAACACAAAGTCTTGGCCCGCAGCGTCCAGGATATTTCCGATCGAGCTTGTTTAACAGAGCAGTGTTTTCCCAAAAAATTGCAACTCTGTAAAAATTTTATGAATGTATGCAAATCTAACAATTAGAAATAGGACATTGTTTAAAGTGTTTTAATTCTCATCTTTGTTTTGCTTTGACTGTATTTTGTAATTGCTTTACAGGTCAACCTTATTATCCCTGTCCTGTTCATACTCTCCTGCCTCTATGTGGTTGCCGTATCCCTCTACTCTGCCCCATTGGATTGTGGGATAGGTCTGGGCATTCTACTGACGGGCGTGCCTGTCTACTATCTGTGCATCTGGTGGGAGAACAAACCCATTTGGCTTGATGACTTCATGGGTGAGCAGAGCTTTTATCCTAAGACGACAAAATTGTCTCAAGTTCAAAAGAGAACAAATTTCTATCATTCAGTGCCAAATTCATTTGTTTGCAGTTGTTGGAAGCAATGTTATTTCGATTTCCATGCGTAGAACACTGTATGGCTATACTTTGTAGAGTACGTGTACTTCTGAAAGAGTGCTTGAAATCATTGGAAAAAATCCATATTCCCCCCCCCCCTTTTTCTAAAGGCTTTTAAAAAAATGGTTTAACCCAACTGTGCAATAACTGGTCAGTGAACTTGACAGTTTTCACTTTAATTCACTCTTCTTCTTTTTTGCAATATAGTAAAATCCACCAAGTTCCTTCAGAAATTGATGCTTGTCGTCGTCCAGGAGAAGCAGACATACTAAATTCTGGAGGAAACAAATCCCCATGGAGTCTTCCCAGCAGGAGTCAGGGGACTAGACAGCAAGTGCATCTATCGTAGACTTTAGTTCGATGATCAAGGCTGATTGGCAAATGGGCAATTGCAGCGTCACAGACATAACACATCTGACATTTTTGGGGGGTAATTTAAGAGCTCAGTGAATAAACCTGAAATTGTGTTTTTCAAATCTGATACACCCATCATCTAGTAATGGTCAAGGAGATTACAGACTTGGATTTTTGGATCATTTCTCTGAATCATTAACTAGATTGGTTTGTCACGGACATTACATTTTCTTCCATAACGCTGGATTTGCCCAGTAGTACTGCTGATCTGTATATCTCTAGTTATTTGAATGGTGAGTTTCCCATAGCAACAGTTTGGACAGTGGCATGGAATTATTGTCCAAACTGTTGCCTGGTATTCGAGATGTAGAACGTGTCTCTGTGCCTTTTTTTGTTGTAAAATGTCGCTTAAGCTTGGACTCCAATCACGTGGTAGTGCACAGGGAACCTTAGGACCATTTGGAAAAAGCAATTTACATAGAGTTATATATTTTTTTACATGGAAACTAAAACCCTACAAAAAATGGAACTAACAGAGACTTGAAACAATCAATGCAAATGACGTCTTCACTCTCGGGCATTGGGATAGGGTGTGGTTGAGTTGCTAGCAGTGTAGATGTTAATGACTTCATCTTTAATAAGGGGGGGAAAACAGTGTGGAATTAAAGTTACGAATGGCGACTTTGCTGCATATATATTTATTTTGCTGTATTGTTGGGTGAAGGGTTGTAGTTAGGAGGACATGGGGTGTATGCGGGGGGCGTGTTGGTGCTGTTTGACATTGTCGTTCCCATTGTCCTCCAAAAACACCCCCTCCCCTCCCCTCCCCACCCCCCCAAAAAAATTAATCAAATAGTTTATTCAGCACAATGATTTACTCAGAACTTTTACTCAGAATCATTTATTTTTTTGAGATATATCATTGATTTATTCCCTTTTTGGTTTGAAATGCTTGTCTATTTGTAAGGAGTTTCTTATTTTTGAAGCTATACAGAAATCTGCCTTACTCATTTTTTTTTTTTTTTGATTTGTTTTATTTTTAAGATATATCTTTAATGTGAAAACTGTTCAATATATACTTCTTGTTATATATGGAAACAGGGTCAGGATGTTACTATATGTCTGGGAAAAAAATAAGTAATGAAAATATTAAAATATGAAACTTCTTTGTAGATTTTTTTTTGTTAAAGTCAGTTGACTTTTATTGATATTAGTTTCAATGTATTTATTATTTCTGGTGCAGAGTCTGCTTCTGAATTTCTTGAAATATTTTTGCTGGTTTTTTTTTTCTAATTGTTAACTGCTTGTTATATAAATCAACAAAGACAAGCAGGAAAGAAATACTGTAGTGGTTGTTTTTATTTTATTTATTATTTTAAGGCCATGTTCAAACCAAAAATCTTTAGATGGTGCCAGAAAAAAAATCATTTGAAGAACGGATGTACATGTATGTACAATTTAAAATCGTTTGATTTTGTTGAGCTCCATGTAAAATAAATATAAACCTGTGACTGGTTTAATTGATGAGTTTTAAATGTAGTTTAGTAGGTTTTAAGGAGTCGCCATTTTCATGGCTCTAAACTTGGAACTCTATAAACTTCACTTTTGTTAACGATGAAATAGAAGAATGGGAAAAAAACAATCAATGCAATATATTTCTAATTTTGTACATACAAAGCGTAATTACAAAAGTTGAATATTTTGCTGCTGCCTTTCAGGCGATATATCATTAAGTGAATTTGATCAATTCTTGTTAAACCGTTGGTTTGAAGAGAGTGTTTTCAATGCAAGAAAATTTCATGTGAAGGGATTTTTGTACAGTGCATTTATTGCATGAAATGATACTGACTTAAGTATCTGTAAACAATATTGACTTGGACTGAAGCTTCTGAAAAAAAACTTTGTTTAATAAATGTTCTTCTTTCTTTAAATTTGAAACAAATATTATAAATGCAAACCAACAAATTCTGATAAAGGGCACGTCAAATGCCATTTCGTGGTGAAAATGGCACAACTCGTGTCATTTTGGAACGCTTTTACATGCTGTTATCATTCACCATTCTATGAACATAGATGGAAGAATAACAAATACATGTATTTAAGATTGGAACAGAGGGTTGATTTTGCTGTATATTTAAGAAATACATTGTAATTCATAAGTTTTATTGAACAACATTTATGCACTTTTTTTTCCTGCAGAAAACTTCTGTAATTTTGTAAATATAATCTTCAGAGTTATGCTTGTTACCATTTTTGGGGAGTTAGAGAAATTTGTTTAAATTTTATTTCAGATTTTGAATTCTCCTTCAGTTAAAGTTTGCTACAGTAAAATTTTAAATTGCAGTTTAACTAAGGTAAAAAAGCATGAATAATCCAATTATGATTTATGGTATTTGTTTAGGTAACCTGCATGAATTAAGCAATTTGAAGTATTCTTTCGAGATTTTTGTTCACCCTAAATCTTCCAGATCTGTCCAGATCTGTCCAGATCTAAAAACTGAATTGTGCCTAATTTTGATGAATTCGAAATTGTACAGACCAGATTGTAATGATAACTCTTCAATAGGATTTGTGTCTTAATATTGATTGTAATATATTTTGTGGACTCTGGAAGATTTAGCCGGTATGTAATGTAACACTCAATAGTAAATACATTTATCAGTATATCTCAGCATGAACTGTTTAAAGTTTACAATAATGCTACTTTGTTTATTTTTGGGAGCAAAGTGCCTTTGGGCATTATATGTAAATATGTTAAATTCTGACCTTTTTCTGGGATATATATCAATGTTCAGATATCATATTACATGTATTGGAAATGTTTGAAGTTCAGTGAAGTGTCTTCATTTATGATTGGGATTAGGCCAAGGAAAAATAAACAACAGTTGATCACCCAGGATTTTTTTCAAAAAGAGGAGGATGAGGGCATTTTAAATTTATTTTATTGAAAAATAGACTAAAGTAGTCATATTTAGCTTACACGATATGTGCCTTAAAAAGAGGTCCTTTTTATTTGATAGTTCTGGTAGTTGTCTACTAGTTGCGACCACAAAACCCTCTGAAAGTACTTATTGAACATTAGTAAAGCTATTAGAAGCATCTGAACCTCTGAAACATCTTTTTTTTTTAAATCTTATGCCGAATTTAAAAAATTGATGCAGCCTCAAAAAAGGAAGCAGGCGGTGACGATCCACTGGTATTTTTTTTTTTCCTTGGCCTTACTAGAAGTCAATCACCGTGTATAAATATACTCTCCATTTACTGAAATATTTCAAGAACATTACATAGTTTGTCCCTTTCAAAATAGACACTTTGTCGCATTTACTTTATCCTTTTCTTTTTGGTTTGAGTATTTAAAAGACAAAGACATTTTTTTTTTCCTTTCGAGTTCAACCTGTAACCATTGTATATCCTGGTGGATAGAAATATAGAAATAAAAACTATTGGAATTATCTGCAAAATTGGATGTTTTCATTTGATTGATGTGATGCATTCCCGACAATAGAGAGGTTTTGAAACAAATGGATATGGCTAGCACACCGGAAGGGTCATCAGTTGGTGTGGGTCTTGTGACGACAAACGCAAATCGCAATCTGCTATGCATGTACGCAGCACGGATGCATCGCGTCAGTGTGAAAAACATAGTAAATAAACAATTTTCACCCTCTATTTTCAACCAAGAGATTTAATTATGTATGATTTGAACCCACTGGCAAACCTTATTTGAAACAGGAGTGTACTTTTCCCAGTAATTTCCTTGGACCTCTAGTCTTAACATAAATATAATAATAACAATCAAATCTGAATTATGATCAGGAAATCTTACTTAAAGTACAAAAATATAATCTACTTTTCAAAAAATAGATTTTTGCTTTTAAAATAGTGGGAAAACACTGTGGCCTCTACTATTGATAAATAAATGACTAATATGACTAATCGTTAGCTTCATTAGTACCAAAAGTAATGGAGTCAAAGTACAGTTTCATCAAACTGCAAGCTAAAAACTCCGTTTAACAAATTAGTTTAAAATCAGCACAGAATTGGTGAATATGCAACAGATATCTGATCTCTTGGTCAACTTTTTTGGGCTGTCGATATTTGCTCTGTAAAGACCAATCCAGGCACGCGTTTCACTTTTATCATGAAGGGCCCCTTCAATGGCAGAAGCATTGTGCTAGCTATTGTTCAAATAATCCGTCGCAGGGCAGCTGCTTTGTGCAATAGCGTGCACAATGGTTTCTCCATCGAAGGGGGCCTCGTGCGTGTGGAGTGATCAAACTGCCCGGATTCATCTAAAAATCACAGAATTGGTAAATACGCAATAAACATCTAATGATATTTCATTGTCCAGTGAACCTTCCTTACTCTATACATCGTGTGATATCCAAAACAATGCGGGGCCTAATCCATCATTTTTAAAGCATTAATCAATTTTTGTAGTAAATCAGGTGCTGCCTTAGAGCTCCCTGAAATTCGGCCCATGTCTTTGTAAACCATTATTACATTCATGTTTCCTGGGATATATCACAATGCACTTAATCTTTGACTAAATCTTATTATGGACGAAATCTGTTAAAAGATGAATACTTTTAAACTTGTAAACAATAAATAAGATATGTAATATCGATTAAAGAATTTTCAAAATATATTAACCAATAGTTTTTCTAAATTAATTTGATAAATTAATATATGATTTAATATATAAATTAATGATATAAAGTTCAACTTCCAAATGGAAACAACATTCTCGACAACGACATTGGTGGAAGGCAAAACAAAGAATTAAAATTTACATCGCTGGAATTCAAAATTCCATAATACCTGACAAATTTCTGCAAATTAATAAACATTACCTTTAAAACTCATAAAACAAAAACATTAAGAGCTTGCAATCGACAAATAAGATGAAGTCTTGTAAGCCTAAGAAGTTAGTGAAAAAAATGTGATATTTTGCACAATTTCCACTATCCATGTCATTTTTTAACTTAAAAATATTGTTCAAATGGACTCCGTGCACGAACTATTTTAACCAGTATGACTGCATGGTTAATATTGCGAATTGAATCTGACTGAAATTAAAACTGCTGTGGCAATGACCAATGACAAAACATCTCTGGGTGGACTTGATGAAGCAGGCCCTTTTTCGGGGGTGACATTATTCTCTACCACATCCATCTCTGGTGCCTGATTCCTTTTGCCAGGCTGACACTGGAATGACACCAGGCTGTAGAACCACTCCTCATTGATGCACTCACATGTTAGGTCAATAGCATTGAACTTTGACCCTTGTGGGCAACCTTCAGAAATAAACCCAACACTCCGGAGCTAGTGAAACAAAAAGTGGAAAAACTTGTCATTTGTTTATATAAAATCTTGTGAAATACATTTACATGAAAATTGGCCAGATATAGGCCCATTTTGCAACCACTCTGTTGAAAAGAATAACGGCAGACCTTAATTGTTATGTTTTCTGTTTTTTATGTCTCTTTTGCATGTCATTAATGATGGCCATTTCATGTACGACACTAATCAAAATGTGTAATGCTATTTTGCATTCAACTGTGTCCCCAACACGCACCTGGGGTAGTTTTGTCGAAGCGATCAGCGTTCGTTTCGCCCGGTGCCCATCTCGCCTGGTTCTCTCATCATCGGTGCTCACTAGCGTGTATATTGTCGTCATGGTGTACGAATTCCTCTCCTCTGTAAAACAATGTGCATGAAGACATTCCAGTTTATTTAAAAATGGTCTTTTGTATTTGTAAACATTGATACATTTGCTACATTATTAAATACAAATAATGAATGTTTGTGAGTGCAATGGTAAGAATAATTTTGCCAAGTGGATCGAACATTCCATCTGTCACTGAATGAAATCATTCTTTCCATTGCACGAATGTGAAACTTTCATTATTTTGTTTTATACAACACCTGAATAAATCCTCGTCAACTGATTGGTCAGGGCCATCAAAAGTGTGATCGTGCAATGGAACTTCCATTCACCGTGGAATGGGACTTCTATTTTTGCCGTGCCGCCACACTGGCTTTGGGACGAATAATTCAATGACATGTGATCAATGACCAACCAATCGGATGACGGGGATATCTTTTAACCTGAAACCTAAGTGTATAGACCCAGTGCATTCAGCAACCATTTCTGAGGTACTGTCTGCTACTGACAAACAAAAGCATGACCTCAAGGATGGCTGCCGTGCGTACAACCCTTAAACAAATACCAAGAAAATTTGACAACTTTTTCTTACGGGATAAGACAGTATTCTGGAGCTGACTTCGATGCACATTTTTCTCTCGGTCATATTCCTCCAGGCGAAGTGCACTGCCAGGAGGCGGGGGTGAGATCACGTCTCTTGTGTAGGTGACGGGTGGGGGCAAGGTGGCAGGAGGAGGAATATAGACTGGCGACAAAAAAAATGAATGCACTAGTTTTGGATAATGTGAAGTAACAAAGAAGTTGAAAATCAGCATTGATAGACAGCTATGTTTTTAGTTTAGAAATTAGCCTGTTTGTATTAGTAATTGTTTGATAGTGGAAAAACGGACTGCACCCTTCCAACCCATATCTGCCAAATGTTAATTAACATGAATTTTAACAGACTTGGGCTAACCCCAAGACTTCTTAAATTTGTAAAAATATTCCAGTTTGTTACAAATATTTATCCTGGTAAATATGTCTCAATGAAGGTCTATTCATACCTGATTTGGAATATTTTATGAAGATGGCAAATTCTTCAGCAGAGCCAAGCTGCCCTACATGACACGAATGACAGAAAAAAAGGAATACTACAAATCAAAACATGTTAGAATACCAACCAATAGAAGAATTGCATTTGCTCATAAATATGTACGAGTTGTACTCATTCCATACCAGAGAGTTGCCTGCTCACACTGTACCTCTTTTGAAGTTGGTCATAGTGTTGAGCTTGCTATAGTAGAAGGCCGGGTAGGAATGGTGTCTTTCCCACGGACATGGATGGTCGTGCTGCCCACCGTCGAGCACGACCAGCCAGCCCAACTGATGACCACAACCCTTATACCAATGGCTGATGAAGAAACGACGTCCAAGATTGCCATGGCTGTATATAACAACCAATAAAATCGGTTAACACAAAATAAGCCTATAACCATAAACCTGAACCCTAACACTAATCTGGACCTAAAACCAGTAAACAGCACATTAAAGTCCACACATTAATGGAATCATCATTTTCTTTGTAATCAAACATATTTAAAAAATGAATGTCAAAATTGTTGTCCAGAAAAAAAAACATAAATCACAACCAAAAGTAGGAACAGTACCCTACTAAAGTTCATGGCTTACTTTTGCTGAAAGGCATATATCGGATTCTTTGCTTTTTGTGCAGTTTGTTTGTTTCTAATAATAACACAACTCAAAATCTAAAAAAGAAATGACCCGTTGAACTTTCAGCTAAATTATACTTTTCGAGAAAACAGTAAAAAAAAAAAAAACCACACACAACCCTTTGATAACAAAACAGGATTTGGTCCATAGCATTCTGCATGTTCTGTATTTCCAAAAAATCAGTCAATTGACTGATCATTGGAAATCACCTACATTTCTTGATTTCTTCTTAAAGACGGCAAGCCAGACGGAATAATTTCACGGGGGTGAAACGACCTTTAATCCAAGTAAGCGTTTTGATAATAATTCGGTAGGTTACGTTGAGATAAATGCAAACGATCGGATGTGCCTTTTGAAGTTTAAACCTCTACATCTGCTTTGGAAATAATTAAAAGTTTAGTTTTTCCCATGAAATTGAACAATATAAAACTGGCAATTTGTGAGATAATTACCCTTCTATGCTAAAGAAATTCTTGCTGCTCCTGCTGATGTCTTCAAAAGGAGAGGATATCAGACGATTGTCGCTAAACCAATCCATCTTGTTGGAGTCTGTACCATCAAAGGTTAGCTCTAGAAGTGGCTGACGACTCTGGTACCACAGGACTACCTTCACCTACAATCAAGGGAAAAAATGCACACCATGACTTGAATCCGAGCTGGTAAATGTCGGTTTAAATTTGCCTCAGTGCCCCCTCGGTCAACGCCTTCTATTCCTAAAGGGTGTCTGAAAAAGAAACAAACCCTCAATGCCCGCTCTTTTTCATAGCTTTCAAAAAATACCTCGCAAATGTTGAAACATTTGTGGAGAGTATAGTTCATTAGCTTTTCACCAACGAAACTATCTTTGGGTGATAGCATCTAGCATAAGAAAGTCCAATTCATAAGCTTTCTTTTAGTACAAGAATCATTCAAATCACTTGTGTACTTTTCAAGTTACGGAATTTTAAACACAACCACTGTTTAAAGTTCTGTCCATGGATCACAAGAGGTAAGTGTTCTTTCAGCAAAACAAAAACAAATCACATAGGGATGTGTGTGAATTGTTTTCATTTTGCTGAAAGAACGCACCCCTTTTTTGTGATCGGTGGACAGAACTTTAAAACGGTGGTTGTGTTTAAAATTCCGTAACTTAAAAAGTACATAAGTGCTTTGAATGATTCTTGTACTAAAAGAAAGCTTTTGAATTGGGCTTTCATATCCTAGATTTCAAAAGTGCTACATGCAGAACTTCCCTAAAACAATAGTCCCAACATTTGGGTTTCCCTTTTTTGACACACCCTGTACACTCTCTAAATGTGTATCAAAATTTGCGATTAATATTTTTTAAAAGCTGTGAAAAAAGGGACTTGAGGGATCGGGGTTTGTTTTTTTAGACACCCTGTATTTATCCCTATAGTCAATACCTTCTCTACAGTGATGGAGTCTGCCCATTCTTCTACCAAGCTGCTCTTGTACAGGTCCGAGTTGACTGCCGAATCCGAGGTGTAGTCTGACGAAGCCCAGAAATCATAGATGCTATACCCAGTGTGCTGTGTCGCTTTGAACACTAGACGGAACCCTGTTGTTGAGAAATGTGCATGGAATAAGTTTGCCCTTTTACAAATATCTTTAGCCATTACCTGCATGATATACATGACGTTGTATCGCTCGATGCCACAGTGAACTGTTGAGGCATGTTCATGCATACTTCTACATGAATTTCAGTGCGAGGAAATTGTTAGGGCAAATGTACATTGCAGTGAAAGTGTAGGATGTACAGCTTTTATTAACGATACAAAAACTTACCCTCACTGTCGTAGAGATCACAGTCTTCTCTGTTGCATGAACTAGTTTGGCTGCTCTGGCCGCTGCATCCATTCTGTGTATCTATGCATTCTCTCTGTCTGTTGCGAACACCGCCCCCACAGGACTGTGCGCATTCGGTCCACTCCGACCAGAAACCCCACCCTCCCGGCAACGCCTCCAGTGTGGTAACGACAGGTGATGAGTACGCCAAGAATGTAATCACTTCCACCCAGTCCATTCGACAATGCTCCGAGTAACCTGCCAAGAAGCGACCATTTTGACACGTGGGAGGCTCTAGAGTTATCTCAGGATTGCGAGATTCTGTCGTATAGAAATTTCCTTGGTAAATTCCACTTCCCAAGCTGCATATGCTCCACAGGAATCGGTAAAAGGAATCATCAACCGCCAAGCTCTGCCAGTAGTCTTCATCCAAACTGTCCGAAGATTCCGATGAAAAGCTTTCTGAGTCTTCTCTCTCGTTCTTCGTGAGTTCTGAAACTATCTGTAGCACTTCTGTCAACTGGACATTGTCATTTGTATTCAATCGCTCAACTGATTCGATGACATAATCGCTGAAACTATGAACCCTATCGGCAAAGTACTGCACCCTGTCTCTTAAATTGCTCAGGAATCCAGAGGGCTCAAACCCCCGAATGATTTCTTCATCTTGAAACAGCAGAATGCTATACAGGGCCGTATCAACGCTCTTCAAGTCCGAGTTTTCTTGAAACTCAAGGAGTTTTCGGAAATAACTGGGTTCCAGATGTAAGACTTGTAGCAAACGAAGAGTCTCCACTGACAGAGACACATCCTGACTGGTTGCGACTATCTCTTGAACGAGGTCCCTCAAGTTAGTCAACTCCTGCAAAAACTGACAGGTGCGAGATGACAAATCCACCCAGTCTGGTTGATAATGGTACCGATAGTGCCTCTCGGTATCAAAATCTTCACAGTGGAGGTTGACTGGGTCTGTAGGCCCCACATACGAAAGGACCTCAGGCTGGCTAGTGAATGCTGAGTAGACAGTTTGGAGATCTGAATCCAAGCTGGCGTCAGTTCTCGTCAGAACCGTCTCGAGGATGTGGTACTGGTCCAAATGAGGAGCAAAGTGCAACTGGAAGGCAGGGTCGTCTACGATAAATGTCGGCTGTAAAGTCGGAGGACTTGATGAGGACAAGGGCTCAATCATATACAGCACGGCCAAGCTTGCATCACCTGTGTCATCTTGAAGGAAATAAAGGGATGACGTAGAACTCCCTAGAGAGGTGCTGATGGTAGAATCATGATGAGGTCGGATGTAGACACTGTCAGCGACCACTCCAGTCAAAATGATATACTCCTGGCTCAAAACTTTCTCAACTGTCAAGAAAAAATACTATCAATAATAAATTTACAGAACTATACACAGTTTGTTGTGTGCTCTTAATGTAAATAAATTCCCCAAACTACAACAGCTGGATTAAACAACCCCCCCCCCCTAAATTTCACATCGCAGGGAAAATGATTATCATGTGAACTTTCACAGTTGAAACATTTTTAATGTTTCATTGCAGAAACAATATTTTGTTTAACCAAAAATATTACCTGACATTGGGCACATTGTATTTCTCGTCAAGGACCATTTAGTTTTGCATATCTGTATAATCAAAAGTCCTGTAAATTTTTCTTGTTTGTTAAATGTGGGAAATGAAACAACAAGGTGCATATCCATAATAATTCAACATGGGGACTGAGGCAATTTAAGTCTTACCTGTGTATGTTTGCGGGACAGGTGTTGGTGGAACCACTGTTTTGAAACTTTCACCGACTTCATCTACAAAATTACCCAAATATTGATTACAACTAAAGGTTGGGACTGTTACTCAATAAATATTCAATTAAATAAATTTTGGGGGCTAGTCGTCCTTACTCGCGCAGCAGAAGCTGAATTGCGAAGGATGCAGTTACAACATGGTCAAGCCGAAGGCATGTAAAGGTGCCTTAATACCGGAGCACTCAGCCAGATCGAAAGTGTTTATTTGCGGAGGGGGAAAAACCTGAGAATTCAGAGGAAAAACCCTTGTGGCACAGGAGAGAATCAACGATTAATCTACTCACTTATGACCCAAGCCAGGAATCGAACCCGGGCCATATTGGTGAGAGGCAAATGCTTTAGGTACTGCGCCACCCATAAACTTTCAATTTTTCTGTTGAATGGTGATAGGTCAAACATGGCTAAAAACATGCATGTTCACACCTAACAAGAACTATTTGAGCTTACCTTCTGATGGTGCATCAGTTGGCAGGAGCATGGCCTGGTATTCCGGCTCCTCAGCAGGGTCAAAGGTGTAACTGAGATCCTCACCGACAAAGGCGGAGTACCTGTCCTCTTCCCTGGCTCCAAGACAACCCTGTACAAAGACCCTTGAAAGTCTGGTTCATATTCTTAACGGGTGAAGTCAAAATGACATCTCAAAACATGACATCAGCAAATTTTGCTGTGGTGTCATAAAAGTCCTAAAAGAGAGTCATTTTTTAAGATGCATACACCTCTTAAAAAAATTGAGTTTTTTTTCTCCTAATAAACTTTCAATTTGTATGTTTTGTTTTAACCAACAAAAAAGCTACTTTATTCTGATTTTAGGGCATCTGCAACCCTCTCAAAAGGGTTTTCATTTTGCGCACAGATAACCCACCCTGCGAAAACCAAATTATTGTCTGGCAGCCAATAATTCAAATCTTGTGAGGAAATAATTCAATAACTAAATGTCGGTGGATCTTTTTCGTTCAATGTCTCTTTGAAAAGTGACTGACTTTTATATTGCTAGGAAAAATAGCAAGTGAAAAAACAAATCCATTTTTTGAGGTGAAACTGGAAAATAGCACGGGGAACACGTCTTTAACCATTCTTGCTCATAAGCAATATATCAGTACATTTGACAGCTTCTCTTTTTAACCCCTTGATGCCGGGGCATAATGGGGACATTCCTCCATACACAGAGCAAGTGACCCGCATGACTGCACAGCCGTTGTGTGGTAGCGGGACTGCACAAAAGCAGCAGCTGTGGAACTACCCATTGGCCGTGTGCCACGGCATACCACAGCTGGCAACTGCATTCCAATGAGGATTAGCAGCCACAGCTATAGCCGCTCCCCGGCTTTAAGGGGCTAACAACTTGTCTGCAATGATTTGAGAGAGAAAGAAATCAAATTACCCTGGAAGAGTCCATGTGTTGATCTCCGATGCAGACCATAAAGAGCTGTAGCTCAAGGGTGTAACTAGACCGTAAGAACGCTGGGTAGAATCGGACTTCTACAGTGATATTCTCCATGTGATTGATTGTCCTGCCGCCTCGCATATCCTCCCCTCTATCATTGGCTAGCTTGACAATCGACAGCTGGTGACAGGTTATGGAGAACAACATAAAGTGATGGTTACAGTGAATGACGATGGCAATGATTATGCAGAGTGACAACAGACATTGGCAACAGCCGAACAAAACAAAGTTTTCTTACTAACAGAAGCCACGTCAAAGAACTAAACTCAGCCAGTCATTCAAACAAAACAATGCAAAAACAAAATGACTCCCAAAAAAACAAGACAACGCAGTTACAAAGGGCACTAAAAAAACAGAGCAATGATTATTTTATTAAAACAGTAGCCAGCACCAGCGACAAATTGTAAAGGAATGACCGATCACAAATGATATAACCAAACACAAAGTTTCTCATCAATGGAACAATTTTTCTAAGGATGTCTCCAATTTAATGGAAAGTGTCTCATGCTGTTGAAACTTTTCGAACCAAGGCTACGAAAAAAACCTTGTCATTAAATTTTAGACCCCTGGGTAAAAAAAGTCATTGAATAAACAATCATCCAAACTTACACAGTGAATGTTGGAGTCCAGGGTGCATTCCATTCACCCAAATGTTGCCAATGTTTCTCATCATTTTGTGCATAGTAATGTTTGCGCTGTTTGCCTAAGTGGCATGAATTCATTGTCTGCCGATAACAAGTGCCGTGTACAAGCTACAGATGGAAGTTGATTAATAATAACTTGAGGATTTGTGAATGTTCTTTTCACGACCTCTAACTTTTATTTTCTAACCAAGATAATTGACTGACCGTGACGCTATCCTTCTGTTCATCCACTGCGTCCACAGTTGTCTGGAGTGTCAAATCAATCCTCACTTCCCACGGTGGTAGATCACTAGTCATATTACAACCTCAAAACAAAAACCAATTCATGGGCAGCGTCACTCAATGTAAAGAAAAACAATGCTAGATTTTTCCCAAATCTATCAGCCAAGCAGTTACAACAAAAGGCAAAGCCAAATTCTATTTTGCTCTGGAATTTGATCGTCCCACTAATTTTTTATTTTAATATCAAGTTTTAAACCAGTTCACCCCGGCATTATTTTGACAGTGACCAAACCCAGGTGCGGGATTGTTTTTCACGAACCTCGATCCCCAGACGGGTTCAGGCCGTCATCTGCGGGTAGCACACCCAGATATTTCCGGCCTCGCTCGCTGCGAGCGGGTCGCAGTGCGTGTTTATCCATCATCCATTCCGAATACTGCAAAACCTTTGGTGTATACACGTCATCCGACGCAAACTGGTTAAGGGGCTGCTAAAGCCTTTTTTTTTTCTTTATGAGGTGGAATTTGCCTTGGGGAGATATAAGTTGTATAGTGGGTTTTTTGGCCCAATAGATCAGCGAGGCACAAACAAAACCAACATAAACAGAAAACACTACTTTACAAATATTTCTGCCCATCTCTGCCCTCACAGGTAAGCATTTACTCCCAAGAGGAAATAACAATAATAATAATAAAAAGTTATAAAATGCTGGTATCTAGAAAAACCTTTTCACTGCGCTGTGGTCTGAAACAATTAATATTGTGACAAACTGTCCTGCCCAAGGACAAACATGCAACAATGTTATATAGGAAAGTATTGTCTCACCCTCAGTCGTGTTCAGAGTCTGGCATATGTAAGAGTCAAAGTTGAACTGGAAGACACCAGTAGCATCCAAGGGAAGCTCCTGCACCAAGGCTGAGATATCCATCTTCAAAACCATCTCAAATTCCCAGGATTGTAGACAATACTTGGGCTGACGGAGATTACATAGCGAGGTTTTTTCCAACGTGGCGGGAGGCTGTCAGAGAAAGATCAGATGGGTGAGTTTTAGCCAGGGGAGAACTAATTATAGTTACTCATGTTCATCAATGAGCATTCTTGAACCTTTTTTTCCAAGCTAGGTCTAAAACCACTCCAGCATGACGATCTTAACAGCCAGTTTGCTTTCTCTCTAAAACACACAGAACCTATCTGGACACTGACAAATTATCATCACTAAATAACTGAATCTCTTACAACAAAAACATTATCCTGAAATGTTACCCTTGAGTCCTTCTGTCAGAGTAGCTTACCCAACTAACAACTTCTTCCAAAGAGTTCCCCTGGACTTCAGGTTCGTAGATCTCGGTTCCATTTTGGAAGACGACCATGGAACGATTCCTGGCCGGCAGCTGTGTTGAGAAGCCCATCTGCAGACGAGCACGCGACAGGTCCGGTGTGCCGTCGCTCAGGAGAAATGGCTCGACGATGGCAAAGTCAAATAAAACCAAGAGCTGACCGATCTCGTCTATGAGTCGGTCACTTACAATTGGGACAGAACTCACCACAAAACTGAAAAAGGTGAAAGAATATAATTTGTTTCGGAGCATTTGTACTTTAAATAGCTAACTTTCCTCAACTTTCAAAGTCAGTAAAAGCAATTGCACAGTGCACACCTGAAAACTAATTATCTTTTTCGAAGCAGAGAACAACCAGAACATTTCCAATATTATGCATATAAACTAGAATTCAGATAGACCAGATTAAATCCGAATTGTCTCCGACAGCATCAGCCCCAGAGATTTGTTGTTAAACCCATAGATAACAATTTGCAAACAGAGTTAATTTAACTCCCTCTGGGCCTGGGGTAAATGCCTCCAATCAACTATCACAACCCCCCCCCCCTTCCTGAAAACTAGATCCGCCCCTGATACTGCATGGATCAACTAGGGGACCAGTTTTACTATTCCAATCTAATGATGTGCATCGGGTCGGGTTGACCAGGCCAAACCGACCCGAAACATTAGCGATACAAACTGAATCCGAACCGAAACCGATTTTAACTCCCTCAAACCAACCCGACCCGACCCGAACCGACCTGACAAAAAATAAGGTAAAACCAACCTGAACCAAACAACCCCCCCAAAAAACAAAAACAAAAACCAAATACTTTGCTTGGACAAAGTGATCACTTTTTTGTGCCTGCCCTTACCCACGTGGCATGAATTCTTTTGCAAAACCATCGTCTCTCTCTCCGTCATACTCAGTTGGTTGATCGAGAGTAACTCCGCTTATTGAACAAACACATGGTATCATCACGAGGTATCATGAAAACTGTTACAATGTATCTATTTCACTGTCAGTCCCGTCCACTAGAGAAATTAATACCGTGGGAACTTGATAGTAGTACGCATGTTGGCCACCGACCGACCCGACCCGACCCGAAGTCGGGTCGGGTCGGGTCGGTTTCGGGTCGTTTTTCCACATCATTATTCCACTCACAGCAGTCAATAGTTGTAAACTATCTACCTTCAAACACTTACTTGACCATTGCAATTCGTGACAGCCTCCACACAAGTTTAATGTGCGTCTGAACGTAAGCCACTGCAGGGACGTGAACAGCGCCCCCTGGGGACCAATCAGGTACAGGGCGTATGTTGGTAGCGTAAAGGACGGTGGTGTACTGAATCTCCTCAAAATGGATGCTAAAATCCCAAATATTGGACCCATCCGACCTCTCGCAGTAAATGAAGGTGTCGAGATTGCCGTCATAACGGATCTGTTGACAAACAAGAAATCATCAATATCAGAAATTCTGAAAGAAATTAAAAACTGTGCTAGATCCAAGTCCGCCACAAAAAGAAAAGTCAGCTGAAGTATGCCTTCTCCCTTTCTAGCATCCTATCCTAATAATGGGGCAATTTTATGAGATTTACAATTTATTTGTGATGCTCCAGCACACACAAAAACAGTCTGAAGTTGCACTGCCATATCTTTGAGATAGCTTGCAGCCTATAAATTACATAGAATATTGATGCAAAATGTGACCTGGAAATACCTTTAGTATTAATCCGTCTGATTTGTCTGATTCCCATATTCTATACATCATTGGAAAGCTTATTCAACGTCCATTCCCATGAGCCTAAAATCCTAGTTTTCAAAAACTGTTCCAAGTGACTGATTTAGCTCTAGACGGTTACATTTGGTCTTAAAGTTTTGAGAAAACATTTTGTCCTAGATTAGACATGGTTCTAGACTGACAAATTTATAGGGTAGTAATATTTCAAAAGACAAGACAGTTTCAGACCAGACGTTCGCTGGTATTTAACAGAGATTTTGAAGAAAAAAAGAATTTGGAGCATCCAAACTGGCCACTAACCTCATCAAGACGAATCCCGGAAGTTGTATTATCACCTCCTCGGAGATACTCAGAGAAAAGATTCTTGACACCAGAGCTGTTGTGGGACTGGAAGAAGTCATCGTCAAAGTACTTATCGCCCCATCTTAGGTTCTCCTCGATGTTGGAGCACAGGCCGGTTCTACCGGACCACAAATCGCCGGTTTGATGGTTGATGGGAGTAACCGTCTTGTAGCGGTAAGGCTGAAAGTCAAGAAGCCAAAGTTCTCTTGCACCTTGGAAAGAATGAGGTTTGGGTGAGAACAGTTGGAAGGAAAATAAGGGGAATATGTACACAAAACAGGAAAGAATGACCAACACAGAGGTGGGGGATTCCCTCTGTCCCATATCGCGCTACACATGGAAGGCAATCCACGTTTTTAAAGGGAATTCCACTTTTTTAAAGGGAATAAACAACATTTGCTTTTGCTGTAATTTTCAGATATAGTTGGATGGGGGGGGGGGGGGTTGTTCAAATATTGTTACTCTCAAAACAGGAAAGAATGTAGTATTTCCAGACGCCACTTCTGTGGTTGTGTACAAAGTCTATGGAGAGTCAAGAACAATTTCGAAGTGTTTCCTAAAAAAAAATTGGAAATGTTTCTCAGTACCATATTCATGTCTTTTCAACATTTTTGCAATGACTGACCATCATTGAGCGTCACGGTGCAACATTCTTTCCCTCAGTCACGCCTAAATACTACACAAGTAAGGGGTTAGTATCGTTCCTTCTTGACTGACCGTATGTAAATCACATCTCACCGATGGTATCTTCTAAGACGACATCAAGTTCCGCGGTCTCACCGTTCACCGTGAATTTCCTGATCCTTGCCCGGCCCATGTCGCCAAACAACCCATCGGTCGTCTTGTCTGGAACGACTACACCGAGCTGAGATCCCTGCGAAATCCAAGTCATCTGACGAATGCACAGACACATCCACAGCACGATGATCTTCACCATCGACTTCATGGTGTTTGACGGTGGAATGCAGGTAAAAAGACTTCGACTTTTATTCAGCTCATGGCTTTCTTTTTAAAATAATGGGGTTGACCAAAAAGCCCCCAAAACGCGGCGCGCCTCCACTCAAGAAAGAATGCATATAATGGCGCCCGTTAGCGCGCGAAAAAAAATTGCACGTGGTTCGTTAAAGTTTACTATCGCCAAACTGTTGATTCTCAGAAATAAATATTATTTTAACAAAATAACCAATGTGGAAAGATTTAAGGGGAAAAGGGAAAATCGGAAGAACAGAATGCCGATAACTTCTTTCATATTCAAGCCGTCTATTGAAGATTTGAAACAAACTAAGTTTACGCAAATACTCTATACATGTAGGCCTAGGCATATACACGTTAATAACTAGCGGGAAAATTAACAATTATAATCAAAGGAATCAAAATATCCCGGGGGGAATTAAAGAAAAACTTTTGAATCGAAATGACCACAATGAGAAAGAAATGTTCCAATTTTCACCCAGCAATATTTTATTTTAGGCAACGATGTTGATAATGTAATTATTTTTGTTAACAACACAGCAATATTGTTCATCTCATGCAGATCTGTCTTTTAATTTATATACAGGCTGGGCGCGGCGTAAGCTCCAACGCGGTAAGCTCCAACGAATGGACCCACTTTTGAAAAACCATCAAGTTCAAGAAATCAAGAGATTACACAAAAAGTTTAGTTCAAATTCAAGGAAAATATAAAAAAAGGGAATACTTTTGTTTGCAATCATGTGCGGACAACACCAAAATAATGGGAGAAATGACAAGTCTAAAAATGTGAGCAATTCAGTTCGCAACATTTTCGCAGGGCATGCAGGGCCCTGCCATTTTAACGAACCATTCTTGTTTTGCCAAAAAAATGTAAATAGGTCCAGGAATGAATAGGATATAAATTTATTCTATAGGCCTATTCATGGAAACAAAACAAATTTCATAAAACAAGAAGTATTCAATAAATAATTTGAAAGGTTTGCCAAAAGCCTTTTCTTTACACCAAGATGAAGCCCCAAAATTAAAATAATGACAGAACACTTTTTATCTACTCTAAAACAAACCCAAAAATTAAACAAAACTTAATATGTTTAAAGAATAGTATTTAACGAAGTCACATAAAATTATGTGACGAATGTAAAGAAGTGTAAAATTACAAGGAACAGGCATACCAAGTAAAGCCGTAAATAATAAAGGGCTTTCCAAACAATCATAATTAAATTTTTTGTTCAAAAAAAATCGCTTATGTGGTCCAAATTCGTATTCATTTTTGCCTGGTCCAACTAACAGCAGATTTCACGCGCCAACGATTCAAAAATTAGTGGTGAAAACTACTAATTACTATAAACAAATAATCATATGTTTTTAAAAGGCGAGTGCCAAATTTAAACCTCACAATTAAGTTGAGAAAAAAATATAAAATACAACTAAAATACAGTCCGTTTGAAACAGAATCACACATCAACTGAATGAGCAGTAAAACATGAATTTAAATTTTGCCAAATTTCTAGGAAAATATATACAAAATTTGCTTAATTTTCAAGCCAGTTTTTGTTATCTATACATGTTTAGATTCAGAGCAACATATATAAATAATTCTTATATATTTCAACGGCTTTTCACCCGTGATGTATGACCCTGTTTTGGAAGGACAAAAACATAATTAAAGAAAGAAACATAAAATAAAAGCTAAAGTAAAATCATTAGAAGTCATTTCAGGTAAATTACTTTTAACTGAAAAAAAACATCTTTCTGTAAATATCATTTTAATACAAGGCATTTTGAATCTGCATGCTATCCTACAGATATCACTGTAAAGATATCATTTAGAGAAATAAGTAACAACTAAATAATAAAGTTGTGCAAATATATTTCTGGCTTCTCTTTTGCCAATCTGTGTATCACTTTTAAAACATTTCTCACCGCTGTATTTCAGTCAAAATAAAATAACTTGTAATTCCAAGTAACTTCAAAAGTAAAATACTTGCTTACACATTTAGAAACACTACAAGGTAGACTTATTGTTTTCTGTGTACATTTCATTTGTTCACAAATACTTTTCTCTTCTTCTTTTTTTTTGCATTCATAATAATGCTTATTATTTGAGCGCTAAGTCCCAACGCACTGTTAATTAACATTACATTACATTCTATAGTTAATGCAATCTTGGTACTTGTCAAAAGTGTCAATGTTTTCGTAACGTCTTTAACCTTAACTTCCTCGACATTTCTGCAGGTCCCAGAGTGCCAGGCTTGCACCTTTTTTCACTGACTGACTGACTCCCTGACTGACAGACAGACTGACTGACGGTTAGTTGAGAGTCAGCCTGGTTGTTGGCTCGCGAAGAGAACCGTGCAGTGCTATCATATATGATAACCCCTTAATTGACTAAATCCAGCCAACAGTGTACACTTATACCCAGTAACTCCTTGTTTTTCTTCAAATTCTGACTTTGGTTGGTCCTGCTAGTATGACCGACCAAAGTCAAAATCCAGGAAAAAGGGAGTTCTCGTGCCCCAGTTATACTGGGTCTAGTGTACAGCAGATGACAAGAAACACAATATAGGGGGCCACTTTGCATCCGTCACGTTAGCAGTTTTTCCAATGGTTGTCATTTTTTTTTACAGTACCTGAAACCACCCGAAAAGTTTTTGACATGTGAATGAACATGTAGGCTTATAATCAAGTAATGTGTTGAATCATTTCTTTCTTTCTTTTTCAATTATTAAAATCACCCTCAAATTTCCATCAAAAATGGACGGAAAAAGTTACCAAAGTTTTCCGTCCACTTTTGGATGGAAATTTGACGATAACATCAAAAGGCAATATTTATAATCAACTCAAATCATCTAGCGAAAGGCTGCATGTCCATTCATGTGTTGAAATTCTTCTTTGGTAGTTTCAGGTATTTAACAAAAAATAACAACCATAGGAAAAACTGCTAACGTGATGGTAAATAAGTGGCCCCATTTATTGTGTTTCTTGTCATATGCATGAAAAGACTTCTAGTGAGCAGCCATTCTGAAAAATCGAAAAAGCGTTTTATGATCTCTGGGACCAGCTCTAATAGTCTTGCCTTGTTCAGGAATCTGACAAAATCTAAAACAGTGCAGTAAACAAATAGGCACGTTCTTTGCACTTTCTAAGTACAAGTAAAAACAGGACATATTATCAGTAAATTGACAGAGTTGTGAAGTCCTGAATTCATCAAAAAAGCGCAAAAAATTGGAATCCAATTTTGACGGAATCCGGTAGTTAAGGTTGAAAGAATTATGAAACAAAGTGACAAATGTTAGGCATACATCGCCCTATCAAAGCACACACATTATGTGCAACATCTTTACAATAATGGCTAACGGTTTACTGCATTGAAAGGGCACATTTTCAACAAGTTATACAATTTTTCATAATTTCACAGCAATCTAACTACATGTACATATTCTTTCAGTTGACTATAATTCTCAACAGACCACAACTACATTATATTTCATTACCTTTGTACAAATTGTATTGTAATTACATCACATGCCAATGACATTAATTACCACATTTATCACCACGTTTTATTACATTTTCGTCTGCTTTTTATTCAAACATTTTGATTTTATTGATTAGCTTTGTTTTTTATTTTCATACTCCACAGTTGCAATGGGAAATTTTAGTATCATAAGAAGGCAATATACCCAGCACAAATGGGACGAAGGGGTACCCCCCCCCCCATCTCCCTATAACCTATACACACCCTAGACTATTGTTACCTAACACATCCCCCTAGATATCTCAAATGAATTCCTGAGATTCTGGTAACACAATGACCAACACAGAGGTGGGGGGGGGGGATTCCCTCTGTCCCATATCGCGCTACACATGGAAGGCAATCCACGTTTTTAAAGGGAATTCCACCTTTCTAAAGGGAATAAACATTTGCTTTTGCTGTAATTTTCAGATATAGTTGGATGGGGGGGGGGGGGTTGTTCAAATATTGTTACTCTTGACTTGTTTGAAGTTTTGTGTTCCTAGATGCTGGAAAACCAAGAAAGACAATCATGTTCAAGTGGTCTGGTTCCCTGACCCCACATAAGATGAAACGGAGCAAGTTATAGACATCAGGGAATTGTAAGGTCAGGGAACCAGTGTAGATGGCTTGTGTCCATTAATAGGTGTGTAATCGATTGCAAACAAAATGCGGACTAATAAATATGGTAAATTGGGGGCAGTATTTGAAAAAAGCCAGTTTTTTCCAACGCTGGTTGGCCGACCAGCATTGGAAATTTTTACAAAAAAATACCACTTTTCTTGAAAATGACAGCACACCAGGTGCAATGATTTTACAGGATGCTTTAGACTGTCATTCACTAACAGTCCAGGTGATTTAAATTAACACCCCTGTTTCCTCTCAGAACCTCTTTTAAAGAGAAATTTTTCTAAAAATGACTCCAAATGCCCTTTTAAAATTCCTGACAATTCATCAGGTGGCTGAAGGAATAAGAAATACCCATTCTTTAAAATGACTTACATATTTTTTTGATTCTTTCTAATTTTTTTTTTTTTTTTTTGCTTTCACTTATAACGCACCATTCAAGTATACATTATTGCTTGGGAAAAACACATACTGTTACATGTACTATGGAACTAGTGTACATCCATAATGCACTTTTTTAATGTTACAAAATGACTAAAAATAAACAGTAGACATATTTCCCGATCCCTACACCACGAAAACAAAACAAAATCCATGAAAAAAAATATTTCAATTTCAAAATACCTTCACTTTAAAGTTAATTCCAGAAGCTCGTCGAAACAATCTTAAAGATGACACTTCCCAAAATTTAAAAAAACGCGAGTAAAACAAACAATAATAACCTTTAAAATCTGAATCTTAAAAAAAAGGATAAGAGAACACTTTTTTGTGTGTCATTGGCGTGGTAGATTAAATCTGATTTTAATATTAAATTTTGATATTATTTTCAAAAAAAATTTTTCCAAGTTCAAGGATCAAAGTAGTTTAGAAACCACCTTTCCTTCCACGCAGCTGCAAAATTTCCAATAACAAAATCCATGATTTTCTAAAATGAACATAAAATCAACAGCTTATTACCGGTACTGTTTAGTGTTCCGTAATTTTTGATGTTCTGCATAATAAACAAAATGTTGAACATAAACACAAAAATGCTAGTGTAATAAAGCACCCTTAACCATGAGTGATATACTCTCCATGACAAATGACATGTCCTTCTCGGTTTTTGTGTCTACAGAAAAGACTGCCTTCTTAACTAAGTTCCTACACAGAGAACCTAAGAAATGTTGCACAGCACTGGAATTACATCGTCGTATACCCCACTCATATCCCAACAACATGAAAGTTGAATCGGACACCTTATAACTTGAAGTTAACTCCACTTAACTTGGTAACCAAACTACCCTACAGAGAAAGAAATAAATTAAAAAATGCTCAACGCAACTCAAAAAATGAACACAATCCAAACCAAAATTGCTACTAACAAGTTCATCACAGGCCTGAGATCATTTATAAAAACGAAGTACGGCAAGTTAAATCTGCGCGATCACCCTGGCATGCTAGCAGTGTTTATAGTCAGTTAGTAAGCACAATTTTTAGTGTACCTTACCAAAACCAACAATGACCTCATTTGACCCTAGATGGCCTTTGACCTCAAATATCTTAATTCATCTGAAGTCTCCTACCCAAAGATTATTGTCAGCAAGTTTGGTTGAGAATTAAGTCTTACTTTTCATATGACAGCACTATTACAGTTAACCAAATGGAACACACACAGTATACATGTTTATGTTACATACCTAGTGTGGACATTCCTTTGTTGTCGTATAGTTCAATTTTTCAATTTAATAGACATTTATTTCCATACATTGCAGAGAAATAGACAAGGAATAATAGAAGGTAAAATAGTAGTTAAGAATAACCTCTGCAAAACTCCAGAGGGGGGGAAACACCGTGTGGACCTGGGCAAATCCACACAACGTCGCTGCTACCTGGTTTATGTGGACATCTTGTGTTCAGAAGTCCACACACGCACACCCACGTTTCTTTATGGTGTAAATTGAGTATTTTCTATTGTTCCTCCTCCCTTTTCCTTTGTTTAAACTCAAACTTGTTTGCAACAACTCTCGATTTGGTTCCTTTCCTCAATTCATCGATGATGTTGCACATGTGTCCTCAATTTACACCATAGACAAACGTATACAAACTGGAATTTGTAAGTCCTTGACCCAGTCCTGAAGTTCAGTTGATATTTTTGTACCTAAGAATCTAAGACATGTTATGATGGTTTAAACAGCCTCCACTTCCCAGCGCCCTACTTGCCTTTGAAATGCAACATTTTTCTATTAAAGAGACAATGCACCAATAAATCGCAACATTTCATTCTGGGTTTTTTAATCACCAAAATCAACCATTTCCCGCATGAGCGTCGCCAGGATGGGGCAAGGGGGCGCTTGCCCCTCGCCCCTCCACAAGAGCCGAAAAAATGTCAACAACAAAGGAAGAAAAAAAAAGAAAAAGAAAAGAAACGAAAAAGAGGTTTGAAGCCATATTTACTATTTATTTAATACACATTTAACAAAATGGGCATATGCATGGGTGTAAATAGGGGTCGGGTGCTTATGGGTAGATATCCCCCGCCCACCCTTGAAAAATGAGAAATTGAGAATATGCTCGAGAAAGTACAATGATTTGGGGGGAAATATGTGCTTTGACCCTCCCCTGAAAAATCCTGGCGACGCCCATGATAAGGTAAGTTAATCCAGTTTCTTTTCCTCAGCAACAACGACAAGGAATTTCTGCATCTTGTAGGTGGCATTATCTGCGTATAAAAAAGGAAAAAAATTGTGAGAAAAAAATATGAAAAATTGCTTATTGATTTTAGAATTTGATTAGACAATTTTGAATAATTAGTAAGAACATAAATGTGGATTTGGGAGGTATTATAACACTCTGTTTAAGACCGGTTGGAGTCTGGAATCAAAACAAGTCAAAGACTAGATGTTGCCAACCATTTTCTTCAACAATTTTACTTCATGTGTTATGAAACCAAATGTTTTACGAGTCCAAATTTCATGTGACACTGGCAAAGTGTTTAAGACCAACCAACCATGTCTTTATCATCCGTTTAAGACCGGCCACGTGACGGGCTCTTGACCAATAGGAATGGGTAAACATTAGGTATTTATGAATGGAAATTTACGCTCGCGTTTTTTTGGAGTGATATTCCTTAATTTAAATGAATTTGGAAGAAATGCAGTTCCCCCCAAAAAAACAGAAGGCAAAATTGAAAGGAATATTGAAAAGCTTTTTTTGGGGGGGGGGGGGGGGGGGGGGGGGGGGGGGGGGGGTTGGAGTGGCTGGTGGAGAGGGGTGTAAGTATGTACTTTGAGAATATGATCGTGGCAAGTACATAATTTGGGCGTTTTTGTAGGTTACTTACGTATAAAGTTGACGAGCCAGTCCGGCTTGCTGGTCCAGTAGACTCCAAAGAAATAGACAGGGAACCCTGTGCAGATGATGGCGGAGCCAATCAGGCAGTCAATCGGTGCAGCTACAAAACCCATGATGACCAGGAACAGACACATGATCAAGAAGATGATAGGCAAGGCAATGGGAACCTGGTGTGGGACACAGAGATTTGGTTTAAATACACTTGAAATATGACTTGGTTCCAAGAGCTAGATAGGAACTTCACGACCTCCGTTTCTGAACAAGAGAGGGCACATTCAAGAGCTCAGCGGTTGGGAAATGCCACATGCAGATGCTGGTCCGAGTGCGTACGGCATGGCGCAAAGTGTGCACAACTTATTTTATTTTGAATGTGCACAAAGCCACATGGCATCTTTGCATGAGCATCAGGCATCATCGGCAGGGCATTCGAGTGTCGCGTCATCCAGTGGTTTCCCCCAACTCTCCCTTTCTTACCGTTAAGGGGGGACTTGTGCACGGAGCCCATAGGAATACAAGTTGATTGATGTCATACGTTAGTGCATTGCATTCTGGGAGCCAGGTGGCAATGTGCTGCCATTAACAGATCATTTCAAGTTCATCATGTTCATGGAGAGGCATTTACTGGCATTTCAAAAATCATTTAAATCATTCTTCAAGAACTGTTTTCACTGTCCAAATTAAACAGCTACACTTCTGAAGGACTACATTAGTTTTTTCACTATACAGTCGACTCCCGTTATAACGAGGTCCGATGGACTTTCACAATACTGTCGTTATAGCCGGAACCTCGCTAAAACCGGAGCGCAGTTTTCCTCATTCGTTGTGCACAAGGTACGGTACATGTGCGCGCGTGTTTTAATCGTGCAAGACATGAAAAGGATAGTCGTTTGTTGGTATGTACGTCTGTTATTAACTCTTTCGCTACGGCGAGCCGCTGACAGCGGCACATACAAATTGTACAGGTCGTACGGAGAGCCGCTGGCAGCGGCTCGGTTGCGTCGCTATGAATAAACAGGGTATCCCCATGACGTGGGCCATATCTACATAATTTATATTGTATAACCTCTGACCCTAGTTTCAGCCGCTGCCAGCGGCTCTCCGTCTGGCCTGGGTGCGCTTTTGGTTATTGTGAGCAGTTTGTTTACGGAGATACATTTAAAGATGGCGGCGCCCACATCGACGCTCGGCAGAATTTTCAGCTTTTAATTACGTCCAGTTGGGACGAAAAAGGTAAATTTAATTCCGTAGCGAAAGAGTTAATGTATATTAAATATTTAACTGATGGTGATGAATAAATGAAATAAATAAAATACCTTTTTAAGGGAACATTGTTTAATATTTGCGGACCTGAATCCGGAGGAAAAGGCATCATCGCTGAGAAGAATCGCTGAGGAGAATCAGGCAAGTAGGTCACTCGCACAAATCGTGCCGAGCGACATTTTGCTTTCATTTTGCATTTGCTGGAATCGGGCAAGAGAGGGCGCCAATACATGTATTACTTCCAGGTTTTAATGATCTTTAGATGTGGAACTTTACTTTTTGTTGTTGACCTTTTGGAGCAGTTGGGTATTATTGTTTCTGAAGGGATTCTTTGAAATTGTAATTTTTTCGGTTAACTATAGCGCACATTCGTGCCAAGTGACATTTTGCTTTCGTTTTGCATTTGCTGGAATCGGGCAAGAGAGGGCGCTAATATTACTTCCGGGTTTAAGTGTCTCCATGTGTAATTGAACTTTGACTTTTCGCAGCAATTGGTGATTATTGTTTCTCTGGAGGGATTCTTTTAAGTTAATAATAATAAATAAACAAAAGCAGTACTTTCGGATTAACATTTGTACATGTGGTGGGGCATTTGAAGTTCTTGGAAACCTAGCTGTTTTCATTGGGATTGTTTTTTCTGGGGCCGGAGGGGGTTCTTTATTTGTTTTAAGATTTTTATTTTTTTCTTCTTCGGATGAACCTTTTTGGGGGTGGGGACCACAGTATGTTTTAAACTTTATTTTTTCAAGACAGACTGAATTATCTCTTTTTGGAAGTTGTGGTGGCTCTGAAAAGAGCCGTTTGTTTTATGATGCTGTGTTCTTTTCTACTGGAAAAAGTCGGTGATTCTCCTCTGGATGCTCGTCCCAAGCTGCTCCTCTGACAGGTAGTCCATGATGCCAGCTGCGTTGTGGTAGACCTCATCTGTCATGTTGGCCCGAGTGCAAAGGAAGTGTTGCACTTGAGTCATCATGTTGATGCACTGCCGGACAGTTAGTTGTTCTTTCTGGACCTCCTCTGCTTCCGCCGCCGCCTCCTCCTCGTCGTCATCATTACGCACCCGATGTTCGGGCGGCAGTACTAAAGCCTATTCCTTACAATGTCAACACTTATCTCCTGAGCGCCCCCTATTGTCCGTTTGTAATAATCTAGAAACGTGGTACCGCAGTCGTAAGCAAACTTCAAACCCTGGTCATGCTAAGGGAAACCGCAGCGGGGGATTAGCGACTAGACCAGCGGTCCACTGCGCCGATTATCACAGTCCCATTGAATTTATTTATAAAGATCGGCGAGATGAAATAACGTTGGGTTGAAGTCATTACAAAGGTACATTGATGGGTGAAGCTTAAGTGTGTTGCTTGAATTGGAAGACGGGAGCATGATACCCGTTTCGGGACAAAAGGTCTGTCGTTGACAAGCTGCAATGCCCGTAGTTTTGAAAAGATGTCGTTGTAAATGGGTTGAGAACAATGCTTTTCCTCGCATTGGGTCGGCCAAAAATCGTCGTACCAAATATTTCCCCATAGTAATGTACACAAATTGATCGGGACTGGGAGAATGTGCTCGTTACATCCGGGTTATCGTTATGACCGAGCTCGTTATAACGGGAGTCGACTGTATTTGCTTGTCAATCTCTGAAGGTGAATCAGAATTTATTTTGCTTCATAAATGATTCCCCTTGAACAGACCAGTACAAGGTTCATGCTTCTAGGTCACAACGCAAGCAACTGTTGCTATAAATCTTTTTTTAAGGTTTCTCACAAGGGCATTCAAAATTGCAAAGTTTCTACTAGACTAAGGTGTAAAAAATGCTACCGGTGTGCAGAGATCCGCACTCATTATAACACAAGATCTGAATTGAGTGCAATTTTAATCAGGTCAACTTAAGTCATCATTTTTGGCCAACAAATGTAAGGCATGGAAAAGATGTCTTGATTCAAAGTCTTTTTTCTACTTGTGGAACAGATTTTTCCTCAACGTTTTCATCATTAAGTGAAACCATGTGATTTGAATTTGAATATCTGTACAGTAGAACACAGGGTCCACAAAAGATTGGCAAATGTCTAACTTTTAAAAAGATGCACCATTTAGTAATCTGGTGGTATAACATACAGAGGGAACACTTGGAATTAAAACAAAAGTTTAGAAGCAGATGTTTTGTTGACACATTTACTTGTGCAATATTAACCCTAACCCCTTGAGCACTTTTACCAGAAAGTATCCTGAATCCACCAAAATCCACCTATTGTGTCATGCACAAGAATTGTGGTGTTGGTGACTGCTCAGTATGGAGGTACCCTGAATACATCAAAATCCTGTAGTACCACTTGGCTTACAATCCTGAATCCATCAAAATCCCCCTGTTTTCAATATGGAGGTACCCTGAATCCACCAAAATACTCCAAAACAGGGGTATGGATTTTAATGGATTCAGGTACGTTCGGGTTAAAGGATTGTAAAACAAATTATTTTACGACAGTCCATTTTCTTGTATTGCACGGATGATGTTTTGAACATAACATAAATAAGGGCTCCAAATAGACAGAGTTGAACGTCCCACAGAATTGAGACTTAAAGCTTAATCTTACCTTGACAGGCCTAGCCATTTCTGGTCGTTTCCAGCGAAGGAACAGCTGCCCAGCGATGGCGCTACCGGTCGCCAGCCAGGTGACAAAGCTGAAGTAGTTAATCAACTGAATGATGTTCTGCGCAGGCATGTACAGCAGGGTCAGACAGCACTGCAAAATAAAGGAGGCATGTCAAGATCTTAGAAATTCATGGTTTTCTGTCGATCAAGTCCAATTTCCTTTTCCTATTGTTGTTTTAAGGTGCAGGCCAGAATGCACGATTTCGGGTAGGGAGTGTGTAAGCTAAAGACACCAGACCAACTCAGAGAAGTGTGTATTTGCCTGCACTCGGGACCCCCTATCGTCCCTCTTTTGTCCGTACATTAACTTTTTAGGAAGACCTCCCATATGTTTTGTACATGATCGCCAAATTGGGGACCTTCAGGAATTGGGGACCCTATTGTCCTCTATTGTTCAACGTCCCCTATTGAATGCAGAAACAAACTCATGATCATCATACATGTACATCAACTTGTATGCATACCAACACATGCTTATTGTTTAAACAAATATTTGTACCAACATTTTTTTAATAGTTATATTGTTTCTGAGTACAACCAGGGGATTGCTGTCACTTATCCTTGGGGGAGGGGGGAGGGGGAATTTTACAATGGCTTGGTACACTTAGGTAAGATCATTTCATCTCCAAAGTATCAGGAAGAACAATGTCTGATCTTAAATCTACACAGCAATCTGATGATGTCTGTCTATGTACTCACAGTGAGGATAAGGGAAGGCATGGGTGTCTTCCAGCGGACGCTGATCATAGCTAAAGCCTCGGGGAGGTGGCCATTACGAGCACCCACAAAGTATATCCTAGACAGACAAAATAGGTATCGAAAAGTTAAAACCTTCAGGTGCCATATTAGGGTCAAATAGTCTGCATTACAGAACGTCTGATTGGTGGGTTATTGATCACGTCATGAATATTCATTCCAACCCACGGCCCGGCCACACAACAAAACTAGAAGTCCCATTCCACTGTAACTAATTAATAGAAGTTCCATTGCAGTCACAATATTCAGGCACTGTATAAAACATTTAATGAATGTTTCACATTCGCGCAAAGGAAAGAATAATTTCATGAGGTGACAGATGGAATGTTCCATTCCACGAGGCCATCATTCTATCTGTCACCACATGAAATTATTCTTACCACTGCACTCATAAACATTCATTATTTGTCTACTGTCTAACTCTTATTATGATTGCCAGTAAATTTTTAGCATACACTAGTGAAGTACAACGAACACAATTTTACTTGAAAACTTATTTTCTTTTCTCGTTAGAGTTTGTCGTAAATCAAAAGCTCGGAATACAGTGCGTTACATCTTTATGAGTGTAACTTTAACTCCTTTGGAACTTTGAATAAAAAGCTTTACTACTCATTCAAGAAGTATGTTACTTGGCTCTTCCTCCCTCAATCCTGCCATATCTTCCAGAACACCAAGGTGTTTGAAGGATCTAGGATGGTTACCTGGGGAAATAAGCTCAAATTGAATTCGTCTTACCGAGATCCAGTCAACAGAAGGCCATTGACCCCACCGAAGGTCGACAAGGCAACAGCGACAGGCATGATCCAGGCCATGGGACCAAGAAGCTTGAAACCAAAGGTCTAAGAAAAGGAGAAAAGGAGAAAAGACGAAACACATCAGTCAAACATCAGCTTGCACTACTTGGGAAAGCCAAACTATTCTTGCAATAGTAACAAAGCAATATCCCAAATTTCTGACAATTAGTTTAACTTAGTAAAAATTTCAGATCAGGTTGCCAAAAAGTACTTCTGAAAAATTCCATCTGAAAGTTACAAGGGGAAGGATACCTTTTTAAAAGATTGTGGTGAAATTGGGGAACATGAGCGAATAGTTAGCAAAGCGATAAAGTGTGTGAAGGAAGAGTGCCTTGGCCTCGTGGTCTGGAGCATTGAATTTGTGGTCTGTGGGTAATTCTGCCGATGGTGGGTTCGAGTCTAGCCTGGGGTTGTGTTGTATGGGCAAGGCACTTTGCTTCTAAATGGGTACCTGTGGGGGTAGAGATGGTTATTGTGATTGATTTTTGCTGCTTTGCACCGAACTGGCTGCATCGAGCTGTATATAAAGGGAGCTGAGATTGTCTTGGGGATGTTTCATTGGCCAATGAGCAGGGTAATAATGATGTCGCTAATTGATACAGATGCCACTAATTGATACAGAGTACCCAACTCTGATAAAGCCAGATTCGCCCCGTACGTTTTGGCTCACATGCTCTAGAAAGATGCGGTAAACATTGGACAGTTCTCAACAGGATCCGGATTCCGGACTTTGCCAACACGGAACACCATCTACACAAACCATCCACACGCAATTGTGAACATGGGAACAGACCAAACCGTACAATATGTTGAAGACAACACCCTACAATGGTTTCCTGGTGGCTTCAGGCTATAATCTTCCAACAATGACGACAATGCCAAGCAACATATGCCAGTCTAACAGTCATGGCAACCAAAACTTGAACAGACACTTTAAACTGCTCATGGCCAATGTCACTCAAGAACCAAACTACCCCAACAAAAATTAAAAACTTAAAACTTTCCACTTTTGTACTTAGCTTACCAGAGCATAAGCATGAAATCAATAGCTGGCTGAGTGTCTCGCAGCTGTTAACAGATGTAGTATGTGAAAAAAAGCCGTTTTTTTTTCACAGCGATAATTCGGTCTGAACCATTATTGGTACAGATCCGAAGTTTGTATTTTCTTTAGAACGACAGCATACTATAACCAGGCCCTACGATTTCGCAGAATGCTTCATAATATTATTTACTTACAATCAAGCAGGGTATTTTGTAACATTGTGGCATTTGAATGTGATTTGATAAAATGAAACTTAAAGAACCTCCTGCTTTGTATGCACAAATGAGATGCTGAAATGGATAAATACCCTTTGAATGCCCCTATATGTAACCTTGGTATTACCATGGCAACCCTTTCCCTTAACTAATCCCCCTGGACTGAATCCAAGCCTCCACTATATATGAGCATGAGTCCAGCTGTCTCCAGATGACAAACAGAGCACACTGTTCGAAACGTCCGGTTAAAACAAGTGGTTCTTCTCAGAACCACAAAACTCAAGAGATGTTATTTATATGGTGTTAGCGAAACTTTACATTCTCCATTTCAGAAATCTTTGAAAAGGTTTGCGGAATTTAAAGAATTGTTTTTTTTCTCCTTGCCATTTGTTCTGAACTTTACATTCAACTGACAAGAATAAGTAGCTTTCCACCCCTTTCCACCCCTTTAACAGCTATACTAGACAACAATAACACTTAACAGCAAAGTGTCATAGCTTTTTTTGTTTACAGTTTATATAATACAGTACTTGGTAAAGTAAACTGAAAGGGAATGTACATCATTGGCTTTTGCTGTAATTTTCAGAAATGAACTATTTGAGGGGTTAGTATAATACTCTATTGTTTAAGTGACATGTTTGAGGTTTTGTGTTTGAAAATGCTTGAAAACCAAGAAAAACAAAAATTGTTTAAGTAGTCTGGTTCCCTGACTCCACTAAGGATAAAATGGATCAATTTATAGATGTCGGAAAATTGTAAGGTAAGAGAACCAGCCTAGCTGGCCTGCACCCATTTATGAACATGTAACCAATAGCAAACAAAATTTGGATGAAAAAAATTGTAAATTTGGAGCAGTAGTTGAAAAATAGTTAGGTTTTTCCAAAGGTGGTCGGCCGACCACCGTTGGAAATGTATACAAAAATACAATTTTCTTGAAAATGACTTGACACCAGGTGCCATAATTTTACAGGATGCTTTAGACTGTCATTTACCAACATCCTAGTAGGGTATTTCGTAAAAACTTGGTAGTTTTATTTTTTGATGTTTGCAAATGTTGTATATTCCCTTGAACACTGGCTGTGAAATATCAAGGTGTAAAGCATTAGTTAACCAAGAAAACGTTACATGGGTTATTTAGGCATTTCTTAATGTTTATTGTACACTGCTGAGAAAGGACGCAACAACCGAAGCAATGCAAATTCAGGATACTCTGTATGGCAACACAGAAAGCACAATGCTGTCTCTGAACTGTAACTATACAATGCACAAAGCAGAACAAATTCATGCTTCTTTGCAAGGACGTGTTTTAGAAATCGGAATCTGCGCCCAACCTGAATTTGTGCCACCTTCCTCTTGTCGAAAATATTACAATGTACATACTCAAGTTCCTTATCATATAATTGATCGTTCAGCCAGGGTAGGCTAAAAACTGATAGTGTGTCCAGACCCAATTGTCCAAAGAAAAAAAATACACGCTCCACATCAGCTGACAAAATAGGCTGACTATCTGAATACAATGCAAATTCCCCAGCTGTTCGATTCGCAAAGTTTACAATCCAAAGTACATCCGTGCAATTTAGCTGGGAATATGGGGTTTCCTTCGTTTCTGTCTGAGTTTTTGTGATGGTCTGAAGACAGGAATAGGAAGTGTGGTATGACTAGCTGATTCTTAAATCTGCTTGCAGAGCAGGATGTTCAAGTTGTGATTTTAGTCAATCGTTAACGCAACTGTGCACTTGGAAAGATATCAAAATTGTGCACACACAAAAATTGGCCCAGTTTTGTGGCTCTGCAGTATTTTACATTGGCAATCACCATTTGGTGCCTACAGCCCTGGCACAAACATTCTGTGCTAACCCTATAAACACATTATATTTACACGATATGCACATATACACAGGCCAAGTATCATACCGTTCCGTGATCACAACCATATTGCAATTTTTCGTACTGCACTTATTTTGTTCTTTTGCAGTTACAGTTTATTACAATCTTTCATTGCACCCATAAATGTATGGTTGGAATAACTTTTTACGAATAGTGTAAAGTTTTACTCACCACAGCTACAGCTTTGGAGGCTGTTAGTTCTGCTGTTGACATAGCAGAAAAATATGCCACGTTGGCCAGGACGTAAACAACGATCACCAAAGGAACAGAGATGACAATAGCACGGGGAAGGTTTCTGTAAATATGTTTAAAAATATAAAAGGCGGGAAAATATCAACATGTTTTTCCAGCAAAATCTGCATTGATTCCATTTCAAACTGGAATATAAAAATACATGAATTTTGAACTGAATTTCATGGAAAACAATAACAGATTTTGAACTTACCTGTACGGATTGACCAACTCTTCTGTAACAAAGTTCAGGTAATTCCTGTGGAAAAATCAAATAAATATAATAAACAATTGACCAAATTTGCAGTTCTTTTCGGGATACCCTGTATGGTTCCACAGAATGCAGCTTCACATTGGACAACTTTAAAATGGCCATGAAATGCCTGTGGTATTACTTGCACGGTGGTCAAAAGCATTTCTGAGACTATTACAACTAAAACTACACGTATCTGGATGTTTATTATTTCAAGTCAACTTAAAAATTATTCTATTCTTCTGTCATTTCTGTTCAATACCAAAAGTTAAAGGAGAATGTTAAGTTATATAAACTGCGGTACACACAATGCAACAGCTAGACCACAATGCAATGCATGCCCACAAAAAGGACAATCACATGTGGTGGACCTAGCAACAGCACAAGCTATTAATCTCCCCCACCCCCCCCCCCAAAAAAAAAAGCTTTTGGTGAAAGATACACAGCCACACATCGCTTTGCTGTTTAACAGTTCCGTGTTCCCAGAAAGTCAGACTAAGGGAACATGGTTGTTTCTGGCTGATAACCCTCACCATCCTCCGTAGGCAAACAGGCCAGAGTAAAGGGCAAGCACAATGTCTCCAACACTTGTGGTAGAACCTTCAAAGGAGTTCTCAAAGTTCTCGGTGTTACCTAAATCAAAAGACAACAGATTTTAGAAAGTGACAAACCACCGTTCTCACTCTAATAAAAAAAAAGGAAACCCCTAGCCTATTCTTAAATTTAAAAAATATATTTAACTGAGCAGGGCCAGATCCAGGAATTTTCGCAGGGGGGGGGGGGGGTTTAATCAGCCAAAAAATCTGAAAATGTACACAGGTTTTTTCTCCGGACACTTGGCCTCCGTAAAATCAAAAACTGGAGGGGGGGGGGGGGGGCTGGTACCATATTTCAATAGGGGGCACTGTTCAAATTTGATGATTATTAACACTAGATTACAGAATGGTGTACCGTATTTTGAACAGGGGGACATTATACCAGTATAATTATTTTGGGGGTGTCATGGTTTTTTGGGGGTTTTTTTTACCCCCAAACCCCCCCCCCCAACCCCCTCTGGATCCGCGCCTGCTGAGCAGTGTATCAAATAACATCCTGTAAATCTGTGCCATTTGAATTACAATTTTCCCCATCCCCACCCTATTTGTCACTTTATGAAATGTTTGTTGGGGAGGGGGCAATTTCTTAAGCTGTCAACAGTGGTCATTTGTTTAAATGCCTAATAACAAATTCAAATAAAGATTGCCACATGAAAGAGTTTATCAGGATGAGAAACTATCTTGATGTACTTGCCAGTATAAGTTCTGGCTCCAAGTCTGGTAAAAGTTTGGACTAAAACTCACTACCCAGGGTTCCCAGCACTTTATGAAAACACAATTTCGGAGGTTTCCCTCCAATTTCCCCGAGAAATTTCCAAAATTCCATGAAATATATTTTTTGCTTTAAGGTTGCTGTGAAGTCACTGGTTGCAACAGAGCAAGTAAGATATGGATAATTCACAGGCAACTTGTTGACAAGCGATGACCTCCCTTCTGCCCTTATAACCATCCTTTCTCACCATATGCAACAGAGACGCACATACACCAAACTGGTGAAAAACTTTCCCTTCTGGGTCGCTGTCAAATTCCCCAAGTTTTCCCTGATTACTTTGGCATTTTTCTCAAATTCCCTGAGTTTTCCCTGACTGGAAAACTGGAAACTCATTTTCAAGGTTTTCCCTGACTTCCAGAGTGGCTGGGCACCCTGCTTACAACTCACCAAGGAAGAGGTGGACCAGGCCAGCGACGATGATAAGGAGGAGGGCGATCACCTTGGAAGCAGTGAAGACATCTTGGACACGGGTTGCTGCCTTAACGCTAAGGCAGTTCACAAAGGTCAAGATCACTGCAATGAAATCAGAGTTTCTTCATTAAACTCGGGCCTTCTTAGAGAGAGTAACCTTGCCGAATGCAGCAACATTTTATCCAATACTTGCGCGGTCTTAAAGGGAATGTACATCATTGGCTTTTGCTGTAATTTTCAGAAATGGACTATTTGAGGGGTTTGTATAACAGATCAAATATTGTTACACTGACATGTTTGAGGTTCTGTGTTCGGAAATGCTGGAAATACCAAGAAAAACAAATATGTTCAAATAGTCTGGTTCCTGGACTCCACTAAAGATGAAATCGATCAATTCATAGATGCCGGAAAATTGTAAGGTAAGGGAACCAGTCTAGCTGGCCTGCACCCGTTCATGAACATGTAACCAATAGCAAACACAATTTTGACTGAAAAAAATGGTAAATTTGGTCGGCCGGAAATTTATTCAAAATACAACTTTTCTATAAAATGACTTCACACCCGGTGCCATAATTTTACAGGATGCTTTAGACTGTCATTTACCAACATCCTAGTAAGGTATTTCGTAAACATTTGGTAGTTTTGTTTTTCGATGTTTGCAAATGTTGTATATTCCCTTTAAATAACAGTTCGTTTTCCAATAATATCTCAAATCTGCTCGATCTCGATGATCGGAGAAGTGCGCAGTTGGATCATTTCAGATTCAACAGGTTAATATTTCAAAACAGATGAAGTAGAATCCAGGGAAATTAATTGTTTGTACTTAATTTGAACCCTTACTAATTTGGTACATTTCATTTTAGGTAAAATGTCTGGGCGTTCCGCCATATTAAATCCGATACGGTAATTTTGGGGGGTTTTCCCAAATAAGAATTTCCCAAGGTTTTCGCCCATCCTGATATTAGCAACTCAACCCTCATACTTTCATGTTTAAAATGAACTTTGTGAAATACGTCTTAAGTACTTGTATTTTATAAGTATTTACATACCAAGTCTGTTTCACCAATGCACTTTTTCCTTATGAATTTTGTTTTGGTTAACTTCATTTAATAATTTGTAATGTATGCAGGGCCCCAATGGAAATAAATTATAATTTTATAAACGATTTGGGCATACCCTGGATAAAGAAATGTAATAAATACATTTTAAAAAAATCAAAATCATTAAAAAAAAATGTTTTTGATGAAATTTGTAGGATTTGTGAAGGTAAGTGTAGGAAAAAAACATTGGTACAAAAATATAATTATTACTTGCTTGCAACTACATTGCTGGCAGTAAAGCAATTAATGACCCATTCTTCTCAGAAACGACCAACGCCAGCCAACAGCCCCCACATTAATTAACAGAGGTGGCTCATTATTTACCACACACGTACAACCCTCCCTCACAATAAACACAACTAGAAATCTCTGGCTATTTTTGACGTTTACTGACGAGTCCACCTGAGAATTATTTGCTGATAAAACACCACTGCTAATCAGGGCTACTTATTTGTTACATAATGATAATTGTGTGTGCTTCATTATAGAGCTAATTTCAGCGATTTTATTTGGTACATGTAGCAAATGAGGACTGCAAACTATTATGTCGTTTTCAGAGTCAAATTATATCGTTGCAGTTTTCAAATTGAAAACATTTGAATAGAAAACTGAAAAGAACCGAATTAAGTGACTCAGTGTCACTACTGGTAATTTTGTGTTATCAATTCAAGTACAAATGTAGCATTTTTGTACAGTTGTATCTATATCAAACTAGACAAAATTGGACAAGCGATGTATGACAAGTTCATCTTATTTTATTATTTTGGACTTGACCTTGTGAAAGAAAGAACAATAAATACATATTTGTCAAATTTGTCATTTATCTTTCAATGAAAATTATGACAAATGAGTTGGTCAAAATTCACGAATAGGTTTATCAGTAAATAAAATAGAAACTTGCAAATTATCAATTCACTTTAATGTTTAATATTTAAGCAGTTTGTATCGATCACAAGAATTCACTGGCACATAAAATAATTTTGGTTCCATTTATTATCGAAACGTCTGAAGTTGTTTGTAGTAAAGTAACAAAATATGGATCAATGGGAATCAGAATTTATCAGTACAACTGGATTTGGGAGCTGGAAAGTATTGCATTTGCCTCACTGAATGTTCCACCGCTTGTCCCTTTAGAATCATGCATGCATTCTGTAACTGTTTACATGAATCATGCATGATTCTGTAACCATGGAAACATGTACGTATCAAAATGTTAAACGTTTTTGCATTATCGACAATGCAAAGCCATTAACTAGAGTCGTATTCTTCATACACTCAATGGAACCATGGAGTTTCCTACCTCCATGATCGAACTGAGTTTAGATTGTGTCTTTGCTGTAGATTTCATTATTGTCAAGGTGGTGGCATTATCATGTAAACAAGCAAGCAATTTCCCTTCGATTTAATGACGCCGAGGTGAGATTCTAAACATCATCGTAAAAACACAGATATAGGCAGCTGCAAATTGCTTTCACGACGATGGCAGTGAATGAAACACCATATAAGGGAATCATTCATCTATGAATGGCAGGGTCGCGATGACGTCACGAGCGCGCCGCCCGGAGGCGAGGCAGTTGATACACGAAGCAATCTTCCTCCTCCATCATCAGTAGAAGAGTTTGTTACCACTAAGAAGTATTGATCCAGAGGCTGGCTGCGGTTTATTTACTACTCCATGGCGGCGTTTTGGCGACCTAATCCAAGCTTGTTTTTCCCCCGACCCCCGGAGATCGAAACGTATTTCAGGTTCCACCTGCCGCCAATGATACAGCCTCTCGGCAAAAAGCGACCAAAAAGTCGAAATCGACGTCAGGCCCACTGAAGTACAGAACAGCCCGAACTGCGCCAGAGAGAATAAATCTACCTTCTACTACATGTACTTTGAATTAGCTTTGCGTTCGGAATCACCAACACAAATTGGAGGTACTAATTAAACATCCAAAATGCATCAGAATATTGTTCACTCAATGCAGAAATCAACACTACGGACAAAACGACAGACTGGCTGTATATTAAAAATTATTATACACTGTACATCATTACCTGTCCACGCACGGCACGCGTGTGATCAGTTCATTGACGAAACACATGCATGCACAACCCACATGTCTGGTTGTGAATCTTGGCTGCAAGCCAATTTTGCCCGCGGGAAATGAAACAAAAAATTCCCGCCCCTGCGTCCATGTATATTCTCACTGATCTGTGACGCCACAGGCCAGAATAATACCTGGCCATAAATTATTTCATTTATACACCAGATTTCTTTCTTCCGGCTAGCTTTTGCCAGTTATGAACATGATGGTCAAAGGCAACCTCTTCATAAGACCTCAAATGGGACGTGATACTTTGTGAGGGGATTTTTGCGTTGCGGTGATGTAAATCAAATTAGGTTTTGCCCTTCACCGACGTATAAACACTGTATACTCAGTGTGTAACCCCCGAGTGAAAGTTGGAAACTTCTGCACGTTATGTAATGTTTTCCGTTGCATGAACATTTTACTCCATTCCTTTTTATCCTTCCCGATCTCTTCCAATAGATCATTTATTTCTTCACCCCTTCTCTCGGGGGCATTGATAGCGAGTTGTATTACGGAAATGACAACGGAAAACTCCGAAGGCACACTGCTAGTACTTCCGCTACTTTCTTGTTTCTTTGGAAACACGTAGAATTTGTATTTGACAGACAAGTGGATTTTGGAGACAAAGAAAATTCAAGAATAAAGGAAAAAGATCATTGTGTGATCCGACCATTTGGGCAGATTTAATTAATTGGAGAGAAATACTATGATCAGTTGAGCGCACAATTAAATTTTAATGGACGTCTTAAAAAACAAACAAAGCCTCGAAATTTGACAGATGTTTTCTAGTTTGTTAACTTCTAAATTGGATTGAACTTTCTCATATGCCGTCTTTTGTTGTCGTTTTGGTTTATTCCACAGCGCCGTTCTTCCTGTTTTTACCTTACTGGCACCAGACAGTCTACATCCTTACACCCTGCTGACACCCACCCATGTCACATCAGGTACGGTACAGGTACTGCAGGCAAGTAAAAAGGCCCTAAATCTCCTGCGTGGGGCAAATCACGATTGACATGCCCTCAAATTCTCTATTAGCCCTAAAATTTACTCTTTTTTCCAATAGAGGAATCATTTTTCAAAATGGCGACGGACCTTCGGGTAACTTTTAGGGGTGATCATCTTTGTAGTAAAATTTTAAGACATTATAAACCCCCCAAATGGACCAGAAAGTGAAAGATGGTGAAATAAGTTTCAGTTTGATGTGTGTCTCAAACACATTGGAGAGTTGCGAGTATTTGTCGTGATCGTTTGAAGTGAGGGCATTTGTCATTGGGGTTTATGGCAATTGATTCACTTGCCTGCACCCTGAAGCCATAACACGGCCGGTGTTCTCGTTTGCTCTATTTTGAGGGAACTGGTAACCTCTCATTGGCAGACTTGTATTCGAGTCATGAAACATCGAGTCCAAGTCCAAGTCCGAGTCACATTTCTCGAGTCCAAGTCCGAGTCCTCCAGGTCGAGTCCGAGTCACGAGTCACAAAGGTCGAGTCCAAGTCCGAGTCACGAATCACCTCTAACATTATTGGAAAAACGTACATTTTATGGAATTCAGAGATTCAGAGTCACCTTTGATATAGTATTGGAAATACGTACATTTCAGGTCCTGTAAATTTCCATTTTTCCCCACAGCTTTTCTCTGGAATGTTCTCTGGAAATGAGGAGTTCATTTGCAAAAACAGTTATAAAGGCAATTCAGACGAAACTGGTATTGTCCTAACTTATGCAATTAAAGTTCAGGTGTTTCAAATATCTTTTGTTAGACTTCTATGTATGTGTGCGTGTGCAGTGCGGTAATTTCCGTCGAGTCACAAGTCAGTTCGAGTCCAAGTCCGAGTCCGTAGCCCCGAGTCCGAGTCGTAAGTCAAAGTGACTCGAGTCCGAGTCCGAGTCACTAAAAATGTGACTCGAGTCGGACTCGAGTCCGAGTCCGAGTCACGAGTCTGCGTCTGCTCATTGGTCAGATTTTGTTTTAATAATGTCCCGTGGTACATGTACATGGTCAGCATTTACAATTCAGCCTAGCATACTCTCCAATAAAAATGCATTTCAAAACGGATGTTTAAAAATCTGAAAGGAGAATTGTATCTTTTGTTCCTTAAAAATTTAATCAAGCGGAATACGAATCCGCATTGTATCCCAAATTCCCAATACTTGCAATTATCAACGTAATGGTGTGTTACGAATTGTGCGGTAAAAGCCTAGCTTATTGACCTATATCATATTTTAACCTGTTTTATAATTTTCATCAATTTTTCTTTCACATGACTGACGGAGCAAGGGCCAATACTATCATTCCTATATTTAGTATTTTTGAGGTACAATAGTTTTGGGGACAAAATTGATAGTGGAGTTGGTGTTTTGTAGTTATAGATAATCTAGACACCCATACAAATCATCCATTCGAAATCATTTCCAGGAAAAGGAACTTACAAAGAAATAGCGCCCGTACGAAATAAAGCGAAGTAAAACCCTGCGAGACATTGACACTGTTTACATGTCAAAGAAAACTCTAAAAATAACGGATGCCCTTCGCGAGTTCCACGCATATTTTCGTATCGATGTTTGGAAATGGCATTGACTGGATAGGCTCTTTAAATGCTCCAGTATGCCTACTACCATGCTACTTATCACTTTCAGCCATCGGTGTTCAGTCAGAGCTAATGCACGTGTAGGCCTATTCAGACTACAAACAGACGTCTCGGCCTCGGGATATGACGTCAGCATAAATGTCTCCTGCCTTATTTTGTTGGCAATGAGCCAGCGCAAGTTTGACGGGCAAGCATAGCTACATCTAGTACATGTACATGTACATGCACGACAAAATATGTTAACCCAAGATATATTCGAAGTGTTCGACTTCTTTCAAATCATCACTGCGATACGGCAGCAATATTGAGCAATATGGTGTAGGATGACATAAAATTAGCTAACCTTAAACATTCTCGTAAAAAAGTTACAAGAAAACGAGTTGTAATATCGAGTGCATTGCAGTTGAATGTCGGCACGTCCTGCAGTAATTGTGTAACCAACAACGCTTTGAATTTTTGAAAACATTTCGCAGCCGCTGCTGAGTTATGTCAATGCATTGTTTACATAGTTAATTTCTAACGGAGGTTGTAATTTTGTCATATGTTAAAACGGCTAGGCGACATTTATTGGAACTTCCTGTTTAATATAACGAGCTTCTGCGACCGCAGTAAACAAAACAATTTTACTAAAATGACCACACTGCAAAAACTGTAGTGTTAATTTAACACCATTCGGTATTTATATAGGACAACACCAGTAAAATTTAACACCAGATGGTCCTATATAGATACCAATGGTGTAAATTTAACACTCCAGTTTTACAGTGCACGGAGCAGATAATACACAATAAAATATTTTATTACAGAACTGATGCAGATGAATTATCGTGACAACGGCAAAGCAATATGGGGTTGCGATGAGAGATGAAACGTGTGATACTGAATTGGGCCAGGTTCCGTAATTGGGCCCCTTCTAGCTTCCTCCACCACGTGGTGTGTATGGTACGACTGACTTTCAGTCTCAGTCACGCATCGGGGTGATGCAATACGCGCCATGGTCACGAGATCATCATGTGTTTTATAAATCCAAGATTATTCACAATTGTACACCGCCAAATACAAATATCTTTATTCATTAAATTGCCATTTTTTCCATGAAGTAATTTTCAACATGCTTCATAAACATAATGTGCTTTGCAGTTTTGGTGGCGTTTCAAATTCCTATCAAATTGGGGGGAAAAAACAGACATCACACAACAACTAAAGAACATCAAAGGCGTATGTTTAGTTTTAAAAACACAGATATTTTACCATTACCTGATAATCATGATTCATCTAATAAGTATAAATGTCAACTATCTAGCCTTTTTATTGGCAAGTTTTTCTTTTTTACTTAGTGCCATTCATCTCTATAATTCTAATTTTATCAGATAGGCCTAAATACTGTAATGTTTGCAATGTTTTTACAATCAGATTTGACCTTTTTAAATAAATAACCTAAGCATATCAGCATGCAGATTTGAATTTTTTTATAACAATAAGCTTTTGTTTTCAAGCTTCTCTTTTTTTAAAGTAGGGATTTTTGCTGGCGATTTTATTATTATTTCTTCATAAATTGTACTTTTCGACTTATGTAAATGTTTACTCGTCTAAATACATGTATATTGTTTTTATGTGCACATGTGAGGAAGAAGAAATTCACTTTTAAAGTTATTTAATTGTTATGAAATAAAAATATTGAATCGAATTGAACTGAAAGTCACTCCAGTGAAAGATTCCACTCAGGGCGGGAAAAATATTCAATACAGTACAATGACTGTATTGTGTTTTGTTACAAGTTTGACCTTGAATCGGGGTTGCGCCATATGGAGCACACTCCACACTACTCAACTACCCATCCGTACATGTAGTAGAACCAGGCGGATTTACGCTAACGGCAAAATCTTTCTCCCGCAGAAAAACGATTAAATGCAAACACATTATAAAAGAGATTTAAATAAGTCCTGGGATTTTCTGCGCTACAGACTCCTAATTTACTATAGTAATTAGTATTATAACCGTAACATAGGAATATTATTGAAATGGTTCCATGAATGTTCAGGGATGTACATAACCATTACGGTACTAAAGTGGGGGAGTTCATTTCCATTCATGTTCGCCGGTATGGAAAAGACGCGGTGCAACCTGTTCGCCAGAATGGACAAAAACGCGACGAGTTGTAGTATGGACCAGAGGTGCAATAGGTAACATCGAACACACAATAGGTACCAGCATATGCATGGAGCGCCAGCTGCAGCAAAGTCTGTTCACTTTCTCTTCAACATCTTCGCACATATCACAAAACGAGCAAAAACATATTTTGATCCATCAACAAGCACTAATTTGGGTAACGATGATGACACAATGAATCCCCCATGCGCATGTCCCTCCCACGCCCCATCCTCCTACAGCAGACGCATTGAGTTACACGCATCTTTTTGCTATATTTTATAGCGACTCTTCTCTAAATATTGTACACAGTAATAAAGAATTGTGTGCAATGTACAGGGTGCAGTTTAGGCGGGAATGTTCCTGTCACACGTGCACACTTAGAGAGGTCACTATCCTCCATCCATGATCCTGCGATATTGAGACATTTCCTCTCTGGTGTCGTAATAATCCTCTCGGGTGTTGGTTTGAAAGAGAGGAACAAGATGCCTGCTTGGAAGAACCCTGGAGCGATCGATATGATGGCAGCACTTTCACAACTCAACAAAGAGTGGATCCTCTTAGCAAACAACAGAAGGGAGGCTTGGCACAGCCGCACCGTTTAAAAGTGTCAATAGAGTACTGAAATATACATTCTATGTCTGGATACATAGATTTATAATGGTCGTACCGGGAAAAAAACACAGATGTCTGGTTCTTAATATGGCCCGATTCGTAGTTGGGACTGATGACCTTTAAGAAAGTGCGTGGACCTCAAGTGATCAATGCTGACTGGATGATGTTACTCACTTCCGCGTGTTACTGTTGTGTTCTTATTCCTCCATGGTATAACCATGCGATAATTTACTCATTCCATACCGAACTTGACGTAAACCAGTTCCCAAAGGCAAGGGCGGATCCAGGGGGGGGGGCCAAAGGGGGCCATGCCCCCCCCCCCCCCCCCCCCCCAAATACGAAACCAATTTTTTTTTTTTAATGTGACATCGCAATAAAGGCAGGCAATGAGTACACCACCATCTTTTCCTAAAAAAAAATTGGTTAAAGTGGTCAGAAATTGCCTCAGATCGCACCACAGAGCATCTAGAATCCAAAAAAAATTCGGGGCCCTTAAGCGGGCCCCGAACCCCACGCCGTAATTTTTTAGACCCACTTTTTTGGGGGACCAAAATTTTTTTTGGCCCCCCCCCCCCAAAAAAATTGTGTTCTGGATCCACCCTTGCCCAAAGGTATCATAATCTGCTCGACGTTTCGACTGATGTAAAAATTCAATTCATAATTTCACCAGCATCTGGTCAGATGTTGGTTTTCACTCATGACAACAGTCACCAAATTTAAGCTACAGATGCTAAGACTTTATCGCCCAATCTTTATATATTCGCCATGAGTGGGATACTTGTGGAAAGTGTGAATTTACCGCCGTTTGACGACATAAATTCGTGGAGAAAACACATGGCGGTTGCTTTGAGAATAAATGTCCCGAAGTGCACGTGGCACGTGTACAAGTAGGTTCAGGTCAAAGTAATCTATATTTCGTGACTTGACAGTTACAATGTATATCATGGAGGAATTGCAGTCATTCTGCTACAGTGACTTTTCACGAGGGCCGATCTTTACCCTTTTCTGTAAAATGCAAATACCTTCCATGGCACGGCTTTAGAAGTATCCAAATTGCCAAAATGACACCAGGGGTTCATGTATCTGCCTACATACAAGTCTGAAAAAATCTATGGACAGGACAATACATCTTTTGTAAAACAGACCTACAGATTATTGAACCTGGAAGCCAGTCGTCTGCCTTTCAAGCAATATATCCATACTTCCCGCAGTTCTGGTTTTATACACTTTACAGTGAATAATTTGCAGATAAAGAATGTTTGGTGCATTATGCGTGTCGTGTATGCACTCTTTCATTTTCTGGGCTCACAACATTATGCGTCGAAGGTATTGTCATGCAACATGATTCATTATTGGAAAAGTTGATGGTGTTGAGGGCTTTGCCTAGGAACAAAATTATGACTATACCAAAAATCTTAATGGCACTTTGAGAGCCTAACATTTTGCAAAGATACAGAACTGGAAATCAGTTTTCATATTTTTTTGTAGCATGGACCTAGAATGATCTCCCATAGCTTAATGACAATTCTACAACTTTCGTGTTACTGAACAGCCAAATGTTAACGGAATTTTGTCAACAAAAACGAGAGACAATTTTGTTTTGGTTGGAAAATAAAAAAAATCAGAAACAATAATTTTCTTTCCTATATATAATGAATAAGTATGAGTGGAACTTTAAGAAAGTGCACAGTAATCCTAAGTATCTGGACTATTTTTATGGAATGGTGCAATTAAAATTGGTGTTTCGGACGTCACATCTTCCGTAAACAATCTTACCCCTCATTCAACACACTAGGACTACAATTTAATTATACATTTATATCAATATTAAAATACACTTATTGGATACCCTATTCCAATGCCTAAAAAGAAAGTACATGTAACATTGTTTTATTGCAGTGACGTTGTTTCAAACTTTGTTCATCAAATGAAAAAGTTATCTCATTTTCTGTAAACAAAAATTGTAACGTCCGAAACAATGTTAATTTTGAAGTCTCAGAAAATAAAGGAATTGCAGAACCTATTTATTATTTCATTTTGGAAGAAACTCAAGGCAGCTTCCCATCACACTACAGCATAAATTAATGCAGTATCTAATTACAATATCATTATATCAGCAAAACAAATTTTCCGTTAACAGTTGTAACATCCGAAACAAATGTAACGTCCACAACAAAAAAATACCATTCCTCAGCTAATAACTCAAAGTAGAGGGTACCTGAAGTGAATCAATCATCATGAAATAAATCACTGTTATTTTTAAAACAAATCTAAACATTATTAGATCATTGATATCCAACAAAATTCTCATAGCACAGGAAATTCGTTTCGGACGTTACATAATTGTATTGTCAACACAAAATCAGGGTTGGCGACTTATTTGATTTAAATCAGATTTTTTTGATTTTTTTAACTTTCAAAATATTGATATGTCTAAACATGTGTCTAAATCTCCCCATGCACCCTCACACCCATCACAAAGGAGTTTACAGGTTCCTATAATACCCATCATCCACAAAACTCAATCAATTGATAAATGCTTTTGAAAAAAATTGTATCGAATCAGTGATTTAAAAAAATCACTTGATTTCTTCTACATGTAGTCTACATCATTGGTTCAATGGTACATTGATACTGAAGACACTTTAAAGGTGCATTCCTTGATTGATACAGCTGAAATACGTTGTGTGTGGATATGAATGAAAACTTGGTTTATGGTACCTGTACATGGTATACAAAGAAAATATGACAGTTCTCCATGGAGATGGGCATGTTGGTTTCATAAAAATGCTTCTAATTTCAAAACCGGAGGCACTGATCCTTGTGTAACTTATAGTGTTTGATTGATGGTCCAAGGTGGAGAACAGAAATTAGGCCTTGCACCTTTAAAAGGTTTTATATAAATCTCAATCTAAATTTGTAGGGAGAAACGTTAGGAATAAGACTATTATTATTAATTGGGACTTTTAATACACCTTTTGATGGTTCACGTAGGCCTACACCAGCACAGTTGATTCACAATATTACTGTAAACAGATCAAGGAATATTAAAGCAAACGTGAGTGTGTTCTCTTTAACATTAAAAACTTTGAAGAAAAACTTTTAAACTCAGATCTTGACTTAATCAAAACGATTCTGTGTAATTATGCAAAACCTAAATTGAGTCGATGGTGATGAAGGAGGGGTGTTTAAACGTGTTAACAACATCTTACACTTTGTAATTAGGTGGAATCAGTTGATTTAAGTGATGAACCTCAATCAATTGATTTTGCCAAAATAAGATTTTTACAAAAAAGTGATTTAAATCAGTGATTTTTATTAAAAAAATCATTTGATTTAAATCGCGATTTAAATCAGTGATTTAAATCAGCCAACCCTGCACAAAATTGTCATTTTTCATGCTTTTTTATTACATCAATATTTTATGATTCTTTCAATTTTAAATCTTGTCAAGAAAAGTATTTTAATCACTTTATTCAGTTTTAAAACCATTCAGATGACCTTGTCTGCAACCCTCCAACCCCGAGCATCTTGGGATACCCTACACCGACTCCCTTCTGTCATGGCAGCAAAGCACAGAGTGTGTCAAGGACTGGCTTGCCAGCTCATTCAAACAGGTCCCAGAAAACATGGGCCATTTCCAAAACCTCAGAGAAAGCACATGCTTCCTGAAACAAGAGACTGTAAGTAGAGTTCTAGATGTTGCGTCCCTCTCCGCAGTGCTGTATCCACATCAGCATGCCTTACTATACTCCACGATGTAGGAACAGCGTTTGAACTTTGAAGTACTCATCGTAACCTCAAATTAACTTAACTTTTGAGAAGGGATTTTTGTTCTTAACCAATTTATGACCAATTTATTTTGTTTCTCCTCAAATTTACTAACAATCGTATTTGAGATTAATGTAAGTTAAGCTATAATTTTCCTTTCATTTATTATTCTGTATTTGTATTTTTGAGTTGCATTTTCCAGACTGATAATGTTATGAAATTAACTTCACTTAGACTCTTGTACTTTGTGATGAAAGTGATGGAACATTCCATTATTTTTACCATGGCTCTCATAAACATTCATTGTTTGTATTTTTTGTTTCACGGTACTGGACATTAAATTGCTCATCAAATCTTTGCTCATAGGTGGGCACTCAATTTATTGCAAAGATTGCCTTTAGTTGAATTTTGGTTCACGTATAGTGACAAGACTACAGCTCTCAGTTTGAACCACACAAGTTGTGTTTGTCTGATACTGGTCAAGATACATGTATTTGTATGGAGAATAATTGTAGCAACTACAGTACATTTTTTTTATGTACCTGTAGGTTCTCAGGGCAGGCACGAGTCGGTGACCAGACCAACAAATGCCTACAGATACTCTCCATTTGCATTCAGCAGTCTACTTGACCCCGCCATGACTAGAACAACCATCAGCTAAAAACCTTGAAATCATGCATGCACCAGAACTGGGATCTTTTCGGATTCAAAGGGAAAGTGCATGTGTCAACACAGACCAAGGTCATCTGAGCAATAAATACATAGAGCTGGACACACGAACAAGGCTGAAATAAATTTGTGTTATACATGTAATATTGATAAGCATTTACAATGTAAAGGGAGTATACAACATTTAAAAACATCAACAAACAAAACTACTCAATTATTATGAAATACCTTACTAGACTGTTAGTGAATGACAGTCAAAAGCATCCTGTAAAATCGTGGCTCCTGGTGTGCTGACATTTTCAAGAAAGCGTTGGAGAAACTGGCTTTTTTTTCAAAAACTGCTCCTAGTTTTTCATATTTAGTTATTCTCCATTTTCTTTGCAATTGATTACACATCTGTGAAGGAGTACAAGCCTGCTAGACTGATTCCCTGACCTTACAATCTCCCAAAGTGCAACGTTTCATCCAAAGTGGGGTCAAAGAACCAGACAAGAAGAACATTATTTGGCTTTCTTAGATTTTCCAGCATCTCTGAAGCCAAAATGTGAAACAAGCCAGTTTAACAATATTTTCTATAGCATACTAATCCTCCAAATCCATTTATTTCTGAAAATTGCAGCAAAAGCAAATGTTGTATATTCCTTTTAAAGGGAATATACAACATTTGAAAACATCAACATTATTATGAACTACCTTACTTGACTGTTAGTGAATGACAGACAAAAGCATCCTGTAAAATTATGGCACCTGGTGTGCTGTCATTTTCAAGAAAATTAGAATTTTTCTATCAATTTCCAATGCTGGTCAGCTGACCAGCCTTGGCAAAAAAACAGATTTTTTTTATTGCACCCACAGTGCCATATTTTATTGTACCCACATTGCCTGAATTTTGTTTGCAAACGATTACACATCCATGAACAGGTACAAGTCTTCTTGACTGGTTCCCTGACCTTACAATTCCACGATATCTATAAATTGCTCCGTGTCAATTTAAGTGGGGTCAGGGAACCAGACTACAAGAACATGATTGTTTATCTCGGTTTTTCCAGTATTTGCGAGCACAAAACTTCAAACAAGTCAGTGTAACAATATTTGCTATAAAATATCAATCCCCCAAATTCACACGTAATTTCTGAAAATTACAGCAAAAGCAAATGTTGTATCCCTTTAAGAAATAAAGTGACATCAAATAATACTGTCCCTTTCTCGAGTACTCCTGGTCAATACCTTCTTTTTTTTTCAATTCAAAAATGGAAAAGTTTTATTTTGACTTAACCTTAATAATCATCTTTGTGGTTGTAAGAACTGCATTGTATCCAGACTACCAGTCTTGGCAGATTTTATAGGCAAAGCAATATTTAAAATTGATGCGTGCAATTTCTTTTTCGAAACCCAAAAAGAGTTACACAAACATATACTGAAATGAAATGGAAACTGAAACACTGACACTAAACAAGGGAAAAGAAAAAAGCTTTCCTGTGCCAGCAGCAAGAACCTCCATTTGAAGTTCTGAGACGTAGCGATTTCCTTAATGGATATCCTCTTCCAACGCAACCTAAGGGTCTTGATGTACATCCTCTTGAATGCAGGGTATCGGACTTATTTCAGTGTTTTATGACTTCTCACAAATGTTATGTTTTAAACAATATATTTTCTGCTTTCACGATTTCAAGTCTTCATTCACAACGATGCTTGGGGGTTCTTGATGGTGAAGTCTACTTGATGCTTTTCGAAATCTGGCGACCCACATCAAACATGTATATATTTTGTTTGATGTACTATACATACATGTGTATGATAAATATGTGTATTGATAATTCCCATCACAATTATTTTATAAGCGTGCGAGCAAATCCAATGAAATCTTCAGCTTAATAAAATTCGAAAATTGTAAATGAAGTATGAATTATGTATTCCAAGCTGACCAGGCCTATAAATTAATACTCTATTGATTTTCAACATTTTGAAGTGCAAATATGAATCGATTTATTTATCTTTTTAAAAAAAGTACCAGCACAAAGCAAAGGTAGATTTGTAAATTTATATATGTTGCAGTCACGCATAGAAAGCTTCCGGTAGGCTAAAATTTCATCATTTTCTATGGATGATGGATGAATTTCCAAGAAAGACTATTATTAGGCCTACCTGTGTATTTTATAATTATATGCAATAATTTCCACATCAGGGGAAAATGTTAAATATTTTGACATGAAATGTTATGTGTATTTTACTGTGTAGCACAGACAGAAAAATAAAGGGGGTGGGCAGTTTCAACATAACAATAGACCGAAGACCTAACAAATGAATGACATCACATTTTGTTTACATGTGCGCTTTATAGAAAAGTGCATATGTAAAAAAAAGCGTGACGTCATTAAGTCTTACGAAGCCAGTTTGGTATTTCAATGATCCGAGGTCGTTCGGGATAACATCGCTAACGTGATGTTACACGATGTTATGCGCACACCCATTCTGCTGGTAATTTACACGCAAGCGTCGTGCGCCCGCGTTCATGCGCCTTTGAAGCATTATCCCGAATGACCCGATTATCCCAAATGACCCGTGACCTGTCATTGTGCACATGCACAATTGAAATATCAAACTGGCTTGTTACAGCAAAGGCATGAATTGTGGTGCTAATGGTCTTGGCACAAGACTGGATTTTGATTTTGTGGAACCTCTAATGCAGCCGGTCCTGGTGGTATCAGGCCTGGTCAAGGTAGTCAAGCCCATGTACATGTAGGGCAATATCTGTGAGATGAATCAAATGTAGTCTTGGGGTCATTGGCACTCTGAGTGTACCTCCTGGGTCTGAGTGCCAAAGTTCTCAAAGATTTAATTCATCTTGTTTGATAGCGCCCTCGACCGCCACATCGGCTTGATGACCGCCCTAATGACAGTAAAAGTTAAATCAGCCATACTTACAGACACAGCAGCAAGCCAGCAGCTTAACAGCAGACGTTGGCGGAGGGCAATCTTCAGATGTGAAAAACGGCTGCAAGATGTAATTAGCAAATGTCATGGCAACCACCGCCTGGGCCGTAGGTCGGATTATCACCACGGTGACCCAGAGAAGTAGGAAAGCTGGCAGGCCGCCAAAGGCGACGAGAATGTAGGCATAGTCGCCACCAGACATGGTGATCATTGTGCCAAGCTCTCCGTAGCACAATGCACCAATCATGGAGAAAACGCCGCATGCTGACCAAACAAGCAACGACAGCCCGACTGATTTAGTGAAGCCTAAGACAATCTGAGGCGAGATGAAAATACCGGAGCCTATGATGATCCCGACAATGATGGTGACACCATTGAACAAAGATATCTTAGGCTTGAGTCGGACTAGATCCGAGTCTGAGACAGGTTGCCCATTGGCGGGTTTACTGTCCGGGCCAGGAGACGCCGGGGCAAAGTCTGTCTTGACTGCATCTCCACCTTCACTGGCCATCGTTAAGTCAAGATTACAAAGAATGAGGATTTGGCCTCTTGTGATTGTGGACACTCTAAGTGCTGACAATGAAATGAAGACTGACGTTTACTCTCAAAGTCAAAGACTGACCTGTGTGTTAAAGACGAGAAAAATAAAACCAATGTCATTGTAATAACTGTGTGCAATAACATTACGAAATTATACTTTTCTGGCTAAAATTAAATTCCCATGACCCATCTTTGATATGCTTGAGTAATGGCTTTTAAACCCCAATGATTCCCCCCCCCCCCCCCCCCCATCTAGATCTCTCGGGGTCTTTACAATATTACATAGGTGTGGACAGGCCTTCCTAGCTCCATATGCGTGTGCGTAGCAATCGCACGCGTGCAGCACTGCAGCGGACCACGTGCAAGCTAAGCGCTTGTACTTATTGTGCACAACTACAGAAAACTAGAGCGATTTTGTATTTTGTATACATTGTACTACAACGCTACTCTATCTACACAGCATGCATGACGACATCGCGACACGCACACAATAAACAGTAACACTAACCAACAGACTGAAGCATCGAAATCACTCGAACAAAATAAACTTCAAATCACTCGGTCCACATTTGAATTTAATACACCACAATTGTATTGTCTAAATCTTCAAGACTTTGTGCTCGGCACAACTTACCTGGATGTCACCAAAGACCCCCAAGACTCGATGGAGAATGGTGCAGATTTGCTTCCAGATTGTCTTCGGCGAAACAAAATTTTTCACCTCGTTCGACCTCGTGTGTAAAATTTCGCCGGTATAGCTCGATCTGCGCGCGCCGCGGCATGGTAGCGCGCCAATCGTCATTCATTGTTTGGGTGCTCCGTAGAATGAACTACTATTTATAGGGGTGTACAACCTGAATTAATATATTCATCAATTGTAAAAAGTCAAATAAACGACACAAAATCAACCTAAATATTGTTAAAATTTGTATTATTTATCTTCATTTAATAAAAAGTATTGTCTATTAGTTACAAGATTATCTTTCTTGGATCATAGTTGATAACACCCCTCAAATGTAACAACATGAAGTGGTCTTCGTGATCACTGAGACGATTGCATCACCGTGGCACCGTTGATTGTGAACGTACGCATTGAACCATACAATGCGTTGGCCAGTATACGAGTAAAAACATGTGGTGGGAAATTTCCACTATATACATATGTTTACAAAATAACAGTCCACTTCTTCATTCATAAAAATGAATGGATTTTAATACGTCGTGGAATTTAACTTATGTGTACCTCTCAATTACTTAAAGAGCACTAGGTCCTGGAACAGCCCAATTTGGCTACAACGCGCTTTGAACGAGATGATGTTAATCGGAAATAACATTTCAAAGTAGGATATAAACATCCACACAACTACCCTTTTCAAAACTAGGCGTTTTTGTGTTATTCCTGAATTATGCATGCGAGAACGAATTTCGGGGTCCACTTTTTGCGACCCCATAAATTCGAGCTGTTTCGATGCTAGTTGTGATTTCATTCGTAAAGTGTTCGCCTTTTGCGGACGTTGAAGAAACCACTTTTTTGCATTGGTGATTGGTGTGGTCACCGCTGTTCCCGAGACACATAACGTGTACCTGTATATCGTACACTGTATGAGAACGACACGAAAAACGTATTCGTACTCCGTCGTGTCCGATGTAAACAAAAAGGGTTTTTTCGTCTTTTCTCGGGAACGGTAAGACATTAGGTTGGTTTCCTTTCAACCAGATGTTTGAAATAAACAATCCAAAACATAAAATTTTCGGGGATTTCAGGACCTAGTGCCCCTTTATTTAAGTTGGATTTTTTAAAAGACCTACTAATTTATTGTGAAACAGATTTTTGTTTCAGTGTTGACTAACAATTTGAAGCCTGAAGGTATTATTTTTATTTTGGTTTTGCGAATAGGCTGAGCTGAGCCGAGTATGATCGGAGATATTTTTTTAAACATCTTCAAATCTTTCTCATGTGAAACTGATTAAAACTAAAATTCGATTGCTGACCAATAGGCCATGCAAATCGGGCTAATACGAATGGACTTATGCATTTTTCGGTTTATATTTTTATTGAAGTATATTTATTATTTATTTATTTATTTTTGGCACCTGACTCAAATCTGAATTACTGAAATTGCAATTTTAATATGAATACCACCAAACCAGTGTGAAACCATTTGTTAACCTGGATTTATAATTTAAAATAAAGTATTAGGAAACCGAGTGCCTTAATTATTAATGTCTACAATAATGTCCATTGTAAAGCAAAATTACTTTGAAATTAGTATTCAATGCTAGGAAATTTAGTTATGATCAAAAAAATTTGCCGTGTGTAGTATAGCTGAAGGTGAACGATGACGACTGCCGAAACGGCTAGTTGTGAAAGAGTGTCGAAAGGGGGCGCTGTTTTAATTTCATGGAAGATACACAGTTCGCTCATCCCCATCGCCGGAAGGCGAACGATGAAATGCAGTTTTGAATTAGTGACAGTTCGAAAAACTGAGTGAGAATACTCCCCACAATAATTTGCGTGGAAAATACATATTCTCTTTATAAACTAACTTAGAAAAGCTTTAACACTGAAGTTCACAACTATTTTATGCGCTCATTATAGGCCTATATATATATATATATTTTTTAAATCAATGTGCCAAAGGCGTACATGTAGGCCCATCCTTTCTCCACTTGATTTTGTTTTTAAATTTGAAGAATTTTTTCATCAACATCTCCTCAGTCATGCAAACAAATTTGGGCTCTTCCCAGTATTGTATTGACAACGTGCATGCCTGTGAATCCTAAATAAATGGGTTACTATTGATAACACAAAATACTTTTAAATATCTGTACAATTTCAATGGGCCTTATTCATAAGTCGGCCATTATTGGATTGAGAGTGAGGTAAAATCTTCCGATTTTGGAACTTATGTAGAGAAATGAAAGCAATGACGTTACTGATTAAAACCAGTCTGTTCTGCTGAATAATTTAAAAGTTGTGATTAAACATACCGTAATGTTTAAGCCACACTTAAAAAAAATGAAGGTGAGGCTAGAATTAATAAATAGTCTGGCACCACTGATCCCATTCAACAGTTCACAATTTTTGAAACACATTCAGGGAACGCGACAAAAATTGCTTCCTCGTGAATAGGGTCCTTTAACACTGTTTATTCAACACGAATAAAGCGTTCTTTTGAAACGTGGGAAAGTATTATACATTTTAAATACAGACATATTTCGATACCACAATGGTAACGAAGGTGGTGACAAAATGGTGTACAGGGCGAGTAAAAAAAACGAAACCCAAATGTCGGGACCATTGTTTTAGTGAAGTTCTGCATAGCACTTTCACAATCTAGGAAATGAAAGCTCAATTCATGAGCTTTCTTTTAGTACAAGAATCATTCGAATCACTAATGTACTTTTCAAGTTCCGGACTTTTAAACACAACCAACGTTTTAAAGTTCTGTCCACGGATCACAAAAAAGTAAGTGCTCTTTCAGCAAAACGAAAACAAATCACATAGGGATGAATTGTTTTCGGTTTGCTGAAAGAACGCACACCTTTTGTGGGATCCGTGGACAAAACTTTAAAACGGTGGTTGTGTTTAAAATTCCGTAACTTGAAAAGTACGTACATGTAAGTTATTTGAATTATTTTTATACTAAAGAAAGCTTATGAATTGGGCTTCCATATCCTAGATTTTAAAAGTGCTACATGCAGAACTTCAATAAATTAATAGTCCCGACATTTGGGTTTCGTGTTTTTTTACTCACTCTAGTCTGAAGATTATCCAAGCATGCAAAATTGTATGGGTTATTTTGGTCACATTGTTTAGAGCAGAAATTCTTTCAAAGCTGTCGGATTGGTCAACAGCTGCCAACTTTTTTCTCATACAACATCGGGTTACCGAAGACACGATAGAAGGCACCCTCTGAATGGTCAGAATCTGGAGGTCAAGACGCAGGGTAATTTTGTATAATCTTAGACGCTTGTCGTGCAAGAAACACCATGGATAGACTATATGTGCCTGGTATTGATATCGGTACGATAACAAAACGTGATTATGGTGACGATATGCCAGGCCTCCTGAGGCTAATATCGATCAATAGTTACGAACAAATCAACAACAAAAACTATTATAAATTACTAAATAATTTCATTATGAAACTACGGCTATTTTCTTCTGAAGCCAACCGGAAACATTTAAATAATTGAGTCGTTAAGGCCTTATAAGGCACATATTTTTACTGTTACTGTAAAACTTGGTTCGCTGATAATGCTTAAAAATACTGAACAATAAAAAGTGTTATATTATTCACAAAGCTGCAAAACATTCAATTAGATAATGCCACAATATTCCAATAGGACTGTCGGCCGTGCCGTAAGTAAAATAACAATTCCACGTTTATTGGAAATTTCACATCAGCCATTTTGCTTTCACACACACACAAATGGGATTCGTGCAAAACTCAAGATTGGTGCAAGACTACAATTACCCCAGCCATATATTGATATTGGTTTGAAGTACAGGTGATATACGGTCATTTTCTTCCAAGCATGATTAATTGATATGTCAAGCAGCAAGTTAGCATGTAAAACGTTCGAAGCGAGCATAAACTGTTCCTGTTTTTTTTTTTCTACGGTCGATCTTTTCGGCAGAAGTATACTCCATCGCCACCAAAGTAACCTGTAGACCAAAATTAGAATAAATATAACATTACACAGCATAATGGTTTGATGTAAAATTCGTAAAAAATGTATAACTTTCAAAGGAATATCGTGTTCATAAGTATAGTTCGTATTTCCAAATGTTTCGTTGCATGGATACCTTGTCCTCTTAGGTTTTCTCCGCACACGGAGCATTTGAAGCAGTCAAAGTGGAGTCCTCGTCCCTGGATCTTGGCAAATTTACCCCTGTAACAGCATGGGCAAAATATTAATTCAGGTGCCGATAATGTCAACCACGCGATGTCATTTCAGATAGTTGTTATTTGAATATGGCAAAAACGAATAAAGGTACATGATAACGATCTTCAATGCACGGCAGTGGCAGTGGGCAATAAGTTTGCATGAGGTTTTCACACAGAATTCAGTGTCAGTTCTAAAGATGATTCTTTACTAAATTAAGTTTAACCAGAAATCACTTACCAAATTTCAATTAAACATTGTTTGTTCTGCGATTAATTACGAACAAACCACATACACATGCGTGCGGAAGTAAACCTATCATTTTTTTGTACATGTGTATTAATTTCTAAAAAGGACGGTGGTGAAAAAGTTTAAAATGGAGACAATGTCACAATTAAAAAAAAAAATATTTGATTCAGCATTAATGAACAAACTCCTTCTTTATTATTAATAAAAATATTTCCCTCCAATAACTGATTCCTTAATCTTACTTCAGTTTTTCCCCGCAGACAGCACACAATCTAGCATCGTAGGATTGAAGTGGTTTAGGAGCCTCGGGAGCCTTAGACTTAAAGACGGTCTCTCGGCCAGTCTTTGTTCCGCTAAACACTGAGGGCGCTGTGAACAAATTTGAGACAATAATCGACGTTATCAGTGTATGCAGACAAAAAACGCATCATTTTGCTTTTTACACAACTTTCGAGTTTGGTATTACCAAAGATCCGGCTTAGAATTTTACCTCCTTAATATAACAACTTTCTAGTTGTTGACAACGTATACTCGAAACCTTTTCATATTGATTAATAGGTTTCGCGGCTTCGCCCATATCCAACTTTCCTTTGCATGGAGTCAAATCCAGTGTTTAGTCGGGTTTTTTTCCAAGCCCCATGGGATTGTGTATCAGAAATCAAGTCAAAACACCACGTGCTGACCGAGTCCGCGATCCCAGTCCTCTTGGACATTTCAGCACCGTTAGTTGTCCAAATACTCGGTTAACCCAAATGGAGTCGAGAGCAAATCGGGCAACACTCTTGTTTCTTAGGTTAATTTCTGCACCGTATACACCGGCCTATTTTCCAGTATACTTGTCGAACACTGTGCCCACAACAGCTATTCAAAGAACTATTGGGTAATGATGGGCGATTTTGTCACGCAGTTTCTTTTTGATAAAAAGTTTTGATTGGAAGGCCTATTTGTTTTCTTTCGAATGTTAAAACTTCAAAAAGGGCCTTGCGGCATAATGGCAATGCATGCGCATAGACCTATTCTCGGCGCGCAAGTTATTACTCTCTGAGTGCATGGCTCTCTGGTAATCACAATCATCGCACGGACTGGCTAGATATCTCTTGTTTTCCAGTGGGAATTTGAATCATTCTATTTTCAGACCACGTCCGGAGAACCTTTAATCCTGTTTGTCTTGCCCTGTGATTTATTTACCTTCGCCCGTCTCTAGCTTCTTGAAGGATTCCGAGACGGTGAATCTATTCGAGACAAGCCCCTCTCCAGTCTCAGCAATCTCCTGTTGATCCATGACTGGCCTCTCCATGGGAGGCAGGTCCTCGTCATCATCACCCTGACAACGGAGACAAGAACAAGGAGGACTATTGCCTGGATAAACACAAGAGATACGCATGCGCTCTCTGCATGGATCGGAGATACGGAAGTCTGCAAGTCTGGACATTGTTGATATCTTAAAATTATTTCATCATCAGGATAATCTCGCAATGTGTAAGACATATCGACAATTTCAAATAACACACGGGATGCATGTTGATATCTTATGGAAAAAAATGGGGCCCATCATACCTGAGACGAATGGTTAGAATGGGAGAACGACATCTTGAAAGCTAGATTTTGTATTTTCAAATTGTTTTAGGCAGTATGCATGGCGGCATGGTTCCATGATTTTACTATCTTCGCGTCCAATCCGATGGCATCTCAGGACGTCCCCGGCCCCAGAGGGCGTTGTTGAAATTACTGTTATTTGTTGTTTTGAAAATACTATGCGTATACTCTTTCGAGAGATGTCAGCATAATGATATTTCAGATTATGAACGAAAGGAAATACTCTTAAACGACAGAAATAAAATGCGGAGTTATGTTTCATAGCTTGATTCCAATAGGAGTGGCACCCCTCGGCCTACATACTTGACATTCCAGTCGCGTGTGTCTATGCTCCTGGATGTCAAGGCCTTTCAGTATATAGACTACAATATTATTATACTGTAGTAGGCCTGTATCTATATATAATCATAAGAATGGCACCGTACGAGAACAGCAAAGTGTATAAGGAAAAGATCATATTATGGTAAGTTCAACCTTGCAGGAAGGCCCCATGTATACTACGATCATCGCGGGTCAAAGAGTTTCATTTCAAGCCGGAAATTAAGAAAATATTACTTTACCTTGGTCTGTAGCCTTGGATTTGACCATAAAGTGGTAATTTCAAGTTTTTGTTTATGGACCGAAAACATAACAAGCAAACACGTGTGAGGGTCTCAAAGCTGAAGGGGAAACCAAACTTAAGTGTAGCCTCCAATGCAGTCGTACACCACGTTAATTGGAACTAAACTTTATAGTTCATGTTGCATGGATGTTGTTTTATGCATGCACTTTTTATACACGGTACACCCTCACCGCACAGCTGCATTATGATTGCATATGCAGTGACAAGTTGAACAAGTGAAGTTTTGACCTCGCACCGAATCTCATCAGTACAATCACAGCAACAGCACAACAGTGCAATCAAACGGGAAACGGTACCATGAATCCCGTACCGGCACGAAGTAAGAAAAAGTTCTACACACACACATACCGATCCCATGATGGCACATGTACAATGACGTATGACAATAAGTTGCAATGATTCTAGCCCTAAATGAATTTGTACTATAAATCCAAACACAGACCAACACTCGAGATGTCACAATTTGTACAATGAGGCGAAACAAAACAACATCTTATTCCATTTTATGAGTGACGTGACGCCGATTTACATTATGTACCGGTAATATTAAAGTATTGACGCTGCAAATGCGTCTAGAAGAAGTGCATTTTTCACAAACCTGTAAGTAGGCCATAGTGAATATCCGCTAATTCTCTAAAGTTTCCACGCCAAAGCAACTTGTCCAGACGATGATAATTGACTTCCTGCTCTCAATGCTCCTCCAGACTGATGTCTGCTCCATAAACATCGTCGACAAGACACATCATCAAGTCCCTAAAGAGGTGAAATGACAGGGGGCGCCTAGGTATGATTTATACGGGTCAATCAGTTAGCGATATCCGCGGGCATCACCAGTGCATAAAGTTCTTTGCTTTCTGCTTGTAATCCCTGGCGAATAGTCATTGCGCGCTCAGTCAGCCTTTGGTTGGCCAAAATGGCCGGCAGCGAGTGTTGCCTAATATTCCTTATGGGCTTGATGATTTATTGACCTGGCGAGCAGGGATATTAACCTTGACTTTACTCGTCAATGTATTTTGTCTATACAACAGAGAATACATTGTTGCGGATTGTCTGGTTAAATCATATAATTCATCGATGAGTGGAGTAGTCCTATTGGCTGTAGAAGCCTCCTGGAAATTCGCGAACGTTTCAAAAGCCATGGGGGAGTGAGGGATAGGCCTACCGTAATTCGTATTAAAATATATTATTTTTGTAAGAAGTTTATTTAAAATGGAAAACGTGCAGTAAGGGTTCAAAAGAAGATGGCCTAAGGGGCCGTTCACAATTATAGACTTTGTCTAACTGGGCTGCAGCCAGATGCTTTATACATAGGTCATAGGCCACTTCCTTCACAAGATTCTGTGAAGCTCATCAGAGTATCCCAGCGTCCTGTTTGCAGGGCGGGGGGTACGAGCGAAAGTATTAACATGAATAGCCCCCCTAGTGTCAAATGAGTAGAGTAGAAACGTGCCCTTTGAGCAAAATCCGACTGCAAATCAGAAATCACCCAGAAACGGAGCCCCAGAAACATTCGTTTAAAAAGGCCAAATGTTGAAACCAAACCTCCGTCATCGGGGTTTAGCGCCCTCTTTGACGCTTAAAGGCCTGTTATTTCCTTCCTTAAAATATGAACGGCTGGAGCGGAGACTACTAATTGTTGTTCCCGTGAGATATCAGTTCAACGATAGCAGCCGCGTAAAAACTGCATAGAACAACGCGTGCATGCCAGTGCAGTAGTATATAAAGCGTGTCAGGTGCCATGGTGGTGCACAATACATCTTCGAAGTTGTGGCTTGCCACTCCGTAAAGTGGTTGTTTTTTGGAAGACAACACAGACCAGAAATGGAGGAGTTGTTGCCACATCCTTCCGCCATTAACATGTCGTTGAATGGCAGCGGGGGTTGTCATGGCGGAATGGAGTTTGTTGAGGACGACCAGGGTTCGCAGATTCTGACCAAACTCCGTAAACAGCGGTCAGACGAAAAGTATTGTGACATGGTGCTACGGGTTGGTGGACGGGTGTTCAAAGCTCACCGCAATGTGCTAGCGGCTTGTAGTCCGTACTTTGATACCATGTGCAATAGCGGTTTGGAAGAAGACCTCCAAGCCATGGCTGATATGTCTTGTACTTCGGCTGAGGGGATGGAGTTGATTTTGGACTACATGTACACTGGCAGAATCACACTAACTGCGGATAATGTGGAGTGTATTCTGAGAGGAGCGGATCCCTTTCTTATGGTTAATCTCAAGAACTATTGTCACAAGTTTCTCTGGCAGAACATGAATGCAGCGAATTGTTTGGTGGTCAGACATTTGGCTGATTTATACGGGTTTAAAGAGTTGCACCAACGGGCCTGTAAGTTTATCCGCAACCAGTTCATGAACGTTGTTCAAGATTCCATTGAAGACATTCTCCTGTTAAGTCAAGAAGAAATTCTGAATTTGATCACCGATGACAAGATACGTGTGGAGAAAGAGGAGAGCATCTATGAGTTGGTGATACGTTGGGCACAGATGGACCCAGAGAGGGCCAAGCATCTTCCGAAGTTGCTGTCGCACGTTCGTCTGTCCCAACTTGACCGCAACTACCTCAAAGATGTGGTGGAGAAAGAACCCCTAGTCACAGCCAACGGAGAGTGTTTAAAACTCTTAGCAGATGCGCTGCACCAAACAGACACAACCAGAAGAAGTTACTGCAGTGACAGTCCTGTCTTGAAGCCACGAAAGGGGCGATTGACAGACGTTGTGGTCATCACCGGAGGCGTCAGTGATCAGGGGCCGTTGGAGAAATGTTTCGGTTACATCATTGATGAGGATCGGTGGACAATGTTGCCTGGGTTGCCTAACGAACTCCGATTCCACGCTGTCGCTGTACTGAACAGTTGTCTATACGCAGCCGGTGGCTCAAGCAGTAATCTGGTGTCCAATAGCGTCCACTGCTACGACCCCATGAATAACTCCTGGAGCACTGTGGCTAGTTTACAGACACCCAGAGAGTACATGTCCCTAGTTGAGTGCAATGGTTGTTTGTATGCCATGGGTGGCATACGATGGGATCGCTTACAGCAGAGTGTAGAACGATACGACCCGGATGTGGATCAGTGGACTTTCGTATCCCAGATGCCTACTAAACGTTACTCCATGCAGCTTGTGACACTCGGTAACCATTACATCTACGCCGTATCGGGCCGGGATGCATCTCGACGACCCGTATCCACCGTTGAACGATACGACATCCAAACCGATGAGTGGACAATCCTCCCCGACATTCCCATTCCACAAGGTGACCAGCCTTGGGAATTCCCCATCGTCGAAGCCTACGACCATAAAATCTTTGCCACGGATCTTGCCACCAAGTCGTTCAGTCTTGACGCCGTCAGAAACAAGTGGTCAGAAGAGACATGTAACTTTGGTCCCGTGGCGGGTCGTGCCTGCTTACAGTACTGCACCATGGAGAAGAACGTCTTTGTGTTCGAGGGTTGCAACGCTTGTATCTTCAATCGGAAACTTGGCCTTTGGAGCAACATTACGGCGCCCCCAGTGTCAACTTTGGCATCAGCGTGTTGCGTGCTGCAAGTGCCTTACGAATTCCTCAGCAAGACATAGGACCATTGTACGATGACCAACACATGTCAGGTTAGTTTCAAACAAATTCTCGGAAAGAATGTAGTATCCAGACGCCACTTCAGCGGTTGTGTACAAAGTATAGGGAGAGTCAAAAATATTTTCAAAGTATTTTCTATCAAAATTGGAAATGTTTCAACATTTTTGCAACGACTGACCTTCATTGAGATGATATATGATGAAAAAGTGGGTCAAGATGCTGCAACATCTTTCCAAATTTTCCTCATTGGGAAAAATACATGTACATTATTTCATCTGCTAGTAAATTTTGGAAAAAACATTTGAGAATTTTTATAACATTTTAGAATTGAGAAAGAAATATTTTATATTCATGAACATATCAAGGTTCTTACCCCCTACCACGTTTAAAGCACTCCCCCCCCCCCCAGGCCTTTAGGTCTGCACAAATCATGTAAAAAAATTCTGTTTCTTTTTGTAGCAAGCAGACCACACACGTAGGGGCATGGGTAGACCTAGTTTGAACTAATCCACTTTTGTGCACAATGCGACAATTGTCCTTTTAACAAAATCAAACGCGAGAACTTGTCACAGTTTGCAGTTTGATTCAAAATTGAATTAATCTTGGAATGGATAAAATAAATTATGTGACTGTAAGCCACTCTGTTTGGCCCTCAAATTTCTCCCTGAAAAAAAATGAAGGCTTGTTAAAATATCAAACAGAACCTAACTCAGTTTTAAAATTTATGCCTTGGTGATGGTACATGTACATGTACATTACATAAAAAAAACTAAAGTTATTAAAAATATCATACTTGAAAAATACAGAACAAATTTAATGAACAAATTATAACAGGTTTTCATTGCCCGTTTGTGAATGTAAAAAGTTAGCCCTGTTTTGTGTTTTTAATCAATCAAAATTGTTCTGACTAAGATTTGATTGTATATTTTTTTTAAGACTCTGACATTGGTAATCCTGCAACTTAACAGAAAAGCCTGTTTAGTGCTTTATCCATTTTGAGTAAGAGTATACAGTTTCAATGAACTGTATGCTGATCAATTCCCGTCCCCAAATTTCAGTTCCCCATTCAAATACCACTTTTCCAATCCATAAAACATGTACTGTGGTTCTATTGGGTAAAAAAAATATTCTCCAAAGACTCGGGATCATGTACATGTATGGTGTCGTGGGATAGTCCAAGACAATTTCTCATGTCAACTAGAGTTTTAAGACGAACCGTTACAGCCTTTCTGATGTGTTCAAAACAACCAGCCAGACGTGTTTCCGTAATGTAGCCCCCTGACAATTGTTCCTCATTGATTTACTATTGATTTCTAAGAAGTGCCCACCAGAAATTGACTCTTCCCGGCGCACCAGTCAATAAGAAGCAGTCCCAGTGATGTGGATCAAAAAGCTTTGCTTTGTCAGAGCTTCTGTCGAGACAAGGAAACGGCATTTGTAAGCCCCACCCTTCTATTTGGCAAATTGAAGAATAGATGAATTGAAACAGGTCTCTTTAGAAATACCAGAAAAACATGGACATTACAACAAGATGGGACTTGACAAGTTGACCAGGATAACAGACATTGCATTGCCTTTTTTAAGGATGTTACATGTACCGGTACTTCTTGCTTTTTGAGGTACAGGTACAATGCAGTGTGTTGTACCGATATACGAAATTCCTATTTTACTGTATATTATATCAATTCCACTGTCTCTAAACTGTTTTGCGCATGGACACATCCATGGAATCACACAATCATCGAAAAACTTTTTTTCAGTAAAAAAATTGTCTCAGATTTCTGTAAAAATTTAAGTTAGTTTGTGATTCTCTGGGTTAAAAATGATAACAGATACCGTACACAAAAATGAATAAATACTTGGGTTGGTTTGAGAACATTTGGAAAGTTCAACTTTTTGAATTGTATCCATTGTATCCAGTTTGTCATTGGGTCGCTTCATTCTCTACAATGGATTTTGCTGTTTTACATTTAAAATCTAGCAAAAATCTGTGGAACATTTTAATTGTCATGCATGCATGCGTAGACAAATGTCATGAATTTAAGAAGCTGTATTTAACCTAAGGTACACATCACAGTGACTTTCTTAGAATTTGCCCTGTATTGTTGGGCCAGGGCTATTCAGCCAGCCATGCGTGGCCACTACCCAAGCGCTGCATTCACTGCATTATGAATAACAAGCACGTCAAAGATAATTGTCTCCAGATCCTAGCCGAATTCATTAGGCTAGCCAGGAAATGTACATGTACACTTCCTTGACTCATCACAGATTAATTGTTATCAAACAGGATTACTTGATGTAATTACGGTGATTAACGAGGTGTTCAAAACAACGTTTGAGTCCCAGAAACCAAGTGAGGGCCCATGACGTTGTGTACATGTGTATAATAAATTCACCTGCCCGACTTGTCTTCGTTGAAGCCGGCACATTTCTTACTTGTAATCTCTATTGTGATGAGATAATAAGCTGGCTGCCCACTGACTGCTTTTGAAGATGCTGCAGTAATGTTCCTTCCAAAGAGGATTTTCTGAAAATCTGTGCCCAGATTACAAGCTAAAACCCTACTTCCTGCTTTTTGAATTCTCAAAATGGTTCAGGGTCTTCTTTCTGGAGAATCTCAGAAATGTTAAAACACGCAAGCAAAGATGTGGGCACATTAGGGTTAAAAGGTTTCCGGAAGTGGTGCTTTTAAGGGAGTCAACACCGGCAGTCCAAGCGTGATTTCATTTCGACATTAGTTGATGTAAGATGAAAGGATAAAGGTGAGGCATTGATTCCAGCATTGTGTACATGTATTTGACTTAAAGGGAATGTACAACATCTGCTTTTGCTGCAATTTTCAGAAATAAATGGATTTGGAGGATTAGTACGTTATAGCAAATATTGTTACACTGACTTGTTTCACATTTTGGGTTCGTAGATGCTGGAAAAACCAAGAAAACCAATCGTGTTCTCGTAGTCTGGTTCCCCGACGCCACTTAAGATGAACCGGAGCAATTTATAGACTTCGGGGAATTTTAAGATCATGAGAATCAGTCTAGCAGGCTTGTAGTTTTCACAGGTTTGTAATCAATTGCAAAGAAAACGCAGACGAACTAAATATGAAAAATTAGGAGCACTTTTTGAAAAAAAGCCAGTATTGTTTCTAGGTTAAATGTCTTACCTTTAATACTGTGTTTCAACTTTCAATCAAAATAGAGGAGAATCAGTCTGATGTACACTTTTTTGTTCATTTTTGCTCTTGGCTAGTAGCCAGTTGTTGCACAGCCAGCGTTTACTGTGATCAACTTATTTCTGTGCAAAGTGGAATTTCCACAGATCACTGCAATACCGGTGACAAAAGTGTGATGAATACATTTTTGTTTTCCTATCCGGATGTATGTTTATATCCAACTAATGGACTTCTCAGTCCTGCAATATTATTACATTTACACTTCTATGTTTTCTTTAATCCTATCAAGTTGCCATCAATTAAACACCTGATAAGGATCGTTTGCTCAAGTATTTATGTTTGTGTACTGAATAATATCTACTTTGCTGAATGTAAACTTTAGTCTAGTGACCTTAATTACAGTGACTTTATCACAATAGTGAAGGGGGGGGGGCAGATGGAAATTGTGTAAAATCACTATCTGACTTTTTTGGGGGGGAATGGCAAAGGTACAGACAGTCAAAAGGTCAATCCTCTTCCCTGCCATTACACTATAGGCTAGTCATCAATAGTCAGATTGTATTTCAAGCAAGCGCTGTGACTAGTCAACTTAAGTCAACGAACAGGTAAGTGGTACGATTAGGCACAGCTGGCTTATCAATCACGTACAGTCAAAGCATTGCTGTATCAAGTCATTTACCCTTAAACCCCTAGTAGTTCCTCAGGACTACCCTGCTAAATCCAACAGAGCCCAACCGGAGTTTCCTGCTCAATCCACTGTGCCTTATTTTGAGTTGTCTGCTGAATCCAACGGGGTCCAACTTTGGCGTTATAATGCAGTTCATTTGCCTACTGAATCCAACATTTGGCATCACGAATGTACACAAGGGGTTAACTGCTCAACCCAACAGGCTCCATCGGGTATGATAATTCAGTTGGATCCTGCTGGATTCAGCAGGGTTGGGGTTAAAGTTAAACAGTCACAGCCAGTCCATCCACTTTATGTAAGCTGGGAGCTCTTAACTGTTAAAACAGTCACTTCATTGATTTTGACAGAAAGGACAACTTTGCACAGAACGTATGTTTGCATAAGTTTAGGAGGGATTTACCTAATGTACTCTCAAATTTACATGTAACAAACCGGTCTGAGGCCCCAGAAAAAAAGTTTAACAGTTCAATATTTCACTTGATCTTGGAAATACTTTTTTTGGTCTCATAAATTTCTCTCTGAAATTCAAGCACAGGCATTTCCTCAAATGCACAGAGGGGGAAAAGGCCAATTTATTCGGATTAAAATGTCACAGGTTCCAAAGTTCCCAGGTGGGTGAGCAGCATTTAGCATGACGGGTTAAATTGGGCCCCACGAAATGTGTCAATGAATATGGACAAGTGTAGCATGTGAACGTCATGTCACCCGTACACCTGATCTCGGAGATATATAGCCCCGGTATTCCATGCACGATCCTGGCTTTAATTGGAAATTCAGAAAGTTGAGCTTATTAAATAGGGCATGGAATTTTTGTGTTGGTGTGGTGTGGGGCATTTGCCCTACCCAGCGTATTATATTTGCAGAGTATTTGCTGAGAGCTCTGCAAGCTTAGTTTTAATTTAAATTGCTTAAAAAAACAGCAAAGTAACTTGCTTAAAACATTGGTCTTTTATTGGGTTTTTTTTTCAGAATTTTGGCAAGAATCCAATATTGAAATGTTCATGAATTCACGTACACGTGTGTACTACGTGTTGTACAGTGGCAGTGAGCGATTAGATTTGTGAATTTACAAAATATCACAGCCCAACCAAGATTGCTACATGTAATGTATCATTTTTGTATGCTTTTTGTATGGAATTACTTGGTCAGTGTACATACTGGCACTACATACATGTATTTACAGTTGCAAGTTGAGGTTTTTTTATACTGCCTCAGAGTTTCCAGTGAAATACATGTAGTCCAATATTTGAGTGGCCATTCTATGCTGGTGATGTAGATGCAAAACGTAGTATCATTGTAACACCAAACCTGCCTGCATTCCGCTGCTTTGTCATTCAGACAGTCTCCTGGCCCAATTTGCAGCATATCTGGGTTTCCATGCCTAGAATTTCACCCAACGGCTAAATTGGGACCAGTCAGCATTGTGAAAGCTGCCCATAAAAACAGCCAGACAGCCCCATTTATCCAGGCTATTCCTGGGCCAAGAAAAGAGAACTTTACCTTGAGTTCATTGCACTCAGAAGGACGTGTCTGTCCATAGCCCTAAACACATACTATTAAAGCTTAGAGCTTGCCCCATTAATAGGACACCGACCGATTTCGAACAGTCTATTGGATTAGGCCCACCCATACATTGTTGTCTTTTTTATACATGTAATGATGTATTCCTGGGCTGGATTGGAGAAAATGTCGGTCAGATTGCACTGGGAATTCACCATTGATAATATCTTTATATTAAATCCATTTGGGGAATATGTACCGGGTGTGCTCTCTATCTCACGCGGTTTACACAATGTAAAACAAATCCATGTTTGTGAATGCAAAATTGTCAGATGAATTCCTTTTGAAATTATATGGACCAGGCAAATGATAAAGGCTTGTTGTGTATACATTACATGTACGTACATACTGTTATTGAAGTAACACAATTATTTTGGAATAACAAATTCTGTTATTTTGAATTCTGAAGTTTCCAGGGTTCTCTAGACATTTTGCATACCGTAGCTTGTGTAACTAAATAAAAACACAGTGTACCTTCGTGTACTTGTACATGTAATACGAATTCTGTAGCATTTCCAACAGGCGTTTTCATTTGAAATTAAAGGTACATTATATGAAACAGAATTATTCCCCAGGCAAAGTCTTTATTTCAATTCCATCTTCCTATACACTCAGTCAACATCCACTATGCATATTCTCACCATATAAACTTCAAACGAGTACCGCATACCCCGTCCCCTTCCCCAACTTCACTTTTCATCCATCAATGAGTCTCGGATTCCCTCTGGCCTGATATTTGAATGCCTCAAGTCCCCACTGAAGAATGCCAGTGACCGTTGATGCATCCGTTGCCGTCCATCTGTGGCCATTTCTCTCCAAACCTAATTTTACCCCGCTAAAGCCCCCCAACCCGTACTAATTTATCATTTGAGGGAATATGAGGGTAGAGTTCCCACGTCCCTGGAGGCTCGGCCATGTTGGAGGGTAATTCCGAGCGTTAATCCCCAGCGCTGTGTATACGAGCTGAGGGAGATTGGCCGAGTTGAGACCCAATTTGCGGCCGTGTGTACTGGAGGATAAGCAGAGGCGCTAAAGCTTGGCCTAATGGCATCTCCACAGAGACACTGCGATGGAATGTTCTCTGATGTGTTCAGAATACACGACACGTTGCTCTCTTTTCTTTTTTGTCCTTTCTTTTTCCAGTACAAGATCAGCCAGTTCATTTGCACTTGTATTCATGTGGGTATTGATGCACAGTTCAACATGATGGGAGGGAGGCAGATACGGGTAGAATTTCATGGTTGAATTAGCTGCACAACATCTTGCAGGAATGCATCATGGCCGATGGTCCAGATCAGTAGTCAATCAACTTTTTGCAAATTCTTTCATGCCAGATTTCAAGTTTGAAGAGAAAAGATTTTAGCTTTAAACAGATTTCAAGCTTTGGAAAAAATTGTGCCCTTTTTGTGGCACCGGCCGTTACAGGTTCCTTAAAAAAAAAAAAATGTTGCGCATGTTACGGAGGTTAAATGTCTGGAGAGAAAAAACATGTCTACATTTCAGCTTGGATGTGCAAGTGCCCTTTTCAAGAAATTCCCCCCCCCCTTATAAAAATGACCTTGCTACGCCCCTGCATAATGGCAGGCCTCGGCTTCAATTGGCTAAACATTTCAAACGTTTACACGGTTCTTGCTTAAACGTTTACAAAATTAAACGCAAACTCCCATCCTTACTGTATGTTTAATTTAAAAAAACATGGCACAGTGGATAGTGAGAAGCTTCGATTGAAGCCTTGAATGGATAAGGCATAGATCTCCACTGACAGCGCGCCACATTCCCAATAGCAGATACTGCAATTTCCATGCAGAGGGCTTACATTCTGGTGGATGGATGGATGGAGAGAATGCAGGGAGCCCTCTAGGCCTTATCCTGAGCGAGTTGACACAAAAATTGAAGAGCTCCTTTTACTTCACTTCCCCTCGTGTGTTGGCGAGTTTGATGTGATCTGGCCCAAGAGCTGCCTGCTACCTCCGCAGCAGCAGCAGCACAAGCTTTCTAATTTGATTGTACCTGATGTCCAGGTAATTGCGCACTAGCCGTGATGAATTTGAGAAATTTGGTGAGGCCCTCAGTGCTCCGTCGCCTTCAGTTAAAATGATGGGATGGTAGGAGCGGACTGTGTTGGGTATTTGTATCAATTTCCTCGGGCGTCGAAGATTCATTGGCAGCAATCGTGCAAGGCACACACTTCATGTACTTGAGAACACTTTACGCTTAATGTGCAGCAACTTGAGGGCTTTTCAGACAGTTAATGGTTTGGAATTCATGGGGGGGGGGGTATTCCATGGTCTTATTTCCAGCATTGCATTTTAATCTTACCTGCCTCAATTTAATCAAAGTCCACACCTCTGGTTTGATAGATTTTCATGGATTCAGGACTTCAGTGCCACCGTGAAATTTCATTGAAAGAGGCATTGGTCACACTTTTTTACATATATTGGATTTTAAAGGATCAAGGAAGCATCCCACCTGCGGAGGAGTAGGATAAAAGTTTATTCCAAACGGTACCTACATTTATCTCACACTGAAATTTAATTCGCACCCCCTTCTACAAGAAATGTTGAGGTCCATGTATCACTCAGATGGAGGTCGTTCACCTCACACGCGTGTACTTAACAAGTATTTTTGTCTTTATTGTGTAAGTGTTGTAGTCAAGAGCTGATCTCAGTCGTTAACCCTAACTCCCTGCCAGGGCCTGGGCATTTTTGCCAGGATGCAGCCTCAATCCTGCAAAATCCTCCAACTGCCTCCATGTAAAAATTGCATTACACTTAACAGCCTCAATCCTGAAAACTCCTCCGTTATTTCTTGAATGTGTGATTGGACGCTCCACATATTAGCCCCGCCTACACTTATCTGTATTCGCATACGAGGTCGTGCGCTAGAAATCTAGCGCAAAATAAAGAAAAACATAAGCTTTTGCCGACCATTGAACCAAGGCGCGATGGTCCAACTAATTTGCATAGAAATGGTGGCCGCATGAGGTCGCTGTTCGCGCTGTATTTTTAATGCACTGCAAAATACATGGCCCTAGCGAGGATATCGTTTACGCGCCACGGCCGGGATGAGTAACATTTAGCGCCTTGACCAAGGCTAATGTGGTCCTTGGAGAGGTGACTCCTGCAAAATCTTCCAGCAATCACTGCCAATATGTTGAGGCAGAGCCAGTGACATCCTGGAGCAGTGCGGAGGATTTCAAGTATTATCTAGGCCTAAATGTACATGTTTGCACGGCTGAGCATAAATAAACACAGTGCATCCTCCAAAATCAGCCACACATTTTTTGCCATGCAGCCTCAATCCTGCAAATCCTCCATTTTGCAAAGAGTACTTTGGAGGATTTGGGAAGGTTAGGATTGATAAAAATGCACTATTTTATAAAAACATTCTGGTATTCTGGACTTGTAAATGAGTGCTCATTAAGTGGACTTGTATACCATCTCAACCCCCCCCCCTCAAAAAAGATCATCTTGACACTGTACTGCATACATGTACACTTTAAGTTACAGACAAGTACGTGAATTTTTGGCAGTCAATTTGTGGCAGTACAACTGGTAATGAAAACATTGTGCAATGTACGTGTACGAGCTTGTTACCCAGGAGAGTACCATATGAACTTGTCATCCATCATTTGTAATTTCATTTACAGGTGAGTACGTAAATTGTCCTGTAATAGGACCGTTCCAGTGAAAGACCACGATACTCTCCACAGATCAAGTTCCGCACTTTATATCATTCCTTCTCCTCATTGTATTCACAGAGTAATGTTCACACGTTGCAAGGCTTATTTTTTTAGCAACATCTGAGTAATTTTTTTTTTCACTGTAAAAGAAGACGCTGTACATGTAACTGTAGTGAGAACAAACAGTTCCCAGCGCAGTTTAGAGGGTTCTATTACAGTTCATGACCGGCCAATTGCCAGGGAAACACTCTTGCAGGATCTAGAGTCAGTGTTGACCAAAAAATTGGTCAATATTGGACTGACTGGCTGAGAACTCTCGTCACAGAGGGAGCACTGGCCGCTACAAGCCTGGCTGATACACTCAATCTTGTTGACATTTCGGATTAATCCCGTTTCTTTTCGCCGTTGTTTTTTCCTTTTCTTCCTCTTCCTTGCTCCTTGCGCACTAATTGACACATTACATTAATTGACAAATTGTACTCTGTGGTTGAGGAGGTGAATGGACGGACAGCGGTGACCCGAGGCAAAGACACTCGGGCCTTCACGTTCCAGGGAAATGCTTGTACAGGTCTGGAAAATATTACATGCAATTCCAAAGAACGTTTGATTGAAACACAATCTTAGAATGTAGAACTTGCAAGGTTGAAATTGCACGTATGTTGTAATACAGGAATTTATCAGATCCAAACCAACCTTTATTGTCGGTTAAATATATAATATTATACAATGCCTGAATAAATCCCTGCCATCTGATAGGTGGGTCGTTGATCACATGTCATTGAATTATTCGTCCGAACCCACGGCCTGGAAGCACCACAAAAATGGAGTTTCTGTTCCACAGATAGAAGTTCCTTCACACAGTACACACATGTTTGGTGGATCTGCCCAATCGGATGACGAGGATTTATTCAGGTGTTATGTAAAACAAATAATGAATGTTTGGCATTCGTGTAATGGAAAGAATCATTTCATTCAGTGACGGATGGAATGTCATCACATGAAATCATTCTTACCATTGCTCTCATAAACATTCATTATTTGTATAGTATTCCACCGTAAAAGCCTTAATCCACCAAAAATCCACTAAAATCCAAATCCAGTTTTCGTCATATTTTGGTGGATTCTGACCAATTGAGCCATGACATTACATGTATATTTGGCTTGTTTGTTGTAGAACTGAGAGATTTTGGCAATGGTGTCAGTATTGGAGTATCGGAGCGTGATTTCACCTTCAAAAGAACGCCACTCAATGTAACACGCCAGACCTCAATCAGTTCAAGCATGAAACAGTTTGTTTTTCACTACTTGTGGCATTTTACGGACACTCTGTCATGGGTGAAAACAAAATATTCGTAGCCAGAGGCTGACCAGCATTTCTTCTATTTGTTTTGTCCAATCTCACCTTGAATCAAAGATCAATTTAACGGCTCAGGTCTCAGCCGAATCCTTCACGTGTGACAGAGCTTCACGTTTCCAGCTCAAACTGAGAATCGACTCATCCGTCCGGTGTAACAAACATGTTTGTCAGGAGTAACAAGAGCGTAAAATGTCAAAAACTGCTTGTGTGACCCCTGACCTGTATTGGGTATTCTGTGGGTTTTTTTTATCTCTTTGAAAAAACAATTGGATTATGATCACACAGTTTGGAGTACATGTAACTACATGCAAAGTCTGTTTATGAAAGGATGTTCTGTATTGATATGAACACTCTAATGAGTTCCAGGCTTCAATTAAAAACGAAAGAAATCAGTGAAACACCCTAAGAAAACACTTCTATACTTCTACTAGATTTTTGGATGGGAGGCCCAACAAACATTGAAGCAGCAGATAAGAGGTGGCTAGTTTTCTTTCACCCTCCCCAACCACCCAGGGGGCATGTGCACAGGAGTAAGAGTAAAAGAAGTTATTCAACCTGACCAATTGAACCATTAAAAAGATTAGCAAAAACAAACTCATTCAAATTCCAAGCTATACACAGTACATGGACATCTACATACGTACATGTACATGTACCATATCTTCGCAAAAAATGCAGGAAAGTTACAGCACGTACTCGTAGCACAGATTAGGGGACCAGGAAGTATTCTAGCCTGTAGGAGTGTGGTGTAAGATTCAGAATGGTAAGGGGCCTCTCCAAGACTGCCATGAGAGGGAGATCATGTGACCAGCAACCCTCATCAAGCTATCACCTGACTTTTGTTTAGCTCTTTGGCCTAGATGCATTTGCATGAACCGCGACTCAAAATAAAGTTGCGAGCACGGAGGCTTGAAAACAATCGTCTGTGCAAGCAGAATTACCATACAGAATTGCTCCTTGGCGAGTAAGAATGGTTTAAGAGGCTTGCCTGCAAGCTGAATCTGAATGATTAAACGGATCACGAGTCCGCCGATGGAAAAAATGAATGTATGCATAAGGCCCTCAGCTGCACAACCCTTGATTTTTGCGGTGGGCCTGTTATTGCATGTGCCGGGACGTAGGCAGGGAGTTGTTTTGTCAGAGTATCAGTTTGCTTCAGCTGTGAGGATTGGGATGGGGGAAATCGATGGGGGAAACTCTTGAACTATGATCTAAAATATCAACAACAATCCATCATCTTTCACTGCTCATTTTTTTTTCCTTTCCTTTTTGGTTTCCCTGCTGAATTGTGATGTGATCTTTAGCTTTGCATTTTTGATACGATGAATTTGGGCAAAAGGAAGAACAAGTTTTTGAAAGGCTGGATTTACATACGTGATGTAAATGTTTACAAAATGTTGTTGCAGCATGGTTCCACCTATTCTTTTGTTTGTTTGTTGGGTTGTTTGGTTGTTCGGTTGTTTTGTTATTTTTCTTTTCTGAATAGTGTGCATTGAAATTGGATTAATTTTTCAAGGGACTATTTTAAACCTTATTCGTCACAACAAAAAATTAAAACCAGTTATTTACTACATGTATGTTTGCATCACCCCTCAGTTTTGCACAAGTGAGTAACTAACTATTACACTGTACACAAATGTATTCCTGTACAGAGACGTCAATTTTCTTTTAACAAAGAAAGGAAAACCACCTTACTGTTGCTTTCAGGAAATTGTGCCCTTTAAGTCTACAATCTATCGAGAAAAATGCTGTTGATTTGCCACTTACCTAGCTTTTGACCTACATGACCCACAAGGTCAAGAGGTCACATTCCATTTTTCTAATTTTCCCATAAGGTGTCAAGTCCACAGTCTGTATGGTGTGTAGTGCTTCACTATTGTGAATTATCCCACCACATCCCCATTCTGCTCAAAATCATACCACTGACCCTTCAGTTTATTAGAGACCTCAAGTTTTGTTGGTTTAGTTTTTCTTGCGGTGTCAGACAACCAAATATAAAGATATTATCCTCGCATTTTGACTTCTGTGGTCCAGAGTGAAGTCGGGCGTGTTGTGTGGGTGGCTTGTTGTATTGGGGGGGCAGGCCGGTTGTTTGTTTTGCGTTCTTGACTAAGGTGGAGACAAGTTTTGGCGGGTGAGTTACATGGTGTGAGTTAATCGCTCTGGAATGACAGCCATGTGATGTGTGAAAGCGATGCGGAATGTGCTAGCAGTGCTTAACTGGATTTGTTGTTGTGGACACGGTAATCACCCATGACATTCTGTTCATCTAACGCTGGATCATACCGGTACATGTATACTTCCGTTGAAAACAAAAATGCTTTGATAGTTGAAGCATGATGGAATGTGGCCAAACATTGGTTTACAAAAGGGAGGGTCCGTTTATGATTGAACTTGATGTTTATCTGCGACTCAGATTTTGCAGTCATTGTCAGCCGGAGTTTTCCCATGGAAACCTCAATTTGTGCTGTCAATTTGAGTAAATAATTTTGGAAATTTACTGAATAGTTTGCAAGTTGAAATTTGACTGTAAATAAGTGTTCACACAACACACTGCAGACTTGCTTACGTAAACGTATTACAACATGTATGTGCACCTTTGACATTAAAAAACCCAATGGCATTAAATGTCATGTACATTGTACATGTAGGATGAAGACAGAAAATGAAAACCATTTACATGTAGTTTTTGAGGAATTTCTTGTTGACACTAGACACTGTGACATTTTCATTTCGCACCCACTTTTGTTTCCACTTGCACTAGTATAAGCTATAACTTGTACTGACTCATCGGTTAACAACTCGACCTGTTTGTTGTTTAAAACTCATGCAAAAAAAAAAAACAGTTTAGGTTTTGAGGGATTTCTTGTGGACACTGGGCACTGTGACATTTTCATAGTTAAAAACATTTCACACCCACTTTAGTTTTCACTAACTTGAACTGATTCATCGGCTAACAACTCGACCTGTTTGTTGTTTAAAACACACTCTAATATGTTGTGATGCCCAAGCTGGCATGTTCTCACCACCCCTTTGAGGTATAGAGTGAAGAGCCAAGAATAGAGGAATGACAACCAAGAAAGCAGGAATTACCCCCTAGTGGCAAATCATTGGAAACCAGTCACTTCCAACTTGGATCAACCAGAAGGAAATGTACATGTATCTGTTTGATTGTACTGTACCGGTAGGTTGCCAAAACCAACAAAATGTTTGGTTTTAAGTGCATTTTTCTCTACAAATGAGGCCCCTCCCCCCAAAAATAGTTGCTTCCAATTACATGGCATTTGAAAATAGGGTACATATGTAGGTAGGTTGGGGATTTTATTTTTATTGGGGGGGGGGGCAATTTTTTGTGTACGATCATATGGTGTCTGCGTGTAGTGAAGGTAACAGGTAGTAATTGATGGTTTTCTGGGGGTTTTTCCTGATCCTCCCCCCCCCCAACCAAAAATAGGTTGGGCTGTCAAAATAGGGTAGGTAGGGTAACTGGAAGCAGAATTTCTTTTTATTTTGACCGTCAGGAGTGTTATACTGTATGCTGGGATTGGTCTTTCAAATTATTGTTTTACCTTTATGCCATGCTTGCCTTAGGTTTATATTGTACTAATAATTAACGTTTAGACATAAGCTTCAATTTCATTAAGTCAATTTGAATTTGGTCACAATTAGTTCCCCCCCCCCCCCCTTGGTATTCTGTATAACAAAAAACACATTTTTGGCAAATTTATGCAAACCTGTTAAATGTACGCCAACATTTGTTATAAATTTTTAACCACACATTAGTCCCTGCTGCCGCCTCTTTGCAATTTTCTCACAGTCACACTACCTTTTCATTCGAAAATCGTTCCCAAAAGAAACGTCTGGTTAAGCAATTAAAGCCGGCCATGCGTGAACGCAATATGTAGCGGCCGTTGTGTACATCCAAATTAAATGACACTTTAGCGGTGCATTGAAGTCAATGCGACTATTCATAAATAGGTCACTTTACCCAGAACTATATCATGTATTATTAAGGCGGCATCAAAATTGGTGGGCCTTTTCTTGCGTCGGTTTTGTCATTAGCTGTACATGTGCCGCATTCCCAGGGATGTAGGCCTATTACTTCTTTTCTTTTGGCTGAAAAGTTTTGGGTTTTTTTGGTGAATATGCTTCTGCAGATACAGTGTACCGGTACCTAGTACAGGGTGAGTCAGAATGATCTGAACCCAAGTTCACCATTTTCTTTGTGGCAAATAAAGTGTATTGAGAAAAAACTGAGTGTTTCATATGAATGGTCATCACCTTGTCTTCCGCTGGAATTTTGAAATATTTCAAATTAGTGGCTGTGGTGAGGAGTTGTGCCATTTTCATTGAAGTGGCTCATTTTCCAGTCTGCACACGGAATTGGTTTTGCCTTTTTTAAATGTGTCAGTAACTTCAAGTGAGTCAGTCACCATGACTAGGTTTCTATTTGTTATTACACTGCTTCACATCAGTACACGATTTCAGTAAATTTGTGTTGAACCGTGGTCAGAGTGGTTTTTCGGCGTGTTAGGCCTATGTCCAAAATACCAGCCTATAACTCACTGGCACTTTTTTATAACTGCTAAAATTTTAATATTTTCTTCAATTTGGGTCAGCTCATTCTGACTCGCCCTGTACAATGTGTAATCATACCTGCACAGAGTGTAAGAGCAACATTAGACATCATCCAAGCTCAGTAACAAACTGTACACGATTGATTCACAACGGTTGCGCATTACATTACATATATCAACAACAAAACGGAATCATGCAGAGATTCTAAGATCTCCCCCATTTCACAAAAACATGTTTCCTAGTTTGTATCTGCACCCCAAACAATACAAATCAGCAGTTGTTTCCTACACAGGGACTATTGTTGGGGACACGCAGTATTTCCCATTGCCACAGATTCATTGTTCATTTGCTTACAAGTGTACAATTCGCCGGCTGTTACTTAGTGCCAGCCGAGTAAATCTGTGTCGGAGAAAAAACTCGGGGGGGGGGGGGGGGGATGAAGCTGAAATTTGTATAAATAATAGCAACCCGGCGGAAAAATATGAAAAAGGGAATATGGGAAGGGAGGTTGATACGTACCGGTACATTTACATACATGTACCACTTCACTTGTGTACTGTCGAGTGAGAACACTCGATTGCAACTATTCCTCAGATCCGCTGATTTCCTCGTATTTTTGTACTTTTCATGAATGCCATTACAAATTGAAAAACACTGTACAAAGTCTTGTGTTATTTGGATTTCCTCATTTTTAAAAATTCCATTTGCATGCCAGAATAATTATGTACAGAGTTTCTTGTAAGATGCAAATGCACTGTGATATGTTTGTCTTGTGATATGTTTGTACTTGTTTGAAGAAGAACCAAAGAAGGCATTGACTCCATTGGTTAATAGCAGCTTCATTTATGCTCTGCTGCTAATCACTAAGCCCAGTTTAGTGATCAGTTTCACTGCAAAACTTTAGTCACCGATGTACCGGTGTGTAGGTTTTTTCCTCCATCAATGTACATCTTGAGCAAATATTCTGATATTCTGCAAATACGAATACTATCAAAGCAAAATAACTTCTAGAAATTTCTTTTTTCAATGGTTCATGTTTGAGTGCTTTGGGCTTTTCCAGACAAAAGCCCCTCAATATTACAAATCACTTGATAATTCCTTTGAGCTTATTCATCTATTGTTTGCTGGCCTCGCTTTGTTACAGCTCACTTCTTTGTTCTTTGCCCTTTGTCGTCACTTTAGTTGTCCATTGTGGTGGTTGTCCTCAAAAAGTCTCGCTCTTAGATCAGTGAGATTTTAGCTAGTGCTTATTCAATGTCTTTTTTGCCCTCCCCCCCCCCCCTCCAAATTAGACGGACTTGATTGTATCTCAGGAAAGGATTACAATATTCTCATGTGATTCCTTTTACTCTTTTCATAGATTTTGTTTTCATATTTCATTTTTGGAAGCATTAACTACATGGCCTTGGGTAACAGCATCTGCGAACAACAATAAACATTTTGTGTACCTCCACTCATCTAGAAAGCGCACATTCTTCCTTTTTGGCACATGTTCTTGTTCACAGTGACAATGAATTTTCTTTTCATTTTCGCCGATCGTCTGCATGAACAACGTTCTATTGATGTTGTCTGTCCTGGCATGCTTAAGGGAAATGAGTTTGATGGATGTGCCGTCATCGTCGAGTCTCATAAAAAAAAGGGTTGATAAGGCCCACACAAAAAAAGTCTCCAGTTTCTGGTATGGAGCTTGCCCAAAAAGTGGTGCGGCGACGCGGCTTTTTTTTTTTTTTTACCTGATTTTTTTGCTTCAAAATAATGATAATGTCGGCTGATGACTGCAAATGGTGCCCGACTAAACTTAGTGCAAATATATGGGAGTCCAGAGAGGCCACATAAAGCTTATTCTCGACCATAACCCAATCTAAAAACACGCAGCAGGATTCCAGTCAAACCAGTGAGTTTGGCGGTTTTGAGACATCATCTTTCATTGAAAAAAAAAACTTTTTCATTTTGCCGACGCGCATGGCTACGCCGACGCGCGCACATACCAGAAACCGGAGATCTTTTTTTTTTGGCCTAAAAGAGTGTATTTCCTGAGCATTCTGTGACCTCATGTTTTTGTTCACGAAACGGACATAAAATGGAAGTTTGGTAATTACATGAATTTATTTGTGGGTATTGAATAGCAAAGCACAACATTTTTTAGGCATGTTTGTACTTTTACAGGAAAGTTTGACATACATACAAAAAAATGTGTATGTGGGGGAGGGGGTTAGATTATACACAAAAATGTAGAAAAAATGTAAAACTATATGGGCAGAGTTTTACGGGTACTTGTCAAACACGTGCATAAATGTTACCGTACATGGTGAAAAATACACAAGTACATTGTACAATCAGTACAATTTCTGTACAAAATACCGGTATCTCCAAAATACAAAGCTTTGTAACAACATGTACACATAATTTTGTTTCAAATTAAAGAAATTTTGTACACAGCCAGACAAGAATAAGACTTTGTAACAAAACTGAAATGGTGAATTCATTGTGCCTGTCAAAAAAAAACTTGTTATTTTACAATGTTCATTCACATATTAGGCAACAGCTGCACAGGTGTACATGTATGAATGAACATGTCCGTTTGTTGTCATTGTTTTTTTTCTCCCGCTTATATTTGTTGATACACCTGGAGATATGACATTCTCTTTGTCCCAGAAGCTCAGTGTGAAAACAAATTGTTATGACACTGGCGAGCTGCCCTGCTGTGTGGACCCCCTGTGGGCAAAATGGTCGATGCTCTGACATTTAAGATGTGTTGGGGAAAGGGGGGGGGGGGGAGTTGAACTTTAAAGAACAATGTATTGCAAAGGGCAGTTTCTTCACACTAGACAACAAAATTATTAGGGTAAACATGAAGGCCTGTTCAATTCTGCAGTAATGGGTTTGTTTTCCACTTCTTTAGCTTGCATCAGAATATGAGACATCTGGAGGGAATGAGTGTATTTTATTTGCAGGGTGGAAACTAGCCCAAACACTGCCTTTCTAGGATAACAGTCAGATATACTGGTCGCTGCATCACGACAGCTTGTCGCCTTGATGAACTTTGACACAAAAGGCCTTTCACACTGTCCAAAGTCACCGTGTCGGACCCGGATCCAACACAGAGACTTCAGGAACCCCTTTTTGTTCACACTAGCAAGAATTCAACACGGCTTTTACACGGGTTCGGCCCCCTACACGGGTGATATCCTACCCTTGTCAGGACTTGGGTTGAGAAGTTCTACCCAGGTTGAAAATCCAAATTCTACAGTTGACCCGTATACACACTCGTGTACACACCCATGTGAACGAAACACTTTGCCTACATGTACATGTACATTGTGTACCCACGTTCAGTGGGACCCAGTTTGCTTAACCTTATCTTCCTAAATCTTCCAAAATCCTCTATGCAAAATGGAGGATTTTGCAGGATTGAGGCTACATGGCAAAAATGTGTGGCTGATCTTGGAGGATGCACTGTGTCAATGTCTTAGGCTGGACCTTGTGTTGTACATGTAGCTCAGCCGTGGATAAATGTACATGTAGGCCTAGATTACTTGAAATCCTCCACACTTCCCCAGGATGTCACTGGCTCTGCCTCAACATACGGTACATTGACAGCGATTGCTGGAGGATTTTGCAGGATGGAGGCAGTGGTCACCCCTCCAAGGACCACAATTCAAGAAATAACGGATGATTTAGGAGGATTAAGGCTGGATGCAATTTTTACACGGAGGTACATGTAGTTGGATTTTGCAGGATTGAGGTTGCATCCTAGCAAAAATGCCTAGGGAGTTAGGGTTGCGGCTATCTTCAAACAGGTATCAGTGATTTCCAGTTAATCAAGACATAACGTCTAAAGTAAGTCTACTTCATGTACAAAAGGTTTTCATTTCTTTCTATTTTGGGGGGTCTTTTTTTGGTGGGATTGGATTATCAACCAAAAGGGTGGGGATGCACATAGTTTGTATTATGGCTTCAAAAGGAGGTGGCATCTTTTGGAGAAACATGTAGGAAAGTGTAATGTGTGCGCTTGGGGTGAGATAGGGGTGGGGTACTAGTGAGACGTGCTTGGAATTTCACGCCACTGGATAGCCACAACATTTACAACTTCAAAAAGAAAGTGGCATCTTTCCAGACAGGAGGTATTTAGTGTGCATTTGGGGAAACAAGCCCCCTTTGGAATCTCTAGCCAATCATTTCAAAATGTGGGAAGCGCAGCTGGGACGCAGTTAATCACACTACACTCGACACTGTCTGGCCGTTATCCAAGTTGAAGAATGCCCCGGTATTGCCGACACCTCTCCACACATCAATTACAAGCCATTCAAGTGAAGATTAATCCTTGTATGGCTGATTAGTTGTCATTACAGCACAGAAGCAGCTGCTACTTGTGTTTGACTACATGTCCGTTCTAATTGATTGAATGGGGATTATGTGCGATCTTTCTCCCTGAATGTTCCCAGCCGATGGTCATTTGTGTAGTGTCAGCTGCGGGATCGCGTTCATTTGGGACAACAATTGGGGGTGTTTATTGACGATGCCTGACGGGTATCAATATTATTTCATAGAGATAGGTCACCCGAAGGAAGCGATTCTAAAAATACTCACCAAGAAGATTTATTTTTCGCTTCAGGGGTTTGTTGCGATAATCATTTTGAAGCAGATGTCATGATGTGCATTGTCTCCATTATAAAGAATAATTGAGGTTGCCTCTGAGACTACAGAGTGCAGTATTTTTCTTTGACGTGATGACTACAACCATTTTTTTTGAAATTGTAAAAAACTATAAAACTGGCCAGCATATCATTCATGCAATATACATGTAGCCTTTTCCTCAGTTCTCTAAAGTCCTACGGGCGGTTTTGGAGGATTTTGGAGGATTGAGGCTGAATGCAACATACAATTTTGGAGAATTGTGGAGGATTGAGGGCACATGTACATGTACATCCAGTATCAGTTGATTTTGGAGGATTGAGGTTGAATGCGTTTTGAGAGGCAAGGCTGTTTGAGGATTTTGAAGGATTGAGGCAGTGGGTATCCTTTAATTGAACATAAGTGCACCATTTTGGAGGATTTTGGAGGGTCGCGGATGGTTCTTAGCAAAAGGGCCTAGGGGGTTAGTGTAAATGAGTTGCAGTTTTGTATGCCCAAGAACATCAGACATTTTTTCCAATTGATTTTAGACTACGGTGTGTTTGCAGTGACTAAAAACAAAGAACGAAACAACAAACAGACCTGTGGTTATTTTTTTCAAATTTGGGCTTGGATTTTGCCTCGCTCATTCAGTCAACATCAAATGTCAGTGATCGTCACTTGGCTTTTAAGACATTATGTATGGAATGGATCCCAAGGGCTTTCACAGTGCTCAGCAAAAAGTCTGTCAAGTCCTCAAGTAAAATTCCATGAATAAATAACCAATGAAGTACTGTAGATCAAGTTTTTAACTCATTCAGTCCCTTGTGTCTTGTAGAGAAAATTGCTCAGAAAAGCCCATGGGCTGAATTAAGAAGGATTAATAACAAATCTGTCCAGTGAAAGATTTTCATGAACGTAAAAAAAAGCGTTAGACTGAACAGATGAATATATGCGTGTGAATTAATAATAAAGAGCGTGCCTGGCATTAATGTTCAACTATGTTATCAATCATATTTTTGAGGGAGCTTGAAAAGTATTGTCGTAATATATACATTCACATTCTTTGGTAAAATAGTGCCCTCTACTGTATGCGCACAGTCCATATAGCCTGTAAATCCATCCCCTTTAAAAAAAAAATACCAGCAAGTCCCAGCAACCATTACAGCTTGACAAACCTGTGAAGTGCGTAAAATGATGAATGACGCGGTCCTTGGCATCATAACAAACCCTTTACTGAGAAAGAACTCATCTCTAATAGCGAGACGGAAACAGATTGGCTTCGGAATAGAAATGCAATTTGCGTTCGGTCACATCCATGCCGTTGTGTTACCAGCGCAATCGTGGAAAGGATGTACGCCAGGGGCCCAATCAATACCAAAACATAAAAGAAATTAGCGTTCAGTGGGCCGGACTTGCCAGTTTTAATTGAGAGTAGAAAGTACAGAGGGTTAATTCACAAGGAGGGAGGGAAACGCGGCTTGTTTGGGGAAACAGCAGCAAGTGCAGTCAATGAAATTATTTGGATGAAATTTGCTCTGTTAATCAAATCTGGCAGTTAAAAAGAAAGGCAGACATTTTTATGCACAGAGAATTGACTGGCCTTTTTTTTTTAGCTTGACTTTTAGCAAGTCAACCTTGCTCCATAGTTCATGGTAAATGTTGCTAACAAACAACAGTGTCAAACAGTGCATTGCTCTTAAAGTAATAAAGATTGCAGAGTGACCTTGTGATTTTAAAAAAAATACAGCACAAAAATATACTTGTAGTTACATTGTAGTTTATATGACAGAATTAACCCTAACTCCCATTTTTGCCAGGATGAAACCTCAATCCTGCATAATCCTCCAACTACCTCCATGTAAAAATACAGCCTCGATCCTGCAGAATCCTATGTTGTTTCTTGAATATTCTCCTTGCAGGGGTGACCACTGCATCAATCCTGCAAAATCCTCAAACAATCACAGTCAGTATGTTGAGGCAGAGCCAGTGACATCCTGGAGCAGTGTGGAGGATTTCGAGTACATAATCTAGGCCTAATTTATGCACGGCTGAGCATAAAAAATACAAGGTCCGGCCCAAGACCTTGACACAGTGCATCCTCCAAAATAGCCACACATTTTAAGACTTTTGGTCCATTCATATTTTGTACATACGATTTTTTTCCTATGAAATCAAAGGCGTTATCCCTTGAATAATTTATCTTTCATGATGGTTTGCAATATTGCCAAGTGTTGCATTATCTGACCATCCTGCAGGGGAGTTGGCTACAATGCTGGATAAAAGGCCATGTTTTTGGCTTTTCCGCAAAGTTGCAGAAAAGCCTTTGTTTTTGTTCTGATTTTTTTTGGCTTTTCCGCAAAGTTGCGGAAAAGCCTTTGTTTTTGTTCTCATTTTTTTTTTTTTTTTTTTTTTGGCTTCTTCTTTTTGTCGCCTAAACCCCATAGACTTTGTGCACGTTTTTTCTCAACGCCACTTTTGGCATTAATCTTTGTCATACATCATTCAAAGTTAGCATAAGCATAGTCCCTATAGCAAAGATGTGTCCCGAAGATTGACGTCATGGTGACGTCATCGACTAATTTATTATAGATTTTTGAATATTTAATTTTTCCCATAGACTTTGTACACAGAAATTTAAAAAAAATTGTCGATTTGCAAAGGAATGTTTGACTCTTTGCCAGTAGTTCGTTTACACCAATCTTTGTCCAAGCAAAGACCCTAATTTAAACAACATTGTGTAATGATGACGTCATGATGACGTCATCAGGTGTGTATTTATAGGCAATTAAATTGTGACACTTTTATATTCAAAAATGCATAAGAAATCAACCGTACGCGTCCGCAGCATTCTGTTGCTGGCAAGTGGTAGAATAGGTTGAGGTCTTTATTTCATTCAGTGTGCGTGAAATCACGTGACCCTTGCTTCCGGTCGAAAAAGGCCAAAACCGGAAGTGGCTTATCATTTGAAAGTGGTAATAGATATAAACTTGCTTTTAACGGTGTTAGTCTCTTGGCCAATAGTATTCTTCAAATCATCTACCGATGACGTCATGCAATCTTCGAGCGCCCTCTAGCGACAGGTTGAAAATTAGCAAAAATGTATTTTGAATAGATGTCTGTGGTGAAGATTGTCGTAATTGCCTAAATATTGGTGTATATGATGACCTTGACCCACTTAAGACGTGTGCGAAGTTTTAGGCAAATGACATCATCAGACCGGAAGTTACAATAAATAGACCTTTTTTCATTTAAAAATTCCTGAAAAATCAACCATGGCAGTTTTTATATTTGTTTTTACTTTAATTGTCAATTGAAGAGTAGGTCTAAAACATTTCAAAGTTTCGAGGCAATAAGCGAACTCGAACATACCCTGCGCACGCTTAAAACTTCACGTTGACAATACCTCTGCTTTAAAACATGCACAGGACAGGACGTCCACAATGTACATGTACATGCACGTACGTTGTACATAGGCACATACATCGTGTGTCAGTCAGCCTGAAGCGCACGTGTTGCTAAGGTCAAATCCTGTCCACAGTGACCGTTTTAGCCGATTTTCGGCTAACTTTGACAGATTTTATGTTCATGCATGCGCATAGACAGGGACGTATTATAGCACTCTTGGCATTAATCTTTTTCAGATATCATTGAAAGTTTGCATAAGCATAGTCCCTATAGCCAAGACGTGTCCCGAAGAGTGACGTCATGGTGACACCATCAAGTGATTTATTATGGATTTATGAATAATTAATTTTTCTCATAGACTTTGTACACAGCTTTCTCCACAAGTCTTTCCCTATACAACACTGATATATCTTACTGAGTAGTTCTGAACTTCGGCTGCGAATTACTATGAGAAGGAAAAAGAAATCGTATTTTTTTACGCATAGACAGGGACGTATTATAGCACTCTTGGCATTAATCTTTTTCAGATATCATTGAAAGTTTGCATAAGCATAGTCCCTATAGCCAAGACGTGTCCCGAAGAGTGACGTCATGGTGACGCCATCAAGTGATTTATTATGGATTTATGAATAATTAATCTTATAGACTTTGTACACAGCTTTCTCCACAAGTCTTTCCCTATACAACACTGATATATCTTACTGAGTAGTTCTGAACTTCGGCTGAGAATTACTATGAGAAGGAAAAAGAAATCGTATTTTTTACGCCTTTCATTTGATTAAAAATATTCCCAAGAGATAGAATAGCAAGTAATATTTTATAAAAATGTTTCAGTTTAAAGGAAAATCACGCATTTAAAGGTGCAGTTTTTCTGCTGTGGGATTTTTAACCTAGTGACTTCGTACACGTTTTCAAGCCACCATTTTCATATTTTGGCGATCTGGAATCGTCATCAAAGTTACAGCCAAGAAAGACCCTCATACAAAAATTATGCCAAGACTATGACATCATGATGACGTCATCATCATGTGATTTATTATGTATTCATGAATAATTAATTTTTCTCATAGACTTTGTACACAGCTTTCTAAACAAGTCTTTTCCTATACAACACTGATATATGTTACTGAGTAGTTCTGAACTTCGGCCGAGAATTACTATGAGAAGGAAAAAGAAATCGTATTTTTTTACATTTGCCATTTGATTGAAAATATTCCCAAGAGTCAGAATATCAAGTAATATTTTATTAAAATGTTTCAGTTTAAAGGCAAATCACGTATTTAAAGGTGCAGTTTTTCTGCTGTGGGATTTTTAACCCATTGACTTTGTACACGTTTTCAAGACACCTTTTTTATAACTTGGCGATCTGGAATCGTCATCAAAGTTACAGCCAAGGAAGACCCTCATACAAAAATTATGCCAAGACTATGACGTCACGATGACGTCATCACCTAATTTTGTTTTATTGATTTTTGAAAATTTACGTACATATAGTGAAGTCTTATATCTACAGAAATGTAAGTCCGATTGGGTTGAAACTTGGTATGTGGCTATACCAGGATGTGTTATAGATTAAAAATGAGGTGACGTCATGATGACGTCATCCTGAGATTTTATATGAATATTTATTTTTTTGGACCTTTTAGCCATATCTCCCGAACGCAACATGCAAAATGCAAAATTCTTTTTTGCATTTGGTCTGTTATGTAATAGCTATTCGCAGAAAACTTGAAAAATGTGTGACATCATCATGACGTCATCAAAATGCGATTTTGCAAAACTCATATAAGGAAAGGTCCAATTGTCATGAAACTTGGTGGGTAGGTAGTAAATCAGTATGCAAAGTTCGAAGTGACGTCAGATGACGTCATCAACAAATTTAAAAATATTTGTCGATTTTCAAAGTGCGTTTTCGACTCTTTGCAAGTAATTTATTTAGATCACTCTTTGTCCAAGCAAAGACCTTGTGCACACGCACATACCACGTAATGCCGAGGCCAAATCCTGTCCACAGTGACTGTTTTTTTGCCGATTTTCGGCTAACTTTGACAGATTTTATGTTCATGAATATTCAGGGCATCTTATTGATTAAAAAAAATCATAATGCGGAAAAGCCCTATGTTCTGTTGCAAACAGACATAGACCTCTAGTTTTTCTTTCTTCTTCTTTTGTTCCCTGGCAAATCTCATAGACTTTGTACACGTCTTTTGTCCACGCCACTTTTGGCATTAATCTTTGTCCTTCATCATTCAAAGTTAGCATAGGCATAGTCCCTATAGCAAAGTTGTGTCCCGAAAATTGACGTCATCATGACGTCACCATGGGTCACGTGACGTCATCTGAAAGGTGCATATTTTATTCTTTTTGCATTATGTATGTTAGGTAATAGGTAAACACACACAATTTTGAAAAATGTGTGACGTCATCATGACGTCATAAAAAGTGCGATTTTGTGAAAACACATATAAGGGAAATTCCGATCGTCATGAAACTTGGTGGATAGCTGGATAATGGTACATGTACTTGTATGCAAAATCCGAAATGCTGTCACCATGACATCATCGGTTGATTTTTTATGATTTTTTAAATATATGCAATTTCATTCCACTTCCAAAATTTAACACTTCGTAACTTGGATTGACTTCAAGTTTAGTTCAACATGATGCCATCAACTATTTTTTGTATATTTTATATCTGTTGGTTATACTAGCTCAATATAACTTTTTATGAACTTTGAACATAAAAATATAATTTACATATGTACATGACTGCACATTGGCAAAAAAGCATAGAGTCCTGCAAAAATAATAAGCGGAAAAGCCCTGTGTTCTGTTTTCAAACAGACATATATCTCTAGTTGAAATTTGAACCACTTGTGGTTTAATTGCTTTTATCTTTTAAAACTAAAAACATTCCATTATGACAACATTCCACATGTTTGTACCAATTTTATCTTACTTCAAGTTAGGTTTTTTGTAAGCTTCAAGTTAATTTATTGCAAATGATCTTAAGGGCCTTTGAAATTGACTTCTGTGACGTAGTTTTACCTCCGGCTTCTTTTCCTGCAATAGGGGGGGGGGGGCCTACTCAACACTTTCTCATTCACAGAAACATGTAGGGACAAGTCCGACATTTTGAAACGTACATGGATTACCAGTACTACTCATAAATTTCTAAAGTTTTGGCTCTCAGGCATGTGACTTTCCTCGGATCGGTTGATTTCCTCTTTTACTTTTTACTTCTCTATGTCATTAAAAATTTAAAAAACCTTGCTGAGACTGTGAGAGACTTGTAAAGCTTGTAATTTTCTCTCTTTTTTGGTGACTTCCCAGTTGCATGCCTGGGAATTGTCTTTTTTCTGCCAGAATTTTTGTGTGGGTATAAAGGCCAAAAAAATTTGGCAATTTATTTTGTGTACGATCATATGGAGGTGTCTGCGTGTAGTAAAAGGTAAAAGGTAGTAATTGGTACATGTAGGTAGGGTACACGGAAGAAGAACTATTTTTTTTGGGGGGGGGGGGCCTTATTACATACATTTGCTTCAAGTGACAAATGTAGGCCATGAAAATATCACCAATACTAACCTGTACATATCACCTCCATAAAACTTTACGACGACTCTGTCAAAACAAATGACAAGGTTTCTATGAAGTTCACCTCATAAAAATAAAGTACTGGTACACTACATCGACGTGGACTTGCACATTACCATAGCAGACAACAAACAGTCTCTAAATTATTCTGTTAATAGCCTTTTTTCATCAATTTTGGCTCAAGAGATAACCCCAAAAGGATTACCAAAATTTACATCATTAAAAAAAAAAAAAAAAAAAAAAAGTCCTGTAATCCTTCAAAACCTACATCTGCTTTTGAAATATCTTTGTAGATTAAGGACTGCATATTATGAATCTACAAAGAGTTGAATGTTTGTACATTGTAGATTCGGAAAACCTGGAAGTCAGAATACCCATGAGTTAGGATTGACCTGAATACATGAACATTTACATTTACAGTACCACCAGTGTGATGAATGGTAATGTCATGATATTTCGCATGCCCTATTTAAAACACCAGGTGCAATTGATCCCAAAAAAGATTGAGGACGTAACCTACAAGAAGAAGAAAATGGGCCACACATGGTTAAAAGAAACTTTAAAACTCATTTATTTTTCATATCGGCTTTGCAGGTGCAATCTGTCCCTTTGCTGGATCATTTTGACAAATCACCAGGCTGGATAACTTGTCACATCCAAGACCCATAGTCCCTGTAAATACTCTCGTCTATATTCTATCCTCTGCATGTAAGTCTTTGATGACCTATTTCCAACCTGACCTTTCCTCCAGCCTATCTCCATGGCTACCACCATAGATACTGGCGCCATCATCGCTAGGGCCTTCGGCTCAACCCTCCTCGTCCCCTCGGACAAATTAGACATTACTCGTAAAAAAAAAAAAAAAATTACGTGGGGTCTGGCTCCTGGCAGGCAAATCTCTAGAGTTCTCCAGTATTTTAAAGAGTTATCCAGAGTGTTTACAGTTTGGAGTATGCTTGCTTGAAGTTCCCCATGTGTATTTGATGTGCGTTGAATCAGAATTTGACTGAAGTAAATACATGTACGGTAGCTGCAGCTGTGTATGGAGTAGAGCTTATTGATCAATTGCAAGGAAACTCATTGTCATAACTTTGTGTCACCAACCGGTATATGTGAAGGCTTTTAAAAATATTGATTCAAAAGAAGTAGGAAATTGTATCTCGAGCAGCAGTGTAGCCAAAGAGGGGGGGGGGGGGACATTGTAACCCCCCCCCCCTCAGAAATTTGTTAGTTCTATAAGTGACCATGGTTAACGGGTTAAACAGAAATCGGGGTCCCCCCCCCCCCCAACAGCAAGCACCCCCCCAACTGTAACATCCGGTACCCCCCCCCCCCCCCCACTGTAACATCAGCACCTCCCCCCCCCCCCCCCCCCCCCACTGGCCCCCTACATGTACATGGTGAGAACCCTGGCTACGCTGCTGATCTGAAGTAAACTGTACCGTATGTGAAGTGGGTAAATGGTATCCAATATCGAGAAATGGATCTCTAAAAGCATTTTCCGTCCTCTTCTGTGTACTTGGAGTAGAGACAAATGTTTCATATTTCAAGATATTTGGTCAAAATAATATTTGTGTTTGTAATGTGCTGTTTTGACATACCCGGTCCTAGCTCTATGGACATACTCAGCTCAAAAGTGAAGTGCTGGGTAGTGAACTAGAATGTAATGTAATCCAGCAAATGTAGTCACCCTGATGAATTGTGAAAGTTGAACATTTGCTTTTTGGGACATCAAATTAGCTTCACACTGACATTTCCATGAAGTGTGAACCTGCGTAGAAAGTTTTGTCACAAACCGATGCCAAATATGCACACAAAAAAGTGGAATACATTTGTCAGAGTAAAACTGATTTATCAAAGAAAAAATTGTGATTTCTTCTTCTTTTTTTAATCCAGTGTAAAATATCATTTGTATTTAAACATTCAACTGGGTATCTAGATATCAGAATCTTTAATACAATGTACATAATTATTGCATGTCAAGTCAAGTCCTGCTTTAAGACTCTTTTTTTTTTTTTTTTTCCTTTTTTAAAACAGATAGACTCGAAGCCTGTTGTGGCTGTATTAACTACATGTATTATCCGAACTCCAATGCAACACCGTGTAATAATAGATTGATATACCACACCCAGCAAGAATTCCTGCCGACCGTAAATTGTTGATCTCAACACCAGACTCATCATCTCATATAGAACCCTGGAGCCCTTCTAAAAAAAAATGCACACGAACATGTCAATGTCATACCAGGCTGGTTAGTTCAAGGTGATACAACCACAGGATGAAAATGCATCCCTCGGGAGAATCGAGTGAACTTTACTGCACTTTTCTATCAACAGATATTCCTCCGCTAATAACCTTTAAGTGACAGCTGGATGTATTTTTTTTCTCTTCTCCTGTTGTCCCCATCTGTAGATGATTACTGCGTTAGAGGAACATCTCTCTTTTCGTCTTCGAGAACCACAGCCAAAGATGAAGAACATCGTGCCGGAAAAGATTGTTGACAGAAACTGGGAGCTGCCTTCAAAAGACTGTCATCTGGTCGTGAGTCAAGTTGTCCGAACCGAAAGTCGGTTGGTATTCACAGCATAGAAAGTGGCTACAATATGTCAAGTCCAATTATTGTACGCAGGTTAATCCGATGTTTGTATCCGGCTTATTCTTGGAGCAACACAAAAGTAAATTCTTGGGGATTAGTGGGTTATTTTTAGACCTTGGCTTTTCCTTTAACATCGTGGTTTTTTTTTTTTTTTGGTGGTCAAACTGGAGTAAGGTAAGACGATAACAACAAAAGTATGTTCAGGAGGTCTTTCAGTGATGTATACATGTTAATTCTCAACAGCGTTGTGCTAGGGATTCTAACTCACAATTTCTACATCAATTATGCTAATTCGAACCTGTAGCAGGTTGAGGTCACATGACTAACATAACCAATCAAATTAAGAGCTGTTGAGTCAGCCATTTCCACCCAATCACACTCCTCGGAGACCTCGTAATAAACTGTTTTGGCTTTCAGAATTCATGGACTTCAGGGTAACGTGATCAAGGAGCCTTCGGCAGAACTCATGAAATGCAAATTTTTAAAATTGGCTTTAAATTCTGATTTTTTTTTTTTTTTTAAGAAAAAGCATTAAAAATTGTTACTTTAGAATTTGAAAGCTGTTTTCTTCCTTCAGAGTTTGAAATCTGGTCAGGAAAGTCGGTGTCGCAGATTTTATATTGCAACAGGACTTCTGAAGTTACAAATTTCAAAGACAACTGAGGTCAGAGTGAATGCTGAACTCTATATGGAGGTTTACATGTACAGCACATGAATGTAGTTTCTTATGTACACTCACTGTGATGTGAGAAAAAAATATAACTATAATTGGAGATGGTAATGTTGTCCATTTCAAAAGTATTAAAAAGAAATATTTTAATCTTATCCTACCCACCTATGCGGCAGATTTAACACAGTGCATGCCCACTGATGAATGGGCCAAGAATAATTTGGATTGAGAGTGTCCCTTTAAGCCTTATAACCCTATCACATGGATTGTATACAACACATTGTAAGCAGATCACTTTAATAACTGTTTCCCTGGGGAGATTATCACAGTCATCTTCATGACCTTTGATTAACCTTGTACCAAGGTTACTGTCTGCACACAATCTTAAAGGAGCTATCACAAATGTTATGTATTTTTCAATTCCATTGTACCAGCAAGCTTTATCGGTTTTTGTCATTGTTCAGACCATTGTATTTATTGTCTGCCTTCTGAAATGGGACTATTTTTTCCCTTTTCTGGGGCCTGACTTTTTTTTTTCAGAAATTTGACCTAAATCCCAAGGCCTTTGCAATTTGGGGAAGAAACGAAGACGCAAAGTACTATTAGACTTGGCCGTGCTGGAGGGAACTCATGTCAATCACAAAATGTCAATTTGCTGAACTCACGTTAAAGTTGCAGTGAGGTACTTTTTCTAGATAAAGTTTGCTTGAATTGCTTCAACTAAACTTTTGGCCGATGGATTGGCTGTTTTTTCCCCTTTTATTTGGGAAGTAATCCTGGAAAATGTTTTGGGAACATCAAAACATTTCTCAGTGAGCGTTGGGACCAAAATAGTCAAGTAAATGTCTGATTTGATTTGCAGTTGTATATTTGGCCATTTGAAGTGAAAAAATTTGCAAACTGCAAAATATGATGAGGGGAACGTGATTTTATAATGGTTGTTTTTTTTACTTGAGTTGCATGACCCACCTGCATTGATTGTGCTTTTTTTTCTCCACGGATACAAAAAAAAACCACTTCAGCTTTCAGCGAAAAAAATTTGAGAGCCCTTGAATCGCTCAATGTTCCTAAATTACCTGAACAATTCACCTCTTCAAAGGGACTGCCTGCGAACAGTGTGAAGAGTCTACTTGTCAAAAATATGACAAAAATGCTAAGCTAATTAGTGGTTATTTTTTGAGAATTCCATGGAAACACAGTCCCAAAAGAACCCTGGGAAAGTCGCTTCTGGAACAGTCGCACGGACTCGTCTTGTTGTGTGATAGAATTTGATTGTGTCCCGTCCCCCCCCCCCTTCATGAAGTGTGTCGTGGTATGAAAGATCCCTCATGTTGCGCATGACTTCAGATAGTAAATGTTGAAGGCGATATTGCAATTCTTAATTCTTTTCTCTCAAAGTAATAGTTATCAAAATGAATTATAGTGGAGTGAAAAGATTGTAACCAATTTTCGTAGGATAATCAGAGTACTGCTAACCCGATCCTTTCACGTACAATTCAAAGTTAATGGTCTGTGATCTGGCATTGATGGCGTTTTTCTGATCAAATGGAGCTTTCAAGGTCGACAATAATCCATCCAAATTGCAAAAAAGATCAAGGTGCCTGCGTGAATTTGTCTGAATTGAAATTACAATGTACTTTATAACTTCAGAGCTTCCAGCAGTGTGCAATTGATACCAGCAATTACCGTATTTCATCAACATTGTGTGCGTGCACACTCAATCTAAAGGTATTTTACAGAAAAAAAATTCTCATACCGGTAGTACCAATCAAGCTTTAAAAAAAGCATATTTGTTTTTAAATCACTGTTCCTCTGGCATTTTTGTATTAACTGAACAAATTTGCATATATCCAAACCAAAAAATTATGAAGGAGCTAACTGTCATATTATAGAAATTTCTAATAAATTTCAAAATTGTAGTTCAACAGTTAAATAAAGTGTCATTAAGTGAAGGATGCTAGGATTGTATGCTTAAATTTGGATCCCATTATTTTCACTGAATGAATGTATTGCTCATGAAGAAAAATTTGGGGTGTAGGCCCTAAGCTTTGATACCAAATTTGGGAATTTGGGAAGTTTCCCCGCGTTTGCGATGTGTAACATTCTTGTAAAAGTAAATAAACGAATGACTGTAGCAGTTAGTCATATATCACTTTTTTGTAAACACCTTTCCGCATATGGTGTTGTCGTGCATAATGAGAAGAGGCTCCGTGCAACACGATCAGCTTTCATGGAATTTAATTTTCACTGATTGTTTGGGGGGTTGGGGTTGTTTTGGAGACATTTTACTTGTAGGAATATTTATAGATTTTGGTTTTGTACAAAGTATTTATTACATGTTTTTGTGATTGGAAATAGGGTTTTAATAACATTCTTAGAACTGTCCTTAGTATCTCGCATGTATGATTTGTACATGTGTCATTCTGCAGACACAATTGTCCAATTTTGTTGTTGTTTACAACTTGATAAACCATCCAAGATTGTTCTCAGAAAACGAGGAATTAAAATCTGAAAATAAAAGCTTTCTTTCCCAATTGGGTTACATATTGACAACTTGGTCTTGTTCCAAGGAGGCAAGACAATGTTGCTGTAATGATTCTATGTTATAGGCACCAGCCTCGACCTGTCTCATTAAACTCCACTCTTGTTGATGAGAAAATGAGGCATGTTTAAAATTGAAAGGTTTCGTTGGTTTTGTTTCCAATACGGCCAAAATCATAACCATGTCCTATTTGTACATTATGTAGTTTGTTGGAAACATGTCTATTGTTCATGTAATATTTTGTAATTGGACTAAAGAGTACGCACTGAAAGTAAAGGGCCTACTGTATTTATGTACCATGTAATTTGAAGAGGAAAAAGTTGTTACTCTAAAATAGAATTTAATTTGTTGATTGTTCACATTTTGTATAGCAGCATCTCTGTGCCTCACTAAATAGTAATTCACTTTAATGATTATAACTATAAGAATTATGTACAGACCACAACCATTGTACATGTGTATGCATATACAGTCGAGTCTAGTTAATACAAACTCGTTCAGACCTAGCCAAATTGTTTGTTATATATCAGAATTTTGTATCAAGAGGAACATCGGTCCCATTCATTGTGCACATAAATGCACAGTCGGGACTAAGGCTTTATGTTTGTTATATAACCAGAATTTTGTATTAACAGAGTTTGTACTAACGAGATTTGACTGTACTGTAAAAAGCTGCGCTGCAACTGTGCGATGTATTGTCCATTGTAGGTTGCTTTACGACACCACTTACCCATCAGAGAGTGCAACTGGGAGTGAACGTGTCTTTAGCCACATTCGTAACACATGAGGCTCAGTTCTAGATCCAAACTTGGAGGAAGAATTTTAAAAATTTAAAAGAGTGATTTTTTTGGAAGCCTGCTGATTTCCTGAAAATTTGTGGTTGGAAATTCTGACCAGAATAAGAAAAGGTTTGCACTATTTGACTGAAGATGTTGAAAAAGATAGTAATCAACTAACACAAAGTTATTTAAAAAAGAAGAAGCTTGGAAAAAAAGGTGAAAATAGACATCAATCATGTGATATTTCCACCTGTGGCTAATTTGAACCCTTTCCATGTAAGGAACGCTGTGAAATTCACCTCAGGCCGGAGACTGACAGTGATTTGTTTTTCTTTTCCTGTCAAGGCTAGAAAGGGTGCCGAAACTGCGTCATTCAAGGAGTTTGACATTTCCAGTAAAGTACGGAGCATTCAGGCAAGTGACACAGCACACACGTTCACACCACAAATCCTGTATTTTTACAGTATCCTATACATGCCTAGTTGATCAAAATGATAACGTGTGAAATGTATTGATCCGCCAGCGAAAGTGCTACATGTATAAAAATGTTGGTATTATCCTCGTATTACTATTGTATTAACAAAAAAAAACATCAATGTGTTGTAATTTATGTGATTAACATTAACTATTCACCACCTGGGGCTTTCAGAATATTGCCAAATGTATTTTTCCCCCTTTCTTAGGAATCCATTTGTAAGTATATATTCTCCAATCTCCAGAGAGGGTAGAGAAGGAAAATTGGAATGTTTTATTAGCACTTGCGTATTCACAAAAAAACTTATACATGTGGACTGTTGGCTGGGTACTTGATTAGGTTTTACTAAACATGGGAATAGCTTTTAAGATTGTGTTGATGATGAAAAGTGACTGAAAATATGGGAAATTTACCACAGAATTTCGTTTTGAAGGGACTGTTCAGTCTTATTCTTACACAAACTGTATAATGTGGGCACCTTCCTGTAGACTACAAGGGATTGCATGATTAATTGCATACCACCCTGTCACTTAAAAACCTCTCTATTGTGGCCACTTGTTCTCTCTGACCATTCTTTGACGTCCCTTCAGCAAGGGGCACTGAACTTGCCTCACACCGCTCTTCTATACTCTTTGTTACATTCTCCCTGCCTCGGGCTCTTCCCCTTATTCTCCCCCTACCTCCATTGCTTTAGTAGTTAGCTGCATCGAGTGAATTAATATTCGCAAAGAGTGCTCCCTCACTGCGCTCGACGCACACTGGCAACGAAAAGAGACGCAACCGACACTTCTCGCGCCTGATTTGCCTGCAAGGGCTGTCCGGTTTTGTCTCAAGTGTAGCAGGGGAATCTTATTAGCCTTCCATCAGAATTCTACCAAAAACAACTCGGCTTGAAAGAGCTGCCACAGACCCAACAGACTTGGCAGTAAGTTTGGACTCAAAATAGAACGCTTGGCATAAACAAGGGAGTGCACGGTAGAACACTTTCCCTCTCCCCCACCCTCTTTCCCATCTCCTTTGTTAATTGAGCTGCATTAATGCACCTGAGTTTCTCTTCTAGCTCCGGGCCTGTCATCTTGTGATGGAATGTCTTGTGATCTGCTTGCCTCCAAGGTTCAACCCGAACCCTACTCAAGAAGCTGTTGGCATTTGATGCCATTTCCAAAAAAAAAAAAAAAAATCATAGTCAACAAGCATCACCTGCAAAGTGTCTGGTTTCCATGATTCCCCTTATCCAGTGGCAGGTCCTGGGTAAGGGGAGATGGTAAATGAATACTCTCCTGAGCTTCTTCTCTTCTCTGTCCTCGTCTCGAGGTTCCTCCATGAATGCCAGGATGCAATCTCCCATGTTGCACTACAGGCTGTCACATCTCAAGTATACACTCCCAACATATCACGTGCCCGTGTCATAAACACAAGTGTTTCGGTCTATGCACTACGTCTTAAGTTAACCAAAGCTGTTTTTTGCTCATGTAGTATATATGGACTTGTAGATATCTATACCTGTAACCAAAGCGTCGGTGTCTCTGTCATACGAGTTATTTATTGATTATTGAATATTTTGTTGAGTGGTGCAAGGTTGTAAATTACCATGGAGAGATGGGGTCGTGTATACGGTTCTTAGTTTGCCAAATTCATTAGTGTAATATTAAAATGGATTCGTCAATATTGGGTATGTTGCGGATTGTTAAAAGATTTTGTTTTTCCCTGAATGTGCATGGATATTGTGTAAATTGTGAATATGTGTAAAGTATAAGTACATATCAATATTTTTAAGCCTGTAAGTATGAGGCATTATTTATGAGTATATCATCTCACAGTGTAGCCATCTTGGTCTGAATCCCAGAAGCCTTGGATTGTGTCACTGCGGGTTTACCAGCACATCATTGGTGCCAGACTATTGATCTTGAGCCTCGCTATGAGCGTCTTAGACTTGTGCATAATATACAAACCCAAATGGCTGTATTGTGAGTGTACCACAGTATCCTGTCACTTTATTTCACCATGCCTGCTTTAAAGTCGTTCGTTTGTGGCAGTATCATTAAAATTTTATTAATATCAATTAAAACATACCTAATATTCACTTTAATATGATGTTAAAATATTATCAAAGTTGGTCAACAGCCATATTAAACATTATATCTGTTTGCTATTAGAGCCTTTTGTGTGCTACGTTTAACGTTTACCTTTGACAAATCCAAAATGTACTATTATGTTACTATTTTATTACATCACACTGATCTGATAATCTGGATTAAGGGGATTAATTTGTGTCATAATAAGTCAACAGGGTTAGCACCAACAGTCATTTGCAATGGGAAACTACATGTATGAAAAACACAGTATCTGACTGTTTTTGTTTCAAGAGTTTGTGCTTTGTTATCACGCACAATTTAGCAATCGATATATTGTGCTCCAGAAATTGATCGCCTTTGTTCGTGTAATTAAGTTGTTTACTGTGAGTTGAAATCAGGTGAACTTGAGAGTTAATAACGGTGATGGTCAGTTCATGCCTCACACGCTCAGTAGACTGCAGAATATATTTCAGCTTTTCTGCAGCTGTTGAAGATAGGCCTACAGTGAAAAGGGTGCCTCATGATCGCCCTTATCGGGTTGTACATGTATATTGAGACTCAAAAAATGTAGCAGTCAAACAACTGGGGTTTTTTCTGAGAAACTAAAGCTAACAGGAACGGGGAATACCCAATTAATTCTGATCAGCCTGATGTTGAATCATAGCGAATTTCACGAATAAATAATTTTGTCCATGTTTAAATTTGGGTTTCTTTCAATGAACCATGTTTTATTTCATTTATTAAACCTACATTTTAAAGGACTAAGCATCATCAAGAATGTTGCTACATTCTGTATTTTTAATTATATTAATTATATAAATGGTATACTGTTTTTACCGCTTTGATTCTGTACATTTTCCTCACTCGAGATGTTTCTTTAAAAATGTATGATATTAATATCATCGTTAGTGTGCATGCTTAAAGTCATATCTTTACTAAATTATTTCATTTGTAATTTATATTCAAAACCAGTTCATTCCATATTTTGTACTCTCGAATCAGCCCATTTGCCCTGTTTTCTCATAACTGCAGTGTCATGTCTCAGCGGCTTGTTTGTAAAACCGATCAGTTCAAATGACCAATAAATTTTACCACTGTAGCAAAAAAAAAACGTGTGTGATGCGTGGTCTGATTAATTGATGCGCCTTTTGTACCGTGGTTACCATGGCGCCGGGGATGAGATGGCCGTTTTTATTATTACGGCGTAACTTGGATCTGGGTTGCTTTATTATCTTGTTGCTGTAGCAACTGCCGTTTGCGGTTTCATGAGGATGCTTTCCCGGATGCGGAGCCAAATGGTTGCCTGCCGGTTTTGTTCCCTTGCATGGTCATTTGTCTATAACGAGCGGAATATATATACATGTATTACTATGGGCGAATGATACACATGAATGCAAATGTGATTAACCTTGCTATAGTATATTGTGATACATCACCAATCTTTATTATCGTAAAGCATCTACATAAATTTGCCTTCCGACTTGAATTTTTATCTGTTGTTCAGTCTTCTCCTGTCTATTCCTGCCCATGCGATATCTGTGCTTTCCACTGTGTCTCTTTCCTCGTATTTGTCTCCCCATATGATTTTGTCATGCCAATATTAAAACATTGAAATATGTTTTGAATGTCGTCCTAATTAAACAATGCATTTACGTGTTATCCTTCTAAACCCCAAATCGCTCTTCTTGGTTCTTGGTTCTTGGTTGGTTCTTCTCCTAAATACTCCCGTGGGAGTTTATACAGGAGGCCAGAAACACCGGGGCAAACCCCTTCTCTTAGCGATAAGTGTTTACTGGGTTCTTTTACGTGCATTTATACAATACACGGGACCTACGGCTTAACGTCCCATCCGAAGGACGAAGCAATACTGGTTAAGTGCCTTGCTTAAGAGCACAAGTGTCCGCCGGCGGGCTCGAACCCACGTCACTGTTGCCTCTGAAACACCAGAACGTGAGTCCGGTGTTCTTAACCGCTAGGCCATCACACTCCACTAAATTTATGTTCAATGAGACAAACTAGTCCCGCGTGTTCGAACAAAACATGCGTTTCACATTTGTTGCTTTGCGACACATACATTGACAGTTTTCAGAGAAGCTAAAATTCCTTCGCAATTTCAGTACCAAGACGTATCTATTGTTTGTGTGCAAAGAAATAAACAAGTAGAATCTATACTGTGCAAAAATAATAATGTAGATTTCGTTTTGACAGTGCACGACATAAATATTCCTCCTGTACAGTCCATTAGTGACCCCAAGTTCATCAAATTCCAACCCACCTTCTAGTCCTAACCACTTATAATCTTCCCCTTTCCCATATATTTCATCTCTGCATGATTCCACCTGTTTCTTCATCCATCTCCCCTTCCATAATTCTTTCCCCAATCCAATACCTTTAATCCCCCACCTGAGGTCTTGACCACAAAGCCCGTTTTCTCAACTGTCATGTGCCCTAACTTTCCCCCGTCGTTCCTTGTTTCTTTTTCCTCGCCTTTCTTGCGAGTCCTTCCATTTTCTAATTTATATTCATTTCCATCTTTGCTCCTGCCTGTCCCGATCCTTTCCTCCTTCAATCGCTCCCAATTCCTTCTTCCTCGCCCAGTCTTATATCCGTTATTCTGTCCTACTTTCTTTCATTAGCCTCCCTTCGCACACAGACCACCGGCGAGGAGTCGCTGTACTTGAGAGGATCGGAGTGGAGTGGGTGTGAATGTGGGAAGGATAAAAAAAAAAGGCCTGACAGATTCGATGCGGAATTAAAATGTTACGTGGTCGCATCCCAAACTTGCCATTTCCAAGTCAAATGTTGATATTTTCAGCATCCTCTTTTGTCGCCCGCACTTTTTAGACAGTGTGAAGGGAATCTATATGCAAATAATCATGAGATTCGGCTTGCTTTATTTAGTGACCAGACTAGTGTAATCATGGCGCCAGTAGACTTTGGGTCAATAACAAATCGACGGCGTGTGGACGAAAAGGAGGGACTTCACGAGTGAAATCTCACGAGACTTGCTTCGTCAATGGACTCCGGCGTGTACTCCATCCTGGAGACGGCTTGTTGACCGCGTGAATATGCGAGACTTGACGACACGTGAGACATCGACCGTTCCTTGCTCCATGGTGTAATGTATGTAATAATTTCTCAGAACCCCCCACTTCTTAACTCTGAACCCCTGAGAGTGAGAGAAAAGAAAACGCGATAAGACAGTATGGCATTTCATAGTGCAAGTATGGCACATTAAAACAAGTGTGAGTGCACAATAAGCTCTGGCGAAAAATGCGACGCCGATGGCACATATGGAACTCCATACTTTTCGTCAATTTTCATTCCCTCCTTCAGGATACCGTCCAAACTCTACAGAAAATACCACGTGACTACAATACTATACATATAATTGCCTCCGTTTACACAATTTTCGTAAAAACTTAACGAATTGTTACAAACAATTTATAGAGTGCATTTACGGACGACGGCATGGCATTTGCCCAATTTATTTTGGTCAATTTTTCGGCGACCAAACGACCGACCGACACCAAAGTGACTTGTAGAAGCTCCTGCCCGAGCTTAAAAACTACATGAATATACCAACTCGGAAGTGAATGGAGTTTTGTGTAGCCTATTTGCGCAGAGCTGGTCAAAAGAACCCGGGCTTCATAACTTTCTGGTCAAGTAACCTGTTTCGCAAACTTTTCTGTGCTCAGTTTCTGTCGTAATTCGCTGGAATTTGCGTATTGCATTGTTGAACTCATACAGTGCACTATATCTGACATATAACCATGAGCTACTGTATCAGACAATATTACAGAAAGTTACCAACGTGCCCTATGGCGCACTAGCCAGCCAGATATTGTTTTCGTCATGCATTGCGCGCAGGATTTTTATAGGTATAACATTTAAATCCAGTCGGTCAGTTAGTGGCGGGCAAGCTGTGATAATAGAATCCTCCCCAGGGAAAACAAACAGCCCTCTGCCATTTTCATTTCATCGCCAATCACCTTGCTGCATCATTGCAGACGCATCGTCGCCTTCAACGTTAAGCCACTAAAACAAAACAGTATGTTTCTCAAATGTGCCGTGTGCGCGTGTGCGAAACGTCTCTCCCCGAAGTAAAGATTTTCAATTATCAAATAGACTCAACGGACATAATGACGTCACGCTTTGTTTACATGTGCGCTTTCTTATGACAGCCAGGGATGGGACGAGCCATCAAGCTCCCATAAGAAGGCGCACGTGTTAACAAAGCGTGGCGTCATTATGTTGCAGGCCTTTTTAAGAGAAACAAATTCACACATTTTAGACTATAAGATTAAATGGAGCGCTTGGATCATTTTTATACTAGGAAACATATCCAAGACGGCGTCTCAAAGATGCTCGTGTAGATTAAACCAACATGTTTTTCTATCCCTGTGGCCGAAGCTTCGTGAAAATGTTGACGTTGATTATTCCTTTACGGACGGCTGAAGATATTCTCTGTGACAGATTGTCGGATAAGACTGATGCCGATATGATACAAACCATCCCGGGCCTGTCACTTCCCAACAGCGAAGCAAGAGCTTATTCATATCTCTGCAGAGAGAAGGAGCTGGAAAAATAAATAATGAGTGTGTATGACGCTGTGGTTGGGCTTGAGGAACTGTTTGGCGCTTTCAAATAAACCGTGAAGTTCGCAAAGCGTGTCGTTTGATAGATCGCGTCGACGAGAGAGAAACGCTACAGTCAGAGGAACAGCACCTGGGGTATCATACAAAGAGAATGAAGATGGTACTGTTAGAGTATTCCTGTTGCAAGCCCCGTTTCCAATTGCTCCTTGGTTTAGGATAATAGGAGAGATTGGATGGGCTGGTTTCGTCATCTCTTGGTGGAATTTTGCTGTTCCGATGGGGACCAGCACAGTGTCACCTTTATGCCGATATCTATCTCACTGACTGCCTGAATGTTAGCCGGGCAGTGCCATCGCATAGGGTTACCCCGTAACGATGAGTAGACATTGAAACCTTGGGTATCATACAAAGAGAATGAAGATGGTACTGTTAGAGTATTCCTGTTGTAAGCCGTAATGGGCTGGTTTCGTCATCTTTCGGGAGAATTCTGCTGTTCCAATAGAGGCCAGCACAGTGTCATCTTTGCACATATCTCACTGAATGGCTGACCAAATGTCAGCCGGGCAGTGCCATCGCATAGGGTCACCCCGTAACGACAAATCCGGCCCATGAGTAGACATTGAAAGACTTACACAGCCATTCTGAATCAAAGGATTGTGCGATTGGGGACACTGTCTTGTTTTCTTTCTTTTGATATGTTAATTTGTTTTGCAGTGATGATTGATTTTTTGCTTGGTTGGTATAGGTAGTATGTTTGTTTGCATGGTTGGGTATTTGGTGCTGATATCAATTTGTTGGTTGGTTTAGTCATTTTGCCCATTCCTGCCAGTTTTGTCCATTTTTCATTTTCTGATTGAAAGAATCAACCCCACGAGACCTCCTAGCATTACCGGTAATGAAATAGCGCCAGGCGTAAAGTGGACAAACGAGATCTCCCGAGATTTGATGAGATGCGGAAGGAGCAGAGTGGTGAATCAAGACGCAGGAGGATGCAGGAAGGCAAGGAGGATGGATGAGACAGGATGGATGCGGGCGAGTTTAAGACGTGATGGGGAGAGAAACGAGGCACTAGGGTAACTAGACCAGGAAACTGGAACACAGGATGTTGATACGACCTTGTACATCCAGCAACCTCGTCCGAACTGCCTTCTCCTCCTACTTGAGGTGGCCAGGGAGAACTAAATAGTGTTTATTAGTCCCACCTCCCGGACCCAGGCTTCTAATAATAGTCTGTGTAGTGACTCATGCGTAACCAGCGTTCGTTTATCGATGCGCTGGGCCGAAACGTCATCACCTAAAGTAATAAGTCCTGCTGCGCCAGACGACATGATTTGAATGACTAAACCGATTCGCTCTACGCCATACCATGGCCGTACCAAAAATGAGATACAGGGAACAGTGCTTACGACACGATGGTGATATCGATTGGGCTTCAGCAAATAACGCGGCTTAATAAAGCGAAAAAACATCGTCAAGTGCCGACAGCTCGATTGCATTAGGCTCATTAATGGTTTCAAGTCTGCTGCAATTATTAGCGTCAGGCGATTAGCTGTAGGAATTTTAGTATGGTGAAGCACGTATACGCATCGGCGTATGTCATTAGATTGTTACATCATTGACCTTAATGGGAACGAGAAAAGCTGTGTCATATACCGCACTTTTTTATTTTAATCCGTATCACATGCCACTCCAAAGATGATTTACATGTGTTGTATTTGTCAAGGGAGACTCATTTTTGTCAAACAATGAAGTTCCTTTTTTTGGCCATACGGCAGAATCAATATACTGCACCGTATGACTGAACACAGTTCAACAGATGGTGGGTGGGTTGGCATTTCGAAATAACGCAAAAGAGAACAAGTCACGCGCTCATGATCGAATTGTTCGGATGAATTATAATTGGTCACGGAAATAAGAAATATTTGCTGTCCCCGTTTTCTAAATTTCATAAAGTTGCGTCCAAAATGACGGAATCCTTCCAGGAGTCACGCAGTGTCATGCGGACATAGCTTGCTGAGGACGAATCATCGTGATGAATTATCGCTAGGCGAACAGACGATACGGGCGTATCACTCACCCCCCCCCCCCCCCCAAAGGAAAAGAAAGTTGCATCATGCATAGGCGGTGGTAGTTATCGTGAGATTTACGGAGCTGTCAACACTTCGAGGCTGCGACTGATACTCCTCTTTTCTTCCAAGAAAAATATTAATGTACTCCCTAGTCATCAATCTGAACGATACCCACTGTCTTGTTTGGCAGGAGACAAATTGAAAATTGTAGTGGTGCCGACTGAAACATTGAGCGCGTGAGTCATATTTGAAATCGAGATTTTAATCTGAGAGAGGAGTGGGACATACCGAACTAGATTGGTGATAAATTTTCTCGTTCGGTGTTGGAACAGAGCTTAATATTTTACGGACCCGACATTATATCACGAGTATGCGGAATGTAATATCGCAATGTATATAGCGACGCCCGAATGGAATTGTATATTCGATTTCGCTGTTAGGAATGTTGCATGGGTGTGTAAAATTTGCACGCGTTTCTATTTTTACTCTCAAGCCTTGGCCAGCAGAATTTCCCGCGGCTAGTCGGTCTGCGGTTTTTGTCCCTTTGATGCACAGGTGAAACCCGTTACGTCGTACATTCCCAGGTACGCGTCGTTGAAGCGTTGATGTAAAAAAAAAATGGCAAATCGGGAATACATGTAGTTAACAAAAACAGGAATGATGAAAAGCCACCGCGGTTCGATGATCCATTGGGCATTAATTTTTACCTACGCAATTCATACTCCTTTTAGTTTATCCTTTGATGACTGAAAAGAATTCGGAAGCAGGGGTGCGTTCCAGTCACGCAAATGTGTTTGTGTTCGTTGGTTAGGCCATGCGAACGTGTCAGCCTGAAGTGAAACGGTTATGTCAGTCGAAAAACTGTTGTAAAAATAGCGGCCCCTGTTTGTCATTCCTATCCCACAAGCGTCACTGTTTGGAAAGCAGCAGCTTTCAAAATCCTCGGGAAAAATCATTGTGTCTGGTAGTGAAATGTTGCCAGGAAAGTGTTGACTTACTGGGGATGTAGTAAACGGAAAAAAATCAGCTCCGACAGGATCATTGCGTTTATTGTGTGTGTCAGTCATTATGGAAAACATACCGAACGACTCAGGAAGACCGTTGCCAACGTTCGCCAACGTTATAGCAGTGCATGCGCGAACGTTGCCAACGTTGACAAACGTTAGCAGTGCATGCGCGAACGCTCACCAACGTAAGCAGTGCATGCGCGAACGTTGCAAACGTTTGCAAACGTTTAAGAGCGTTGCTCGCTTTCATGAAATAGCATGCGCGAACGTTGCAAACGTTTGCAAATGTTTAAGAGCGTTGCTCGCTTTCATGAAATAGCATGGACATTGTAAAGAGTGAAAAAGCACGGTTAACACAAATCTGGAGTTAAAAAGGGTTCCCCATTTAATTTCACACAACTCAAAGGCATGGATACATACGATCTACATTTTGGTTTGGAAATGCAACATCCACTGAGCTGCAGCAAAATTGAGAAATAAGTGTGTCTCTTGTATTTCTTTTCTCAAGTTTGCGGACACACAAGGCGGTCTATGGGCGAGAACGCTCTTCATTTAAGATGCACACCTTGGAGTCCCAGCTTTGTCCAGCTTTCTTCGGGCTGGTGTTCCCTTACGTCTCAGTCACCTCTCCGTGGCATGCGTCCGCCCATCGGAGCCCTGGATTTTACCGAAATCGAGACGGCCAAACAACGTTCTTTCTGTATAGAGCTCTTGATACAAGCCGGCCCGCGTGTCAATTCCCCAACCGACTCACAAGCCAACCTTCCGGGGGCTCTAGGCTCGCTTTCTGTGTGTTTGTCCGTTCTTCTGTTACGTTTGTTTTCCATCAGGCAGATCCAGAGATTATGCTATTTTTGGTCTTGTGGAAACAGCGGGAACAAAAGGGGAAACCTAAGACAGATCTTTTTCTACCGAGAGGGAATCAATTCGGGTTAAGCTGAGTTCCGCCGTCGATTCTTCATTTTTCCTCTTGGGAAATATCGGTGTGACTTTCCAGAATGTTGTGCCAAATTCAGCCCCCCTCCCCCGAACAAAAATGACACAGGAAGTCACAATATGATAAATGGAACAAATACCAGAACATTTAAACGAGCATATATCGTCTTCTTAATTGCAACTGTGCAAATTTAGGCTGCGGCTTTTGTTACTATGGGACTATTTTTTTTATTGGCTATTTTGTATTTTTCTGTTCTTAGCATTTGTTTCCTTCGGTCTTTGGAGTTTTGCAACTGATGAGAGCTGTCAGGGAGTGTAGGGGTTACCAGCTAAAGGTAGGCACACCAGGTAATCTTCAGACCGATCGAAATCTTTCCTAGTCGCATGGTTGAACTTACAGGAAACACGAGGCATACCCGTACGATCTGGGTAGTATCATCCAATCAAATGATCAGATTTGAGTTCAAGCAATCTCAGCACACTCGGGTCCCTCCAAAAAGAGCCATCGTCACTTGTTTCCTCTCCTCTTTTTTCTTTTTTTAATCCTAAAACACACAGCCTTCAATAAATGCACCGGCTGCCAAATGCACACTGGAAAGCACTCGACGCGGCTCAACGTCAACACAAGAATATACTGAGGACCGGATATTTGGCCATCATTCGTGCACTGCCTGGCCTCAGGTGATATCTGGGGAGATAAAAATATCTCCACGAAAACACTCCACCTCCACACTCTCCCCTTCTTCTTTTCCCCTTCCTTCTTATAATGGAGATTGACCGGTGATGCAGAGGGAGAGAAAAAAAAGATGGGAATTCAAAGGATTTCAGGGGATGTGTTTTCTTGTTTGATCGGACTCGACTATACCGGATGGGATTGATTTCTTCGTATAGTGAGCACTGCATGCTCCTTTTTACAAAGTTCCTGAATCCTTTCTCGCATCACCCGCTTGTGTTTTCTCAAGTACCCACAGTTGGTGGCGTATACTCGGTTGCACTTTTCCATCACCTGTGTCGTGGGTTCATCTAAGCACTGCTCCCGTATCTATGGAATTTTTTTTTTTTTTCACAGGCGCACGTTCTCGGTCTTTTTAGGGAGTAAATTGATATTTTGGAACTGTGGCCGAGGCAGAAATGCTTTCCCTGGGTAAACAGAAATGTCTTTGTGTCAGGAACCGGGAATTCAATTCCGACCTGCGGTCTGGTGTATGAGCGGTTGGTCCTTTGTGTCCAAACAGTCCACGAACCGTCTATTGTCCAACAAAATGATTATTTTCTCCTGAATTTGATCCTTTTTTTTCTTACCTTATTCAGTGGAGCGACGGCACGGCATATCGATTCATCTCCAGATTTCTAATCAATTGTATCATTGTATTCTGGAAATTTTATTCAGAAATATGCTCAAAGTTAATAAGCTCCAAAAATCTAATTAGTACTACGCTTAGGAATCAGTTATTGTTTGCTTAGTTTTTTGTCCCCCTCATTTTTAGGTTTGGTTAGGCCCAAAAAAGTATCCAGTTTCTGGTATGGAGCTTGCCCCAAAAGTGGTGCGGCGACGCGGCTTTTTTCCCCTTCAAATGTCGGCTGATGACTGCAAAATTAATGATGGCATGGGAGCCCAGAGTGGCCATATAAAGCTTATACTCGATCGTAACCCCATCAAAAAAAAACACGTTAAAATTGTGCAGCAGCAGGATTCCAGTCAAACCAGTGAGTTTGGTGGTTTTGAGACATCATCTTACATTTAAAAAAAACTTTTTCATTTTGCCGATGCGCATGGCTACGGCGACGCGCGCGCATACCAGAAACCGGAGACTTTTGGGGGGGCCTTAGTGAACTTGTTTACAAGCCCTCAACTTCATGGCCCACAAAATGCTATGATAGCAGACAATAATTTTAGGACATGCAAATCGTATTTTGACCGGCGGAGGCAATTTCGGGCTTATTTACTGGCAACCATAGGCTCCAAATCGATGATTTTTCTATACTCCCTTTCAAATTTGGAGTCCACATCCGTGCACCTTGGCTCAAGGGGTTTATAGGCTTCCAGCAGGGGGGTGTAGGACAAGATTTGTAATGTATACCTTTTGCACAGAATCCTCATATTGGACGAAAGCGAGGCTGAACTTAATAAGTCTTAGCTTTTACGTATAAGAATCCATACACGTTACCAAAAAGCATGCCAGTACAGCCTCTCTCTGAATGCAACCGTACAATGTGCCCATGCTCTGCCATGTGCCTTAGAGTCTTTACCCCTCACTTTAAGGCTCATGTTCTCAACCTGTGCATCTTCTCTCAAGTAGCAGATGATCTGTCTGAGTCGACAGAGGCCAGCACTTAAGAAGCTTCTGATTTCCTTCAATCCTTGCTCGCATAGTACTAAACCCCTCGATACTGGAGTGAGGGCTCGGACAGGTGCGTCCACGTACCAGTTTGATTGACTGGTGATGACAGGACTTTGGAGTGCCAGCATCACCTCTAATGTCTTATCTCATTAAGGCTGGAGTCTCTTAGATGGACGAGACGAGGGAGGAAGGGTGAGAGTGCTGTTGATGCAGGATTTGGAAGAGTGGAGGAAGTAGCTCATGCATTAGGGAGAGCATGCGTGCGAGATGGAAGGGAAAACTTGTGGGGGAAATGCTGGGATGGTTCAGGAGTAATGCGGTTAGATGGATGGTGGTGGGGGTTTAGAAAGAACGAGCACGACAGAAAGGAAGCCTTAGAAACACATATACCTACGCGCTCCAGCAAGGGGCAGTGGCAGTGGTGTTAATGGGGTCCAATTGACAGGGGGAAGTGGAGGGACCTCGTTTTCTAGAAGGGCACTCAAAGGGTGGCAATAACAGCTCATCTTTACCTTCCCAAAGTCTGAGCGGGCGTATGGCGGAAGGGGCCTCGAGGGCCGGGCGGGAGGGGACGTGGCCCCCTTTCGGTACGGCACTCGGCGGTGCAGTCGAGAGGTTCCCGTAAGAGTGCTTGTTTAGTTTGATATACATGTAGATGAATTAATTTGTGTTAATATTTGACGTCGTGGAAAGGCTTAGCGAAAGCCACAGATGGACATGGAGTGAAAAAATACCGTCAATACTGACAGATTAGACATCTGTTTACCCTCCCCCTAAAAAGAGACTCACCCATCCAAACAAATGCAACAAATCCAGACACGAAGCAAGAAAAATGCAACCCAAGGAACTAGGGCACTGGGGAGGGCAAGAGCGCATGAGACCACCCATCCCATTGGTGGTCAATTATTTTTATTTATTTATTTTATATCTTCGGACAATAATTAAAAATCTATTTAAAAGAAAAAGTAAAATTGTCCTGGTCTAGACAAAAGTTTGTTAAAACTGTCATCAAAGATGTGTCAGACAAAAAAAAAAAAAATATCCCGTTAAGAAAAACCCACCCGGAAAAAAATATCAACAAACAAGCAAATTATAAACCAACAAACAAATACGCAAAAAGGGCAAGTATAAGCAGAGCCCAGGAGAAAGAAATATACGCAAAAGACTAAATACCCAATAAAATACTGGGGATGTTAAAAAAAAAAAAAATAGTCAAAGTACGGAAGCCCGTTCGTGCCAGATTTTAAAAGTAAAAAATATTTTATTGCGAAATAACGCAATAGTTTTGCGAAATAACGCAATACTATTGCGAAATAACGCAATACTATTGCGAAATAACGCATTACTATTGCGAAATAACGCAATACTATTGCGAATTAATGCAATAGTATTGCGAAATAACGCAATAAATGTATTGCGAAATAACGCAATACTTATTGCGAAATAACGCAATACTGTCGTGTACAAACTTCACCCCGGATGTTCAGTTTGGCCGTTATTTGTCCATTTTGATGAAATGTTCTTGAAGTTCCTGTCCGTCATTGCGTTTTTATCCGTTGTGCTCTTGTCGTGGTACGGTTTTGCTTGAAAGGGGCGGGGTGCTGAAAACCAGAAGGCCTATGTTTGATCTTTTCAGAAAACGTTGCCATAATAGATATTTCTGTGGCATTTTTGCCCGGGGGGGGGGGGGGGACAAGTTTTAAGGGCTTTATTATCTTTTCACACCCCCCCCCCCTATGGAATCATGTGCGTTATGATTTTTTTTTAAACACAACCGACTCAAAATGGCCACCAAGCACGCACGCGTGCTAGAGAAATGAATGATTCCCTCGCAACTACAAGTACTGCATTTTACCCATGCACCTGAAGGAAACAAACTTTAGAATGTTAATAATCACTTGAATTTAATGGTGCAACCACAGTGCATTCGTATTGTAACAATGCAGGGGAAATTGTACTGATATAATGATACGTTTTGAGGAATGGTTGTTTGGGTTGGGGGAATGCATCAATAATACGCTCAATATTCCACCACGCTGAAGAAACTAATACATTTAAACGAATGATAATTACATAAGAATGATTTTCCAACTTTAAAATGCAAGAACCCCCACCCAAAATTACATAACCGGTCCATTCAATTTTAACTGATAAAAGGATGCCTTGCATCAAGAATCACTAAAGCCGTAAACTGATATGAATTAGAAAAGTGTTTTTTAAGCTTGTTAAAGAACTGAACGAATTTTTAAAAGTTTTTAAAAAAGAACTGTACTTTTAAGTCTCCATTTGTTATTAAAGCTAAAATGTGTTTTATGGGGGTCATTAGGCAGTGGTGGGTTATGGGGATGTTTTGGATGATTAACCATCATCTTCCGTCTGGAAAAAATGCCAACTGGGTCGAAAATCCCAATGTTCCTTAAGATTCGTGAAATAACAATCTCGTTATACAATCTCTAGTCACTGCTTTAGGTCTTTGGTCCTATTTATTACTTGTCCTCCGCTAACCCCCTTTACAAATCCAGGATCCGCCATGCAGGGTGTGTTTTATACACCATAAAAACTTTATCTGTCAGAAAATATGACGTGAGAATTTACCTATAAGTAGGCCTAAAGTAGGCCGAAGTAGGCCTATAGGTTCAACCATTCGGACTCAAGCATTTGTTCTAAAAAAAAACTGGGTTTATTTAACAAAACTATTGCGTTATTTCGCAAAACTATTGCGTTATTTCGCAAAACTATTGCGTTATTTCGCAATAAGTATTGCGTTATTTCGCAATAAGTATTGCGTTATTTCGCAATAACTATTGCGTTATTTCGCAATAACTATTGTTTTTTTCGCAATAAGTATTGCGTTATTTCGCAATAAATATTGCGTTATTTCGCAATACTATTGTGTTATTTCGCAATACTATTGGGTTATTTCGCAATACCATTGCGTTATTTCGCAAAACATTTATTGCGTTATTTCGCAATACTATTAATTATTTTGTGTCATTATTTCGCAATACTATTGGGTTATTTTGCAATACTATTGCGTTATTTCGCAAAACATTTATTGCGTTATTTCGCAATACTATTAATATTTCGTATCATTATTTCGCAATAGTATTGCGTTATTTCGCAATAAAAATATTTTTTCACTTTTAAAATCTGGCACGAACGGGCTCCCGTAGTCAAAGAGCATTGTATCATTTTGACGTATTTTCAGAAGGGAAGGTTTGCTTAGTGTTTTCTTGACCAAGTGTTCTGCACGCGTTTTCCAACTTTTTCTAATACAATTTCTTCATCTTCTCGCAGTTCAAAATTGGGACTTGAGATAGAAAAACCCAAGGCACTAATCAGGCCACCACCGTGATAGATAAAATAAAAGTTAGACATTTTGTCAAACAAAATGTTATAAACAATTGATTAATAAATTATTCTCAAGAAACATGTCCTCTTGAATCGGACAGACGCTTCTTTATTCTCGAGCCTCAGCATTACACAAATACACCCTATTTTATCAGTGTTCACGCTAATAACATTTCGTATCAGTCACTGACATCATCACACATACGGTAACCAGCGGTCTGACGCAGCCATCAGCTGTTCCATTCAAGTACGTAGACTCCAACTCCAGACGTTTTATTGAACGATGAATTTGCGACCCGCGCGAGGGCGCTATTTCAAACACAGGATCGGAGAGAATTTTATTAGACCTTTTTTTCGCGAATGATATACTACCCCCAAATCAAAACCGAATTTGGAGGACCGGAGGACATAAAAAGGGACTACTCCATTTCTTTCACACGGGAGGCAAATCTCAAGGATAAAAGCGTTACTTCAGCTTGTCAATTTGTAAAACTTGCTCAGATATAAAGTTCAATGAGAAATTGAATGCTGAGAATTTGAAAACCAAAACGGTAAAAGGTTTACTTGCGCATTTTTTTTTTCACTGATTGCTTAACTTCAGACTTAAAAAAAGAAAGAAGTAACTCGAACAGCGGCATAACTTTTAGAAGGAAGGTACCAGAAGGACCATGTGCTCTCTTAAAATTCACAAAAGCAAAAAAGCCTAAATTCAATTGCTCGTATGGCATGGAGTTCTCCGTCCAGAAAATTGAAGATGCCAAAGGCCCCCCCCCCCCCAGTAAACTGGCACTTGTCGTGCCACTATAACTAGATAAGTCATTCTAAATTCCTGGATGTGTTTTCATCCTAGCAAGTATCTATTCTAGCCACCAGAGAATCGACCATACAAAAGATAAGGATCAGAAACAAGCACTTATAAGTAATTTCTTTCTTTATTGGAAGCCGATTCAATGTGGAATGAACATGCATAATAAAAAAAAATGATTACATAGACAATTCGTATAATCGTTTTAAATATTAACACTGTACAAAGTTTTTTAAGAATTGGTTCGTTAAAGTTTTTCCCGGCATAATTATTTAATCATACAGTTTGTGAAGGGGAGAAGATGATGGGAGGGGTGGGCGTGGTTTGGTGTGTTCAAAGGGGGGATGCATGTTAGGGACGATGTTTTGAAGATTCGGCTAATGTTGAACAACTAGTTTCAAATTCTACCACTTATTTCTCTAGTACTAAAGGGTATGGAATAGACTGAGACCTCAGATGTAAACAACAAAATGATTTTAAAAAAATCAGGTCAACTCAATTAATTTTACTAGATAGCCAACGGATTTACCTGTTTCCTTTTTGCAGGTTAATCAAATGGTATACAAATAATGAATGTTTATGAGTGCAATGGTGAGAATATTTTTATTCCATCTTTCAACTCATGAAAATATTCTCACCACTGCACGAATGCAAAGCATTCATTATTTGCTTCATATAACATCCAAGTAGATCTTTGTCATTTGATTGGAGGATAAAACTACAAGAACAAACAAAATGTACAAAATTGTTCTGGTATCTACTTTTTTTTCAGCTTGTTGAAAGTTAACAAAGTCTTTTAAAAGTCAAACCCAATTACAATATCAACATTAATACTGTGAGTTCTTAAAACAATGCAAACAAATCTGCAAGGCAAATTCAGTTCGTAACTGCATCCACTTCAAAGGCAAGTTTCGTACTGCCGTATAATAAAACACATGATGTGATGTAGCACAAAGATTGTATAGCGCAGCTGCGCGTCTATGTGCGGCGCTTTATGATCTTTAGTCTAGCGTGCGCATGCAATAGATCAAAAGGGATGGGACGAAAATGCACGGTGAATGGAACCAAAAATGTACGGTTTATGACGTAGGCCGTGCAATGGTTTGATTAATGAATGCCGCGTGACCTACAATCCTCCAGTGAAATGACAAGGATTTACTTGTGTGTTATAGTATATTAACTATTAAGCATAATCGTCCTAAGTCTACTCTCTAATGTAGATACATGTATCTCAAAAATATAAATGGTAGGAAAATATTACACAAGGTCTGTTAAAACATTGGCCATGTTACCCTGTATGGTTCCATAGCAAGCTTTCACAGCCGTTCTAGGCTGCACAATCTTGGGAAAATGCCTCTTTGTGAGTTCCTTTTGGAAAAAACAAATGTGTTTAATGTGAAGAATAGGTCCTCGCCAGGAGATCTGCACCAGTGCATGCGTCTCGGTGCAAAGTTTCTTGGATGCCGACAGATTTCCCAAAATGCATTGCTTCAGTGCCAGCATGATCTACGTGTTACCTTCACAAAATACATATTGTGAGGCGTTTTCAGTCTTTGTATCTTTCCTGTTCACCGAGCCCGGCCCGTTCCATTGACTTTGTAGTTTGCGATTGATCTCTGCAAGGACCACCATATACGAATAGGCATTCTCCGTAGACATGTTTGCATAGACGTCTTCCTCCTTGTTGTCTTTAGTCTCTGTGTTAACAAACAAAAAATGACAACAAACATCTTTTATAAAGTCATATCTTCAGAAACAAAGTTGAAAGTACCGGTAATCAATTGGTTTTCTGTAAATAAAAACCTTCATTTAAACAGAGAGCTTAAGCTGCAGAGAGCAATAGTGCATGCTATTATTTAACAAGCCCATGGCATGAATTCTACTTGGGAACATACTTTGTGAAATCTTCTACTCCTCTTAAATGTATGAAACCAACTTGACATCCCTTTTTGGCAAATCTTATTGAAAAGTGCAATTCTTTAAACAGTTAAAATTGTCCATGCTTTTCTGGACAAATGAGGGTGATGTTGCTGTGGATGTCATTTCAGGGAGACACTGTTCAGTTTAGGGTTTTTTTGGTTTAAATTGTGAACCCAAAATTTGCTCATTGAAAACATCTGTGAAAAAATGTGCTCATTTGCATACTCATTACTGCCATGTAGTGAAACAACAGCAATTGCCAAAGAGAAGAAAAAGTACGACAGGAAAATATCCAACATTCTGGCAATAGCTGAAATAGCTGTAACCATAGAGCAAGGAACAGATTTTTCTGCCTGAAATGACATCACACTTTTGCTCGTAATTTGCATTAGCATAAAAACAAAAAAGGCACCAAAATGCCCTTAAAAATGGAAAATAAAAATTGAAAATTAAACGGGACACAAAGGTGCATTTACAAGGACTGCATTAAAAAAATTACCTTACATGGGCCTTTTAAGAGAGAATTTGTTTCAAAAAGTTACGGAACCACAGAAATCTTTACCATGGAGCTTAAATTCAACAAGACAAGCTTGATTCAGAATGGTTATTCACTGGAAGTCTTTTCATGTATCTGGTCTACACAATGGGCCTGATTTAGCCCATTCAATTGCATTAGAAGGTAGTCCTATACAACAGCACTGCCCGGCTCAGTCAGTCAGTCAGTGAGATCGGTACAAAGACGACATTAGGCTGGCCCTCTGAGACCAGCAAATACTTCATGGCTGACCTGTGTTTGAACTTTCCCCTTTGACCTTTGTCTTGGTGCTCTTATTGAGTGTGCTACCCTTCTTCCTCGGTCGTCCTCGGTGTTTCTTCTTGGGACTCTTGAGGGGGCTGTTGCTACTTCCACATCGCTCTGACTTGGTCGACAACTGACAGCCAAACAAATTGACAAAAACTGAAATAGTTTTTGGATGACAATTTTCGGTTGATAAGTACTCAAAATATGACGATAAAACTGTGGATGTGTTTCTGAAGGTGATCAGAGTATACTGTTGAAAAATTTGAGTATTCATCCACTGACCTATCTCAAAGCAGTTTTGTTAAAAACTTAAAAATATTCTTCCATTTTGAACGAACATCCTCTACAGTACCCTTACACTTCCGTTATCCTATTGTTCAAGTCTTACCCGTCTGAGATGTGTCTCAAATTCACTGGCGCTGTAGTAGTCAGGTCTCTCTCTCTTCACCCGACCCGTCCGTCGGTTTTTATTGTTTGGATCTAGAAGGAAGAAATATCTTACATATCATAAATGAAGATCGAACGTCTAGACTTAAGGCCTGTCAATACTCCACACAAATGCAAATATGATGTGAACTTAGACAAAACGAGGAAACTCCAAACCACACAAGACTTTGTACAGCATTTTTCAATTTGTAATGTCATTCATGAGAAGTAAAAAACAAGGAAATCAGCAGATCCTAGGAAAAGTTGCATGCCTGTGTGAATTTGTCGTCACAAAACTTTCACTGTGAAATTCGTGTTTTGAGTTTGCGCCAAGTAGGAATCGGCCCTTGCATATATGGCATGTTACTCTGTGGAGCTGTTATGTCCCAATCATAGTTCATACCCAACTACTGTTGGTATAATCCTACTTCCAGAATTAGAAGCCTTCTCTCCGTCAGCCTTCTAGCATGGTGATTTTTCGGGAGTCAGCACGCTATGGCTTTTGGAAATGCCCTTTGATAGACGAAAAACCTTTGTCTGAAATTCCACTTTCTGAAACACAAATCCACCCAAAAAGTTGGTCTGGTTGATCTATAATTCTGAAATGTTTTAGAATGATTGACATTTGGATCATGGGACAATTTTTTGGGTGGGAAATCTGAGTTTTTACTCACCAACCTCGCGTTGCCGATCCGACAAATACAGCGGTCATGTTCATGTGTGTTTACGTACATTGCGCGTGCGCTGATCTTCGCGTGACCTCAGCAGGTCAACTCTACATTCGGCTCGACCATTTGGGATGGAGGGGAGATTGTATGCTTTGCATCGCAAATGTACATCATGACGTATGTCATTCTGGCGCGCTGAACATGCTGCGCTGTGTCGTTACAAGTTGTCAGTTTTGGTGGACTGTTTTGTACATCATGATGTACATGTACTGTTTCGCGATGCAAAGCATACAATCTCCCCTCCATCCCAAATGGTCGAGCCGAATGTAGAGTTGACCTGCTGAGGTCACGAAAAGATCATCGCACGAGCAATGTACGTAAACACACATGAACATCACCGATGTATTCGTCAGATCAGCAACACGAGGTTGGTGAGTAAAAACTCAGATTTCCCACCCAAAAAATTGTCCCATGATCCAAATGTCAATCATTCTAAAAACATTTCAGAGTTATAGATCAACCAGATCAACTTTTTTGGTGGATTTGTGTTTCAGAAAGTGGAATTTCAGACAAAGCGTGCACACTCCCGAAAAATCACCATGCTAGAAAAAGAAGGCTGACGGAGAGAAGCCTTCTCATTCTAGAAGTCATGGAGGTACAAAAATGTAGTACAATCCCAACTGCAGTTAAACTATAGTAAGGACTGTCGCAACTACATGTATACTTTGAAATGTCCTAACTACAATTGCTATAGTTGGTGCATAACAATTCTGAGTTGGCTGGAGAAAGAACCTCTTCTTTGCCATGTCTCATCCGATTCTAGTGATCCTCAAGTTCTACGTCTGACTACCTGATGACTGCTCAAGTTTGGCATGGTAGACCCGCCGCTGGAAGAACTCATAGCCACAGTAACACGCCTTGCAGGCCACTGGTACCTAACGACAAGAACAGTTACAAGCTAATGTAACATGACATGGCGTGACATGGGTTCCGGAAACAATTTCAGTTTATTTTGAAACCAAAATCACAAAAGTTTGGAAAAAAATTTGTGTTCACTGTAATGTTCACAACAATGTTCACATGTCAGCAAAATCTTTCACAAAACATGGGTTTTAACAAAAATAGCAAAATATCAATTAGACAGGATACACTTTAGAAGTTAAGATTTCCTAATGTGAACACACTTTTTAACACTAGGCCGTAAAAAGAAACTAACAATCTGGATAAAATTAATACTTACAGCCTTCAGCGTTCTAAATTTTACGTATTCAACTTGTGATTGCCAGTGTGGAAAGCGTTCGATTACCCACAAAAAATGCAGCAACAATTCGAATTGTTTAGAAAGAATTTTAAAAAAAAACCCAAATAGGCAAATGGCAAGATGGATATGAAAATGAACAGCCTTGCCCCTACTGCCCTAGGCCTACCTGTTGATCGCAATGTGGACATTGTTTCAGCACCATACTGCAGAGAGAAAACCCACGAAAATCACTTCATACAACAAATGTAATGTCCTCCTTACTCCTAAAACTACAAGTTTCAAGACTTGCTTCATCAAACCAAATTAAAACGCATAATAACTGTATTTCCTTTTATTTAATGAACTTTGATCCGAGCTGACAAAATGAAAGAACAGGACTAGTCCATCCACCACCACATCGAGTCATGATCTAGTCTAGTAGTCATATCCGATCAGCTTTTACCTCTAAATGGAGTTTCCATTTTTCAAAAGGGGTAAAGGTATAATTTTTGAGAAGGTAAATTTTTAGTTCTTATGCTCATAGAGTCATTATAGCGATACAATTCATTTATAAATTTTGACCTTGGATGTCTTGATCAATTGTTGTTGTTTTTTAGTTTGATGTTACTTTTAAATTAATTTTTTTCTCGTTTTTTAGACACCCCTGTTATGACGTATTAACAGTGCCTATCCTTGTACAATATGGTGCGCCCTGTAATCACAACTGATGGAAACAACTTTGCTGGTGCAAAGTGGTGCTGCTGAGTCGTATTCCTTTTTATTACGTTTCTCTTCCTCAAAATAGCTCTTAGAACATGCCGAACCAAAGTTAAGATATCCAAGCTCCGACACGACAAATTTCGACCTGGAATTCTCGTTAATTCTTGACGTAATTTGAGTGCAAAGGTAGGAGCGGTGGTGATAACTTTTGGTTGTGGATTTTGCGCCTGTGCGGTGAACCTTAACCTCATCCATTCACGTTACGTACGCACCACAGCTAGCCACAGCGCGTGGTTTTTCTGTGAACCCGTGGAACGTAAAAGAATCCGCGCCAACACCGCAAAGATGCAGGGCGCCATTCACAACTCGACAAGCCGGCTAGTTACATCACTGACCCAGCTCGTGCGACCATCTCGGACAGCAAGGACCGCCGGCTTGAGGCCATTTCTCTCGGCAAAGATGATGGCAGGAGATACTGAGGGCGATCAGCCCAGGAGGACCAAAGTGCTAACGATGGATACAATGAATCCACACATTAAGTTGATGGAGTATGCGGTCAGAGGACCCATCGTGGCAAGAGCGAACGAGTTGGAGAAGCAACTGGAGCAGGCATGTGTCATTCCTCCATAGCTCCACACACTAGTCCATCATCATGTCCATGGTGTCATTCTCTGGTTGTACATCTTGTGGGATGCATGTGGACATCCATAGTGTTCGCCATCATTTTGTGTCCTAGTCTGAGTAACTAAAAAGGGGGGGGGGGGGTATTTGACCACTAAAAAGAAAACGGTCACTGTAAATGTTAGCTACTCCTAGAACTATGAGGCTCCGCGTGAGCGGAGCCTCATAGATGTAGAAGCCCGCAAAATTGTCTGCAGCACAAAACACTAATAAAGTACAAAAACGTCCATCAAAATGCAGACATTTCACACAGAACCGCTGCACAGTTTGCCCCTATACTCCGTACTTTACCTCTTGACATACTCACGTATCTTGGGCACAACTAACATAGGTGGATTCTGTCGGTTTTTAGGCCAAAATGATGAAAAATATGCCCTTTCCGCACTGAGCCAACCGAACACTTGAAACGTGCACGCATATGATCGAGCGATGATTTTCGGTTCGCTCGGAGCGCGCCGCGGGGGGTACGGTACAAGGCGAAATGATAGTATGTGCATGCGTACAAGTGCATGTACCGTACCCCCCGCGGCGCGCTCCGAGCGAACCGAAAATCATCGCTTGATCATATGCGTGCACGTTTCAAGTGTTCGTTTGGCTCAGTGCGGAAAGGGCATATTTTTCATCATTTTGGCCTAAAAACCGACAGAATCCACCTATGTTAGTTGTGCCCAAGATACGTGAGTATGTCAAGAGGTGAAATACGGAGAATAGGGGCAAACTGTGCAGCGGTTCTGTGTGAAATGTCTGCATTTTGATGGACGTTTTTGTACTTTATTAGTGTTTTGTGCTGCAGACAATTTTGCGGGCTTCTACATCTATGAGGCTCCGCTCACGCGGAGCCTCATAGTTCTAGGAGTAAATGTTAGCATGGTCATGATGGTTAGACGGGTACGTACGGGTAAATAAATGAGAGAGTGAGATTGTAACCATCCATTGTCACTCATGACATCACCAGGCATGAGAATGTGCCTACAGTGATTCCTGTTTTGGGTTTTTTGGTTTTGGGTTTTTTTGGTTGCCCAAATTTCTGTGTTTTTGTTTTTTATTTTGAGCCTGTTTTGGGGTCCTGATTTCACATCTTTTTTCCTGTTTTTCACAAGTTTCCTGTTTTTTTTTCATTGAAATTCATTCTCATGTCGGCATGACAGCCTAGCCCTATTCTATGGCCACGCACTAGAGTATTGTGGGAAAGAACGTAGTATCCAGATGCCACTTCTTTGGTTGTGTACAAAGTCTGTGAAGAGTCAAGTGCATTTTCAAAGTATTTTCTAACAAAATTGGAAATGTTTTTCAGTCCCAGATTCATCACATTTTTGCAATGACTGACCTTCATTGAGATAATAATGAAAAAAAAGTGGCATCAGGATGCAACATTCCGTCATGTCCCTATTGTGCCAGGAAGTTTAAAATGAACATGTTCTCAAGATTTTTCATACGTACATCATGTACATGTAATTTCAGATTGAAAATTCTGAATCTTCACTTTTAATCATCGTTTCAGTTACCTAATTATTCATTTAAGCGTTTCTTGGTATATCACTTTTCTATAATGCAGTGCAAATTGTTCCTTTAGTATTCTACAAAGTTGAGTCACTGAACTGTATCAAAGGTTTTTACTTCAACAGTTGTGTTGGGAAATGTGGTTGTTAAACTTTCCTCTGTTTTAAACTAATTATAAAATATTTAACCAATAACCATCACTGCAGAACAGTGAAGTTCTATTCGCAAAACAAAATCACATATATCAACAATACTACTCAGAACCAGTATTTGTAGTAGTGGGAAAAATATTCAAGTTAAGCACAGAATATTAAAATTGTTTTGAAAATGTTCATAGTCATACTTTGAATAGAATTTGGAATGTTCCAGAATGATTTGTATAATCCTTTGAATAACGAATTTATTGGTGGCATATTTCAAAGTGAAAATTGTGCTGTTTGAACATCCCTAACTTAATTATTTCTAAGATGGAATATTAAAAAACAAACTTAGTTTTATATGTTGTATTTTGAAGAATGGAATTCTGAAGACAAAATCATTTAATTTAATCACCTTTTCTTTGTTTGTTTTTGATGTAACAGGGAGCGTCCAAGCCTTTCAACGACATTGTCAAGTGCAACATTGGTGATGCACATGCAATGGGACAGCGACCTTTGACCTTTCTTAGACAGGTATGTGCTCATCCCCCCCATCCCAACCACCACCCCCTTCCCTTTCATTAAAAATGTGTTTATTCAAAATTTGTCTGACTGAACTTTGGTTATTGTTTGAACGTATGATGGTCAAGGAGGTTCCTTGTTTTAAGCTACTGCTGTTTAAATTCACACACTGTTATTTTAAAATCAACTGAAATAGCTTCAAAGGCTACTCGGACTTTGCCTAGAATATAAGATAACTTGATGCAATTTGTTAGCAATATGATTAACTTATCCACAAATTATCAGGTGTTTTTAGTAGAACTAATTATATGCAGGCCTGCCTGTGCATGTGTTGAGTTAACATTTGTTAGCCATTCTAGCAAAATGAGATAGAACTGGGCAGAGGTCGAAATTAGGGTTTATGGGTACTTGTATTAGGAAAGAAAATGAAATTCTCATACAAAATACTGTTTGTTGCACTTCAGTTGGACATTCCAGTGACAAGTTGTGGCTGTTTTAAGTTCACATTCATTGACATGGCAAAAATGTGAAATTTGTGAGAAAAAGGGCTTTTAAGGTTTGAGTTTTGTAGTTACGGAAATGAAAGATTCAATTCCCCCCCCCCCCCTAAAAACGCTTTTATCACACAATTTTCATACTAATTCTTGAAGATATGTGTGTCCGATGTTTAAGATTCGCTTTCAAATAAAGAACATTTCCAAATCCAATCCAAGCTAAGACTTCCTATGCTTGGCCATCATAGGACATTGGAACCTCCCCATAATAAACGTACACTGATTTGAGTTTAAATGAATGTAAACCTGAAATTTGTCCGTGTCCAGTACACAGCGTCTGTCTACAACAGCTTTTCCTTATGATTTTTCTCAGCTAATGAAACTGATAAAATTGCCATTATAAATGCTTTAATATATTTCGTTAATGGTATCGCACTATGATGTCTTGAACTGAAATATGTTTGAGCAATTATAAACTTTAAAAAGTATAAAATAAATCAACAGATGAACAAATTAACAAATAATAGCATACATACTGTATAAAACTTGTGGTGATTCTTAGTTTTGTTGAGAATGCGGTTTTGCCATAAATACTTAAATACTGCGTTACCTCAATCCATATGCAAATTGTCCATGACCCATTCCCATAGATAATACTTACACAGCTGACGTATGCCTGCTGTGTTAATTGTGCTAATATTCTCACCCTTGCATGGGTTATACAGTGCTTACATCACATTGCCTGCATGAACAATTGTGCGCATACGTGGCCATTATTTAGGGTACTAATCAAGCATAGTGTTGATGCGCTGTGATCAACTACATGTAGATGCATAAAATACGCATGGAGGGGGCTGCCAGATATGTCTGCTTCCTTTGCATACATGTACCAGCAACTTTATATTATATTATACCAGCAACAACAAAAATCGAAGATGGAAGCAGTTTTAAAAATTGACATGTAAAAGAAAAAAGTGGAGTCGATCAACATATTATGTGTTACTGTGAAATGATCTAGATCTCTTTAGATTAGAACAATAAAAGGACATTTTAATGTGGCCTAATTTAGTTTATGGGGTACTTTGGGCTAAAAAAGTTGAAATTTTAAGTTTTAGCACCATCAGACAATCGATTTTCGTGCTACCGCTCTTCCCCCCCCCCCCCTTGTTTGGCAATTTTGGTCAAAATGGGCGTGGCCACCAATTTTCAAATGACCATATTTCCATAACCTGTGGGCCAAATTTGTTGATCTTGGTTGCTTTGGAAAGGTAACATCATAAGGAATCCAAAATGATGACCTTTTGACCTTTACTTTGAACTTAATTTGACCTAGTGGATCACGTGACCTTGAGACGAACTTTGATAAAAAATTATACCCCAAGTCGTTTTCTACAAAATATCCAAAAATTGGGGGTATAATGTTTTTGTTTGGTTCTAGCTAATGTCAAAGTTGGCAAACATGTTGCAAAATGTGATGGCCCTATACACGAACACATTTCTGGGACAAAAACATCCCTGATTTAAATCCACTAGTACACTGTATAGGGATATCACATTTTGCAACACGTACATGTTGATACATGTATGTATGCCAACTTGGAGATGAGCTACATTTGTAGAAACCCAACCAAAAATATAAAAAAACTACAATGCCGCCATTGGCGCCACCTTTTCTGCAGAGTTTTCTTGATTTTGGGGATACTTTTTTTACAGTTCTTGCATCAAAAATCCATATTATTAATTACCATAAATATTTCAGTAGTGCCACTTTGTTGAAAAAAGTTTCAATTTTGGGAACAAAATCACAAGAATTGATTTTGCCCCCAAAAGTAGGTATAGTGCCCTTAAGCTGTGTTTTTGGATAACAAAATGTCTTTCATTTAATGGATAATGACCCAAGACGATACAAAATTTGAAGGTATTTTAATGGAAAGTGTAGAAATTATGCCACATGCAATAAAGCGCCATTTTGTGGTAACAGCAGTGCAACCAAATGACGTCATACTGAGAATTTTAAGCCAAACTGACCCTGGTCCGAATAGGGTTCAAATGAAAAGATGATTCACTAAATCTGTGGCGTAGTCACTCGTGATTCACATGCCAGCAGACTGCATGTGTGCATGGATACTTTTCAGATTCCCTGTATTTCTATACCAGATTTCATTGTGACATTCACGCATCAGTATACAAAATAGGGTATGCATACAAAACTGAATTAGAAGGGGCGGTTATATTAAATGTATCACTTTCCACAAAATCAGTATGTCTTAGCCCTACGGACTACGTACATGTACTCATACTACGCATGCACATGCACGAATGTACATGTACATCAGGGAATTCTCTCATATCATCAATGATGCAGCATCTTAGATGATGCAAGTCATGCCAGCAGACATGTAAAGGTCTCAAACCTCCTTAGAAATGAGGCTGGTGCAATATGTAGCATGTAAAAACAATTGCAGTGATTTTATGCCCAAATCCCTGCACACCGATAGCACATACAATCACTAATTTTATGTTGAGTACAATATTTGATCCGGGTTATAAGACAGTGATGAATTGTGCAAATAATTGTTGATGATTATTGGCTTTCAACGTTAAAGATTGTGAAGCTGCCAAACTGCCATCGTAATTTGACAAATTCTTGATGAATAATTTTGGTATGATGATTAGGATTGATGTGAAGATATGGCTTTTCATTTTGCCATCTGTGGTTGATGGGAGATTTTATACAAGGGATTTGTTTTAATATGAAATATTTCATATTAAAAATATTATGTGTCTTCACGTCGCTCCTACTGGTAATCATATTGAAATTATTGAAATACATGCAGAGAATGAAATTTCAGATTTCTAGAACAACAGTTTGTAGATTTTTTGTGTCGGGACACATTTGTGTGTGTGTCAGGAGTCTGGACACATTTACTTTTGGGTATTTTTCTCCTTTTCTGAACTATTTGTGTTTAGCCTGGACCTCTGCAGGCATTGAATTGAACAAGTCATAAATTCCTGCTTCATTCAGAACAATTAACAAAGCAACATCCCCCCTCAAATCAAACCACCCAACCTACCAAATAACCCCAGCAAGAACAATACTTTACTTAGAACTGGCTTCACAGGCACTGACTGTACCCACAGGTGGAATGCAATGTTCATCATCAGGCTTTTTATTGGAATGAAATGGAGGCAGTATCCATTGACAAAAAGTGCCCTTGATAAAGCTTGACTTATCGTTAATTTAAAAAAAGAAGAGGTGCAGCTGTTGTGAATACCTTTAATAGACAGATTTGTTTGGGGGGTGGGTGTAAACTACAATGTACATAAAGATCTCTTGGACAGTACATGTACTTTTGAACTCCCCGCCCACACATTTGTTAGTTTAGTGCAATTAGCAGTTGACACTTGCCCTGGTAGATGCTGATGTCACATAAGGCCAAGAAAAACATATACATGTATAGGGCCTACTTTTTTTAGTGTCTGATTACATGCAGTTTCAAAATAGGAAAGGTACGGGTATGTTGGTAATTGTTTCGTTTTATTTTTTCGAATATTTTTTTATGCTGATTAAACGATGTTATGGTGTAGGCCGATTTCACCCCAAATGCGTACGTTGGCCAGAATTGTTTTCAAAGTTATCAAAACAAAACCTCAATATGATGAAATTTTGCTCTCGTGAAAGGAGAAAAGGTTGAAGGCTGATGATACTTAACCAAAATGGAAGATTTAAGTATAACACCACATAATGTATAATGCTAGTCATGAAGAGAACATGGCCAATACGGTCGGTATCACGCTGTATCGGCGTGCTTGCTTGGACTGCCATGTGTTCAGCGTCTCAGCAACCACTTGCATGCACCAGCAGTGGAAAATTTGGAAAACACTGTACATGTAGGCTGTTTTGCTACAACATGTTCGAGAATGAGTATTAAGAACTTGCAGTATATACACATGGAAACGGAAAGTAAAAACTAAAAGAGAGATCAGGTTCTGTGAATTAACTCTTTTCAATGATGTTTGCGTGACATTTTTTATAACGTTGAAATTCGACCATGTAGGCCTTGTAGGCTCAGTGCTATGGACTGTTCCCAGTCCTTCATTCAGCATTTTGGCTGTAATCTTTATAGTGGCGGGTACCAGTCTACCATAATTACATGCCGCATATACTTTTCATCACCCTGAAGGAAACTTACTGAGAGTGTCAGAAAAACAACGGAGGTTTCTTACTGAATTCATCATTGTAAATAAGCAAACAAACAGATATGGAAAGAGAATATGTTTTGTAAGGGTTTTTGATGTCAACAGATTGTTCAGGAGCATGTTTGTGAAATGGGAACAAAATTTAAAACGTGCATTTTGCAATTTTACGTGTTTCACAGAAAAAAATAGGGTCAAGTCGAGATATGGGAACCCCGGGAAGCAGAAATATATACATTTTTTTGGGCCTTAAAGGGAATATACAACATTTGCAAACATCGAAAAATAAAACTACCAAGTTTTTGCGAAATACCTTAATAGGACGTTGGTAAATGACAGTCTAAAGCATCCTGTAAAATTATGGCACCTGGTATACTGTCATTTTCAAGAAAAGTGGTATTTTTGTATCAATTTCCAATGCTGATCTGCCGATCAGCGTTGGAAACAACTGGCTTTTTTTCAAATACTGGCCCCAATTGACTATTGCACTTGTTTGCAATCGATTACAAACCTATGAACGGGTACGAGCCAGCTAGACTGGTTCCCTGACCTTACAATTCCCCAATGTATGTAAACTGCTCTGTTTCTTCTTATATGGAGTCAGGGAACCAGACTACAGGTAAATGATCGTTTTTCTTGGTTTTTATAGCATTTTCGAACCCAAAACCTCCAAAAAGTCAGTGTAACTATATTTGCTTTATATTTCCAATCCCCCAATTCCATCCATTTCTGAAAATTACAGCAAAAGCAAATGATGTATATTCCCTTTAAGTCAGTCATGGGTGACACAGGAACAGCACACCTCTACTAACCTCATCTATATGCATACAAGGTCAGGTCAGGTCAGGTCAGGTCAGATCAAATTTAGTCATCAAGGATTATCCCCAGTGGATCTTCTGCACCAGTAATCTGAGCTATTTTTAGAAATGGTACATGATGACAAATATTTTTTCTAAATTTAATAGGATTTCCTTCTTTTTTTCCCTCCAGCCTTACCCATTATTTCCTCCATTTTTAGCATTTTGTACTGTAGAAATTACTCTTTTGGGGTCTGCTGGACACTTTTTCCTATGTTATCCCTGAAGTTAATATATCATGCCTGTAAATTACGTGTAACAATTATCGACCGCTGTGATGTGGGATATGCAGCTTCTAACACCCGAGGGGTGCTTGTGCACCAAACAGCATATCCCACATCACAGCAGTCAATAATTGTTTTGTTGTATCATGCCAATACATTGTAAGACAAAACGATAAATGGTTGTAACTTACTATTGCAAGAAATAAATAATGTCAGTGCAGTGTAACGCTTGATAACTGCAGGCTTTCCTGCTGGACATGAGACGTAGCCATTGCGCATTGCATGTATGCATGAGTTCTCAGTCGCGAAGGCCTGCAGGTTCTACATGCGTGCGCAGCGTACAGTGTATATGTGGTTAACTATTGTGCTTTTTACAGACTGGACACGTGACTGTTCTCAACCAATGAAATTACAGTATCCAAGCACACGATATTACAATTTAATTTGCCACTAATTTTTTGTGTAATAATCCAAGTAAAATTGCTGGTCACATTTGTCAATTTGAATTTTTTTTTATTTTTATTTTTTTTCCAGGTGGTAGCCCTGTGCACCTATCCCAAGCTCTTAGAGGATCCCAGTTTCCCCGAAGATGCCAAGAATCGAGCCCGGAGAATCCTCCACTCGTGTAAAGGAGGAAGTATAGGTAGGAGACCGTCAAACTCTCAGTTGCATTAAATATTGGACATTGTGATGTAATCGAAATTTCAAAATCTTTAAAAAATTTAAATTTAAACAGCCGCACAAAACAAATTCCATGGGTCTACTTAAAAAACTACTTTTTAACCCTTACCCTACTTGACCCTCCAATGCATGCCAATTGTGCCTCAAGAAAATCTCCTATGTTTTTTGCATGGCCCTCCAATATCTGCCATGTCATTTCAAGGGTAACTGGACAGGCACTCCAATACATGCTACAGAGAACAATGAGAGTCCTCTGATAACAAAGTGAGTGCCCCCAGCTGGTCAGTATCAGGCACCCTCCAGGGCCTCCAACTCCTGCCAATTGGAGCCTTCACTGTTAAGACTTGTTATCTGCCAAATAACTGCAGCTGGAGGGCATTGGCATAACCAACTGACATGCAGTAAACTACCCTCAGAGAGTAAGGGTTAATAGACTTAGTGTTTTGTTATTTGTCCTTTTCTTTACGAAAAAGTGGAATTTTTACTTCTGTAAAAGCACCTTCTAAGGTGGTTTTTTTTTAATGTAATTTAGATTTCAAAATTTAACATGTTTAAAATTTAAAATTTGAATTCAACTCTCCACAAACCAAATTTCCCAAATTCTACTAAGGCAGAGATAATTTTTAGAATTTTATTTTTATTATTTCCCAATTGTGTTATGAAAAGTGAAAAATTTCTATAAAAGCAGCTTCCAAAACCAGACACTGTTTGTGAAATAGAAGTCTGCTTTTTTATCCAGCCCCCAGTTTAATCAGTTCTCAATTCTTCTGTGTACTCAAAGTCTCAAACACCTTCAGAGTTTGACAGTGTGTAGATGTGGGTTATAAACCAAAGTTCACCAATTCAGCCAGCTTTTGGGATGTTGTAACACAGATTGGTTTTTTGATAATTTTTCTAATTGGACAAGGCATCGCATGACCTAACACTTAACCCCAAACCAATAAATGCTATCACCACTCAATGGGTTATCACCCGTGATGCTGTAACCAACACAGGCAGAACAATGGTGTAACTATGATAACACGATCGGTCCTTTTTTGGGGACATGAGTCCCTCTCAAAGATGAGAGGACCAAAGAGCATGCTCAGTAGCAAAAAGGTGGATAGTTATCACCGACGGAAATCAGTGTACAAATGTACGTGCAAATCCTGCCGAATTGAAATACTTATGCAGTGTATTTGAAACGGAATTCGCACTTCAAGGTTCTTTATGGAAGGTCCAATGAACATCAAGCAAAATGTAAAGCCTGAAAAAACTTGTGCGTTAACCTTGACCCGCCCTACCTGGATTTTAGGCTAGATTTCCGAACTGCAAACTGTTTATTGCCACATTTGGCCAAAAATTTTAATGAACTACATTTTGAAAACGCAAATTTGTTTGTGTGCTGTTGGATAATTAACAAAAATCAATTAGGTTAATTAAACAGATTACCATAAAGAATGCTTTAAGTCCAAAATAAATATAAAAGACTAACAGATGCACAAACCAAAAGAAATGTTGCAAAATAAAGTTATTTTCCTACCTACATTGTTACTGCTTGGATAGTTTTTAGGGCGTTACCGTGAACACACATTTTGTTTTCTTGGCCAATAGTTGTTGAAACAGAAAAAGAATTATCCATGAACAGTTAATCAAAATCATAGTTTTCAAATTTTGTCAAGCCACCTGGACCAAGAACATTTAATTTTTTAGTGCTGCAGCCGAACCACCGAACCGAACTAACAATAGCCGAACTTGGCCTTCCGAACCGAACCCGAACCAAACCGAACCCAAATGTCAGTTCGGAAAGTTCGGCAAGTATTTGTTGACAGCGCTAGGTATGCTAATGCTTGCAATGAAAGGGCAAAAATAAAATGCACAGATGATTGAATCATGAAGATGAATGCGGTGACTTGTCAACACGGTAAGTGTTGACAAGTCACCGCATTCATCTTCATGATTTGCAGTGTTCTAGCAAGGCATACAATAGGATACCGGGCCAATACGCTTTGAAAAAATCGTACGCGCCTTAAGATTTTCTCAATGAAAAGCGTGCTCTTTGCAATATTCATGCAGCGTGGTCAGTATCTCTGGCCCATGCTGCGCCGTGTTCGTTCCAGCGTGACGTAGTATGGTTGGACCAAACCAATTGCGGCTATCCTCGGCGAAATTCACCAGCATTTTCAGTTTTTTTTCACTGTATCAGAATTTTAAAAAAAATACTTTTTTTGGAGTCTGAAACCTTTCCCATATTCAGAATAAGTTCTTTCTTTTCGCAATATATTTTTTTCGTTGAGAATGAATACGAAAAACGATGTAATCTCCTAAAAGAGGGTGAAACACCCCTTTACAAAATTAATGGATCCGTCCACAATATGAATATTCATGGCAGTCGCGAATCGAAAAGTTATAATTTTATACGGCAGCTACTTGTCAGCTTGTTGCTAAAAATAATTATGATTTCATAAGTTTGGCACAGTAAAAGGACCTGTTTGTTCTTAGAACAAAACAAATCAGCAATTATTGCCACGAAGCAATCATCAGGGCATGCTCGGATGGGACGGAACTTGTCGGGAAAACCCGTCAGCACGTGTGGGAAAATTTTATGGCGATCGTGTAGCGTAGGGCCCCTGTTTTGTTTTGATCAAATTAGAGTCAAAAATGTGTTTTATTGCTAAAAAAATCACCTTTATAATCAAAAGCAGACTTCTCAATTCTAATGACACCCGTTTTGCAATTTTTAACAGTTTCTTGAGGTAGAAATCACGATTTTCCTGCGCGGTTCGTACCTTGCGATTCAGCGCGCCGTGCGTGTTCACGGTACATCGCGCGGTGATCGCCATCTTTATTTTCGGGTTGCGTGTTGTGTCGCCGCGCTGACATCGTCATTTTACCCCCAAATTTCCCTTAAAAAAATCAACACCCTGCCCTGTATCTATGACATACCTGTTTATTGAGAACCAACAAGTTTGGTCTGTCTAATAATTTTAAAGTGGAATTCGATCGCCAATTTTATCATAGTTGCCGGGCCAGATAGGGCTGCGATAGGTAACACGGTAGCAATTTACAATGTTCATTTCTCAACGTCATCAAGTCAAATTATAACGGACTTTTGTTTACATAACAAAAATAAGATTCATCCTTCAACTTGTGTAAAATAGCATGTGGAAATTGCTGTGCCTATTTCTGTCAGACGTGCGCGATACACACCTGTTTGTTCGAAAAGGGGAACTGCCCATGTATGCTTTTCATTGTATGCTTTTCATTGTAACTAGTAATACATTGTATGGACATGTATATTATGTATGTACTTCCGAAGCCGAACCGAACCCCGAAGTTCAGAGGAAAAAATCGAACCGCAAACGAACCGAACTTTGAGGATCAGTTGCAGCACTAATTTTTTTTCATTCTGGTCAGTACTGAAGATAAAATAAAATTAAAATAATAGTATACAAATATCGAATGCTTCGAGTGGTGTAGTAAAACTAGCCTCCCGAGGTGATCCATGGACATTCTATTTTCCCGAGGCGAAGCCGAGGGAAAATAGAATGCTCCATGGATCACCGAGGGAGGCTAGTTTTACTTCACCACGAGATAAAGCATTCAATATTTGTTTTATAACACTTCACCCACAGATTCTGCTTGGTTTTAATATTTTTAATTATTTAAATCTGAACAAAGTTGAAATAAACTTCAATTTCAATACAAACTTGGTGGAAAAAGTATTTCTCTCTTCCAAACTACCCCTTCGTGAAATGTTTGAACTCAACTCTGTGGCGCGCTCTCTTTGGAACAAAACGTGCAACGCGCGCATCAGCATGCATTTACACACAAATACCGCGCCGTGGAAATAGTACTTTGGTTGCTAATGGTATACATGTAGTACTTTTGTTGCTACAGGTATAGTACTTTTGGCCGTGCACAGAAAGATAGCAAAAATAGAAAGTATCATGTGACTCGCTCTCGGCCAATCAAGACACAGAATCCGTAGGTGAGGTGTTATAATAATGCTTAGGCCTATATAGCACTTTCCATAGTATCAACAATCTCAAAGCGCTTTACAATTCTTCCCCCGTTCATCAGGCCATGAGACCACATGGCGGGCGATATCAGCGCCCAATCGGTCCTCTACCCTCACAGGTACCCATTCATACTCCTGGGTGGAGAGAGGCAATTGTAGTTGAGTGTCTTGCCCAAGGGCACAAACAACATGTTCCTGGCTGGGTTCAAACCCACGCACCATCGTACATGAGTAAAACACCATAAGGCCCAAAAAAAAAAGTCTCCGGTTTCTGGTATGGAGCTTGCCCCAAAAGTGGTGCGGCGACGCGGTTTTTTTTTTTTTTTTTTTTTTTTTTACCCATTTTTTTTTTGGGGGGGGGGGGGGCTGATGACTGCAAATGGTGCCCGACTAAACTTAGTGCAAATATATGGGAGTCCAGAGAGGCCACATAAAGCTTATTCTCGATCATAACCCCATCTAAAAACACGTTAAAATTGTGCAGCAGCAGGATTCAAGTCAAACCAGTGAGTTTGGCGGTTTTGAGACATCATCTTGTATTGAAAAAAAACTTTTTCATTTTGCCGACGCGCATGGCTACGGCAACGCGCGCGCATACCAGAAACCGGAGACTTTTTTTTTTTGGCCTAACCACTTGACCATGACATTCTACTACAAGATACTACATGTAGTACACACATCATGATGAAGGAATGAAAACTCTATGATTGGGCTACTGAAATTTGATTGGTTTGCTTTTATTAATATTTGCTTTCAGAAAATACTGTTTGTTGCATGTACATGTACATTGTACATTCACTATTTCTTTTTTCAGACCCTTGTGAGCTTGCCATGCACCCCAAGAAATGAAAACGTGTAATGCTTTAATACATATTTGCATCCTCCAATACATTCCATGGGGGAGGGGGATTGGCATATCTGGCCTTTTGGCAAATATTACAATAATACAGCAAGGGTTACATTGCCTCCTTCAAATCAGAGTAATCTGCTTCAGTTGGGGAGCTTCAAGGCACAAGATCCTTATTTACTCACAGTGTGCTGATTTTGTGTGTGTTTGCCGTGTGTTAATTCATTTAGGTTCATACAGTGAAAGTCCCGGCCTAGACGTCATACGCGAAGACGCAGCGGACTACATCCAGAGACGAGATGGCGGTATCCCTAGCAACCCTAATGACATTATTCTGTCGGCTGGAGCAAGCGAAGGAATCAGGGTGAGATGAAGAGCGCAAAGCGGTTTATCAACTTTGGTTTAAAAACTTGTGTTACCTTTTTTAATATCCCTCTGGCTTTCAAGCCAGAAGGGGGCTATTGGGATTGCGTATTCCTTCTGTGTGTCCGTGTGTATGTGTGTTCCAGTTCACTGTAAGTTCAGTCATCAATCTCAACCAAACTTGAAAAGTGGTCTGTGGAGAGAAAACCAACGTCAAAAAAATCCTTTCCAATATGGATATTTACAAGGTCTGTGGAGAGCTCAGCTCAGTATTACTAGCAACTCCAACATGTGGGCCTTTTCACACTAAAGGGGTACAAAAATGTGACATGGGGTTGGGCAATGAAGCAGGGTAATAATATCAAGTTGTTTGTCCTAGTTTCCACTTGTACATTTTCACCCTATTGTTGAGGATTGTGCTTTTAAAGAATTTAAGACTTTCCCGGCAAATTTGACAAGATATTTATGCTCAAAGTGCTACGTACTGGTATGTCACATGGACAGAAAGTTTGCCAGGAGGATGGCGCAAGTGTTACTTGCAGTATTTTGATTGATTTTTGGTGTTTGTTTTTCATCAAAAATTCTGTTCAGGACTAACTAAGTAGTAGATTTCTTCATTTACAAAACCTCCTCTTTTGAGGAGATGTGGGTCATTCTATAAGTTTGGGGTTCACTTTTTTCTCTGTCCCTGTTTAGAGTTTAAGTCAAAACATTACTTTCTTTGAGATTGTACTTCTTGTTTTTATTATTCAGTGTGTTCTGAAGCTGTTAGTATCTGGTAAAGGGAAGGAGAGAAGTGGAGTTATGATTCCCATACCGCAATATCCACTCTACTCTGCAACACTAGCTGAAATAGATGCTATACAGGTAACAAAAGTGGATTTGTGTCATTATTTGGCAGGAATGTGGAAGCTAGAAGTAGAAATATACATCAAATTCAAATTTTACAGTGGTGCTAAACAAAAGAAAAATTTGGGCAATATCAGCATTCTGAAATGTCCATGACAGAGCTTTTACAAGCGCAGTGAGTGAACCTGAAAATGTATATTTCAAATCGTGAACATCCATCATCGGAAAGATGTTGCATCCTGACGCCACTTTTTTTCATCATGTATTATCTCTGTGAACATCAGTCATTGCAAAAATGTTGAAAAGACATGAATCTGGAACTGAGAAGCATTTCCAATTTTGTGAGAAAATACTTTAAAAATGCACTCCACCCTCCATAGACTTTGTACACAGCCAAAGAAGTGGCGTCTAGATACTACATTCTTTCCTATCATCTAGTAACGGTCAAGGAGTTACAGACTAGGAGTTTTAGATCCTTTCTCTTAATCACTAGTTAGATGTCCTGGTTAATTGGATCTTTCGCGGACATTGCATTTCCATTCATAAAAGCTGGAATTGCCCTCTTTCTTTGTGAAACTTTGTATCATATCACAGAACTCTATTGAGATCACAGTGGCTAAGGACACCTATTGTTTAGAATTGGCTTTGAATGCTCTCCATAGCTTTCCCACCGACACACTTCATTCTAAACTAAACAAGAAATAACCTTGTCCTTTGTTAGGAATTTCTGTGCAGGATGCATTTTCATTTCACGCCTAGTAATTCCAGTAACCACACCACTCAAAAACTAATGCAGGACGTTGAAAAAGTAATCACTTAATTTCATTTCTGTTGTTTTTTCAAGAACAGTAAAAACCTATGTATGTGTTGTATGTAGATGATTATCATTTGTCTACAAATAATTAAATTAATTGTAATTACCTTAATAAACACCGCCAAAAAGAAAAAAATCTTCACTCATTTGAGGGGTCATAATTTTGAATCTGATCGACTTATGATGACGTCATTTATATAGATTTTGGGGAATTTTATTAGCTACATTTTGATACCCCGTTTGGTATCACAGACTGTAAATCGGTCGAGATTGACAACGGAATATGAAAAATGATGCAGTTTGAAAAGTTGCAGGTTTAAAGATAATTTTAATTTGCAAACTTTGCAATTTCAAATTGTGACCCCTCCAATGAGTGTGGACTTTTTTTTTAAGGGTGTTTAAAGGAACAAACAAAAAATAGCTAATTTTAAGTTATTTTTTTTTGCATAAGTTGTTACCATTGAGTAATACGAACATGAAGATATGAATTGATAAATGGGTTAATGTTTTCCTAGATCAATTATTACTTGGACGAGGCTAATGCTTGGGGGCTGGACGTGGCTGAACTGCAGAGGTCGATAGACAAAGCCAGGACACACTGCACACCACGATGTATTGTCGTTATCAATCCTGGAAACCCAACAGGTATTGGAGACTAACCTAATGCTGATTTGTACTTCATGCAAACACGAAAGTGAATTTCTGACATTACGCCTACTTTTCGCAATGCAAATTCGCAAAAGTTGAAACACATTTCTGTGAAGTTTGCAGCGAATGTTTTACGACCTCGAATTCACTTCGCATTCACGTGAAGTATGAGCTGGCCTTGAAATGTTTCGCTAAGGCTGTCAAGAAATTTTTCAAGTTTCAATGAATGGCAGATTTGCTAAGATACATACTAGCACCATTTCCAAAATAAATCTTGTTTTGTGAATATGTGGGATCGATTACTGTTAAGACTAAGTTAAAAAAAAAAAAGTAAAGCACCAAAACTGGCATCTGAAAAGAGACAAAAATAGTGGTCTAATTTACTGGCTGGAATTTCTTGTAATTCACAAATTATCGTTTGAAATTGGTATGGTGGTCGACAATGGTGGACCAGTGCTTTGAATCCATGTTACCATTTTCAATCTATGTCATTTCCAGGTCAAGTAATCAGCAGAAGTAACATTGAAGACGTCATCAAGTTTGCTCACAGAGAGGGCCTGGTCATTGTAGCTGATGAGGCAAGTGTCCAAACTTTGAAGATCTTTGACAAACCAGCACTCACTATCTTACAAAGTCACAACAGTTGTCAGTGTATTGTTGTCAGTGTATTGTTGTCAGTGTAATGGATTCAGTTTCTGATTACACCATTTAGGAACTGCCAAAGTGATGCAACCAACCGTTTCTTCATCACAGTATTGTAGTTGAGTACATTTTTACGAGTACGAGTACCTTGCCATGCGTACGAGTGCAAGTGCAATGACATTTTTTCTATGAGAATGAGTAGTTACATGAGTAAGAGTATATTTCAGTGTGTACACATGTCCTGGAGTGCTCCTTTCTGTCCAACTAGGCAGTAGACAAATGCAAAAGCATCCTAAACAATAAAAAAAAATTGATCCTTTTCCTGCATATACCACATAAGCTTTACTAGTATTAATTGGCAACTCATCAAACCACTTAAACAGGTTTTGACAGTTATACGGCTTAAGCCTCCTATGGGCTCCGTGCGCCAACAAAAGAGGGCGCCCTTTACCTAGCAATGACGCCCCATGGGCGGGACATTTCGCTGGTTGACGCGCACCGTTCCTTGTGTGTGACACACGTACACCAGGGGATTTGTACTATGTATGTACACGACACGCAGTGGCCGTGCTTTGCGGCAAAATATTGTAGTCAGTCAAGATGGCGTTGTTCAGTCACCCCCAACTGTACTTTATTTGCCGGTGAGGGGGTACTTGTGAACAGAGCGGATACTTGTAACCATGGTAACTATCGCAAACTGTCAAAAAACCTAACCCCTACCTCTCTCAATAGCTTTTGTACAGGCTGGTCCAACTAGCAGAAACGACTATGAATTACACCGTATAACTGCTAAAGCCCGTTTAAGTGGTTTGATAGATAGGGTGACCATTAATACTGGTACAGATTGTGTGGCAGCCATTTTAACCTGTCAATTGTACCAATATGAGGCCAGCTTACAGACCTGTTAAAACTTGTAACCTGATAGATTTTGACCCATAGGATTACTCACTACAGATCGGCACTGAGAGAGGGAGGGTTAAATTTAAAATTCCAGTGAAAGAACATTTTCATGAATACGATTATGAGTCCTTTGCCATGAGCATGAGTACAAGTACCAGTATTTTTTTTCTTGTGAGTGCGAGTAATTTCTTGCGAGTGCGAGTACGAGTACAAGTTCAAAAATTACCAGAGTATGAGTTCTCGAATACAAAAACTACAGCACTGCTTCGTTGAACCCTGAGTTTCCTTTATGCTCAGATTCCTCAGATCAACTCTTGATATTTGTTAATCTCCTGAGCACAATAATCATAGTCACAGATTACTGTGCTTATTCTCACTCATTTTTGACTCTTTAACCAGGTCTACCAAGACAATGTGTACGCTAAGGGGAGCCACTTCCATTCCTTCAAGAAAGTCTTGACAGAGCTCGGAGACGAATACTCCAACCAGGAGCTGATGTCCTTCCATTCCACGTCCAAGGGGTATATGGGAGAGTAAGTGCCTCAAATCCTACAAATGCTGGATTTTGTGTGGATTGAAGCCACCTTTGTCTTCTCGCCCATCTTGTTCCCTGCGTCTGCTCCGTACTTGATGCAAGGTTTTTCCTCTTCTTCGTTCGCTAGGTGTGGTCTGAGAGGAGGCTACTGTGAGATCATCAATCTGGATACGGAGGTGAAGACTCAGCTCTTCAAGCTCATCTCGGCCAAACTCTGTCCCACCGTCTCTGGACAGGTAACCAGGCTACTCATTAGTGATACGAATTGGATAGGGAAAGGGGTCAGCCCTTTGAAATAATTTTCTGTGAAACAATTTTGTCAAAGATAATCTTAAATGAATGAAAGCATTTTTTTGTTGCTTTTGTCTTCATAGGCTGTAATGGACGTTGTCGTGAACCCACCAAAGGAAGGGGAACCATCGTATGAAACATTCTCAGAGGTAAGTCACGTCACTTTGTTGACACGCAGGTTTTCTTATGGGAGTACTTGGGAAAACAAAGCATGGCATCGTGGGATGTAGTTGCTCATGATGCTGTCTGTATTGCTATGCAGCCTGCCTGAGAACTGGGCCCAATGTCATTGCTCTGCTTTACCATAAGCAAAAAAAATATCCCACCAACTATAGCAGAAAAAGCTGCCCTTATGGTTAGCATATTTCACAGGTAAGCGAGGAATTTTGGCTTGAGCGCCTGCACTAAAGGATACTGTGCTATAAACAGGGTTAGCACAGAATTTCCCTGTTAGCAGGGAATTTCCTTGCTAACAGAGCCGTGAAGCTGAGCCCCATAGATCAGCAAATTGCTTGTGATTTTACTCAGCTGAATGTTGCTTCATGTTTCTGCTAAGCACCATTGTAGATTGGCGCCACCCACTAACCCCCGCCAATTTTCCGTTCCTGGTTTTTGCAGGAGAAGGCTCACGTGTTGTCCACTTTAGCAGAGAAGGCAAAGATTGTCGCTGAGGCGTTCAACTCGGTGGAGGGTATCAGCTGTAACCCTGTCATGGGTGCGATGTACTCCTTCCCAAGGATAGACCTACCACAGAATGCCGTCAATAAAGCCAAGGTAAGAGCTTAGGGGTTTGCTCTTCAGTTTGTCTGACGGCTTGTGCATAGTTTTTCACTGTTTTCTCTGACAGTGTAACATCCACTTAGTTGACAGTTCAACAGGTTAGTTTTTGAACATTCTTCTTATGGATTTTGATTGGTATGGTATTATTGGAACAAACATAATGCATGAAAAGCAAACGATCCTACATACCTTTAAGACAATTTGATTAATCATGAGTTCATCTGCTCTTGTCCCTGTCCTTGTTTTACCAGGAGGTAGGTAAGGCACCTGACGTCTTCTATGCTGAACATTTACTGGAAGAAGCCGGAATCTGTGTCGTCCCTGGATCGGGATTCGGCCAGAGACCAGGCACCTACCATTTCAGGTACGTCCAAACATTCTGCCTCATTAATCTTGAATTGATTATTCATCTGCATCGACCAGGCCCCTAACCAATTTTGAGCCAAAGGCAAGGCCCATTATCAGCGAGCAGGCCCCTAACCGGTTTTGAGCCAAAGGCAAGGGCCGTTATCAGCGAGCAGGCCCCTAACCGGTTTTGAGCCAAAGGCGAGGGCCGTTATCAGCGAGCAGGCCCCTAACCGGTTTTGAGCCAAAGGCGAGGGCCGTTATCAGCGAGCAGGCCCTTAACTGGTTTTAAGTCAAAGGCAAGGGCCGTTATCAGCGAGCAGGCCCTTAACTGGTTTTAAGTTACAGGCGAGGGCGGTTATCAGAGACCAGGCCCCTTGCCGGTTTTGAGCCAAGCAAGAGGGCCATTATCGTTACAGGCCCTTAACTGGTTTTGAGCCAAAGGCGAGGGCTGTTATTGGCGGCCCAGTTTTATACCAGATGTTTAAACTGCTCCCTTAATAATGAAATAACTTTGAATCTTTCCCACAGGATGACCATTTTGCCCTCCGTTGAGAAGTTCAAGGACGTGATGGAACGATTCAAGAAATTCCATTCCAGTTTCATGGCTCGCTACAAAGACGAGGACTGAGACAAGTTTAACCCCTCCTTTACTGCCACCATGATAGTATTTTTAACCAATCTGTATTGCCAAAGGTTGTACTCAAAGCGCGGTCCCCTAGTAATATATACACTGTATGCTATTGAATAAGCACCTTTACACCCTTTGATCTGTAAAATGTCAATTTCAAGCATATTAATATTTTTCAACTCCGCTTTAAACTTCATCGGATTTTTTCGACGGAAGGTGTTTTTTTTTTTTTACATTATCTCACCCATTTTAAAAGAAACACTCATGTGAGTGTATTTTCAGACACTTTGAATTTTTCTGTGGTGTTTTTCACAATGAGCTCAGAAGACATTTCATCTTTGGGTGAATGGCAGAGGCAGTATTTTGCCTCTGCGTTGGCCTAGTGGCACACCAAGTCATGAGATACCAGAACTGAAGTTTAGCGGTACTTCTTTTGGAACATATTTTTAAAAATTGAATGAAATAGCCTTCTGCTTAGCAGGTGGGTTGCAATTTTAGAAGTTTTAAACTGGATTTTTGTTTTTAGCGTGGCCTTTTCTTTCCAATTTTAATTCAAAGAGACACGGAATATACTAATGAACTACTGTCTCTTTTCAATGCTCTTTCACTTTTTGGACTTGAAGAATTTTTGTTTTGTTTTGTTTTGACGTTTGCTTTAATTTGAAAAGAGGAGGATAATTCTCTTGTACTTGCCCCTTGTTAACCAATACGTGATTCTTAAAACAGTTTTGATGGTGCCCCAGATTTTAAATTACAATTTTTTAATTGGGATTGGAAAATGTAGAGTTGTAGAACAGATTTGCGTTTTCAATAGACCTAATGACGTAGTGGCTTTGTTTACATTATGCGCTTTCCTATGGTAGCGAAGTCGGGACGCCAGACGAAGTAGGGACCGTCTACCACATAGGAAAGTGCACATGGAAACGAAGCGTGACGTCATTAAGTCTCAGGCCTATTGGACACAAAGATGTAGTTCAGTGAGTAGGTGTGCTGCAAGATTCAAAAGTGGACTGAGCAATCTGTCAACAGGGGGCGCCCTTCAAGTTAAGCGTGACAAAAAGTATGTGTATGCATTGGACACTGCCTGTATGTTTTACATGTGCAAACCCCAGTGACCATCGTAAACACCCTTACATACCGTGACCTGCATGACCAAGCACCCAAATATGTTTTGTAACTTAGAATTGTGTATGCATTTATTGGCCAGTCTGAAGATACTTCATGTACTCTCTTCTGTGCATTGAGATCTGTGTCTCTAGAGCCGTGTATAGAATAGTTGCAACATGACAGGTACCAGTTTGGGATGAAATTTTGTTGTCCCAGAATGGGAAAAACATCCTATTATGCAAAACTGGGGTTATCTTGATCGCATTATCAACAATGGTTACAAAACTAGAGAAACTTGTGTATTTTGCAAGTCCCTTAACGCTTTGACACTCATGAACCGAGATGGACACAAAATGAAGTCCAAATTGATATTTGTCACCCTTCTCGCTATACATGGCTGTGTATTGACACTATGGCTAAGTCCAAATTACTTGGCTACAGCTGGATATTAGTACACATGCGCCTATTGAAGTGGCTGCAGCCACTTCCCATAGACAGGTGCATACTTCTAGCCGTAGCCAAGTCATTCGGATGCGGCCTAAGCAGTGGTGATCATTGTGTATGAGTAGTTTGTCTTCCCCCTATTTGCATTGCATGGTGCCCTGCTTACGTGGTAAACGTTACTATGAACGTGTCATTCATTTATGGGTATCAGCCTATTGTCGTTTTATCATCTTGCTTTTGTTTTCCTCTCTGAACAGTATTCAAAGCAATAGTGTGAAATTAGAAGAAGAAAAATGGTGCTGGATATTTGGACTGATGGAACCAAAAACAAGGACAGTGTGTTGAATTATTTGTACATTGCATTCATTAAGCTGTTTTGGAAGCCGGAGTAGAAATTCAAGCCATTTATAATAATGAAAGATTTTCAAATCTTCATAAAAATTATCTCGTGGAGACATCGGTCGTAACATACATGGGGAGCAGACAAAGCTAGAATTCTGAAATAAAATGTTGGTGTTTTTATTTAGTGTCAGATGCAAGGCCATTCATTTTTATTTTGAAATAAAAATAAAAATTGCTGCTATTGAACTTGACTGGCAATCACTGATTTCTTTCTTTTCTTCTTTTTTTAAATTTTAACTGCCGGAGTGATTGTTGATTTTGGTATCTTGTTTTATTCAAATCAAGAGGTTTTCCCCTTTTTTTGGGGGGGGGGGATTGGATTAATTTGTTTTTGTTTTTTAATGATGGGTGATTTGCACTGAATGAAATGCACAATGGACTTGTTCTTCCCTTTTAAGAACGTGTTTAGTTAAAAGGAAATGTGTGTGTTGAAAAGTCATCAAAAAATAAATAAACTCCTCTGTGAAGTATCTTGCTTTACAGAACTATTTTGCTTCCAAATATATTTTCAATGCAATGATTGATTGACTGCAGTATTTATTATAGAAAAAAACATACTTATCCGACATAATGAGAAAAAAAACGCACAAATGAAATTGTTGATACTATGTAATTGACAAATTCTATTAGCTGATGTATCATTTATGTAATATATACAAGTATACATATTTTATTGGCTGTTTAAAATGTGTTAATAATAAACCCTTTGAAGTTTTAGAAATTAACAAACTGTCTCCTGATTTCATTTTTGAATTTGGCCTTTTTGAACTGTTTAGATCAGTCTTATTTGCATCCTGTCAAGATCTTATTAATTATAGGATTTTAAGCAGTAGTAAAAACAAAAGAACGAGGATTTCAATAGAATTTTGGTAATATTAATAGAATTGGATGATTCCCATGTAAAATCTATGCTCCCTTTAATTCAAAATATGAAATCAAGGTTGAATATTTACATTTGTCTTTAAATGAAGGAGCTCGGAGGTGGCCCTTTTTTCTCCAAGATGGCAGATGGATTCTTCCATTTTCTCAACTCTTTTGCAGATGCTTTTGTGTTCAAAGGAGTTGCCGCCCTTTATACTAATGTTGAACTGGCATACACGGCTACAATTTTGTTGGAAACAAAAAGACAAAATATATTGCAAATGTATGATAAAAAGGAAAAGGGCAGACACAAGAAATTTGTTTTGTTTTTTACTTGGCTTAATACACCAAGCACATTTATTTCCCATTTCAAAACCAAATAAATCAAGGTTGAGAAGGATAGCATACTCGGTGAAGATTTTACTAATAACATGAGTCTATAAATTTACCTGAACAAGAATAATTCTGATATGAATTTGTTTTTAGGAAAATCGTCATTAAAAATTGAAACCTGAGTCGACTGCCTGGATGGTATAACTTTAATAAGACTTCACTTTCTCCAAGCAAATGCAGTCATCAATCAAGCCCGATTGATTGATTCATTTGCATATGCAAATTATTGAAAAGCATTTCAGCAAGGAATAATATAATGTCCATGCAAAATATTTAAAATTTGTTGAAATATTAACCCTCCACCAAATTGTTGAAAAAGCTGAAAATTGCATGGAATTCAGCTCTGAGAAATGTAACATGCATCTGTTAATGTTGCAAGCCACCAAGATTGATTTCATAGCACCAATAAGGATCCTAACATTCTAGTCTGGTTCCTAGACCAAACGATTCTGACTATTCCTGATGAACCTAGGTCCGGTAGCCTCCGGTAATACATTGTATTACAATTTACGTCACGTGACTAAAACGGGAGGAATTCCTCTTTTTTCCGAAAATTTCCGAAGTTTGCCGAAGTCGTTTGGTCGACAATCAGATAGCGCCCGAGTATTTCCGAGTATATAATTTAGGTTTAATTAACTGCTAATTGCTTGTTAATTTTATTTTAAATGAGTTGATAATCAATATTCATTGCTTTCATTTTGAAAACTTGAAATTCAACGACGAATTTGTGCATCAAATATACTCGGATCGTATGGGCAAACTTTTTGTTGCGTCATATACAATTTTGAATTTGACGACCGTTACCGAGATTTTCCAAAACTCGGTCTTCATTCGGCTCCGCCTGTTAACAGTGCTATTTGGGTGCCTAATTTTGAAGATTCCAGATCAACATTAGTCAATGTTATCTTACGGAAACATCAAACTGTATTATCATAACTGTATGATATTACGAAGCAAGTGATTTATCTGAAAATTTGATATGAACATTAAAAGCTACAAGCGATAAAGCGAAATCGGAAACGAAGCCGAGCTTTAAAAAAAGGGCCATCGATGTCGTCATGTTTATTTTTAGCCACTGAGGCTGCCTGACCTCAACCTCGTCCCCAGGGTGTCGAACAGTACGCGCCCATCACTACCTGCTCTCTCACCCTGGTCTTGGATAATTTGCATGTGCAAGATTTTTGAACACGTATGCAAATGAGCAACAGTCTGGTGCCTGGATATGCGTTACATTAGCGTTTGTTTTTGTATGCGGTGTCTGGGTTAAAAACAGAGTCAATTCGTCGCAGCGCGAGCACGGCGTGAGTTATGAAAACACGATTTTTAAAAATTAAACTGTTACGATCTTATCGAGACAACATGCAGTATCATATTTAATATTAATATGAGCAAATTGGAAAGGAAATTAGTATTTTCGAGAAGGCGTGGACGAATGATCGCGAAAATACGTACTGTAGGCCTACGTTGTGAATAATAGCACCAAGTACATAATAAAAATCCATTACTAGCCAATTGCGGTATCGAATCAGGATACAGGAGGAAAGTTTGCTATCCAGGGTTAACTATTGGAAACAAGGTTGGAAATAAAGTGAGCACTGGGGACGAAGTTGGCCTGACCTCAGATTCATCAGGAATAGTCAGTATCTTTTTGTCTGGGAACCAGACTACCTAACATTCCGGCCATTTTGAAAATCAAGATGGCCGCCATCTGCAACACTTATTATTTTGTCAACATTTGTTTTCTTGTTCCTGAGGTTCTAATTAAGATATCTAGCTAGGTGGCATGCTCTTATCATTCGGTGCCAACGGGACTTAATTTCACGCCATAAGCTCCCTGTCTATATTGCATCCAAGTAGTAAACTGAGTATACTTTGGTTTTCAAGGCGTGGGTCCTGTGGTATCCCTCGCTACGCCCGAAGCTTTTCAGCGCTCAATCCTTTGCGTGTATGGTGTCCATGTTTTCCTACACCTTCTTCAATAGCCACAAGAACTGGTTGTGTTGATTCCTCGCCTGTGGAGTTCAGAGATGTGACACGCATAAGTGATATTTATTCACGTCCACGAAATATCACGATGCTTTTACAGATATCACCGAATACATTAAGAGATATAGACCTCTCTCATAGGACGCCATCTTCGTAGGAAAATTACAACTGCGTATTCAACGCCATCAGGTGCGTCCGCGCGCAGTGTGCAAAATGCATAGATATAGAATTTAAAAATGGCAAAATGTTCTAAACACGCGTACATGTTGCTCGAAATTTCTTCGAAACAAGGCGCAGGCGATACGCGTCACGAAAATTTGACGCCCAAAATGCCGATGCACTTGACAATTGTAGAAAGTGACGTCATTTGAGAGAGACTTTATTCGTCATCATTCCATCCAGGATATCTAAAAATCTTGAAATGATTTCGGGATATCTTAAAAACATTTCGAGATATATTTAATCCACTAACAAGATACCTTCAAATCTCTGAAAGGTAAATTTGCACAATCTTGAAATGATTGGGGGTTCTTGAAATAATGAAGACATCCTTATAAAAATGATAAAATAATCGGAGATACTGTAATAATTAACAGCTACTGCTGCAACTTTAACAAATGCCACTTATTCTCGTAAAACAGATACAAGAAAAAGGTAATGAATAAGTGCATAAAATCATCATACGCCTCAGTTTGATCACTTCAACTACCATCACCGTCACCCGACCCTCGCCAAAATCGAAAACTCCCTAGTTAACAGAAGGAAATTGAACTGGGTATACTTAAGCATATAGTATGGAGGTTCAAAAGTGGACATCTGCTTTTCTGCTAACAGGATAGCAGAAAAGCAGATTGAACGCTCTGCTAAAATGCATGTTTCTACTTTTCTGCTTTTCTGCTATCAGAAAAGCAGGTTTTACTTTTTGCTTTTCACTGACGCGTGACGGTTCAAAAAGGGACATCTGATTTTCTGCTACCAGAAAAGCATATTGAACATTTTGTCACGGCGCGGTGGTTCAAAAGTGGCCATCTGCTTTTCTGCTACAGAAACTGAGCAGATTGAACGTTCCCGAACGCAACAATGCCACTCTAGTACCCACCAAAACATGGACGGTTCCAAGTGACTCCGCCTCCGTCATGGCGTCATCACAGCTTATGTCCGAATCTCTGTCCAATCCATAGACTCTTTTATGCACGTAGCCAGGCCATGAAGACTTTCTCAAGCTTCACACTGGTGATGGACACTATTGAAGATCAGGATACCGAACTCGTTAGCCCGTTAGCCACGGTGAAACAAATTTCCAGTGTGATGGGCGACTGGGGGAGGGGGCTTGTTTATGAGGGTGGGAGGCGTGCACCCCCACACCCCCTTCCCCCCCCCCCTCCCCCTGGTTTATCTGCCAATACCGTCAATTTTGGGTAAAGAAGTTATGAGGTGTAACCAGTTTTTAACCAATCAAAGAACATTTTTGGGAAAAATTGAAGTCTTTGGCGTGTGTTTGTGTCGACACATCTGTGGAGTTTCAAAGTCAAAGCGAGAGCAATTTAAGTAAGATTTGAGGCTTTGCATGGTGGAGATACTAAATAATGAAAGGTTTGCGGAACACCATGTGCGAATAATTTCTCAACTAGAGATTGGTTCTGAAAAGAATCAGAGGTATAAACTCGACGTTCCGGTCAGTATGCCCTGACCGTCTTCAGGAGAGTGCCTAACTCTTAAATCTGAGATCCCTCTGCGCCCCATAATTGCCTCTCGAGGTTCCCCCACCTACAACACAGCCCAACACTTAGCCAAAATCCTCAGACCCTTGGTGGGTCACACACCACACCATGTGTCCAACTCTTCCCAGTTTGTCAGCGTCACCAGACACCTCACTGTCCAACCCACTGACTTGCTTGTCAGTTTTGACGTCGTCTCACTCTTCACTAATGTCCCCACAGGCGAGGCCTGCAAACTAGCTAAGGAAAGACTTGAACATGATACCACTCTTGCTGAACGCACAGACCTGTCCCCGGACCAAATTCATGATCTGTTACTAACATGTATTTCTTCCAGTTGTTTTCAGTGGCAAGGCAAGTTCTACAAGCCAACGGCTGGGACCTCCATGGGATCCCCTTTATCCCCTGTCCAAGCCGACATCTTCATGGAGGAGTTCGAACCTTCCTCCCTCCTCACAGCGGATCTTCGGCTGAGCCTGTGGCTACGCTACGTTGATGACACCTTCGTAGTGTGGCCCCATGGCCCGGACACACTCCAAGACTCCAGTACCTCAACCAGCAACACACCAGCATCAGCTTTACCATGGAACAAGAACAGGACGGCACCATACCTTTCCTGGACGTCAAGATCTCCAGGAATCCGGATGGCACCCGGGGACATAGCGTCTACAGAAACCAACCCACACCGACCGCTATCTCCACCAGCGGTCGTTTCATCACCCCAGCATCAAGTCATCGGTCAACCGCACCTTAGTACAGAGAGCCTATGAGGTCTGCGATCAAGACAACCTCAAGCGTGAACTCAAGCACATCCAGGCGTCACTTCAACGGAACGGCTACAAACCCAACCGCATCAAGATCAGCAAACGTGACCAACGGGTCTCCTCTACCCAAGGTCCTTCCGCTGTATCTCCCTCAGTCACTCTTCCTCATCATCTCCAACGCATCCTCCGACAAGCCGGCGTCAAGGTGTACCACTCATCTGGCAACAAGCTCCAAGGCAGCCTCCACACTCACAAGGACAAGCAGGACTCCTCTTCCAAGCCAGGTCTACCGCATTCCATGTGAATGTGGCAAAGTCTACATCGGCGAAACCGGTCGGAACCTTCCCACTGGGCTCAAGGAACACAGAGCACATGGACGGCGAGGAGATTTTGACAAATCGGCCATTGTCAAACATTCCCACATCAACAACCACAAAGTTGATTGGGATGCGGCCGAACTCATCGCACCGATCCAGTTCTGGCATCCAAGACGCATACGGGAAGCCATCGAGATACGCAAGAACAACACAGTTCCGCAAGACATCGGGTTTCACCTCAACGACATCTGGCTCCCACTCCTCCAGACAACTGTCAAAGACATGGTTGTTTTGGGATTATTGTCATTTACAAATTCCCTAAGAAAACATGTATTGATTCCGGGTTCACGAGATACTCTAATGCAAATTGCTGAGAGTTTTACTTACAATGTTTTAGGTCTTCTAAAGATGATTACATGTATATAAATGAATATGCGAAGTTGGGTATGAAGCTGCATTTTATCAGAAAAATATAAAGTTGTCTTCGTCACAAAAAGAAATAACACTAATAAAAATGATAAACTGATACATTTCGATTTTTTTTACTGAATCCCTGTGTTGGGAGAGAAAGAGGGTAAAGAGAAACAATATTGCAATGTAATATTGGTGGTGGAGGGTTACTGGTAAAATTGAATAGTCTAACCTAATCATTTTTAAGTTTTTAATGTGAAAAGTTAGCTCTTGTTGTTGTACTTGTCAATTGTCTTATCTGTTGCCAAGTGTTTGTATCATTCGTAGATTTTATATCCCAGTCTTCAATTTACTTGTTCGTATTTTATTTTTATTTTTATTCAATGTTTTTGGCGTTCTTTATTTAGTTTTTTTTTTTGCCAAAAGCAATATATTCGACGAGACTGGGTATTGTATACATGCATGTTAATTGTTTTCTTTGTACTTAATAGCATTTACGAGAGCCACCAGAGTTATTTAGTTCGTTTTTTGGGCAATTCTTCAGGTGTGTTGTTAATATTTCTAATGTAAATTTTTTGTAATCCTGGCCTGTTACTCAAAATGTTTGAATTGTATTTTGTGTCTGAAACTCTGCATGTGTTCTTGCCCGAGAAAAAATCAATGAAACCAAGGTAATGAAATGAAATGAAAAACGTGACGACGTGAACAGCCCACACATTGTTCTTAATCAAACGGAGGAATGCTGTAATAATGCGCCCAAGTAGATCTTGAGACAATTTGAATTTGAGTTCCTTCACTTTTGGTTCACGACAAAATTTCGGCTGGCAGAGAATACGAGATTGTGGTTTCTACAATACGCGTAACCCGAATATTTACTAACAGAAATTAAGAATTTTTAAGTGTCTACTTTTGAGGCGTCAGGAAAACTCGTCAAAGTACAACCCAAGTATAAACGGGTGTTGAGACTTCTAAAATCGCAATTTCAGCAAGCAGGAAATGGAAAAACGGGGTTGTCCACTTTTGGAGAATTTTAGTTGTCCACTTTTCAGGCGCCGAGTTTTTATAAAAACCGGTGTTGAAATTTCTAAACACCTTTAATTCTACTAACAGAAAATGGGAAAATACAGTTGTCCACTTGGCGCTCCATAAAACAGCGCCATAATGTTGGCAGCGCGCACGCCATTAAAGTAATCATATCAAATTACATTTGACGCGAGATGAGAGATGCGAGATGCGAGAGGGGAGATGCGAGATGCGAGAGATGGCAGATTTGGGACACCATACTGAGTGACAAGAAAACATTTTTACTAACAAATTCATCAACTCACAAAGTACGATCAAATCTCATCCAAATTTCTCAGAAAAAGCCGCTCATTACTAGCACGTTGTCGTAAAAGTTGGTACCTTGATCCTGCCTTTATTCACTTATTCTTTAAAATGGGGCTTGCGGTCGCTGCCGAATTTAATTGAGCGTGATGATGGGGAGTAATAAATAACCGTCTGATATTTTCTACACAAACCCCCGGTGTAGGGGGTTTTGTATAGAAATTTCTAGATACCAACCTTTACGACAATGTGTTAGTAATGTTTTAGTCATTTTTACAGAGCTGGGATTCTTCATTCTAACAAGAAAGAAATGTTAAAATTAAAGTCGTGATTAGCCGATTTGGCCGACGCCGGATTTGCATGAACTCAAATTCAAGGACTGGGAGCTTGTATTTCTGTAAAAGAAAATTGATGAAATTGGGCCCAACATGCAATTGCTCTACATTGCAATGGAATGCAGACATCATTTTTTTTCAAAATGGCGATGGGCTTCAGAACTACTTTTATGGATGATCATCTTTGGATGGGATTTTATCCCAAAATTCATCTGATTACCCCCCAAAAATTGAACAGAACATGAAAGATGATGAAATAAGCTTTAATTTGATGTGTGTCTCAAACACCTTGGAGAGTTGTGAGTATTTTTCTAGAGTTTTGGAAGTGGGGGCATTTATCACTTGGGTTTACAATACTGGTGCATTATTACCTGGAGATCAACCGGAAGAAGTGCGTTGTAATACATTGAGGGCGGGCTACATATCGCCGTACTTTGCTACGGGTGGCATCATCAAGTTTGTCACAACTCATTTAGCCAGCATGCGCGGGATAGCCCACGACTGCGTGTCTTGCTCCGTAGACCCATATTCACCAGTAAAGTTCTGAACAAAATTGGGCTTTTCTTCCCCATCCCACCTCCACCCCTGGAATTAGTGTGGTGATTGGGGGGGGGGACTCCTTTTCTTTTTAATAGATTTATACATGATGTGTAGCCTACATCACATCGAACCATCTGGCAGCCAAGACCTATTTATGTCAGCAATTTTTGAAATGTTTATCCACCGTCAGTTCTGCTAAAAATCCTGGTTATGACAAAGTCCATTATGTGAAGAAAGCAAACACATTGCTGTACCTGAACCCGGTCTCCTTCGAACGGCAAATGTCACCATGAAAAGTCTGCAAACAAAGTGACGCTGGAAATCAATGACAAAACGGTTAGTTTCCCTCTCTGCCGCCACTCAGGATTAATGGTGGCGGGGCACAACATACTTTCCTCGATACATGGGGTAAGCCCGGTAAAACTATTGCATTATTTTGTAATATAGAGTATCCTAGATTGCGTTCAGAAAATACAAGTATGTCTAAGTGTCTCGTAGTATCATCCATCATAGGTCATCATTATTAAGGCGACAGCTCAAGAGCCACATAACATCGTGATCTAATATTTGTCTGTGGCGGTCTTATTGCGATTTTTCAGTATTCATTTATTTTTCACATGTATAATGTCGCATGACAAACAGGCCCGCTTAAGCGCGCACCAAAAACAAACATTCACTGCAGCACTGCTAGGGAAAATTACAGGTCTTAATGACTTATTCTGAGTTTTTGTTCATGGATTAATGTAACTTACATGATATGGTGAAACACATCCTCATTCAAGAATCGCCGAATGTACTTTTGATGAGATAATCTCCATTTGGATGACCCGTGACAAAAGTGTGAAAAAAAGTTTCCTTCGAACATGTCGATTTACACAATATATGGAAATAAAAGACTCTCTATATTTGGTTTTCAATCTAAATTGTTGCGATGTCAAATTAGTTTTGCTTGTTCAAGCTTTGAAGTCCTGTTGAGGATTGGATAAAGGTATAAAACAAATGGATATTGTGGGAGAACGAAAATAAATCTGATAAACAAATTTACTGAGCTTTTTCCCCCTTTTCACTGTAATGAGCCAAAACATGATTGCTTCATCACCGAACAATAATGATGGAGGCAAAGTTTCACAATTATTGTTTCAACTTTGCATGGCCTATGCCGGTATTGGAATCGCGTTAAACATTGTGTGCTCATTGCAGATGACAAGCCAATTTTGTGACCAGACTCCATCACTGACAGTAACTCTCGGCTACTTAATCGGGAGCCGTGAGGATCGCATATGCCGGTAAGTCCACGTCCGATATCCGTGCTGACATTTTCCTGCACCTAATTATACTAAAAGAAAGACTGAAATACAGTTTGTGGTGGTGATGACGTCATCGTTGCGGTGATGACGTTGCATGTGGGCTTGGGAGACGGGTCCTTTACGTTCGCCAGCCATTTCGTAGAGTGTCATGCCTATCCAGAATGATTTTTGTCATCAGAATATTGATTTATGCCAAAAGCATATAAATCATTGTTGGAAAAAAGAGTTCTGACAATTATTCTAATTTAAAATTGTAGACTTTGCTTGAGATCAATATTATTACTCATCATTAAGCCCAGTAAGGTAAGGTGGCTAACGCAGACACAAACATTTTCTTTTTCAAGTAATCCTGCCCCGTTAGTACGATAGATCCATGAATTTGTCGTCAATGCAGAGTTTTACTCCATGGCCTATTTGTTTTGTTTAGTCATTTTTTTGTAGTTTGTCTCATTTCCACTCGTCAAAATGACCTCAAAAGAGACGCTTGCTCAATTATACCGCGATTTATGTTTTTTTATCAGTTGTCAATTTAAATAACAGGGAGAAATAATTAAATTGATTTAGGCAATTTAGGATGCACCGCATTTTAAAGTTCATGTGACCTTTGAGCAGTATAAAACTTTGTCCTGAATATTTACCAAGCAGGCGCCCGCTGAATGGTCATCTTGAGGTCAAGACACAGTCTTGTTTTGCATAATAATCGCCGAATCTGCGCGAATACCATAATACACTCTCTGCAATCGGCTATTTCATATAGGCTAGATAGAGTACGCGGTGCCAGTCGAATTTTATTAATCGTGGATGACCAATCGAATAGCTCGGGCTTTATCATCAGAAGCGTCAAAGACGTGTAGAGTAGTTAAAGCTGTCACAGTGACCTATTTATTATTAAATTGAAGACAGCTATGCGGAAACCGATCGTTTTTGTACGCCGTTTTGAATTAAAAAAAATATATGTAAAACATGAAACTGCGAATGAGTGTTTTCTGAGAAGTGTCCAAAGATTACGGTTTAGTTCTTAAATCGATGCTGTATATACCGACGCACAAATGCTACAATACCGCGACTTTGAATATTGCTCAGTAGGATACTCAACCAGTAGTCCCTACACCGAATGCGAAATAGGAGGGATGGGTGCGTGAGTAGTGTTATAGGAAAATCCCGCTGTTATATGGAAAGGGGAAATAGAATCAGAAGGTGAGTTCCTGGAGAAATGGCATCGAGGTGGGTGCGGTAGGAAACAGTGTGGGCACCTACCGTGGAAGTTTGCTAAATGGGTATTTTCGAGGGGAAAACCACCACAAAAGGAAACGATTGTTACAGTAGGGCAGAAAAGGGGAAATATTTGGGGGAATTGTGCATTTGATGATACAAGCATGGCATTTGGCACACAGTCAGAGTATGTCATGAGAAGATATTTGGCTATAGGGCCATCGCAGATTTGTTCTTTGAAAAAAATATAGGTAAAATGAACAAGCAATTTTCAAAATTTTCAAAATGGCTGCCATTGCTTGTTATTGTATTTATATCTTATTTAATGGTCAAATATCTTTCTCATGACATACTCTGACTATGTGCCAAATTCTATGCTTGTGTCATCAAATAGGCACAATCCCACCACCTATCTGCCGTAGTATTACAACTACTTCCGCGTTTGCTCGAGAGACAGTAGGTTCGTTTTATCACATTTTAAGGTAAAGTATAGAAAACCGGTTTTAGTAATGGAATAAAACACGTGCAGTACATATCTCGTTAAACTTCACATGACGTCAGCAGATTTATTGTTCTTTTTCCGCCAATCACGAAGCGTGTTTCATATCACCGCCAAGGTGGTTGTATAAAAGGCGATGAAAGGTCCGCACTCATTCCAATTGCGCTCGTATACCGGTTATCGCCTGCTCGCACTGTGACTGTGCTCTGCTATTCGTGTGTCGTGACCATTGTCAAGGTTGTTTTGCGGTAAAAGAAGAGGAGTTTGGAATCGAAGACAGACTGGACACGAAGGCTATCGGTGGGTTCATAAGCTGGCATTATGAGATACATCACTTTCATCATCTGTCTTGTCTATGGTAAGTAAGTTTCATGTATTCTTGAGGGCTGCTGCAATTACGCGATTATTTTTAGTGTCTTTTTAACAACACATTAATATGTGTAGCTGAAGAGACACCGGAAACATTTTATAGAAAAGGTTGACAATTTCGAAGCCCTAACCGGCTCTTCAAATCATGTATTCACTTCTGTTAAAAGCTTTGGAAGCGACGGTTTATAAACGCTTGATATTAAAGTTACTGAACTGTGACAGCAAGTAAGTATTTCTGTTATTATCGGGAGCATTGTTTTAAATGTTTCTGTGCAAAGGTGCGTATTTCTTTATTCCCGTTGTCTTTATAGCTTTGCGTTCTAAGATTCGGCGGGCATATTTTTTTGGCAAAGTAGATCAATTGGGCCCACATAATTGAGTGAGGTTACATGAGTTAAGGTGAATAAAGTCTACTGTTGTATAATTATGTAGGAAATGATGTGAAAGTAATTTGGGAAGGATACAAATCACGATGATCGAGAATGGTACGGCTAGATACGATGCAAGAAGTAGAAACACGAAAATAAAAAATCCGTACTTTTATAACAGGAGTTGCTAAATAGACGTATAATCCAACAGTTCATCATCGCGACTATATTATGTAGGTCAACCTTTACAGGAGTGCGATGTTTGTGCGTTTTTATTTGTTTTTAATTGGCATAAAATATTGTGGTGAACCAAACCTCCTTGTTATCTTTGGTCTCGTGCAAAGATTAGTGTCTGAAATTTCAGAAAAACAAAATGTCTAAACTCGGAGAATGATAAACACTTGAGAGTTTCGGTGCGTCATGTGACGTTGGTTATCAAAAAACTGTCAATGGGCAAGAGCATAATAATGTTCACTCAACTTGTCTTATCTTTTTTCGCATGTTTGGATGCCGATAAGTTCCCTGTGTAGTTGTAATGTTTGCATTGGGCATTTTACACAAGTCATGCAGTTTATAAATAGAATAAAGAAATCTACTTTGGCCCGATGACATAATGTACTGTCGTGACTTTACGGCTTATCCCTGTGTAATTCCACAATATGATGAAACGATCTTGAAGCATTAGCCTACTCCATTTATTATGACTTCAGAGAATATCTTGTAGCGACGACGTCTCCAATGGTGGCGATGGTTTTATGGAACGATTTCGTTTTACAGTTGAAAGTTTCCCTTGAGAAAAGAACACAATTTAACGTAGCGAGAAAAAAACAGTCTGTGTGTCTGTGTTGATAATGGTATTGTTAACAGAGTCTTCCAACACATTCATTCACGATTCTTCTTTGCAGAACTAAGAGACGGAGATGTCGAGAGTTACTATTATAAGCCCTCGTTACTCAAGGCTTGCCTCTCAATGAAACATGCATATTCCCGTGTTGATCAGAGAACTCACACATGTAAATGAAAGGGTTTAAAACTTGTCATCTTGACAAGATAGTCCGCCATGTAACAAGACAGAATAATCTACAGTGTGAATCTGACAGGTTCAATCTTGTTATTCTTGCTGGGAATCGCAGTAACATGACAAGTTTACGATTTTCATCATGCATAATACTACCTGCTACTGTATATAGCAACACGTCTATGTTCACAAGTATCATGTGATGGCTACAGGGGGGAAATGGGTTTCTTTTGTAAAGAAAATTACAATAAAAACAATGATGAGATGAGTCTGATATTGTATCTTGGAGGTTCTCCTGTCATAACCACACGTTGCAGTGGTTCATTTTCTTTTAATACCAGGGCGGAATACATACAATACGATCATTCACGCAATGGGGTCACAGACGCCGCTTTCCAGTCATATCAAATTCTCCTCTGGATTATATTTAAATAAAAAGTCCAGAGTTTTCGGCCTACAATCATGCAACATGACGCGTTAAAATACATAGCTGACTGACACATAAGTTTCTAGCAGGCAAGGGCGGATCCAGAACACAATTTTTTTGGGGGGGGGCCAAAAAAAAATTTGGTGCCCCCAAAAAGTGGGTCAAAAAAATTACGGCGTGGGGTTCGGGGCCCGCTTAAAGGGAATATACAACATTTGCAAACATCGAAAAAAAAAACTACCAAGTTTTTGCGAAATACCTTAATAGGATGTTGGTAAATGACAGCCTGAAGCATCCTGTAAAATTATGGCACCTGGTATACTGTCATTTTCAAGAAAGTGGTATTTTTGTATCAATTTCCAACGCTGATCGGCCGATCAGCGTTGGAAACAACTGGCTTTTTTTCAAATACTGGCCCCAATTGACCATTGCACTTGTTTGCAATCGATTACAAACCTATGAACGGGTACGAGCCAGCTAGACTGGTTCCCTGACCTTACAATTCCCCAATGTATGTAAACTGCTCTGTTTCTTCTTATATGGAGTCAGGGAACCAGACTACAGGAAAATGATCGTTTTTCTTGGTTTTTATAGCATTTTCGAACCCAAAACCTCCAAAAGTCAGTGCAACTATATTTGCTTTATATTTCCAACCCCCCAATTCCATCCATTTCTGAAAATTACAGCAAAAGCAAATGATGTATATTCCCTTTAAGGGCCCCGAAAAATTTTGGGATTCTAGATGCTCTGTGGTGCGATATGAGGCAATTGCTGACCACGTTAACCAATGTTTTTTTGAGGAAAAGATGGTGGTGTACCCATTGCCTGCCTTTATTGCGATGTCAGATAAAAAAAAAAAAAATGGTTTCGTTTTTTTGGGGGGGGGGGCCATGGCCCCCTTTGGCCCCCCCCCCCCCTGGATCCGCCCTTGCTAGCAGGTCTCTCTGCCGCATCCCTCACTCTTTGCAGAGGGTGCAGAATGCTGCAGCAGGTAGACTTGAAATCAAGTCGATCCGGAAATACGTGTTGCGTACGATATGGCACTTACACGCGAGGACGATTTGTGCATCCTCGGCCCTAATATGCGTGTGGGTCGATTTCGAAGCCAACACATTATTAACATGCACACCTAGTAGATAGGCCTATTGCTTGTAGACAGACAAAACACGACTTTTCTCAAGTCTACGGCCAGGTTGCTCAACGTTACGACAAAAACATAGCCACATCACTGCAGCTCTCATGCAATTGCACATGGTTGCCAGTCAAGCATAGGCAAGGGCAACCTAGTCCCTGGGGTGTCGAGCAGTACGCGCCCACCACTACCTGCTCTCTCACCCTGGTATTGGATCATTTGCATGTGCAAGATTTTCGAACACGTATGCAAATGACTGGAATAGTCTGGTGCCTGCATGTGCGTTACATTAGCGTTTGGGTTTTTTTGCGGCGTCTGGGGTAAAAACAGCATCAATTCGTCGCGTCGTGAGTTATAAAAACGCGATTTTTGGGGGATGTTAAAATGTTAGAATCCGTCCCGCCAATATGCAGTATCACATTTTATATTTATATGAGCAAACTGGAAAGAAAAGGAGTATTTTTTGAGAAGGCGTGGACGTTATAATTACAATAATGACACGTAATGCACGTTGGAAATAACAACACGAACTACACAATAAAAATCCATGATTAGCAATTTGCGATATCGAATCAGGACACAGAAAGAAAGTTTCCTATCCAGGGCTTACTATTGGGAACTAGGTTGGAAATAAAGTAAGCACTGGGGACGAGGTTGAGGCAAGGGCGGATCCAGAACACAATTTTTTGGGGAAAAGTTTTGGTCCCCCAAAATGTGGGTCCAACAAATTACAGCGAGGGGTTCGGGGCTCGATTAAGGGCCCCGATTTTTTTATATTTTTTATTTTGGATTCTAGATGCTCTGGGTGCGATCTGAGGCAATGTCTGACTACTTTAACCAATTTGTTTTTGAGAAAAATGGTGTACGCAGTACGTGCCTTTATTGCGACGCCACTTAAAAGAAAATTGGGCCCCTCATTTGTTTTTTTTGGGGGGGCATGACCCCCGTTGCCCCCCCCCCCCCCCCCCCCCCCCCCGTCCCCCTGATCCGGCATTTAGCACAGGGTGATTTTTAAAGTCTGTCTCTTGATTTTTAAATATCTCCGTGGTTATGCTCCCAATTTTTTTGTGTGATGTGCTAAGTATCAGAATTCCAACTACATTTACTCGTTTAACACGAGGCAATTCTCGATTAAATTGTCCTAAAGCCAGGCTAGTTTCCACGGGTGAAAGAATGTTTTCTGTCTGTGGCTGGTCCCCGGCTGTGGAACCAGCTTGGGGCTCACCTTAGGAAGTCGAAACGTGTTCAGAGTTTTAAGTCTGGTTGAAAATCTCACCTTTTTTAATTCATAGGTAGTAGGTTTTTATAATCGTTAATCTGTTAATAGTGAAGTTGTAAATTTTTTATTCACTGGGTTTAATTGAGTTTTAATGTATTGATGTTTACATGATAACTATTTTAAAGTTATTATTAACTTTAAGCTTTTGAGTTGGAAACATTTCACGGCTTGCTTTTGCCTCGAAGTGACTTTTTTAAGCATCACGCTGCGTTAATGGCTCGTGTTTGGTTATACCCTGTGGACATGCTGACGCCTATCACAGAGACTGTCATTCATAGTTTGACATTCATATACCTATTATCATATTATGTATCAGTAGGAGTGAGACACACGCATTGACACCACGATACAACCTTGACATTATTTGGGGGGTTGAGTGTGACGAACTGAAAGGAGACTCCCATCGGTTTCGCCCCGCGTTGAATCCATCCACTGCAGCGTGGCTGGCACGCTTGACACAAGTTTTACTTATATTAAAAACGCTACCCTCAAGCCTAAGCCAAGGGCCTGGGTTCACATCAGTTCATCGACTTTGAGGGAAAAATAATCCTGTATTAATGATCATGTTCGTGTTGACCACCTGACCTGGAATGTCGTTGTCTGGAAACTGTTGGGACCAATGTCCTCTCCGCTATATTTCACCAGCCGATCCGCAGGAGGGGATAACTCCCGGTAGTTTTCTTCGGGGAGGTAGGGGCACTGATGTGGGTATTTGTAAACAAATCACGGAAAGCAGGTCAACTTTGGACGTCGGGTTTCCCTTGTCTCCTTAGGAAAAAGTTGGTCTTGTTAAGTTTCAACTACATTTTTTTAATAAAATCCAACCCCCTTTTTATCGCCGGTCATTATTCGGTGTTTTCGCTCAAGACAAGTCACAGCTTATACAGGTTTACCAACGGAGGTGTACCAACGGAGAGATTGGCAAAATATCTCCATCAGCGACAACTTGATTTTGGGGAATTCCTTGTCATTAAATTGGTGAATTTATTTGGTTACCCTGTGCGTAGTAATTTTCTTACTGTGTTTTTTCCTTCAGAACGACACTCTGCTATTCGATTACGTCAACTGTTTAATACATGTACAGTTTACTTCACTTGCATTGGCCTTACATCGAATTGCGCGAATTACGGGAAAAGTGGATATGTTTCTTGCCATGGTTTTAAGTCTATCACACCCAATCTGTAGGAGCATGGGGGTATTATTCAACCTCATCCCTGCCTATCATTTCGATTCCGTGTATGACTGACTATCGACCACGAGTTCACTACACTATAGAAGAGCAACCCGCAACTTAATTAACCTTTCGACTCATCACGACTCATGATTGTATAAGAGGTTCATACCATAACTTTGACAGTCAAGCTCGTCATTTCTCTGGAAGGTATTACAGCGAAATTCAAACTGAAGTTCAGAATGACCTGAGGAGGAGTTAGATGGTTGATTCGTTAGCTGATCTGTAAATAATACCCGTCAATAAACGCAACTCAAAGAAAGCCCGTATAACTTCCAATAATAGACCGATATATTGTCAAGTCATTACAGGAGAGAACGCAGCGAAATCCCCGCTGCTGCTTACCACCTATAAATGTATATCGCTATCCGTCAGCAACTCCGCGTATCAAAATAGAACATTCACCCCATAGGATACATTTCAAGAGTCCGGGTATTTTATAGGTGGCAAAAAAACTAATTAAGCTCGAAGCTGCTGTGTAGCTTGCATCTCGAGATGTCCATCCCTTTGCTTAATCCACTCCTCGTTTTAGTCTCTATAATGTGCTTTAGTGTCGCATCGTCGCTTAAGATCAGTTTATAGCTCTGACGTTATACCGAGTGATACGTTTTTACTTTCTGGTAATATCAAATTGAACGGACGGACGTACGTAACAGTAATTCTCATCTGAGCTATAAGTGGAAGTTTTTCTCTTAAGTCACGAACCCAACCACCTGCATGAACGGTCGTATACTGATCAACATCGCTGCGCTCACGTCACCGCTAAATCAGCTTCAAATCACTTGCGGTTGGAAGAACCTGAAAGTGTAAACATCGGAGTTAGTAAAAGATTTTTTTCTGGACGAAGATTGATTATTGCGATAAGTGTCCTTTCCTGGTGGACACGACACGATGTTGATAGCTTTAGCAACTGAATAGGACGTTAAGCTGGTGACGGTGAGACCACTGATGTCCGCTATACTGTTAATGACAATTGTTACAATATATATGTCGAGCGCAATGTGAGCCCCCGCGCAAGTTTAAACTTGCGCACGCAAGTTTAAACTTGCGTGGGGGACTCAAATTGCGCTCGACATATATACACATAGGATTTGCTCTGTCTCTTGTTGGCTGGTAGGGGCAAAGTATCGCTATGAAAACCATAGGAAATGCTGCTCAAGGCGTTGCATCTGTTTTGTATGGTGGTCCTGAAGGGACAGCACACATCGCAAATATCTTTGCAAATATTTGCGACGTCGCAAATGTTATCGCAAATATTTGCGACGTCGCACATATTTATTATCGCAAATATCTTTGCAGATTTCTTAGCAAATATTTGCCATGTCGCAAATATTTGCGCAAATATCTTTACAAATATCTTTGCAAATATTTGCGATGTCGCGCTACACTTTTGCCGCGCAAATTCTTCGATCGTCGTGTCGCCAAAACGTAGTATAACGTACGACTACTTTCCCGTATGATGTTGACGAAGTGAAGGCTGGAACTCAAACAACTTTAAGACCCTCCAGTTTCTTGAAAAAGCCTGGTACAAATATGCGAATTATGTTACAAAGTATGTGACAAAATTTGCGGCATTGCAAATATTTACAAAGATATTTGCGATAATATTTGCGACATTGCAAATATTTTCCCAAATATTTACACAGATATTTGCGATGTGCGATGTCCCTTCAGGGCCACCATAGTTTTGTCATCGTTTTTTGTGGTTTCATCATGAAAAATTCATTTAAATCACTTCAACTCATATGCATTCAGATATTTTGTAGGCCCAATAGTGTTTACGTGAATGTAATTTGAAGCTTTACATGTTGGGAATGTACAATGCAGAATATCTCTTCTGTGTAGAACTGCGGTTCTAAAAGGAACCAGAAGTGAGAATTGTTCTCAACATTTTGGGTGGTGTACTTCGTCCTCCCTCAGGACAAAATGCTTTTCTCCTGAGGATGAAATGTCGTGAACTATTCTCACCTTCCGATTCTTTTCAAAACCACACTTCTTCACATAAGAGGTACTCCACAATGTAACCGCAACTTATCCTTTTTTTTGTTTGTTTACGTGCTTTGTTCTGACTGAAACGAAAATAGCTGTATAAGCTTTTACTGAGTTCATAATTGTTCCAATTTTATTAAAGTGTTACAGCAGACACGATAAGAATTTGACGAGACGTTAATTGTCTAACCAAAATGTAATATTTACTACCGACTTCTATTGTTAATGAACATACCCTGTGAAACTTAAAGTGCAAGATGACATCACGATTCGATTACTGTAGTTTTTCAACAATCATCCTCGGGAGTTTGGTAACAATGGGTCGCAAGTATACGAGAAACTCCACTGAAGCTTATATCGACCCAATTCCAAAACATTTCCTTCCACTGTACCGACTTGATTTGAAATCACGATGACGTAATTAAGCCTGACAACGGGGACAAGTCAGTGTCCGAAACGGGCTTGCAGAGTCACGGCGACGTCTATTGTCAGCATGGTCAAACGGAGCTGAATTTGTCCAAGACGTAGACAGTAGCTCTAGACAAGAAGACTCTGACGCGGCCTAAGTGAAGTGCACTTACCGTTCAGCGTGCCATTTCATCTGTTTACTTTGAATAATTCGTGCACTGCAGCCATCTTGGAGGTGTTTGGTTTTGTTCAACAAGGATACCACGGGCGTCGCTAGGGGTGGGGTGGGGTGTGATCGAAAAACAAATCCCAGGCTACCTTGCAGCACGGATGGCCTGTCAGCAAATTGTTGTCAACCCCCACCAATTAATGTTGGTCATGACAACGCCCCATGAGAGGTACGCATGAGCATGCCTTGTGTATTCATCGTTAATGAATTAACATAACAAAACACACCTCAAGGATGGCTGCTGAATGCAATCCAACTATAGCAGAGAAGGTTCTGTCGACCAATGAAAGCAACGAAGGACTGGCTTGGATTCCCTGTTGTATTCTAGATGCAGAACGAAAGAGACGTGAGGGATAGGAACCAGTCTATACTTGAGAGCTTTTACCTCGCTGGTTCGCGTGCGCTATAATCACACGGTATTCGTCATTACATACCAGTTATTATTGTTTCCGTCGCGTACAGCGACATTTGACATTTTCACTGCTGACGGGTGTTCCTGCATGGGCGTATGTTATTTGCGGGATATGTTACAGTTTCTTGGTGGTCAAATTGCGGCTGTGTTTTAACCCTTTCGGGACCAAAATATTATGGGCCCACTCAGAACCGGGCAAGGGCACATTATTCCCCCTCCATTCTAATGTCCATGTTCGTCGGCTGATTTTCAAAAAAATTGGCAGGAATGTGGATTGTCGCGGGTATCTGTAACATGACGTCATTTGGTTGCAGTACGTTGACCGTGAGGTACTTTACTATAGTTTGTTCCCATTTTGGGCATAATTTTCTGCATTTTTCATTCCAGCGAGCTGTAATTTGGCGGTTAAAAACGAACAGCATTTAGCCCTTAAATCGGTCAATTTCATAAAATTACGACAAATGCAGATTGTATACATACCTTTAATATTCATCCAACTAAACAACCCGGCATCTGAAAGCGCCGCTAGCGGGCGCTATACCCACTTGGGGGAGGGTTTCCATCATTTTTCGTGATTTTGCGCAAATTCGGCACAAGTGAATTTCTTACGATAATGTTACAAATGCTTTGCTTTTTTTCATACAAGAACTGTCGAAGGCAGCTTATAGTGACAATGGTGGTAATATTGGATTCCAAACATGCATTGTAGTTTGTCACGTGGAAGTTGAGTCTGAAGTAAATACCTGATAAAGTAGATAGGTTTCGGCAGCAGAGGTTTTAAACTCACCAAAATTCATTTGTCCATACAAAATGACAATATTTTGTTGTAAGATTGCCATGGTAACCCTGGACAATCTACAGATTTGTTTTGGTACCATAAAAAAAATTTAAATAACGAAAATTCATGCCGATTGGCCGAAGCGTTCAGGAGCTATGACACACACCCCTGGCACACCCCTGGCACACCCCTGGCACACCCCTGGCACACCCCTGGCACACCCCTGGCACACCCCTGGCACACCCCTGGCACACCCCTGGCACACCCCTGGCACACCCCTGGCACACCCCTGGCACACCCCTGGCACACCCCTGGCACACCCCTGGCACACCCCTGGCACACCCCTGGCACACCCCTGGCACACCCCTGGCACACCCCTGGCACACCCCTGGCACACCCCTGGCACACCCCTGGCACACCCCTGGCACACCCCTGGCACACCCCTGGCACACCCCTGGCACACCCCTGGCACACCCCTGGCACACCCCTGGCACACCCCTGGCACACCCCTGGCACACCCCTGGCACACCCCTGGCACACCCCTGGCACACCCCTGGCACACCCCTGGCACACCCCTGGCACACCCCTGGCACACCCCTGGCACACCCCTGGCACACCCCTGGCACACCCCTGGCACACCCCTGGCACACCCCTGGCACACCCCTGGCACACCCCTGGCACACCCCTGGCACACCCCTGGCACACCCCTGGCACACCCCTGGCACACCCCTGGCACAACCCTGGCACAACCCTGGCACAACCCTGGCACAACCCTGGCACAACCCTGGCACAACCCTGGCACAACCCTGGCACAACCCTGGCACAACCCTAGTCCCGATACAGTTAATGGATAGTGTGGATTTTGACAACTAGAGAAAATACAAATCCCCAGTCAGAGGTTGGTTTCATTCTGATCATAATTTAGGAGGCGAATTATGGTCTTGGACTAGCTCCTATATAATATACGAGTCTGTTGATGTCGCTTGTTGCATAGGAAGCTCTCTTGCAGAGATCGTGCGTACAAATGAAACAATAATTCTGTCACTGGTTTGGAGATAGGAGGGCCATAAATCAATCCCCACCAAACATCTTGAACGCGACATGTCAATTGACGACATCGGTCTACATTTATTGCAGATGATTTAACAATAGAATATTAAACGAGGCAGTTTCTGTCATATGACTACGTTGGACAAAAGTCTTTTCCGTCATTGCAGTTGTAACCATTAGGGCATGTCATAAATCGTAACGTGGTATCTATATACAGTGTACACAGTGTACACGGCAACCGCATTTGAAGTTAACGCTACATTAAGCGCGCAAGTATACATAATCTTAATATGTTTCTGGAATAAGCTCAATATTTCCGATGATAAAGATCCCTGATATTGTTTTTACTCATCGAGTCATGTTTAGCGCGTCGATTAGTTTTGTTTAGCAAAATCGATCCATTCTATTTCCTTTTAGTCATAGCTTGACTCTGTTGTGTTTAATATATCAACCATTGAAGTTCACTCGTTGGTTAAACCGTCCCCGCCTTTCCTTTAATCTATCAACAAAAATTGTATCATGGATCATTAAGATATTGCTATTTTGGTTTGCCGTCTTTTCTATGGTTACTTGATGACATGGGTTCATCGACCGACTTCCTACGATAAGATACATCATTAATATGTCTGTGCCTCATCGTCAAGCGCCAAAATGTTAGGTGCTTTGTATCACCAGCATATCCACATCTCAATGTCGAAAATATCCATTGTTCATTTTCTGTATGTGAATCCTGCATACTTGTCGCAATCAAATAGTCTGCTCGGAATTGTTTTAATTTCCAACACTGCTCAATGAAGTCTTTTTGCTCACATGCATAGAGAAAATTTGGACGCCTAGTGTAACATGTATTCATTTATCCACACACATCCGTTCAGGGATTTAAGGTTGGAATCCTGTGTAGTGGTTATTTATCAACGCTTCGATTCCCGCCTTTTGATGAGTTTGGTGAGGAAAATGCCAAGACGATTGGTATTTACCGAGCGTGTCTTTGAATCCATTCGGTTCCTTGTTCCCGTATCTACGCCTGTTTGCTCGCCTTCGAAGACTTGATAGCTGGCCAAGTGTGTGATCGTATTGAGCCAGAGCTCTGTAACTAAAACCCTCGACTGCGTTGGGTAGGATTAATGCCAGAACGTGTGGCTTTGTATGTAAAAGGGGGACTGGTAGCTTGCTGGCCTGCCCAATAGCCCTCATTCAACTTATCTATGTCTCTTATAATCAAATGTGAGTCACTGATTGTGGGGCCAGATGCAAGACGAATTCCTAAATATTATTAAGCCTACAGTACGGCATGGTAGGACTACTCTATGCCCGTAATGGTAAATCCTGTCAAACTGTTACATTTTCTAACACATACATACATACACATAGTCGTGTTTAACTATACTCTTGAGGACCTGCCCCTTTCCTACTTTTGTTCCTTTTTGTTTGTACTTTTAACGTTTTCACGACAGGTCCCATAAGGTCTGTACACGTAATTCTCCGGACTAGTGCCGAGGTCCTCGGGCAGCATCGGGCCCATTGTTATCGCACACACCCCATTGTCCCAAGTCCTCAGTCGTATAGATAGGATAACCTGCACACTGACTATGTACAGGCAACAAGATTAAAGCAGGTCCGCAACAGACCACAGTGCATGAGATATCTCTCGTGCAGCCAAGGGATCACAGATTCACGTACTAGTTTTCATTAGGATACCTACATAATAGATTTATCGCTCCAATTTCAATCGAAAAGTGACGCACATGGTTTCGTCTACTGTATAGATAGCAACGATAAAGATACTAATTCGAGAAGGTACAACAACTATGCGCGGGAGCGCAGCAAAACATCCTGTGTGTAAATTGAAAGGAGCGAGATTAGGCCTATACCACCACACGTAATTTGCCTCGACTGAATTTGCCAAGTCTTAGATCTAACGAAGATCTTGTCAGACTTCATTCCGTGTCTCGGTGAATTGTGTGTGAAATTCACGAAGTGTTACAGGTTTCAGGAAATAATACGGTACTGTCTTAACGTCTATTTTGAACCATTTTAACATTGTTGAATCTGGACAAAATTCGGCTCATTCTGTAATGGTATAGTATCCAATGCGTTATTTCCCGTGTACGTCAGTCTAAGCGTTATAGCTCCGCACCTTAGAGAGGATCCAATTTCACTGCTGCATCGAGACGCGTGCTTTTCATCACAAGACATCAATGGAAACCGCCATTTCTGCCATCAAGTTTTTTACGGGAAGTCATTTCCATTGACGTAATCTGTTGCCACTACGTCACCCCGCGATCCCAAGTTGAAGTGATTCAAACCACACAAAAATCTTCCACGAACTACACCGTTAGGCCTATAAATAGTAATCCCGAATGATATTTAACACCAGCAAGATCCGAATTGCATTACTTTCCCTGGATGTGCGGTTGCTAACAAATATAAATTCCCAAGAAACGTTATTACTATTAGAACTTTATTCGTTCATGGTGTGTCCAAAAGAGCATGAATTCAGCAAACCATATCTTGCTTGGCAGTATTCCAGCAAACGCATGAATCGCTTTTAGTTTTTGCCTTTTTGAAAAAAATTGTGACAAGTGGCAATTTTCTCAGTTTGTATTCTTTTTATTTCTTCATCACATCGAGTATTCTGTGTACCAAATCAATTTCAGTGAGTTTGTATTTCCACACTGTCTGCGCAGCGCAGATAGACATAGTGTTTGTCCAATCACCCTGGTTCCAATTGAAGAAGTAATAGTCAGTCCAGCTTCACTGCATAAACAGTCTCAAGTTACACTCATGATATCAAAACAAACTACATGTAGGCCTACTCGTAGATTCCATTCAAATATTTTGTACCCGATGAGAGTTCTACTTTTTCTGTTGATTTCTTGAATCCAACTCGCTCGTGGACGTGTTACGACTTCCAAGTGTGACTGCAAACAATTGCCAAAAGACCAGTACATCTTAGCCATAGAAACTGATCGGGAATAGACTCAAACCCTGCTCTAAGGCCAAAAAAAAAAGTCTCCGGTTTCTGGTATGCGCGCGCGTCGCCGTAGCCATGCGCGTCGGCAAAATGAAAAAGTTTTTTTTTCAATGAAAGATGATGTCTCAAAACCGCCAAACTCACTGATTTGACTGGAATCCTGCTGCTGCACAATTTTAACGTGTTTTTAGATTGGGTTATGGTCGAGAATAAGCTTTATGTGGCCTCTCTGGACTCCCATATATTTGCACTAAGTTTAGTCGGGCCCCATTTGCAGTCATCAGCCGACATTTGAAGCAAAAAAATAGGGGAAAAAAAAAAGCCGCGTCGCCGCACCACTTTTTGGGCAAGCTCCATACCAGAAACCGGAGACTTTTTTTTTGGCCTAAAGTGTTCCTCTGTCATCTCGTCGTGCCATCGACCTCTCAACAATTCCTGCAAATAGTGCTTACTATCCTCGATCGCCCTTGGTAACAACAATTGCTACGATTGTCGTCGTGCGCATTAAACGTGATCTCTCTCGTATAGTGGATATTGATTTCAATCGGAGCTAATTCCACGCCGCACTGCGCCAGTAATCGCAAGCAAGTCCTTAGGTGCGAAAACAGTTTAAAATAGGTAGATCTCGTTACGGCCCTTGTGCCAGGTTCGTGTGGGCGTAACTACACTCTGCTCATTCCACATCCCATTACATCTATCCACTACGGGGTGAAAAAAGTCTCTTTTTAAACTGAAGGTGTTAACTGCTCGCCGTAAACAACTGTTGGGCCTGTATTGTAAGGAAAAAAGCTTGTTGGAGTAAGTACTAAGATTTCCAATTCCCCGTATCGCATGCTTCTTTAAGTTAAAAAAAAAGACAAAATTGTTATACAGAAATATAAATTTGTAATGAAGCTCGAAATCTGATGTAAACTTTTTTTTTTTACACGCATTGTAGGAAATACACAGTAATGGTATCATTAAAGATAATTATGTGTGTTGTGAGAAATGATTATCTACTCTATTTGTCACCCATCATATAACACACTTAGACTGTATTAAGGATTGTCCTCGTACAACCTAAATGTTAATATAAATACTCTAAGTGAAAAGGGCAGGAAAGGCCAATTTGCAATGTGGGATGGTTTTATCTAGGTCGTCATGAAAGACACATCCCACGTTTGAAAATTCAAATGTCGGTCGAATTAATCCTTAAAAATTGGATTGTCTTAACCACTTCAATGAACAATATAAGCGAAACGTGGATTTTGTGTGACCTTTCTCTGTGGGTGGGCTAACCACAATATAACACCACTCACACACAACACAAAGTATCAGACTCGATATACATTGACATTTCAAATAATAAACCCGACAAAATATTGACAGTCATCTTTGGAAATTCAAGCTACACATTAAATTCGTCATTCTTGTATTTTTCTACGACAAACATTCAATTAGAGGTAACTCAACCCACATAACTCTGCGTATGACAAACACCGCGCTAAAAAAATGTATTTGTGGTTTGCACTTAATGCACGGACGTCGATGAACCTATTGTAATGAATCTAGAACTTGATACGGGGAGAGAAGAATACGCCGATTTTGTCTGATCATGCTGGAATGTGATGGAGACAGCAGTAGCATGTATACGCACTTCTCAGCATGTTTGCTGCGATAACACTCTTCAACCCGCCATTTACAATAACTCGAGTGCACATGCCGCTACTAAATGCAAACACCCTTTTTATCCGTCAAGAGAACAACATATTTTTGAGGGAATGCCGGAGGATACGACGGGATATCGACAGCGATGAGGGTGCATAAGGAGGTGAATGGCGTGGGGAGGGATGGAATGGGTGGTCAAAATGAGGATGGGAAAAGTAGAGATGGTGAAAGTAGAGATTGTGGTAGAAGGGGGTAAGGTGAGAGTGGTTGTGATATGATAGAAATGGAAATAATGCCACAGACATCAATATTGATATAACGGTCACCATGGTGATGGCAAAGATCATGTGATGGCACTGTCAATACTGAAGATGGCGATGGAACAATGAAAATGTTGACTTTTTTTCTTGTCATAAAAAATTAAAAGGACTATATGCTATGACGTTGGTGCATTATTAGCAGTCAAAATATCGTGGCAATATACGCGTCTGGAATCAAACAAACAAACAAATGCTAAGACTAACAACTCCTAAAGGTCACCTTGTATTCTTATTTCAGTAAACAGTAACTGATCATGCATTAGTGCTGATCAATGATGTCATTTAATTATTTATCGAATGGTAATATATCCAAAACAAATAGTCTCGCGTATTACAAATAACACTGAAGCAACGTGTGTCATTATTATGGCATAAACACACTCATGCACGGAGCGGCAATGTATGGAGCGAAATGCACGGCCCCTTGTCCGTTTCTTCGGGCGAGGTACCATGAGTGCAAACTCGCTCCTCATATTTTGGTCCACACAAGACTGATAAAGACGTCAGTTACTTTGGGCAGAAAAACTTACATCACGAACGAGCGAGCTGTTTATTCGGACGTGAATAACTGGCTTTGACATGAAATGATTGAGTATAATCAAATTAATGAAAATTCACTTCATTCGAAGTATGAGTATTTGTGTCTTGTCCGGACACTTGATACCACTGCGCCTACCGGCAGGAGTATCATATAACCGCTTCGATTGTTGGTTACCTACAACCGATGTTGGATTTTATCGAGAAAGTTGAGGCAAGGGTTTATGTAAATCAGCATTTAAACTAAAGGAGACGTGAAATTTCTTTACAAGCAAGAGTTGGATTAGGCGGTAATAACGCACATTCTGTCTCGCGGGACAACCAACTGACTGTGTGTTATAACCGTCTTATCCAAACTGGTTGAGGAGTTATGGATATAGAGCCTATACGACGAGCTACATTTGATGTTTGTGCTTGTCCCTAAAATGGGTACACATGTGATTCGCTTGTAAAGATAAACTGGACACCAAAAACCAAGACGAAGACAAAAACACACGTTTGGATTATACTAACTTCATCAGTATAGACCATATTTTTGAGCGACATCATTTTCTGGGTACAAGTATTAGAAATATCACGTTATTTGAAGTAATGTAGCAGCTTGACTTAAATCTATAAATTGTTGATTTTCAATTATATCAACATGCACACGTACGTACGGCTGTTACACCCAAAAATACGGCCTATAGCTAAACCAGTGATAGAGCCTACCGTCAAAGCGCCTTGGCGCTATCTGGTATCTATACCACGATAAGGCCAAAAAAGTCTCCGGTTTCTGGTACGGAGCTTGCCCTAAAAGTGGTGCGGCGACGCGGTGTTTTTTTTGTTACCCAACTCTTTTTTTTCCTTCAAATGTCGGCTGATGTTGCAGATGATGCTTCTATCCCCTTAAAACTCTCAAAATATCCTTCAGAGTGCAGCTTAAGGTGACCTCAGTAAGGCCACAAGGCTTGAGAAGTATATTGAGCTAATTAAAAAGCGTTTACAGGTTCCAGATACACGACCATCGCTCCGTCAGTCTGGCTTCCAGACGCACAATCACAAAATTACAACACCGTCTGCAAATGGTGCCCGACTAAATTTAGTGCAAAATATATGGGAGCCCAGAGAGGCCACATAAAGCTTATACTCGATCGTAACCCCATCTAAAAACACGTTAAAATTGTGCAGCAGCAGGATTCCAGTCAAACCAGTGAGTTTGGCGGTTTTGAGACATCATCTTACATTGAAAAAAAAACCTTTTTAATTTTGCCGACGCTGCGCGCATGGCTACGGCGACGCGCGCGCATGCCAGAAACCGGAGACTTTGGGGGGGGGGGGGGCCTAATGAATCACGGCAATGGCAGTACGTGCTTGACGGGCGTGGTTTTTGAGGATCAAGCCCGTTTACGTAGTAGGCCTATACTTTATAATTAGCAGTGGCAATGTGGCAGGTAAATGTGTTTTCCATTGATTTATTTTACAACAGTGTCAGACGTCAGCAGTGCATTGTATATCCCTGATGCCGAGACACGACAGATGATAGTCAACACCCACAATGCCTTGCGTCGAAAGGTTGCTACGCGTTGGGCAGATAGAGGGTTAGCCGCTGGCAACATGAGGAAAATGGTAGGTCTAAGGTTAGGCATATGGTAAGTGGGCAACGCTATAAACATCTCAAACTTTAGTCCTTTGCATGTATTGTTTTATACCCTTTAGGTGTTTAAATGAGGCCTAGCCTGGGCGTGGCCTAAGTAACATGTTGATTTTGTTTTCATTTCCACACAGTGAATTCTATGAAATAAGGAAACACCATGTAATCTTTGACGTTGTAATGTAAACAAACAAACAAAAAGTTTTTTTCTTCTGATTTTCCCCCCAAATTTTTGTTCCCTAATCATGCCATCATGATTCCAGAGATATCTTTTTACTACCACGCTTGTCATCTTCATACAGTCGATTTGTGACCTTCCTAATCCTATAGCCAGCAGTTTGAGACCATTATTTTGGTGCCATTTTGTCAAGTATTGCACTCCTTGGATCTCCAAAGCAAAGCCTATTTCCACATAGTATGATGCTTCGAAATGTTTGAGCACTGTGGCGTTTGCATTAACGTGTGCACAGGTGCGGAGTGCACTTAGGCTAGTTGTTTTGGGAATGGAGGTTTTCAAATGGTCTCAAGAACAAATAATTCTATAACGACTGCTGCATACGTTGAAAGGCAAAAGGGGCATTGCAGAAAAAAAAAAACAAGATAGTAACGATACACTGACGTCAGAGCCAATGCTATTGATGATGAAAGCAAACATGTTTGTCGATTTGATTTTTTTTAAAATTGTGGATCAATATTTTTTGCTTGAACTTATATCAGGCCTATACATGTTTTTGTCCACTTCACACTCCACATGTCTCTGAGTAATTTCATTTGCAAGAATGGTTGTTGATACGATTTGGTGGCCCGATCAGGGAAACACGTAACAAGCCCGCAGGCACGCAATGAATTGTTCGGTGAAACTTCACCAGCCAGACAGACAATTATTGACGCATATATCACTCGGTTAAAGGGTTAAATTGATACGTTCCAACGGCGTCTTTTTGATTATAGCACAATAATTGAATTCGGCTCGTTGGCCCATTCAAGGACATAGGCTTTTAAATACCTCACAAGCGCTACATGAGCACGTGCAATGCATTCGAAGACCTTCGATATCCGAGGCTAAAGGTCACCGAAGGTGATTTGGCGGGAAAGTCACGTCTGCTTCGACTAACACGTGGCATTTAGACAGAAGCAGCTAGGCCCTGGACAAGAATATCCTGGCATGCCAACCTCGGCTAGTCAGTCGTCAAAATACAGTCAAATATCTGCCAAAAAAACTACAGAACTTCATACTATTAACTGACAAACCGTAGGCCATAACTGGTGTATAGGCTTATTGGGCAGGCCGGTGAAAAAAATGATGTTAAGATTCTGTTGAAGAATAGTTTAGGAATATGGTGAGGCTATTTTCCCCACTTTACATGGACGCTACATTTATGGTACAAGTTCAAATATTGTGATCCAAAAATAACCCAAACTCAACATAATAAGAGATGCTGAATTATCAAAACCATTGTCATAGATGGATAGAATGAAAGAGATAATTTAGTGTGACAAACAAGAGTATATGAGACGTTACTTTAGAGATTATTTATTACAATAACTAAACAAAAAGTACCATAAGAGGTGTCGATTCCGAGGTAAAACTACAAAAAGGAAACTAACTATGCACAACAATAAAAACTTCAACGTAACGAGACATGAAAGTGAAGAATAAAAATGGAAATATTTTGACAAGAGGCCCAGACGTTTGCATGACATCATCTATCAACCTGTGTCAATAACCGTACTCAAAAAAGTCACTGGTCATAAAGGCATAATATCGTGGGAAGTCGAAATTACACGTAGAGGTTAATTCAAAGTTAGAAGGTTGAATTGCCAGTAAGGCAGTGGCGTAGCCACGGGGGGCCTGGGGGGCACATCCCCTTCCCCCCCCCCAAAAAAAAATGTTCGTGCCCCCCCCCCCCCCCCCCCACCAAAATACTGATAATGTCCCTTTTCTTTCCCAAACCAAAAAGGGTTTTTGTAAGTTGATTTTTTTTCAGTTAGCCAAAGCTACTCTTTACAATTTCTTATGTCAATGGATATATTCTTTGCGGTCCTCAGGAAGACGATCAGAGTATATCAATATTGAAACGCTGTGTGTTACACACCGGTATACAATCATCGTTTCGCTCAGGACAAAAACAAATTGTCCATTATGTTCTCGGGTCGGGTTAATAGGGTATAACCAATAGTTGCACAACTGGAAAGGTTCTACCCTGATATCCACTCCGCATGTATCTCTAAACAATTATACCTGATTTTTGCATCAACCATGTTGCAGGATTATCACCGAATGCTTGGGAGTTCAGTGACATTATTGGTGACCCGGTCATTGACGGAAAATCATTCCGTGTTACAAAACATACTGTCCTACGGCAGCACTGGAACAAACCGTCAAGTCCAATCTCCGCTGAGAGCACTCTATTTCCTGCGAACAATTTTGCGTGTCACACCCACTTCCAGTGGTGGCACTTGCAATTAAAATCCAACGTATCGGAGCGGTAAATCTCTTTGATATTTCCCGATTTCTTTTTATCCGAACACCTTCTCTTAAATAAAGAAGTGACCTGAATATGCATATGGCGCGAGAGGAAATTCAGGGGTTTTAGGTTTTAAATAAAACTTGGATTGACTACCAAAGTAAAGATGCATATTCTCTTCAGTGGAATTTACACTAGTCAAATATACATGGAGTCTGGTAAAACGGATGTACAAGAGATGCATAAGCTAGATTGAAGTGTAATCTTTTGACGTTGACTCGCCAGCTTACAGGATCGTCTCGTGAAATAGGAAGACGGCATATCGTGACGTAGATATATAGCCGCTGTCGACCATTACTTTTAGAGGAAATGCCAAGAGAAATAGATGTATAGCTTATAAATAATGGTACTACAAAGCGGGTTGAATGAACGGAGCATTGGGTCTTCTTGGGCACAATCTGAGTGGAAGTCGTCTCGGTAACAAACCATTGGGTAGTCTGGACATGATCCATTAATCAGATATAGCAATGATTATAATCACCTCTTTGCAATATTTTTGGTATGTTATCAATTAATATGATTATTTTTCTTTCACTGAGCTAATTTTGAGCCCAGTCAGAGAAACACAATATTAAAAAAAAAGATGCCGGATGCGATCACTGGGTCTTTATGAGGTACGAAGAAGTCCGATATTGTCGTAAAAGCTGCTGTATTTTTTAAGGTCATATGCCTACACAGGATGGTCCAAAAAAACCCGGAACCTCATAGTCATACTTCCACTACCTTAAGACTCAAACCACATATACCAATGCATGCAGCCGTATGGTCGCGAAGGGCGATTTCTAAAGGTTACGTAACACTTTATTTTGAATGAAACTACATGCACACAGACATGTTCACCCAGGCGGGCGAAATCTTTTCAAAATTAATTTCTCCCGTTTGGAAGACCGTATCTTCTTGCAACTTTCAGGGTTTATTTCCCTTATAATGATCCGAGTATGTGCTAAAAATCGTTGTGATATGTTCATTACTTTTCGTTGAAATTGGAAAAATAGGCCTGGCTACGTGCATTTTCAAAAGTTGTAACACTGGTGGTTGCTATATCTGTCAATCTTTTCAAGCCTCACGAATATTAATAATGTTCCTATCCATTATGGTGTGCAGTAAAAATTTGCCGAATAGCCTCCTTCACGAGTTATTAATTAATAAATCTCACCCTCTTTGCCGGCTTCCATTGGTCGATACCGAGACCCACGCCAAGTCACGCGGAGTGACGCTACTGAATATGCTAATATGCGCTCCGTCGTTGTATTGCAGGGCCGAAATCGGTCAACCAAGGCGCCTACGGCGCTATAGGATCTTTGCTAAAAACCATGCACGTGGGTTTGGTTGGCAAAAAATCCTCATCGAAATTGTCTTTGGAGATAGTTCAAGGTGTAACACTAAGGGAATAACAGTGTAAGGAGCCGGTCTTCACTGCGTGATAATGACCGGGTTTGGGGGTGACCGCTTTTAATGGACCGAGACGAAGTCGAGGTCCATTAACAGCGGTCACCCCAAAACCCGGTCATTATCACGCAGTGAAGACCGGATCCTCACACTGTTATTCCCATTAATATATACCTTTTTAACGAAATAAACAGTTAAAATGCTCCAATTTTGTGACTTTCTTTCGGCGATATTTCCAGACTTTTTTGTGTTCATGTCCATGGGCCATATTTTAACTTCATGGGCCATATTTTAACTCTTCGATAAGCGTTGTTATATACACCAACAGCCGGGCCCAGGTTGTGCTGGATATTGCTGGACAACGTCTTCATTGCGTACGCGTACGACGTCCAGGGTTTGGACTTCTGCTGCCGTAGCGAAACGAAATATTTACAACAATGTTTTCATATTTTTACCTGATGGAGGAAGCTGACATTTTGTTTACACACTCCTCGTGTCCAGAATTACAAAGATGCTTGGTTTAGGAAAGGTAAATATGTCGTTGGGCGAAGTGTTTAAAGAAAATAAATCGTAGATCTACACTTTCGTCGTAAACATCCTCAGTATATCAGATACTGCACTGCTGCAGTATGTACAGTACATGTACGATGTCCAGTCGTTTTAAAACTTCCTTACGCGCGCGCACACCCATAGCAATTGTGTTGCGTACGCGCGCGTCAGTGTCACGCGAAGGTGGTTGAGCGCATGTGCAGTGCTGTATTGTTACAAGCTACTGTATGACTGTTGTAAATTTGGCCAATCATTGCCTTCCATGGGGCTGGATCAATGCTGGTTCAGGGGCCATTTTTTTCGCTTGTTCTTTGAAGCCGGTCATTATCACCGTTAATGCCCGGCCACGTGATCGAGTTTCGACCAATCAGAAACCATCAACTCTCCAAGGTATTTGGAGACGTTTTCGAACGATTTCTTCCCGACTTGAAGGTCTGCTTTACCAGTAACCAGTATTGAGGTTTCAGCATCGATGACGGCGATTTTTTTCACTGACATGAAGTTTAGAATTTCTTCTTCCGTTATAATTTAACACTTCAATCATACTGAGCATATTTTCTGAGAATGTTACTGCTCTGTTATAGCGTCTAAGTATAAATCGGATTAACTTTGCTTATCAACGGGCCACACTTCGCCTTCGCAATCACACAGCTGCATGGAGAATCTTTTTAGAAAAAAGATGGAACCAAGATCGCCCGAGTCGGTCCAGTAGTTTTTGTTCTAGAGCCTATTTTGTGAAGCAAGGTGAGGGTCATTTTGTCCCGATGAATTACTAAACAGCGCCCGGGAATTTGACTTACATTGTAATTGATAGAGGGATAGGGATTGTTATCTATACCCACTTGAAAGAAGTATCCTTCACAAAATAGGGATATTTTGGCATCATAATTCTTCTTTAAGGATTCTCCATCATTTGGTACACCACCCTGTATGCTCGAGCTGTTGCATTTTTGCGTATAATAGTTTAAGCTTTCTACGGAATAAGTGTTATACCAAAAGACATTAAAAAGCGTCATTTTGAAGCGTGTTGGGATCGAGATACCGAACGTTCAGGTACGTTTTATTCACGTCATTAGGATGCCTCTTCCATAAACTACACAATATTTGTAATACATGTATCATAATATAGTGAAATGCATTGGTTGAGAACTTTCACGGGACGTACTGCAAAAGTTCTTGTAGACAACCTGATGGATGTGTATCGTTCTCCTCGCTTCGTTGTACAACACAGAATAGACTCACTACACAAGGTAGGTGATGTACGTCACCTGGCGCATGCGCGTGACAACGCAGAACTGCGAATTTAAGGGGCAAAACGGCCAGCGCGGGTCCAAACAATGGGTCCGAAGCTTTTGACTTTTCAGTTAAAAAAATGCATAGGGGTCAGAACATGAAAAAAATCCTTTCTTTAAGAAATTGACATTTTAATTATCATATCGTTACTTCTTAAAGACTAAAAACGCTATACAATGCACATCACACAACAATAATTTATTGTGTAACGGTTGTCTTGCGCGATGTGTACAAATTTTTACACATTCAGTAAAAACAGTTGGTGTACCCCTTCGCTTTACATATCGCTAGCTGATATATCTGCGTTTCCAATAAAAGGAATTGGAAACCGGAGCACCCTTACAAGTCTGGAGCGGGGGGGGGGCTCTGATGTTGCCGGCCACATCTCGATAACATCGTAGGCGTTAGGATGAATCCCAGTGAAAATACACTCTTAAAGGGAGGAGATCGAATTACATTCAGCGCCTATAGTCCCGTCATATCAACCGAGATATCAATATATGACAGCGAGGATTATCCGTATCTTCCATTGATGCGCGCAACAACACCGCATGTTGGTGGAGAAAGGTAGAAGAAATCAACGGGCAAGATTATCCTTCGTCAAGCGGAAAAAATCCCAGGTCTTATCAGCGTGTATTGCCGAGCCTGTTATATCACCGGGGTAGTATGTACAAAGGACGCGGTTCTTGCCTCGGGTCGTATGTCTAGTATCGAATTCTGAATCCTTGTCCAATCCCCAACGCAGATATCCATGCTAAACCCAGTGTTTTCATACGGGGGATCAGCTTTGATCACGCCATTACCTGGCAGACAAACAACTTGACGTGTCTATTGCTGTTCGTACATCTGCTTTTCATGTCTTCTTTGGAAACGGGAATTTTCCCGATGCCCCTCGAGTATATCTGAGTTGATTTTACGGTGACGCTTCTGACTTCTGCCGAAGCTAGCTCACCGAGCGTCTTGTGTGACTCGCCCTAACATAGAAACGATTGTCCCATGAATGCATACAAGAATACACGAACGGGCTATTTAAATCAATAATTCATGAAAGATAACATCACCACCTAATGATGGGACATACAAAAAATCATCTTGATTGTTGTCTTGAGAACCGGTAAACTTCGGTGTAAGTCGTTTAAGTCGGGTGCGTTTGTACCGGTATTGACAGATAAAATGCTTTTGGTGGTAAAAACGTCGTCGTTAAAACACGCGCACAAAAAAGTATGAGAAATAAAATAAACGTACAAAACTAAAAAAATCGTAACGTTTATTCCTCGTGTGAGTCATGCAATTGAAAGCCGATTTGCCAATAAGAAACATGTCTTCTTTTTTTTCTTCTTTTTCAAGGAAAAAAATACAACTTTTGAAGCATATTTATGTTGGCCTTCATACAGTGATACGATTTTCTTTTATAAGTATGATTTTGCCTCATACGTGTGTGCCCGATGTTAAAAAAGTTCTACGGAATTCATTTCCGACCCGTTTCTGGCAAGAATATACAGTAACAAGATTTGCACCTTGATTTAAAGTAAATCAGCTTAACGCCACATTTTAATTTGATTTCAGAGTGAACCGTATTTACCCTCGCGCGCAAAAAAAAAATGATTAAAACTCCATCACTAGCGAGACGGGGTAAAACCACCCGCCCGACGCTAAAGCCTGATTGAGCGTGGGAATTGACGACAACGAGCCGCTGCATGCACCATTCTCGACCGTCACTGGTGTTTACTTCATCAATGCGCTGATGTGCCCACTCCGCTGTTTTTGAAGTCCTGCGCTGCGTATTACACCTGTGTTCTTTACCAATTTAGCTGATAGCTTTCATCAATAAAGTATTTCCCATTGGGGGAGACATACACCGGCAAAGGATGCCGGGCCATCGACTGATTTCCCCCCTGGGAAAAAAGATCTGTGCAAGTTGCTAACAATTCCTGTACGTCACTGTAAAATGTCGTAACACTGTACTGGTTTTAAACTCTTTGGCCTGATGGCAGTTTTTTTAGCATGATCATTACGATAACTCGTTTATGAATAATTAAAGTGGTATTAAAGTAAAAAGTAAGTCTAAAATGCAAAGTTCATACATCAAATTAATAAAATTGTTTGTAAAGTATAAGAGAGACATGAGGTACAAAAACATGCATTCGACCTTATTTGCTTAGCTTTTGCGGGTTCTGAATTTCTGACGGCTAATCACCAAGCGAAATGGACGACCCAGTTTGTATTTTAGTAAATATTTAACCCTTAATTATCAAATTCCACCGTAAAATAAACATTCCGTACCTTATATTTTGAAAGTTTGCGCGTGACTAAACATCATTACCGAAGATGCCGTTGTAATCGTCGTGACATTTGAAATTTCACGCTTCATCGAATAAGGTATCCAAGCTCGACTGAACGGATCGAAAATTTGACGTTAGGTTATCATACCATCGAAGTGCTGAACATGTTTAATTTATCATTGGCGCCGAAATGTCCCATGCCCTGTCACACGACCATTAAGGCACAAAAACACGCGTGTTGTCAGGCGTAAAGACCTGCAGATATAGACAGCACAGGTGAATTCTCTGTGCACATGTCCGAGGTACGCATATAGTGCCAAAGCGTCAAACCCTCTGGTCATCGCTGGTGTTTACACCAAACAACGCCCGACCGAATATCGCGATGGGTAATCATTTATCAATTAGAAAATATGTGGCTCGCTCCATTTCATAAAACTAACGTAGGGATAAAGTACATGTTATTGACTAGTAACTGCGAACATTTTACGTAATTTGCACACTCAATTTAATATGTCCATAAACTTGCTATACATGTTAATAAAAAAAATCACAACATTTAGCTTAACTTGGCATATGGGCTCCCTTTGTGGTAGCCTATATGCAATTCCGGGTACATTCGTTGAAACTTTCAGGATCACTAACGGATACCTCAACAAGTACAAACTTGATGCTACTTTTCTGACCCTTTTATGGGCAGGGCCATGACATTAAAAGTGTGGGGGGGGCCTTCGCCCGCGAAAAAAATTCCGATAATTTCACTTTTCTTTTTCGCATAATATGGCATCTCACCGAAGTGCTACATCGTGAGAATAAAATAATTCCAGAATGTTCCCTCTGTTGGGGTTGGGCCCCTTTAAAAAAAAAAAAAGTGGAGGCAAAAGGCGTTAACAGAAAATCTAGCTATAACGCTACGCGGCGCTATATAGGATGCTATAACAGCCAATGTTGGTGCGGTTTTTTAATCAAGTATAGTGAACTGGGGTGGGCAGAATGTTTACATGTCAAATCAAAAACCTTTTGTTCCCCTTTTAGTGCGTGTCACCATTTTTTACCTCAAAAGAAGGCACACCTTGCCAAAGTTGGATACGAATCAACTCTTGCGAATTTACCCCGCGAATATTCCGTGATGACGTCAGATCAGCTCGGTATTCGCGTGAATGATAAACTGGCCTAAACGCATTACGCCGACGAGTCGCCTGATGTAAAACGTCATTTCATTCCGGTACTGTAGGCCTGCCTGGTTGTAGAAAGAAGCTTGGCTTTAACGGATAATTACATTTGGTGTTCAAAATGTAAAATGTTGCTTTGTGTGTCATGTTACCATCCAGAGCTGGGATGCAGATCTAGCGGATGAGGCTGCTACCATGGCAACCTGCGAGAGCCTGGAGGATACCTCCGATATGAGCTGGTCATTAGGGGGAGGGTCTTCGGTCATGTTCTTCGAGGACATTGAGACCCTGGGGCATGGTAAGAACTTGGCTGTCAGCTCAAACCGCAACATCCGTCAGATGATCGCAGAATGGAGCGCGGGAGAAACCCACTTTAACTACAAATATCAGACATGCGCGCCAGACTACGACTGCACCGCCTTCAAGCAGGTAAATATTCCCTACGAAACCCTAGGTGTAAAAACTAACTCATCGGGATGACACTCACACGCCTCTGGTTTATGTAGAACCACTGTGTAAGCACCATGTGCACCTCTCTCTATTATCCCTGCTTGGTGGAGATACAGCCATCTATAGTGATGAAGCTTGCATCCCAGACTCTATGTTAGGGAGGCAAAGGACCATCCATATAGGCAACAGACTTTATACAGTGCGAGTGCAGCAAACTTCATTACCTCTGCAACTGTGTCTTTTCTTCACTCTTAAAACTTAGTCAAAACATTGACTGGTTTTCCTAGTTATTGAAAAAACAGGTTTAATAGTTAAACATGCAAAGTTTCATGCTATGACTACAAAAAGTAGTTGGATTTGACTCCATTTTTTGTTATTTGCATATATTTTTATTTGCTATAGTCAATAATACTGACTGGAAAAATCTAGTCAGATTGACTGATTATCAGTTGCACTCAGCTGAATAGCTGGTCAGATTTGACCGGTTTCTAGTCAAATCTGACTAATATTTTTTGAACGTGATTAGGTCGACAAAATCAATGAATCCGGGCCTAGCTAACGAACCATAGCATTACCTGCCTAGCGAAAAATAGCGCCTTAAACGGTTTTGCACAGAATTCGATTCTGTAATCACGTTTCCGTAAATACTTGTATGAGAAAATACGGAAGCTTGTCAAATATCTAAAAAATAAAAAAGGAAATACATAACATTCAATTTGAAATCTAAATTTCTTGAATAAATAAACTTACTTGTGGATATTTAATATTAAGCAGTGAGAGTATTTGTTGTACATAACAGTAGGATGCGCGCGACCAGCGGCGGCGGAACGGTTTTCAAACTTAAGGGGCGCATCACCAAAAGGGGCACTTGCTCAGTATTAAAGGCATCTTCCGTCGGTGGAGCAGCGTATCCAGCATTTTTTTTTTGGGGGGGGGCACATCCATGCTGAAATGTCGACACGTTTTTTTTTTCACCGGACACTTGGCCTCCGTAAAATCAAATGGGAGAGGGAGGGGCTGGTACTATCTTCCAAAATAAGAGGCGCTCTTCAAAACCGGCCATTGTGCAAACTACGCATTATGTGCCATTTTCAGGGCGTATTTTAAGGGTTTGGGGGGCTTGGTTTCATATTTCTCGTTCATATCAGAACTCTCCATACAATTTGGGGAAATGGTTACTGAAAACAAATTATCCGAAATTTTAGGGCCAGTTTTGTTTTCATCTCGAGGGGTGCCCATTTATGTTCGAAGGGGGAAATTAATTTTATGTCCGCAAGAGGGGCACTTGGGTAAATCGGGGGGGGGGGGGGGGGGCAAGTGCCCCCTGCCCCCCGGTTCCGCCGCCCCTAGACCAACACCTTACATACAACATGCAAAGACGTATCCAGAGAACCAGGTTTATATCTACAAAATGAAAACGGGGCCATGATGGCAAAATCAAACAACACAAAGATGAAAAAGGTTGATAATGAAGATACGCATACAGAAACCCGTTATGTGGCCACCATGGGCAGGAGGAATCTCTTCCGCGGGAATTTGAATCCAGCCGCGGATTAGAAGCAGAATTGGCATGTTGTGCAGCTGCGACCAAAGCAAATTGGGTCACCATTACATATTGGACAGTGATGAGAATTACACGGGCATTTACAGCCCTTTTCACGAGCAGATGAACACTAACTAATTGGAATTATTTTCCACATTTGTGCAGATGATATGGGCCCGGGCCAGTCGGGTTGGATGCAGTCTCAACCCGTACTGTGAGCAGGATGGCGAGAGTGTCAAAGTCTTGGTCTGTATGTACGATGAGAAGTAAGTGTTATCCATTGCATACTCTACAGTTCACAAATTACATACATTTTTGTTCCTCTCAAAATACGTTTTGATTAATTAATAAGGTCGGGGGGGGGCTTGGTAGGTTTTCAAGTTCCCAATTGGCGACAGTTTGCCGTTTTTTATTAATGCAAAATATTTTTTTTATTTTTCTCAAATTTCGGAATTTGTATTTTTTGTTTTAACTTACAGAGTAAGCATTCTTTTCGACCAATATGTCATCGGTCCAATGTGCAGCAAATGCGACTCGCCGGCTGGGTTCTGCGAAGACGCCCTCTGTGGTAAGTTAATTGACATGAACACATAGGACCGAGGCGGATCAAGGATTTTTGGAAAGGGGTCCGACCTTTAGTGCTTCAGTGCCTTTAGGATCTTTAATTTTTCAAATACTATTGACCTAGAGCGGGGGTGCCCATGTGCCCTTTAGTTTGTTCACAGGCTAGTTATTAGTTTGTATGTAACGAAAAAGGGGGTTCGAAACACAACCTGCCCTCCCCAGCAGACTCCGTCTTCGTTGGGTTGATTGAGAGTCTGTTCTTATAGGATTTTCCGTCATTCGTTTACAACGTACATGTACATGGTAACAACGCCAAAGAGTATAGCTCGCCTAATTTCTTTCCAAAAAGGCGATTCCGTGTTATTAAACCATTGCTGTGACGTCACGCAATTAAAAGTGGATTAGTATCTACGAATCTTTAGTAAATATCACACTTCGCACATTACACTGTTTAAACAATATTTACTGCGTGTTTGAAAACAGGAAAATTATCAACTTTGGGTAAAATTTTATCCTTTTTCCAGTATTCAACTTTTCCCTTTTATGTGAAATGAACATGACACACTAGCCATTTTACCACACGTTACTTTGACCATTGAAAATGGTTTAATCGTATGAATTGCGTTATACCTTATTATAATACACTCGCAAGTGTGGATTCTAAAATTACGAGTCCACACTTTCTCGTGTATTCTCCTCATAACAGAGTGATGCTGCAGAGCGTGGCACATTCCTTGCCCATTTTCATCTATGGATGTTCTGCACTGATAGTATGTACCGTTTCTGCAAATGGCCCTGATATTTGACCGTGTTGTGGGGAACATTGTTAGGAAAATTTGATTAGATTGATTAATTTGATAAATTCGATTAGCTCGTTGTTTTGCAAACGAATATTGTAGATTGCGTGAGCATAAACATCGAAATGCATCGAAACGGATATGCAAAGATTGAAAGTAAAGGTAATAATAGGCATATGCCTTAATTGGATTTTGTCAGTTCAGGGCGTAATGGTTTCCTGTAATCTGTTTCAAAATCAGTTTGAGTATAAGTCTTTTTTTCTCTCTCTTCAATATTTAGTCACGTCTTGCTATGGGAGCACGTCTGGAGATTGTGGTAGGTACCCATCCTACGTTATACAGCCAGTCGAATTCTAGCATTGCTTCGGAATACAATTTCTAATCTTGCAAAACGTTTTATCAGGCGTGAGTTTTAGCCCCTCCCCCCCCCCCCCCTAAAAAGAAGAAGAAGAAGAAGAAGAATACCCTGGAATGGACATTTAAGAGACTTTCCCATAGACTTGTGCACAAAAAAAATTTCAACTTAAATGTGCCCTAGCCCAATTTTCCTTGTCCTTTTCCCACGAATTTCGGTATTTTGACTAATTAGACCACGAGCAACAAATACAACCTAATGGCGATATTAAAATGTTGCCTCTAAAGGGTGCTGTGCCATTTGGGAGACAGTTATGTGTCTCCCTAAAAGCCGGTGTCTCCCTATTATCGAAGAAATTACGATAACGTGTCTCCCTAATGGTGCATTTAGTAATATAAATCTACTGATAAAAAATACAAAAGTCTCCCTCATTCTGCACTAAAACACTTGTCACCTTTTACTCAAAATAAAGATTGTCAACATTTTACAAATTATCCACGCCCTCAATAATGACTTTAATGTTTTAAGTAGCTGTTTGTATAATAACAGTTGTATGTTTTAATTTATATCTCTGCTTTGCAAAGAAGCACGATCATATTGAACGTTAGTTTTATCTGCATGATTAGTCATATCTGATTGATATTTTCTTACCAGGTTGTCAAAAAACCTGTCACCATCCGGACGTCGGTGAGGGCGTGCTTGATGAGCACACCTGCACGTGCAACTGCGCGTTCGGCTTGGGACCAGATTGCGAAGGTAGGCGGATACATTAAAGTGAACATCGTCCTAAAATGTCCGAAAATTTCATGTTTTAGATTGTTTACTTATCCTATTTTAAAGGTCTGAGTGCAAGGAGAGTTAAACTTCGGGCGTATTCGAAATCCTGTTCTCGAGTGACCCTCTATTAACAGTGTTCTCGGGTTGCCCATTACGAACGCCGAAGTGCGTGAGCAGCTGGGCGAAAATTCGAGATGCAGCTGCCATATAAAACTCCAAGTTAAATGAAAGAAAAATATAAGTTCTTACGAACATAATCGAAATCCCGATACAGCTAGCTCTACAAATTGACAATGACAAGCCCACTCTACGACAACGTACAATTTGATTTTTTTATCATTTTAAATTACTCCTGCATTGGATGATGCTTTCAATTTTATCCACAAGATAAACACATCTTGTGGTAGGGGCCTGGCGCCATCTTTGTTTTTAACGTACACTCCCCAGTAAGTGGGGATTGAAAATCCTGTTCGCGATCACTGGTCGCGTGTTAATTCTCGTCATTCGAAACCCCGTCATTTAACATGAGAACGGGTTTTCGATACGGCGCCGCTAATGTCGCACTATTCCTTAGAAAAGACCGGGTGAACATTTGTTTACATCTGACGCAGCGGACATTTCGTGTCATACAGGGTGGGTCAAAATAAGCGGAACCCAAACGCCATAAAGTTCAAATATATATTTAAAAACATATGTAGCACCAAAAATAATAATGACTGGAAAGCCAATTTCATAAGCTACTTTTAGATGAAAACATTACTGAAATTGCTCAATCCGTTCAAAGAATATCGCCATTTAAACACAATGACCCTAAAACCTGTCTCGTCCAAAAAAAGCAATTCATTGTGTTTTTTACTGTGTGGAACAACAAAGTACATGACACAGAATACTCATTTCAACAACTGTCACCAACTGTAATACACAATATCTTTATTAACAACCCTGATTAAGCAAACAATATGATTTATAAAATCTACTTTTTTTAAAGGACGGGCCTTCAAAGGGATTCTGTTCAATAATTTGAACGTTTAAACTGAGATTTTATTGCTGGTGATGTTTGAAGACAATTGCGACGACGATTCTTGAAAAAGCATTTTTTTGGACGAGAGAGGTTTAAGGGTCATTGTGTTTCAATGGTGATATTTCAGTCATCTAAAAGTAGCTTATGAAATTGGCTTTCCAGCCATTATTATTTTTGGTGCTACATGTTTTTTTTAAATATGAAATAAAATTTTGGGGGTTTGGGTTCCGCTTTTTTTTTTTTTTTACTCACCCGGTACATACGTATTTCCAGTCGTAAAAAATAAAGTAAAGTCGTGATAAATATAATCTAAACCCCAACTGTATACACAGCAACTCTGCTGACCATTATAATTGTTGGCAGCATTCTTTACCTGTCTAGCAACAGCTTTACAAATCCAGCTTGTCTTGGCCACTTGCCGTTCTCAGGTCCCCCCCCCCCCTCCCACATTTCTGCATGTAAAAGTCCGTTTTCGTGAAAGTCCGTTTTCGTGAAAGTCCGTTTTCGTGAAAAACGCGTTTTATAGCTTAATTAGTGGCGGGGGGGGGGGGTTCACAATGAAACCTGTTGTATAGCTCCAGAAAGCTATGGCTGATCGGCATGAAAACTTGTGAATTTTCCTAACTGTTCTCGGGAATCAATATGGTGCTAAAACAAACTGCCTAGGATGTCCATGGTTGCCATGTCAACCGATTATTTTTAACACTACTAGTAATAAACTCTGGCCATTTTTGTATAAACTCATGGAAGTGTGCATCTTTTGTGGGCCAAATCATGTTTTCTCTGCTCAAACTTATCAAGAATCCAATTGAGGGTACAATTCATGGTCATGTGAAATAACCGCCATTTCTTTAAAAAAAAAAATTAATTTTTTTTTTTTTAAAAGGTGTTTAATTGGATGGATACTGATCAAAATAATGCCTATGCCAAATTTAAAGAAAACATAAGAATTGACCTAAACGGACAAAAACATGGTAAAGCGCCCTCTTATGGTTTCCTGCCATTTTTTTTGGAAAACCGGTCGCCGCATTTTGAAATTAGGATGGGGGACACAATATCCCCCCCCCCCCCCCCCCCATGGGCGTCGCGAGGGGGGGGCAAGGGAGGGCACTTGCCCCCCCCCCCCCCCCCCTGGAAAAGCAAAAAAAAAAAAAAAAAAGAAGGAAAAAAAAAAAGAAAAAAAAGAAAAGAAAAAGAGGCGCGAAGACAAAGTGGTGTAAATTTAATGAGTTGGGGGGGGGAAATGTCCCTGCCCCCCTCTAAAACTGATAAATCGAGAATGTGTTGAGAAATACAAGCATTTTTTGGCAAAAAAATTTTTTTTGCCCCCCTCTAAAAAAAATCCTGGCGACGCCCATGCCCCACCCCCCCCCCCCCGGCTCTGAGTAGAGGGTTAAGCATGGAAGAGGAATGTGAACAGGTATTCCAGGTTGGCAGTGCTCAGTGAGTTCGGAGATTCAATCAGTAGAAGATGTTTTCTATAACCTTTCTTCCTGACAATGAAAATCCAAGTGAAATCCTCTGCTATCTTCAAGGATCAACACAATCCTTTCCTTTATATTTTCCTTTATGTAAATTCCAGAAGTTTCTAATTTGTTCATGAAATCCCTTTTTTTATCAGAATTGTGTGAGAATCCACAGCCCTACATTGATTTCGACTTCTGTGCTGACATGAACAACCCCGACTCATGCGAGCTGGATCAGGACTTTCAACAGCAAAACTGCCCAGCAAATTGCGACTACGGCTGCAGTAAGTATTAAACCAACGGAGACCGATGAAGCACCAATATTGGAAGGTGTCCGTGCCAGGCAAAGTTGGAGGTTCTACCTTCTTAAGACTAAAGAAAAACGTAAATGACTTCCGATTTTAAGAAAATCTTCTTTGCCTCTGTGTCTAAACATAAAACTGCAGACATTTTAATCATCTTCGTTTAAACTTCCAGAAGAGAATTTGACATAAATACAGGGGCCCTGGGGCGGACCTAGCTTACAGAAAACGGGCGGGGTGTGATGTGAAGGGGGGGGGTAGTGAAGACGGGCACGCCTGTTTGAGAATTAACTTACGAAGTTTAGCATTCCATGTATTATTTTTGACCCCATTTCACTAGTATCACGGGGGATTGCAACCCCCGTACTCCCCCACCCACCCCCTCTAGATCCGCTACTGAAATACTTGACGCTTGTCCCTTTGCAGGGTCGGCACCGTGATCATCAAAGCCAGGAGTGATGTAACTTTGAACCCAGACATAAAGAGGGCGCCCTAGCCCAACGCATCGACACCACCGTCACTGTTTTTCCCGATCATCTCAGTTTGCTGTTCAGACGTAACGGAACGGTCGTTTGTAACACAGATGTTTTAGTTTGACTGTAAATAATTAGCAACTATGTTATGATTGTGTCTGTCTTGTTCAAGGGAAAAGTTTTATTGTGGTTCCTTGAATCAGTTATAGATTGTTTCCACAATTTCTTTCTTTCACGTACATTTTAACAGGTCTGTCTGCTACGTTTGGCCGAACATTTTAGTTGACCTAGATCTGTCGGCCTTTTATCCTGGATCGAACTTACTCGCGCTTATATTGATTATTGACTTTAACGGTATTTGGGGGTTACTTCAAATTGTGGGACAATTATTACTTTTAGTTTTAATCGTATATATTTACAAGGAGAACGAACTGAAGGAAAATGAACGTTTTGGACGGACTTCGCGTCTTGCGACGTATTTGTGTGTGTCTGTTGATAAATATGTTCATACATAACTTGGCCATTGAAAATTCCCACTTTCCAACTGGAATCACTTTTCAAATAAGATAGTTATGTTTTAGCGAGGCGGCGTCCCATTTAAGCACAAACCTTACCCTAAGTCATTTTCCTCTCATACGTACAAATTAATATTTATACTAGAAGTATATTTTATTTTAATTATACTGCACTATATAAACGTATTGAAGTTTAGTTTTCAAATAGCACAAATATGTAAATTTCATATACTTTCAAAATCTTGTAGCATAAACAATAGTAATGTTGTGGCTTATCTTGATACTAATTCCATAGATTGAATATTGGGTTTTGCCCTTCACCGACGTATACGTCCAAAATACGGCGGTGAAGGGCAAAACCCATTATTGAATTTACATCACCCCGACGCATATTCTATCTTATGAATACTGCCATAGATGCGAAGTATATACTGTAATTTAATTTATACGCATAGGCAGATTTTCGCAGGATTTTTGGTTAAATTTTTCGTTGGCCTAATCAACAGACACTACGTGATCTTTCAATCAAACGGACGCATCCGCGATCATAATGTATGATTGCGTGTACATATAGTTCTTTGAGGTCTCTTGCGATGTTAAGAGGTCTATAATTTAGATTTTTGGGTTTCTCAGGTCCAAAAGGCGGTCAGAATTTAGATCGGGCAATATCCAACTTCAGATAGCTACCACTACTGCTTCTTGTGATTTCATTCAAAATACTAAGATTTCTGTTATCGTATGGCACCTTCATGTAAAGTGTATGACCTTTCGTTTTCATGCCTTGATAAGAATTTTTATTTTCCTTTTAAGTGTGTTAAAATGATTGTAATCTGAATTCTGGAAATAAATGAAATAAATATAACATTGATTGGAATTAGAAGTCAAATGACTGTTGAAATAACTTGGCGTTATTGCACAGAATCGGGGAATTACCTTTTTGATATCAGCACATGATTAGTCATCAGTTGAATAGACTAAAAGTCTATTCAACTGATGACTAATCAGGGTGCGCCATCATGAAAATCATAGCGAGGCATGCCAACAAACATGGTGGCGTGTGTGCGATGAACGGGGAACTCTCGCAAAGTTACAGAAGATATACACTCTTATAAATGGATTGATAGCTCAAATTGCCCGAAACATCCATCGGCATTCTAGGTAGGTCATGTCTCATTGTATTTTGAAGGATCTTACAAAAATAAAGCCCAAAAACCAGGCTGAACTGAAAATCCGTGTTATTTAATACGCGTATAGCGCCGCCGTCAGATCAGAAACCGATCAAGACTTTCACTTTTCCTTCCGCTGAGTTTTCTGAGCTGAAATTGCACCTGTGTATTAGTATATATAGGAATTATTTATACATTATAATTCGTCCTAGTTCCGTTTGTCGACAACAATCTTGCTCACACCGACTAGATGCAGTGTCATTCCTATTTAAGGCTTCCGGCTACACCCATGGCCTGACACCGTCACCAGTTCCCCCATCGTCGCGGGACTTGGAGTATATAGGCGGAAAGAAAGCAGAGGATGTGAATTATACACAAGGGCTTGATTACAGGGTAGTGAAGAGAGCACGCAGTTCTCAACCCTACTCGTAGTTTGCTTGGCCCCAAGAGATGATTCCAATGGCGAGGGTTGGCCCAAGACAACTGAAGCCCTGATGATGTTGCAGAGGGCTGCCAGAACTCCTGTCTTCCGGGACCGCCTTTCGCGTGCCCCAAGCATGCAGTCAATACTTGAAGATTTGGAAGGAAATTCCAAGCACAAGTAATTTTCTCATATGGCAAGACTCCATTGTCTGCTTCAACTTCTTGATAAGTCATTCATCATCAGATGGAAATTGGTCAACAGATGGAAATTGATGATCTTGATGACCTTTTGACTAGAAGCGGGTGTGTATGTAGCCATTCGCCAACACTATACAGAGATCATGTTTGATGGCTAAGCCTACCCTGATTTAAGAGGACAACCAAGTCATGTATGCAGCTTTGTGGCACATAAAGTGGGCTGTTTGAGCTCTGGCTGGTTGAGGATGGTCACGAACACGACGTGGAAGTAACTTGCCCAAAATATGTTGGTCACCAAAGAAAAGTTGCAGTCAAACAGAACATGGGACAACTGACAGATATTCTGAATGTACCGTGATCTCATCGAAGATTTTGACAAGAGGTCCTCCGACAATCCAACTTTCAGGTTGTGGTTAACATAACGGGACACCAGGTGCCAGGTAGAGTTCATAATTGGACTTATCAGGGATGAGGGGAAAAGGTACGTAACTGAAGGGAACTTGTCTATCTGGCAAACATGAAACTCCTGCACCATAAGTTCAAATCCGGAGGCACTCTAAACAATGCACGCCGCGTTCCTCCTGATGCACATGGTATTACAAGTGTTGTATCACATCATGGCCAGAACAATCAAGCATCACACAGCACATAAGATGTCTCTTCAACCAGGAAGATGATGAGGAAAAACTGCCTCATCCATAATGAGTTCTCATCCCAGATAAAGTATGATGATATGATGTTAAGCTAATCATAGGACCTATCGATGGGCAGAGCAACCTGATGCTTCTGCGTGAAGGAATTTGAGGTGCGCACTTTCATTTAGGTGTCGGCGGATGCCACTGACTGACCAGGGTGACAGTAAGGTCATGACTAAATTCTGCTAAATGCACTTCAAAAATCTGTCGGATTTATCAAAGATCTGCCAAATTCCCCAGAATTACTCGAAATACACTATAAACACTTTCAATCACATGCAGATGTTGTAATATTGCCCTAATTAATGTTCAAATTACATTATAAACAATCTATAGCCACATAAAGATAATATGAAATTGCGAAAATTTCAGGCAAAACGCCGGTTGCGTCAGACTCAATCCAGTTCCCAGTGAACCTCAGCACCTAGACCAGGTAGCCTGTCCTATTTTGCAAGGGTTTGTTTGAAAAGATTGATGCTTTTGTAAACAAACGTACTTTTGTTGTTGTTGCAAATTTGCTGTTTTTTATCAAATAACCATTTTTGCACAATTCTGCCAGAAATCTGCCCAAAAAAATCTATTCTGTCAAATTTTCTGTCAAACTCGTTTTTTTTACAAAAAATCGGTCAAAGTTAGCCGAAAATCGGCTAAAACGGACACTATGGTAATAAAATACATTGACTTGAACACATCGGGATTAGACACTTTATTATTTTCCAGAATTACCATCAAAATACCTAACTGATACAAACACAAACCGTGAGAGTAATGACCGACATGACTGAAATGCCAAGTGTCATTGGAGTTTATGCGACGGTGTACTCTTCTATTGTTTGGAGAAAAAAATACACTTTTTTGCAGTATAAAATCAAGGGTGGCATCCACCTACATTTTCTTCCCCATCTTATGACTGATTAATCCAACGTGGTTGCCTGCCATTACCAAAAAAATGCCGTAAAATCTATACATTTAAGGCAACCCACTTGCCTTAATTAAAATCAGTAAATTCAGCTTATTATAATTTAAGTAATTGCAACTCACATACAAAGGGAATGTAGTAATGATTAAAACGATGGAATTATCTGCTACGTCGTTAGATTTACCAAATTGTAGTATTGCTTCATACTTCAGGGTATCCTCACTTATCACAACATAATCTCGGTACAACGTAGTTCCAAGTTGAAGTTTCATATTCAATATAGTCCGTGGGACGAGAGGCCGAAAACGCTTTAGTTTTCGAGATACGCGATCTGGTTCGCCGAATTTTATAAAACTTCTCAGACGAAAAGACTTTGTTCCCCGATCAACAGTTTGTTTGGGAATGAGAAAATCTGGGATAAAAACGCCGAAAATTCTACATAAGAAAAAAAACAAAATAAGAAACAGCGCCCTCTATTGACACAGTCAGAAACCTTTTCGCACGCAATGAGCGCTTGCCAGATTATACTTCTTTCAAGTTTCATATTACATGCATCTTTACATTATTTCCCATCAGGATACCAAACCCTTTTCATTACATTAGTTTGTCCAACTTGAAATGATCAAGTTTTAAGATCGAATGTTACGTATTAGCTACATACAAATTGATTGGTATAGCTAAACCGTACCCCAGATGAGAATCTCAGGGTATAACGTCTTTCAGTTCTGCTCCACATTTTTTTTTTTTTTAGGGGGAGATTTGTCGAAAAGTCAAATGGCCATAAATGAAGCTTTTTTAACAGACTTTCCCCCTTTTCAATGGCAGTGAAGCAGCATTTTAAAAAGGGATCGTATCCATGTATCAGATAAGTTGAAGCGACTTATTACAAAACTCAAAAATGACATCTGAAGTTTTCATACATGTACTTAGGTTGATTTTGTTATTGATTACACTTTTATAATAAAAAATGACTCATAAAAATGAAGACGGCAATAACTGCAAATACGGTTTTGGTATTTTTTTTATATTCCAGGCTATTCCAAATAGTGATTTATTTAATATAATCTAATTATATTTCATTTATTTAATTTTTTTTGTGATGGGGAGGGGCAATTTAAACCTGCACAGATTGTACCCACACAAGACGAATGACAGAAGTTTGTCCAATCTGTACTGATTGAGCATTATACTTGTTATGATTTTCAACTGACAAAACGAGCTATATGAGCACATACATCACAGACCGATTTCATATATAACATGTCAAAAGTCTCATCAAATTGAAGGAACCACTTTCTGTTTGAAAACATTTTGAAAAGAAAATGAATGTATATTCCCCTATTTGGAAGCTTTGAGTGGCAGCATTACAACTGAAATTATTTTGTTTCAGCTAAAACCGTTACCGTTTTTGTTATTTTGAATATTGTTGTAAGAACCGATTCATGTTGCGTTGTTGCTCCATCCATTCTGTTAAATCCACAGTAAACCCCAAGGCCCCCTTTTTGAGGCTGCATCAAATTTTTAATACTGTTTTTAAATTTCAGGCATAACGTTTTTAAAAGATGTTTTTAGCACGGTTCAGATTCTCCACCAGATGCCACGCACTTAACATTATGTTACCCTGAGATAAGAGTTCACAAAATTATTCTGATCTGGGGTTTAACCATACCAATCGATATTTATGTAGCTAATACATAACATTCGATAGTAGTAAAATTAAAACTTGATTATTTCATGTGATACAAAACTATAACGAAGAGATTTTGGCATCCCGATGAGAAATAACAAAAATATATGCCCTTTTGCTGGGAACATTTTAGTCATTACGCGCTATTACATAAGGGCATATGCACATATGCCCTTCTGCCGGGCACACGACGAAATATAGATTTACTCGAAGACATAAAGTAAATTACACTTCATTTTCCAGAAATACCATTAAAATATAGATACAAACCACCAGAGTAATGACTGACCGTTGGACTCAAGTGCCAAGTGCTATTTCAAATTAATGCGACGGGTATGAACGCCAAGAAAACCGAGCTGATGACCATTAATGAGGCAACACTGAACCGCGCTCCTGTCCTCTCCACAGATGGCACCCAACTCAAAGAGGTGCAGGACTTCAAATATCTGGGTTCCTACATAGCTGACAGCAAGAAGGACTTTCTCACAAACTCCCCTCTATCTGGAACTTAATCCGACATACCTCAATCCACCAAGCTTGCTTTCTTCCGACCCTCTGTCGAAAGTATTCTGCTATACGGCGCCGAGACATGGTCTATGAAAGAGCAACTCAAACAGAAACCAGATGGCACCTACACTCGCCTCCTCATGAGAGTGCAAAATATTTCCTGGAAGGAACATAAGCAGTGGCGTCACCAGACTTTTCAGTCTGGGGGGCACAGGGGGGCACCAGCATTTGATGGGGGGGGGCACTTAGGTGGATACGGATCGCCGTCCTGGGGGAGGGGTCTAAGGGGAGGGGGTGCCCCCCTCCCCTTTGGAAAATTTTCGCATACGGAGGATGGGCTAGATGCAAAATGGTGCCACATTTGATGCTAAATTCGATCTGAAAAACCAACTCAGATGATGGGAGTTGAATATAACAAAATATATATATATTTTTTTACCAACCCAAATCTCAGATGGGGGGGGGGGGCACTCGGGGGGCACTAGGTTTTCCAGGGGGGCACGTGCCCCCCCCCTGCCCCCCCCCCCCCTTGGCGACGCCACTGAAAGACAGTTAGGCGGAAATATACGGCAGCATCCCACCTATCAACTACAGTTGCACAGTGCAGAGCCCGCCTTGCCGGCCACTGCTATAGAGCCAAAGAGCAAGTTGTCTGGGCTCATCTGCTGGAGATTGCCTTGCCCCAACAGAGGGAGCAGTCCACTCAACTACGTTGACACTGTATGCAGTGATGTGAGCCAGCTCGTTGATGACATCACCACGGCCATGGCGGACAAGAGAATCTGGAAGAGTTTGGTTGCATCCATCTCGCTGCGGCCCCCCAATGATGATGATGATGATGATGATGTTTCTATGTGTTTCATGAAAATAATACTTTTTTGCAGTATAATGTAATACACGGAGGTGAAGTATTTTAAAGTAACTTAATTACAACTTCAGAGTACACCTACAATAAAAAAAAAGGTATTTTCTTACAAATACATACAATAATTGATGTCCAAATTCTTCCAAAATCTAAAGAAATACCCATTTTGAACTTATTTGACCTTTGACCTTGAAGATGACAATTATGGCCAAAAGCAAGGGTGGCATCCACCTATATTTTTCTTCCCCATCCTATCTCTGATTGATCTGACATGGTTGCCTGCTATTACCAAAAAAATCCGTCCAAAGTGTAAAATTCTACTTAAATTCCGAACCAAAGTAACTCTGCTCCGTTATCGATATTTAAGAACGGTGCACACACATGAAGGAATGACATGATCAACCTAATGGATTCATTTTCATTTAAAGGGAATATATACAACATTTGCAAACATCGAAAAATAAAACTTCCAAGATTTTACCAAATACCTTACTAGGATGTTGGTAAATGACAGTCTAAGGCATCCTGTAAAATTATGGCACCTGGTGTCAAGTCATTTTCATGAAACTTGTATTGTTGTATACATTTCCAACGGTGGTTGGCCGACCACCGTTGGAAAAACCTAACTATTTTTCAACTTCTGCTCCAAATTTACAATTTTCAGTCCAAATTTTGTTTGCTATTGGCATGTTCATGAACGGGTGCAGGCCAGCTAGACTGGTTCCCTTACCTTACAATTTTCCGACAACTATAAATTGATCCATTTTATCTTTAGTGGAGTCAGGGAACCAGACTACTTAAACATTTTTTTGTTTTTCTTGGTTTTTCAAGCATTTTCGAAACACAAAACTTCAAAACATGTCAGTTAAACAATATTTGATCTAAGCCTATTATACTTACCCCTCAAATAGTTCATTTCTGAAACTTACAGCAAAAGCTTTAATAACATCATCATCAACAATCTTTTAGGAGGCCCATTAAGTATAAATAAAATGTGAGAGCAACAAGTATTGAAGAAAAAAACACCCAGGAATATTATTCTTCAGATCAATTTTCAACCCTGAATATTTTTGTTTTGATTACTGACAGATGAATCATTCATTCACCCATTCAGTCACCACACCGCATACTGCACGCGTTGCCTGGTACCCGGTCATACTAGCATAAATCCAATACACTGACGTTTGATTATCAGCTTTTCGCACAAACGAACTTGTATCTCATGCTGTTTCGGTCAATGCACCAGTGTATAGGGAACACATTGTCGTCAACTACTTGTGATTATATACGTGAACGAACGGCCATTATTTTTCGCAAGCTGACGACTATTGATCAATTTTCTCCATCTTTCCAGCGTTTTCCTGCCGTGGTGGTTGCTTACCATGGCATGGTTTGTAGTTTTACTGGCAGTTCTTTTAGTGCAGTGTGGTTCAGCTGTATTATTGGAATCGTATGAACCTGGTAAGTCAATATATAATGTGTTTTTTTTTTTACAATTCGGCTTTTGTTTGACCAGTGTCACTACTCACTAGACTACATTAGGGCCTATATAGTATAGTCTACAGTCGTTTTCCTAGTTCCGGATAGTAAACATCATTCAGACTGATTTCGGCTCAACTACTCCACGAATTCAAGTGACATTGATTAAAAAGTTTACCGTGAGTGATGGAGAGACCACGAAATAATTTTCAAAATTTAAGCTCTTTTCATTTTGATTTTACGACGTCAATAAAGCCGATGTCACTTTTCCTAGTTCCGGATCGGTTCAATCAGTTCCAAATCGATCAAAACTGCTTCATGCGAAAAAAAAAAATCACGCGAGAAAATCCTTTTTTTCAGCCAGAACCAACCGAATCAAACATATTTTCTGATATTGATAAAGTATTATTCATGTTATTTCATTATCCAAAAATAGTTGATAGTGGATATTTTGCCGGAGGTAATGACGGCAAACTAAAGTTTACTAAAGGTTTGCTGGCGGCAATCCATATCAACAGAGGGCGCTGTACTCTTTAAGATAGGGCTGAATTATAACATGTATTAAATTCCCACCAAAAGTTGTTTAGCACGTTTGGTGTAGTGGTTAAGCAAAAGTTCTAGTGAGCGGGATGACTCCGGTTCAATCCCGATCGCTGCCACATTTTTAAGGTTTTTTTTCCCATCCCCAAATAAATAAGAATATTCTTCTTTTATTATTTTAACACGTCTCAAACATTTTATTGCATACTAATTGAGTATTACATTTTCTTTTTCAGATTTGCGGCTCTGGAGGATTTTTTTTTAAGGGAAATAAAGTCCGAAATTAAAATTTGTCACCGGAAAATGTTTAACTTTAAGTTAAAAAAAACAGTAACTGCGCATGTTCAGTGCATATCCGGCAAACTAACGTTTACTAAAGGTTTGCTGTCTCCGGCAAAATATCCACTGCCAAAATAGTTCATGCAAGAGAATTCCAGCAAATTTTAAAAAGAGAAAAAATGTAATGATTTGGAAACTTTTATCTGCAGCACAACGGCTCGAACTCACGCGCAACCGAAAATCTTTGACCCAGCAGAACACGTCACACAAAATCTATTAACGCGCGTGTAGTTGGGTCGTAAGTGCACGCGCAATCCGGAACTAGGCAAAAGCATACGGTCATTCGTTGGCGAATTTTCAAATATTAGAGACGCTACAACTTATTTTGATCGCAGTGGATATTGTTAAGGCAGCCGTAACGCATTTCCCATTTTCTATCATTACGGTAGACTGCAACTTTTATAAAAACATGAGAAGAAAATATAAAATTAGAAGGAAAAAAGTGAATTTGAACGTTATGAAGTTCGGACTTTATTTCCCTTTTAAAAAAAAATCCTCCAAAGCCTCAGGTTAGAAAAGGAAAAAAATTCGAGTGCAAAACTGAGATACATGTACGAACCCGCAACCTCGCGGTGCAAAATCCTACCCTCTATCGACTGAGTTGTCGCACTGCTCGCTAAAACGTGGGGAAACAAATAATTATATACCTGCGTGCGTATCAAAAAAGTGTCGTAGAGGGCGCTAAACAACGGCTGCTGTAACGATAGCCACTTCGTATTTTGATTGAACAAACATTCGATGGAAGAGTTTATACGATTGTAGTGAATGAAAAAATGTTCGAAACCACACGGTACGAGAGATATACCGAGGAGAAAATTTATCGTTGATTCGCAGCTCCCGTGATTTTACCCTTACCCTACTAGACCCTCCAACGCATGCCAATATGTGCCTCAAGAAAATCTCCTATGTTTTTTGCATGGCCCTCCAATATCTGCCATGTCATTTCAAGGGTACCTGGACAGGCACTCCAATACATGCCACAGAGAACAATGAGAGTCCTCTGATAACAATCAAGTGCCCCCAGCTGGTCAGTATCAGGCACCCTCCAGGGCCTCCAACTCCTGCCAATTGGAGCCTTCACTGCTACATCAAAGTATCCTCCATAAAACTGCAGCTGGAGGGCATTGGCATAACCAACTGACATGCAGTAAACTACCCTCAGAGAGTAAGGGTTAAACCGTCCAAACATGTCGAAGTGCGAGTCAGAAATCTGGCCAAAATTCCTTTTCTAAAGATTTTATCGAAAAGATCTGTGGGTATCAAGAAGCTTACATTTTTCTTTTCAATATGCACTCCGTCAGAATTTGTTTTATTGGAGACTAATCAAAAAGAGGTAAGGGCCGTTTGAAGCGATCCGGAACTAGGAAAAAACGACTGTAGTCCGAGTAACTAAGACTCTACGGATCGCTTTTTTAACATTTGGACATGGTCGGGCGATAGTAGAGTCCGAGATCGATGGCCCTATTGCGGTTACTACTAATTTTTTTTTTTACCATTTTCACTCGTACCCCCAATCAAAATCTTCAGATTTTACCCCCAAAACGGTCTTCAAACTACCTTATGCGTCCCTGTAGGCTTCAGTGGGAATTAGAAATACAAATGGTGGTGGTTAGGTTCACATACATGTACCTTAGAGAAGAAAAGAGAAATTCCACCTTCAATTCGGAAACCAAGCCTCGCCGAACTGTCGTGCCGGTAACTACCATCTTGAATGTTGTTGTTGTGTACGATTCATTCAAATTGTGAGGTCAAACTGATGACGTACGACGCGCCGGCCAAGCGCACGCCCGCATTCACAGTCGGGCACATCGTGTGTGCAAGCGTTCACCGGCGACTGTTTCCTGAATGGCGTAGCCTGCACATATCCTGAAAATTTAGCAGAAGTATGGTGTTGCATATTTGCCATCGGTGTCACATTTTTCAGGGATCATTTTGATCGATTTCATGCAAGACTTTCATGCAAGACTACATACAAACATGTACAAGTATTAACCCTAACAGAACTCAACCCATCAAACCCCAATGGTATGTTTTGTTGGAATCTGTCAGGATGGGTACAGTACCCCTAAACTGACAGTCTTTTGCATTGGGTTGGCACACCTCCAGAATCAAAGTCAGAAATATGTGTGTGCAGTTTCCCATATGGTGTTACAATTTGCCAGGATGGGTATGGTTCCTAGTAAATCATGCTAAGGAGTTAAGGTTGAGGGAAACAAAAATCCACTTAAAATTCCACTTGGAATTAGAAACTTCAAAGACAAGTATGGAATTGATTGTATGTACTCAATAAGCTCAATGATTATTTCATTGCGCATGTCAGTCTCTCATATGTTTTTCTTCAAACTGCTGTCTCCTTGATCAAATTTTATTACAAATGTATACTAGCTAGCCAGGTACATAAATGTTAGCATACATACTCCCTACCCCTATGCCAGTGAATACTGACACAGGTGTATTCTAGGGCTGGTACAAATTGGAATCACAATAGAAGCTTACAAAAAGGTGACAGCAGTGTTTGAATGGACCACCCTGTCAATTATGTTCAGGTTGTCAAGCTGTTGTATTGCAATGGATAACGGAGTCATTTGAGCATGAAATCACAGGGGGCTACGAGTAAACATTACGGGCTCAAAGTTTAGTAAAACATTTTTTAGAGAAGTCTTTCTTTAGAGGAGTTATTCTTATACATGTTGTTCTGTCATCATATACAAGTAGGAAAGGCAGAGACTACTCTAGGCAGATACCGGTACATGTACATGTACATTAATTTCTCTAAATCTCATACTTGTAATCAAGTTGGCAATTGGCTTGATTTTGTTCTTTACACTCATCTTTCACTGTACACGCTGTCTAGGCAGAGGTAAAAATCATGTTTAGGGTACACCTAGGTAGTTCAAATACAATGTAATTGAACTTTGACATCGTCGCTGACCTCATTTTTCATCATTGAACCAATAGGGTTGCTTGATCCGTAAGAACTTATCAATACATGTATGCAAATATATCACAGATATTATCAAACAAATTGTGCCTTTGAAAAGCAATGCCCTTAGTGTCTGCAGGCTGATTAGCAAATTGAAAACCTCATGAAAAACCTTCAGGAATAGTCCTATTTCAGTCAATAATTCCTGATGGCAAATTTCTACCTGATGCTGAAGAGCAACATCAGAAATCTACATTACACATCTGTTATTTGTTTATTAACCAATATATTTACGATGTACATGTATTTACTTTTTTGTCAACTACCACCAGAGCTAGAAATACACATATATTTTTTCAGCGGTAGAGATGTTTAATTGTCAAGCATACCATATGGTGTGTGTACACGTATGTTTACAAGTCGCGCAATGACTTATCCAGCAACCATTAGCGTCAGACGTTCATCATAGTGCAATTGATGAACCGAAGTGTTTTCTCAATTTGCTGGGTAAATTGAAATTCATTTTTGAACTAGAGATGCGCGTTTGTTGAGTTACAAACGCAGAGTGGTCGGGCGGACAGCCTTTTCATTATACATGTACACTGCCCAGAAAAGTTCGGAATATACGTTTATATAGAACAAAGGATCATGAAATTAAATCCCTTCCAGTACAATCAACTATTTGGTTACAAAAATGTATCTTTAACGGTGTAGTTAAACGCTTTGCTTTTGAGTTATATTATGATTTTATTGCACTTCCAGTAACACCGGAAGTGAAGGTCAAGCGGTTTTGTGTACAGGACAAGAAATGTTTCTCACGGCATAGTCTACAACCTCACGAAAAAATTAACACGATACTCTATGCAGTTCAAAAGATATAGCGCAAACTATTTTGTCAAAATTTGCCCTTAAATCGCTTGTAATTTGATACCTGATGACGTCATGATGAGGTCACAAAGTTATAGCTTTCGAAAGATGACGTCTTCACACTGTTTTATGTGTCTGACATTCCTCACTAATCACTTTCCTAATTTGTATGTGTGAAGTAAAATGCTTCCGCTTTTGAGTTATATTCGCTTTTTATTGCACTTCCGGTAACACCGGAAGTGAAGGTCATGCTGTTTTGTGTCCGGGGACAAGAAATGTTTCTTACGGCATAGTATACAACCTTACGAAAAAATGAACACGAAACTCTATTTAGTTCAAAAGATATAGCGCAAACTACTTTGTCAAAATTTGCCCTTAAATCGCTTGTAATTTGATACCTGATGACGTCATGATGACGTTACAAAATTTATAACATCTTTATAACATGGTACAAGTTCACACTATGTTTTATGATCATACCATAAACCATTAGGAAGAAATTTTGCTTTGTTTAAATTTCAAGCTAACGTCTTCATTTTGAATTCACCTCACTTTGACCTTCCAGTAGCCCTGGAAGGAAAGGTCATGCGACTTTGACTTTAAAATCTAAAATGTTTATCAAGGTATTGTCCATTAGTTAAGTTACAAGTTCATACCATATACTGTTTAGGAGAAAACCCACGGAGAAGTATTGTCCGGAAAAGAAAAGAAAAGAAAGAAAGACCCAAACAAAGAAGATTTATGAGAACAATTCTAGACAGTGGTCGGGTTGTGCCCGACCACTCAATGAAATTGCGATTCTTAATTGAAAAAAACTTGGGTGCTATCATGGATGGATGAAGGAAAACAGACCCTTCTCCATAGTGCCACCCAAGCCTTATGACATGTATGAGAATACAAGAAGAGACATGGATGTACATTATTGAAGACAGCTATTTTTGTGCATCACAATGTTCAAGGTTTCATGTTCTTTCAACCCTATTTGCACACGGAAACACTACACTAGCATGTGAAACAAGGGGAATATTGATACGTTTCTCATGAAAACCTCATGGCAATAAACAAACCAAGCCTTGTATTTCTAACCTAATCTGTGTTAATAACCAGAGGAGGATTGTAGGTGTATGGTGAGACTGATATATGAGTGGTGCTGTAACTGACACACAATCCCTCATTTAAATTAGTAGGTAGCTTTGGCACCATACCAGATACTGTACAGGTACATGTACACTGCGCCTTGCTCTATGCTTCATCCATCAGAGTTCACTTTCAGCAAGAAACTATCCGCAGCACTTACATGTATTCCTCCATGATGTACCATAGAGCAATAATGAGCAATGACATTTTGTTAGTGTTTATTAAATCTGAGACAGTGACTAATTGCATTCAAAATTAACTTATTATACACATGTACAGTGTATGTGGTTGGTTGTTTGTGGGCTATGTTTGTTTATTGCACAAAAAATCCAATAATTCATGCATTTATAAAACTACAGCTGTTTTATCCTGATGACGAATTTAATTTACATGTTTTACCCTTTTTTTATCAAGTTTATCAACATACATCTGTACATGTCCAAGTTCATCAGGGTAAAAAAAAGTCAAAATTTTCAACAAATAATTAACTTAAGTGTCAGTGCTGCATGTACACTGTACATGTATTGACTATGCGTGAAGTTATTGGCATTGTGATTTTTCGAAACAGCCATGAGGCACCTGGATAATATTTACTAGATTTTGGGAGTTTGCATTTTAAGGTAGCCGGTAGATTGCCATTCAAGTACATGTATGTACGGTACTTGTATCAGCTCTTAATTTGAGTGGTCTGGGAGATGTACCATGTACATACCACATGTATGTACATGTATTGTACACATGTACGTGTACATGTACATGTACATGTTCGCTGTACAATGTACCGGTAGGTTCGACGGTTTTTGGTTCTCATTTGTAAGAAATAGTTTTTGCATCACTTATCAGCAGGTTCAGATTTGACATACCGGTACATGTACCGGTACATGGGTGTTATTCAGTTTTCTGTACACCAAATACCGTATACAGTTGAGGCTATCCGTTATACAGACATCGTACATGCAAAAGTATGATCATTAGCATTAGAAAAGGCATTATGCTGACATGGTGTATGACGATGGTGTGACTCATCCATTCTAATATGTCCAAGCAAACAGTACATACATGTACATGTACGTCAATCCATGCATTGTAGGTCATGGCCAGTGTTAAATCAATGCTGAAGGCTGGACAAGTCAAGAATAACAAAAAAATGCAGTTCTTTGTCTCAATGGAGCATGCCTTGTAAAGCTGAAAAAGAAATGTTACACCAAACTCAAGCAGTGGCATAGGATATAAACAAATCACTGACTTGATGTGGGGCTTGCCTGTACATTACTACATGTACATGTACATAAAACAGGAATAGAAAAAAAACCAGCGTTTGATGGTCAGTATTTTTCAACCAAAAACAGTCAAAATAATTCATTGCAATTATCTGTGTTCATTTTGCAGCCTAAAATTGTGTTGCCTTTAAAATAAGAGTTTTTGCTTTGTTGTTTTCCCCAGTGTTTTATTGTTAATGTTATTGGCACAATATTCATTTACATTTGTTGTACATGATGCACATTATTTTGTTCGAATTTACACTGTTGTCAATGCACATGTATGTTGTAATGCCTGGCATCTCCAATATGTAGCCTGAACCCAACTGAAATGGTCTCTCTCAAAGATGGCCATCTCTGTAGGAGAACTGCAACTGGGCAGTTCCACTGTCATTCACGTTACATAAATGTACATACCATGAGGCTACTTTGACCTCTCACTGCTTCATAAGTATTTGATCAAGCTGAATCAAACCAGCCATGCAACAACCTTGGGGTAAGGGGTACTCAGAAATGGGGGAAAAAATTCAATCCATTCATTCACTTTTTGAAAACATGTGTTTATTGGTCGTCACTCACGTTACAACTTACAAAAAAGACATGGATTGTCCTGCAATTTTGTTGTTAAAGTCTCCTCTAACTGCATTCTGCACCACAGAAGAAACTTCTTCTTTTTTACCTTTCACTCAACCCATAGCTGTATAGAAACCCTTTTTGAATCAAATAAGTGTGTATTTTAGATGCAAGGGACATTAGATTACAGGTGGATACCGTCACTCACGTTACTTCCTCTTCATGGTTTCTAACACAGCATAAAATCTGAGTTTGACGAACTGCAACATAATGAAACTCTTTTCTCATAATATATGAATCTTTCTCTCTGCCTTAAAAAACAAAAACTCTCAAGACAGTCACATTTTGCATGTGAAAAGAAGGTGCCAAAATGACTACCAAAGTCCATGATTTTAGCCCCCAAAAAGATTTTTGACCCAAAATCACACTTACATGTAACTACCAGTACATTCCATTTCATTGGCACACCACTCAAATGAAAGATCTTGTTGTCCCCTTTAATTTGACACCTCTTTGATGTTGTGATGCTTGTATTTTGGAAGATTTGTTCTACATACCAAACATGTATCAAAATACCAATTCTAGAAATGAATCTGTATTCGCTTTGTTCCATCATGCAGTGAATCCTGCATGCGACCGGCCAGGGGCTTGAATACACTTACCATGTAGTAGCACCTTCAATGATGGCCCTATATTTCCCCCACAAAAACAATCTATTTTGTAAAAACGCTTATGTAACATTTTGTTATTAGTCCTTGAGTTGAAAGGGTCATCAAAGGTCTCATTTTTACTCCGTAGTCATTTAAAGGAAATCCGTCAGTACAACATACAGTAAACTCCGGCTAACCGACATCGTATAAACCGTCATATCGCTTAAATCGGCCGTCTGACGAAAGTCCCGATTGTCTCTAATGCATTTCCATTGACATTTTCATTTCTAAGACGGCCTTTGTAAGCCGCCATTTCGCCTATGTTGGCGTGTTACTTTCAGTCCCATTTCCTCAAAACCACAAAAAATCCTCTGTATCAGTCGGCATCATGCTCTGCGGTTTGCAAGAAGTGTCGAGTGAAAAGTCCCACAAACTGCTAACTGACATCTGTTTATCAATGGCACAGCCCGTGATTGATGCATCGGCCAGCACGTGTACACTAATCGCATGTGTACACTGTTTCATGCACAGTCTGTACATTGTGTACATTGTTCGCTTGTAAACACGTGCGCGATAAAAAAGGGGTTTTCCCGATAGCACATCAGTACCAGTACCCCCTCTCGACTGCACGCATGCACTCTGTTCATTTTGGGGGTCCCCTTATTGTTCCAGTACCATGCACACATGTACGTGCACAATGTACACTACATGTACATGGACGTTCAGTATGCAAGTGATCTGTATATCATACCACTGTTAACGCTAGTCGGCCACGCCGTCCTTGCTTCGTATACGTACGTACGTACATGTACATGCATGACTTTCTGTGATCAATACCACAGCCTGTTTGTGATGATAAACATTGAGGATATATTTGCTGGAATCAACCAATTGGATGTAGAAATAAACCAGGGTAAATCAAAGCCTTTGAATTTTAGCCATGAATCTTGTTTGCATGATCCAGATACAGATGCGCATAGGCCATTAATTCAATCTATTTTTTCACTCCGTGATTCAATTTGTGTATTTGTGTAAGTCGGCAAAATGACAACTTGCAGCAGAAGCCGACATTCGCGTAAGTCGTCACAAATTCTCTGGTTCCGAGAGTGCCGTCTTAGCCGGAGTTTACTGTAACTGTCTTTGGAACTTGACAGAAGTCAAAGTGGTTTATCTCAAAGCATACATGTATTTTCGCTGTAGTAGCGCAGTCGGGTGCAATTGTGTTCCGCTTCCATAGCACAGCATGAAACAAGTTTAGCCAGGCTTATGTCCCCATTCTTTGCTTTACTACTGCAAGGTAACCATGTACATATAATTGTGGACAAGGTTATTTTGTATGGACTTAGGTCACGATGAAATAACCTTCCATGAGCGTGGTTCAATATTTTGTGACTCGTCAAAAAGTTTCCATTATTTTAGAATTATGTACTTTGCAGATTGATTTTAAAACTTGGCGGCGATTTTCTAAGCTGTGTGGTAGTCACGCATAGCTTACCGGTAGCAGCCGGCCAGGCTTGTTATACATATACAGGTTACAGAACACTAAACTGCTGACAGATGCTATGGTTTTCCATTTTGCCAGATTTTTACCAAGTACATGTACATGCAGCAGTGTCCTGCTGAAATAACATGCACATGTACAGACATGAGAATCACAGTCAAAGTTTGGTGTATACAATTTGTAATAGTACCCTGTAAATTGGACACTTTTTAAGTATTAATTGAAAGGAAACCCCAGAAGGTTTTTGCGATTGAGCCTAGGATTCATTGGCATCAACTGGCACAATGAATATGGGGAAGAGTTGTTCTGTACAAGTACACGTTAAACCATGTTAACTGTAGAAGTGGCATCAACGATTACCGATTCTTAATTACATGTATTTTATAATACCTGTAACTGTTATGTTCCATCTACATGTAGCTTACATCCAAGATGCCAACCCATCCTTCATGTGCTTGGCCAAGAATGTCAGTGATATCTCAGGTCGTGTGTACTCTCATCTGGATGTAGAGAGAGCACCCTATGCCCCCAACATGGACTGCCTGTTCACCATCAATACGCAGCCAGGACGACGAATCAACCTACGCTTTGATTTCTTTGACCTGGCACCTGGATTTGATCGGGCCAGTAATAGGTGCCGATCTGATGCAGACAGGTGAGCTTGAGTTTGGATCTTTTTGTCCAGTTGTCTCTGCTACATTCATGTAGATTTTGTAGGACAGATGACTTAACTCTAAATGTAACTCCCTACACATTTTGCAAGGAACCTTCCACAGTCTTCCATTGTGCAGGAAACCAATGGCGCATTTTTTTGTTCATGTACTTCCTACATGTAATCCAATGTTTGAAAATAGTGACTTGACTGTGAATTGCACAACATGTTTGCTATTTCCTGGGCTATACATAAGACAACATACAGGTTTAAGTCTTCTGAGTGGCGCCTCTTGACAAAGGCATTGGCAAATTTGGAAACTGCAAACATACGGCTGGATAGCTCAGTTGGTGGAGCACTGGAATGGCAATCTGGAGATCTCAGGTTCAAACCCCACTCCAGTCAGTATCTTTGTTCAACTTTAAAAACTATTATAATGCACCTAGTCAGTTTCCCTTCGTGGTTTATTTGAACATTTGTAATAAAAATCCCCATTTGCTATTTCCCATTTTTTCAGCATTGGTAATGTTGCTAGCATCATGATTTTGGGCATGATGCCTGGTTACATCAATATATGGATTATGGCTTCTGATAAGCTCCCCTTGAACAAAAACATTGACAAATTGGGGGCACTGCCAACATAGGGCTGGATAGCTCAGATGCTAGAGCACTGGAAGGGCAATGCAAGGATTCAGGTTCAAACCCTGCTCTAGTCAATTTTTTGTTCAACTTTGAAAATTAGTATAATGCACCTTGTCAGTTTCCCTTTGTGGTTTATTTGAAAACAAAATAACTGGTTATATCCTGGGTCATTTCACAGTTCTTCATATAACTAACATGTAGTGTGATTCAAGATAGTTTCTCATTTATTTAACCAGGGGTTGAAGAAGTTAAAACTATTAAAGGGGCTCAACAGTATCCTTACACAGAAAAGGCACAAGAGAAGTGTGTAGAGTCTGAGTATTAGTTCAAAATTGACATGTTTAGTAGAGCTGTTTCTTTCCTTATCACCACACCAAACTATTTGCTTAGTCTAATGATGTGTTGCCCCTGGCTGTGGCTTGGGCTGATGAAAGACTCTTCACAGCCATAGACACAAACTAACCTAATGAGGAATAGCTAAACACCATGTTGTGTATTGCTTTAGATCAAGATAAATGATTGATTCAGAACATGTGCACATTCTACATACACTGTGTAATCCTCTGACTAATCATATGTCCCATCTCGTACAGGTTCATGGTTTACGAATCTGACAAGGACTTTGTCATCAAGAATGACATTCTCCAGCCGGAGGTGACATACTGTGGTGGAACAGGCAAGTTCCCCAAGGATTACCAATCCTATGGCAACATTGTGACCATCCGCTTTCTGACAGATGGGCTGAGCTCCCCGGATGCGGGCGTCAAGTTGGTTTACACATCCTACAAGCCTCCACAAGGTAGGAAAGTCATACAGGAGTCAAGCCTGAGTTGCATGGTGGAACACTAAACTTGGGAGAAGTTTGTAGTTACACCATGCAAGTCAATACCGCTCTTGTTGTCATTTCATATGGTGTATCCCCAAACTCCTCTCAAGCTTGGAAAGCTTTAAAAGGGGACGCCATGGATTTCTGTAAGTTTTACACTCTGGTAAATTAAAAGTGACTACAGAGAAATGAACCTGAAATTAATGAGTAGAACAACCCTTTGGATTTAATCTTTCACATTCTAAGTAGATACGCCAGAAATGCAATCTACCAATAGAGCCAAAGGATTTTCATTTTATGAAAAACTGCAATTGATCAACAATTTTTTTTCGCATTTAGGCAAGCTAAGGCGTGATGGTGATTGACCATATTTTGGGCTTCTTTTAACAAATCAATTATTGCACATGTATTGATCCTTTGATTTCACTTATACGTGTATATAATCTTTAGAGGCTAGTGGTGGTTTATGGTAGGATTTGAACTCAAAACTCTCAGATCAGGAGTTAGGAGCACTAGCCAGCCCACTGTACTATAAATGTACTAGGCACTGCATGTTCATTACCATATACTGCTCAACATCTTGCCAGGTTAGGGGGTAGACAGTAAAACCTCATCCTCTGAATTCTTATTGTCATCATTTCATGTTGCCATAGAGGGATCTGATGACTGTTTCCGATGTGTGGACGACAGCATGTGTATTGATGAAGAGCTGACTTGTAACGGCGTGCCCAATTGCAACGATGACTCGGATGAAGCCGATGCATTGTGCCGTGAGGGTGAGTCTCAGTAAATAGAAACAAGTCTTGTCAATACTCTTTAGTATTGGTATTGTCTTGATTGTTTATGGTGCCATCTGGCATGTCATGGTATACCCACCTGATGTTGCTGGATATGCATTTCCTGTACAGAGCAAAATGGTATGTTTTGATTTTTGTCATTTAATTTGTACATTTTTTGATTGGAATTGTTGATATAGGTGTCATTTGAGTGTATGTGTAATTTAAACACTTCAGATGATGAAGATGTACCTTTCAGTTGTGAAATGTTTTGCAGGATTTGAACCCTTCACTTTCTGCTTACTTGAGTGCAGATAACTCAAGTCTTTAACCACTAAAGAAGTGAATTTGTAGTATAAGCGTAATGCTCAGATAACTGCTTCAAGTCTGATGATAGCCAGAGCTGCAATATTCCATTTGTCTACATTACTTCAGTGAAGGGTAAACCCTTGCTTGCGGATAATGCCATACTGGAAAAAAATTCATCAAGTGAAACATGTGTTGTTTTGTGCATGGTGATATAAAATGTGTTACTCTTAAAAATGTGATTGCCAACGTGGTTTTATTATATTCAGAACTGAGTAACTTCTTGGAGATCATAATTGAGAAGCTTGGTGTTGGTGTGGTGGCTACCATCGGCGCTGCAATTGGCCTTCTCATTCTCATCATCTTCATCACCTGCATTGTCTGCTGCTGCTGCTGCAAGAAGGGTGGGGAAGATGACCAGAAGCAGTACCGCACACCCCCCACCCCCCGGCCAGGATCCTACCCCTCCCACAACTCCAATTACTCCTCCTATTCCTCCTCTGCCTCTACCACCAACGGTGGTATGCATCCGATGCCTGGTCTGCACAGCAGGATGTATGAGGGTCTCCATGGGATGAATGGAGGTGGGAGTATCAATGGAAGTATCAATGGCATGAATGGAGTAGGTTCCCTGCCTGACCATCATCGCCACCACCACCACCATGGCCCACCCCAGCCCTGCCACCCCTACCCCCACCAGCATAGCATGAATGGGCTTAACAGGACCCCCTACCCCAACTACCCACCCACCTACCCATCCCTGCCCAGTGGTGGCTCACTGCAGAATGGTGGCTACAGCGTAGCATACAATCACGACAATGGACGCATGGAGTTCCCCCACAAAGTCTAAATAAAAGCCAGACCATTTGAATTTATTTACCGTATAAATTATTAAAGGGATCAAGTGTGTACACCACGACAAGAAAACTTCACAGGGTATTTATTGAATGTAAAATTATTAGTGCTTGGGATTTGTAAGCAAACGCCTAGGTATTTAGCGAAATGCCATCTGATAGGCCAATGCAAGTAATGTAGTCTTAAGAATTTCTTGTTGTGGTCCTTCCCATGGCAAGCAGCTGACCCATATACTGTGGTTAATAACCTGTGATACTCAGCGGTGTTTCCAGCTTTTTATGCCAGGGAGGAGGGGGAAAAATTAAGACTGTACTGTATCGACATCTGAACCATCTTAAAACCATCTTTGTAGAATACTGTTGTTTTCTGTTTTATGACTTCATCAAAATGGGCAAGTCCCCCCCCCCCCCCCTCCCTCAAGACTGGATACGCCACTGTTGGTAATTCTGTGGTAACTACTTCAGTGGTTTACAAGCATTTTTCAAGGAACTCCTCATTCTGCCCCTGTTTTATTTGTTGTCATAATTTACCTTGTTTGGTTGTCTTTACAAGCAAAGTGGCCCTTATGTGGTCTGGAAAGGTACTGCCCATAATTGGACCTGTGGCCAAAAATATAAAGTGACTGGATAAGATTGGTACATGTACATGTCATCCCTGTGCATATGGTGATTGGCCATGCTGGACAGGTTCTGTGTTATCCATGAGTACTAGACTCTGCCTAGTGATTCAAGTAGACCAGTGCCCCTGATTTGTGTCCATGTTCTATGGCCATGTATGGTTGATGGCCCAAGTCGAAAGTTGATGCACAATCCAGGATTGTATAAAATATCAAACATTAGACTGTTGTCACAGTGAACAGTGTTAGTAGCGTACTAGTGGCTGGAATTTGTATGTTCTACATATGTGCAGATCTGAATATGATCATTCCCGTCACAAAGGTACTGTGGACATAGCACTTAGCAGTAGGTAGGAAGTAAAAAGAACCTTTTCAAACCAAATTTTACCTCTTAAGAACAAACACCTTTCTTTTTTTTTTACTGACATGTTTGTTTTAATTTTCCAATTTGAGTGAGAATAATGACTCGGTGTTTATCACTTATCTGAAATAGATTTTGTTTAAAAGTTTCGATTGGGTAAAGTACTTATAAAATAGCACATTCATCCTTCTAATAATTAAATAAAATGTTGATACAACATAACCATAGATTTATATCCCCTCTTTATTTTTTTGCCAATCAATCTGCAATCTTGGTCTGCCCTAAATTTGGAACAATTTGAACATTTTTAAACATATTTTTCCCATGTTGGTACGGGTACAGTAATTATATATCCATGCTTAATTCTTACTGATGATTAAAAAAAAGTATTGATTTATTGAAGTGTTTTAATCTCATAGAAATTGAAATTACTCTTTCCTGTAGTCCTAGCATACTTTTGTGATTTTAATACATCCACTGGATGCATTTCTAATCAGAACTATTATCTAACTACAGTAGATATTACTGGCTGTTTATTTGTGCGCTTTTCTTAATAATTATTTATTATGCAAGTTCATAATTTGGAGTGGATCATTCAATTATTTATGAAAGCAAACATGACCTCATGACATCTGTTTACATCAATGTAATTTAGAGATGTTTCAAATATGATTCTGAAGTTGCATTTTGTGACCACCATCTGGTTTTTTTGAATTCATTTTTATTTTGCTGTAGAAGTACTACTTATCTCCTCAATTTGGACGCCCAAAACTCCAGCCATGCATTTTGTAGTATGTATTAACTAAGGGCCAGGGGTTTTTTTTTGGCAAATATACTTTGTATAGATTTACGATGCTGAATTTCAGTGATGAAAAAAAGTGTATTCAATGATTATATTTGGAAGCTCGTATTTATGGGTCCAGAGATCTTGTTTCATTGTGGTTACATGTATGTCATCCGGGAAAAAAATATATATTTCACTTGATGTGTTTCTTTGAAGCTCATGTTGGACGTTATGGGAATTAACCTTTCAGGTTTAAGCAGTCAGACCGATTGAGATAGTTTACTTGCATGTAACACCGATATAAGCACGTTTTGTTCAGTATTTGAATACATTTTTAAATAGAAAGTAAATTCTTTTGTACAATACGATGAACTAATTCAATATGAAATAATTGTAGCTTACTGCTTTTCATTACAAACCTGATCACGTGTATGTGTGTGTACTTGTTAGGTAGGAAATGCATGCTTATAGAATTTTTATAAATTGAAGAATCTTTATGATTCGTAGTTCAAGATCATGGACAAAAATGTCCTGTATGTTTAGTCAGCAATTACAAAGCATAGTCTAAGCTCACAAATTAGTAAAGCAGTTTTAATGCTCATTACTTTTGTATTCATTTGTATTTTATTGTAAATTAATGTAACCCCATTTTAAAAGTAACCTTTGTGTTTTTATAGCCTGCGTTGTATTCATGTCTTCTGTAAGACAAAATCATGTGTAAAAGTTAAGTTTAAAAGTACTTGAATACCTGATATAAAAGTAGGTATATACTCTGTGTGATAAAGTGTTAGAAGCGTCAATAAACTAGTAGACTATATCAAAGGATATAATAGTAAAATGTTAGTATTAATCAGTGATTTGTTGAGAGTATGTTTTGAATCCGTGAGTTTGGAAAAGGGCTCTTTCAAGATCTTTGATTTCCTTTCAATACTGTACATGTGAACATCGAATTGTGAAAGTGCAATTCAAGTTTGTATCAAACCTAATCCTGACGGTTCATGTCTGCCATGGAATCTCGATATGAAAGCTCGGTCTTTTAATCTCACATCAGACATGATTCCAAACCAATAATGAAGGATAACATTGTAAATATGTGTAGAATGTTTTCAAGGCGACAGTATTGAAATAATGTGTGTGAAGATTTCTCGCTACTTTGTCGAGCAAACCACTGTAAAGACGTGACGTCTTCTCTACAATGAGGTGAAATAGGTAATCCTGCTTAAACCAATTGCACTAAAGTGTGGATCTTGTTAAACTCTGAACCCTTGGCAGCCGTTTCAGAAGGCTTCTCATTTTGCCGTTCACTCAGTGGGATTCATCAGGTTTTCAAGAAAGCCAAAGTGAATACAATGTAATTACATTAAGATTGGATGCCGAATTGTGGTCCGATGCTTTGTAACCTGGCAACCACATTACAATTGCCCCCATCGTAGCATTAGGACAAGATGGTAAATTTTCTGCGTTTTTGAACAGCTTCACAATCGAATTGTTGCAAGAACATATGGACTTCTTCCATGCTTTGTGGAAATTATGTGTTAAGCAAAAATCAGCAGAGAACTGGTCACATGCCATAACTATGTAGATTGCACGACAGTTTGCTGGTAACCGTTTGCTTGTTAGATAAATGTTTCGTCACTTTGGTGCGCGCGAATTGTAAACGAGGCATTTTACATTCGCGTGTATAGTTGTAGTAGAAAGGCACTGTTGTTAAAGCTACGTACGCATTTTGAGTGTTTTCGCTGTGTATGCAAAATGAAACAAAACTGCTTTGAGTGTGGTTCATAAAGATTTGCGGCTCAGCTCAAACAGTTATGACTGTTAGCAGTGTCTATGCAGGAATACACGACACGATACAGAGCGGCGTGTGCAATGTCAACGCACAACTACATTAAAATGATAGGCTAGGCCTATATTGTTTTTATCTCAAATTTATTTTAAGGATGTCAATGTAAAGTGTACGTAGTTTCAGCGTAACGTACGTAATTGCAAATTAACTGCTGTATAAAAAATGGCGTTTTGTGCAGTAATGGTGATATGCACAAATAAAAGTGTCAACAAACGAAATATCTTTGATGTGATTTGTAAAATGGTTTTGCGTTAAAAGTTCATATGCCCGAGTTCGTGCTCGAAGTCGAAGTAAGACCATGGTCGACACCACATAACTGTTTTTGGTCTCTATTGTTCTCTTTATCCTTCTCAAGTTTTTGGTTTTTGGTCGAAGTAAGACCAAAAATCGGGGGTGGGAATCATCCCCTCATATTTTGTGGCGAGAAACAAAAAATGCCGACTTTTTAGGTAAGACCCACTCCACTGAAAAATCGGAGAGGCTTCAATGGACATAATTCAGGCATGCAACTTTTCCTCTGATCAGCTGATTTCCTCTTTTTTTACTTCCAATGTGTGCCATTGAAAATAGAAAAACACTGTACAAAGTCTGGGAAAAATTTGAATTTCCTCTCTATTGTGATTTCCCAGTTGCATGCCTGATAATTATCGTCCCCGGGCTCCCTCCCGCATATAAAGTAGTCTCTGCATGGACGTTAATCCAGGGGGTGTGGAGGATATTCCCCACATTTTCACTAGGGTGGGAATCATCCCCTCGTATTTTGTGACGAGAAACAAAAAATGCCGATTTTTAGGTTGTCTTGTAACTTGCTAACGTACGGAGAATGGAGAACGGTATACTTTCGATGCATTTATTTAATGCATTTTTACGTAAGCGTGCACGTTTGCATTAGCATACATGTAAACTTCGTATCATGAACAGCGCACCTTAATGTGACGTGGTGTCCAGAACCCCCCCCCCCTTCCCCTTATGGTCATCCCCCCGACACGTGCACAAATATTCCCCACACGCAGACACACTCATCTGCCACTGAAACTCTTCTTTAATACACAAGTTAGTATTTCAATTGATGTTCATTGATGTTCATTTTGTATGAAGAAGATCCAATCAACACCCAGAAATAAAAATAAAAACTTGAGAAGGATAAAGAGAACAATAGAGACCAAAAAACAGTTATGAGGTGTCGACCAAGCATTCAAGTCGGATACCCGACTTCCAATCTAGGACTCTTCTGGGTTCTCGGCTTTCCCGACCCACACCTCCTTCCCTGTACATCCATATAACGCTATGGGCCAAGCACCATCATAAATTGGAGGAAACGAGGCAGCACCCTATAAAAAGGTTTTTTCTCTCCGGACACTTGGCCTCCGTAAAATCAAAAAGCGGGGGGGGGGGGGTGTCAAAACCGACAATTATGCACACAAAGGGCCAATATATGGTGCTTTTCAGGGCGATACATGTGCGAAATTCTGAAAAAGGCACCCAAAACGGCAGATGCCACAAAAAAGGGCACCACTTCTTTTTTGAAAAGGGCACTTGTTCAGAAAAAAAGGGCACTTCGTAAAAAAAAAGGGCACTCTTTACAAATTAATGGGGGGGGGGGGGGTGAGCCCGTTGAAAAAAGGGCATTTGAATGGGAAAAGGCAGTTTTTACAAAATATTGGGGGGGGGTTTAAATACCGCCCTATGTGTCTGCTTTTTGCGCCTGAACTGACCCGCTTCGCGCAAAAAATGTCGGCTTTCAGTAACTGAATCATGCCGTGTGGCACTCACAACGTGACCAACGGGCCTACATGTTATAGACCGATCGAGACAAACCGCAAACCATTAGTCGCACCGCGCGCAGTGACTGCACTAAATATAGTGCACCATGTGAATTTACATTCTGTTTCGGTTCATTTCGGTTTATTTCGGTTTATTTGGGGTTTTACAAAATGGTTTAGTAATCGACCCGACCCGACCCGAAAATCGAAAACGCAAAACCGAAACCGACCCGATCCAACTAAAATGATGGACAATCCGACCCGACCCGAGTCGGTATTGGGTCGGGTTTGCACAACATTAATCTCTATTTTATAAGGTGCGTTCGTTTAGCTCACCCGGGTCGACACGGGCGGGCCCCGTGGCGTTCGATTAGCACACTGACGTCATTCTCGGGGCTCAGCCGGGTCAGCCACCACAAACCCTGCTCGTGTACCAGAGTCACTGGTGGAAGTACGTCACGCATGCGTTGTTCATTCCCTAGCAACGGACCAATATGGCGGCCAGACAAGTGGACTTAATAGTTGACTTTATTTGAAAATTAAAGGTAATCATTTATTGAGTTCATTGCGACTTTTGAGGCTATAATTTCAGCCCAACTTTTTTTGAGTTTTACAATTGACTAAAAAGCAGTAAATCTCAAACTAAAACCCAATCCGAAACGGGTGTTTTGTCAGTGGCTGCGGCCACGGCTAAGGGCGTCACGTGAGATCGTGATGGCCCGCGGTTGAGCGTTCGATTACTAGCCTATTGTCTGCACAGATTACCTCACGTTTAGCCAGCATAGCTTTTTCATAAATATCATAAAGTTCTTTAACATTGAGGCCAATTATGTTTAATTGCAATTCTAGTAATTCTCTGAAGTTTCTTCAGATTTTTTGTTAAATTACTGTACCATAATACATGAAAATGTAACAACTGACTGAATGACACTTTGATAAAACAAAACCATGATATCCCGGTCGACACTGAATGATCTGAGCTTAGGCTACGTAAAAAGTGAAGTCGTTGGTACACATTAGTTTGATGAGTGTTTGTGTTCCAAGTCAATTTGTTGTCGATAACAGTGCCAAGGTACTTGTATTCAGTGACCCAATCTCTACATCCTCGTTTTTTATCTTCAAGGGTAAAATTGCATTTTGTTTTCCGGAAGTCCAAGATTATCTCTTTGGTTTTACGAACATTAAGCATAAAATGATTGTCATCACACCACTGAACAAAACGAGTGACTTCATCCCTATTTGCACTCTCATCATCATTCAATATCAATCCTGTCAGTGAAGTGTCATCAGCATACTTGACAATGGAGCAGGAGCTATTACTAAGTTACATCTAAGATCCAAGGGCGGATCCAGAACACTATTTTTGGGTGGGCCAAAAAAAACATTTGGTCCCCCAAAAAGTGGGTCCAAAAATTACGGCGTGGATTTTTGGATTGTAGATGCTCTGTGATGCGATCTGAGGCAATTAAACCACTTTGACCTATTTTTTTTAAGGAAAAAATGAAGGTGTACACAGTGCCTGCCTTTATTGCGACGTCATTTAAAAAAAACAATGGAAATTTTTTTGGGAGGGTGGCCCCCGTTGCCCCCCCCCCTGGTTCCGCCCTTGCTAAGATCACTGGTATAAAGTGTAAATAATAATGGTGATAAAACACAGCCCTGTGGAGCTCCAGTATCACAACGAACCATGTCTGAGTGCGACAGGCCGATAATCATTCAAACAATCTGGTTTGAATACCTTTGGCACTGGAGTTAAAAAACGAATTGAAGCTTTCCAAATCTCTGAAAATTCAATTACCTTTGTGCTCTAGTTTGGCTACTTTGGTGATACATTGTATTGTAAATAAAATCTGGAAATGGCATCTGGAAAAGAATTGATTTTAAAGAACTCCGACTAATTAATATTTTGTTATCAAGCTCTGTGGTCACGCTGGGAATAACCTCAAACGACTTGTATGAATGTTTCAAACAAAGTGGGTGACGAGGCTGATTTTCTCCCGACAACTGAGCACCAAACAACCCCGGGCTTGGATTGACCATAGCTTTATTCACAATAAATGAATGAAAATGGTCACAACATGGTCAACAAAAAGTCCGACAAATATGAAATCCTGCCCTTGCCATTGATTGCACGTTTGTACAACTATATAAAGCCACGACAACACTGTGCACATGCTATTCGCCTGTAGAGGTGCACACCTGCATTAAAATTCCCACAGACACTAGTGCTAAATGCCCATACTTCAAAATTCTTTTGAAAATACTCAGACCTCTCACAGGTATTTAAGCTGCACAGAAAAATGATGATCAACATGTCATCTTTCATTTTCTTTTCATTTTGTGGTGTGTTGACCATTGACTTTTCAAGAAATTCTCGCCCAAAGAAGACGACCCCTATTTTCCCCAAAGCGGAACGGTAGCCATCTTGAAAAACGATCCCTCCACAACATGGCAAAATAGCGCCACTTTCGAGCCCATTATTTTGTATCCAAAATGCTCAGAATTGGAAGCCCCAAGTCCGGGCCAGAGGTTCATTGCCATATCTCTTCAATTTCCCAATGTTATGGCTCTCAGAACTCTCTAATATAGAATATTTTGAGGGTATAACTTTTATTCATGAGCTCAGCGGATGAATTCAGGCCTATTTACCGGTGTGCACCCGAAGAAGTTATGAATTTTGCCCGCACTGTTCCTTGCATTTGCCTCACTACACATTCACTGACAAACGGAACAAGCAAAGTATCATACAAAAATAGTTTCCACTCTCATGAAGGCCTCCGATTTAATCTCACCCTGGCGGAGAATTCAGGAGGAATTTCTACCAACGGTTAATTTGAGCATATACGCGTCCATTCTTCGCAGTAGTTAGATCTACGTTCAATGGTTGTTGGACCAATTATATCTTAATACACAGTGGGGTAAAGTATTGGGGGACATTGCCGTTGGTGCAACCCTCGACCTTCTTCCAAAAAAACAACGGGGAAGGGTGGGCATTGTTTGAAGAGTATACACTAGTTGCTCTTGACTTCAGGCATCCGGAGTCACTGCAGTTGTCCCTGAGACGTTGCACGACGAAAGCAAGAAGTCAACAGCTCAAATCCATCAGGTAAATATTACCATCTACCTCGGCGAGTCAACGAGGACGGCAAATAATATACGCACGGTACACAGTAAGTTGCAGGGTCATGGTTTCGTCAGAGTTATGGTACGCCATGCGCTATTGCATATTTTGTTTGGTAAATGTATGTTCATTCGGCGTGAGACCAAGGTCAACCGACCCGTGCTAAACTTTCAACAGGTTACTTCGAATTTAACCCCGACGAAAAAAAGTTTTGTTTTAATATCATCAACTCTAATGCTAATAAATGCTACTTTGGATCGCCATAGATGGGCCAAACATCCTATAAGTATAAAGCCTTGGCTGCCGAATCAGCCAAAAGAGCACCGTACCTTTACGAAGATGCTAACCTGAACTTCGCGGACAATCCCAACCGTTTACCTAAGCGATGACGCTAAGTTTATATGGTATTTTTTTACGGAAAATTAAATCTCTGAGCTCATTTGTTGAAAAGTAAAAAATACTCCTATATAATCATGCGGGCCGGCCGCACGAGGGGTCCAGAAGCTCGCCGCGTGACATTTTACTTTCAGGCTCTTTAAGGTCGGTCGGAAAGGAGAACTAAAGAGATAAAAAGGGACCATTATGCATGCCATATATGTTCACCTGTTGGACAAGCTGAATGCCATCTTTTCTCACTGTTATATCTTGTCCATTAAAGCCACGACATCACTGTGCGCATGATATTCGCCTGTATAGGAGTTATGAATTTTGCCCGCACTGTTTCCTTGCATGATGCATCACTACACATTCACTGACAAACGAAACAAGCGAAGTATCATACAAAACAAGTAGAGTTATTATTTTAAGGTTCTATGTAATTTTGCAGATTACTTTATCACTACCCGGCAAAAACACAGTGGAATGCCCGTTTTCAACTTGCAAATTGTTTTAATCGTTTGCTTTATCGCCTGAGCTCTGGCTCTATTACGACACATTACGGTGGCAATTTCTCGTCAAAATTTGGGAGGGGGAACCATCGGGTTGGGAAAAAAGTGTTTACAGACGCCACCAGGTTACAACCATGTTTAAAATCACCCGTTGCATATAAAATGCTAGTCACAATCCTGATGAAGCCAAAAACTAGGGGGTCAAGGAAAGCCAACAACAAACAATTTTAGAGAACCCATATCTCAACATCAACACTTGAACAATCATTCTTTCCAAGAACCATCAAGGAACGATCTTCATCAGACTGTTATTAACTCCTCCTCACCAGCAGTTTTTAGTAACAGCTGTAGGTAACTATACATGTGCAATGCGATAACAGTCTCAAATCCAACTCAGAATAGTTTCCACTCTCCGGAAGGCCTCCGAGTGAATCTCGCCCTGGCAGAGAATTCAGGAGGAATTTCTACCAACGGTTTGAGCATACGCGTAGCATTCTTTGCAGTAGTTAGATCTACGTTAAATGATTGTTGGACGAGCAATATATCTTATATACATGCACTACAACGAGGGGTAAAGTATTGGGGGCATTGCCGTTGGCGCAGCCCCCGACCTCCTCTCCTTCCAAAAAAAAACAATGGGGAAGGGTGGGCATTGTTTCAAAAGTATACACTAGTTGCTCTTGACTTCAGGCATCCGGAGTCACGACCCGTGATCCTCGCTGCAGTTGTCCCTGAGACGTTGCAAGACGAAAGCAAGAAGTCAACAGCTCAAATCCATAAGGTAAATATTACCATCTACCTCGGCGAGTCAACGAGGACGGCAAATAATATACGCACGGGTACGCAATAAGTTGCAGGGTCATGGTTCCGTCAGAGTTAATAATTATGGTACGCCACGCGCTATTGCGTATTTTGTTTGGTATGTTCATTCGGCGTAAGACCAAGGTCAACCGACCCGTGCTAAACTTTCAACGGATTTCTTCGAATTTAACCCCGACGAAAAAGTTTTGTTTTTATATCATCATTTTCATACAAAATATTTACATTTCGTAGTCAATTCAACTTTGGGTTATCGGACAAAAAAATATGCCCACGTTAAGTTGTTGACACGGGCGTCGCTAGACCATTTTGAATGGGGGGGGGTGCCATCATGACATTTGCAGACGGACCGTCACGCAAAATGAGTGTAATTGATAATGTCTGCCCAAAATGATCCCTTTAACTCCATTTCTAATTTCCTCCACAAATAAAATAGGCCTATAAATGGTTAATTAGGCCTATGTTGATTACTTTGAATGGATTACATTTTTCAGTGGGATAAATTCAACTTCAAAAGTGCCCTATCATATTGACAAGTTTTGGACATTTATTTATCGCAAAACTGTTCAGTCCCGCTCCCTGATCCCAGACTGGGGGGGGGGGGGGTCTTTAAATCCTAAAGTGGAACGTTTTATATACGAGCACAGAGCGCGAAGCCCTGAAGGCGTGGGGTCCGGGGCCCTTAAGCGGGCCCCCGGAAATGTTTGTATTCTAGATGCTCCGTGGTGCTGAGGCATTTCCTGGCCACTTTCCCCTTACTTTTTGAATGAAAATTAATGTGCTCGTGTTTAGGGAGATGGGGGTGGGTCATCAAAGTTGATATATTACATCACAGACATCACATCAAAACTGTTGCTTGACTCTCTTTCGAGATTTCCATCTTTCGAGATTTTCATCTTTCCCCTTTCGTCTCCATTCTTCGTTTTCTATTTTGCCGACAGCACCATGAAAATGCTCAACGACAAAAAAAAAATGACAAAAGGTGAAAAAAAGGAACACCCCATCCCCCATCCCAAAGACATCTCATATAAAAAGGGGCGGATTAAAAAAAAATGCACATCCAAGTATATTAAAAACACTTGGTAAAAAAGTGGCAATGAAAATCCACCATTAAAAGATTAAGACCATAAATATTGACGCCCGGAATTCAGGCGGATGCTTTCATTCCCTTCAAAAATGCGGAGGAAGGGTATAACTAGTTACTGGTAGCGGCTGCGAGATGCTGGCGCTTTCGATTCCTTTAAAGGAAAAATGGCAAAAAGTTATACAAGCGAGACGAGCCCCCCCCCCCCCCCCCCCCCGATACGCCACTTAATTGGTATCATCAATTATGGTCAGAATTATCATAGCATAATTCAAACGGACCTATCTTGCTTGGTATTATGACCACGGTTCATGTCATATAGCCTCAACTTAATTAAACAACTTTGCTCAACACAATAAGTATTATGATAATTATCCTCCTTAATCACAGGCCGGTCCGACAAAATAATATGGACAAAAGGTTGAAGTCAGCGTCAGCGACCTTCAGTCCTTTCTGGCCTTAGTGCTTGTGTCCTTCAGGCTTACCTGACTTTAACCTCGTCCCGTTCCCATAAAACCCCGTCTCCCGCGAGCTCCCCTTCACAATATTATCTTCGACATCACATTAAAGTACAGGGGAAAAAATGATTTGTGGAGCAATAGGTTTCACCTTTTGGCGGTGCAGTGTGTTTCTGGTGTCGATTGTGATGATACAGATTTGGGTTGCTGGCGCTGCATCGGTATCAGGTAAGTTTCTTAAGAGATAATGGTGATCCCCAATTTGATGGATTTTGTGGCAATGTCACAAAGGTGACAGAAATAACATTTGTTTTCTCATGATGACACCGTGTTTCCTTGATCTATGCATGGTAGGTGTTGTGTTGATATATTGATGAGAATAAAGAAAACGGACACAAGATGACAGTATATTTATGGTGATGATGGACATACTGTTGTAATTTGTACTTTGCCTGAGCCAATCAATATTTAGCTTAGTAAAGGAGGTGATGGTTTATCGCCGTCGTCATCATTTTTGCGCCATAGTATGATCACTGTCGCCTTGCTGACAGTAGTCGTCATCCCGTCACTTCTCATAATTTTTACTTCAGTATATGTTGGTTGTATTGTTTGACCGTTTGTGTGAGTGCCCTGTCATGTTCGTGCTGCATGGATTAGATCATTTTCTATTATCACTGTTTCTGCTCTACCTTTTCTTATTAATTTGGAAAGGGTATTTCTGTACGAGCTTCGGCGTCTTGAAATTGTCCTGCGTTACTTTGTATTATATGTCATTATTTGGTTCGTGTTTGTGTCATTTTCACGATTGTATAGTGTAGAAATTAAATGTCTGCATAAATAGAATTGAATAGTGATGACTATTTTGATTATAGGTGCTGACATAAATTGTGACATGAATGTAATATAGCGATAATAGCGATGAAAATGCCGTCACACGGCGATAGTGATCATCATGCGAATGGCGAAAATGACATAATCACAACAGTATTATGTCCATGCATTTTCTTCCATTAATTATAATGAAGTGAATGCATGCGGCTATGTTTATTCGTCCATGCATCATAGACAAGAGCCAGTGCTTTCGATGTGATGAGATTTCACCATGCCTGGAGCAGCAATACGTGTGCAACTCGGTACCAGACTGTGCTAACGGTCGAGACGAGCAGACTACCAAAGGAGGTGGATGCTCTACTGAAGATGGTGAGCTCATTTCACGTACATACATGATGATATAGATCTGCTTAGCAGCTGAAATTGCAGGGGTGGTTCAAAAAAAAGGTTTTATATAATAATGTGCTCAGTCAGAATTCCGATTAACATGATCTCCCCATACCTCTTTGTCCGTCTGAAAATAGTGTTCTCGTTGATTGTTCCTACGCTGTTCCGGGTGTCCCTAGAGAGGCCGCAACAGATCCTTCACTTTTTAATCTGGAAAAAAAATTATGTCGTTTTTATCTGTTTTCGGTTTTTTTTTAGAAGGGCTTGAAGACAAGTACATGTTGCCTGTTATCTACGTCACGGTTGGCATCATCGTTTTGGAGATAATTGGTGTTTTCGCTATTGTCATGTACATCCTGAATGTCCGTTGCTGTAAACTGGCGTGCAATCTGAAGTCCAAGGAAAAGCGTAGGCCCACCCGGTCGACACAGCAGTCTGGACCCGTCAAACGCAGCCACAAGCATCATGGTGGCTGGGGACATTACTACATCAAGCCTCGGCGCGCTCAGGCCCTTCGCCCCCTTCCTCAAATACCAATCGTCGGCGTAGATCGCGGCAAACCATTCCACATTCCTGAGCCCGTATTTGACCCGATTGTCCCCCAAACTGTCGATGCAGAACGTCAGGGTCAATATTACGACAATAACACGCGATTGTGGCCACAAAGTAACCAATCCTTCATGAAAAGCTCACCTGAACAACCCTTTTGTAATTCCGTATGGACTGACCCTGTCCCACTGACGATGCCAACAGTCACCAGAATGTCGACCGATGAAAACAAGGACCAACCGCACCTTGAGACAAACAGGAGAACCAAGCCCGAGCCACACACTATTGTCAATGCCTCTAGTAATGACCGAGGCATAGTGAGATCGGAGCCCCGACGCGTTGTTCATCATCACCACACCACAATCAAGCATCTGACTGTGGTAGTTCCTACGCAAACCGAAATGGCGGGACGTATGATCGAGGCGGCTACACGTGCCACGTTGAGTGAGATCACAGACGACAGGCCAGGTACATCAGACGGACGTACAGCGTCTGCTTCAGACAAACAAATCGTGCCTTTGCATCGCCCACGCAAAGGAACCAACATGTACAACATCGATAATTTGTGTTAAAAAGTGAATGTATGTCTTTCTTGGTCATTTAATACCAAATTAGTAATTTTGAATTACAGCATGACTTTGGGGTTAAGGGGTCCTTTTCGTTATTGTATAACTCTTAATAAAGATAAACTTTTACTATAATAAATTAAAGTTATCACATCTTTTGCTTTAGCTTTTTTAATACATCATTATTTATAAGATTATTGACCTTTGTTGCTTAGTCAAGTGTCTTTTGTTTACTATCATCTCGATAGTTAGAAAATATCAAATGACCATTTTAATTGGTTAAAGACCTGTTGACGTGATGCTTTGTCAACTACCCAAACGGTTTATTTCAAGTAATTATTGTCGTTAGTTTTATTCATAATATTTTAGTTTACCTTTATCCATATTCACTTTTAATCTCATACTTAATTTAACTCGATTAATTAACTTAATCTTTCTAATCTTTCATCTCTCTACTTTGCTACTTGTTATCAATCTACACCTTGTTAACTGCTTAAGAGTAATAACCCGGGTGGTGCTGATTAACTTTTTGTAAGTGGACGCCGGCGGTGAACTTGAACTTTGATTTCGTCAAGCACAAAATGACTGCTGTCTTGTTGCAGGCACAATTATCAATCACGGACCCTATATCCACAAGGATGAACGACTGTTCTGAGCTCTGGTATAAAATGCACTGAACGGACTTACCTTAATTGGTGATAAACGGGCCTTAATACCTGGCGGTGACATGTTAATCGCGAATATTCCAGGTGTGCTATTTTGTCGCTTTTTGCATGACATCTAAAACGGAAATATTCATAAATCTTTAAGCAAAACCACTCCTTATTGTAAGATATATATACTTGTTCCAAAATTGTTTAAAAATAAATACTTAAGGATATATCAGATGGTATTGTGCATTTTTTGTCGTCACTAATTTACTCGGGAAATAAACATCAAATGTGACACCTTTTCCAAGGATAACACCGTTTACCCAAATCTCGTTTTTAATTGGGCTTTCATTAAAAAGTTTTAGAGGGATGTGGTCCCGAACCGATAAAACAAATGCGACAATTCATAGTTTATTTTAAAGCTAAAAATATTGTGCTCGGCGTTAACATGGTTATGTAATTATCACTTATCAGACTTCAATAATAAAGGCCAAAAACGTAGGATCATGAATGTTCAAAAATATGATTAGCTGGCTTGACAGACTTCGACACCAGATCGGGCGCAGAGCCTCGCAAACTTGAAAGCCGTCGCGCGCAGTGAAGCGGTATAGGCCAAAAAAAAGTCACCACTTTTTGAGCTTGCCCAAAAAGTGGTGCGGCGACGCGGCTTTTTTTTTTTTTTTACCTGATTTTTTTGCTTCAAATGTCGGCTGATGACTGCAAATGGTGCCCGACTAAACTTAGTGCAAATATATGGGAGTCCAGAGAGGCCACATAAAACTTATTCTCGACCATAACCCATTCTAAAAACACGTTAAAATTGTGCAGCAGCAGGATTCTGGTCAAACCAGTGAGTTTGGCGGTTTTGAGACATCATCTTTCATTGAAAAAAAAACTTTTTCATTTTGCCGACGCGCATGGCTACGGTGACGCACGCGCATACCAGAAACCGGAGACTTGTTTTTTTGGCCTAAGCCGTCTGTGTCTTGTTGACAAGTATTCATGGTATTTGCCACAGTACGGGCCGTTATCGCGTCTAACCAGGAGTTGGGCCAAGTCGTTAATCCTTGTGTGTAGGATCCGTGGATGCACAGGCTTCAGTGCTTTTTCCATTGTACTTATGATTTGCATTTGCATGTTTATATCACCTTGTACTGAATGGGATTTGGCTTCTGTTTTGGTCCCTGTAATTCTTTATATGTGCCAGGAATAGTTCACAACTCCTGTGGGTTGTTATGCACTATAAATAGAATGACCAGTCATCCATAAATTTAATTAAGTGTTTAAAGCTCAAACCTAGACTTGGAGATGTTACCAGGGGCGGCGGAACGCTTTTCAAACGGGGGGGGGGGGGGGGGGGGCAACACCAAAAGGGACACATCCAGAAAAAGGGGCACCTTCCGTTGGTGCCCCAAAAGTGGGTCCACAAATTCACAGCGTGGGGTCCGGGGCCCGCTTACGGGCCCCGGGGGGGGGGATTTTAGAAAGCTCTGTGGTGCGATCTAAGGCAATTTCTGACCACTTTAAAGCAATTCTGGTGAAAATATGGTGGTGTAAGTAGTGGCTGCCTTTTTTCATGACGTCACAAAAAAATGGGATGGTGGGTTTTTGTTTCAGGGGCCGGGAGGCATTGCGCGTTGACCACAACCCCCCCCCCCTCCCCCCGGATCTGGGCCTTCGGCAGACTGCACACCCCCCGCCCCCGGCCCCGGAAGTAACCTCTGTAAATCCGCCCATGAATTTGACTAGTTATGTAGAGAGACCTTCTTTTTTTTTCGCGAGAGGGGGGCGGCTTTGCTTTTGCTCAGTGACCATTTTATTCGCGTGAGGAGGGGTACTATTATTTTTAAAGGCCACTTTTCCATGAGAGAGGCACAATTTTAATGTTGCAAGCGGGGCACTAATAACACAATTGTGCTTTAGGGGTAGTTTTCCATTTCGAGAAGGTGCGTAATCTTGTTAATGCGAGAGGGGCACTTGTGTTTTTGAGGGGCAGTTTTCCATAACAAGACAGGAGACAATGTTATTGCTTTGTTTCCATCTCGGGGGGGGGGGTACATTTACAACCGCGAAAGGGGCACTTTTGTTGGCCCGGGGCAAATCGGGGGGGGGGGCGACGTCCCATTGGTCCAATTCGTCCCATTGGTCCGACGTCCCATTGGTCCGACGCCCCATTGGTCCGACGCCCCATATGATTAGGGTTAAGGTTAGGGATAGGGTCAGTCAACCTGAACCAGTGGAACTACACGGTACATCATGTTTCATCGGACCACTGGGACGTCGGAGGACCACTGGCACGTCGGAGGACCACTGGCACGTCGGAGGACCACTGGCACGTCGGAGGACCACTGGCACGTCGGAGGACCACTGGCACGTCGGAGGACCACTGGCACTGGCAGACTAAATTTTGATTCAGATTTGTTGATATAGCGCCCTCTGCAAAACTTCTACAAAATCGGACACTAGAATTCCTACAATTTCGATTAAAACATCAATGTCGATGTATAAATTGTATACAACACCGAGTAGGCCGAAGTATGATATATATATGTACATGTTTATACTTTTTCTTTTCTTTTAAAAATGATAATATTGTTTATGATAAGGTGCAATACCGGGGTTACACAGGGTGAGTAAAAAAAAAAAGGAAACCCAAATGGTGCCCCCTATTTTTTTAAGAATTTCTGCAGGTAGCGTTTACCAAATCTGGGATATGAAAGCCCAATTAATATAGCTTTCTTTTGGTGAAAGAATTATTCTAATCGCTCATGTACTTTTCCAGTTATGGAAGTTTGAACACAAGCTCTATTTTTTAACCTTGTCCATGGATCACATTAAGGTGATGTTTCAGTAAAAATGAAACCATGTCGTATCCTGAAAATGGTATCAGAATAATCCCATAAGTTTCCAGGGTAGCCAAGTAGAAGGCAGGGCAAGACTATAAACTCTTGACAGTATAAAGCATGTTATTTTAACATTGGAAGCAGCAGGTTTTTAAATAAATGTTATTATAAGTGCCAGTTATCATGGTAATGCGAGTGTTCTGATTATTTTTTTTTATTTTTTTTTTGGTATGTGAATAGTTTTCGTTTTGCTGAAATATCACCTACCTTTATTGTGATCTGGGGACATGAAAACGATGTTTGTGTTCAAAATTCCATAACTGGAAAAGTACATTTTAGCGATTTGAATGAATCTTTCACTAAAAGAAAGCTTATTAATTGGGCTTTCATATCCTAGATTAGGAAAGCGCTACATGCAGAATTTCTTTTAAAAATAGGGGGCACCATTTGGTTTTCCTTTTTTTTTGCCCACCCTGTATAGTTTCGATATCTATAGTTAAAATAAATAAACCCCTAAAAGAAGACTCCTTTGAGATTGGGTGCTACCCCCGTATCTTGCAAGTGACACGGACAGACAGAAGAACAAATGAATCGATTCTAGCCGAGATTCTACCTTAAGAATGTCTCATAGTTTCTGTCCGCCGGAGGAAGCTCTACTACATGTACTTCGGACATTAGGCCAGGGAAGTGCTGGGGAGTTTAGGAGCAACAATCCTAGAAGGCAAAGTGGAGGGAAAAGATCAAGAGGCCGACCCGCCCAAAGCAACCTAGGGAGATAACATTTGGGCTGCCACCCTCTGGAAGAGGACAGAATCGGATAGATAATTAAAATGATACCAGTTGTGAGCATACTTGTTCGAACTAATTTACGCAAACGCTGGCTAGCTTCTCACCGTCTATAGGCTCACTCCACTGACGTTATTATTATAGCACATTACTTTTCTCGCAATTCGTCACCGACACCACCCCCTCGAAGTGGAAAGTGTGTGTTTCGAGATACAAGCGATTTAAGTTGACGATGTTTTGAAACGGAGATCTGAACATAGTTTTTGCCTCAAAATTCATATTTTTTTACATTGTCTGAAAGCTGGGATTTTGAATGTCACGTTAATGTATGATTTTTATTGAAAACAAATAATATTAATGAGTTATCAACTAATTAACCTTAACGTCACTTCGTAAAAACTCTAAAATCAGAATACGCGCTGTTCGAGTTTTCACGAAGTGACGCTAACCATGTGTATTAGCTAATGGGTTATCGCTACTTCGTGAAAACGCCAGAAGTAAGTCACGCATATCTCGTGACATTTGTGTCGCTTTGTGAAAACGCAAAACCCGTTTTTGACGCGTTACGTAGTGTGCAGGCATTTTACACTCGAAAGAATGGCATAGTACACTTCGTGAAAACGCATTTTCCGGTTTTGACCCATTAAGTTGCAAACGTTCATTAATGTTAATTAATGTTTACACAAAACTAATTAACTATCTGTTTAGTAACTTCTTGAGGTGATAGATTATGTGTAATTAATCACAAATCAGGAAAAAAATCGAAATCGCAAAAAAATCGGTTTTTTGATGTTAGTGTCACTTCGTGGTGACGGTGACGAATTCGGCAGAAACTGAAATACTTCGGTTCTTTTATTTAAAAATAAAAACAAATAGTCAATTTTGTGCCAAAAACCTGGATGTTACTTTTGACTTTTATATATACGTTTTTGTAAAGGGCTATTATGCATTTGTTAAATGTAAAGAAGTTTAAAATAAAAGCACTCTGCATGTCTCCTCAATGGGCGTCTGTGCGATGAATGAATCTGTTCAAACGATGTGCTTCAGAGGTCCGGTCCATTAGAAATTAGGATTATTATGGGCGGCAATTGGGTTATATCCTATTCCCGGAAGTCGATTTGTCCATGAAGCAATAAGAACGAATTTCTTCATGATTTGTCTGTGCACTTTATCTGTAGGTACGGAGCTTTTAAAGGGACATAGATGAAAAAAAAAATTGAAAACATCTTCGTTAGAAAGAAAAAAATCTGCGTTCGAACGAAAAAAAATCTGCGTTCGAACGAAAAAAATCTGCGTTCGAACGAAAAAAATCTGCGTTCGAACGAAAAAAATCTGCGTTCGAACGAAAAAAATCTGCGTTCGAACGAAAAAAATCTGCGTTCGAACGAAAAAAAATCTGCGTTCGAACGAAAAAAATCTGCGTTCGAACGAAAAAAATCTGCGTTCGAACGAAAAAAATCTGCGTTCGAACGAAAAAAATCTGCGTTCGAACGAAAAAAAATCTGCGTTCGAACGAAAAAAATCTGCGTTCGAACGAAAAAAAATCTGCGACAGTTTCTCCACATTTAACTGGTTATCCATGGGCCACCAAAAAACATGTCGGGCTAGCCATGGCTATCAGAATAGCCCGACATGTTTGTCGATTGCTATGAGTATGAGTATGAATCAGCTAATTAGTGAATCCCGTATCTGAAAGTTAGGAAGCAGAAAGTACATGTACATGTACAAGTGTTAGACTAGTAAAATAGGCTTATTGAAAGCCAGAAATGATCAAACAATATATACATGTCAGTCGCTTCTAAAGTTTGGAACTATTACAAGGATTAGGAATGAAAATTTATACTGTAAAGGATTTGTGGATAGACAAATTTCTGAAAATCACAATGACGACCAGTTATATTTTTTTACCTGAAAAATTTGAAAGATAATTATATAGCCTTTTTAAATTATTTTTTAAAAACTTGCCTCACTTTATAAAAAGAAACCAAAAAGGCAAATTACTTTTAAAAATGTCTCATAAGTGTGTTGCCTCAGCATAGCATAATGGGTGGGACTGATGGAGTGGGGGGGGTTGTGTTGTAGCTAGTATTGTAACAGGATAGGGACTCTTAAAAAAAGGACAATTAGCTAGATCTTCATTGCAACTTCATGACCAACTAACAGCAAGCCCTAGTAAGACCGTTTGAAAGCTCATAGACTGCTTTAAGACCAGTTATTGAAATTCCTGTACTTGGGCCACGGACCTACATTGGGCACATATGTCATGCATGTAGGACCTGAAAAAACATGACCAAATCACCCACATAAGTGGTGGGGCAGCACAGGGAGGGCAAACAGCTTACAGCAAACAGCAAACAGCTTTTTCGTTCGAACGCAGATTTTTTTCGTTCGAACGCAGATTTTTTTTCGTTCGAACGCAGATTTTTTTCGTTCGAACGCAGATTTTTTTTCGTTCGAACGCAGATTTTTTTCGTTCGAACGCAGATTTTTTTCGTTCGAACGCAGATTTTTTTCGTTCGAACGCAGATTTTTTTTCGTTCGAACGCAGATTTTTTTCGTTCGAACGCAGATTTTTTTTCGTTCGAACGCAGATTTTTTTCGTTCGAACGCAGATTTTTTTCGTTCGAACGCAGATTTTTTTCGTTCGAACGCAGATTTTTTTCGTTCGAACGCAGATTTTTTTCGTTCGAACGCAGATTTTTTCGTTCGAACGCAGATTTTTTTTCGTTCGAACGCAGATTTTTTTCATTCTTACGATGATTTTTTCATTTTTTTTTTCACCTATGTCCCTTTAAAAGCTCCGTATGTAGGAGCATAGAGCAACATGAACAGACACAGAGGTTTTCGGATTTTGGCTCTTCCATCATCATTACAACAGAGGTGTCATCTCTGGCTTCCGCTTTAGAATAATTTGTTGGACTCTAAACAGTGCTAACATTAAAGCAATCATTGTGAGCCGGAACAGGGGCATAAAGTCTCCTTCAGCATATGCCCATAATTATGTTGGAGAACAGCCAAAACTATTGGGGCACAACTATGAGTACTATTCAAGGGCGCCGGACCCCGGTCGCACCCTGGTCGCCGTCGGGCTGTGGGGCTCATCCAGACATAGTCTAAGAAAACCGATGGCTATTAAGGGGTTCATGAAATGAATTTTTTTGGGAACATATTTTGTGCAACTTTCTATCCCTCTTAAATGTATAAAAACTATTCCTCTTAAAGGGAATATACAACATTTGCAAACATCGAAAAATAAAACTACCAAGTTTTTGCGAAATACCTTAATAGGATGTTGGTAAATGACAGTCTAAAGCATCCTGTAAAATTATGGCACCTGGTATACTGTCATTTTCAAGAAAAGTGGTATTTTTGTATCAATTTCCAACGCTGATCGGCCGATCAGCGTTGGAAACAACTGGCTTTTTTTTCAAATACTGACCCCAATTGACCATTGCACTTGTTTGCAATCGATTACAAACCTATGAACGGGTACGAGCCAGCTAGACTGGTTCCCTGACCTTACAATTCCCAAATGTATGTAAACTGCTCTGTTTCTTCTTATATGGAGTCAGGGAACCAGACTACAGGAAAATGATCGTTTTTCTTGGTTTTTATAGCATTTTCGAACCCAAAACCTCCAAAAAGTCAGTGTAACTATATTTGCTTTATATTTCCAACCCCCCCAATTCCATCCATTTCTGAAAATTACAGCAAAAGCAAATGATGTATATTCCCTTTAAAATGTATAAAAAACTATCTGACATCCCTTTTTGGTTAATTTTATTGAGAAGTGCACGTCTTTAAACCTACCATGGAGGAAATTTCAATGCTTTTCCGGACAACTGAAGGCGCTGTTGCGGTATTCAAGTTGCGTTCAAACTCAAACATTTGCTCATTGAAAACCTTTGTGAGAAATGTTTGCTAATCGGCTTACTGTCATGTAGTGACACAACAACGAACCACCACAGAAAAAGAAAATTTACTACAGCCTAATATCCAAAATTCCGGCAACTTTTGGTGCTGAAATCAATGACATCACACTTTTGCTCATAAACATGGAAATTTCATCAGCATAAAAACCAAAAAGGCACCAAAAAATGGCAAAAATGAAAATTGAAAATCAGGTTAAATGGGACACACAGGTGCTGCATTTTCAAGGATTGAATAAAAAATCTATTACATTTCATGCCCTTTAAGTCCGTGCAGGTCGAATAGCGCCCTCAAGAGATTAAATAATGTATTTATTTGAAACTTTGTGGAGTGCACTTAAGCAGGGTGACCGCTTTAGCCGATTTTCGGCTAACTTTGACAGAATTTTTGTTAAAATCGAGTTTGACAGAAAATTTGACAGAATGGATTTTTTTGGCAGATTTCTGAAAGAATTCTGCAACTTAATTGTTATTTGACAGAAAAACAGCAAATTCTAACAAAAAAGTGTAGCTTTATTTAAAAAAGAATTCAATCCTTTCAAACAAACCCTTGCAAAACTTGCATAATGGGACAGGTTGGCTGGTCTAGGTTCTGAGGTTCACTGGGAAACAGACTTCGTCGTGACCGGATTCGCGTTTTGCCCAAAATTTTCCAATACTTTCACAACATATTTATGTGACTAGATTGTTTATTATGTAATTTGAATCTTAATTAAGGCCATACTACTAATCTGCATGTGATTTTACGTGTTTATAGTGTATTTTGAGTAATTCTGGGGAAATTGGCAGATTTTTGATAAATCTGACAGATTTTTGATGTGCATTTAGCAGAATTTGGCTCTGACCTTACGGTCATCCTGCGCGTAGGCCTATATCGATATCATGATCTGTCCAAACTTCTGAACTTGACGTGCTTGACGGTGCTCCGATGTAATTGGTGAGTAAAAATGTCCTTGAAAGTTTGGAGCAACTATAGAATGCAGGGCCACGCCGGAAAAAAAGGGTTTTTTTTGTAGTTGGATGCGATGTGAGGAGTTACTCCTAGAACTATGAGGCTCCACGTAGTGGAGCCTCATAGAGGCAGAACCCCGCAAAATTGTTATCAACACAAAACACTAATTAAGTACAAAAACGTCCATCCCAACCAAGCTGTTTCCCACAGAACCGCTGCACAGTTTGCCCCTAAACTCCGTACAATACCTCATGACATACTCACGTTATGTGCACCCAACAAACATCGATGGATTCTGTCTGTTTTCGGCAAAAATGATGAAAAATATGCCCTTTCTGCACTGAGCCACCTAACACTTGAAACGAGCACGCTCAGAATGATCGCAGTCATTTTCGGGTTCGATCGCTCGGAGCGCGCCGTGGGGGGTACGTACTTGCACTTGTACGCATGCGCATACTATCGTTCCGCTCCTACACCATACCCCTCCGCTCCTACACCATACCTTTTTAATGCTTGCTATTTAACCTCTGTGAACAATTTCGGTTTCATAAAATTTAAGCCTAAATTAAAAAAAGGTGGTGTCCGGAAATTGGGCACAATTTGGCGGAGTGTTCCCTAACGTGGCGCACTTAGAACAAATTGCAATAGAATTTATTTTAACACTCTCACACAAGAAAAAATCACTGATTAACATACTGAAAATCTAATTTAATCTAGGGAGTGGAAAGGTGTTTTTACTCGCCTTTTCTTGATTGATTTTTCGCAACTCGTCAACGCGTAAACTGTCGGTTGGGCGGTACCATGTTTTACGCTGTCAGCGTCTGTTGCCCGTCAAGGCATCCTTTCACAAACACGCAGGAAACGTTGGGAAACACGACTGATTCACAGCAGACGGCTTTTCATGGCGATATTTCTGAAATCTGTGGGATTTTACTTTGCCGGCGGAGTGTTGCCGCGCAAACCATAGGGAATTATTATATTTTAAAATAAGAATTTGGAGTTTCTTTTACTCCCGTAATTGTTAGCCACCAATTGACTAAATTTCGCCAGCATAGCGGCTCAGTAAATCATGTATAACTTTGACATGGGGTGCAGTCACTGATCTCTATAGGCCTATAATAAATAGAGATCCTGGATCAATCTTACTATTTCTTCTAGTTATTTATCTATTTATTAAAAAAAAGGTTTGTTTGTTGGAAGGTGGGGTAATCTGAAATCTAGAATTCGTAGAGATGTTAAGGTCATCGGCACAACCTAAAATTGTTAGAAATTGTTATAACCTTAAACACTTAAGGGCGGATCCAGAACAAATTTTTTTGGGAGGCAACAAAATTGTTAGGGCCCTCCCCCCCCCCCCCCCCTCCAAAAAAAGTGGGTCCCAAAAATTACGGCGTGTGGTTCGGTGCCCGCTTAAGGGGCCCGAAAAGTTTTTGGATTCTAAATACTCTGTGGTGCTATCTGAGGCAATTTCTGGCCACTTTGGCATTTTTTTTTAATTAAAAGATGTTGGTGCCTGCCTCCATCACTTAAAAAAAAAACAGGTTCGTTTTGTGGGGGCCATTGTCCCCCGGATCCACCCTTGACCGTAAAAGCCGAAAAAAGATAAATATAATTGGATTAAATCGTTTTGATTGAGCAGTGAAAAGTAATTTAACAGAAGAAAGACAATGTAAAAATATCATTGAGTTCATTTTTTTTTCAATATTGATTTAGTAATAATGAAACAATCTCAAGAAATGGTAAATTAAGGCTTTGAATCCCCCTCTCCCGATCCCCCCCCCCCCCCCAGTCTGAGGTAAGGTTACGGGTTTGAATATACTTGCAACCTCTTTACTTGTTCCCATTTCTTTTTAATGAGCAAAAAGTTAACAATTTAGAAGAGCAATCTTCAAAGTTTGCTCCATTCTTAACATGTTTCCCAAGTTTTCTTCTAAGGAAAGAAATAACATTTCAGAGAAAGAAAACTAAAAATATTGCAACCTCTTGTTCCCCAGTTACAGCGAATAAAAAAGAAGAAAAAGAACATCTTCAAAGTTTACTCCTCGGGAAAAAAAATCAGAAAAATGAAAATGAAAACGTTGCAACCTCAAAACTTGTTACAAGTTTGGAGTGTTTTTTTGGGGGGGGGTGCCAAAAAATCTCAAAGTTTGCCCCTATGGAATATAAACGTTCACATTAATTAATACAAATAAAAATGTTACAATGTATTATCTTGTTCCCCAGTTTTGTACAGCAAAACAAAGAAGAGAAAAGGAACAAATCTGCAGAGTTTGCTCCTCAGGGAAGAACTTTAAACGAAATGAAAATTAAAACTTTGCCCAAAGGAAAAAGAAAAACCTTTTAGAGAAATAAAATGTCAACTGTTGCAACCTGTTCAACTTGTATCCAATGTTGTTTTTACAGCGAAAAAAAAAAAAGAGCAAATCTTCAAAGTTTACCCCTCAGGAAAAAAAATCTTGTAGAGGAATGAAAATTAAAGCGTTGCTTCTTAACTTGTTCCCAAGTTTGGTCTCTTTTGGGGGGGGGGGGAAGAACCCTAAAAAGTAAGTTTGCTCCTTAGAAATAAAAATCAGAGTGTTGACGCCTATGTTTTGCAGTTTTCTACATATAATTTAAAATTAGGATGTAGGCCTACACATGTAAAATTCAATTAGGGTGTTGGCGACGTGTTGCTCTGCGCGATTTTGTTCAAACTTCAATTGATCCTTCCAGTCCATCCTCATCAGTAAATGTCACATTGGAACAGCTACCTCTGATTCGAAGCCTTGTTTTGTCACTGTGTGTTGCATCCCATCATGCATCAACATCAGATTACCACAAGCAGCTCCCTTGCCAGGTGCTGGATTGAACTGACATGCGGCAGTCACTTGATCCCCTCTCATCATTTATTGAACTGAAGCTCCCTTTACAAATCGGATTGCAGTTCTTGCAGTGAAATTCAGTTTAGACCCTTTGGCCTGCCCTGACACTAATAAGTGAATCTTCCCGTGCTTCCCAGCCGCTTGCCCTACTTTATATCCATGGCATACCTTAACAACAAGCAAGCAGTTCGTGAATATCTATAGCGTGACGTGCGCATTTACATGCACATTACCTGCCCGCGGCCTTGCAACGGTGTGAATTTCTGATTAAGAACAGATAATATTCCACTCAAAGGCCTAAATATTAACCAAATCACACACAAATATGGTTTTCAATATATGATTAACTCTTAATACGTTTAGACAGCAAAAATAAACTCAGTATCATGTGAAATCATACTTTTCCGAGTTACCGTCGGTGCGTCGTCTGCCCCAGTCGCATGTGGTCATAAATCCTGCGCATTAGTTGTTACAATGTACGTACATCGAGGAAAGTCACCAGACGAATTAAGAAAGGGCGCCCTCCATAGTTCAAGTCCATAAAAACTCAAATTTTGATCTACAAAAAGTGCTTGAAAAAACACCTTTCCAATCCATAGAAAAAAATAGATTTTTCACATGTTGTTTGTACAGTATTTATTTGAAGATGATTGAAGCTTGAATGGTTTCTATTACAATTTGTTCTAGGTCAAAACGTAAATTGACCGGACTAATGTCTTAGATGCGTGGATGCGGGGTGGATGAGCATGAAGTTATCAATAGAGGGCGCTTTATTTACCCCAGGACCCTCTACTGTATTTACCCTATAGGACCCACTACTTCAGTTCCCTATCTAAAACCAACCCCAACCTACCCACTCATTCCGTCTTGGATGCGTGGATGCGCGGATGTGTGGATGCACGGATGCGGGGTGGGCATGAAGTAAATTTTAATCAATAGAGGGCGCGTTATTGGAAGCCTGGATGCGCGGATGCGGGATGGTCATGAAGTAAATTTTAATCAATAAAGGGCGCTTTATTGGATGCCTGGATGCGCGGATGCGTGGATGCGAAGTGGGCATAAAGTAAATTTTAATCAATAGAGGGCGCTATAGAAAACTGACTGCGCATCCACGCAGCCATGGATGCGCAGATATAGAATGGAGTGGCCCTGTATTCTATAGTTGTGATGCCGAAAGTTTTGTTGGAAAGAATGTTGCTTCCTGACGCCGCTTTTTTCACCATATATTATCTCAATGAACGTCAGTCATCATAAAACTGTGGAAAAGACTAGCTCTACTGAGTGGAGCGCTGGACATGCTCAGGATGCTGGAACTTTGGTACCCTCCGAGCGCTTGTACGTACAAGCGCTCCACCGAATCGGCATACTTTGACTACACATTTAAATCACTGACACATGGTATGCATTTTTGTGCATACCCTTGGGGAGAAAAGGCCCCAAAAAATGGGTAAAGAGAATACCATTACAAATGAGAAAAACAGTTACCCCGGACAGACCCACCACACGTTCATGACATGCCATAAGACCCCTTAATTTAGGGAAAATACAACATTTGCAAACATCGAAAAATAAAACTACCGAGTTGTTTACGAAATACCTTACTTAGGATGTTGGTAAATGGCAGTCTAAAACATCCTGTAAAATTATGGCACCTGGTGTGAAGTCATTTTCAAGAAAAATGGTACTTGTGTATGCATTTCCAATGGTGGTCGGCTTACCACCGTTGGAAAAACCTAACTATTTTTCAACAACTGCTCCATATTTACTAGCTTGAGTAACTCCAGCTGACATGCTCATATTCATTCACATGTAGCACTGGAGACATAACCTAGTCGTGAGAGTGTGGTAGCAAGAGACCCTAAAATAATGGCCTCTCAAAAATTGTCCATTTTCACCTCTAATATCCCACCCCAGATTTCATTTACATACCTCATACATTCAGCAGTCATTCACGAAGCTAATGATCGACTTGAAACAGACCACAAAAAAAAAAAATGTGAAAAATCTTGATGATTTCGGTGGCTTGTCTGTAAAAAAACGCCAGTTCCAACGGCTGTCGTCCATTTTGTTTTGTTAATTATGTAAATGCATGCATCATGTGATGACATCGAAAAAAATCTGCGCGCGCGATGTATATGGGTACCACACCGCTTTCAGGCGCCGCAAGTGGGTTCAGTTTTCGTCTGGTGCGTTGTCGCGGAAAACAAGACTACTGCGTAGGCCTTTTACGATGGCGTTCGGAAATTGGGCACAAAATTGGGCAAGTGTTTCCTATTGTGGCACACTTGAACAAATCTCAGAAATTCCCAAGTGAACATTTCAGAATTTCTTTAAGTATATTCAACTGCTATCATTACGGCATTGCAAAAACACTGTTCCAAATTTATATCACCTTTAAAGTAAAAATGCCATTCCAACCAGAGCTCTTTGGTACATGTACATGTAGCTCGATTAGTTTAACATTAGACTTTATTATTTTATTTTTTAATTTAGTAGTCGTCTGTGTTTTTGTTACATTTTTAATCAAATTCTACTTTATTGAAGTAGATTTCATTTTTTCTTTTTCTAGTAATGCGCCTATCAATCCCCACCCTGGGGCATGAAAAACGTGACCAAATCCCGACATCGGACCTGGGGCAGCGCGATTGGGGGAGGGGTGGGGAAAACATTTGATAGGCGCATAATCCATGGCTTACAATGGCTTATGAGGACTGTTTTGTAGGTAAACTCTGAGTCTGAGAATCCTTCAGTTGATAGTCTGCTTTATTATTGTTACAATGTAGGTCAGGGAACCAGACGGTCGAGTGCCATAACGATAGCCACTGCATTTCTTTCAAGTCGACAGTTCTGATAAACAATTATACCTCCACTCAACTTTCCACTCCACTCAACTACATGTTGTTTGTCAGAACTTTAGTTTCTTTTTTAAGAAAAGGGTCCACTGCCTACCTCAAAATAGCTCTAAGGGCATCCCTGTTTATTGGGTGATCAGGGACAACCTGATCACCCTTTTAGAATTGTTCGAATAAATCTTCGTTACTTCTTCCTGTCTTTCTTTCTTGTTTATTCCGAAGCCACCCGATACTTGCCATGCTTGCTGTGCTGTATGTCCAGGCCATATTAGTGGGGCTACTTTTCAGCATGTTTCAGTGGAAAAAGTTGCCTTTTCTACCCGATATCAAAACCAGTTTAAATAAAACTTGCCAAACACCATGCAGGAGTCATTAATGAAACACATACTTTAAACAATGCATACAATAAAAATTATAAAAACGAGACATTACATTTATGCTCCGATCAAGTTCCTTTTCAGGTAACTTTTCATTCAAACTTTTTTCTTTTTCTACCTTATCATGCTTATGTCATAACCATTTGAATCTGATACGTATAATAACAGTGGGTTCAATATCAGAATTAGTACAGTTCTGTTGAATTCCATAAGATTGGAGCCATAAAGCTATCCACGCAAGCTCGTTGGTCTGGTGGTGTACATGTAGTAGGCAGGAGGTCATGGGAGATGGGCTCTAGTACAACCACACACTTAGAGTTTGTGAATATTTACTCCCCCATGTAAAATTTTCAAGATTGAGTCATAAAAGAATGTAAGAATGTAATGATACATTCATGAGGATTTTACTAATTGTTGCAGCATTGTTTGCACTTTAACAGTCTGTCTGGGCTACAATATCTTTTCATTGTAATATTACTTTGCTTATTCAGTAACTATGGATACATGTGCATCATCACTGGTCACTTACTGAATGCTGGATGGTGATGAGACATCCTTCAAGAGAGTAAACCTTCTATAGAGACAGTGAAGTGAAGCGTGGCAAAGGAGCTAAGTCAACAAACCCATTGGATCTCAGGATAGCCTCTCTTCATCAGTCAAGTCAGCAAACAGCAACTCAGCTAGATACAAGTGCATCAAGTACAGTAGCTCTCACGCACACTTGTCCTTCCTGTCAAAAAGGCACTGCAGAGCAGAATGGCTTACACAGTAAGTAACTTTGGTAATCTGTTCGTTACCACAACGTTGTAATTTGTAGTACAGTGTGTACATCTTGAACAAACTGCTCTGATGTTGTTATAATTGCTTGAAATGGCTAACACTTTGTGTATATGGCTACATACTGTATATACCGTACATGTATGTTTCTTTCCCACTTTTGAAACCAGTAGTTTACTTCTTTGTCATTAAAGGTAGCATACATCATTTGCTGCTATCGAAAAAGTAACTGACAAATTATTGTTGAAAAGCTACTTGCTTTAAAGATAGTAATGGCACTACATGCCCTGTGAAATTGTTTCTTCTGACGTGCTGTCATTTTGAAGAAAACAATGAAAGAAGGCCGTTTCCAACGATACGTCTAAAGATGTATTTTTGGAAATGTTCGCTAGTACATGTACATGTAGTTCGTTTTTAATTTGGCAAAGCCATGAATGAGTGCGCGCAAACGTTCACATGATGCACATGCATGTACAGTTGCCATTTTTCATCAGTTCAGTGCGTGAAATCACGTACTAGCTGCAATCGGCTGGGTGAGAACGTGTCCCGGACGCTGAATTCGGGCATTTCAAAACATGATTCGGCAAATTTTGAATTGAAATTGAGTTGAAAAGCATGTGCATAACAACTACATGTATCCTGTGGAAGTCTTAGCTTTTCATAGAAAAAAAAAAAATACTTGTGCTCAATTGTTTTGTCCAATAACTGGAATCTGTCGCCATCACGTAAAAATGGGCACACTTTTGAGTGATTGTTTTCTTAATGATTCTTATTTCCTAATGATACCATTTCAGGCAGAATAATCTGATCTTCATTCCGAGCAGGGTTTTTCTCACTAAATTTCAGAGCAATTACCACTATTCCTACGCGCCTGTAACTGTATTTCCTTGACTGACAATGTACTTGTAACCCACTTTTTTATGCAGCATGCCAACAAGTTTGTGTTCAACACTCCTAAGACATACCAATCACCAGCCATGGGTGGGCCTGGTAAGCTACGATCTCCAACTCCATCCAAATGGGAAACAATGAAGGAAGAATTGGGTCTATCTGATGGTATGTTGACGTCTACATTTATGTAATATTATTAATTTGGTTTAAAAGGATACCTATTCGAAATATTCGAAAACAACTAAATATAAACAAATTAAAAGAATATTTATGACACCTGACCAGTTAATATTTTCCTTTAGGGTATAGACAACCATAATTAAAAACTTTTTTGGTTTGCCCTCATGCGTACATTTTTTCAAAATACACTTCTAATAATAAGGTGAGCTCAATGGCAATTTTTCACAATTAAAATTTGCCAATGTGTAGAATATTGTATGAACTTTGGGATTTTTTTTGTTGGCCCTAATAAATCTTTAACAATGATACATGTAGATTTGCCATGGATGTATCACAGATCATGCAATATGGTTGGCAGAGAGGCCACTTTGGTCACATATTCATTTTCCTTGTACATCCGCTTATTTAAAAATAGATTTGGGGTTTTTTTTATTTTGGGGCTAACTTTGAATTAAAAGAGTTTTAATCTTAAGTCTCTTAAAATCTGCATGTGAACAATGTTATATTGCAAATCACAACCTGTAATGTGCTTAGTTGCAAAATGCAATGAATATGATGTAAACTAGGTTGAGTGTGTTAATCTGTGAACACAGGGGAACACACGATGCATGTTATCTATGTCCAGTTTCATTTGAAACTCAGTTTGTTTTGACAAACAATTATTGACTGCTTCGAGTGGCGTAGTAAAACTAGCCTCCCGAGGTGATTCGTGAAGCATTCTTTTTCCCGAGGCGAAGCCAAAAGAAAATAGAATGCTCCATGGATCACCAAGGGAGGCTAGTTTTACTACACCACAAGATAAAGCAGTCAATATTGTACATGTATCCCACAGATTCTGCTTGATTTTAAGCAATAATTTATTAATGAAATCTAAATATATTTTAAAATGTACTTCTATTTGAATACAAAATGAGTTGAAAATTCACTTGCACTTTTCCAAACTATAACATTATCCATAATTTTTTCCTAATACTGTTTGAACCCAGCTCTGTAGCACCAGCGCTTTTAACGCACACACTCTTAATATGCATAGTACTTTGGTTGCTACGGGTATGGCATTTGGTTGCTATGGGTAGAGTACTTTTGGCCATGCACAGCAAGATGGCAAAAATAGCGAATGCCATGTGACTCACTCATTTCATTTTTCTTTTATGAGGAGAATAATAGTGTGGTGATGGAGAAGTTTTAAATGTCAGTTTTAAAATGAGTTAGGGGCCTGGACACAGATAATGGCAGGCCCAAGCTGACCGGGTATTTGTGTGACTTTGTGTGTACACATTGTATGTAACACTACCGGTGTCTGCATTGCACTCTGTGTACCACACTCATGGGATATGTAGGCCTACTTCTGCGAGCAAGCAAGCTGACAAAAGTTTTACTTCAGCCTTTAGTGTCGGACTTAAGCCATGTTTTGTGCTCTATTTACATGATTTACAAGACAAAATAAGTAAAAATGATGTAAAATTAATTTCTTTATCAAAAACATTTTTTCTAAACTTCAAAACCTACCTAAAGCAGTTTCATCTTGAAAAGTAAAGGATCCCTTTATAAAAAAGTTTACAAATATTACACTTTTACAAGCTCTTGCAACTTTGCAAGGCCAAGACTGTGGCTTTCATTCATTTTAGTGGGTTACAGGTACGACGTACGTTTAATCTTCATAATGATATATTTTTCACCTACCCAGCCTCCAACAGTTACATGTACATGTAGTACATGTACAATGTACACATGTACATGTTCATGTAACCAGAGGTGTCAAGCTGTCTTTGACAAGCCATCCAATTGTAGTCTGCAAAATTTCGCCTTTTATGAAATATTCTTCTTGGATCGAAATGCAAAGCTCTCAAACTTATTTGTGATTTGCATACACATTTTTTGTATTTCATGTTGCTCCAGTTGATAATGTAACAGATGGTCACATTCTTTTCACAACTTCTGTTGTTTTTACCCTAATTGTTTGTCATAAATGTTGCCCACAAAGTATGATTTGAGAAACCTGAAGCCAAGGCTAGTAGCTCCTACATTGTACCTACACTTACATGTGCTTGTACAATGTACATGTTAATTCTTGCTTGAAGTTGAAACCAAACAAGATAAAAGTAGTGAATACTGTGTGCAAATAGTACAGGTATGCCTAGTCCTGGTGATGGTCAGTATACTGTTTGGATAAGCCCAGGCATTGTCCTGACTTGACTCAGTCAACAAATGGATAGTTATTGTGTCCTGGTAACACTAAATAAGTTTGGGATGCTTTGTGCTGGTTTCCGTAGCAACCATACCAACCCATACAATTAGCTCAAAAGTAATATGCTTGTGTGTAATTTATGGCCCAAAAGTGTGAAGTGGTTCTGATGGGTCACTAATTAATTGTAAACACTGGTGAAATGTATGCATTAAGGTGGAGTAAGTGGGGAATTTGCTTTGTGTTTGTGGGATAGAAATATATAAACCTTAATGTGTATTCATTGTAAATTAAAAATACAAAAGAACATCCTTACAACCTGCAATACAAGTAGAAAGTTTTTTTTCAGTAATTCAATAAACATCACCAGCACTTATTGGTTGCACTGCAGTACTTCATTGTGAGAAAAAGACAAATGTATACATACATGTATGGAGACATATATCGTCTTCCAAAACTTGTTTTATTAAAAAATAATTGGATTCAATCTCATTTTAATCATTACACAAGGTGTTTTTACAGTCATAATTACAAGTACAATTTTAGTAAAAAAAAAATTGAACAAATACACATATTTCTTTCAAGTGAACCAAGATAGCATAAGCAGACTCGTGTCATACATTGTGCATTTCAAATCTGGCTACTTCTTTGCATGTTGAATATCCACATCTAAATGAAGAAAGCTCACCTTTAAATAAATTATTTTAAACAAAGAATATTCTGAAGAGTCAGAATTTAAACTTATGCAATTAATTACATGCTTCTGAAAGTACCAGATGTAAAGTTTGTGTTTCCCCATTTGTTTTCTTCATTTCCATTTTAGATGATTATCTGAAAAGTGAGAGTGATAATTCAGGAGATGAGAATGAAGTCAATGGATACGGTAAGTGAAGTCATTATACACTACAGCTTTGTATGTACAACCTGCGTGAAATTATGGTCAGACATTGGACCATATTCTATGTTTGTCCAAACAACTTTTGCACTGTAATTGCATTCTAAGTCCATTTGACAGCTCCAAATGTATTGTACCTGGTCAGTTTTTGTGAAAATAATTTTTGTGTCTAATTTTGTCTATTAAGATGAAGCATCATTGCCTGATTAATGGTATTTTTCCCACCCAAACTTGTGGATTTGTTGGCTTTCAGGCAGCTCTGAGTACAATGCTTTGAAAATTGTGTCTGTAAAGGTCAAAACCCAATAGTAGTGAGATTACATACATGTACATGTTTATATTCAGAAACTTGCACCCAGAGTATTGATTCTACAGGCAGGTCGTATGATTCATAATCAATATCTCCATTATACAAATAATGCTATCTTTAGATCGTGTAATTGAGGGTCCATGATAGAACTGGTCAATAAATCACAGTCAACACTTAGCATACCATTCCTGAATCTGTGTGCATTCCATTACAAGTTCAATAGGCCAGGCATTGACTGTGTGACTGCATGGATCCTACAAAATTATGAATCAAGGATGAATAAGGGCTAATAAAGTAATATAGGGATTATGAACTTCAGCAAAAACAGCCAAGCAAAAAAAAAAAACTTTTTGAAGCAAACTTGTAAATTTACATGTGTAGATTTAAAAACTCAAGTTTTAAGTTTGATACAGTTTTGTGGACATTTGCATCATGGCACACATAGGATGCAAATAAAACATTCTGACTTTGTTGCATACTGACTTTATTGCAAATTTTCAGTAAACTGGAAAGATTTCATGTAAACTACATGTACACACAGTACGGACAATGTTGCTCGTACAATGTATCTGTCTGTCTTTCTTTTCATTGGAAAACAAAATAAATGTACATGTACAAGATATATACTGGTTTGATGGAACTGTAAATAAATGTGGATAATAATGTTCCCATGTTTGCGAAAGCTGGATATCCAATTGCCTCAACCATATAAAACAAACTGTTCAATAATGTTTTAGGAATTCAGAATGAAAAACTTAACTTCATGAGTTTGTCTTACATGTACATTTACTATGTGGACTTGTGAACAAAAGATGTCCACATAATGCAGGTTGTTTTGACGTAATGTGGACTAAGCCGTGTCCACATAACGTTTTGCCCTCTTTGGAAAACAGGTTTAGAGGCATTTTGGGGTTAGGTTTATCCATGGCAAAATGAAGAGAAACACAAGGGAATCATAGAAAAAAAAATGGGTTGAAAGAGTTTTCACAGTTAAAGTAAAGTTATTTTTTGTACCGAGTTTTCTTAACTACACGAAAACAAAGGAATGTCCACATAGTGTATACATGTATAACAAACATGGGTGTGTTTGTGTGTATGCACAATGTGTATCTAATCCTTTCCCACCACTTTGTCACAAGTACATGTGATTCACAGTTTTTACATCACAATTAACTATGACAGTACATCTTCAAACTTCTTGTAATAGCTCCGGAACGGTTTGGCCGATCGGCATGAAATTGGTGACTTTACCTAACTTTTATTGGGAGTCAATATGGTACCAAAACAAATTCTGTATGATGTCCACAGGCATGCAACTGGGAAGGCATTGAAAAAAAAGGAAATTCAAATATTTCCTAGACTTTGTACAGTGTTTTTTTTATTGGAATGGCACACATGGGAAGTAAAAAAAAGAAGAGGAAATCGGCTGATCCAAGGAAAAGTTGCATGTTTTGGTCCATGCATGGCAACCAATCTAAAAACACTAGTAATCATAAAATTTGATAATGTTTGTATAAAAACATGGAAATTTGCATTTTTGTGAGTCAAAACCTGTTTAACAGTGTCAAATACGGTCCATCACATGTAGATCACCTTACAAGGGTACATACAGTATTTGGATAAATACCAAGCCAATTACTCAGACTGTAAACACACACATCAATCATATGTACCGGGTATTGGTTGTGATTCAATCAAGTAGATCTAATTGACTGGGTACAGCAATAATAGGCCATCTGGCCCTTGCTTCAAATGCCAATGGATTAGATTCTTCTCTATGTTGGACACATTTGTAGAGCGTATACGATTGTTACACACCACATCAACCACAGTTCTTCTCTCTAGAGCTTCAAAGACACAAAACAGATTTGTTTGGGGGAATTTGATTGGCCTACATCCCACAGTCCCTACATGCTTATACATTATGCATGTACACCACATACAAATATATTTCATTATAATAATATTGCCCTGCAGCAAGTTCATACAAATGTACAATATGCAAAGCATATTTGACATGTTTGACATCAAGAAATTTGTAGCATGGATACTTGACGTCGCATATTCCCATTATTTGCATTCACACTCACTATGACAAAGATTTATTTTATTCAGTTATAGCCCAGTAAATTAGGGCTGCAGCCTTCATTTTATTGTCTGCCTTGATTTTGTATCAACCTGGACCCATTACTGCTCCTCGCCCTTTTGTTAGCAGTAATACGTACATGTACATATTTTCTGAGTATTTGGTACATGTACATGTATGTGGTGTAATTCCAGAAATCGATTGAAAACAACTGTTTTACAAAGTTTAAATAAATGTGTTACACTTTCAGAAAGTGAAGTACCGGTATACAAATGGATGATGATATAATCAAAATGAACCGTACGAATGTTTGTACATGTACATGTAAGTCATGCATGGTCAAATGGTCTGACAGTGTTCACTCAACCAAATCAGACATTTTCAGGCAAATTATTCCAATATCAGACATGTATGTATAGTATCTGCTATCCTATAGGGCCATGACTCACTGTATTTGGAACCCTGGGGAGGGGAGCTGAACACCCCAGGTGACTTGCGACATCTCTAATGTCAATTAAACCTCGTGCAAGTCTCAATTTTTGTAAATTACATATTGATTAGGACGGTTCCATTTTTTTATGAAAGCTTTCCATCATCATAAACAGGCTGCACTTACTCATCATAACGGTCATGCACCGTAGGTAATTGCTTTGCTTTTGCTGTATGGATGAGCAGCAATATGTACACATTGCACTCCAGCAGTGTGCTGGGTGAAATGTAATCTCTCTGATGGAGACTGCGCAGATGTAAGACTTCATTGTGTACGTACAGTAAGAGCAATGTCTGAGCTGGTAGTAAGGTCATATCGCATGGACATATAGTCTTCACATCATCTTGAGTATTGCAGATCAGAGCAGCATCTTTCATATTTTTCATCCTTGTCTTGTTTCCAGAGTGTATGTACATGATGTAAGTTCATTATATTTGCAAGAGCTGTGTCTGGGTCTGTATTACAAGTAGTCTTGTGGATGTAATTATTTTTTAATTCTTGTGGTTTTGTGTTATTGCTTGGTCAGATCTGCACATGTACATTGAAGGGTAAATGTGCAAACATGCATTTTTTAGCCTGAGCGTGTACTTGATTTGGTGTAAATAAGAAATGCAAGTCTGGACATGTACACTGTACATGCACATCATGTACATGTACATGCACATCATGTACATGTACATGCACATGATGAACATGTACATCATGTGCACAGCGTTGTCGGCACAGTGCCCATCAGTGTAAACGTATCTGTTCTGTGTATATGTGTTCTAAATGTTTATAAAAATAATTAAATGTAAGATTTGTCTTACTAAGGTCGAGTTTCAAGGGATGTTGTTGAAGCCTTGCAGAAAGAGCTGGATGAAAAAGACAAGCAGAGAGAAGAGCTGATTCTGCAAGTCAAGGTGAGATCATGCCTACATGTAGGGTATATGGTCTCCATGCGTGGACTGTAGAGGGCGCTTCATTACCACTCATGAGAGATTTGTGAAATGGACACATTGTCTGCGCCTGCTGGTTCCTGCACATATGATGCAAATTATGCACAATAGACCGTGCGTTAAAGGTAGGGTTGATCATTTGTCATTTGTGCATTTATTTTTTCATTTGAAGCAATAAAACTGGTCAAAATCTAAAGATGGGTGCTTGATAACTAACCTGATGAATTTTTAGCTCTGTGAATACTGGATGTTTTGAGAAGAAAATATTATAGGATCTTGATTTCAATTCAAAAGTTGAAATCAGCATCCAGGAGACATTCTCATTATAAAGCCGATTGCAGGTACGCGTTGTCACAAACTGACCTGACGAAATGATAGCAACCACGGGCACGTATGTGTGCATCGTGTCCAAGATTGCGTGCACCCATTCACAGATTCACCAAATTAAATACCAACTACTAAGGAAAATTTTCAAAAATGTGTCACTTAACGCATCTTTGGAAATGGCCTTTTTAATGATATTGTGCCAGCACTAATAATTTCTCAAACCTGTATGGAGCTGCTAGCATCATGCCAGACATGTGGTACACTCATGTCCCTCCCTATTCTCTCTTTGTAACTGAATGACAGGGTAATTACGCACGTTATTCATAGCAGTATTGTAGTCGAACACATTTTGAGTACGAGTATGAGTTAGTACTGCAACTGATCCTCAAAGTTCGGTTCGGTTCGGTTCGGTTGCGGTTAGATTTTTTTTTCTCCGAAGTTCGGTTCGGTTCGGTTTGGCAGGCTGAACATTTTCATATAATTTCAACGAATCTGAATACAAGTATTCAGTTGCTTTATGTGCCGTTTATTAACTCCATTTTCCAAGTACAATTTAGTGATGAACCAACTGACAACTGTATTAAAAAATGAAAGCGTAAGCAGTAGTCAAACCTTTTATTGATCTTCATTTAGTTATTTTTTTAAAAATAAATTTTACCTTGTCTTACTTTTTACAGTTACAAAATGAAAGAAGTAACACCACTTGAGCATATTATTATGCAAAAACAAATAATAATGCAGCCCCTTGAATAAATCCTGATATTCAAAACCAAACAAAAACAATGTTAATCCGTCGTTAATCCATGGATTTTAAGGAGAGCGATTTGCTCTCCTCAAAGATTTGAGGAGAGCGATTTATAGCTCTCCTGGATTTTCTTTAAATGAAGGACTGCAGTGTAGGCTTCATTTTCTCCAATACATGTATGTATGACGGGTATTATTCCAGATAATTTTTTTTTGTTGAGATTATTAACTTTTTTAAGGAGTTCATCAGTTACAAACTAGTTTAAAAAGTCCTGAAGCCAAATGGTTCAAGCTCATGTATGGTAGTTTCAAGAAACTCTCTGCACCTCTCTTTTCCTTCCAGAAATTCCGTGACAGTGACAAGAAATACCGGTCGCGATGTGAGAAGGAACATGCTAGCAAGTGGCAGCAGATCAAGATCATGAGGAAAACCCACGAGTCCCATCTAGACGAGAAGCGACAACTCATCCGCAACCTCCAAGACATCATTGAGGAGCAGGAAGGCAGGATATATGACCTGGAGAGTGAACTCAAAGGTCAGAGACAGGTCAAGGGTCGAGGGTCGATTCCCTCTTTTTACCTATATGTTAATGTAGGTGAACTCTGAAAAGTATTTGCATGTATCAAATTCATACTGTTAAATTGTCAAAATGTCCAATTTATACATGTACATGTACATGTACATTGTTTACCATGATAGTGGACAAAATGCTGATCATTATTATCCCTGCTCATCCGGCTAATTTGTTCTTTGCATGGAATTGCCAAATTAGAACACAAATGACGACACACTTGCTAAACGAAGATAGTGTGCTCTACAGTATTTGAGTGATGTGAAGAATGTGACATTTGATTTTACAAACTTGACATTTGCAGGTTCCAGAACAATAAAACTATACGGGATGAGTAAAAAAGGATACCCAAATGGCACCCCCTATTTTTTTAAAAGAGGTTCTGCATGTAGCACTTTCCAGATTTAGGGATTGAAAGCCCAATTAATAAGCAATCTTTTAGTAAAGGAATCATTCAAATCACTCATGCATTTTTCCAGTTGTGGACTTTAAAACACAAATACAGTTTTAAAATGTTGTCCCCTACATTTTTTTTTTTTTAAGAAGTTCTGTATGGAGCACTTTTCAGGTCTAGTGATATTTCAGCACAACGAAAACAATTAACATTTAAGAAAAACGCATCAGAACACTCTCATAACCATGATAACTGGCTCTTATCATAACCTTTATTTAAACACCTTCTGCTTCCAGTGTTAAAACAACATACTTTAGAATATCAAGAGTTTGTAGCTACTGCTACATATAGTTGTACATGTACAGCTATGTGGAGTGGAGTGCTTTGGCCTCGTGGTTAAGGGCACTGATTCGTGGTCTGTGGGTAAAGCTGCAGGTTGTGGGTTCGAGTCCTGGTGGGGTCATGGTGCGTGTGCCCTTGGGCAAGGCACTTTGTCACTCATTGCTTCTCTCCACCCAGGAGTAAATGGGTACCTGTGAGGGCAGAGATGGTTATTGTGATTGAATTAGCTGCCTTGTGCCTAACAGGCTCCATCGAGCTGTATACTCCCCAGGGAACTGAGATGGTATTTGGAATGTTTCATGGGCCCATTGAGCAGGGGTAATAATGATGTAGCACTGTGAGCACCAGTACCTGGTGGATATGTGAGCTTTATAAATATCCACTATTATTATTATTCTTTTTTTTTCATCTACATAATGTCTTTCATTTCTACTTGCAGGTAACAACAGTCCCACCCCCAGTGCACCTAGCCTCTCTGAGCACGTGCAGAAGCTAGCCAGCTCCCTTGACCGACTGCAGACAGAGATGGCTGGTATCCGGGAGAAACAACTGGCTGCCGAGCACCAGCTGGTTGCCATGGAGCAGGACCATGACAACGAGAAGCAAGGCATTCAAGAAGACATGGCCCAGCTCAGATCTGAACTGAACAATGCACAGGGGATGATACAGACACTACGCAATGGAGACGTAAGTATAGAAACCCGTGATCCAATTGATAAAAAAAAGAAGGCAAAAGATATATGTATTACCAAAGAAACCTAATCTCTATATTATCCATAGATACCAAGTGAATACTAACAAGTATAACTTCTGTGATTTGAAGAAATAACCCCCTCAATATTTTTTTGCTCTTTTTCTAGAAAGTTTTCATTACAAGAACGATCATAACACAGCTGCATTAGCAGTGTTCAAAAGTTTTGGTTGGTAATTTCCCCATGTGTTACATAACGACATACAAGATATCACAACTGGAAAGAAATGGAAAAGTGCTATGCCCAAAGGCAAAAGCACTGTGCAGCCGAACTGCCGAACCGACCTGAAAATAGCCGAACTTGGCCTTCCAAACCGAACCTGAACCGAACCGAACCAAAATGTCAGTTCGGAAGAGTTCGGCAAGTATTTGTTGCTAGCGCTAGGAATGCTAATGCTTGCAATGAAAGGACAAAATTAAAGCGCACGGATGATTGAATTTACCATGTTGACAAGTCACCGCATTCATCTTCATTATTTGCCGTGTTTTAGCAAGGCATACAATAAGATATCGGGCCGATACGCTTTGAAAAAATTGTACGTACCTTGCGATTTTCTCAATGAAAAGTGTGCTCTTTGCATGTAATTCATCCAGCGTGGTCAGTATCTGGCCCTGCTGCGCCATGTTCCATGTTCATGGACCAAACCAATTGCGGTGAAGGGTGTGCTTTCCTCGGCAAAATTTACCAGCATTTTCAGTTTTTTTTCACCATGTCAACATTACAAAAAAATACTTTTTATGGAGTCTGAAACCTTTCCCATGTTCAGAATAAGTTCTTAATTTTCGCAATATATTTTTTTTCGTAAAGAACGTATATGAAAAAGAGGGTGAAACACCCCTTTACAAAATTAATGGATCCATCCACAGAATGAATATTCATGACAGTCGCGAATCAAAAAGTTATTTTTTTTTACGGTAGCTACTTGTCAGCTTGTTGCTAAAATAATCATGATTTCATAAGTTTGGCACAGTAAAAGGACGTGTTACGGACGGGACGGAACTCGTTGGGAAAACCGTCAGCACGTGTGGGAAAATTTTTATCATAGTCAACTCATCCTTCAACTTGTGTTGTATAGCATGTGGAAATTGCGGTGCCTATTCCTGTCAGACGTGCGCGGTGCACATGTTTTTGTTTGAACAGGGGAACAGCCTATGTGTTTTTCATTGTAGCCCAATACATTGTACCATGGACATGTACACATACATGTACATTATGTATGCACTTCCGAAGCCGAACCGAACGAACGGAACCAACATTTGAGGATCAGTTGCAGCACTCTATACAACCATATTCACACATGTTCTTCTTATGTAAGGTTTATACCAGTACTATTCAGAATTTGTCATATTGCCTATGGCTTTTCTGATATCTATAAACCAGTGTGCAATGTGACTTGGCTTGCTTAATGGGTGATCCACTTAGCAGCCTGTATTATGCACAGGAAACCTTTCCAAATTGTGAAGTCTTTACTTCATGATTGCATATATCAGTGGCTTTAACCATTGATGAGGTTGGTTCATATTCTACTCAAATTGAAAACAAACGTGAACACATATCTGTAATGTCACAGCAAGTATTCGCGCTGGAAATTTGCAAAGTGTTAAATACAATTCAACTCAAATCAAGGATGCTGTGATATTTTGCCATCTGCTGCTTTCTTAATTGCAGGCAATACCATCTGGCACAGACAACGAAAAGGAAATTGAACTTCTGAAGGCTGAACTACACAAATATGAAGATGAACTTGAGAGAGCTAAAGCAATGCAGCAGGAAGCAGCTCAAGAGCAAGCCATGCAAGACCAGGAGGAGATCAGGTCTCTCCAGGAGGAGGTCAAGTGGTACCGAGAGGAACTTGAGAGAGCCAAGATGGCCCATGAGAAGACAACTCAAGAACAGGTTATGCGAGACGAGAGAGAGATAGAAATGCTGAGGGAGGAACTGCGGCGGTATGAGGATGAGCTGAGAATTGCCAAGGAATTGCAGGAAAAGACGGCAAAGGAACGAGCAGAGATGTCCCAGAAGGACGTTGCCATCATCAAGGTTTGTAACCCTCTCTCTCAATTAAGAGTCGAGGCAAAAATTGGAAATTTAAGATTTTTTTTATAAATGAATCTTGTTAAAACACCAGCTTCCGAGTGATACATGTTTCTACTGCACTCATCTTACCAGTAGAGCATTATGACATGCATTATTCCCTTGAGGGCGTTGGACATTCGCTAGATGGATTTTCTCACAGTACCTTGCAGCCCACCTGCCATGACATTTCCGTTTTTAGAGCTTCTCTTTCTATCTCCCTTCCAGTTTCCTTCAAGTGTCTTTGGAACAGATTGATGTGAGGTTTTTGTGCTGCATCCGATGTTATTTTTTGTCCAAAGTAGAAAAACTGGTCACTTTTTGATCCAAAAAAAAGGGAAGAAATAAAGAAGGTTTGACAAGATGTCTAGCACTTTTGCCAACGAGACATCGTCTTTCTTAGTGAACAAGGCAGATGTTAGCCATTTACTTTCTTCTGCTGACTCATCTTTCCCTAATGGGCTCGATGGGCTACTATTCACTGGCTTATTATTTGCAAGCCTGTCAAACTTGACTCCAATATGCTGTTAATGTATGTGTTCACTCCAGCCCCATTCATGGCCCTCTATTACACTTGGTCACATCCGGTCTGCTGCCTGGTACTGAGATCACATGCCTGCCTGTACCCTGAGTAGATGTTAATGATCAGGACCCTTGACAAACACCTCACTGCTGGGTGGAGGAGGGGTGATAGGCTTTTGTCAAATGCCTTGTTCATGGCAGATATTCACTGTAATGAAACAATGGCAGTCTTGTGGGGTATATCCCTACAGTACCGATCACTCTTAACCTACCACCGGTTAACGGTAACCAATGGTTACCTATAATCCCCCCCCCCCACTATTCTCGTTGCGTTGTTACGATAGGACGCATAACAGTATATTCTTATCCAATTGGTAAACAGTCTGCGGTCAGGCTAAGGTCGTAAACTTCCTGTCTTCGTTCATTGAATCCATAAACAACGTTCCCCCTGCAGCAGCCTACACATCGTTTTATTGTTCCAGTACATGGACTTGTGGTTAGATAAGTGCAGTCATAAAATCCTGGGGTCAATTATCTGTTATCGTGTATCAACTTTTGACCACAATCTTTCCAGCTTCAAGAATGCATGCGATATGCATGCAGGCATGGCCGATGTATGGTGCAAGTACCTCCAAGGCCGCTTATCAACAAAGATATACAATGTATAAGTTTTGAAGTTCGCCTGTCAATCATTGTCTCGAAATGGCTTTCCAGACAAGAATATATAGGACACTATTTTATTCCCCAGCTGTAATTGGGGGACACGTATAAAAATGTGCTTGGTCGTTTTTTTTAAGTAAAACAACGACAAAGACCTACACGAACTCTCTGTTAAATATCCTGTGGATTCCTGGGAAAAATTTAATAAGAACTATGCTTAGTTTTCTTAACAAATAATATCAAGGTTGGACCATCAACTAAACGTCAAAGAATATTTTAAATATATATATTCTAGAGTAACATTTATACAAAATAATAGGCAGTGCGTTGTTATTTTTTAATAAACAAATTGTCATACCCCGCTGCTGAGTCAGAGAGAGACGCCGAATGTGATTTAAGGGGTTAATTTAATACAATTTGTCTGGTCCTCTCGATTTTTGAAACAAAACAATTCCCTACATCCTAACCCATTAAATTCTGAACTCCTCGTTAAATCCTGCGAATTCGTGGTTTTATTTAATATGAATTGTTCTAAATTTTTTCTTATTTTTAAAGGAATAAGGGTCAAGATTACCAACAGCCCTAGGTCTTTTAATCGAACAATCAAATATATTCTAAAGTACATTCTAGAGTAATATTAAAACAAAATAATAGGCCATGCGCTGTTCTTGTAATGTTCTTTTTTAATAAATGAAGAAAATCGTCATTCCCATTTAGGCAAAAAAATACTTCTGCTTCTGATTACATGCTTTTCCAAAATTGGGTCGGTCGGTCGGAAATTATATTTTTTTTGCCAATTTTTTTTTAATGCGGTTTGAATGGGGTATTCAATTATATGCAATGTTTTAGACTGAACTTTTTCCATTGCACTACGAAAGCTATACAAAAAATTGCCACAAAAAGTGAACGCTAGTCAAGACAGGAAACTGGCCAAAACTCCGTAATTCATGCGTGAATGCATGTGTGGCCAGCGGGCGACAGACCTCGTTTTAATTTTTACTGTGGACAATTTTGGGGAAACACGCTGCATCGTATCACTCCAAATACGAGTACCCCCGGTAGTGCCATCTCAAAATGAACTCTTGAACACGGAAAATACATGTACACAGACAAGAGAGACCAATTTCTGTGAATAAAATTCCAAAAATGTTCCTTCTCCATCGGTGTTTTCTTGGCATTTTTACGATGTCGAATCCGACTGACCAGTAAACAGTGCACCGCGTAGGCCTTCCATGCTAGCACTCTACATGTATGCACAGACTGGTTATCGCACTTTTTTGCCTTATTTTCCTAGCCTCGGAGACAGCGAGAGAGAGAGAGAGACACCGAATACATTCAAGGGGTTAATTTAATATAATTTGTCTGGTTCTAAATCTCTTGATTGTTACAATAAAAATGCGATTTCAAACATAACTCAAAAGTCCTAGCCCATTAAATTCCGAACTCTTTGTTAAATCTCCTGTGGATTCCTGTGGAAAATTTAATACGAATTATGATGCTTAGATTTGGTTATTTTCAGGAATAACATCAAGATTATCAGCAGCCCTTGGACTTTTGTACTGAACGTCAAAGTATATTTACACAATAAAAGGCCATGCCCTTTTATGTTAGAGAGAGACGCCAAATACATTCAAGTGGTTAATTTAATACCATTTGTCTGATTCTCTTGATTTTAAAATAAAACGATTTCCAACGTCCTAGCCCATTAAATTATGAAATCTCAGTTAAATCTTCTGTAAACTCCTTTGGGAAAATTTAATACGAATTATGCTTAGTTTTGGTTATTTTTAAAGGAATAAGATCAAGATTATCAACAGCCCTTGGACTTTTATACTGAACGTCAAAATACATTCTAGAGTAACATCTAGCCTACATGGAATAATGTAAGCACAGTGGGATTTTTTGGGGGGGGGGGGTTTAAATGAAGAATAGAGTCATACCCCGAAAAAAACGACATGGAGGGCCCTGCATTTAATGAATTATTTTGGGACTTGGAATATCCCTACCCAACTCGTTATTTTTTCATGTGCATATTCACAGAAGGGGCCTGGGTGAAATTTCAGTTTACCTCATTTTCTGTTTAAAGTTTTCATGGTCTTTGAAAATAATGCCCAAATAAAATCTTTAAAAAAAAAACCTTCCCAGCAGAATGATTGATGGCCGCATTGTTCAAATTGATACAATACATCTGTTGCTCGTTATATACAAAGGATCTGTTTGGTATCAGCTAAAGGCGCCGCCGAACTTTGAGGACGATGTCTGATGAACAGTCTCAGCCAATTAAATAGCCGGTTCCGGTAAATAAATACGCCATTGGTTGCTTTCTTCACGGACCATTTATGCTTTCATGAATATGACGCGCCTTCCACACTCAAATGGATATTGATGGCCAATGGCTGGAATTCCTTGCTAGGCTGAGCCGCAGGTGCAGCATGCCCACTGTCACATTCCAACCTGGTTGCCTAGAGATACTGTTGCTAGGGCGGCTCCCCTGTGATGTCCCAGACTGCCGGTTGCGTAGCCAGAAAATCTTGCATGGGAGAGAGAGGGTGTGACTATATTTTCTTGAATGCTGACGCTTTGGGGAAATTTGTGAAGGCAACAAACAAAAAAAGTTCTGCTTTCGATTTATATGCCATTCGAAAATAGGGTTGGTAGGTAGGGAACTGAAATTTTTGCCATTTTGGGGGGGGTACGATCATATTATGAGGCGTCTGCGTGTAATCAAGGGTAAAAGGTAGGAATTGATGGTTCTAAGGTGTTTTTTCCTTCATTTTTCCCATAAAAAATAAGATAGGTATACGGCTGTCAAAATAAGGTAAGTCGTGAAACCGGAAGCAGAACTATGTTTTGGGCCTAAGATGCGGCTTCTATTTCGTCAAATAAAAAAAACCACAAAATAATAGGCCATGCCCATTTATTTACCCGGCCTCAGAGAAAGAGATGCCGAATACATTTAAGGAGTTAATTTAATACAATTTGTCTGGTTCTCTTAAAAAAATTCTGAACTGTCAGTTCAATCTCCTGTGAATTCCTGGGGAAAATTTTTATATGAATTATGCTTAGTTTTTATTATTTTTAAAGGAATAAGATCAAGATTATCAACAGCCCTTGGACTTTTATTAATACTGAGCGTGAAAAATATATTCTGGAGTAACATCTACACAAAATAATGTAGGCAATGTTATGGTTTTTTTAAGCGAAGAATAATATCAAAAAAGACATGGAGGTCTCTCTCCATTTAATGAATTATTTCGGGACTTGGAATATCCCTACCCGACTCGTTATTTTTTCATGTGCATATTCACAAAACCGGCCTGGGTGAAATTTCAGTTTCCCTCATTTTTTGTTTAAAGTTTTCATGGCCTTTGAAAAAAATGCCCAGATAAAATCTAACAAAAAAACCCTTCCCAGCAGAATGATTGATGGCTGCATTGTTCAAATTGATACAATACATATTCGTTGTTCGTTACAAAGGATCTGTTTGGCATCATTTACAGGCGCCGCCGAACTTTGAGGACGGTGTCTGATGAACAGTCTCAGCCAATTAAATGAGCCGGTTCCGGCAAATAAATACGTCATTGGTTGCTTTCTTCACGGACCATTTATGCTTTCATGAATATGACGCGCCTTCCACACTCAAACGGATATTGATGGCCAATGGCTGGAATTCCTTGCTAGACTGAGCCGCAGGTGCAGCATGCCCACTGTCACATTCCAACCTGGTTGCCTAGAGATACTGTTGCTAGGGCGGCTCCCCTGTGATGTCCCAGACTGCCGGTTGCATAGCCAGAAAATCTTGCATGGGAGAGGGTGTGACTATATTTTCTCGAATGCTGATGCTTTGGGGACATTTGTGAAGGCAACAAACAAACAAAGTTCTGCTTCCGATCACATGGCATTCAACAATAGGGTAGGTTCGGTAGGTAGGGAATTGAATTGAAGTTGAATTTATTTTTTATTTTTTTGGCATTTTTTTTGGTACGATCATTATGGAGACGTCTGCGTGTAATCAAGGGTAAAAGGTAGACATTGATGGTATTGGGTGTTTTGTTCTCATTTTTCCCATAAAAAATAGGGTAGGTAGGGAAACCGGAAGCAGAACTTTCTTTTGGCCTAAGATGCGGCTTCTATTTCGTTTAATAATTTTTTTAAGAAAATCTGAGCTTGAACGTTACAAAATACAAATAAACGATCTTCCTCAGGCCTGGAAAATGTCTTTCTTGAAGTGACATTTTTGAAGTGACACTAGATTTGACAACACTAGCAGAAGATTTAGTTCTTCTTACTTTGTATTTCGCCTCAGGAAAACAGGTTTTTTTCTAACATCATTTTCTAACATCGTATTCCAAAAAAAAAAATACCCAGGCGGCCTCTCCAAGAAAGAAGCCTGATTCCCCCCCCCCCCCCCCCCCGCATGATAGGCCTTTTTTAGACCGCTCTACGTACGTACTATACTGTAGAACGTTTTCGTGAAATGTTCTGAAAAGGTATTCACTCATCATACTCGTACTGTAGTGTAGCGGCCTGTTGGTATGCTGGTGTGAGTAAGTGTAGAATTACTCTAGGTAACAATGTTATTATCTCGCAGTGTTTGCTAAGGATTAAGCACAGATAGGAAGCGTTCACCGTCCTCATAAGAAACAAACTACCACCACGAGATCTGCCTGTGGTTGACTGGTAAACAAAACAACGTGTACTGCAGCAATATAACGATATCGACTTGCCACTTGACCGCAGGATCGCTTGTGGTTTTTTAATCCCGATAAACTGCCTTCCGTAGTGGGCAGGGCTGAAACCCTTTGACGAAGAACGTGTTTACCGTTTATCAGGAATTATTAACGCTGAGCGGTACTGTATATCCCGCCCCCTCCTCCACCCTCCCCCCAAACCTTACCCCATCCCCCCACCCCCGCCTACATTGTTCAAACAAAATGAGGGTGGTCTCTTAATGTTCATTAACCGGCAGGGTAGGGCCTTTTACCTTCACTAGGCTTTTTCCATTGTTAGGGTAATTAGGACCTAGTTGTGGGGACTTTTTGCAGCCCCCACAGCGTCTTCGGTCCCCATATTACAATGGGAGAACTCATGTGTAGTCCCCACAAATGAGGAACAAGAATGGTTATACATGTAGACACACCACTATCACCCCCCCCCCCCAAACCTTACCCCATCTCTCTCCCCCCCCCCCCCCCCAAAAAAAAAAATTGTTCAAACAAAATGATGGTGGTCTCTTAATGTACATCAACTGGCAGGGCAGGGCCCATTCCCTCTGCCTCTGGCTCCTAACATGGTACTTCCCAAAGGAGTTCAACCTTTAGCCTCTGCTACCACTCCTGTTTTTCAAAGTCTCAGGCATGGCAAACTCCTTACTGTAGACCAACTGTTTGCCTACATTTCTCTCTCAACTCTCCTGAGTGTCCAGGAAAATCTCCCGTAAATTAGCCATTTACGGCTGGACAGTTCTTCAGTTTGTGGTTGCACTGCCCATGCACATACCTCAAGGCGGGGTTTTATACCCAACTCACCCAACCTCTGTCATGGCTCCTTGGGCAGGTTTCATACTATATAAGTACATGTAACTTGGGCCCCTGAGCCCCTCAGTTACATGTAGGCTGCTGTCCTGGACATCTCATTGGCGACGGCTTTTTGATGGCAGCCATGGCTTGCCGCAGAGCAAACTCCATACCTTGACCCTTACTCTGTTACATTCCTCTTGAGTCAGGCTGTAGATGTCTTCACCCGATCATAGCTCCTCTCTTGTGGAGGACAAGTAAGTGATGATTTATCAGTCTGACATCTTGATACCCAACTTCAAATCTGTCTCATCCGTTTTCGACGATACATTGTAGACTGTGGATGCCATCTGTGCCCTGAAATGGTACTTGCATCGGATGGCAACCACCTGGGGCGACTGTCAGACTATGTGCTTCCAGCACCTCACAACACTATTGCCTGCAGGGCTGTGTCTGCCATGCGCTCGGATTCTAGAGATTGGTCTGAGTCCCCTGACGAAGTGCACGCCTGTAAAGTCCACAGCATAGCTTCCTGGCAGGCATTTTGCAATGGTGTACATCATGTACCACTTATGGACATCATGCAAGCTACATGCTGAAGTCCACTAGCACATTCACAACCTGCTACCTCGGGACATGCTGCAGACCAAAGACAAAACAGACCATGCAGCCCCCAGACTTACCACTGTTGATTCATAGGGCACATGCTGCCTTGCAGCTTGCTACCGGGTTGTACACCTTCATGTTGTATGCTTGAACCCACCTTCCTGTAACAGTGCTACTCTGCATAAATGTATGTAGTAATTCTCTAGGGGTAAGACAAGTGCAGTAGATACCCCCCCCCCCCCAACAGAAGTGTGGTTTGATTCTACTAGTGAGTACTTACCTGGGTTGAGTGCCTCCCGCCCCTCCCCTCCCCTCCCCTTCCTTGCTCCCCCCTTCCCCTTCCTCCCCACTCTCTTCACTCACACGCTTGCACTCTGAGAAAAGAGAAAGTGTCATGGCGCTGGCCGCAAGGTACCGTGAAAAAGTAACTCTTATCAGTTGGCTAGCACCCTTAATGGAACAATGCATATGTAGTCATGCTCTACAGGTAAGTACATTTCTGTGGGGTGGGGAATCACTTGTTTCACACAGCTTCTTAATGTTCAAGCTTCTGAACTGCTCAAAATTGTTTTCTTTGGAAAATTAATTATGAAAAATATTGCCATGAATTCTCATTGCAGAAATTTGAGCTTGAGAATAGCCGTCTTAAAGACAGGATCTTGGAGCTTGAGGCAGACGTGGCCACTAAATCTAAGATCATGGTAGAGACTGAGGCCAGTCACAAAAAGCAACAACACCGCCTGGAGCGAGCAATAAAGGAACAGGCTTCTCGCCTGAAGGCGGTGGAGATGGAGTTCTCTGACCTTAAAGCTAATCCACAGGTATTTCAATTCCATCCAATTTCCACTACCCAACCCTTAAGTGTATAGAATGAAGGGAAATGCAACTAGAATTTACAGAGCGAAATGTATTCCCATTTCTCTTAAAACCACCCCAGCACTGTATGGTTTTGGGGCAAATGAAGCTTATTATGGTGGGCATGGTGTAGGGCCAATGATTTTCCGTTCAGAAAAGTGCAAATTCCGTTTTCAAAAATCCTGAATTCCGTTTCAGGCTGAAAAATTCCGTTTCACATTTATTCAATACATAAAAAGGCATTTAAACATATACCATGTACACAGTAAATAATTCCAAGACTATAATGAAATAGTCGTTTGGTTGGAGCGCGGGAAAACTGCCCCAAAAAGATTTCTATTTTATCAACGGCTGATCAATGTACAGACATACAGTAGTATTTAACTTCACCACAGTCAAGTCGTATACTGCACTGCCACTGCCACACACGCAAGAAACATGCAATAGCCGTACAGACCAATCCCAGGACGTCACACACATCAGCTGGCCGAAGCGAAATTCATGTTCGCCATTTTGTTTTCGGGCTAACGTTAGCGACAAAATAGGATAGTTTACGCATGGAGGAATAAGAACACACGGTAGATTTTGGACCTAAGCACAACATGCATTTCAATAGAGCCAAAGTTAGATGTTATACGAATGGTTGATTGATTGAACAGAGAAAAATAAACCTGCCGATGGAGCAAAAAAGACCCGCGAGAGCGTGCCGTGAGTGTGATGATTTTCACCGTTGCGCTGACCGACAGCTACGGCATGCGTCGGGACTGTCACTCCCGTGACTACGCGTACTACGGTAATGATCTCGCAACATTTATTGCTCTGATCTTGAACGTTTTTGTCCCCCCAAAATCGTGATATAAACACTGCTCATTTGTTGTATGGCTCGTCTCTTCAGTCAATCATCAATAATTCGTTTTGTTCTCAATAAATTTAACGAAATTATGTTTTTTATCAATAAAATTGCAGAAATTATTTTCTTCAGATTCAAATTCCGTTTTCCGTTTCGAGGAGCAGATTCCGCGAATTCCGTCCGTTTTCCGCGATCGCGGAAAATCATTGGCCCTAATGGTGGGGTCTGCAGATTCCACATTTAGTTCTCAGGAAAGAAATATATATATACTAAATTAGTAATGGGCAGTAACGAAAGGTTTCACCCTTACTCCCTTCTTATATTTAATAAGAACCATTTGTAATCCACCTATATTCCAACACAGTACTAATATAACTATATGTTTGACTTGGGACATTAGGCCAGTGTAAAGTAAAAGAAGCTCTACAGTTTGAATCCAGAAAAGTTCAATGGTTTTGGATGTGTATGGTTAAAACCAATGTTGGCTTTTCAACAACTTATTAGTGGAATTAATCTTTCTATCCCAAGGTGGTTGAAGTTGTCAAGACAGTAACCGTGGAATCAGAGGAGGCCAAAGATGCCGTGGTTGCTGCCCAAAAAACTAACATCAGACTAAGACAGCAAGTCACAACTCTCAAGGAGTCTTGTGAGGCCACAGAGAAGCAGCTGAAGCACTCCAAGACACATGTGCTGGCACTCCAGGAGAGGGTAAGATTTAGAGTGCAACTTGCTTAATGACTGGATGTTTTCATTCCTTGGATTTTCAAATGAACTTTCTTATTCAATTTTCAAATGATTTTGTATTTGTTTCTTTTGTTTTTAGGGATTTTGAATTTAATGACTTGATGAGGACTTTTGCATTAAATGTTACTTGCGCATTTGAAAGGGAAAAAATGTGCTCTTAAATGTTTGTATTGCCTTCATGCAAGAACTGTTAATGACACTATCTTGCCTGCTGGTGTGAAAAGAGTTCTACATGTATATTAAAGGGAGCACTGGAAAACTGGTGGCCCTGGTGGCCCTGGTGGTGGAAAGTTTTGGTTAACTGAAATGCCATGGAGTACCATTGGACACCGAATGCATGATCTGTGGGTAATTCTACAAGTTGTGGGTTCGAGTCCAGCCTGAGGCTTAGCGGTTGTGGTGTGTTGTTCCTTGGATAAGAGACTTTGTCACTATTTGCTTCTCCCCATCCAGGGGTAAATGGGTATCTGTGAGGGCAAAGACGGGTACTGTGATTGATTTTAGCATCAACGTTTTTGCTTCCCAGGGAGCTTAGATGGTCTTTGGAATATTTTATTGGCCTAATGAGCAGGGGTAATAATGACATTGTGATTGGAGCACCAAAACTGGTGGATGTATTTTTGCAAAATTTAATGTGAAGTCCCATCCTTATTTGATTGTTGCAATTTGGCCACAGCTGCAGGAGCAGGAATCCCAGATGGCCATCTTAGACAAGGAGCTTAAGGCCGTCATGGAGCGCTCAGCGGCTGAAGTCACAGATGCTCGTAAGCAAGGAGAGGAGATGGCAAGAACACTCACCCAACGCTTTACCGCTGTCCAAGCCAAGTTTGCCAACATCCGTCCTGGTCTCCTGACTGTAGCTCAAGAATACCAACAGCTGCGGTCACTCTGCGCCCAGTTTCCCTCCATGCTCAAGGCTGCTATTGCTCAGGCCAAAGAAGAAGTGAGTTGACAATGCCATCAATTACAAAACGGTTCCAATTCTGGGACACACTTAAAGTAAAGCATCCGTGTGCTGTTCCTGATTAAAACCTCACTTCAGTCAATTTACTTTGGTCAACAGAACTTTATGAAAATTGAACTTAGACAGTTTTCCCTCTGGAAAAAAAACAGTCCTTTTAAATTGATATGCTTGGGCAGGATCTGGTAGTTCTACATTTTTAAGTTGAAATTCTGTTGTTTTGGCTCTGTCACATTGTTATGATATTTGTTCAAACCTACACATGCATGTACTTGTGCATTCCATTACATCCCTATTAAATGTTCAAATTAATAAACACCATGATAGAATGTCAGATGAATATCCACTAATATATGTAGGCCTATCAGTTCTGTATAAATGTATGTTTTTGTCACCAATTCAAAAGGCAAAAACATTACCCTCACTTTAACCCTAACCCTGCAGATATTTGTCTAGAAAAGTGTCCAACTCAACAACTCGCAACACTTGTCAACGTGAGATGCCTGCCCAGTAAAACAAGATCCAATAGGTCAATTGTCCGAAGGCAAAACACACTCAAAAGTCCAAGGCTGCTAGCCTGCACAGGATCACACAATGGCATTGTTCAATGGGACTAGTTCCCATTGTCTCAGCATTGGGCTTTTGCATCTTGTTGTATTTGGTAAGGTTAAGGTAATAGTCCAACTGTCTTAATGGCCTAAATGTTTGCCATTTATTCCTTCATCATCCAGATTGGCAAAGCTCTAGCTGACATCACAGAGCACAACAGAGAGCTAGTGCACAAGTACCACAAGGAGATGGCCCTGCGAAAGAAGTATCACAACGAGATCATAGATCTCAAAGGGTCTATCCGTGTTTTCTGCAGGGTCAGACCCATTATAAGGGAGGACGGTGCAGGAGCCCTTTCCAAAAATGCTGTCAGCTTAGATGTTGATGATGATGCCCTTATCTACCTGCAAAATAAGGGCCGGTCAACGACATTTGAGGTTGACAAGGTCTTTGCAGCAGATTCGACGCAGGAGCAGGCAAGGATCCTACCAACTATTCTTGAACTAGAATGTTACACTATCATTAGGAAAACATGTATTACTCACAAGTCTGTGCATATAATTTAGACCTGCAATCTTCAAGATCTATCTCGGCTTTTTTCTATTTAACTACATGTAATTTTGCACAGTATTAGAACAAAATTGTGACAGTTTCATTTGATTATCATTGACAAGGTACATGTACAATGCACATGTACCTGCAAGATTTGCTTTGTGAGAATTAAGCACCAGTATGCACTAAGATCTTTAAGACATCGTGTTTACTTTTTGGAAAATCTGCGTGTGTATTTGTCACCTTTCCCCCTTCAACAGAACAAATAAATGCTCTGCCTGTTATGTCCCTCACAATTGGTTGCAGTCGATTACTGTGTCTTTGTTCATTCAGATCTTTCAGCTATTGAGGTTCTTGTCCTTATTTCTTTTTCCCACAGGTATTCCATGAAGTTCAGCCCCTTGTGGTCTCCAGTATTGATGGCTACAATGTCTGCATCTTTGCCTATGGACAAACAGGGTCGGGTAAAACTTACACCATGGAGGTAAATACAGTGAAATCTGAATTCCTTCTTTAGTTATAAAATGTGCAGAGTGCATTTTTACAACTGAGAATGTACATGTAGTACAACAAGCAGATAAAATATCACCAACCGATTATGTAATAACAATTGACTGATACTAACCAATATTAATAAATACCTTGGAGAGTTGATGGTTTCTGATTGGTCGAGACTCGATCACGTGGCCGGGCATTAACGGTGATAATGGACCGGCTTCAAAGATCAAGCGAATAAATGGCCACTGAACCAGCATTGATCAAGCCCCGTTCAGCCCCATGCAAGCCAATGATTGGTCAAAATTAGTAACAGTCCTGCGGTAGCTTGTAACAATAGAGCACTGCACATGCGCTCAACCCCCATCGCGTGAGACTGACGCGCGCGTACGCAACACAGTTGCTAGGGATGCGTGCGTGCACGCGCGTAAGGAAGTTTTGAAACGACATCATACAGCAGTGCAGTATATACTGAGGATGTTTACGACGAAAGCGTAGATCTACGATTTATTTTCTTTGAACACTTCACCCACCGACATATTTACCTTTCCTAAACCAAGCATCTTTGTAATTCCGGACACAAGGAATATGTAAACGAGATTTCAGCTTCCTCCATCAGGTAAAGATATGAAAACATTGTTGTAATTTGTTTCGCTACGGCAGCAGTTTCTGTTGAGTTTACGTCGTTATAGCTGTTAAGCTAAAATATGGCCCATGAACATGAACACAGAAAATCTGGAAATATCGCCGAAAGAAAGTCGCAAAATTGGAGCATTTTAATTGTTTATTTCGTTAAAAAGGTATTTCTTAATGGGAATAACAGTGTGAGGATCCGGTCTTCACTGCGTGATAATGACCGGGTGTCGGGGTGACCGCTGTTAATGGACCTCGACTTCGTCTCGGTCCATTAACAGCGGTCACCCCCACACCCGGTCATTATCACGCAGTGAAGACCGGATCCTCACACTGTTATTCCCTTAATGTAACACAAAATTGACTGATAGTGTAGTAAATGTTACTACACTTTAAGTTAAGTTTTGTTACATTTTCAGTTAATGTAACAACAATTGACTGATAGTGTAGTACATTTTGCTACACTATGGGTCAATTTTGTGTTACATTATCGGTTTATTATCGGTCACTTTTGTGACATTATCAGTTGGTGATGCGTTATCCGTTTGTTACTACATTACCAGTTGTAACAGTGCATATTTTATTCACAAAATGAAAGTTTTCTGCAGATGGACACTGTTCATTTTGTGTGACTTAAAATAAACAGAAATTCACTCTTTATTTTTCATGGTGTTGACGTGCTGGGTTACCCCTGAATGATTCTGAGGCTTGCTACCTGATTCCTGATTTTGTAATGGGGAATCAAGTTGTTGATGCTGTTAAAAAATGATCGATCTCATCAAAGACATTTGACCCTAACCCACTATGGTAATGTAGCTAACAACCGTGCTGAGCACACCAACATGCAACACTTGTCAAAATGACAAGCCTGCTCAGTGAAGCACGATCCAACTTGTCAACAATCTCAAGGCCAAACTGCCTCAGAGTCGGTGGTCACCAACTGCAGCAAGATACAACTGTGGTATTCTTCAGAGGAACTAGCTTCCATTGTTTCAGAATTGGCCGTTTATGCACTGGTGTTGATGGCTCAATGCAGCAAGGTCTCATAGATTTTTGCACTGTGTTGCGTGTGCCAGGGTTATGGATAAGAGTAAGACAGTGGAAATTTATGCACAACTATTGGAAAGGACCTGGCCCACAAGAAAATACAAGTTGATATATTGGCTCATCGTAAACCCTTGGTGCACAGATTATTTAGATTAAATACACATACATGTATTATAGCATTTCTTGGGCGGTTGCCAAGGACCCGCCTTTGCACCAGGGTTGATAAGAGCTAACTAATTTTAAAGGTACATGCTATTTCATGAAGTGGTTGATTCACTTATAACAAATGACAAACAAGGATAATTAGCTATGTCATACATTGCATAATGCATACCCATCTTTATTTGTTGGAATTGTACATACCGTAATTTTCGGAATATAAGCCGCGTGGAGTATAAGCCGCAGCACGCAAAAATCTGCAAATTCAGATTTGAAGTTGGCGTATAAGCCGCAATTTTGTAAGGCCTCCAAATTCTAGTGAAAATGCTCTGAACCAGTTCCATTTACACTACAGAAGCTATAAAAAAAAAGGGCCACAAAAGTTGTATTAAATCATTTACTCTTACAAACAAATGTGGAAATTGATGATGAGAAATAAACACTGGGAATTGCTGCCGGCTGCCCCGTCTGGTCCCAGGCCGTAAAAGTTAGTGCATCGCCCGGCAGCCTGCGCCGCGCCGGTGAATGACAACATTTTCCCGCAGCACGTGAGAGAGTATGCATCCCACCGGGATTTTCCCCCACCGCGTGTATTGTCTGACTGGAACGCTACGTACAAATCTTGCTTTGTGGCAACAGATGCTGAATTGTTTTGTCCTAAGAATAAGCAGGTCCGTTTTTACCTCAAAACTTATCAAATTGTTGTGATGACTAACGAGTAGTAACTTTAAAAATTCAAGTTTTCGATTGTAACTTTCTTCGAAAATAGTCAAAACGATGCTGCCATTTTCATGGACGATTCCATTAATTTTGTAAGGGGTGATTTAGTCCCTGTTTTGAGGTTTACATCGTTTCTTGAATACATTTCAAGAAAAAAAATTATATTGTGACGTTGAACAACTGATTATCGGATAAAGAAATGTTTCGAACACCATAAAAAGTATTAGTCGTCTTTTTTCTTTTTTTAAACAGCAGAAATATTGTACTTATTGTTCCCAAGAAAGTACACCCCTATATTACCACATATGGTGTGGTCCGCTGGGGGAAAGCATGCTGCATGTAGCAGCACTAGAATCACGTACGTACGGCTTGTCACAAGCGTCGATCGAAGACAGCATTCACCGTACTTTTACCGCTCGGCACCTTTACGTGGCACGTGGTTTCGGTTTGTTAATGACTTTCTTAATTGATCATTCATTTCAGCAACATACCTCTTCTTATATCAGTACATTAAATGCACATGTGAATTTCATTTTTATTCTTCAAGGCTCGGCGTATAAGCCGCCCTGTGTATAAGCCGCAGTAAACATTTTCATGGGCAAAATCAACGTATAAGCCGCGGCTTATATTCCGAAAATTACGGTACATGTAGTGTTGTGACACTGAATTATTTTGGAGCGTCCCTAAACACACATCCTGGTTTGTTTTTGTAACCTCCAGGGCCCTTCAAGCAACCCAGGAATCAACCAGCGAGCGCTACAGCACCTCTTCCAAGAAACAGAGCAGAGGACAGAGGAATGGGACTATACCATTACCGTCTCCGTAATGGAAATATATAATGAGCAACTCAGGTGAGAGAACTTGGAGTCGAGGCTGCATTTGGCCATGCATTGGCAGTATCCGGTTTTTACTGTGTACGCATTATTATCTACATTTCTAGTTCATGTATCACCATGACGGATGTAGTTTGCTTATTGTCCTACTTGCACGCAAAACACTAATTAATTATATGTGATCTTATCACCAACTTTAGCAGTGTAGGGACCATAATGTACTGGTACTTAATACTCCACCTTCTCAGTTCTATTTGAATTTAGTGCACATATGCAGTTTCTATGAAATGCAAGTAAGATGGTAAGTGGTGTGTCACATGTAAGTTGAACATGACAAAGTGGGAGGATCAGATGGCTTTGAAGGGAGGTGGAGGTACCTTTATTTTCAGTGTCGTTACTGGCCAGTGTTTTGTAATTAGGCTCCTAAGATGCCAAAACAGCATAGGAAAACCCTAATTGTGTCACAGAAACGTCATGTCATTTCATTTCCATATAATAACGTGGGAACCCAGCGAACTCCACCCAAAAATTCTAAGTTTGTGACATTATTAATTCCCAGTGAATCGGTCAGTCGGTCAATCGGTCAGTGAGTGATTTAGAGGACAATCGGCTAGCCCTTTGGGTCTAGCCAAAACAATTATCAAGATATTCAAAATTGAATATATTATTTTTGTCCATGCAGGGATCTTCTGGGCGATGATCCACAGTTCAAACTGGAGATTAAGATGAACCCAGACGGTAGCGGTCTGTATGTCCCTGGTCTGTGTGAGGTGGAAGTGGACTGTGTAGACGATGTCAATGAGGTAATACTAACTACAGTGGTGCCAATGTCGGGCGGAATTTGTAAACAAGTCATAATACCTTTGAATTAAAGATTATTGAGATGCTAAGCAGCTATATATATAAATAGATCTATTGTAAGAGTTACAATCAAGTCAGATCACATGTTATGTCGGATATACAGTGACAAAGGAATGTCTTTGTCCTGCTTCCTTTAAATAGCTGCTCATGGACTTGTGATCATACAATCATTTTGTAAAGACTTGATTTCAACACTGTCCATAAATAACCCCACTGCTGCCAATTTTCATCTTGGATAAACCTGCTGTTAGCACATAGCTGTTGAAAAATAAATGTTTTCAGTAATGCCAGCATTACAAAGAGAACAACAGGCTTTATGTTACAACATCTTTGTCTTTGTTAGGTTTTCCGCAGAGGTAAACGCAACCGTGCTACTGCCACAACGGACATGAACGAGCACAGTTCTCGCTCTCATGCGCTTCTTTGTGTCAAAATTGTGGGCTCGAACAAGACCTCAGGGAAGAGAGTCATGGGTAAGTCAAACAGAAATGGTCGAAATCAAAACCTAATTTTACAGGGAATCTTAGACAGAGATAAAATGACAGTGTCAGGTACTTTTTTTAGTTGCTTTGTACAAGACAAATAGTTTCAGTTAGACTTTAAGAAGATGAACCTCTCTCTCCATTATAAAATGTTGCTTCTGTAAAAATGGAAATTAAAAATCATTCTATCCTTTAGTGCTGCAGCCGAAATAACTAAAATTCGCCGAACCAAACGAACAGAACCAAACTGATAATCATTAGATAATCATTCGGAAACACAATTTTTAACGCCGCATATTTTTAATAATGCAATCAAAATAATAAGAACTTGCACCTTAAACCTCTCCAATTTTACTTCTAATTATTAAATAAGCATATTTTAGGCTGACAGTACCAACTTAAAATGAAAGGAAATTCACGTAGGCCGTCATGTCATGTCATGTCATGTAGTCAGTAATGGCACATACAAACTACAACAGCAACACAATCAAGGAAAGAAGAAATACAAAAGGGGTTATTTTCTGATTTCTGTTTGTGATGTCAAAATGTTGTTGCTCAAAAAGATGTGTTTTTGGTAAGACCAAATGCATGGGCGCCCCCCCCCCCCCCCACTTTTTTAAAGTGGGGGATATCATATCGTTTGTCCCCCCCCCCCCCAACTTTTTTGTCCCCGAATAAAAATTGTAGCCAACATAAGCTCAGAGAGCCGATTCAATGACTCCAAACTCGAAAATAATGTTTAAAAGATGATCTTTTGCTCACAAAACAGAGTTTTCAATTTTTGAGAAATCAATGAAAGTTGACGTCAGTCATGCATTGTGAATTAGTTAATTATTAAATTTGTCAATTGAACATCTTTTTTACTTAATTATACTGAACAACAAACTATGTGTTTAGTGAGTTAGTAATTTCCACAATTATTTCAACGAAAGTCTGTTAGGCCAAAAAAAAAAAGTCTCCGGTTTCTGGTATGGAGCTTACAATGTTACAATTGTGGTACACTCTATTGACAATCCTTCTATGTGATATGTTTTTTCTTTCAGGCAAGCTGAACCTGGTAGACCTTGCAGGATCTGAGCGAGTCAATAAATCAGGGTCCAGTGGAGATACTACCAGGCTTAAGGAAGCACAGAGTATCAATAAATCACTGTCCTCTCTGGGAGATGTCATCTTTGCACTACGCACCAAGCAGGGTCATGTCCCATACAGGAACTCCAAGCTGACATATCTGCTACAAGAATCACTGGGTAAGTACATTATGAGTGAAAGACAGAAACACGGAGGGCATGAAACAAAAAACTCTATTGGCATAAAAACCTTTCTCCCTGCCTTAAAGACAAAAAATCACAATTACACTTGCATTTTGCATACAAAACAAGATGCCAAAATAACTACCTAAACAGACCTGCCAACTAGTACGATTTTGCCGTATTTCGTACGGGAATTTGTTGTAAATACGACCGTACGTTTTCCCCCCATAAAATACGGGTTTTTACCATTTTGACACGCCTGAAAAAATCCTAGTTCAAAGCGGCCGTGGGTGTAAATTATGCTAGATAAAATTGGCTGAATCAACGTACAGTACATAACACATGTACACGCAGCAAACGATACGTACACGAACTGAATCTGGTTTCGCGATTCCCTCTGTACAATGTACATGTGTACACGGTATCAAAAACTAGAACCAGTCCGTTCCCGGAGTGTGCCGATACTTCAAGCAGCGGCACCCCTGCCGCAAAAATAAATGTCTGTATTCGTACACACACGTACCAGCAGGAGTACGTACGGCAGATCTTACGTGCAGTCAACCGACTTTCTTTTCTCGGTGCACGCACGATACGGTTGACGATAGTCACAACACGCGTGCACGTGTTCTGATTGTCAAACGTTTTTGATTACGTTCTGATATGAAAACAAAAATCGGGAAAATCAACAATGCCGCGCAAAGACCGGCCCAAACCGAACTGGAGAAATCAGCCAGCAAATGCAAGAAAATTGATTTTTTTTTTTTGGGTAGGCCAAGTTCTTTTTAATGTGTTTTTGTAAAATGAAACTGTTCGATCGCTGTGTATTTTATAACATTCAGTAGGACTATACTGATTTCTGCATGGTGCATGCAAATATGATTGAAAGTGGCAGTTTGTTTGGCGGCGACGTGATAAAACATGAATAAGTTTAGATTCTAATTTAAAACTTGGAAGTCCTTTGACGTTTCACTGACATCATAATTTTATTTATTTCAAACATTAGGGTTTAGTCTAGTCTTTAGTTAAGTACATCTAGACTTTTAATAGTTTTTGAAGCAGTTTGTTCATGAATAAGGTATATGATCAATATCCTTATTCATGCAAATTGTTTGATTGGGTTAACCACCCGCAGGGAGACCTCTGGTCATTTTTTTTTACTTTAATTAAGATGTAACGAGAGCATTGCAGCCACATTTATTTGTTCGTATAGCTCGTCTATGCATATTTTTTTAAAATACAGTTTTTTTTGTGAAAAATACAACTTTCGGAGATTCAGAATACAGTTTTTCGATCCCAAAGGTTGGCAGGTCTGCCTAAAATCCACAATTTAACCCCCCAAAAACCCATGGGCTTGTTTGGACCAAAAAAATACACTTAACCATATTCCATCTCACTGCCCGCCACATTTGAGGTTGTGATGCTTGTGGTTCTGCAGATTTCATAGATTGTTCACTTTTCAGCCATGTCCACTTTGCATGGAATTGGCCGTATGCAGGAGCTTTCTACCACGTGGTTCTTTCTGAAGTACCGGTATTTATAGGTCAAGAGCATTATTTAAATTTCATATTCCTGGACTTGACTAAACTGTTCAAGTTTCAAAGATAATGATTCCTACATTTGTAAAGAAAATAGTGAAAACTCAGACATTTATATTTATATCATAGTACAGTGGAACACCACTATAACGAACATCGCGGGATCCACAGAAATTGTTCATAAAAGCAATCATTCAGTATAGCGATTTTAAGCTGCCGGTGTTTCGGTACTCACTTTTCAATAAATAGCGCCCTTCAGAACTTCACCCTGCACGCCCTGGTAGTTACTGAAAGACGACTTTGAACACGTGCCGACTATTGAATTATGTAATTGCACAGTTTTTGAGCTTACTACCTATGGCAATGGGAGGCTTTCCCCTTCTATTCCTTAGGGAAATAATAGCCACTTGCCACTTCTGTTGACATTTTTCAACAACAGTATTCTGTATGTTTGGTACACAAAAATCGGGAGCCAAGGACGATGTTCGGTGTAGCAAAATGTTTGGTATAGCGGTGTTCGATATAGCAATGTTCCACTGTATATGAAGCCTGTTGAATGTTGTTGATGACAAGCTCAATCCAAAACTGAAATGTAAGTCACTGCACTTACAGAGCGTGACAGTAGACACAAATACACTTGAACAAATATGACAAGCATGGATCAACTGTCATGTTCTCTAGAGGAGCTTCCCTAAGAAAACAGGTACATGTATATCAAGGGTTTTGACCCTAGTATTTGTTTATATTGCTGGTCAAGATGATCATTATTTTGTGCATCTCATCAGGTGGGGACAGTAAGACCCTGATGGTGGTACAGATTTCACCTGTTGCAAAGAATGTGAGTGAGTCGCAGTGTAGCCTGTCGTTTGCTCAGAGGGTGAGGGCCGTGGAGCTTGGGGCAGCATCAAAGCGCACTGAGACTGCTGAGGTTGCTGTCTTGAAGGATCGCTTGGCACAGTATGAGGTAACAACCAGTGTTTGGTTTGATCTTAGTATGGAACAATCAGTGATCCCAAATTACCTTTCCATTTTTCTAGCATAGGGACTTTAGGGGCTTGATTACTGGCATCGTTGTACATGTATACATACTGGTTTATAGCTTTTGAATTGCGCCTCTTGAGAAAAGCCATTTCACATTCACAAAGAAGACTGGATAACTCAGTTTGTAGGACACCATAATGGTCTTTCAGGGAGTGCAAATATAAATCCTTTTCCCTTCAATGTTTGCTTCACCATTCAGATGCATTAAGTCGGTGTTTGTATTTTAACAAAAAGATGTTCAAAAAATGCATGTACCGTAATTTTCGGAATATAAGCCGCGGCTTATACGTTGATTTTGCCCATGAAAATCTTTACTGCGGCTTATACACAGGGCGGCTTATACGCCGAGCCTTGAAGAATAAAAATGAAATTCACATGTGTATTTAATGTTCTGGTATAAGAAGAGGTATGTTGCTGAAATGAATTATCAATTAAGAAAGTCATTAACGAACCGAAACCACGTGCCACGTAAAGGTGTCGAGCGGTAAAAAGTACGGTGAAAGCTGTCTTCGATATCGACGCTTGCAACAAGCCGTACGTGATTCTAGTGCTGCTGCATGCAGCATGCTTTCCCCAGCGGACCACACCATTTGAGGTAATATAGGGGTGTACTATCTTGGAAACAATAATTACCAACATTTCCGCTGTTTAAAAAAGGGGGAAAAACGACTAGTATTTTTTATGGTGTCCGAAACATTTCTTTATTCGATAATCCGTTGTTCAACGTCGCAATATAATTTTTGTACTTGAAATGTATTCAAGAAACGATGTAAACCTCAAAACAGGGACTACATCACCCCTTACACAATTAATGGATTCGTCCATGAAAATGGCAGCATCGTTTTGACAATTTTCGAAGAAAGTTACGATCGAAACTTGAATACTGCTCGTTAGTAATCACAAAAAATTTGATAAGTTTTGAGATTAAACGGACCTGTATATTTTTAGGACAAAACAAATCAGCATCTGTTGCCACAAAGCAAGATTTGTACGTAGCGCTCCAGTCAGACAACACACGCAATGGGGGAAAATCACGGTGGGTTGCATACTCTCTCACGTGCTGCAGGAAAATGTTGTCACAGGCCGGCGCGGCGCAGGCTGCCGCGCCGGGCGATGTATTAACTTTTATGGACGGGGAAGCCGGCAGCAATTCCCGGTGTTTATTTCTCATCATCATTTTCCACATTTGTTTGTGAGAGTATCGATTGTAAATGATTTGATACAACTTTTGTGGCCCTTTTTATAGCTTCTGTAGTGTAAATGGAACTGGTTCAGAGCATTTTGGCTAGAATTTGGAGGCCTTACAAAATTGAAACCGCTGCCGTCGGTGCGGCTTATACGCCGGTGCGGCTTATACGCCGACTTCAAATCTTAATTTGCAGATTTTTGCGTGCTGCGGCTTATACGCCGCGCGGCTTATATTCCGAAAATTACGGTAGTTAACTTTGGAAAGTATTTTGTAGTCATACGTATAAAACTTTAAATGAAATATAGTACATGAGTTGTAATTTACGGGAGTTGTGCAGTTGTTTCATACATTTATAAGTGAAGCAAGGGAAATCTGTTGGCTGCGTGTACTTTTGAACTGTGTGCACTTTTACTCATTGCCATCACTGACTGATAATGTCACTTTGTTCGTTGCAAATGACATATGAATCTTAGTTTTCAGATAAAATAATAATAATAAAATTCCTTCCCGCTCCTTCAGAAAGAAACAATATTCTTACAGGTTTCGTTCACATTCTTGCTTCCTTTTCCTTATGTAGGACGGTCCATCCTCTGGTTATCACTCCTCACCAACAAGGAGCAACAGGAGCACTCCAACAAAAACCCCTCGAGGCACCCAGAGAAAATAACTCCCTGTCACCACATAGCTCACAACCGTCTTAACTGCAACTAGGAGTAACAAAGGTGCACCACCAAGAACCACTCTAAGAAGAAGATATCTCCCTAACCTCAGAGTCTCTGTTCAGTCATCCAGTCACCAACTATGAACAGGGGTACCCCGACCAAGAAACCCTCATAGTACCCGAAGTTGATGGCTCCCTGATCACAGAACCCCTACAACAACCATCCAGTTACTATCTTTGAGCAACAGAAGCACCCTAAAAAAGACCCCTTACAGTATCCCATCATGATAGCTCCCTTAAACCTCTAGTTGCCAACTAGGAGCATCAGTGATACCCCAACAAGAAACTCATGAGTCACTCCAAGATTGTAGCTCCCTGACCCCAGAATCCCCCTTCAACCCTCCAGTCATGCCATATTGGAGCATGGGGGTTACCCCAAAAGGCACCTCAAGATAATAACTTTTGACCCCCGAATCCCATTCACTTTCCATTCCCCAATCAGGAGTAACTGCACTGATCAGGGGTACCCCATCTCAAAGCCCTTGAAGCTAATTCGTTGGCACAAGATGCATAGAACTGTGTTGTAGTACAACACCACCTTTTGTAGAGTAAACATACATCTCACATAAGCATGATGCAGTACATGTTGTGTACGTTGAAATGAAAAGATCAAGTTTGGTTGTGGACACAATCTCCCTCCACCCCCACACTCCCAGTGTCTGGTCAGGGAACAGACCTAATGTGCCATCTCAGTAGCTCATAAAGGAAGCTAAAACAGTAGGCAATATCTATGGCCTATAAAACCCTCTATGAATATCATTTTAACTGCAATCCAGTTTGGTCGATTGATTCTGATATTGTCAGAAACAGATTGTTATCCAACTTGACTTGACTCAAGTCAGTTTTAAGGAGGAATCCAATAGTACACTATTGTCAAACTTCCAAAACCAAAGGTTCATGTTCAGTATTTTAAACTTACACGCCAAACCAGAAACAATGGTCGTATCCAAGTATCTTATGGAATGCACCTCTGCCACTTTTTGTACTGAATTGACATGTCTGTGCTGGCAGTTCTCAAAACCTATTGGAACAATTGACCATAAAATCCCCCTTCCTTGTAATGTACATTTGAACATGTGTTTATTTCCGAAAGTATGTCAAGTATGTCTTATGACAGCTATGCATCATATTTTACATCAACTGGCCACCAAAAGTAGCCAAATTTGGCAATATAGCACAATGTAGGCTGCTCCTGTTTGAATGCCTGTGTCATGTTGCAGAGGCTGTTGCCCATGTGCGGATGAGCTCAGGATCTTGTCTTCACTTAATGACACTGAAAATGCATGTCAGTACTAATGTAAATCAGTATTGGCGGTGCACCATGTTGTGGCACTTTTTGAGCCTTCTGTTCTAAATGCTGATGCTTTGAATGCTGCCATTTGGTTGAGTCACTATGGTAGACAGACTGCATTTAACCTGCAGGTTGATAGGTCTACCCCCCCCCCCCCCCAACACACACACACGTTTGTTTTACATACGCTATGTGGACATTCCTTTATTTTCGTGTAGTTAAGAAAAAATCGGTACCAAAAATAACTTTACTTAAACTGTGAAAACTCTTTTAACCCAATTTTTTTTCTATGATTCCCTGGACACTTTTCTATGATTCCCTGGTTATGTGGACACGGCTTAGTCCACATAACGTTAACACAACCTGCATTATGTGGACATCTTTTGTTCACAAGTCCACATAGGGAATGTAAGACAAACTCACGACCACCACCACACCCCACCTCTGATTTAGCAGCAGCCAAGATTCCAGGTAAATGACTGTGCTTATGCCAGGAGTTGTTTCTTGACAAAGTTTTTTGTTTACACCCTTCCCCATCCAGATAAGTGTGTCAGCGCTCACGCCGGAAAGATGGTAAACCTTGGGGAAAGAATTTGTGTTTTTCTTAAGTCCAACTCAAAACAAAATACTATCTTGGAATGTAATTATTCCTTAACTCTAAAGTGTGTAAATGTATTGAATTTGAAATTTCCTGAATACTTTATTGCTCAGAATGTTTTGGGAATATTTATGAATCTTAAAAAGAACCTAGGAATCCTGAAAAATCATGAAATTATAACAAAAAGGCTCTTAGAATTTGACCAAGAGGATCTGAAAAGTCTTTCTTATACATGTACTACAATTGCCCTGGAAAATTTTATTTCGAAAATAATAAAAATTGCCCAGAAAACTGTTTATTCCTTGGAAAAATATCTAAAGTCATTATCTTATTGCTAGCTTTTGTTGTATGTAATCACTGTTAATATAATCTTCAATTGTTGCCATTGTACCTAATGTATTCTTGAAAAGAACAAAACATTGTCTTGTACAAATATGTAGAAAAAAATGTAAATATTGTTTTTATTTCCAAGAAATCATGTTTGATATCTTTTTTTGTATTTGCTATTATGTCATTTTGCAATGAACTGAACCCGTTTAATTTATTTGAAATTGTATATAAAGTATGTATTTGTTGTGATACTCTGCAAGTGTTTGGATTCATAATGGATACAAAATGTAGACATGTATTTGTATCATATATGAATAGTACTGGAAACTGTTGGCAAATGGTCATAAGAACATTCAAATTCAGGCAAATACAAGACCAAGTTTTAAGCTTGAACAATTATGAAATTGTCATTGTGCTGGTGAACAGTGTCAATAGTTTTGTATCATTTCGAATTTACATAGCACTTCTTAAATTTGTTGTTTAACTTAAAACACCCACCATTTTGCTATAGTGTACATGTTATGATTGCGATTTTTAGAGTACTATAAAAGATGTGTTCTGAGAAATTATCCGTCCTTTATCATATATACACCATCATGTGCAACTGCTGCATCAGCCCATTTTTTTATGTCGATTGATTGTAGGGTTGGTTTTTCTTTTCTTTTTTTCAAAAATGTGTGAGTTTGGGGGGGGGGGAAATGGCTGTATTTATATTAATATTTCTCAACTTTCTTAGACTTTTATGTGACCTACATTGGAAAAATACCTGTACGTGTATTACCAACAATGCTAATGCTATGAGTAACAAGAGAACAAATTACACATTAACAGCACTGTTTATAAGCAGTTCAGAAATGTGCTATTATTCAGTGCACCGTCACAAGTATTTGGCTACAGGTATCAAAGTTCATTAAGAAGACAAAATTGACTTTGTATTCAACACTAATGGGGACAGTTTTTCTCCAGTACATGTATTTTTATGCTGTAGGCACTGCAAGTTACAACTTCAAAATTCTGTAAGATTCTTCAGAAGATATTTCTCGCCTTTCCTGTTAGTATGAACCAGTATTCCTATATTATGTAGTCGCCATTGGAATGAAACATCACAACACCAAGAAGGACCAGAATATGCTTCCTCCTCAAACTACACCGTACTTAAATTCATGTTCATGGTTTGCAAGTTTATCCCTCAAGTGAAAATTAAGATTTACGACAGTTGCAATTGAATCATGAAAAGTGAATCACAAGTCGTGCAATCCCAAGACAAGTGGTCAAGCTATTCAATGAACTGTCACCAAGGCATTCCTTACATTGGTCAATGGTCATCCCTAACCGGTGACCCGACTTGTGGATTGACTTGATTTCAACTTGGGTTTACGATACGAGCATTGGCTTGGCAATCTGCCTTGTTATGGGACTGCGACATTACAAAAGGCTTAAGAGTCTAGGATCTGCATTTGACACTCAGATTTTAATGTGTATCCTCCAACAGTACTATCATCCAGAGAATTAGTTTTAAAAAAACAGGTCCAGGATTTAGATATTTTTTTTTTCCTGACGCATTAAAAAAAATGACCAAGAGGTGTGCTTGCTCATCAATATGTAGATGGTAAAGAAAGTATTCCACATTTCAAAATGGAATTGTTGAAAGTACATGTAGATTGGGAGCATGTTTTGTTTCATTTTCAAGTTGCAAACTAGAATTGAATAGGAAACTTACTCAAACAGCCTCAGACTGGAACACTCAAGAAAATATCAGACCTTGGAGGCTGAAAATTGTGTGAAGTGGAATTACCAAAATGTACAACTCGTGTGTTTTTAGTTGTTTTCAAATAATCCACAAAGGGAAACTGACTTATAATTTTTAAAAGTTGAAATAAGAAAGTGACTGAAGGAGGGTTTGAACCTGCGACCTCTGGATTGCCGTTCCGGTGCTCTACCAACTGAGCTACACATATCCAGCCCTATGTTGGGGGGTTCCCATTCACAATATGGGAAACCGCAAACATAGGGCTGGATAGCTCAGTTGGTAGAGTACCGGAACGGCAACCCAGTGGTCGCAAGTTCAAACCCCACTTAGGTCAATTTCTTTGTTCAACTTTTAAAAATGCTTTTAGATGTGTTAAGACATGAGCAGTATATCCGGGTTTGGGATAGGAAAGGTGTGAAATGCATCTTACATTCCCGGCTACATGTAGTGAACTCAAATGAAGAATGTACATTAATTATGCACACAACAAAATACTCAAGTAAATTGTTTTTATGAATGCATAAAAAAAAGTATTAAACCAGAACTGTATTTCAGATACAGTACTTCTTTACAAGTTTGTGGGAGGAACATGATGTGAACTCACTGAATGTTCATTACTAGATTTGTCACAACTTGCAGTTATTTTTCAGATGTGGGGATATTTCTATCCAATTTTAATTTGTGTTAGTGGAACTAACTCACTCCATAGTAATGTGAAGAATGCAATAGTTTAATTAGTGTTTATTTTCCTAGCAAATGATTAAAGTAACTTCATGACACAAGTAATCAAGTCTGGCTTTTGTTTCTTTTTATTTCCAAGTTGTATGTACACAGTAAATGCAAGTATTAAAAAAAATCATAGTTAACAAACAAGTGGTATTCAACAGCAAGATTATATCCAGTTTCCTTTTGGACATCTACATGTTTAAGTTCATCATTCATGTGTGCATGATGCAGCATCACTTCATAATTGAAGTGTGTTGAGATCCCAGCTTTATAAATTACATTGAAATGGTATGGAGTTCAGTGAAAATTGAAATACATGTACACATGTACATAATTAATTGGATGGTAATGCACAATGGTAATAAATAGTGAACACTTCACCAATAAATAGTATACAAATAACGAATGTTTGTGAGTGCGATGGTAAGAATAATTTCATGAGGTGACAGATTGAATGTTCTATTCCACGAGGCGAAGCCGAGTGGAATAGAACATTCAATCTGTCACCGAATGAAATTATTCTTTCCATCGCACGAACGTAAAACATTCGTTATTTGTTTTATACAACACCAGAATAAATTCTCGTCAGTTGATTGGTAAATTGTAAACTACAATTTATTTTGATTTTAAAGATGTTGAACTACCCCTTCACGAAAATGTTTGAACCCAACGCTGTAGCGCTGGCTCTTTGGAACAATACGCGCTACGCTGAACGCGCACACCAGCATGCATTTTGCACGCAAATACCGCGTCATGGAACAAGCGCAAAGTGAAACAGTGTAACGCATGGGTATAACGCATGGTCGCACCGTGCATTATACCGAATAATAATATGTCACGTGATCTACAATTCACCAATCAGATGACGGGGATTTATTCAGGTGTTGTATAATATGCAATAGAATGATTTTAGGAACCAAAACTGAAATTTGAAATACAATTTATAAATAAAATTACATTACATGCAACTATTGGGACACAACATGTTGCAGTTTCCCCACATTCCACATCCTAATGTGTTACCGCCTGCACATGCACACATTCCTACTTTTTTCCCCATGTTTTCCTGCTGAAGTTTATGTTAACTTTCTGTGTGCTTACAGTCTCTGGAACATGACCAACTAGAACAAAGGTTCTGTGACCAGAAACCTAAGAGAATTAGTACACATACATGCACATGAAACTTATGTCCTGTGTGTGACAACTTGCTAGCCCTCCATTATTTACTTATGGATTGCAAGCGTGACATGTACTTAACATAGTGTGAAAACAATACATGTACACATAAATGTCAACCCCAACATTAGCTAGACCTGTTTGAACATGCGAACTTCAAGTGGAACAATATCATCATTGAATATGTGTAGCCCAGTGTTGCTTCGCATTATTATCAGAAGGTTTTCTCAATTCTCTAACAAATTCTGGAGAAATGTATATTAAAGGCAAATCTCAGCCATGTGGGGCAAGACGCTCACTGCGCGTGGGTTTGCTATTTTAGAAAACAATGGTGAATGAGTCAGGAAGGTTGTTTGTTTTTGTTGCTAATATTTGCCAACATTTATGGCAAACATTTGGTCACCTTTGCTCCAATGGTTGTAAATGCTGGCAAACAATAGCATAGTTTGTGTAAGTGAAATGCACACAGGGTCATTGCAGTCTTGTAACACAGGTGTACGAAGGCTAGTTGCAATTTTTGATCAGTTAATAAACACTACTTATCGTGAAAATATCTCTCACTGACAGAAATGTGCAATGTTTCAGAGATGAAAAGGTTGCTTGTCCATGGAGTCCATTGACTGTCAGCATCCTACCAGTAGCTTGCCAGGGCCTAGTCCGTCCAATTTGAACATTCAGCATTTTTCAATACCAGCCTAGCCACAGAACTCATTCATCTGGCGGTTTCCTGAACTCTTTTTTGACTCTCTTCTCCTGTGGTTCGTCAAGAGCTTGTGTTCGGTTGCGCTTCTTGGTGAATTTATTAGTAATTGTTCCAACCAATGTGCTATATCTGGAGATAAAAAAACAAAGGAACAAATCTCAAACTTCTGATGAATGTACAAACCTATGATAAGTAAGTTCTTGTGCCAAGTGGCAGATCAACGGGCATGTTGTCAAAGCAATCATTTAATGACAATCCACACATTACCTTCTGGCCATTTCTTCATCAGACACCGTCATTTCTCTTTCTCTCTGCTCAGATATAGCTTCCAATTCTTCAGCCTCAATGCTGCGCATTATTTTCTGCAAGATAATGTTCCGAAGCTTGAGAATTCAACTAAAAAAATAGCATCCACATATTGTATACATGTATGTTTAGTGCTGTGAACAACCAATGCAGGCCAAGCAGCTTTGGTTTTTGTGCAAGAGTGAGAGCTGTTGCATGACAAGCAAATGGGCTGTTTCCGTTTGTTTCCCTCATTGATGCAACATTCCATTCTGAGCATTCTTGCGGTAGACTTGTACCACCAAATATCACTTTTTTCATAAACGTGGGAGAGAGATGGCCTTTTCTTGCTGACAGGTATATTGGTATAATAATAGTGAACAAGTTTCTGACGAGAAAACATTTTTCTGGTAAGGCAAATTGAGTTTTTAAGCCACAGTGACAAATTTGGTCAAGAAAATTGATTATTTAAAAATATTTTTAAAAAAAATTTAAAAAAAAAAGCATTCAGCAACATAAATTTGCAGATTTTCTTTTAGTGTGGTAACTGCTTGTTTGATTTGTCAGTTGGTAAGACAGTCAATCGACTATTCAATCACACAATAAATTTGAGATCCAACAATCAATCAGCAGTAAGACTCACTTCAATAGAAGGGTTCATTCCCTTGTATGACATCCGCCCAAATTTAAGATCTTCACAGACAGCAAAGCTTGGTTCCACATCAAAATTACTCCTTATTTGTTGAGAAAAAAATTGGACATGTGCATTTAATTAGTTTGCAAACAGCAGAAATATTGAGCAACTTCTTTAAAATAGATTTTGCATTCTTCACTTTTCCAACTTATTTTTTATGGTAATAAACCCCTCAACTGTGGTTTTGGGGATATTTTTAATCAAGTTGGGTTGCAGAAACAGAACTGACTCAAGCAGGATTGAACTTGCAGTTGCAACCTCCGGATTACAGACTGCACACCTAATTCAGTTCTACATGTATGTTTATAACTCCGTTGGCATTTTTCCAAAGAAGCTTACTGAATCCACAGCAGGGTTGGTTTCCAATTCCATTTTTTTTTTGGGGGGGGGGGGGGGGGTATGAATCACAGACTTTGCCCTCACTCTTTGACAGTTATCTCTGGTAGATCAAGAAACCAGTGAGTTTCATCAATACGGCGTCTCTGTTCTGCTTCAAGCTCTTTCTGTACATTGGACTCTTGAGTGCGCTGCATAAACTGAAAGTGGAGACAAGATACATGTAGGTGGTCAAGCATGAACAGAAGAAAGCAGCACTGACAATAGAATGGAGATGACAGTAACGGTCATGAAGATCAGCCATGTAAGACATTTGGGAAAGTTCTCTTACTTTTAATCAGGGATGGTTATGACTGTTGCCATATTAAATATAAAAAGGGGGAGGGTTACATTACATGGATCTGTTTGAAATCAGTTTTCAAACACCGAGTGGAAAATTACAGCAATTTCTATCTCACATGAGAATCATGTGAGGTTTGAAATCATTAAGTGATCAAAGCCGTTTTCAGTGCATTATTTTTTTCTTCTTTAGTTTTAAGTAGATTTCATGTCTTCTTTATGATTCTTGGCTCAAGATTTTTTACAGAATTACACAATAGGTTTGCAAACCATTCCTTAAACAAGTGATGAATAGAGATCATTTAAAATTCCTGCAGTCATTTTGGACAAACGTTCTCCACTTTTCCCCTCTAGTTACAGGATAGCCCCATAAATGCCGCTCATGTACTGAACTTCCCAGGCACATTTAAGTAGCTTCCGTAGTGAAAAAAATAGTTTTAAAAAAACAGTCTAGATTTTCAAATTCATGAAACAAATTTTTAAGGAAATGTTGCACGCATTGGTTTGTGGCTCACATTATGGAGGAGGTCCAGTATTTGAGCCTCAATCTGTCACTGTTCTCACAAAGTGACGAAATTTCTATAACTGACAAATGTTCATCACAAAATAATCACATTTTTTAAGTTAATCCTTATCATAAATATATTTTCGACCAGTTTGCAGTTGCAGAGTTGGGAAACTTTTGCACTGTCCAATCACTTATAAAATGCTTTGTTCTTTGTTTGTATAAAATCTTCTTTAAAATTAAACTGGAATTCATGATTTCAGTATTGTGCACATCAACCCGGCCCGATCTGATCGAGCCAAGCAGACTCCCCCAACCCGTACCCATCTACCTGCGGCTGGACACAGCAACAAAATCACCACGGCAAAAAAAACACTTGGCGTCTCCCCATCCCGTACCCAACCGCCAAATGCTCTCTAGCTCTCTGTCTCTCTCTCTCTCTGCCTGGAAAAGACAGCATAAATAGGAGTCCAAATTGTATCCCGTCAAGTAGACCCGTGAACGTGGCACCAATAACATGCCACGCGTAAAGTTCTGCGAAAAATAAAACTCTTCGACGTGTTCAAATTTTTTTTTTTTAAACATGAACGTCATTTGTCCCATGATTACATGTAGGCCTACTTACACATGAAGAATAGGGTGAATATACATTTCAATATAACAATCGGCATCTACATAAATTTGACTTTTGGGATAGTTGGGAAAGAGAATTACGGAGGCGGGTAGAGTCCGAAGTTTTGCAACTTTTCATGTTTCTCACCTGGGCCCCTGGTAACAAGTACCTGTTACCTCTGCAGAATGCTGCAGAATGCATGCGCGCATACGATAAGACGGTTCACCCGATTGATCGACGGCTGTTTCATGTCATATTGGAATCAATGTGACAATCAACTAATTCAGCTGATCGTAAATCTCATAGGGGTGCACACCGTTAAATAGGCCTAAACCCATCCTCTGAGCTCATGAATAAAAGTTATACCCTAAAAATATTCTATATTAGAGAGTTCTGAGAGCCATAAAATTGGGGAATTGAAGAGATATGGCAATGAACCTTTGCCCCGGACTTGGGGCTTCATCATTCTCGTTGTCTTGCTTTCCGCGACAACGCACCAAACGAAAATTGAACTCACTTGCGGCGCCTGAAAGCGGTGTGGTACCCACATACATCGCGCGCGCAGATTTTTTCGATGTCATCACGTGATGCATACATTTACATAATTAGCGAAACAAAATGGACGACAGCCGTTGGAACTAGCGCTTTTTTACGGACAAGCCACGGAAATCGTCAAGATTTTTCACATTTTTTTGTGGTCTGTTTCAAGTCAATCATTAGGCTTTGTAAATGACTGCTGAATGTATGTATGTAAACGAACTCTGGGGTGGGATATTAGAGGTGAAAATGAACAATTTTTGAGAGGCCATTTTTTTAGGGTCTCTTGCTACCACATTCTAACGAACAGGTTATGCCTCCAGCGTTACATGTGTGAATGAATATGGAACATGTCAGCTGGAGTTACTCAAGCTAGCCTGCACCTAGCTCTACTGAGTGGAGCGTTGAATTACGGGTACCCCTCCATACCAACGCTCCACCGACTCGCCATACTTTGGTAGCACCATCACAGTAGCATAGTCACAAACCCACGCGAGGACAAAAAGACCCCAAAAAAACGGTAAAGAGATTACAAATGAGAGAGACAGTTATCCTGGATTGATCTATACATTCTTGACATTCCATGAGACCCCTTATATTGTTCCCAAAATAGTCTGAAAACTTACAGTTCAATGTGTTTGCATGGAGGCTCAGTTCTTGAATTAGCTTGTCAATGAAGGCGTCTGACGTGACGTCACCGTCGTTGCTCGATCGCGAAGAAAAACAAGTCGCGCTTTATCAACGACTGTTTCGTGTAATAATACGTGCGCCGATCCGCGCCGCGCCGTACGACAGTATGGGCTTTGAACACACCCAAGGAGCACGTATTATTACACGAAACAGTCGTTGATAAAGCGTGACTTGTTTTTCTTCGCGATCGAGCAACGACGGTGACGTCACGTCAGACGCCCTCATTGACAAGCTAATTCAAGAACTGAGCCTCCATGCAAACACACTGAACTGTAAGTTTTCAGACTATTTTCCTGTTTTTTTTCCAAAATGTTCGCTGTTTGGGAACAATATAAGGGGTCTCATGGAATGTCAAGAATGTATAGATCAATCCAGGATAACTGTCTCTCTCATTTGTAATCTCTTTACTGGTTTTTTGGGGTCTTTTTGTCCTCGCGTGGGTTTGTGACTATGCTTCTGTGATGGTGCTGTCACGCCCCAACTATCGCATCGGTCCCAACTATAGTTGGGACTGTCCCAACTATAGTGCGGCAGTTGGGTCGGCCCAACTATAGTTAGGACTGGAGTTGCGCCGGATGCTTCATGCTTGATTGATCTTGTTGGATTATAAAATGTTCCGCGGCGCTGGCACCGTGTATTCGTTGTGCATGCATGCCGCAAGGCTGGCCGGTCACGTGGTACTGCCTAGTTGGATGAGTTGTCCAGCTGCTGGGTTTTATTATCCAGCAACATTTTGCAAAATTCAAAGATTGCCATGGCCAGCCAACTATAGATGGGCCCCTACCATAGGGCATAGCTAATGTTAAAGGTCTCAAGTCGGACATGTAATAAGCAGAGCTGTAGAGAATGTTTTATAGTCGTACATCAATGTAAACTATAGTAGGGACTGCCAAATAAAAATATTGCGGTGGCCCAACTACAGATGGTCCCCAGTAAAGTCAGATGTATTAGAGTTGTAGGGAATGTTTTATAATCGTACAACAATGTACACTATAGTTGGGACCGCAAAATAAAAAGATTGGGGTGGCCCAACTATAGATTCGCCCATCAATAGCTAATTTCAGTGGTCCCCAGTAAAGTCAGACGTGTATCAGAGCTGTAGGGAACGTTTTATGGTTGTACATCAATGTAAACTATAGTTGGGAAACTGCAAAATAAAAAGATCGGAGTGGCCCAACTATGGAACTTACAGTTGGGACTGTCCCAACTATAGTTGGGCCAGCCCAACTGTGGAACTACAGTTGGGACAGGCCCAACTATAGTTGGGACAGGCCCAACTATAGTTGGGACAGGCCCAACTATAGTTGGGACCGATGCGATAGTTGGGGCGTGACAGTGCTACCAAAGTATGGCGAATCGGTGGAGCGTTGGTATGGAGGGGTACCCGTAATTCAACGCTCCACTCAGTAGAGCTAGCCTGCACCTAGCCCCATAATGTGGCCAGTTTACTGGACTGCCTCCGTAAACATAGGCCACACAGCCACCATCTTGGAAACTGACTCGGCGAAATTTTGAAAGTGATTTCCACATTGCGACTTCAGACCCAGGATCAGGAATAGTCATCGGGTGTTACGCTTCCGCGTGACGTCATGCGCCAACAGCCAGCGCAGCCGGCAAAAACGAGTAGTTGACAGCGATCGCTCTCTCTGTGCTTGTTAATCGACCGCCATTCATTGTACACAATTTTTTTTTGTGCACAAACCAATTGCGGTCCTGGCCAATCCAGCAAGGTTGTCAAGTTAGCGGTTATTCCTCCTGTTTTCACTGCAATTGTAGGCTGAATCTTCATCGTGGATCGTTTTTTACTTCAAGGACCTGTGTAATGGTTATTCCAGGCAAGTTTGGGGTGAGTTGCAGTTGCAATTAGTGTGTAACGGGGACAAAATTGAACATTTTCCAAAAAAATTTGCAAATACTACAAGTTACGAGAAAAATTCGCTCCAGCCCTAGATGACAACCCAATGATAAAACTCAGGGCTGGGTAACTCCAGCTAGAGGGGTACCCGTAATTCAGCGCTCCACTCAGTAGAGCTAGCCTGCACCATGACCCATGTGCACACGCTTTCGAGTCAACTCGTACCTTGGGCGACTCGTACCTTGGACAACTCGTACCTTGGACAACTCGTACCTTGGACATCTCGTACCTTGGATAACTCGTACCTTGGACAACTCGTACCTTCAATTAAGACGACTCGTACCATCAGAATAAAAAGTAGAGTACATGTACACTGTACGTGCGCGACTTAGTGTGTGGTTCCTTGACTCCCAAACGATACGATTCTTTTCAAGTCAAAGTTAATTTCCTTCTCACAGAACCACATTCAAGATCTAATGGCTTTGCCAGGCAGCATTATTTTACGCATTGGGCCTGGCGGGCCGGCCTCCGAGGGCGCGAGCAGCGGTCGGTCGTGCGCGGTACCGATGCCGGTGACTCGGAAGCGGCCGGCGGTTTAACAAGTACACCCAAAGTGTCGCTCATCTATTGAAGCGTCGCTCATCTATAGAAGTGTCACTCATCTATAGAAGTGTCACTCATCTATTGAGTTTTATAGTGGAGAAACTTCAGATGCGGATTTGGTGTGGTTTAATTATGCAATACAGCCTAACCACCGTAACATCCTGTTTCCAGAGCGAGCTTTATTAAACTCTATTAAAACCAACCGACAAAATTTATAAAAATCAAATTTAAACATTTAATGTGTCTAAATAAAGTAATTTCTGCGTTTTCTTGTGAAGTCTAATAACCAAAGTATACAAGAGCAGTCAGTACTTTTAAATGATTCAGTCCTTTCCTAGCTATAAGTCTGAAAGTCTAAAATGTAAAAAAAAAATTCACAGTTGGTTTATTCATCAACTGGTTTATTCGAAACATTTACAAATTGGGGGCGGGGGTTTGGCCACTTTTTTCTTCATATATATATCATCTCAATGATGGTCATTCATTGCAGAAATGATGGTAAGACGTGAATCTTGGATAAAAACATCAGTTCCATAATATTTTCACGTAGCTTAAGTCTCTAAACGTAACGGCAGACTGCATCAATGTCACCGTGCACAGACGTCCATATTGACCGGTCAGCGCGGCGCAAGAACCGTGTCACTTTGCACGGATGCCGCGTGGGCCTGTGCATGCCGCGCACACAGTGCGTGTAAGCTGCCGCGGCCGGCTTCGCGCTAAATAAATTCCTCTTTTTGGGGGAAAAGAGAGCCCATACCAAAAAGAGATTCACCTTTATTTTAATAAGCAGTCCACTTCCAATGAGTTACGGTCCACTTTATTCAGCCTCGGATCATTATCCTGATTGACAGTACGACTTGTCTTACGCGTGATGGTACGAGTCGTCTTAACTGAAGGTACGACTTGCCGAAGGTACGAGTTGTCCAAGGTACGACTCGGTATAATGACGTCGAGTTGAAGGTACGAGTTGTCCAAGGTACGAGTTGCCCAAGGTACGAGATGACCCGTTACCGTGCACACGGGGGTGCAGTTTCTACTTCTATTCTAATTATAGCCCCACTAGTGTGGCCGTCGGTATGCTGCGCTGAACCTCTTGAGGTTCAGCGCAGCATACCGACGGCCACACTAGTGGGGCTATTCTAATTACGGATATGGCAAACCTTCATTTGCATCAGATTCTTGGATAGCTTCGTCTTTCCACGTCCATCTACCCGATGGTCGTTCGCCATGTTGTTCTAATAAATAGCAAATCGTTAAAATAAACGACAGACAAATCAGACATGCAGCTAGTGAGGGCCGGCCGGGGACGTACATAAGCATGCATAAGGCATGCATATACATGTACGTACGTGGGCCATGTGTTGGTTATTGGAACAGCGCCCTCCAGTGGCGTCACATTTGGCATTTTTGGCAAGTTCTCGGGATGCACCCCTCACCTGTATTAAAATTCCCATAGACACTAGTGCTAAATGCCCATACCTTAAAAGTCTTTATAAAATACTCAGAACTCTCACAGGTATTTAAGCTCCACAGAAAAATGATGATCAACATGGCATCTTTCAAATTCTTGGTGGGTTGACCATTGACTTTTCGAGAAATTTTCACCCATATAATAGACTATCACCGACCTATTTTTCCCAAAGCGGAAAAGTAGCCATCTCGAAAAACGATCCCTCCACAACATGGCAAATAAATAGCGCTACTTTCGAAAATTCGAAAATTCTCAGAATTGGAAGCCTCAGAACTCTCAGAACTCTTCAATTTAGAATATTTTGAGGGTACAGGTGGCGGATCCAGGAACCGGCAAGGGGGGGGGGGGTGGGTTTTCATCAGCAAACAAATTCTGAAATGTAGACAGGTTTTTTTCTCCGGACACTTGGCCTCCGTAAAATCAAAAACTGGGGGGGAACCATATTTCAATAGGGGACGCTGTTCAAATTCGACGATTATTAACACCGGAATGGCGTGTACAAATACCCCCTATCTAAGCTGCCTCTGTCCGTATTTTGGACAGGCGGACATTATACCAGTATAATTTGTTTGGGGGTGTCAGACCATGAGGGGTTCGCATTATTTTTTAGGAATTTCTATTTAAAAAACTTTTTGACAGAGCTGGGGGTTTTTTGGACCCCCCCCCCCGGATCCGCGCCTGGGGTATATAACTTTTATTCATGAACTCGGTGGATGGGTTTTGGCCTATCTACAGGTGTGCACCACCCTTCGCTTCTATAATTCTCCTTTTTAATTAGACTGATTCCCCGTCCCTCCATTGTCCTTTGGACCCGAATGTAGGTAGCTAGCAGCAATCTCGTCCCCAGGATGTCGAGCAGTACGCGCCCACTATTGGAAACGAGGTTGGAAATAAAGTGAGCACTGGGGACGAGGTTCAGCTAGCAGTGAATCCGCAATGCATCAGGAGGCTTTCCTCCTAATTAATGCAAATTATATGCAGGACGTGCTAGGTCTGAATCCAAAATCACTACGTTAATGTTAAAGGGAATATACATCATTTGCTTTTGCTGTAATTTTCAGAAATGGATGGAATTGGGGGGTTGGAAATATAAAGCAAATATAGTTGCACTGACTTTTTGGAGGTTTTGGGTTCGAAAATGCTATAAAAACCAAGAAAAACGATCATTTTCCTGTAGTCTGGTTCCCTGACTCCATATAAGAAGAAACAGAGCAGTTTACATACATTGGGGAATTGTAAGGTCAGGGAACCAGTCTAGCTGGCTCGTACCCGTTCATAGGTTTGTAATCGATTGCAAACAAGTGCAATGGTCAATTGGGGCCAGTATTTGAAAAAAAGCCAGTTGTTTCCAACGCTGATCGGCCGATCAGCGTTGGAAATTGATACAAAAATACCACTTTTCTTGAAAATGACAGTATACCAGGTGCCATAATTTTACAGGATGCTTCAGGCTGTCATTTACCAACATCCTATTAAGGTATTTCGCAAAAACTTGGTAGTTTTTTTTTTCGATGTTTGCAAATGTTGTATATTCCCTTTAAACTTTGCTTGGAACCAGCCTATTGCAAAATGGCAATATAGGCCATGAATGTGCAATTTCTGTGGCGATGAGCTTCAATTTTCGCTGAATTCGAAAGTGTCTCTGGCAAATACCAATCAAGAGTGGGGCATTACTTCAAGTTTCAGAATTTGAACCCATGCAGTTGAAATGCTTGAAAGATACCTTCATGAAGACATTCCAAAAGTGCCGGGACATCTGCTTTTCTGCTGACAGAATAGCAGAGAAGCAGATTAATGAACGTATTGCCAAAATGCATTTTTCTGCCATCAGAAAAGTAGGTTTCAGTTTACTTTTGCCCTTCACTGATGCATGGTTCAAAAAGGGACATCACAGGAGGGGTCCTCAACTTAATCTGTTTCATGTTTTAACCCAGCTCCTGACTATGGAAAAACGGGATCTCTGAAAGGAAAATACACAGTTTCTTATCAGAAATTAAATGAAAACTGGATGTGGTCTCCTTTTGTTTGCATAATGGACCATTATATTCCTGTTGAAACCATTAGTCAAAAACCGTTTCCTTTAATTGAACCCCCACCCCCCGCCAACACGGCGCACACAACTGAGTTTAAGATATTCATCGAGGTTAAACTATTTCTGTGACGTTACACTACTGTTATAAGTCTTCCGGCAGTTCTTGTCCTATGAATTTTACTACCCTGTAGTTGCAATTGCTCACATTGGTTTTGTATTTATTCTATCATACGATAAAACCTATATATTTTTTAAATGTTGAATATATTATGAAAGAATAGTATGAAGTAATTGTATACTAAATGCATACAAACGCCATGCACGTGCAGGTGTCGCATATGATGCAGAACATATCGGATTTCGTGCTTCCAATGGAATATTTTCATTGGCTACTTGTACTTAATCTTTAATGTTAGATCCAAGGCATAATTTTGAAAACTATACTGCATGGGAAATTTTTCCCGCCATCCCCGATTTCTCTAGCGCAAAAAACTGAGGATTTCCAAACCCGTCCGTCTCAGGAGTTATGGTCGTGAAAGGTGTTCCTTCGCCAGGAATTGGTTGTCTGCATTTCTAATCAAAGAGAAGCGGTAGGGACAGCAGTCGGCATATTAAATCAAACTGAAATTTTCCTCCAATTTGGGTTTTTGTTTTGTGTGAGCCGACTTTCTTTCCACCGAGTTCCGGTATCTGCGCTTCACGGGTTCCGTACGATAGTCCGAAGGTTTGATAGTCCGAAGCTTTGATATTCCGAACGCTTACATTTCCCATAAGAGGGGTTCGACAGTGCGAAAATGAAATAAGGTTCATTGATCCGAACATTTGATGCGATAGTCCACATATTCGTTAGGCCTACTCCGAAGGTTCGATGATGCGAACAGGGGCGTAGCAAGGTAATTTTTATTGGGGATAAACATTTCTTGAAAAGGGCACTTGCACATCCGTGCTGAAATGTAGACACGTTTTTTTTCTCCGGACACTTTGCCTCCGTAAAATCAAGTAATAGTGGGAGGGGGGCTGGTACCATCGATGGGCAAGGGCGGATCCAGGGGGGACCAAAGGGGGCCATGGCCCCCCCCAAAAAAAAACGAAACCAATTTTTTTTTTGTTTTATGTGACATCGCAATAAAGGCAGGCAATGAGTACACCACCATCTTTTCCTCAAAAAAACATTGGTTCAAGTGGTCAGAAATTGCCTCAGATCGCACCACAGAGCATCTAGAATCCAAAAATTTTTCGGGGCCCTTAAGCGGGCCCCAAACCCCACGCCGTAATTTATTTGACCCAATTTTTTGGGGCACCAAATTTTTTTTTGGCCCCCCCCCCAAAAAAAATTGTGTTCTGGATCCGCCCTTGTCGATGGGGGCGCTGTTCAAAACTGACGATTATGCACACTTAAGGGACAATATAATGGTGCTTTTCAGTGCGATACATGCGCGAAATTCAAAAAAAAGACATCCGTAACGGCCAATGGCACAAGAGAGGGCACGATTTTTTTTTTAAAGGTCACTTGTTAAAAAAAAAATTGTTTCAGGAAAAAAGGGCACTTGTTAACAATAGAAGGGCACTCTTTACTAATATTGGGGGGTAAGCGCTAGTGACAATAGAGCATTTGAATGGAAAAAGTCAGTCTTTACAAAATATTGGGGGAGGGGTTAAATACCCCCCTTACAACCCGAGGGTCATTTTCTTAAGAAATCATTGTGCCAACAATAATTTTTAAAACTCTCGACTTTTACACGCTAATTTCCTATTCGGGGGGCCGGCAGCGCGCCACCAGGGGTCAACTTTCAGGCTCTATAAAGACATCGTCAAATCATGGTCAAACTTTATCGCCGAACGCCCTCTGTCGTACGCATCGAACGGCCTACCAGGTGGTTTACCGCGTGGCTTGGATAAAATAAATCAAATTCTGAAATGTATCGAACAATATTTAATAACATCGTCTGAATGTTTTCATCGGAAAAGTGCACAAAGTCCCATGTTATGTTGTACCAGGTGGAATGTTCCGAAATAATGCTCAACAGCTGAAATTCGTGTGTACAGTTTCCATCAAAAGTTATACCTTAGGGAGACACAAGGGCGGATCCAGGGGGGGGCCAAAGGGGGCCATGCCCCCCCCCCCAAAACGAAACCAATTTTTTTTTTTGTTATGTGACATCGCAATAAAGGCAGGCAATGAGTACACCACCATCTTTTCCTCAAAAAACATTGGTTAAAGTTGTCAGAAATTGCCTCAGATCGCACCACAGAGCATCTAGAATCCAAAAAATTTTCGGGGCCCTTACGGGCCCCGAACCCCACGCAGAATTTTTTTTTGGCCCACTTTTTGGGGGGACCAAATTTTTTTTGGCCCCCCCCCCAAAAAAATTGTGTTCTGGATCCGCCCTTGGGGAGACAAGGTAGATTAAGGAATCATTTTAATGTCTCCCTAGTGTTTCAAGTCCTGTTTTTAGGCAAATTTTAATGTCGCAATTAGGCTAAATTGATTCCTCGTGATACAAAACCCAAATTTACAAAGTTTGGTGAGGGTATAAAATAAGCTTAGGTTAGGGTCAGGGGTCATCAAAGTTAGGATTTTTTTGTTAACAACTATGGGAATGTAAACGTCAGTTACATATTACAAAACGTCGTGTAGTTATTTCAATGCATTTTCTCTCCATAACTCCCTTGTGTCTACCAGCGAGATGTGATGGATAATGCGGTCGCAGTCCCGTCTGGTAATACTTCAGCTGTCATTTCAATATTTCGACTGCTGATGAAGTAGTACGACTGACTGGAAATAGCACAAGCATTGACGAGACCGGATGAAGGAAGACTATCTCATGAGGATTGGTTAGGAGGAATGAAAATATAGTACACGAGGCCGTTGCCTATAACGTGCACATGCATAAGGACTACTGAATACACTCTGAAGTGTCAGCTGATGTTGTGTAGAAGTTTAGCCATTGATCTGCAAGTCGCGATATGTGCCGCACGAGAGAGTCAGTGTGAAATGAACCGACTTCGCTTTACTCGTCTTTCTTCCCTTATCCTCACATGTTCATGATCGCGAAGGCCAAGCGATTCAAGCAGACACCTTCACTATACAAGAGTGTCTGCCTTGGGACAACATCAGCAGACTCGTCCGTGTTCTTGGCGAGACGTGAATGATTTAACCATGAATTAGACAGAACGATGGTGTGAGGTACATGTATGAAATGCACGCGGGAAGACTCAAGATGACGAGGCATGATGTAGCCTGACCACACAGCACGGAGGAGGCCAGTGAATTATGCGTCTGTCTCCGCTGATGTTTAACATTTTCCTTGCCATATTTTGTTCGCCAGCTATCTCTGCATACCGCATAAGTAAGTTTCAGTTCCCCAATTTTGTCTTCTCCAAGGCCCCCCATTACTTACCGAGTAATCACTCCTAATATTTAGCAATTAGAGCTTGCATATGCACCATTCATGCTTAATAGCACCTCGTGTTGCTGTCCCCTCAACTCAATTCCCGCTAATGTAATTCGTGGAATTAAGGCTTGTACATTGTCGTATGCGCGTCATGTGTGTTGACCTGTAGATGCTGTAATAGCGAGCCGACATACAATGCCACAGGCTTTTAGGCTAGAATATCGCCATCAAATAATCTGAAATCCTTTTTCATTATAAAGTAAAACAACTGTCGCTTTTGTTGAGATGCATAAGTAATCCTTCCGAGTCTATATCAGATTGGAGTAATTATTACTGAGGACCTTGTCTGTCAGGGTATATACTAAAAATACCGAAGGGAGTTCTGTTCCATTTGTACTTTCTCTCCATCAGTTCTGGAGAGATTCTTGCGTGATTCCAGCATCGATGATATTTTATATCAAAGGAGTAATGGTTATACGCGAATAGAACAAAAACGATAATAATTTCGCAATTGTACAAAAACCATTTCTGTGGAAATGCTTCCTTATAGGCATAGTATTTTAAAAAGACATTTCTTTTTTCCTTCAATGTACATCACTTTAAAGGACAATCATTATTAATAATAAATTTAATAATCGCAACGCCTGACAAAAGAAGTTGAAACATTTCCTCAAAATTGTACCATATTTTTATGTTCTATATTTTAAATAACCTTATCTCAGTGCTGCAAACCTTGGAAATAGCTCAGTAAGTAGAGGGCCGGTACACTTTTCCGGAATTCGTCGCCAGTTCAAATCCCGCCACGATTCATTTCTTCAGGTTGTTCAATATTATATTGATAAGAGTGAATCTAGTCATTTTCCTTTTATTCTCTTGATGATCTGTTTAAAAAGTCACATATTCTCTGAGTAATCCCCGATTATCACAGCGGGGCAGCATTGCTGACGTTGCCAGCAGCGTGATTTCGGTCTTGGTCCGTTGCTATAAATGGTATACGGGTATATGGCTTCTGACTAGAGCCCAATTGAATTAAGGCATGGAGCGCTGGTACCAATTTCTGTCATCGACCTTATACAGGGGCGGGTCTAGCTTTCAGGAAACGGGGGGGGGGGTGAGTGAAGGCATTCCGAAGGCAAGAACTAGGGGGTCCGGGGCGGCATGCCCCCCGAAAATTCTGAAATCAACGATGCTTTCTCTTTGAGCATATATATTTGAGCATATATTTAGGAAATTTAGCATTCCATTTACTATTTTGGACCCATTTTGCTAGTATCACAACATTAATCAGCGGCTGAAGGGGGATTGCACCCCCTCCCCCCCCCCCCCCAGATCCGCCATATATTACATTAACAAATCTGAAAAGGACGAATATTTCAAATTAAATTTAGATAAAAAGGAGAAAAAAACATTCCCAAACATGAAATTAACTATATCTTTGGTTAAATAATTGCAAGAACAGGTGTGTAAAGTAATTTAAGTTAATTAATAACTAATCCAACACCTGTTCAAATGAACTTGCGTGGGTGGTGGAGTCGTGTATTTCAGAAGATATTTGTCATGCATGACTACACTTTGCCAGCGTACTTCAGTCTTGACACTATAGATAGATTATTATTTGTCTATAAACGAGGAAAGAGTGCACAAGAATAACTGCAGTGATGATGGACCATTGATCTTTGTGGTATAAAAACGAAGATTTCATTTCCTTTAAAAGACACTTAGACCTGCAAACATAAGTATTTTCTCTTGATTGTTCCTGAATGTTCGTGTTGTTCTTTTTGTTTGTTTGTTTTTTGGTTGTTGTTTTGTAGTATTTGGATTGTTTAAATTTATGATCTTAATTTGCAGACTTGCCGGCGGTGGCTCATGCAGATGCCGCGGTATATAGAAACTGACGTCTGGATGGGTGGTCACGGTAACTAGTAGTTTCAGTAATGTGCTCATCAATGAGTAACCATTGTTTTTCAATATAGGTGATGGGAAAACAATTCATGAAGTATTAAATAATGTTAAAGGTGGAGGTCGCTAATGATGTGTTCTGTGAAATCTGTTGAGGTGGTTAAAAAGGTTTATACATAAGTGTCTTCGTTCTCCATTAAATGGTTATATATCATTAATTAAATGTTCGCCTTTAACTATATGTGCTTTAAATTAAAAGGGCTTTCGTTTGTTATCTTAAAAATTAATCGGTTCATTTTTATTGAAACAGTTATGAACTTTTATTCAAAAACCACGTTGTGAAATAAAGGCTTCCATTCAAAGGACACAAGAGCATTCGCCAAAAACTAGCATTTACGACAACTTGACCTTTAAATATTCTACGCACAAAACTCATAAGGAAGTGGCATACGAATGGAAAAAATGTATTCGAAGACCATAAAATTAAGACCAATACTCCGTAAAAATTGTTTAATACTAACTTTTCTTATGCTTAAATAAAGAGATTGACCGGAGTGGGGTCTGAACAGTCGTTGACCTCTGGGACATAGTACATGTACCGGTGCTCCGTTCTGCATCTGTTACTGAGAAACGTATCTGGAATATCTTATATAAAAAAAACCTGGAAAATAGGTTTAGATTAATACTTGAAAAATAATCAGTTATCCATTGATGAAAATAGCAATTGGTTTTGCAGTATTGCATACAGATTCGCAGTATTGAATACAGATAAACGACTCAAAACGTAGGCGGCGTAATAAGGCCGCGTCCGAAGTACTTGGCGGCTTTACATTGCCTGTCACACGAGTCGATGGGAAGTGGCTGCAGCTCCTTCCATAGATATGTGTGTAATTTCAAGCCGTAGTCAAGTAATTCGGACACAGCCTTATTCATTAACGAATACGGGATTTCATTGACCTGAGGAAGATGAAATGAAGTCTTGGGTACAATAGTACTTACTTCTTATAAGCCTATCCTAATCGTTTACTTCGAATTATACACCAAGTAAAGAAGATTACTGACGAATAATTTGTTTTTTATTATTCTTGTATAATAATTAATTAATGATCTTGGGATCATAAAATTGAGGCCTGACGTTTGGTACTTCTCTTATTTTGGTGCTTTTATTTCAGGCATGCATGCACACGGTCAAGCTGCGTGCTTAGTACATAAAACAATGTTTCATTGGTGCACATACTGATAAACTATGCTTGTGACAGGTGGAAAATATGGGGACTTAAGCCAGCTGCTTCATGATTTAATGTTTGGTACAAACAAACACTCATCTGGCATAAGCGCACATTTATATAGGCCTGCTGTAAGTCAGCTACCTCGAACTATACCAATAGGGGGAAGGACAGTTTTAAAAAGTGTTGGTTTTTTATTTGTCACCAAATAGCCCCCCCCCCCAACTCTCCAGAGGAAAACACACAATTCAGAGACATTCATATTTAGTTTGTTTACATGGTATTTTGTATTCGGTTAAGATTCCAAGACGATCTCGACTGAGTCAAGAAATGTTCCTCTTGTACTACGATTATCTGAGTGTTAATGACACCTATTTATAACCACCGTTAGTGTGTTTATTTATTACTATAATTTGTTCAATTGAAATAATTGGGCCGATTCGTACCTCAAAGGCCTCGTTAATTCATTATTTCCAATCGGAGTTTCATTTGGCGACGTGTCGCCACATGATTGTGTGATCCAGATATGGAGGGAAAGCGAACATTCCGCATTAATTTTCATGGCCGCCTTGACAAACATGAGATTTTTTTCCTGAGGTACATCATCAGATGCACAAGTGGATGAGATGTGATTCCCCGCACTGTCATCATCATCAGCATGCGGGGTTTCAGGAGAGGCCTAGTCGGGGGAAGGGGGGGGGGCTTTGTCTTGGACAGCATGCATCTTATTACAGCTCATGATATGGGAATGTACCCAAGTAATCTAGAATGTTTAATGTCGAAATATTCGGGGGAGTTTTGATCATTGCTTAAACAATAATGTTTCACTATCGATCAATGCATTGAGTATTATGTACGAATACTGTATAGTGTTTCACAATATTAACTGTTAAATTTGCTAGATTTTCCGACCGAATAATGTAAACATCCATTGCATGGCCTTGCTAATAATTGGCTCATGAGATATATGCAGGTCAGGTTTGCGATGTTGATATTTCGTTGTTTATTAATTGATGTATCCAGGAAATGTAAGATGAGTTACAAATCCGATTTATAGGTAAGTTATCGAAGGTTTTACATATTATCAAAGAGACATTGTTTAAGTACAATTACTTTTAGCCCTGTGAAATTGCATCACAATGTTTCGTTGTGATAGAAGATTTATGAGTTTCCTTGCAGAAGAAACTGTTTCAGATGTAAGAGGAATAAAATAAAATTTTCTTAAAAAGATAACAATTTCCATTGAAAGCGAAACAAACAAAAACAAGCGGAGACACATCATTGTATTCTTCCAAAATGCTATTGCTTAAACTCTGACAATTATTCGAGTAAATACAAAAAATGCAGAACGAAATGAAAAATTAAAATGTAAAAGTGCTGGGGAAATGTGTATTCAGTCCAATATGACAAAATATAACAAAGAAATAACCATTTTGTCTGCGTTGCTATACGAATAAAGGAATAGTTAATTTGGCTTGATTTGAATTCGCTTTTTCTGTATCTGAAAATAAAATGTACCGACAGACCTTGTTGTTGATATCTAATTGATCAACCTGATTTTCTGCTCTTCGTCGGTTTTTTTCTGTAAAACTAGAATGACTCAGACATTTCCTATCAAGACTGGCTTAAGGGCGTAGAAAACCAAGCTACGTGATTTGCTTGTGTGTATGTACAGGGGACGGATTTCAGTTGGGAGTATTCATATACAGTGCCATACACATCTTCTAATCTGCATACATGTGTCGGCCGTCTCGCAGTCTCTTGCATCCCAGTAGGAATGAGCAACAGCCTAGAAAAGAAAATGCAGACGTTGCTTTCTTCGGAGACATCTCGCATTTAGTGCCATGCTCATACATTATATAAAGCTCTCTTCACGCAGGCAACAGTTAACGACAGGAAACTCGGCAGCCATATTATCGATCCAGGCAAATTTGTTGCATTAGAAGCGACTACATCGCGACAAGACAGCCTTGGTATTATACATTGACCCTGATCAAATGAGGCGCGTCGTAGTCATGTGTAATTCAGCAAATGCATCATGAAGAGGGCGCTACACAGTGCTCTACCTAATTATTGACATCCTTGACCGTTTACTCAATAGTATGATGGTGAGGAGCTTACGGCAATCTTAAGACTCAACATCTTCTTGACCCTTAGCAGATCTCATTCTGGCATGAGGGTTCAGTGCAATGTGGTTCCCACTTAGTGACGATCCATCAGTAAATAGAAACTGAGTTTTGGTATTCTTGCTCACAGAGGCCATCTATGAGGCATGCGTGTTTTTTATGTTTCTCATGACAAAAAGGTGCATAAACATAAACATGTCAGAAATACATCAACATACATCAATACTGTATATACCTGCAACTACGTGATGAATATGCCATTTGGGTCTTAACACCAGGAAAATATAGAATGATTCAAAACTACTCTTGCTTCTTTCAAAATAAAAAAGACGTAATGTACCAATGCTTAAAGATCAAGGAGACATCTCATGACACTTCCAGGTCATAACGTCTAGGGCCTATGTCCGTTATTTCGATTTTCATAAAACTTTTCATAAAACGCAAGCTATTTCCAAGAAAAACAATAACAGGTTTTGAGGATTCAACTGACGTTATAGGACACCACTCTCTAGAACACAGTTCTTGTGTATTCATGGACTCCCGGGCAGGGAATGTATCAGGTGGATATCAGCCAGGTGTCCATTTTTTGATCAAGTTGGATACGTATAGTTCGCACAGTATTAAATATAACGTTCAGAAATTTTAGAATAAGAAAGCAATGCGGATTCGACATAGCCTAAGTGGTTTCAGTTCTAGTCTGCTTTAGGGCAAGGGAAATCAGACGGCAGTAGGTGGGCTGCTGCGATACAACATGCCGTGTAAATTATTAGCCAAACTCACGTCATGAACATGAGGAATGATTTACATTCACATGTCCTGCATTATCTACGTACATTTGGGCAATTGGACTGCACACGTTGTACTGGGACATTGTCGATTTGCTGGAAACAAATTATTCCAAGCTATCCAGATAACGACCATTAGCATGGACTATAGCATTTGCGATGTAGCGAACCAACATAATATGATACGTTGATTGTGTTGTACAAGTGATACAAGTTTTAAAAAGACACTCAGTCAATAACAATAACAGCACGGTTTTTCTGCAGTTCAAAAACATAATAGAACGTTGTTTATTGATAGCATATTTATACAAAGTGGCAATATTCCGGGGTTTGACTAGTCCTATTAACTTAAGTCCATCCCTAACTGTTAAATACAGGACTTGGATAAATGTTAAGAATTTATAAAATTGACGTTTTGTGGAATTTTTGTGTCGGAGTGAGGTAAACTTTGATATTGTTGGATTTGCTCCATTATCCCTTCACCATCATTACGTTGGTGGGCGACAAACCAATATGAAAAAAATGGAAAAATTTCTTAAAATATGAATATTAATTGGAAAATTCTTTTCTGTCATCTGAAATGTTGTTCCCCAGTCTATGTCCAAAATGAACAACTTGGCCATTACATGATGTTTCTTTATGTAATTTGTATTGTCTTATGTGAAGACCGAAATCTCTGCAGCAGAAACTTACCACCCCCCGAGCAGGAATGTTGTTTGACATTAAGCTGTATACTTGTAAGGATAATTCCACTACCTACATGTTGTATCCAGTTTGGTGCACACTGATATTGCGATGCACATCTGGTTTCATCTTGTTCTTTATAGTTTTGTGGTTCTGTAGTTGTTTGTATAGTGTTGTTTCTTTGTTTTCGATGTTTTTATTTTGAATGCAACGACAAAATGTGAACTCGCTGTTTCGGTAGATGTGCCCTTTCAGGAGAAACTCTATTTTCGCACGCAATTTCCTGCCTAGTCAACCATCCTTGACGCTGGCTGACTATCTAACCATTAATAATTGAACCACTCTGCGATTTAGTTACAGGCTCGCCACTTATATAAATACTTTCTAGGCGCAGGAGCGCTTTTTATAGCACACGAAAGATAGGCATTTTTCGTTTATGGCCGTTTCGGACTTTAAAAGCATTCATTTATTATTTGTCTGAGACATTTCTTGGCCATGTCATTATCCACGGGCCATAAACCAATCCGAAATTTATAACTCTGGGCTGTTGAATAATGAATGTGTGTGTTTGCAATTTGTGGCAAGGTGAAGACACGATGTTCTACGCTTCGATGGAGATGTGCTAGATGATAAGCTGTAATGATTTATCCCTTATGTGGATACATAAAGCAGCAGTCTTCGTATAGCACTCATTATCAAACAACGTGTTTCTTCCGCGGTTTAATATGACATCTTTTGCTTTAAGTACAAACGCCAAGTATGCATATGCAGAATAATATTGGTTATAAAAAAGAAATTCTGCAGATATCGGTTCGAGAAAGTCAAAATCTGTAATCGCATACCCAGGAACTGTGAATGCTCGCTTTCGGAGATGCCTAACGAGCACAATCGCCTACTATGATACGGGTGTGAGAAAACATGGCAAATATCGCTACCTCTGTCAAACAGCAGCCATCTGTAATGATCCTGAAGCTAATACTTGCGATTTAAAAGAAGTGTTTGTTTTACAGAAAACCATACATGTGCGATTGATGGGTTAAGACTCAGCTTTGTCTGACCTTTGGGGGAAATGTCAAGAGATGATCACTTATTAAGCTAGCAACTGCACACATTATGGCTATAGGGCTATGAAGTCAGAAGATACCGGCCTCGGTGTGAATTTTCTATGTAGGCCTACAACCCCGTCAATAACTTTCCTCTTTTGAGAACTTTCTTTTCGAGGACATGTCCAGGTTATGCAAATATCCGGAGAACAATCTACTGTATGATCTAACAATAATGTTAATTATCGGTAACCACTAATGATCCGTATGTTGTTGATGAAAGCAAACAATTGCTCAAAAATAGATCAGCTTCGATTGTTTTTTTCCCACATCATTTTGTAGAACACGATGCACAAAAATTAACCCGTTACGACGCGAACGGTCAAGTCAGACATGGAACATAACAATCGCTTGTCCTTGTTGAAGCAACGGCTATTGGAATGGTCGAACAAGTAGCGACTTAGTATTACGGCTATACTGGAAGCCTCATGGTCGAACAAGTAGCGACTTAGTATTACGGCTACTGGAAGCCTCATGGTCGAACAAGTAGCGACTTAGTATTACGGCTTCTGGAAGCCTCCGTGGTCGAACAAATAGCGACTTACTAAAAGTAGCATTAATGCACCTAACCATTTTTGTTTTGCAGTTTCTTTTGAGGATTACTGCCCCCAGTCTGCATGTACCATCCTTGAGGACCAATCTGGAGAGCTCCAAATCACTTTCTCTCAGCTCACCTCATTTCAACAATGTGCATTAGTGTTTTCCGCTGCTCACTACCACGATCACGTCTTCCTCAGTCTGGTTCCCGATCCACTGGAATGTCAAGGCTTCATTCTGCATGTCTATGACGGTAGGACATATGCCACCAAATCAGAACTTAGTGTTGGCGGCATATGCACCAACGACAGTGACTCCGGTCCCAAGTTCCAGTACCGGTCTTTCATGACAAGTGGACGGGAGTTCAGTATTGTTCTGGAAAGGAAGAGGGGTGTGGCAAACTGGAGCAGTAGGGTGTCATTTACGATGTACTACAGGGCCTTCGTCCAGGAAAACATCTTAATTCAAGGTTTGTTAGTCACACTGCAATGCAAAATCTTTAAACACGCGTCATTAAACTTGGACAGCTTGTTGCAATGATTTTTGTTCATGATTGATATGAGCGTACAAAATCAAGTTGGTCAAAATTTAGGATCTACGTTTACCGCCTTCTGACTGTTCTGACTCGAATATTGTTATGCTCCGTATCTATAAAAGTTCCATGCATTCATAATCTTAATCATGAATTACTTAATTTTGTTATATTCCTTTGTAAGGAAAATGATACGAAATCCCCTTCCATCATTACAAGTGTGTTATTATTTGAATAATTCACATTGTCACAATGTCCAGTTTTTCCCATGCATTCCGAATATGATTTGAGGTCTGGATAGAATCAGACTAGCCATTCTCAGCCCGTCCAGTCCACGAGTGAGTCACGCCATCATCCCTACAACCCAAATTGGATTTCACGCCGCACAACAACAGTAAATAGAATGAATTTCAGCCTGGTGGATTCCAGCTGATTATTTAATGTGATCTGCATTGATTCCGGGCGGTATGGAACGCAAATTACTTGAGCTCGACATTGACCGGTTGGCGCACGGAAACGCTGTTCCTCCGCAACTGACCTTCGGCGTGACGCGTGCTTCACACACCGCCGCGTGCGCAATGCGCGGTTGCAAGATATCAGTTGATCCCCGCTTAGATGTTGTTGATTCCCACTCAACGGAGAAATAATTCACACTTATACCCGAACTTGCTCTGATCACCAAATTGTAATTGTTCAATGGATGATCCAGAACAAATATCGGAGATCGGAACCAGGGATATAAACCCAAATACCTCAACTCCATCCTAAACAGAACGGCATGGAAAGACAATGTTCTCAACTGCATGATCTTTCTGTAGTTTCTGCTCTGACTCATTTAACAATTAGACACAATTATACACTCTTAATAGTCCCAGTTCAGATTCGACCCAAATGCGGGTCAGATTTGACCTGACTCTTGTCCAGGTCAAAATTGCACTGAGTCCATGGGCGTCGCCAGGATTTTTTCTAGAGGGGGACAAAACACATTTTCCCCCGAAATCCCTGTACTTTTCCAGCATATTCTCGATTTATCATTTTCGAGGGTGGGCAGGGACATTTGACCCCAACCAATTAAACTAACAGCAATATGACTTCGCGTCTCCTTTTCTTTCCTTTTTTCCCCTCTTTTTTTTCTCTTTTTTTTCGCCCCCCCCCCTCGCGACGCCCATGACTGAGTCACTATTCGACAAGGAAACGTGTCTTTTTTCCAACGATGAAACTTGTCATTTTGACCAAGAAGAGTGTCCAGTTAGATCTGACCCGGATAGCCAATGGGGTCGAATCTGACCCGGCACTTTTGAGAGTATAAGCTTATGGAATTCCTGCATTGTTATCGCGCTAGTACACAAATCATCACTTTTTACCGGTGTTATCCAGTGCCGTAGCCAGGCTGCCAGGGGGTTGATAATCCACTCCCCCCCCCCCCCCGCCATATTTTCGCAAACAAGTGCCTTTTTTCACCAGCGTCCATTTTAAATGAGTGCCTCTTTTTTAAATATCGCACGAACGTCGGCAATTGTGTTGCCCTGAAAAACGCGACCAATTATTGTGCCCTTCGCTCGTACCCCCCCCCCCCCCTGCAAACAGGACGCTGGGAAGGGCTGACGAATTAACGCTCTGATTGGATAGATTTTGCGTGACCTGTGACCTGCAATTCATCGCGACCACGACCCTGCAAGGTTTGAAACGGCCGTTAAGACTGAGTCATTCATCACTCTTTTATTCCCATTCATAAATGCCCTTTTTTCGTTGAAAAGCATAATAAATGTAGGAAAATCTGTAAAACTTATCTGTTTTGTAAATTTTCAACTCCCGTCAGTTGCTCAGGCTCCGTTTCGAATTCACGAAGAGTCGAAATGCATATTATTCGACGCTCAACATTTGTCCACATGGTCCGCAATAAAAAAAAATCACATCCGGTATGGTGTGTATGCATTTCTTTGGCAAACTTTTCGGATTGCATTTGCGCACCTTAGCTAACCGCGGTCTTAAACAGCTGCAGCCAGATGCTTTATATATAGGTCATGATAAATTACCCAGAATGCCATCCTCCACTTCCTTCACAAGATTCTGTGAAGCTCATCAGCCCTTCCCAGCGCCCTGTTTGCAGGGCGGGGGTACGAGCGAAATTGGGCCCATGATCGTCCGGTTTGAGCAGCGCCCCCATAGGAAGATAATGTCTGGCCCCAGCCCCAGCCCCAGCCTTGTGAAAAAAACCTGTCTACCTTTCAACACAGATGGGCGAGTGCCCTTTTCACGTGTACCCCCAATAACATTGACCTTGCTACGCCACTGTCTAATATCCCAAGCGAGACATTCCAAAATTGTAATTTATATCAGTTCAAGACTTGAGTGTTATTTGGAATATTTATCATCATTTATCAATGTTTGTATATTTATTTTCCAATAGTTTCTGAAAAAAATTGGATTATTTCGTTTCCAAACAAAACTGTTGCATCTAGTCTGCAACCCAAATTCTTTAATTGCACGATATGAAATTAATTCTTCTAATTCTATTAAATAAATAGTGACTTGAAGTTGCTCTTTGCAAACCGGAGCTTGACAAAGTTTCGTATGCTCGTAATTTACAGAGTTGCGCATAAACAAATTAACAAAAACAAATTTTTACAAATTTTGAACGTATAAACGTTTAAACTGTACGTGAAAGTTTCGCTAAACGTTTTCCAAATTAAACTTAAATTCCCATCCTTATTCAATAAATTTTGTACATAGATTATAATGTGTTCATTTGAAAATAAATGAGAATGTGCCCGAAAGTGGCGTGAAGTCTGTAAAGGACTAGCCCACATAATCCGTGGAAAACAGCTTGAATGCAATCTTCAACATAATGTCAACTTCGTCAACCTTCAAATCCTTCTCTCTACAGATATTTGCCATATGTGCCATGAAAACAAGACGAGTGAATTGGGTATGGATGTGTGTGAGGGCCTATTGCCCAACTGTACGGGTATTGCCCAAGTCATCAAAGGCTCATGCCTTGCTGCTGACGGTAAGTGTTTCGGTCAATTCAAACTAAAATTGTTCTTGAGTGTCGATGTAATAAAGGGCGAGGCTTCGCCCGACGCCCCTTATTACATCGATAAAAAGCGGAGAAAAATACTCATTTGATTCGCACCGTGAACACTCTTTCAACCTTGAAGTTTGAATCATGATTTCCTTGAGTGTTCCCTTTTTATTTTGCGTCTATAACCCTAACCCCCAAATTCATATGAAACTGTTTATCAGAGAGGAGGAGACCGTGTGTGGACCTGGGTAAGTATCCACACAATGTCTTCACTATAACAACGTGGACATCTATCATCATTTGCTCACATATACTGGAATTTGTATTCTTGTGGAGTCATTTCTTTGTTCTCGTGTACTAAAGTTTTCGAGTTTGAAAGTGTATTTTCACAATGCTCCTATTTTAACCAGAATTAATTTCCTGGTCTGAAATTCGGATTTAATATCCCTTACATAAAATACTTCAATTTGCGACGAATCAACACACCTAGGAAATTCCTAGTTTTTGATTAAATCCATATATTTATTTCGTGATAACCTTGTGGAGACGTATTGATCTATTGAAATTGCGCTGTGGAGACGTATTCAATCATTTGTTCCCTATGATACCCTTAATGTCTCCACAGGGTACCGTGTAACAGATCAAAGGTCCACACATGACTGCAATGCCTGCATATACCTTTTGTGCTTTGTCTAGGAAATTATTCTCCAAAAGGAAGCCATCACCGTGCTTATCATTCTGCCACATGAAACGTATGCATTCTAGTTTCGTGCATTTTGGGTACTTGATGTTTATCTGAACTATTGTGGTCGTATATAGTCGTATATGCAAACTAATCCGGGACCTTATAATTATGACTGAGCACGTTTATTGTAGATTTCTTAAATAAGATATAGGCCTATCCCTTTGCGACGAGTATAACTTCAGACTAGTGAATTGTTTTCGTGATTCTACGGGCAAAAATATTGTTAAAAATGTCACTGTGCTATTCCGACACACTGGCGGATGGTGGACTAAAGGGGGCCATACCCCAAACCCCCCCCCCCAACCCCCACCCCCAACAACAAGTGTCTTTTCTATTTTTAGTTAATAAACCAGAAGAGGGGTGAAGCCAACTGTTTTTAAAACCAATGCTATACTCATCCTCTACAGATTTGTGAAATATTGATAAAAAGAGAGTGAAGAAAAAGGTGGACAAATTAACCCCCCCCCCCCCCACACACACAATTTGGTTCTTGATCCGCCCTTGTTCTGACACGTGCTTAAAAAAAACTTGCACGTTGTCCTTAAAATACTTGTGGTCATGGTCAGCGGGCTTTGAAATAATATTTTTAGCGTAAGCAATCCCACGAAACAGTGCAAATCGCGAGTCGGCGTCTGGAAATAAAGACCACCTAGAAACGAATTTTCTGTACGATTTCTAGCCAGTCAAGTTCAGTGCACATATATTCCACCAGTGCTCTGTAGTCTGCAGGCATACAGAGCCTCGCTACAGGACTCGACTAGACTTGATCGGGTCTGTATTGATTTTAGCTTGTTTGTGTTCAACTATATAGTCGCCCATATTCACGTAAGCAGGGGCCTTCGAATGGGTTCTGTCGGGAAAGGTGTGCTATTCAGTTGCCATGATGGGCAACAATATTTGAATTTGATACGATATTTCTTTATTTTGTTCTATTAATGTTTATTTATTTTGTTAAGCCCTCTTTTTCTATTTAATGGTTTGGCACTTTTAGTGGGTTCCATTTCATCGCTTGTTATTTTGTATGTCAATGTTTCAAACCAAAGCGATAAATACGTACTTGAGGCTCAGGACCTTCTTTGCTGACGGTGACAAAACTAATCATGCAAGGCACGCTGTACTGTCGTTTCAAAAAAAATCTCGTCGTAAAATTTGCAGCATAGACTGTCAAACCGTGTCCAATTTCGTCACCCGTCTTGATGGAAGTTGGCTTACATTTCATTATCGTCAGAATGGTGATGACTGTGAGGTATTTTGAGCCAGACTTTAAAATGAAGGTTGCCGGTACATTGCAATAACAATTAGCTTGTCACACCTCCGGCTCGTGTAGTTAATTTGCATAATCAAGTGCCTCCAGGTATACTGTCAAACAACTCGCTGACTACCTCTTTTCAAATATAACTCACTGCTGTCGATTTTTTCATTCTGCTTGAGGGTGTTGAAGATATGCTTTTCAATTTGAGCTTTTTTTCACATGCGGACGAAATGCAGCCTCGGGCCATTTTGACAGTGTGCGAATCCAGAGAGAAAGGATGGCGAATCTTAGACACACATCTTCTTCTTTTTTGTGTAGGGTTGCATTGCCATAGTCTGAATATTAATGACCGGGCTATTTTACCTCTCTGGTGTCGAGGGTTGTTGGTTAAGTTTAGAAGCCACTGATCACGAGACCGTCAGTGCGGGTTTTGTCGGTCGAAGGAGGCGCATGGTCAGGAGGTACATTATGAACGTTGCTTTCCGGGCCCCCAGGGCCTACAATGTCTGGCTGTGAAAAGTGTCTATAAAATATGCGCTGAAAGAAAGGGCTGTCACAAAGAAATGGACGAACTGACCAACGAGACGAGGCAAGTGAAGCCAATTGAAGCTGGTCCCAAAGTGCTCACAATTCTATTGAATTGATCAAGGATGACTGATGAATATTAGAAGTCTTATAATGCATCTGGTCCACACAATGGGCCGGAATAGTCCAGTGTTTGTTCCAGAATATATGTTTAGAATTCAAGTTCAAGCTTTTTTGGAGTTGGGAAGTTTGCACACTAACTGTTCTTTTTCAAGCTGGCTTCATGCCATCAGAAACGTCACGGAACTGGATCGATGGCTTTCCTCGCGCGAAATATTCCTCTTGATGCAATATTATGAGGCTATTTGCAAACCTAACAAAACTACTCCTGGCCTTGCAGGATTTGTTTGCTTTTCAACTAATGCGTCAGCGTATCGATCGTGAAGTGCCTCCGATATGCAAGGAACGTAAACAATAACCTTTGATCAGACACTTACTAGAGACCACTGATTTCACCCAAATCGGTTCTTCAGAATTGTTTATGTAATGATCAATTGCAGATCCATATATGAATTCTTAGAGTTTTATGTAATAGTGCTTCATTTGATGATTTGTCAGCATCTTGTCTTAAAATCTCTAGATAATTCAACATTTGTGATTTAAAGGTTTTAGTCATTCTTAGCTGTTAATAAGTCCCGGCCCAAGTCTTCTCCCTTTGATCAACAAATCTAACAGCTGCATACGATTACGAACAATCCTCATTATTAGTGTTTAAGATCAGTTTCCTATTTCAGCCTTTTTGTTATTGCTCCTGATGACCTTATCAAGCACCTTCACTCTGTTTCTCTAACATTCAATGATATTGTGGAGTGATCTCCAGTTTTTTTGGATGGCCCTAGTCTTTAAATGCCCCATTTGATAAATGACGTTTTTACAATCCAATCTTTTTTTCTAATGCGCCCTTGTGTCATTTACATGTAACTTCCAATTCGCATGTAAATTACATGTAATTTTCAATTAAATAGTACTAGTTTGAAGGAGTTAGCAGGTCCGCTTTGGTATGATGCTGCATGATACGTCTATTACATATTTAAAACAACAGTGTTCAGCTGCATCGACATCAAGAATTGCCAGACTTTTTGAGTTTTTGCCCGCGCGGTCCTCTTTCTGTTTTTGGTGTTTCGTTTTTCAGTATTTGACGGTCATTTCATTGCAAACATTATGCAAAAATTCTCTTTCAGTAAGTTACATTTTAGGTTCATCATTTGTAAAGAAAACCCTTGAACAGTGTAGTGTGTAGCTGAAGGGACATCATAATGGCAATAGCGCCTTCACTTTTCAGAATCAGTATATAGGACTCTTTTCTTTAATGAATGTGCATTAAAAGGTTTTAAGTGCAAAATCCTGACACTAAAGGGTGCTACTGTTGCTGAGTGGCTTTACGGGTACTCTCATAACATTTTTAAGATCTTTGTGTACAAATTACGAAACAATCAACCAATTGCGAATAAAGTTCGCTGACTGACTGTCGTGTACTACATCAACCAAGGAAACACAAACTTGGAGAATTAACCACAGCTGCACAGCAAACAGTGTTATCCTTCCGATGACATCACCGTTTTCCTCGATAGTTAAGTGATTTTGGTATTGGTAGGGATTTGTGTTAGTCCCAGAGCGGTCTGCCTATAGGCCTAGTCCTCTTCATACCTCACTAACTGACTCACTGACTGACTTGTGAATTAGACTTGCTTAAGTCTCACATTGGCTCAACAGTTTGAAACAGGATTACGACTGGGCTTAATCCAGCCTTGTTTGTAGGCCACATTCCATGACAAAATCTTCAGTGAAAAGGAATTCTGAATCGATTTAATAGCATTTTGAGCGCTAGAGGCCCAGCTCTATATATACTACGCGTGCCGTGTATTTTTTCACGGTAAGAATACTTTTCTTTTTCAAAGTATCAGAATATCAGCGATCACTTTTCTCAATGCCAAGCAATTATTTCTTTGTGATGAATGTAGCTTTTAACTTTTTTTGGCAAGCTCTTAGAAGGCACTGAGTTTACGCTCATATACTACAAAGTTACCTCAGTAAACATTTACATTTCCCACGTCTGCCAATTAAAAGTACTTGTTTTTAAACTTAAAAAAAAGAAGTATCATGAAATTCACATGAATGGCGATAAATCTTTTCACTCATTTTACAAGTATCCCTTTGACTTATCGAATGCGTTGTTAAGACAAATTGCCAGGAATGTATAAAGAAACTTGTTTAATTAATCATAATTATCCTACATGAATTAAGCGCCATGTCAATGTCCTCGTTGGGGATGTGATCTCTGCATTCATGTCAATGCACAGTGCAGAGATATTCTGGTTAGTTTATGTAGATTGATGTCTGCCCTCACAAGACCTCCATCTACACTAGGGACGGGATCCAGTCACAAAATGCCAAGCAATGCCACGGGCAAGTGCCTGGAAGATACCTACTATTCCTCTTGTCATTATAATTTACGGACAAAGAAATGTTTCATTCAAACGCAAAACAGTCCGCCACGTTACCGCACTGAGCCATAGAGCTCAATGAAATCGTCATCTATAATTTATTCTTTGTCAATCGAAATGTAAAAGTGAGTATCTGGGGAAAGATCCAACCTGGCGATGCTTGTCCACTTCTGTGTGTAACTGGGTGCACTATCAAAAGATGACTTAATTAAGAAAAATTAGCACTATAAAAAATCGTATTTTGTATCTACGGTGACGGGGGAAATTTTTAATACAATAACACCAAATGATTGCATGGCTGAGTACGTCTGGTTCTAACTTTCCAACATCCTCGAAGCAATAATAGGTTTAAACATTTCAACATGTTCAAAATTGTTCGAATTTGTTTGCATCCTTTTCTAAAACGTACTAAATATCTCGTCCTGAAACACTGAACTTCAATTTTTCACAGGACACTTATGTCCTTGAATATATTTACTTCAGTCTATATCAGGTGCACAATCCCTCGGGTGTTTTTGATGTATCCCGAATGTCACAAACATAATACTCACCAGTACAGCGGGCGCCTAATCATAAATGTTTGTCACATACTCAAGATACAAGAATGAACCATTCAGCAATTTTGAATGGATTTAGACAACTCATGTAAAATGTCCAATATCTGTGATAACTCTTGGATGATTCCAAGTTACCATAGAGACCATCCAGTACATAGATGCACAGTCACTATAGGCAGAAAGACTAGACGCTGTCATCTAAAAGCCGCATTTCTTTTTACAGAAAACCCTAATGATGAGCAGACATGAAGAAACAGCTGCAGCATTAAAGGGGGTCATGCAGTGAATTTTTCTTGGGAACAAATTGTGTACAACTTTGTACTCCTCTCAAATGTATGGAAACTATTTGACATCCTTTTTGGTTATGCCCATGCTGTTCCTGATAACTGAGGGCACTGTTGTTGCAGGCGCGGTTCTAGAGCCTATATTTATTGGGGGGGGGGGGGGGGGGGCTAGCAGCGGTGAAATGTAGACCGGTTTTTTTCCGGACACTTAGGCCTCCGAAATTCAATAGGTTTGGGGGGGGGGGCTCGTACCTTATTTTCAATGGGGAGCGCTGATAAAATCCTACATTCATGCACCCAATAATACCATATAGTCAGTGTACAAATGCCCCTTCTCATGACTATTTTTTTTTGGGGGGGGGGTGAGATAATTCGCACGTTAACTTCAGTTTAGGGGTTTTCTGTTCAAATTGTGAACCCAAAATTTGCTCATTGAAAACATTTGTGAGAATGGGTTGCTCATTGGCTTAGGCCTACTGCCATGCATTTACAGTAACCAAGAAAAGAAATTTATGACTGCAAAATATCCGAAATTCTAGCAATTCTTTTTGTGCTGAAATATTGAGGTTTCTGTCTATAATGACATCACAGTTCTGCTCATCAATATGGCAATTCGCATTAGCATAAAACCAAAAGCACCAAATACCCTTCAAATTGGCAAAACGAAAATTGAAAATAGGGTTAAATGGAACACGAAGGTGCATTTTCAAGGATCGCATTAAACACAATTACATTGCATGGCCCTTTAAGCTGTGATTGATCGATCTTATTCATCGTAAATCAAGTAGATACACGTGTGCAGAGGGAATCCCCTTGTGATGATCTGGATTGTTTACAGATACTGCATGTTAAATGTTCACTATTGTTACACACCATTAGATTTAGTTACTTATTACTTATATGTTTGAGGTGTGGTTTGTGTCACGACCGGTAGTGTAATAATCGACCGGCAATGTAATACCGATTCATTATGTAATAAAAATCGACCCGTATTAAACATCGGCCGATAAAGTAATAATTTTTTGGCCTTTTTTAAATGTAATAAAAGTTGACCGGTAAAAATGTAATAACCAAAAAACAACCCTTAATGTACGGGAGCCCATTGCGTTTCTTTTTTGCGGTGGTGCGTTTCTCCTTCATGGTAGCAGTGTTGTAATCGAGTCACCAACGTCGAGTCCGAGTCACAAGCCTCGAGTCCGAGTCCGAGTCTCGAGTCACAACCCTCGAGTCCGAGTCCAAGTCACGAGTCACTTGTTCACCAAACTAATCCAACAAAAATTAAAATTATTTTATTATCCATTCTGTCTTTTAAGTAAGTCCCAGTGTATATTTACCTTGTGTGTGTAAATGTTGTTTAGACCCAAAATGTGTTTTCCTTTTAATTCCCATCCCTGAAAAACCCTCCTCCATCCCTTCCCTCCATGTTTCATCATCCAAATATTATTCCTTAGTGATCCTTTCCCATCCCTACCCCATGCTCGGCCCCCGGATACGATTTTCCGCGGCGATGTGTTTTGTCGGTGGAGTAAAAACCAAAAAGAATGCTACGTTCGTCGCACAAAATAATACGTAACGTTATGTCTTTTCTTTTGATAAAAAAACGTGACTCGAGTCACGAGTCACCAAGCTTGATTCCGAGTCGTCATGGTCGAGTCCGAGTCCGAGTCATTTTCCAATGTGACTCGAGTCCGAGTCACGAACAATGTGACTCGAGTCCGACACGAGTCAGAGTCCTCGAGTCCTACAACATTGCAGGTAGCTACAATCCTGGCCAAATCTCGCTGGGCCCCCAACCCCCCAGCCCCCGCTCAATGTTGTCTCTCATTGCGCGGTGTGTGCTCCATCCGCTGGAGAGAACAACATTGACCGGGGGAGCGGGGGAGTTGGTGACCGTTGGAGGCTAAAAAGGTTATTTCCAAGTGTCCCAACCATTTTGGCCGGGATTGTAACTACCCTCTCTTTCAGAATGTGTGTCTCTGTCTTTCAAGGGGGCAAGTCCTTTTTCATAAGGGTGTATTTCTCTTTAGGTGTGATTAACTCGCGGCCGCGATATAAATATGTTGCGGCCGCGAGTTAATAAGTCGCGGCCGCGAGTTTATCAATTAAAAGAGAAATACACCCATGTGAAAAGTAGACTTGCCTCTTGAGGGAGAGAGACACACGTTCCAAAGAGAGATGAGCAACCATGAAAGAGAAACGCTCCATCGCAAAAGATAAACGCACCGCTGTTAAAGACAAAGAGGTATACATGGCCCTAATAGGCTTCCGTAGTAATGTAATGACAAGAAGGCCGGTGTAATAAGCATATACATGTATTCTCTAGTATTTTGGAATAGTTTAGGAAACTTAGTTTTTTCAAGTTTTGATGGTGATCAATATTGCCTAATTAATATCTTATGCAAAGCCTATGCTAAGCTTCATGTACAATATTGTAGCGACTGATTTTACGAAAGCCTTCGACCGTATTGATCACACTATATCAATTACCAAGTTAGCCGTCCCACTGACGTTTGTATGCATGAGAAAAAATTCCAGATGTGGAGCCATCGCAAACTCACCCTTTTAGGGGCGTGACAGCCATATTAAAAAGACAAGGGGGCGTGGTAGTCATGATGTCCCCCTAAAAAACTGTATTGCGAAATAACGCAATAGTTTTGCGAAATAACGCAATACTGACGTGTACAAAATTCACCACGGGTGTTCAGTTTGGCTTTTATTAATTTGTCCATTTTGATTCAATATTCTTGAAGTTCCTATCCGTCATTGCGTTTTTATTCATTGTGCTCCTGTCGTGGTGCGGTTTTGTTTGAAAAACGTATACTGATATGAATTACAAAAGTGTTTTTTAAGTATGTTAAAGAACTGAACGAATTTTAAAAGATTTTCAAAAAAACCGTACCAGTAACTCTTCATTTTGTTCTTAAAGCTAAGACGTGCTTTTATGGGGTCATTAGGCAGTGGTGGGTTATGGGGATTGTTGGGATGATTAACCATCATCTTCTGTCTGGAAAATGCCAACTGGGTAGAAAATCCCAATGTATTCCTGAAATAACACTCGTCATACAATCTCTAGGCATTGCTTTAGGTCTTTGGTCCCATTTATAATTTGTCCTCCGCTAACCCCCTTTACATATCAAGGATCCGCCATGCACGGTGGGCTTTTATACACCATAAAAAACGCAATAAGTACTGAGTTATTTCGCAAAACTTTTGCGTTATTGCGCAAGCAAAATGTTGCGTTATTTCGCAATACTATTGCGTTATTTCGCGATACTATTGCATTTTTCGCAATAAAATATTTTTTTGTACTTTTCATACCTGGCACGAACGGCCTTCCGTATAAACGTATTAAACTTCGCCCAGATTTTTTGTTTCTTCAGATGTGGAGCCATAGCAAATTCACCCTTTTAGGGGCGTGGTATCCATTTAAAAAATGGGGGTACTCATTATGCCCACTGTGGAAAAGTTTTCCTATACCTTTCATAAACGCATTAAACTTCACAAATAATTTCGCGAGAGAAAATAAATTCAGATGTGGAGCCATCGCATACTCAGCCTTTTAGAGGCGTGGCACCCATTTTAACAATGAGGCTACTCCTTGTGCCCACAATCGTATTTTTCATTTATTCTGTGACCGATTTCTTACATTTCTTACATTGTTGGCTGGTCAGTTACATATGATCTCATTTGGTAACACTACAACTTCCACCTAAGGGCATTTTACTTAATTTACTTATTTTCTAAAGAAGAATCTGACATTTACATCTGACTAGACATTTGAACAATAATAACAGGATCCCCCATCAAGTTCCCAAAAATGTTCCAAAATACTAGCAAATCTATGCTTATTACATATTAAACCGGCCTTCTTGTTGTATTATTCTTGTTATTATATTATGATATGGAAAGAATACCCGGCTGAAAAAAAACTACCGGCCGATGTTACATTACAGGTCGATTTTTGTTGCATTACAGGTCGATATTACGGGGTCCGCCCGATAGTCCGAAGGTTCGATAGTCCGAAGGTTTATTTGTCCGAAGGTTCGATAGTCCGAACGCACACATTTCCCATAACCGCACTGAAAAATTGCCTCGGTTAATTTTACCCAGGAAAGGGTGAAAACTGCAACTACCCAAACTTTGGTTGTTCTGTAACCAATTGTTTGGGTTAGAATTTCTGTTAAATTCAACCAAAACTTTTGCTCATAAAAGACCAAAATTAATTTTGTCTTGTATCACTACAACTTCTGGTTGAATTTAAAAAAAAAAATTACTCAAACAATAGGATATAGAACAACCCAATTTTGGGTAGTTGCAGTTTTCACCCTTTCTTGGGTAAAATTAGCCCAGGCAATTTTTTAGTGCGGGGGTTCTTTAGTTCGAAAATGAAATAATGTTCGTATGCAATAGTCCGAAGGTTTAAACATCCGAAGGTTCATTGGTCCGAGGGTTCGGTAATCCGAAACAAAAACAAGGTTCATTAGTCCGAAGGTTATTTCGAAAGCACACAAGGTGCGATCGTCCGAATTAACAATAAGGTTCGACAGTCCGAGTAGACGATAGGGTTTGATAGTCCGAATCGACAATAAGCAAATTGACGAGATATCCAATTCGACGCACTGTCAATTATCGACGTAGAAGTAGAAGTAAGGTCCAGTAGTCCGAATCTATTTTCGAACCTTATTGTCATTTCGGACTATCGAACCTTATTGTCGATTCTGACTATCAAACCTTATCGTGTTTTCGGACTAACGACCCTTCGGACTAACGAACCTTCGGACTAACGAACCTTCGGACTATCGAACCGTATTGTCGATTCGGACTGTCGCACCCTATCATGTATTCGGATTATTTAATTTAACCTTATTCTATTTTCGGACTAATGGGCCCTTCGGACTAACGAACCTTCGGACTATTGAACCTTCGGACTATCGAACCTTCGGGCTATCGAATCTTCGGACTGTTGAACCTTCGGACTAACGAATCTTCGGACTAACGAACCTTTGGACTAACGAACCTTCGGACTATCGAACCTTATTGTCGATTCAGACTATCGCACCCTATCGTTTATTCGGACTGTACTATCGAGCCTTCGGATTATTTAACCTTATTCTATTTTCGGACTAATTGGCCCTTTGGACTATCAAACCTTCGGGCTAACAACCCTTCGGACAAACGAACTTTCGGACTATCGAGCGTTCGAACTATTGAACCTTCGGACTATCGAGCCTTCGAACTATCGAACCTTCTGACTCATAATATTGAACCTTCGGACTAACGAACCATCGGACTGACGACCCTTCGGACAATTGGCAGTCACCGATATTACATTACGGGTCGACAAGTATATTACCAGTCGAAGCACTTACGCCTGTCTGTAGGCCTAATATTACCACTGTCAAGGAACCGTTGAGTCCAAGGATGAAAACATATGTCAATGTCATTGGCTTTCGAGTCAATCAAGTACAAAGTGTGAGCTAGTAGGCAAGCGGGCCCAAGCTATATAGAATCACGTGTAAAAGCATCAGTTCAACATTTAATTAAAAAAATAGGGGTTTTATAATGGTTTATTATTCTTTAAATGTGATTTGTTTATACTTTAAATGTGAGGTTTTTTTTTTTTATACTTTCCCGGATAGATGACGCAAAGAGACGGAGTGCGCGAACGGAGGCATTTGGCATTTTGATGTCGGGGGCTGTTATCTTCACCATTATCTTTGTTGCTCTACACTGCGGTGGTGGGAATCATGCCGTCAAAGTCCGGGCCGTTGCACCTGTCGAACCTGGACGACACACTCAAACATCCGCTATCTTTGCTGCAAGAGGAGGTAGTGCGGGACGAAGTCCAATCGCCCATGTGTAGTTGCAGATATTCTTTGGTGCTTTATTATTTTCCGTCTGTTTATATTATACAAACAACTATGATGCGAAGCATTTTTACTTTTTCTTTCAATGCCTTTTAATAAAATAGATTATGATTGGTTTTGTATTTTTGTATGCGTCTACTTTTTAAAAGTACGTTGGCTTATCCTCTTTTTCGGACGACTCGGAAAATGACTAACGATTTTGCGGTTAAGAAAACTCAGTGCAGTCAATACATGTATGTATAGCATATCGTATATAAGGCACAAATCATATACGCATCTTTGTACCCGCCCTTGTATTGGTAAAATCTGTAACAGCCTATGCAAAAAACGCATGGATGTTATTTTTATATTCGACACATCAATTGGTCTATCAATGCAGAGAACCTAGTGTCACTGTGACTCTGACAAATAATACAGGTCGACTTTCACTTGAACAAGTTGATCCTTTTGATCTGGGACTTTCATGTGATTTGGTATTACCTGTTCAGCGATCTACCATTCTCAAGTCCCACTTCCATTTTGTAAAGACAAATAACATATTTAAGTTCCACAAACCTTAGTTAATGTGCACTATTGTGTATTCTTGCGACGCATTGCTGTGTGAGATGTGTGCAAGTATGAATGTGTGCAATTATAATTGATCAAGCAAGGGGTGGGCCCCCTATATTACTAAAACCAAGGTATAGTAACTATGTAACGTCATAATGGTGGCACTTCGTACTGTGACGTTTCTGTGAAAACCAAACGGCTAATTACCATTTGCGTTTTCTTTTATGCGATAATTTATTGAAAGCATTATTATAGGTCTTCCCGGCTATTTAAAAACGTTTTTCATTCCAATTCTCCAATTCACCAATTTGCCCGAGAAGAATTTCACATGCTTTTGGCAAAATCGATTGAGTCATCTATCATTCAATTTCAAAGATTGGTCAACCTATTTAAGCACTGGGTCAAGAATTTTCGTCAGTAGAGTTTGAATACGTCTCAGCTATTGCCGAATGACAGCTGTTAGAGATCGAAATCGTCTTATATCAATCACTTTAATACTTGTGTTAAGTAAATTAGTCTGTTGTATTTTCCTTGTGTCCTCAAGCATACTTCAGCACATTCGTTCGCATGATATTATCAGACCAAGTCGATCTCAGAGAACATTTACCAAAAGAAAAGTGTATACATTATCAAGAAAAAAATTACTTTCGAATTTAGAAACGAATAAAATAATTCCAAAAACTACGATGGCCCTTAATTTCCCGTGTGTGCCCTAAATTGAGTCTAAATTATTTTTTAAGAAAATAACATCAAAATAAACACACAACAATTTTAAGACGAAATATATTTTGCTGGACGAATTTGAACATAAGAGTCGGTGATTTGACTGTTAAACGTTTTAAAATAGCCAGGAAAACCTATACTTTAGTTACATGTAAAACCACATAATTTTGATGGTTGACTGAGACGACCATAAGAATTCACACACATGGAACCAAATGCATATTTTATTTCTAAAACCACATCCGTTTGGTGCAGTATATTGACTGTATATATAGGTCATCGGAATTTAGCAAAGAACATTCCAAGGGTATTTTTAATTTGCATTACCCATTATAATTATGCGTAAAGCATTATGCCTTTAGAGATTCTTTTTTCTTTAAAACTTCTAGTCTTGGCCCAAGACGCCAGTGATCAAGAGCGATAGTTGCATTGCTGTGTAGCGCCCTTGCATAATTGGTTATTTATTTTCTCGCACTAACGTCTTGGTCATTCGTAGCAATGGGGGCGGGGCCATTTTAGGTAAATAAGACGGTCTGTACCAATTCGAACAAACCTGTTTATAGCTCCATGTTAGCATAGTCGCCGCACGTATAGCAATTTATGTTTACAACCGTGAGCCATTGAGCCTTTTATCGACCGACCTTTTCTCGACTGCCGATTGGTTGCTTTGGAAAGCGCTAATGCTTGTTCACGTACCACGTGACGCGTGTGTTTACAACCGGCGGATGAGCCATTGAACCTTTCTCGATCGCTGATTGGTTCCCTAGGAAAGCGATGATGCTCGATCACGTACTGCGTGACGTGTATGGTTACAACTGTCGGGAGAGCCAACCTTTTCTCGATCGCTGATAGGTACCTTAGGAAAACCTACGAAGAAAATAAAGAAAAATTTAAACCGCTGATACGAAATGGCCAAGACGTTAGTGCGAGTTAGTCTGAGTATCACCCGTTACCCACGAAGCCAAGTCCCCTGTATAACGTCTGATATGTCAAAGCATGCATATTTATGCAATCTCGCACCTCAGCCAATCGGAGTCGACTTTACTAAATCGTGACGTCATTTCATTCCCAAATCAGGACTAAACGTATGATTGGTCAATTCAAATGCAGTGTTTTGTAATACAACAACAGCCGGTCGCGTATCGCGTAACATAATACAGAGCGCGTGACCACGGCCTTTGTTGCTGTTTCTAGGGTATTTTTTTTTCCATGTATGACGCGACAACGGTGAATGACCGAAGACCCGATATAGAAAACGCCCGCTGATTGGTCAAAATCTAGAGGTCAAGATACGGTTGCCTTGCATGATTAATCAGCAAATCTGCTCAAATGTTATAGCCTATGGTTTTGGCCATGGTCTATTACATAGACTAAGTGCGAGAAGGCCCGCTGGTCTAATTGGTGGGTGAATTGTTGTGCCATTAGATGGCGCACTATGCACCGTCCACTATCGATCTCTAGCGTCTTGGGCCAAGACTATAAAACTTCCTGCCTTCATAACAAAATGCTTGTGGCATTGTGACATCAAGCAACTACGTAATTATATATCAACTATATTTTATGGGTTTTTTTAATTAGAAAAAATGTTTTAAGATGGTTGTGTTCTCATAATAATGAAATGTAAAATTCTTTATTATCCACGCGTATTTACTTTTCGGGCAGTGGTCAGTACTATTTTTTAATACAATAAGCATTAGACTAGCTATGTTTTTTTAGCATGCATAAATTGAATATGTTTCAGGTGTGAATGAAAAGCGCATATCAGATGACAATGCCGTCTATGTCAGTACTAATCATTAGTTTACTTGTTGGATCCGTTTATAAGGTTCTTTATGAGACCACATTTATTTAGAGTGATCAAACAAAATGTCGTTTTTACCTCGTTTCAAACGCAGACATTACTGATCTTCCTTTTGGCGTGTTTTTTTTATCTTTGTCTTTTGTCTATTAATTAATGATATATTTTGTTGAAAAGAACATGCCAGATATGTTTTTATTAAGAACGTTAACTTTTTATATAAGGCTTTTTTATATTGCACTGGAATACAATTGCATTAATATGTGTACATAAAACATCGCCTTATTGTATTTTAAGGTTTTTATTTTTTATTATAATTTCGTTTGCTTGTTTAATTGATATTAATCTATAAAAATATATATATGTCTTACAGGCCCGGCGACCAAAATGTCAGTATAAAGCTATCTGGGGGGGGGGGGAATGACATGAACATGAAAACAAAACTTGTATAATAATACCCTGAACAATATTTCCAACTGTCGAACCCTCCTAAAATCTACCATAAAAAAAAATGCCATTTAAACCCTAGTTTTCTGCGACTACGTTGGAGGTATGAACATCATTGATGTGATTATTTTAAGCGCTCTTTGCTAAAGTCAACCAATCGAACCACTATTCACTTCTTTGGGTATAGGCCTACCAGGCTGTTCTTCGATAATGGAAAATGATAATCTTCTTGCTCAAGGACAAGACTCACTAATTTCGACTTGCAAGTTTAAGATTTCCCAAAAACACATCTTCATGTCTAGCGGTTAAAATAAAAACCAAAAAGGTTATCTATGCAAATGTTACAAGTATCACATTTTTCAGAATTAGCTCATTGTTCTGAAGTCGTAGGACATCACTTTGGTTTTGAATTAATAATAAAAACTGAAGATTAGATAAAACAAATTATCCATAGATAGTAGCTTATCCCTTCCATTTAAGTCTGAATTCGCTTCCAATGGGAAATGTGTTTATTACAATTAATGGTTCAAGCATGATTGTTTTTATTTGTGAATCTTGCGAGGTCCTACCACTCCAGATCCAGCGAGCGATATTCAATTTCTGAGAAAGTTCAAAGTAGGCAATTTTAGCAGTTAAAATGTACAAATTATGGCGCCTTACAAAAGGGTATATTTGAAGTGTAATTTACCTTTCTTGAAAGTAAAAGACAAAAGAGCAGGTTTGCATGTTTGTTAATGAAGTATTTAAGTAAATAACCAAATTGGTTGACGGTTAAAATAAAAATGGGGGGGGAATTGACAGTAAAATTAGACGAATTCCGTCAGAAAGCCACTTCTGTTTAAATTGTTCACGTGAATCTGCAATGCAATTTAAAAATAAGCATTGAAAATGGTTTGAGGATTTTTTTGCGCCATTTTGTGCAAACAGATTCAGATGAAGAAAATGCATGTATGGTCGCGCGCTCTTTATGGCGCGAACCATGTACCAGTGTGCATGCGTTGATTGCAACTGTTTGATTACCAAGAATGGGGAAGCGAATATTCCAAATCGTGCGGTGTTTTTTTTTCTTTCTTATTTCAGGTTTATCTATCCGTGCTCGCATGCGAGCGCGACCTCCCCCTCCTCCTCCCCCACTACTACCCTGTTACCCTTGTGATAGTTCCACGATGTGTATGCGTACTATTACCAGGGTAACTCGTGCGATTGTCTTCTGCGCATGCGGTTTTACCCATTAGGTGAATCCTCGTCTTGTGTAGCAAAACCATCGCATGACATGCAATGTCGAATTGAACAGTTAGAACTCGTCTCGCGCTCATGAATGGTCCTAGCTCTATGATATTACACCAGTTCGTCTCACACGAGTATTCTCAATCCCTGGAATAACAAGGCTCACCAACTATACCTTTTTGTGTTCTCGACTTTTTGAGTTCGTTAAGTTTTTAATTTCTTGCAAAGTATTTATCATTCAAAAATTACATTTGCAGCCTCAAACAGTCTTTTTATGTAGATTGACCCTGGTGGTAATGTTACAAAAACATTAGCCAACAGCGACGTGCTTTCAAACGTTTGCGGTATTTGTCACCGCTTCGTTTTCGAGTCCTGGGTTTTGTCGTCTTCGTGTTTTACCCCGTAATTTCGCTCATAAATCAAAACCCGTGCCCTCTATCCACAAAATTAGGCCTGTTGAAATTCAACATGGGTGTCACTGCTGGCTTTGAGTTTGAAAACAAATATTCCTATATGAGTTTTTCTCATATAGGAACGAGGTCATAAAAGTAATTAACACGTGACTATAGTTGTCATTCCAGTAGCGATCCCCCCCCCCAAAAAAAAAGGCTTCAAAAAGCATTTATAAATCATGTATAAATCACTAAATTAAACATGTATAAATTCGAAAATAGCGTGGGATCTGATATCACACAGCGAGTTTTAACCTACTCTATATGTTTTTTTTTATGCAGCGATAGTAAGAGTTTGGCTCCAAATGCGGTTGCCTAACATTCACACACAAGTCAGATATCGTTATTCTCAGTAAATGTAAGACATTTTGAGGATTTCCCGTGACCAAGAACTTGAAAATATTGCTAATAAACAATATGAAATTCTAAAATTTGGCGATCTCCGTACGAAAGTGCACAAAGAAGCTTGGGGCAACGAGTAAAAGTTGATTGTTGTCATGCATTCATGACGTCACTGGTTTAATCAGAAGACCATCAGAAAAGGTCGTTACTAAAATATAAACCGCGCTGGGTCGATCCGTAAACTTTGGGAATATCAATTAATGTGTCACACATCACTGTTTTTTTAGAAAATCTAAAACATAAAAAATGTAGATACAGTATAAAACTTTTATCAGGGTCTTCCGATGTCACCATGTTGATTTTTGTACGTGTATCTGAAGATTGGGAGGATACGTACATGGCACGGCACGTTTTTTTGTGAGAGAACAGCTTACTAGGCGATAATGGTTACAGGTTGTTTTGGATTAACATTATTTTCTCCCTAATTTGGATACAAAAGTTTGATAATATGGGTGGGCGCACCATGCTCTTCAAACATTATAATTTATAAATAATCTGCAAATTGAGAGTCTCACCCACTAATTGTGCATGATATAAAAATGTACAAAGTCTTGTAAGCACACGAAATGTAAAGTTGTTTCATGCTGTGAAGTTGATTCAAATCTGTGAAGACATTCCCTACTTGAACTAAACCTATGATGTGCGCTTGTAAAAGTGATGTTTAAAATGTATGATGTTAACGGTATAATGTCAAGTGCCGCGACAATGAATCCAAAATTCAATTAACATGATTAGCAAAAGTGGCTTGACTTGTTGTGCAACTACTAAAGCCCAAAACAAACCATTACAAATGACACTTGGATTGAGTACATTAATAACGCTTGTGCATAAAGTCCCGCATGGTAATTGCACTGCGAGTACAATGAGTGTTTCTTGTTGCAGCTGAAATCAAACGACATAATTATTGGTATAAAACGAGATACCTATAGTATTAAGATGTAGTTCATGTAGTTCAGAAATCATGCTCAAGACAAGAGAATGCTTGCCATGCATGATACACAATAACGCCAGAAGATCCAGGATTTTTCAACACGATGTACCCGGTAATTATTTTGAGTGTTCCTACATGGACGATGGAATGACATTCTTTGTATATAAACGTAATACATTATGACGAAACACCGTTTTGCTTTCTTTTCTTTTATTGTTGACAAGGTGTATCCAGAACGCAAGCGTGCATACATGTATTGTGGCAGAAATGAAGGTGCACTGGCCACAAAGAATTAAACCTGTAACGGTAGAAAAGATATATATATATAATTATAATTTCTAGATCTGCTTCATTTTCAGGATTCTTTTAGCACTGAGTAAATAGCAAAACGGATAATGTCCGATAGTGTTAAAATTTTTAAACGGGCTTAAAAAGAACATGAACAGTCTGTTGGTGGCAGTTATTAATAACCGTCATGTAATGGGAACTGACCTGAATTAATTATATTGACAATTATACATGTATACATGTAATAGGTTTTTCCGTCGGATTTTGCAACTTGTTCATTCAATCAGACAAAAATGTACAATCCGTTTCAATAGGTTTCAGGAAATCGGTACGAATGCACGTAGTTATTCTCAGACAAACGTATAAATAGGTTTATAATGAATATAAAAACCTTCTACTGATTTACATCACCCCGACGCAAAGTTCCATCTTATGAATAGTTATTCTCCGTTGGAGCATTTGATTTCGTTTAAATCTTTTCAAATAACTACGGGTATGTTTTTGTGAATGTTAAACCTCATTCGTTTGATGGTTTACGATTTTGCACCAAAAGTGCATGTAATACAGCTATGAGACAATTTACTTTGGTATTTATAACATTGATCGTAATAGCGATCAGAAAATCTATTTCATTTTTAAAAATGTGCAATGTTTATGCTATTTTTCAGGCGACATTCAACAAAGTAGTCACACCAATTATTAAACCAAGTCACTTTATCTATTTCCACCTAACACATTGACACGTTACATTCTTTTTTAGTTATGTTATGCATTTGTCACATTCCTTTATAAACTTGTCTTTTTAGACTCTGTTAGTTTCCAGCTAGTCTTGAAGAATTATATTTGGTTAGTTTCGCTATGATAACACGTTACAATTGGACCACAAACTCGCTTATACAACTGCCCAATTCCATTGAACATGACCGTGTACATCGAATTGAATTCCTGAGCGGAATGAAATGCACAGCTAGCCAGCTGCATGCTGCGCAAGTCCCGTAATTTGATGTAATTTTTTCTTTACGCGTGAATAAAGATATCTTGACATATTTTGATTTTTTTGCTGAATTGATACGGGTGTCCCAAGCTTACCCAATTTTACGCGAATTAGAATGGAAGATTTCAATATCCGAATGAACAAGGTGAGAAATTAGACAGCAAAACCTGTATTAACTGTTATAACATGCAGAATTAGACACAAAATATTGAAATATGTGGCTGATATTCAAGTAGAGTAAGACTGTACGCTATTGCTGCTGATGGTCGATAAACGCACCAATGTCTTTCCTTCCAATTTACGAATGACTTGAATTTCTAAGCAGATGTGATATTAAGCTTGGATATTTGATGTAGGCCCCTGTTAAAAGTTTGCCACTGTAATGTTGCAAGTGTACCGTATACATATGCACCGTGGCAAGATGAATAAATGCAAATAAAACCACATCTTTGTGAATATCGCCTTGTTCTCTTTGTGATGTAGTTTCAACCACTTGTTCATGTAGTTTGAACACGACCGTGGTTGCAGTAACTAACAAAATAAGTCATTGTAGATTGTCGATATTGATCGATAGTCCGATCGGCTGACGGCCGCTTCTGCAACCAACGTATTGTACGAAGCGCGAACAGCGACCTCACGCGGTTAGGATATACGATATGCAAATCAGGTGGTGCTGTTCGCATTAAGCACTTCGCTCGTACCCAACGCCCTGCAAAGAGGGAAGTGGGTCCGAGCGAAGTTCATTTCATTTCTCAATCACTTGCCTTTGGTGGCAAAAAATGGAAACATTTCTATAAAAACAAAATAATTGTTACTTTGTGTTCTATTTTTCAATTACGTTGAATGCTTACCTACAACATTGAAGCTTTGTGACACTATGTGCTTATGATGATCCTCTACCATGCATTGAGCCCAACCATCTCTTAAGTTGGTAGCAGCAACCAAATGCTGAAATATGCTTACATTACATAAATAATAGTAGAGAGTGGAAGGAGATTGAAAATAACTGTTACGGCTAAACAAAAAACAATTAAACTTAAGAGAGAGAAAAAACAGAACTCCTCTTAATTCACAATATGGAAACGGATTACATCTTTATAACATTTTTATTATATACTCGTAAGACCCTAACTCATATTTATGCATTGGTAGCAAGCTGTTCGCCCTGTCCTCCAATCTAAGTTTTAATATTTCCCCATGGTGGGCATTCTGCCTGTCTTAATCAATAACAACATCATTATGACATGCAAGGGTCCATGAAATGTCTTTTTTTTTAATGCTATTATTGAAAATGCACTTTAATTTTATGTCCCATGTAACCTTATTTTCATTTTCATTTTGCCGTTTTCAAGGGTAATTTGGTGCCTTTTTGTTTTATGCTAATGCAAATTTTCATATTCATGAGCAAAAGTGTGATGTCATATCAGGTAGAAACATCAATGTTTCAATTGGTTTGTGCACATAAAGTTACCAGAATTTTGGATATTTCGCTGTTGTAAACTTTCTTTTCTCTAGTGATTTGTTGTGTCAGTTCATGGCATGCAGTAAGCCAATGAGAAAACTTTTCTCACAAATGTTTTCCATGAGCAAATTTTTGGGTTCACAATTTCAACAGAAAACACCTAATTTGAACAGTCTTACTTATATGGCATCAAGGCAACAGCGCCCTCAGTTGTCAGGAAAAGCAGGGGAAATTTAAAATGTTTAAAGAAAAGCACTTTTCAGTAAAATTAACCAAAAGGGATGTCAATTAGTTTTCATACACTTGAGAAAATTAAAAAGTAGCACAAAATACGTTCCTAAGAAATATTCACTTGCATGGGCCCATTTAATTAATTACCAATAACAAACCAATCAACATCCATTATCCAAAACGTCATTGCCAGGACACTGACAGAACATCGTTGAAATGGAAGGAAAATGGTATAACGATGTATTCAATACACTTTATAAGTCTTATAAGTTTAACAAAGAATAAGTATGTCATTGGGGTACATGTATTACAGCCTGAAATCCCCGAAAAGTTTATGTTTTGGATGTTATCCTATTTCACATGGGCGTAAATCCCGGGGATGGGGGGTATACATTCCACCCCCCCCCCCCCCTTTTAACCGGGAGTAAAAATTGTATAATCCCCCTCCCAACACACACACACACACACCATACTTGTTTCACATGACTAGTGTGGACTTTCCATTGCTTTCGTGTAGTTAAGAAAAACCAGTGAAAAAACTCATTTTTCTCAAACTGTGAAAACTCTTTCAACCCAATTTTTTTTCTATGATTCCCTTTAGTGTTTCTCTTCATTCTGTTACAGATAAACCTAACCCAAAAATGCCTCTAAACCTGTTTTCCAGAAATGGGGAAACACTGTGTGGACGTGGGCAAGTCCACACAACGTCGGTGCTACCTACATTATGTGGACGTCTTTTGTTCGGAAGTCCACACTGCGTATGTAAGACAAGCTCCCCCACACACACACACACACTTTTTCGTGGTGAGAAACAAAAAAGCGGATTTTGAGGTATTTTCCAACTTCCCAACGACCAAATCGCATTCAAGAGTACTGAAAAAGGTTGGAAAGTCCAAAAGCTTTAAAGAGGTTGTGGAATGCTCGAAGACAATTCCGTCATTTTTCGGGTATATGTAGCCTAAGGTGTGTTAAAATAAAAACGACTATTGTGTCTGTCATGAAATGAGTACAAAAGGTACTTTTGAGAGCTGTTTTTCAGGTCCTGTTTCGACCCGAACGTGTAATTTGTGTAAAAGTCGTCGTTGGGGGCAGCAAACAAAACATAGTAAATCGTGACGTAAAAAACAGGACTCCCGATGCAGCGTAGTATAAACGAGTCCTGTTTATTACGTCACGATTTACTATGTTTTGTTTGCTGCCCCCAACGACGACTTTTACACAAATTGCCTGGTTGACAAAAAACTAACCTAATGTCTCACCGTTCCTGAGAAAGACGGACGCGGCGGACATGTTGTGACATAAACATACGCATTTTCAGCCGTTCCAGGTTATTAACGCTACACGTTGCGTGTGTGTGTCATGTCATAATACACACAACACCAATACACAAAGGGTTTTTTTTCTCGCACGTCCGCAGAATTCAATCACTGTGCGGCAGGATTCACAACTAGCACTCAACAGCTCGAATTCTGAGAGTAAAAATGTTGAACTGCATTCGTTATCGCATGGTTCTCCAGGAATAATACAAAAACGACCAGTTTTTAAGGATATGGTTGTGTGAACGTTTATACTCATTCCAATTAATATCATTTCGTTTAAAACGCGTTTTGTAGCCCAATTAATAATAATAATAATAATAAACCATTCTTATAAAGCGCATTTTACACGGAGTCCCAATGCGCTGAACAATTAGCAGAGAAAACACTAACATTATATATAATTTGCAGTGAACAGATGGGTTTTAAGATTAGCTTTGAAAGTGTCCAGGGTCACCGGGCGCATTCCAGGATTATTCCCTTTGATAATCAGGAAATCATCTCGGTGTTCATACATTATGTCAACTAGATCAATGTCATGATTAATAAGACAAAAGTAATACATGTACATATTAATCAACAGAAGTGATGCTGTAACAATGGAAATTTGGCCACTGGCCGAAAACCAGGCATACAATAATTATTATTCGTATTATTCAAACGAACTCTTTCATTTTAAACAGTTACTGTATGGCCCAAGACCGGTGGGTTTTGTGGCATGACTTTGCTTCACGTTGCAGGTTTTTCAAGCTAGCAATATTCTGTCGCAAGACTGTGTATCCCACGTTTCCTAAGCAGTGTTTGACGCGCTTATTCAAGCAACGCTCGTAGCTAGCCAGTATGGGGCAGTACCTCCTCTCAGCTCTGTCTCGGTTGAGAGACTTGTGGAATCTCTTGCTGCATCGATTAATGAAGGACTCAGAGCACAGCTTGCTGTACAGCTGTTGATCAGAGATAGTGGTGGACTCAACATCTGCAAGGATATCCCAAAATAATTATTGCTATACCGATTAGTCAATGGGGTTTATAGTTTACTTGACTTTACTCCTTGTAAAGAAAATATTGAGATGCAGAATGGACAAACATCGTTCCCTATCAACTTTCAAAAAAAGGTTTTTTTTAAACACTTATAGACACGTCTTATTCATTATTAACACTTTTTAATTTCAATTTAAATGTTTCTATCTTTCGGCCTTCTGTCAAACAAAACTTATATCGGACAAGCACTGACATGAGCAGGATTTGAATGTACGATCCGTTGAGAAACCACGCAAGCGGAGGTGATAACACACATTGGCAATTGTATACGATTTCAAGACACAAAATAATTCGGCAGCAAACGTGACCCGTGATTGCTTTGTCTGTCTGAACTGTGACGAATCTGTGCACACAGCTGCAAAACCGATTTTTGGGGAAATTCGAAGTTGGTCGATTTTTTCACATAATTTCTCCCCCAGAATTAAAAAATATAACTGATGCAATGGCCCAGTAGTTAAATAGCCAAAAAAATATATATTTTCATAAAATCAGTTTAATTAGGAGACATTAAGTACTAAAGATATTCGTCCCTTCGTCAAAACGGAAATTCTACTTCGTAACAAAAAAAATGTAGCATATGTTTGCACCTAGCGCGCCCGTAAATAAAATTGACATATTTTAGAACGCAGATTCATCACTTCGTCAAGACGCAAATCTTGTAGCATTGCTAGCTACCTGTCCCTACATTCGAAGTCCGTAGGACAATGGAGGGACCGGGTACCTTTGCGCACAAACAGATCCGCTGTGTGAATATGCTGGTTCCAGTCCCTACATTGTCGAGCCTGATAAAGAGCGGAAACCCGTTTGTCCCTAGAGAACTCAAACACTGTCAGAACGCAAAGAATTCGAAATTTGTAAAGTAATTATTCCAAAGCTACACGTGGACAGATGATTTTCGTTGAATGGTTCAACAAAAAGTGAGTAACGCTAGAAAAAAAGCCGTAGAAACAAGTATATATTTTTGGGGTGAAAATCAAAAACAACACAGACAATATTATAGGTGTATCATATAAAGGAAGATTAATAACTCCCCAGTGACCAAATAATGTTAACATTCGCATACCATCAACAGATCGTGCGAAACGCGTCTTCCTGCCGTCACTGAGGGCGCCCTGACCGGTGAGCTTAAGCAAGAGATGCAAGTCGAGCAGAGGACATGCTTCGGAGTCCAAGTAAGCCTGGGCTCTGGCAGCAACTATCCGAGCATAACTCATTATATCACAATCGGCGTCATAGCCAGCTACGCAGTCCACAAGGTACTACAATGAAAACAAATCAGTAAACGAAACGGTGGTTTTTGTCACCATTTTTAACATTCGGAATCTTTTTCGTATAAGAGGGGCCAATCAAGTGGAAACGTTAAGGGTTATATTATGACGTTAATGGAACTTATCAGGCAACTTGTCTGAGAGAATTCAAACTCGTAACATTTTCCGTCATTTTCAACAAAAGCAGCTTAAAAGGCTGCCCCCCCCCCCGCCACCCCCTCGCAGATTCAGGAGGGCAAACAACTAGCAGTCCCAACCACATGTATCAATTCACAGAGCATTTTGTAAACAACTCTTTAATAAACAGGCGCATATCGACGTTTTACAACACTCTTACCAGTTGACCTGCAACGCATATAATAATAATAGGAGGTACGTGTAATTCATAATTACCTGTGTAGCTTTGCAAGCTGTTTCATCCGCCTTGCTGGACTTCAGTTCAGTTGTCATGAATTCCAGATATAACTTGTCACAGGTCTGTATAATTCCCTCTTCACACTCTGTTAAACAATAGAAATCGAAACGGCCAAAGAAGAATGAATTTAATGGAGAGACTGACGTTGTCAGTTCTTTTCTTACTATTTGACTGCCATTTGGCGCAACCTTTTATACATATGCAGTCTTCGTGGCATGCACACTATGGTTCGTGTGTACACGAAACTATTAATTATTTTTGCAGTAACACCATGTGGAATAATCTCTTTTGAGAAGAAGTGTGGTTCCCACAATCAACCGGTTCTTTTTCAGGACCACACTTCTTTTCAAAAGATATTATTCCACATCGTGTTACCACAAACTTCACTAGTAGTATGCAAAGGTTCATGTCTTATTTATTTAACGAAAATGTTGTTTTTCTTTCTAGTTTGTGTTGATTTTGCGCACAGATCCATCCACCATGTGCGCAGACTGGTAAACGTCCTCACAGTATCGATTCTAAAGAGGGGCGGAACCAGTCGACCTTTACGAGAATACTCCAAAAACAATCTTGCTGTCACTTTGTAAACATATTTAGAATCTAAGCATTTGATACGTGTCAATTCCTAAACATCAATGTTTAATCGCTAAACACTATTCTCTAAAAATGTTTAGTAAGTAACATGTTTACAAACTGAGAGCAGGAAAGTGTTTAGAAAAGACTTTTCTAAACACTTTCCTAAACTTTTCTAAACACTTTGTTTGGCAATTAAACACTTAGTGTTTAATTGCCAAACAAAGTTTTTGCAGTGAACTGAACTATTGTCGGGCCGCATGTAATTCGAAATTTCTAAAGTAATTATTCAACATCTAATCGTGTGCTAATTTTTTTTTCGGTCGACGTCTCATTCAAAAAGTGAATTACTTTTGCATTGCTAGAAAACAGCAATTTAACAACAAAACCTTTGAGGTGAATAAAACAACAACATGGACAGTGCTATCGACCGAAACTTAGCGATATTTTCCCTTAAAGTAAATATACCAGCTGCGTGTCAAGTCTGTGAACCTTCCATTTGTGATCGTAAAATGTATCGTCACATTATCGGTTTGCTTAGTTTTAAAAAAGGCAGATATAGCTGTAGGCCTACTTCAATTACAATACGATCGAATGAGCGTGTGAATTTCTCTTTACTCACTTCTACCCCAAGACAGCTTTTTAGCCGATTCAGGACATTGCACGAGGCTCAGGTCGGGGTATGTCTACTTTCCACCAAGTATTAAAGGTAACAAAATATGCATCTGCTTATGTCATGTTTATTAAACTGGGTTGAATATTACTAATACTTCGAAAGGCAAAATTATAATTTTACGGTGCTGACAGATCATACGCAAGTTATATGACAGATCAGACTTTAATATCGAAAAAAATGTGCCTTTTTGAGCCAAAAATGCTGGATAAAGTTGCATTCTGCTTGTGTCCCAGTAGTCCCACCTACCGTCGCGAACTGCCAAAGGAGAGCTTTGTTGTAAGAACTCCTCTTCTGAGAATCGGCCATCCCCATCCACGTCATAGGCCTTGAAGACCTGGTCAACCACCCTAGTGTGATTGCCATTCTGGGTGACGTATTCTTCCCTGGTCACGAAGCCGTCTCCATTCTTGTCAGTTAACTGAAACAGCTCATGTCTGGATGAGAAGTCACCATAGAACTCCTCTTCGTCATCGCTGAAGAAAAAAACACTGATCCGTTTTGGCTTGTGCTAGGCATACCATGGGCAAAGTTCAATTTGATAATGCACACAACCAAATTAAAACGACTGTCCACTATAATATGCTGTGCGAGAAAAGTTTGCAAACTCGGTGGAACTCAGTCGAACCCACGACATCCTGTTTACTTGCGAAGACGAAACCACTTGATGTTCTCTTCGTCAAAAGTCATTTGATCATAAATAATATATAAGTGACCTATCGTTATGCTTACTAGCACTCTGTCAACCGGTAATGATTCCTTGTGCACTGCAAATTATGCATGCATTTAGTTACAGAGTAGAGGCTATTTACCACGAAAGAAGGATTTATATAAATTCAACCTCGAAATGCTTAACTGGCATAAGTACAATCATGGGTGAAAACAAATCTTGAAAATTCAATTAGGGACACATTATTAAATTTCCAAGATCAGAACATAAACAATTAGAATGTTAATCATTAACATTGCTGAGTTACCTTGACTCAATCTACTGTACAACAGTATTACGTACTGATACAGCAACTGTGTAAGGGTAATATATTCAATGTTAAGGGTATATAATGTTCCTGTATAGTGGGTAACCTTAAGTTTCTTATTTAAACAATTCTGGGATAAAATGTGAGCGAATAAAATACGGCATTACGCACGGACCCAACACCCAATAAAAATTAGTTGCATCCTTGAATGCTCGCAAAGTCATGCTTTAATATTGCAATACAGGCCTCTTAGAACATGTTCAACTTCCAAAAATAGGAAAAACAATATGGTTTAATAAATTATTACATAATTTGTCAAATCACTCTCCAAACCGGTTGGCGTAAGGGATCACGGGCAGGGAAAGCTGAGAATATTTTGTTTTATATTAAAGGCCCACAATCCAGAACAACCCGTCTGACATTTATTATATTACACAAAACACTCCCTGTGTGACTAATCTTATAAATAAACACATTAAGTTTAATTCATGGCCGTAACAACACATATATTGGCACGAGGACCGATGTTTATATAGAGTGCATAAATCACTCCATATTAGTAAACACACACGTCCAAAACATATGTTTGAGGCGCAATAAGTACCGGTGCTGTAGCAGCGCTTCGGCCCGATGCCATTATATGCAATAAATCAATCATGACTGGCATGTTTTCGGGAATATACCTTGCGTGATTTTACCCTCTCTCATTGCTTAGCAAAGTATTTGTATTCGATCTTTTGATCAACTAATACATCCTGTAAACTTTGAGTTGTTTTTCATGTCCCTTTCAGACATTATCACGCCAAGATCACACTAAGCAAACAACAAATCCAACATTCATTGAAAATGCAAGATTCAGGACTGTTAGAGTGGGATCTACAGAGTGTCCCCATAAATTTTAAGCATGAAGAAATCATCATATTACTCAAAAAATAGGAAAAACACATTTTCAAATGTATGGTATTGTAAAGTATAGCCTACAGTCTTGCAGACCACTAGACAAACGTATGTCGGATTCGGAGAACAATTAAGGCATGAACACTTTATGCCCTTTGATGCCTTTTTCACGTTGATGTGTTTTCCCTCACAACGTTTGGCCAACATGAACTCTTTTAACAGAAATGACATTAGCTGTGAGTATTTGGTATGTTCATATTGCCCATCCGGACGCAGATTAAACTATGTCCATATTTACCTAGGCATATCACTATCATCTTGTGACGTCACATCTTCTCCATCGTCATCCATGATGATGTTATTGCGATTGTGATGTTCGTAGTTGTTGTGGCGAAGATGGTGATGATGATGATGACGTTGATGATGTACAGTCTCCTCTCCTTTATCGTTGGGATGTTCATTTGCCGTGATGCCAGTTGATAAAATCATCACAACCAGCACCACTAGCAGACTCACATGTTTAGTCTTCATCCTAAATATCAAAAGATAATTGTTCAAATAATATTATCGGTGGATGTTACTTGCATGGTGGACAGTACTCGGCATTTTCCTGAGAACGAACAGAATCGTCGAGAGCAGTTCCCACCACTAGTTATTTCCAGAGCCACAGTCGCGGAGAGATTAATTACATGTTGTTTCTACAAATTTACCACTTTAATTTATCGATGGACGATTTTGTCAACGTATGGGGATTTTTGCCCGATTAATAATACATTATGGAGTAGGAGGATCCTATTTATTATAGAACACCAGCAATAAACACCCACTCAGGTTAAAAACCTACGTGAAGATAATGCATGGGCTATGAATCTGAAAACATCAAATGCAATCTCGACATTTTCTTTAATCTTTGTAACTAAACTTGAAGGTTGTCGTGTGCTGGTGACGGGTGGTTCTGGTGTGTGCAAGCGTGTGCTCATGTCACTGAGAGGCAGACGTTGTGCAAACGTTTCGTCAGTCATTTTTACCATACGATTGTGGATTTTCACTTTATTCAAACTTAAAGGGACACTGCGTCCTGGGAAGCGCCCAATTATCGGGCAAGTAAGGTCCAAGACACGTGAAAAAAACATGAACCACCCAGGATTTCTGTCAATTGTGCTGCAGCTTGAGTTGCATTTTGAAAGTCCAGAAAATGGTACCTTCCGGCACCTTTGGCATACAAGATAATGCCCCACTGGCCCCACAGAAACATTGCTGTCATGAAATCGCTTACGGGAACTTTTTGGGGCAAGAGAAATCGTACTGAATTATGCTGTGGAATGACCTCCCAGGTTACCGGATTTAACTTTCTCTTTTAAGCCCTTTTTGTGGCGTATTTAACAGTCCACCTCCCAACCTTCAGGATTTGCAAGTCAGCATTTCGCACGAGGTAGATAATTTACGTGATCAATCTGCAGTACTAAGACAGGCCATGGAAGATAGATGCGCCGCCGCTGGGGTGGCAGGTGGGCATGTGGAACGTGATAAACCTGGCTGAGGTGTTGAATTCTGAATGATCATGGAGCAAGGAAAACGGATGATGAAGATCATCATTTGACAGAAATTCTGTTTTTTGTCTATGGTTTCGTAAGTTATATGTCCCTTGAACCCGCCTGTCTTACGTCTGTATGTACCGGTACTCTCTGTCCCAAGAGGGTCTTCACGTACCATTTTTAAAACAGTTCGAGCCTAGTGCAATGACCAGAGGAATGTAATCAAGATAAGAATGGAAAGCTTACTGTCCCTAGTTTATGATAAAACCATAAAAATGGTAAATAAGTTCACAGTTTGGTAAAATTATCCCTTTGTTTGTGGGTCACTTTTTAAAGAAACCCTGTATACCCATGGGCGTCGCCAGGATTTTTTCTAGAGGGGGGCAAAACAATTTTTTGCCAAAAAATGCTTGTATTTCTCAACACATTCTCGATTTATCAGTTTTAGAGGGGGGCAGGGACATTTTGCCCCCCCCCCCAACTCATTAAATTTACACCACTTTGTCTTCGCGCCTCTTTTTCTTTTCTTTTCTTTTTCTTCCTTTTTCTTCCTTTTTTTTTTTTTTTTTTTTGCTTTTCCAGGGGGGGGGGGGCAAGTGCCCCCCCCTTGCCCCCCCCCCTCGCGACGCCCATGTGTATACCTCATCCTGTCTTTTACTAGGCTTTGTTTCCTTACTCGTTTATTGTTTTTGAGGGTTTTGGGGAAGAAAGGGTACGAGGGTATTGAGAGAGGACCGACATTTCTTGTCGAGGAAATCCCTCGGACTGGGTTTTGGCTATAAATCCCATCGGCTTATTATGGTTAAATGGTTTTGTATGCTCAACTACCTCACTCGCTGAACGTCTCAGCGGAGAGCTGTGCATTGTTGAATAAATAGTCACCTTGAGATGGACAAGAACCCCTTCCTCCATTGAGAAGCTGAAAATACCAGGCTTTTACTAATACTCGCACAAAAGACATTGATCGACTGCTGATTATGCCTGGGTTGACGCACACAATTCCCTCTTTAAGGAGGATTTGCTGGCTATTGGGTGCAGAGATACTTGAGAGACAAACCAATGGATAAGTAAGCAAAGGGACATGCGCAATAATTGGTAAACAAGTTAATCTACGAGCGCCAAGTTGCTGGATAATGGGTTTCTGTCAGTTAAATCCCTGCAGTGGTTTAATTCCCCGCAAATCGACAAAACTGCAGAGCTTACTTGTGAAGACATTCGAGTTGTGCCTCACAGTCACAATCTACTCCTGTTGGTTCGCCATTTATGTACTTGATCGAATTTCTATGGAGAATCTTCATAAGATTGCTCTGAGGAAGTTGTTATTTCCTTTGTACTGATCCAAATAACATATCCTCTTTCAAATTTACACGGGGCAACAAGGAAGGTTTTACCAATCATGGGGCCCTATCTAACAAAACAGGTCACTCATCTATAATGAAGACTTTGAAAGGAATGAAAAATTATTTCATTATGTCCTTGATGGTGTAATAGGCAGGTGTCAAACCTTATATCAAATTGAACAAATAATTCGGCTTTTCTAGTGCATCTATATAATGCGTTTTAAAATCGGATCATTAATTCTTGCGTTCTTTTCCCCTTGAATTTGCTCAAACGCAAATGACTTTTGTCCTCACTGTTGTTTGAATATGAACAACCACGGCGCACACTTTGCTTTTTTTAAGTCGTTGAATGATGTGTTAATATCTTGCGATTTCGGTACTCCCACTTAATATTTCGTCATTCTTAATTTTCAATCAAAACAATATCAATATTCAACCTCTCTCAGTCGATCATACAACCGTCCGCTGTTTCTATAGTGACATATACAGAAATTAACTGGCACTCATCTAAATTTAAAACGGTCGTGATTTTTCAAAAGGTTCAAAAGATTTGTCCATAAAACTGAGCTCAGACTTTCAAATTGCGTTCATGAAAGTGACAAAGTATCAAATGGGCCTAAATCTCGATTCTGTTTCCCGTTCTTTGATGAGTGAAGTTGTAAATGTATAATTTTGCTGATGCGTATGAACCGCTTGCTCAAAGCATGCAGCTATAAAGCGTTTTACGGTTTCGCTCACTAAGCTTTTCTAAGAAAGCATGGAGGTAGAATGAAATTACCTTGTCATTGTATATTTCAACATACATCATGACATACATGACGTAAATTGCCATATTTCACGCTTCACGATATCTTACTTGTGAATCGGAAATTGTAATTTGCCATGTATGCTGAAAAATGTAATGACGAGGTAATTTCATTCTTAGAATGGCTAAGGGCGCGAAACTGTTTGTTTTAAGCAAGAGGTGTCTGACTTTCGCATAAGGAGACCACGGACCATTTACATAAATGCTCCATGGGGAGACGCAGCGAATTTTATACACTTCACTCATCAAAGAACGGGAGTGATGGTGACACAGAATCGAAATTTAGGTCGTGCACGTTGTGCATTTCCTACTTGACACTTTCATCACTTTCACATAGCATATCCACTTTTCCATGATTAACTCCTACTTACACATATTCCCCCGGAACCTCAATGTTATATTTTATTTAAAATCAACATATTTCACTTACCTGAAAGATACCTGTCTTCGTCAGTATGCCTCCTTAAATATTCCACAGAACTGATACACGGGGTCGTCAAGCTAGCTGTGAGACGCCTTAGGGGCAGTAATGCGCCTAACAGCATGCCAGCATGGAGCCTACATCCATGAACCAGACAGCTTGGCTATTTGTACACCCGCACTCGGCGTATTCGCTTATGCTGTTTAAACACGAGTAGGCCTATGCCCAGGTTGATTTAAATTAAAAGGAGGTTGGGTTTGTTTAGATTGTTTGCGAGGCTGTACTCGGGCTGCTAACATTCAAGGACCACGCGAAGGCTTCAAGCAAATCTTGCTGTTAGGAAGAGTGGAGGTTTCTAGGGTTGTGTGCACTATTCAACTGTAACGGCATATACACTAGGCCTACACAGAGGAAGCGCGGATACTGCCTAGTTGGTGACCTCGTGTCTGTTTATCCTTATCAATACAAACAAAAGCTAGTCAGCGTCACTGCGGTTGCAGAACCCTCCTGATTGAATGTCTACAAAAACACATCAAACGGGTGTCCAGATTTCAACATCTTAATGCTCCTCACCTTTAACATTAATCATGGAGCTATGCCGATATTAATCTAGTTTCTGTGTTTTAGTGCAACACAAGATTATAAAAGTCACTACATTAAGCAGACATAGGCCTAGGCCTAATAAAAATGGCAAACTCGAAATGAGCCTTTCTCTATTACATGTACATGTTTATAGATTTAACCTAAATGCTAAACAGTGCATGGGTTGAAAAAGTCTGATCTGGAACATATTATTTTAGTATTTTATGAAAACGTGTACTGCCAGTGGCGTAGCCACGGGGGGGCGGGGGGGGGGCGTGGGGGGGCGTGGGGGGCGACAGCCCCCCCCCCATGAAACCTTGTCGCTCCCCCAGTCGCCCCCGATAGTAGCATCAGTAGCATCCGATAGCTATACAGTCACATGAATCATGGAGCTATTGTAGTCAGAAGTCTTGAACAAATGAAAATACGGAAGTTGATCTGAATGGGATCGGTTGCTGTCGGACGTACAGCTTAACCTATGGTACAGTAACAGCATGATGACCTTTTATTTATTGTGATAACACCGAAGTTTTCGCAACGCAAAATACGAATAACAAACAAAATATATATTCTGGATTTTCGGAAGAGAATGCGTTCTAATCGATATGCAAGGATCGATGGGTCTATCCACGGAACTATTATGGCGTTCATCGGTTCTGCCTTGAGGAGAACGAGGACCATGTGGAGGACCATGTTTGTCTTAGCAGGACATGTGTAAACAAGAGGAGAACGCTTGTGTCTATGAGGGAACGTCGACATTGTGACTGCGATTGACCCAACAAAAGCATCAATACAATACCAACTACAGTGACTGTACTCACTGGATCACGAGCAGTCAATAATCTGTGGCTTGAACACAGACTTGCTTTGGAATTTACATTGGTGTGTCCGATTCGTCCGTCCGATCGCGTTTGTCCTTACCGTTCAGTCGTCCGTTCGTTCGGTCATTGGTTCGTTTGTTTGTTCGTTCGTTCGGAGTTTTTTGTTTTGTTTGTTATTTGTGGAGGGGATTGATTTTATCGTATACGTGCACTAATGTCTGAAAGTCCGGGAAAAAAATACCTCTTTCCATGCCATAACTAGAATTATAGCCTCTAAAGTCGCAATGAACTTAATCAATTACCTTTAGATTTCAAATAATTTCCGCTGTCCGGCCGCCATATTTGTCCATTTCTTGGGATGAACAACGCATGCGTGTGACGTATTTCCACCAGTGACTCACGAGCAGGGTCTGCGATTACTGACCCGGGTAAGCCCGAGAATGCACGTCAGAGCTAATCGAACGGCACGAGCTGACCCGTGTCTACCCGGGTGAGCTAAACGAACGCACCCATCGACTGACTGCGTATGTTTTCACTTGCGTATAGCGTGTCGCTCGAGGGCCTCCTTTGTATTGATGTAAACATGGGTACCTGCAATATCGCGGCAGTGCTTTACCCAAAATCTCTCCTAAAGATATTTTCAGGATATTCCTTACAGTATCTTTATAAAAAGTTACGATCTGACACAAGGTATAAGCTAAAAATATTTAGGTTTTTCCATTCCTAAAGAGGCGTCAGGATACTACATTCTTACTTATTTCCTTCTTACCACAACCTGTCATGAGATGTTTGCGGTTGTCCATAATTATCCACTTTTATACCACGTTGGACGCTCACGTTCTCAGCAACCAAATCAGCGCCCTACTTCTCATTCCTTATACTCTATGAAACGAGCCACACTCATCGGCTTTGCGTATAGACACGAAATGAGCCCACTGATCTTTGACCAGATGTGCATGTGTACAGTCTCTTGTTGTGGTAACCTATTGTTGGGATTCCTATGGCTTGACAAAACCTTTAGGCTTGTCCATGTTTGTGTTTTTATCTCAACAAAGTGGAGGTCATTGATATGTAACCTGAAGATTAGTGTGTTTTTAAAAACAATAAACAGCTTTTGGGGCGGTATGGTGGCCTTAACAGGACATCACTGTCGTGTTAAATGAAATGTACATCATTGGCTTTTGCAGTAATTTTCAGAAATGAACTATTTGAGGGGTAAGTATAATAGATCAAATATTGTTACACTGACATGTTTGAAGTTTTGTGTTCGAAAATGCTGGAAAAACAAAAATGCTCAAGTAGTCTGGTTCCCTGACTCCAGTAAAGATAAAATGGATCAATATATAGATGCCGGAAAAAGGAAAGGGAACCAGTCTAGCTGGCCTGCACCCGTTCATGAACATGTAACCAATAGCAAACAACGTTTTGACTGAAAAAAAATTGTAAATTTGGAGCAGTAGTTGAAAAATAGTTAGGTTTTTCCAACGGTGGTCGGCCGACCACCGTTGGAAATGTATACAAAAATGCCATTTTCTTGAAGATGACTTAACACCAGGTGCCATAATTTTACAAGATGCTTTAGACTGTCATTTACCAACATCCTAGTAAGGTATTTCGTAAAAACTTGGTAGTTTTGTTTTTCGTTGTTTGCAAATGTTGTATATTCCCTTTAAGTCGAGAGAAGCTGTTCCATTCAAATATAATAGACCACGACGCAGCAATGTCAGACAAGCATGCACTGCCCCAGCCAAGTGTAAACTAAGCACGACACCTGCACGGAATCATTGTATTCATAGCAGTTTGTCACATTATTACGGAAGCTTGAATTGCCTTCCTCGATACCGCGTTACCGTGATAATTTATCACAGAAATCCGGAATTCAAAGATAATCCCTTCCTCGATACCGCGTTACCGTGATAATTTATCACAGAAATCCGGAATTTAAAGATAATCCCTTCCTCGATACCGCGTTACCGTGATAATTTATCACAGAAATCCGGAATTCAACGATAATCCCTTCCTCGATACCGCGTTACTGTGAAAATTTAGAAATCCGGAATTCGCAGATTTTGTTGTCCAAGGTCACATTTTTGGATAGGTGGTTGGCTGCTTAAATTCTAGTCAATTTTAGATAATATTGAAGACTTAAAGTAACATGCACCATTTGATTGAAACTCAAAATATGAAACGGCCTCAATTTGATGTGATGAACTTTATAGTAGGATCGAGTATTCATATACTTTGGAATCATTGTGCCAGTGCTCATCTCATTTTCGAGGAAAGAGGAATTTACCACCCTGGCGATGGTAATTAGCACCAAACCACAGCGCAGTGTCAAAATCTTGCTTTACGTCTAGACAAGTATAAAACTAAAGATGCACTTGTAACGCAGTATCAAGGAATAGATATCTTTGAATTCCGGATTTCTATGATAAATTATCACAGTAACGCGGTATCGAGGAAGGGGTTATCTTTGAATTCCAGATTTCTGTGATAAATTATCACGGTAACGTGGAATCGAGGAAGAAATTATCGTTGAATTCCGGATTTCTGTGATTAGTTATCACGGTAACGCGGTATCGAGGGATAGCTATCTTTGAATTCCAGATTTCTGTGATAGTTATCACGGTAACGCGGTATCGAGGAATATGTATTTTTGAATTCCGGATTTCTGTGATAACTTATCACGGTAACGCGGTATCGAGGAAGGAATTATCTTTGAATTCCGGATTTCGGTGATAAATTATCACGGTAACGCGGTATCGCGGAAGGCAATTCAAGCTTCCGTACATTATGCATGGAGATAGTAGCACACTATTAAGCGCAACTACAGCACCCCCACATGGAAATCCAAAGAAAAACGACTTGTCTAGAAATTATCGGGCATCTTGCCGGAAAATGAAATGACTTCCTAACTAATATATAATTTGCATAAATATTCTTGGCTATTAAAATAAGGATTCATTCTTTCGTTTCATTTCATGTCATTTCATTTTTGCCCTTTTTGTTTATTCTTTAACTTACACTGTTATCCAATAATTTGTACAACGCTCATGCTATTTTCTAACACTGTTGGTATGATGATTTTTCAGGCCCAAAGTTTAAGTACAATGTACATGTATTATCAACCCACAATATCATTCTGTTATGCTCGCAGGCCGTAACATTGAATCTATCAATTCGTCAGTTACCACTACACTGGAAAAAGTTGTTATCAACAATTTAATAAACAGACACTTTCTTTGAAATTCAGTGACCTAGTTTGAAAACTTATCTGCAATCAAATCAAGGGACACAAACATTATTTCCTACACTGTGCAGGGCAATACCAGCAATTGTCTACGGGTAACTGCGAGATGGAGACGGTAAGGTTGAGGGCTACCTTGTCAACTACTGCTGGTAGATGGTAGGCGATTGGATCGGGAGAGAGCCGTCTGTTGCCTGGAAATTGCCTGTACTCAGAGTTAGCGAGTAGCCATCCCTGGTATTCGGGTAACGATGTGTACGCATTGCGGGTTGTGGATTGCCGATTATAAATTATAGAGGCATCATTTGATTATTTAGAAGAGACAGTTGCATCAAATTGTGTAAATGAAATAAGTCTTTATATAAAGTGAAGTGAAAGTATAACCATAGAGCAAGGACCCAAGGAGTCAGAACTCTTGGGCGATTTACATTTTGACCATTAACATACCAATCCCGACCATTCAAAGCGTGAATGCCAGCGGCCTTTGAACACGATGCTCATCGCCGCCTTTTTAGTTGGTAACCAACAACCTCCCTATATGCTGCATAATAAATCATGTCACGTCGCTGCTCTTTTTTGAAAAATATATTTTACGACAAGATAGGTTTTTACAACTGCGCAGTTGTTAGATGTGAGTTATGAACTCAAGTTAGCAATGTGTAGTTATTGGTGCTTAAAAGCGTTATCTGTCCCTGTAATTTGGAGATAAATTGGATTTCTTTCAGATAAGTTTTCATGTATTTTCAGACATTTTAATTGGCAATATATCATTGATGAAATGTGTTTTTTTTGGAAAATTTTACAAGTTTTCACACTAAAGGTACAGAGCATTTTGTTCTTCATGAAATGATTGTTTCAGTGATGTTGACCACATTGTTAGCCAGTATTAGCCAACTCCGAACAAACACTTCAAAATCATTCATTTTTAGCGATGTATGACAACTGCGCATGCGCTGTCTACGAAGCCATGCAAAGTCCTTTTTTTTGGCATTAGTGAGCGCGGATCTCTATTGTGTCGAGATTAGCGTAGTGAGCAACTGAGCAAGCTGGCGCCAGGTGCTTTCTATTGTAGCTTTCGAGCGCGGCGACCATCATTTTACTTTTGAAATCTTGGAGTACGAACTCCTTGGGTCCTTGCTCTATGGTATAACCACTAATTTCCCTCTACCCACATACTTTTTTATTCGTTTTGTGCTTTTCTCCCCTGTCCTATGTCCGGAGTACAAAGAGTAGACAATCAACTAGCGATCGTGCGGTATATTTCTTCCAAAAAGGACTGTTAATCCCAAAGGGCTGAGGCAGAAATTGGGTTTGGGTTTGGGAGATATGTCACAGACGTGAGACGTCGATGATAACTATTTTGAACTATTGTGACTCTCCCTCGAGGTAGAGAGAGACGGTTTTTCCAGATACAAAGACATCGCTAGGATCGATGATGTGGACAGTCTTGGTTGTGATGTCATAATGATATTAGGCCAATCCGGGCACGACATTGACGTCAACAGATCGGGCACATGAGTTGAAACTTGGAGGGACGAGGAATTGGAGTCTTCTCCCCAGAGGCCGCATGCCGACGCGGAGGGCAGTGCACTGCCGTCGTGCCTCAGCTTTGTGCACTCGACTCTGCAGAAAACTGTTGTCTATGGGTGCAGACCAGTAAATCGGTCCGTAATTGCGTACGCCGGCCAAATCACGATTTGCAAATTCTTCGGTATTTTAGCATATTGTGGGCCATGAACTTGAGGGTTTGTACAAAATATGGGTGGAAGCCGTGCAGAGGACTGCGAGCTCGAATTTCCGTAAAATGTGGATGATGAATAGGCCCTTAAATGGCTCTCTTTTGCACTGGAGCGTAGGCGTCCCTTTTCAAAATGGCAATGGGCTTCAGGACTGCTTTTAGGGGTGATCATCTTTGATGGAATTTCCTCCCAAAAGTCATTGGTTAACCCCCCCCCCCCCAGAAAATTGAACAGAAAATGAAAGATGATGAAATAAGCTTTAATTTGATGCACGTCTTGAACACCTCAGAGAGTTGTGAGTATTTTTCCTGAATTTCTGAAGTGGGGGCATTTATCATTGGGGTATGTAGAAACTTATTTACTGGTCTGCAACTCTATAGGCCATTATCATGTTGCGGCCATCTTGATGTTTTCCCATTCAAATCCACGTAACCAAAGCGAGGCTGGACGGAAAAATAGTCATTCAGTACTGTTATTGGATACGGGGGACACAACTGAAATGGTGGCAACATGATAAAGGTCTATTGTACAGTGTTTTGACTGCAACCAGATGGCGTTGCATGACATAAAGATAACGGAGTTTTGGTCTTGCAATTGGACGAGGGCTATCTTGCAGTTTGCCATTGAGGACAATCGTTGGGAGGCGGGCCTCATCCATGCGCACAACATGACCCGTCCACTTCAGTTGTTTCCACAGCAATGTGGTTTCAATACTATGCAGCTACAATCCTGGCCAAATCTCGTTGGGCCTCCAACCCCCCGGCCCCCGTTCAATGTTGTTTCTCATTGTGCGGTGTGTGCTCCATCAGCTGGAGAAAACAACATTGACCGGGGGAGCGGGGGAGTGGGTGACCGTGGCAGGCTCAGGAAGTGTCTCAACCATTTTGGCCGGGATTGTAGCTGGGCACGGGAAAGGGTCCATGATTCTTCGCAGACGGCGCTGCTACGCTGCTGCTTCAAGATGCCTGCTGTACCGCCTATACCGTCTCAGCAGAGTATAGAAAACTGGAGAAGACTAATGTACGGTACCCTTTGAATTTGGTGGCTATAGTTTGATGCCGTGGGGGGTAAGAAGCTTGGAAAAGGCGGTGCATGCTGAGCTGATGCAAAGATACAATCTTGCTTTTATGTACACCATGAATCGAATTTGAAGGTTTCTGAAGTGGCACCGCGCATGGAAATGTGGCCATTTATCCCGTCTTGGAAACCTCGTATAGGCTGCTGATACGTTTTGGTGGACATCCACATATTTCCAGAAATTTTAACAAGGCTGGACGATTGATTCTGTTGAAAGCTTTCGAAAAGTCGACAAAACATATGTACAACGGTCTTGCTCAATGGTATTCTTCCGGAGCTGACTAATGGTAAAGCTCCCGTCCATTGTGCACCTGTCGGATCTGAAACCTTACAGTCGTTACAGGATTATTTTTGACAAGAATTTTTGGCAATTGGCATAAGCGTGATGCGGCAGTAATTGCCACAATCGCGGCTGTCACCTTTCATTTTGTAGAATGTCACGATTACGGCATCTTTGAAATCTTGTGCAATTCCATGGTTCCATATGCATTTATAGAGGGCAAGTAGAGCAGAGAGCAATTTATCCCCACCACGTCTTGTACACCTCTGCCGCAATGCAATCCAGCCCAGTGACCTTCCAGAATATTAATTACTTTTTTGGCTCTTTTCACTTTATTAGCTATTAAATATGTTCAGTTGTACAGCGTTTTAGCTAAAACGCTAAAACATTTAAGTTAAAACTGTCGCTCACCACGGGAGGCCGGTCGAAAAATAAAACTTCCGAGCGTTCAGACACCGTTTTAAGTTTGTCGAGTTCAACTCGAAGTGGTTTATGCAGTTTTTCTGAGGTCACGTACTATGGAGGTAATTCGGTCCAGGCTCCGTCGCTGTGGTTGACATCGTAGCCCTAGTGGTAACTTATCCACCGCGGCCACGCTCGCTGATACCGGGGTATTTCGTACCTATACCGTATACGGACTGTGTTGGACAGTCCCCGTCGTGACTGTTAAATTCCCAACCCTTTTTAAGTATCATAAAGTCGGCCTTAAATATTTTTCCTTGAAGCACATGTACTGCATTTTTGTGTTAATTTTGTTGGTTATTTTTAATGGCTTCGTGGTACAAAGAGACATAATTCTCACGGAAAAAGTTGATGTTCGAAAACAGTGTTCGATACCAAAAGAACCACGATGTGCACTTGTACGTAAACAAGTTGCATCAAGTGGGGGTGCTGCTTGTGCTGGACGTTGTGGGTAAAAAGCCACCAGTTCTCGTATATTCTACTCCAACCCAGCACGAGTAATTTGTCCGACTTTGGGGCAGATCGAACAGCTTTGCTCAGGTCTGAGTAGAAGTTTAGAATCTAGATGATCCAATGTGGGGACATATTTTCCTTCCTCCATGGTGTGACAGAGGCAAGTAACGTCTAAGATGCTAATTGGTTGATCAGGCAAATACGATCTGCGATCTAGCAGCAAAGTAACACCAGATGATCCTCTCCTCTGGTCTCAAGTTTTTAGAGACCAGGAGATTGTGTGGCTTAAATGGAGTTCTCTCAAATTCCTTTGCAATTAGCGCCGTGCGTCGGCTACATTGGTCAGACCCATCAAGCATTGTGTGAACATTCCAAGATCCAAAACACATATGATTTTTGTCTGTAACTTTTTCCCACAAAGTTTGTCATGAGGTCATGCCTTTACTAAAGCCACTTTTTTCTAGGGCCGTCCTCAGATTGAGGCAGCCGGGCTACCCTGAAAAGGGTCGCCAGAGAAAGACCTCATCCGCCCAATGCCCAGTGTGAGAGAGATGCGACCATCACATTCTGGCCGCTCACGTGCAAAGATTTTGCTGCAAGCTTTGTATCCGTCGCAGTGAGACTTTATGTAGACCTAGGGGTGAACCGTTGTTAGTGATCGGCTAGTGCTGAAGACTTACGGCTTGCACCCCAGCCAGAGGTTTATAGTGCCAGGAACAGTCTCTTAAACCCCACTGGTAAGCCGAAGCCTGACGACTGGAAGTTGTCCCGCTATATTGTACCGATATGCGATAGAGGCGTTCTGCTCCCATTAGCGCTTTTAGTTCCCCAATTTCATCCAAATTGAACAGAACTACAAGCTCACAGTCCTGTGCACGCAGTGGCGTAGCCAGGAATTTTTCAGTGGGGGGGGGGGGGGGGGGGGGGGCGCGCTGGGGGGGGGGGGGGGCTGGAACATTTCATGGGGGGGGCGCCATGCAGGGGCGTCAATCGCTTCTCAAAAGTGGGGGGGGGGCGGACATACCTTGATCAGAACTGATGCGAGCGCGAAGCCCTTACGGCGTGGGGTTCGGGGCCCGCTTAAGGGCCCCGAAAAAAAAATTGATTCTAGATGTTCTGTGGTGTGATCTGAAGCAATTTCTTACCACTTTCCACCATGCTTTAACTAATATTTTCTTAGCAAAAGATAATTATTTGAACATCGTTTTCGAGGTTGGAGTCATTGAATCAGCTATCGGTATTCTAAGCTATAGGCGTGGGGTTCGGGGCCCGCTTTAGGGCCCCGAAAAAATTGGATTCTCGATGCTCTGTGGTGTGATCTGAGGCAATTTCTTACCACTTTAACCAATAATTATCTTAGCACAAAAGATAATAATTTAAACATAATTTTCGAGGTTTTCTTAGCTAAAGGCATAAGAAACATTTTTGAACATTGTTTTCGAGGTTGGAGTCATTGAATCAGCTACCAGAATTCTGAGCTTTAGGCGTGGGGTTCAGGGCTCGCTTAAGGGCCCCGAAAAATGTTGGATTCTAAATGCTCTGTGGTGCTATCTGAGGCAATTTCTGACCACTTTAATCAATATTTTCTAAGCAAAAGATACATTGTAGTACATAATAGGGCCCTGTAAATGAGACACGAGTTCAAAAATCTGGGGGGGGGGGAACATTTGATATTGTGTCCCCCACCCTTCAAAAAGTGGGGGGGGGGACATGTCCCCTGTCCCCCCCCCCCCCCCAGGATTGACGCCCATGGCGTCATGTAGATCAATGATAATTTTTTTTAGAAACTCAAAATCTCAGTGGGGGGGGGGCGATTGGGGGGCGACAAGGTTTCATGGGGGCGGTCGCCCCCCCCCCCCCCCACGCCCCCCGGTGGCTACGCCACTGTGTGCACGGCTTCCACCCATATTTTTTACAAACCCTCTAGTTCATGGCCACCAGAATGCTCAAATACTAAAGATTTTGAGGGCATACAAATCGTGATTTGGCCGGCGTAGGCAATTTCGGACCGGTTTACTGGTCTGCAACATTTAAAGAAGTGAGGTTTTGAAAAATTCCCCAACACCACTTGTACGACATGAGGAAGGATGAATAACTCATATTTAAAAAAAAAAATCTCTCAGTTAGATATCTGGCCTGAAAACAACACCTCTGTTTGCGGCTTCCTTGCTGTAGGGCGCCCCCAACGGGAGTAAATTGAATTCCAGCTCCTTTCCACCCCCAAATCATCCCCCCCCCCCTTTTTTCGCTCGAAATTTCTGTAATCGGATGACGGTCTATCGGTCCCCTGCAGATTTTGGGCGCATTTGTTGCGGAACCGCCATTGGAAACCCCTTTGAAACGCTGCCCACCCCCTCCCCACCCCAGGTTACGCCCCCCTAAAAAAAAATATTGTCGCGGAATATTTTGACAACGAACGATGGACGACGCCATTTTGAAATTACAAAGAAGCGAGGTTTTGAAAAAATTGCCCAACACCAATTGTACGGCACGAGGAAGGATGTATACTCATATTTCATTTAAACAATTGGGAGAAAAAAAATCTCTCAGTTCGATATCTGGCCTGAAAACAACACCTCTGTTTGCGGCTACCTTGCTGTAGAGCGCCCCCAACGGGAGTAAATTGAATTCCAGCTCCTTTCCACCCCCAAATCATCCCCCCCCCCCATTTTCGCTCGAAATTTCTGTAATCGGATGACGGTCTATCGGTCCCCTGCAGATTTTGGGCGCATTTGTTGCGGAACCGCCATTGGAAACCCATTTGAAACGCTACCCACCCCCCCCCACCCCCAGGTCACGCCCCCTAAAAAAAAAAAACACTGTCGCGGAATATTTTGACAACGAACGATGGACGACGCCAATTTCAAATTACAGGTTGCAGACCAATACATAAACTTCCATTGACCCCAATGATAAATGCTCCCACTTCAGAAATTCGGGAAAAATACTCACAACTCTCCAAGGTGTTCGAGACGCACATTAAATTAAAGCTGATATCATCATCTTTCATTTTCTTTTCAATTTACGGGGGGGGGGGTCAACTTATGACTTTTAGGAGAAATTTCCATCCGAAGATGGTCACCCCTTAAAAAAGTCCGGAAGCCCATTGCCATTTTGAAAAACGATGCCTACACTCCCTTGCAAAATAGAGCGCTTTTAGTTCCCCAATTTCATCCAAATTGAACGGAACTACAAGCTTACAGTCCTGTGCACGGCTTCCACCCATATGTTTTACAAACCCTCTAGTTCATGGCCCACTGCATGCTCAAATACTGAAGATTTTGAGGGCATGCAAATCGTGATTTGGCCGGCGTAGGCAATTTCGGACCGATTTACTGGTCTTCAACCTTATTATAATGAGACCGCAATAGCCAGTATCCCGTCTACACTCTCGGATCATCTTTTCACAAAAATTCGTGCACTTCGTACACATCCCTTGACAACCGAGCAGTGAGGGCGTTGTAAGGCCTGCATTGAGGGCGTTGTTGACGTTGTTACTGCATGCATATGGTGTATTTGTCACAGGAGAGAATCGGTAGCGAAGAGGGACCTATTGGGTATCGAACAGGAAGGCTACACATTGCACATTAGATATAATGGATTCGAAATGGTTAAATACAGGCCTACTGGGCATTACGCCCGGCGTCGAATTTCGGAAAAAGCGATCTTCGATTTCGAGCTTCGATGAACCAATAATTTTCAGTACTGATGACAAGCATGACAGGGATTTCTTTTTAGTAATATCAACCATTTTTCATCCGGAAACAACAGAGCAATTTTTAAAAACGCTATCTTTAAGTTTCCTTGAAAAAGGGACTTTTGAACCAAACAAATTACACCTAATTACAAGAAAATGAAACGCCCTCGTTTTTCACTTAAATTCTGTCAAATATTCATGTGGGGTAAGATGTTCCTGGTAGTGACTTCCACAAACTCGTCTGATATACAAAATCATTTACATGAAATGTCATAATGCTTCCAACAACTGAGTTGAGTTCCTCGTGATAGGCTGACTGATCTGTACACAAAATCACTGTTTGACAAGAGCCCTCTGATTGGCCAATTAGGTCTGCATTGCAAGTACTGCCATACGGTGACCGGGATGTCAGATGCATGGTCACTGGCTGATCGGGAGTCCGTTGAGCATCATTTATCTGATTTGCACTCTCCAGATAAAAACGATTGCGCCGAGCTTACTTGGTTATCCTAGTCCCTTGACTCGTGTGAACAGAGAATTGAAAGCTAATCCATCTTATTGGTCTGTACCATGGATTTCACATTGTGGTCAATTTTGTTCGGAATTGTTTGCATGGTTTTCATCATGTATATGAACATCCGGCATGGAAATCCGAATAAGCTTCCTCCAGGACCAGGACGTCTTTCTTTTCTGGCTGATTTCATATTACGACCATCAATATTCAGAGAAATGCCGCATGAAATCTTCTATAGGTGGGTGTACTCTTCTTCTTTGTGCCATGTTATCAATTGTCTGTTACAACATGATATAAAAACTCCTAGTCATATTAAATGGAATCTAAAGTTTAAGTCAACTTAATAATGTAGACACCTTTTCTGCACCAGTAAAGACTTTTTCGACGAAGACAAAAACAAATATCGATAGACAGTCGGCTTCTTGCTGTAAAAAAAGACCTACCAACTAAAGATAATTGGGTCATTCTAATAAAGTCTGCATTTCAGCAGCTGTACACAAACCTGTCAGGAATCATGTAGGTTGATGTAAATGGGCATCTTGACATTAAATGGCAGCTAAATTATGAAACACGAGTTGGGACTGTCCTCAAGGATGTTTACTTTAAAACAAGTTCCCTACTGATTCTAAGCTTTTAAGAAATTCTGCGGAATTTATTTTCAAAATATTGAGAAAATGTGGACAGGAACTTTGTTACTTTATTGAAGGTTAGTAAAAACAAAACGGTTCCCAAAACAATTCTAATTCATAGCTTTTCTGCCAGTGATAAAAAGAAATACATCCTTGTCACGTAACCTTCTTGAAGGTCACCTCATTATGGCTCAATACTTTTTAAATCATATCGTAACACCTTAATTTTCCACTCTTGTTAATCACATTATCACAATGGATACCCACATCCAAAGGTCTACTGTGGAAATGCCCAAATAGCCAGAGTTTGGCGTATAAGTGTTGTTTTTGGCCAAACCCGTCAATTCTATTTTGATGTTAAGTTTACGGTTTATTATTCTTCCCTTATTTAAATGCGTGGATTTGTCGAGTTTTTAACGCTGTTTTGCACTTGTCCTTTTATGGAGCTTCGGCGGGTTCAGAAGTCGTGTCCGTGTCTAGTCTTGGTTCCAAGACGTCCTTAGCGATGATCCTGAATCTTTTCCTCACATAGATTTGATCGCACCACAGAGCATCTAGAATCCACCACTGTACCGAGATAGTCCAACAGGGCGTTGTGTACAGTATATGAGCAGAAGCAGAAGAAGCAGAATCAACAAAATTCTCGGGGCCCTTAAACGGGCTCCGAACCCCACGCCGTAATTTGTGGGACCCACTTCTTGGGGGACCACATTTATTTTTGCCCCCCCCCCAAAAAAAAAATGTGTTCTGGATCTGCCCTTGTTTGTCGACCGAGTCAGGTTCGTGATGGAAACTGCGCAGTGCGCGGTACTACCCCCGCTTAGAACGCCTTGCACCATGACTAGCCCTCATCACGTATCAGTATCGATTTTGTGACGTCATCACTTCGTGCGTTCTCATACGCGATACGGGAAATTGATACGAAAATGACGTATGAGAGCTGCCTGATACGGGCGCATTACGTCTATATTCTCGTTTATTCACATCAAATGTCTGCTTTTAAATACCACTTTTTTTTCTTCTTTCATATTCTTATGGGAATTAATTCTGATTTTTGAAGCAGTTTTCCGAAAGTGTCAATTACTTCCATCCACCTAGGTATAACCTCATCTGTGGAGTGCCGTGGACTCGTGGTCTGGAACATTCATTTTGCGATCTGCTGGTAATTATGCAGGTTGTGGGTTCGAGTCCAGTGTGCCCTTGGGCAAGGCACTTTGTCACTCATTGCTTCTCTCCACCCAGGAGTAAATGGGTACCTGTGGGGGTATAGAGATGGTTATTGTGGTTGATTTAGCTGCTTTGCGCGGAAATGGCAGCGTCGAGCTGTATACTCCCCAGGGAGCTGAGATGGTATTTGAATGTTTCATTGGCCCAATGAGCAGGGTAAAGTAATGATGTAGCGCCTTGAGCACCAATAATACTGGATACGTGCGCTTTATAAATACGCATTATTATTATTACCTATTATCTCCCTGTCATTTTTTACAGCAGTAATAGTGTAGCAGTAGTCTGCGATGTCATTGTAAATTCATTTTTTTAATGGTTGTATACAGATATGCGCCATTATTAAAGCTGTAAGGCAGAGGCCATTGACACTTGGATTTTAATAGGAGTCTTTCTTCTTCCCGGAATTCATCCTGGTTACTTGTTTGGGGAAAAATATATTTAAGTAAATAAAGTAGGCCTACGGATTAGAACTCCTGTTTCCTTAGTAGTGTTTTATCGCACTTCTCTTTCTTTCCAAACCTCTAACAAATTGGAGTACCCGCAGATAAACTGCATCAATATTATTGTTCATTGATTCAGTATATTGATTCTATAAAAGTATGATGTACTCCCTACGGCTTCTCTCCGTTCTGTATAAAGAGTAGGTCAATGACATTTGATGTAGATGAAAGAGTTATCAAATCTTACCTCTTCTTTAAATGTTGGTGAAATTTTACTTTTGACCGTACCGAAGCCTCTTTGCCAAAAGTTGTGAGTAATTTTAGAATTCTACAGATTCGGGATTTTAAAGATTTCTCTAACACTATTTCCTGAACTCTTCGTCTAGTGGACCCCTCCATAGACCTATATCCACATGAAGGGCACATTTAACTGTGTAAATGCAATTGTTGCCTAAATATGCACTATTCAGTTCGATTTTCATGAAAGGATATAGAGAATGTGTTTTTCTCTTGTGTTTCGGGGTGGCAATAATTCATGTTATTGTTTAGTGACCTGTTTAATGATAGGTTGGGTTGTGTTGGGTTGGGTTGTGTTGGGTTGGGTTGGGTTGGGTTGGGTTGGGTTGGGTTGGGTTGGGTTGGGTTGGGTTGGGTTGGGTTGGGTTGGGTTGGGTTGGGTTAGGTTAGATGGGTTTGTTTCCACAAATAAGAACAAGCGCCATAACCCCGGGGAAGGGCTACAATAGTTAAATTAAACATAATATGATTCTATAGTTGTCATCATGTGGAATAGGAGCGGGTTGGCTCCTGCCAAGGAGGGGGTGTGGAGTCTACCTCGGGGTTGAGGGCGTGTACCCTTGGGATGGAATGACAACTCCGGACTGCATGTACTGATCTTGTACTTGATTATCTCGTCATTTAATTGTCTCTGTTCATCTTTCATCGATCACTGGGCATCGGTAGAATTGAACAACCCCAAGCCAGCGTGCTCTCACTCACAGCTGCCTATTCTGGCATTCTGTCAGGATGCCTATCATCCCTCAAAAAGAGAGAATTTCGCCTGTAAATTCCAGCAACCATCAACGTCTTCTAGGCCCATCGACAGCGAAAAGCGGAGAGAGCGAGAACCCTGTCAAGTTACGCACTCGTCCTGAGCGGACTTATGACTCCGCACTTATTAAGTATTCATTAATTAACAAAAAGTATAAGATGCCCCATAAAGTACTCAAACAAAATTCATAATCCATTATGTAAAGCCAACTTTCCCATTTAATAAGTATAAGGTTTTCCAAAGCTTGTAAAGGCGGGTAATATATTCCTATGGTTGAGAATGTATACAATTGTTTACATGTGTTAAGTGGCTTCTGTCCAGATACAGTGTATATGCACTTGATAAAGGGACTTTTTCATTGTATAGACACAAAAAGATGAGCTGTACACAATCCTATGTGTTAAAGGGGTAAATACCCCGTTCTTCCACATAGTTTTACTAAAAAACAACTTTAAAAGAAGAATAATAAATAATATATTACATTTATATAGCGCTTCAAAGCGCTCTTTTTTTTTTTAGAATAGGTAAATGAAGTTGATGAAAAAATGAGACCCATTTTGTAGCACCTTTATAAAGGGTTTACAAGGTGTTGCGGCGTACTTTGCAGCCACTGCCAGAAACACTGGGGCAAACCCCCTCTCTTAGCGATAAGTGTTACTGGTTCTTTAACGTGCATTACACTACACATGGGACCTACGGCTTTACGTCCCATCCGAAGGACGAAGCAATAATGGTAAAGTGCCTTGCTCAAGAGCACAAGCACAAGAATCCGTCAGGATTCGAACCCGTGTACCACGGCACACGAGTCGATTGGACCACAGCGCCAGAAACGTGAACTTCCACAAATAAAACGAGCTTCCGATTGTTTTCAAGTTATCTTGTACTCGCCCAATTTTCGAACTGGAAACCTCGATAAACTGGATTGTTGATTTTGGTAAACTTGAAAATAGATAAACAGCCGTCAAATTAAAGTAAAGGTTACAGCTACTGCGTTAAACTTAAATGCCAATCTTCTTGACATTTTACTGACAGGAAAACAGAAACGCCCAACTTGAACTTGATTAGATTATCCTCGATTCCTTTAAGCTGTTTTTCATTTTAATATCCACGTGGTGTATTTTGCGACTTTGACAGCCTCGTTTCTACTTTATGACGAATCAGATACAAGTTTGATTGGTTAACCCATCATCTTTGGTTTTACAATGCACCGAGATCATTACCCGGCCTGCTGGTCTTTCTAAAAGAATTCAGTTGAATTGAGCACAGATGCACCAAAGTAGTCAGGTGCAGGTCTTTTGGAGGATATATTTATATTCTTTGACTAGCGAAAAGTGACCAAGCAAGGGACTGTAAGCAAGGAGTAGGGAAGCCCCTCCGCTAAGGTGTAATAGTGTTTACTTGTTTATACACGAGCCACCTAGTATCATTAGCAAATAACGGGAAAGTACCTACCGATACTTTCACAGAAACGTTGCTCAATGTGAAGAAAGGGCTGGTATCAAATCACTGTGAAATTATTCCTCCCGAAATGGTATTGTTTTGAGGATATATAACATTGTACGGAGTTTTAAAATAAAGTGCCTGCGGAAACACTTTTTACGTGCGTTGGCAACGGAATCCGGTTTCGAGATCCAACAAGATTGTGCATACGTTTTCTCCGGTTTCTCAAAATGTACTATTATATGTTCTGTACTGCACTAAAAGTTCAGCAGGTTAGTTGATATGCACCTAATTTCAAGTTTGGCATAAATTTGTTCCTTCTTGTAAAAACAAAATGCACAAAAAGCTCATGATCTTTATACTTGATTTGCTAACACACCACACAGTGTTGCGCGACTTAAGTCATGCGTATTGTACCGTAATGTACCTTTCGGACATAATCAGAACGTTGGATAGGGCCCTGTCACACTTCTGCGTATCCTAATTCCTTATGAGTTGCGCATTGATATTTTTTTCATACGCAGTCGTACGCACAATACGCACCTCATATGCATCTCTATCGTTTTGTGTAGGTTTTATGTACGCAGATATACGCATGGTACGGCCCAGTACGCAGGATAGTTTTGGGCATGCACAAAACTACGCTGCGTACGCTGTTACGCAGGTCATAAGTTATAAATACGCAGCGCCTCGGTCCCGCATCGGTCGAGTGCGTTACGAGTACGCTATGTGTTCGTGACGCACCCCGTCAGCATATGAGCCGCCAGTATTGGACGTATACATAGCGTACTTGCAGCGCAGATGCAACGCACGCCGCGGACGGCGAGCGGCGGAAATGCGGCGGGAATACGCTCAGAAGTGCGTCAAGCATGCGGTCGGCATAAGTCGGGTGCGTCCGGAATACGCTCGGCATGCGCACTGCATACTGACCTATTCGCAGCCCGAAAAATAATGTTGTGCACTGCATACGCAACTCATACGCATCTCATACGCAATGGATGCGCTGAATTCGTTACCTGTACGCTAGATGTGCGTCGCACATAAGTCAAAGTGATCAAAACATTTCGGCGTTAATTGAGCGTACGGCTGCGTATTGAAAATTGTTGATAAGGAACTCATATTAAGAATTAGGATACGCAAAGGTGTGACAGGGGCTATAATTGAGACCTTACACGCATAGCTACGCTGAATTCGCAAGTGGGACTTTTGTGTGAAATAAGACAAAGCTTATCACATGAACAAAATTTGAAATAACACATCAAATGTTTTACTCTTGCAATATTGGATCTATTTTATTGCATTAAACAAGAAATAAGAGTCTGAGTTTCTTGTTTAGATGTTCTTGAGCAATGTATTGAAGAGACAACATCGTGCACCAAGACGTTTGTTGGAGCGATGATGCTCGCAGGCCTGTCGTGGCTTTGAATGTAGAAGTTTTGAAAGGAGCATAAAGGAGCACACTAACTGCATCGTTTTAATTTATTTGAAATTTTGACAGTCATTTATGACTACAGTGGGCTTTTCTTATTTCAGATTGTATCGACGATATGGATCAATATACATTGTGGAACTTTTCATGGTCAAACTGGTAATCATCCACGGAGCTGAACTGATACGAGAGGCTTTTCACAACAAGCACATCCGTGATAGACCGTCCGTAAGAATCCTGCGTCATGTGCTGCACGGTGAAGGTAGGGATTTCTGATCGTCACTCAAAACATGAATCTGTCGTAACTGCACTTTAGAAACTAAGGTGGCTTTGAAGGGACGTCACAAATCGCGAATATTGAGTCAATATAAACGACAAAAAAATCACGACTTGCCCCATATCACGAATATTTACGGAAGCCCGTTCGTGCCAGGTTTTAAAAGTAACAAAATATTCTTATTGCGAAATAACGCAATAGTATTGTGAAATAACGCGATAGTATTGCGAAATAACGCAATACTTTTGCGAAATAGCGCAATACTTTTGCGAAATAACGCAATAGTTTTTTTTGCGAAATGAAACTCAATGGTTGAATGAAGGAATGCAGGAGTCCGAATGGTTGAACCTTTAGGCCTACTTCGGCCTACTTTAGGCGTACTTATAGGCAAATTCTCATGTCATATATTATGACACAGAAAGTTTGTATGGTGTATAAAAGCCCACCCTGCATGGCGGATCCTGGATTTGTAAAGGGGGTTAGCGGAGGACACATAATAAAATGATAGGACCAAAGACCTAAAGCAATGACTGGAGATTGTATGACGTGTGTTCTTTCACGAATCTTAAGGAACATTGGGATTTTATACCCATTTGGCATTGACGGTCAGGAACTTCAAGAATATTTAATCAAAATGGACATTTTAAAGGCCAAACTGAACACCCGAGTTGAAGTTTGTACACGACTAGTATTGCGTTACTTTGCAAAAGTGTTGCGTTATTTCGCAATAAGTATATTGCCTTATTTCGTAATTCTGTTGCGTTATTTTGCCCAAAAGAAATGCGTTATTTCGCAATACTATTGCATTTCGCAATACTATTGCGTTTTTTCGCAGTTCTATTGCGTTATTTCGCAATACTGTTGTGTTATTTCGCAATACTGTTGCGTTATTTCGCTAAACTGTTGCGTTATTTCGCAAAACTATTGCGTTATTTCACTTAAAACCTGGCACGAATGGGCCTCCGTAAATATTGACGTCAATTTTCATGAGAAAAAGAAATCACGTCTTGCTCTCCTCATACTATATGCTAATGGCAGATAGTATGCTTATGGCAGGTAGTATGCTAATGGCAGGTAGTATGCTAATGGCGGGTAGTATGCTAATGGCGGGTAGTATGCTAATGGCAGGTAGTATGCTAATGGCAGGTAGTATGCTAATGGCAGGTAGTATGCTAATGGCGGGTAGTATGCTAATGGCAGGTAGTATGCTAATGGCAGGTAGTATGCTAATGGCAGGTAGTATGCTTATGGCAGGTAGTATGCTAATGGCAGGTAGTATGCTTATGGCAGGTAGTATGCTAATGGCGGGTAGTATGCTAATGGCGGGTAGTATGCTAATGGCGGGTAGTATGCTAATGGCGGGTAGTATGCTAATGGCAGGTAGTATGCTAATGGCAGGTAGCATGCTAATGGCGGGTAGTATGCTAATGGCGGGTAGTATGCTAATGGCAGGTAGTATGCTTATGGCAGGTAGTATGCTAATGGCAGGTAGTATGCTAATGGCGGGTAGTATGCTAATGGCGGGTAGTATGCTAATGGCAGGTAGTATGCTAATGGCAGGTAGTATGCTAATGGCGGGTAGTATGCTAATGGCGGGTAGTATGCTAATGGCGGGTAGTATGCTAATGGCAGGTAGTATGCTAATGGCAGGTAGTATGCTAATGGCGGGTAGTATGCTAATGGCGGGTAGTATGCTAATGGCGGGTAGTATGCTAATGGCAGGTAGTATGCTAATGGCAGGTAGTATGCTAATGGCAGGTAGTATGCTAATGGCGGGTAGTATGCTAATGGCAGGTAGTATGCTAATGGCAGGTAGTATGCTAATGGCAGGTAGTATGCTTATGGCAGGTAGTATGCTAATGGCAGGTAGTATGCTTATGGCAGGTAGTATGCTAATGGCGGGTAGTATGCTAATGGCGGGTAGTATGCTAATGGCGGGTAGTATGCTAATGGCGGGTAGTATGCTAATGGCAGGTAGTATGCTAATGGCAGGTAGCATGCTAATGGCGGGTAGTATGCTAATGGCGGGTAGTATGCTAATGGCAGGTAGTATGCTTATGGCAGGTAGTATGCTAATGGCAGGTAGTATGCTAATGGCGGGTAGTATGCTAATGGCGGGTAGTATGCTAATGGCAGGTAGTATGCTAATGGCGGGTAGTATGCTAATGGCGGGTAGTATGCTAATGGCGGGTAGTATGCTAATGGCGGGTAGTATGCTAATGGCAGGTAGTATGCTAATGGCGGGTAGTATGCTAATGGCGGGTAGTATGCTAATGGCAGGCAGTATGCTAATGGCGGGTAGTATGCTAATGGCAGGTAGTATGCTAATGGCAGGTAGTATGCTAATGGCGGGTAGTATGCTAATGGCGGGTAGTATGCTAATGGCGGGTAGTATGCTAATGGCCGGCAGTATGCTAATGGCGGGTAGTATGCTAATGGCAGGTAGTATGCTAATGGCGGGTAGTATGCTAATGGCGGGTAGTATGCTAATGGCGGGTAGTATGCTAATGGCGGGTAGTATGCTAATGGCGGGTAGTATGCTAATGGCGGGTAGTATGCTAATGGCGGGTAGTATGCTAATGGCGGGTAGTATGCTAATGGCGGGTAGTATGTTAATGGCAGGCAGTATGCTAATGGCAGGTAGTATGCTAATGGCGGGTAGTATGCTAATGGCGGGTAGTATGCTAATGGCGGGTAGTATGCTAATGGCGGGTAGTATGCTAATGGCGGGTAGTATGCTAATGGCAGGTAGTATGATAATGGCGGGTAGTATGCTAATGGCGGGTAGTATGCTAATGGCAGGTAGTATGATAATGGCGGGTAGTATGCTAATGGCAGGTAGTATGATAATATGATAACGCCAGAAGGGACGAAATCGGCCAAAATCCATATTGTTTTTCGAAATTCTTTTTCCGGCCGAAATCGGTTAAGTAAGCAGCAACGAACTTTTGGCGAAGTTTGTTGGTCAAAATCAGTTTAAATCAATGAAATCATGACAATCAGTGTAAGGAACATTCTTACATCGTGTTTTAAGTTTTCACGAAGAGACACGTTGTTCTATGGGGCAAAAACAACGCGCGGTTCGATGGGTAAAACAACGCGCGTGTGGGATTTTAAGTTTTCACGAAGAGACGAATTTAGCGCGCAATTGGTATAGGCAAATTGCCCGGAAAAACAACGCGCGTGTGGGATTTTGAGTTTTTACGAACAGACAAATTTCTATGAAGGTTAATTACTCCGCAACTATAAATTGTTCTGTTATTCTGAAATGTGTACATTTTTGAAGTTTAAGATCTGAGCTTATTATCTTTATAAAAAAAAAAGTCAACATGTGCTCTAAAAATAGGCCAATCAAAAGTGACCAACTGAAAACCCGATTTTCTCAGAACCACTGTTCAACACCTCGTGTCCAAATTCGTCCCTTCGTGAAAACGCTTACGGGGTTATGTGCAAGCCCGTCTTATGGCTTTGACAAATTTAGAGGGATGTAATGACAAATTTTGGCCGCGCAGGGTATTTGTATAAATACGTGGTTTAAATGGGCTAAATCGTTCAAACAATATCGATCGGACAAGACAGGTCAAACGAGCATAATGGTCCAAGAAGATTGGTTTGAAACAAACCAAGTTCGCAAAGTTTGCTGCAACCCATGCCTAAGCATGACTTTGTACCAGCGGTGGCGGAACAGTTTTCAAACTGGGGGGGGGGGGGGCATCTCCAAAAAGAGGCATTTGCTTCATCCGTGCTAAAATGTCGACACGGTTTTTTTCACCGGACACTTGGCCTCCGTAAAATCAAATAGTGGGGGAGGGGGTGGTATCTTCAAAATAGGGGGCGCTCTTCAAAACCGTCCATTATGCAAACTACGCATTATGTGCCCATTTTCAGGGCGCATTGTAAGTGTTTCGGGGCTTGGTTTTTATATTCCTCGTTCATATAAGAACTCTCTATACCATTTTGGGAAATGGTTACTGAAAACAAATTATCCGAAATTTAAGGGCCAGTTTTGTTTTCATCTTGAGGGTGCACATTTATGTCAGCAAGAGGGGCACTTGGGTAAACTTGGGAGGGGGCAAATCCCCCCCCCCCCCGGTTCCGCCGCCCCTGCTTTGTAATATTGTTTCGCCTCGTTTTACAGGGGTGGCATTTGCATCAGGAGATGCATGGAAAGTTCAGAGGAAGACTGCAATTACCTTCATGAAGGACTTTGGTCTGAACAGAACGGATTTTGATGACCAGATTGCGGTTGAAGCTGACCATCTTGTGGCTGAGATGTCTAAGCATGAAGGCCGGCCATTTAGTCCCTATGTCCTCATGGCCAATGCCGTATCCAACGTTATCTGCAAGATGATATTTGGTACTCGCTACGACTATTCCGATCCCCAATTTAAGCAGCTACTAGGGGCAATATACCGCAATATCCAGCTAATAGGGGGCGTCACGGGTGCTCTACAAGTCATGCCTGGTGCCCACCTGTTCGCTTGGTTACTGCCTCCGGTAAGAGAAACCGGAAGAAACCTCCAACTCATACGTGATTTCACGAGCAAGGCTGTTGAAGATCACATGAGAGACTTTGATCCAGATCATCCACGGGACTTCATTGACGTGTATCTCCGAGAAATGAAATCTGCTGTAGGGAACAAGTCTCAAGCAAACCTAAAGGACATGTACGCAACAGTGTCCGATCTCTTCATAGCTGGTACCGAGGCTACGTCAACCACAGTGCGATGGGGGATGTTGTATATGATGGCATATCCGAACATACAGACCAAGGTAAGTGCATGGACATTATACTCGGACTTACTTTTCTTTTGAATGGGTTATATTCTACCCTTTGGCAGCAGAAAAGGGTAAAGAAATTCCCCATGTTGGGCACTTCAAAAAATAACACCTGCGACACGATTTTCAAACACCATTTAGGACAATTTTAACACATTAACCTTTCTATGCAAAATTTAATGTAGGCCTATGTGAAGTTTGAGATAATCTGTCCGGAAATTAAATCTGAAAACTGGACTGACTGCAAACATGCTGTGAATTCTCTGTCTAGTCATTAGTCTCGAAATTGGTACAAAAATGTTCTACTTATTTAGTATGTTAAAATTAGCATTTAGTTTTGTTTAAAGTTTGAGTTTTTTTGGCTTAAAATTGTTCTTGACTTTCTGAACAATGAAATATCTTACTACTTGTGTACGACAAGTATAGCTTGATTGCATGCAATGGAGATTACAGGTAGTAGGAAAAGGAAAGCTGTTGATATTCCTGGTGAGCTGTTGAATGAGTAAGGGGTGAAATTCACCACTGAACAGAAACCTTTCACTGTGGTGTCTCTTTGGTGTAAGAAAACCAAAATAAAGACAGGTAAAACGTTTTTCCCAGAAATTGCAAGTGAACTTCTTTAAACATTTCACAAAATACAGATTTCAACTGTTAAAAAGGAATTTGATGGTTACATAATTCGGTCGTACATAGGCGTAGCCAGCGGGTGGTGGGGGGGGGGGGGGGGTAAGGGGGTATTTACCCCAATATTTTGTAAAGACTGCCCTTTTCTATTCAAATGCCCTTTTGTCACCAGCGCTTTCCCCCCCCCCCCCCCAAAAAAAATATTTTGTAAAGAGTGCCCTTTTTTAACAAGTGCCCTTTTTTCTGAACAAGTGCCCTTTTAAAAGTAAGTGGTGGCCTTTTTTCGGTGCCATCGGCCGTTGCGGGTGCTTTTTTGTTAATTTCGCGCATGTATCGCCGTTAAAAGCACCATATATTGTCCGTTAGTGTGCATAATCGTCGGTTTTTAACACCGTGCGCTTTTCAAAAAAAATTAACCCCCCTCCAATAAAAATGACTGTGCTACGCCACTGTCGTAAGTTTTCAAGCTTGCCTTTTTCTCTTTTTCCCACATCTTTAACCTCATTAAGGTGCAACAAGAGATTGACGCAATTGTAGGACGTAACAGCTACCCCAGGATGTCTGACAGGCCCAAGCTCCCATACACAGCGGCCACCATTCTTGAGATTATGCGCCTTGGCAATGTTGTTCCTCTAGGAGCACCCCACCGGGCCTCCCAAGATACTGTGATCGGTGGCTACCACATCCCAAAAGGAAGTATTGTCTTCGCCAATATAGGAGCAATCGGACTTGATTCTACGGTCTGGAAAGAACCAGACAGGTTTAACCCAGCAAGGTTCTTGGACGAGTCCGGGAAACTGGCCAAGCGAGAAGATGATATGATACCCTTCTCAACAGGTTCGGTCAAGATCAGTTGTAGTTTGGTAATTGGGGAAATAAATGACAAGAAGATGCTGATGATAAAATGACGGTTTAGTGGGACGAAGGAGAGGGGGATAAGTGCTATAATTTGTTTAAATACACGTCTCGCTCTCCAAGACGTGAATAAATTCATTTAAAATACTTACAATAAAATCCATTACAAATCAAAAGCAGTTACAAAAATAAGATGAGTTTTCAGCAGCGTCTTAAAACGGTTTAAGCTGGTGGCATTTTTCACACACGAACTTGTACGATGTATATGCTGCAGATGAAGAAAATACCTTTTAGGCAACATGTACACATTTGTATCATGTCGAGCAAAGTATGTGCTCCTACATTGCATGTTAAATCTAACAAGTGAAACTGTATATCCTTAAGAACCATAACGTTGGATCCGTCCACACTTGAACTTTGTGACCATGAAAATGACCTTCAAATTCAATATTAAGGGTGGCATCCACCCACCTTTCATTTGTTATCCTATAAATGGGTGATTTAGCATGGATGCCTGCTGGTGCCAAAAGATGCCCCAAATCCAAATATATATCTTGTGTAGACTTTTCAGTACTTGGCTGGTCAACTTTTAAGACCATTTTGATCCATGTCTGAATTGACCAATATTGAAGGTTATCAACATTTGCACAACATGCAAATCTTGTGGAGTGCGCTATTACTGTCAGTCCCACTCTCGATAACATTTCTTAAACCAGGATATGGCTTTGACACGAGAGCTCTGACCCGGGCTCGACTCGAAATGTGGACTCGACTACAGCAGTATTGAGGGAACTTTATTGTCGGGATAGGGGAAATTAAGGTGATGTGGGGTTTTTTTTTATATTTCCTGCAGGCCATCGCATATGTATCGGAGAGCAAATGTCAAAAACCGAACTCTTCATCTTCTTCACACGTCTCATCCACAGGTTTACATTCCGTAAACCGGACCATTCTCCGCCCATCTCCTTCCATGGTGTAGCAGGGATCACCTTATCTCCTCTTCCATTCGACATTTGCGCAATTCCTCGAGACTGATTCACCTATTGATATTGGACCGTGGCATATAACATGAAAGAAAATCATACTGATCCAGTTGTCTGAAAAGTCTGAGCTCCTGTTTTAATCGAGTGATCGGGCACAGACCGAAAGCTGTTTTGAAATGGTAAGAATTCATCTCGCCTTGTTTCCGTCTCCCCTTCTTTCTCTCCTTTTTTCTTTCTTTTTTTCCCGGACATAGGCCTATATTCTCCGCGGGTTTTCTTCTCAATGGTTTATGGTTCAAACTGAATGGTAACTTTGAACCAACATAATCCGTGATCCAAAGGTGTGCATTACTCTGACGTCATGATGACGTCATCAGGTATCAAATTACAAACAATTTTAGTTAAGAAGTGACCAACTTCTTATTACTATTGAACAAAATTATATATCATGTTCATACTTTGTAATCAGATAGATCGCTAATTGATAACATTTTTATCGTGTACGTGAAATCGCTTGACCTTTACTTCCGGGACTTCCGGAAGGTCAAAGTTAGGTGAATTTAAAATACAGAAAGAAGGATTATAATCAATACAGACAGAAGTATTATAATCAAAACGAGCTTAATTTCCTCCAAACGATTCACGGGATGATGATTAAACCTGGTATGAATTTGCCAGTCCAAAGATATGAAACATTTTGTGGCGTCATCATGACGTCATCATATAACTTGAAAACAGATGCATTTTACTGCAGACAAACAAATTATGGAAGTTTTTAATGAGGGATGCCAAGCACCAAAAAAAAGCATGATGACGTCATTCAATTGCGCCCTCTAGCGGCACATTGTGTTTAGACATTCCTTGGACAACCGCAAATGATTTTGCAAGGTTTCAGAATCATGACGTCTTTAAACTTGAAATTAATGTAGTGAGAATTTCAAAATGATGTGTTCTTTTAGTTTTAATATAGGTTTTCCCGGCTATTTTAACACTTGTATCACTCGAATTATTATTATTATTATTATTATTATTTATTCGACCAGGACAAATCTTACAAACAAATATGACCCAAAACAACATACATGAACATTAAGGAAAACAAAAAAGAACCAATAAAGAAGTAAACAAACAAACTATCGAACAAATCAATAAATAAATAAATTCCCTATATCGATACTTTAATTTCGTCCCCGATCATCGCAAAGCTCACTTCTCAATTTGAATTTCAGAAAGCTACCACTAGATTTCATTTAAGGTTCAGTATAATTCAAATTGTTAGCATTCCGATTCGTCCAAAATCTTTCAAATTCGTCTCGTGAAGCCATCGGCGTTGAATTGACAAAGCAAATTCGTTTTTTGTCATTCGTTTTCATGTTGTTGTCATTACATTTCGTCCCGGTGACTTAAATCGTATACGATTAGAAAATGCGCCCAATATTTAGACTTATTTGAAGAATTATGCGTATTAAAACAATGATAATTCGACATATATTTCCTTATATGTATAAATAAAAGTAGTTAGCTGTAAGGTATGAATTTTTATTTCTGTGTTTCACAATTAACATTAGAGTCAGGAATTGACATTTCACAATATGCACTTATGACATGGACACTAAGCATTACCTGTAAGTTCAAAGACCTTCTTACATGTAATGTTGTTCTTTGATAGATATACCTTATTTCTGTTGTTTTATTCATATACATATATCAAAGAGCAACATTACGAAGGTGTTTGATCTTAATGCTTAATTTTCATATGCTAAGCAAAGAGCATAATTATTGGGAGAGTTCAATTTCTTATTTTAATGTTAATTGTCAAAGAAAACTCAAAACCTACAGCTATACTTTCATTTATACGGAAATATTTGTTAAAAATTAAAATTTATTTAATGCGCAAACAAGTCCAAAGATTGGGCACATTTTTAATGGTAACGTTTTAAGTCACCAGAGACGAAATGTGACGACAAGAACATTAAAACGAATGACAAAAAACGAATTTGCTTTTTCAATTCAACGCCGATTGCTTCACGAGACGAATTTCAAAGATTTTGGACGAATCGGAGTGCTAACAATTTGAATTATACTGAACCTTAAATGAAATCTAGTGGTGGCTTTTGAAATTCAAATTGAGAATTGAGCTTGTCGATGTTCGGGGACGAAATTAAAGCATCGATATAGGGAATTCGTGTGATACAAGTGTTAAAATAACCGGGAAAACCTATATTCAGTCCATAATTTGATGCGTGTCTGCAGCACCACTAATGGTATAGTGTTGACAATCGGCTTCCAAAATGAATACTGTTACGTCATCAAACCGCAAGTTGGATGTTATGCATACACTAGCTAAATCAAAGATGACAGGCACGTGAATACGAAGTGAGTACAACGGAGAGATTTATGACACAAATATTCCCAATTATAGTTTTTTCGGCTTATTTTAAATCATATTTTGTTCAAATTCACCACCTCTAACATTCAATTTCGTCCGAGAAAACCATTCACACGCTTTTCCCAAACAAATTTAGGTATTTACCATTCACTAAGTTTGGTCACCCTTTTTAGTCGCCGGGTCGAGAATACTCGTCATTAACCCTAAAAGGACAGGCGTCAGTCTTTCTGACAGGTAAAAGTTTCGCTAAACGTTCACAAAATTAAACGAAAAGTCCCATCCTTTATAACAGGGTTCGACGTTAATTTTTATTTTCACTAGCCAGCCGGGCTACTGAAACAGACTCTTAACTAGCCCGCGGGCATTTTCACTAGTCCACATGTTTTTCTTTTATAGAGTGTCTCATAAACAACAATTTATATAATAAAACACGTATCTTGAGGCAATCTTGTCAGTGTTTTTAATAAACGGATCTAATAATTTAACCCTAAACAGTTAATCAAATTAGACACAAATTAATATAGGTTTGCTTTTTTAATTTATGATTTATTTCTTCCTGTTCTTTCATCTTTGCCGTAGCCCAATCATATTTTGACTCGCCAGCCGGGCTACTTAAGGAATAGTTTGACTGGCCCGCCGCTGTTTTGACTAGCATGTTGCTAGCGGGCTACCACTAAATTCGAACCCTGTTTAAAAACTAACCTGTCGAACTTTCAGCACAGTAGATGTCATAGTTTTTGATAGAACTGTGAACATGCATCTCCATTCTACGGAAGCGTATATGCCCATCCGAGTTACTGCGTTACTGAGATGAAATATCTTGGAAACATAGAGTTCCATCATAAAATATCTTTACAGCTCGGAATGCAGTGATAGCCCATCATGAAAACGCTGAATTCCATGAAAGCCTATCATGGAAACGTGGAAATCCGTGGTAGGTTATCATGGAAACGTGGCATTCCGTGATAGGCTATCATGAATAAGTGGAATTTCGTGATACGCTATCTTGGAAACGCGGAATAATGCAACATAATCTCAGCAACATAGAATTCCGTGATGATTTATCGTGGCGAAACGAAATGCCATCGTTAGCCTATCTCAATATTCCACGTTTCCACGATGGCTCATCACGGAATTACATGCTTTCACGATAGCCCATCATCGAATTCTATGTTTCTGCGATAAGCTATCACAGTATTCCACATTTCCACGATAGCCTATCACGGAATTCCACATTTCTGTGAAAGGCTATCACAGTACTCCACGTTTCCACGGTAGCCTTTCAGGGAATTCCATGTTTCCAAGATATTTTATCCCAGTAACGCAGTAACGCGGATGGTCATGCATATACGCTTCCGTACCATTCTGCCTCAACGCAAAGCACAAGTTTTCGTTGAAAGCGTGACGGTTTGTTCCTAAACTCATGGCGAAGAACTCGTACTCATGGAAATGTACCCGATTACAACACTGCGATGGACAGAATCACGTGTGTTTAAATAAGAGTTGGTAACCAACAGAAGTAAGCTTGCATTGAGGGTGTATATGGACAAAACTCACCACATTTTTATCAGAGAATAAGTATCCAAGACGAGGGATCGGAGCGTAAGGAACCCCATAACGCTTGTGACGAATAGCGCCCTCAACGTCTGAACGATAAAACAATAATTAATGAGCATTGGTACATTTCCACAGCGAAGTTATGCATCATCGGTGTTTTTACAGATGAAACATTCTCCACAATTAAAATCGTGGTCAATACCTTTTGCTCTATTTTTTTTTTTTTTTTTTTTTTTTTTTACATTTTTTACCCCTTTCTTGGATTTCAATTTAGTATGATGATTAAACGCATGCACAATTTTGTTTTGCTGCAATGAAAACAGGGTCGGGGAGAAAGGGCCTATTTCAGACATTCGTGAGTTTTTAGACGCATGAATTGGCTGGCGTATAATTATGCCCAGATGAATATTCCAGTCATGGGCGTAGCGAGGAGGGGGCAAGGGGGGCACGTGCCCCCCCCCCCGGAAAACCAAAAAAAAAAAGAAGAAGAAGAAGAAGAAAAAAAAGAGAAAAAAGAAAAGAGAAAGAGGCGCGAGAACAAAATGGTGTAAATTTAATGAGTTGGGGGGGGGGGCAAAATGTCCCTGCCCCCCTCTAAAACTGATAAATCGAGAATATGTTGAGAAATGCAAGCATTTTTGGCAAAAAAAATGTTTGCCCCCCTCTGGAAAAAATCCTGGCGACGCCCATGACTCCAGTTGAAACCGGTTAAACTGGTACCCGCTGTCATTTGAGATTTGAACCAGCTAGCCGACCCGGGGTTGGTAAGCGATCAAAAACCTATTTTGTTTGTGCTTAAACTTTGAAGAAGTTTTGTCATGGGTTTGGTCTGGATTGTCAGGCTAGCAACCGAGTCTCTATGATGTTATCACCGTTGAAGAATTAGATTTTGTCTGAAGAATGATAAATATAGTTTAGAAATACAGCATAAGCGCGGGGTTTTGTTGTGTGTGTTTAATTGTTCGTGGGGTGGTTTTTTTTTGGGGGGGGGGGGATGTTTTTCACTTGCAGAAAGAAAAATCTAAATTAGGGTTTTTCTAGTATAAAATCTTTGTGGAAAATTACAGTGACATTTTATTGCATGTTGTACCTGGTTATGCAAATCAAGCACTTTGCTTACATAATACATGATTTAGCCATTTCAGGTTAATGAATAAAACGAGATATCTGCGTTCACATTATAGCCGAACAATGTAAAATTCAACATTATTTTAATTTACTGAATACCTGATGTAGGCCTAATCTCAATGTAGCAATTAACTTTAAAAGTGAAGTGTATAAAGAACCAATAATTATGGCTCACTAGACAAAATATGACCAGCAGCAGGATTCGAACCCCAGACCCCCTCTGCTTATGAGTCATAAACCTTATTATGAAAAAGCTTAGTGAAAATTGTAGTTGAAGAATTTGGGGACACTACAATGTCTCTTGTTGACATCATGATGGACATCTTATTAAGCAACATTAAACAAGCAACATTAAACAAGGCACCTCTAAGCTCAGATAAACTTATTAATTGGTTGTCAATTTCAATACGTTCACTTGTCGAACAAATAATAAATAATACAATGAACGGCAAAAATATGTTAGGTTGATATGTCAAATTAGTCTGCCTCTTTTTTTTTTAAATACTTTGCATAAATTGGACTGTGATATGCCACAGAAATTTACAATATGGTCAGCAAAAATAAATACAAGTGGGCAGTACAAACCGTAATATAAAGGTTAAACTGGATACAAAAGGTGTCAAATTTTGGATATAATTGGCTTGATGGCTTATAAAGGGTAATCCCATTCAATGTGTACAAAATGTTGACATTCGAATTGAACGGTTGTCCAATTTTACGAATCACTAACGTTATTTTCTGCCATAAACCCTGATGGCATGAATACAAATGCTCTTATAAACTCATTACACGTTTTCTAATAATCAGTGGCAGTGTTTTACAATCTTAATTAATTCAGAATGCATAAGGTAGTTATGAAAACTATCGAAATAAACACTAAAGTGTGAAACATTTTCAACATGAAATCGAGATCTTAAACTTTAAGATCTCGATTTCATATTGTGAAAGTTATTCACACCGGTACTTAAACTTAAACTCAATGTAAAAATGTAAAACTGTTTTACAAGATGCACATTTAATTATTTTGTTAAATTGATTAACTGTTTTGTATGTATCAAGACCTGTGTTTACACATTGTTACTTTGTTTACATTATTTTTTTCGTTATTCGGAAGAAAAGCTATAGGCCTACCTAGAATATTTCTTATACAAAGTCACATTATTTTGATAGTGTCAACCGTGTGAATTAGGAAAATTAGAAACGAAAAACTGTCAGAAGTTATGATTTATGGCAAATATTTATCAATGCATAACAAACTGCACATTTAGCGTGGTCGTTATATTCAAGAACCTTTTACAGGTGGTTGGTTCACAAATATAGGCAAATCTCTAAAAGTAAAGTAATATTTAGGAGTAAATTCTCTCAGCTGAACACGGTAGTTGCAAAGCTTGTCAAGTAACAATCCTCGTGTTTTGTAAAATCTACAAAATGAGGTAGTGGGTATTCCATGGATTTATGTTCTCTTTAAACATTGTCATTAGACCCCTATACCAACACTACTGCCACGATATCAAGTTATTTTTTTTTTAAGACAAAGTGTATATTGATCTTATTTAGGAGTCATTTAACTGTCAGTAACAGGTTAATTAACTTAACTTTTTTTTTTACTTTTAAAGCAATATCCAAAAGAGTGTTCTGTCATCGCGTAGCTTATTACATTAATTCTAGAGAAAATCCTTATATTAATCAAATCATGTTTGATAAATAACATTAGCTCATCTGCTTTTTACAAGTGAAAATGCACTGACTCTGTAATCTTTTGATTAGACAAAATTTGACTGAATACTTTTTTTTTCAAACACAAAGAATGGATCTCAGTATTTTGTATTCGTGCTTTCCTCTCGGTTCATTACGACAGTGATAGATCAGTTATATCTTTATACAAACTATACACTGTACATTTATATGCACAATGCGCTGACATTACGGCAAGGGCACAATGAAATAGTCACCAAAACACCAGCTGACGACTTTGTACAATATGAACAACATACAAAAACAAAATCACTGTTAAAACTATTATATAACATTGTCAGTATAAAAAACACTTTGTACATATTATAAAAGTAAAAAAGGGATTCTATTTAATAAAATGCTGTACATAATACACGTGGTTCCCCACAACCTTTTTTCACGCACTGGTAATTCCAGGGTAATATGCTGGCTTTAGCGAATGGTTCACAGCTTCTTCTAATATAAATAATATACAATAAATGAGTCATTTTATCTCGTGGCTACACAATAATATTCAAAAACATCACTGCAGCCGGGCATGACTGTACAGAATCCTGTGTGAAGATAGCTCTGTAACCCTAATACCCCCAGAATGGTCCCTGGATATATAAAGTGTCAACTTGGGAGGCCTCGCAGGTCGCCTGTCTCTTTAAACAGAGCAATATTTATAATGCCATCAATATTGTTTAGTTCATGCCTGTTGACTTAGCAGTCAATACCAAAACCGCTAATCTTGGCTTATGTGAGGTGAAAGGCCAGGATCTTACAATGGAAATGAAGACAATTGTGAGTCACCCCGAGCTTGTGAATTAAAAACCAAGATACATTACATGCCATGCTCTGACCGTCAACACGTACAAATTGATAGCGTCCTCCAGTATGTATCATCGTTATCATCGTTCTGAATACTTGAAGTTAATCAAGCACGTTCGTATGGCCATATATTGGACATAGCGCCCTCTATATGCTGTACTTGGTGCATATTTTGACTCGTCTGTGCTGCTTAGCCAAGAACTTGATGGCTCTTTGAATGTGTGGTAAATTTGGGTCGTTACAACGCTTCGTGCTCCTATGTACGCATTGCCTGTACTTGACAAGACTATGACAAGGGTCTTCTTCCTCTGCTTGTAGTGAGGCAATGAATACATCATTACATGGCTTCATTGTTGACACGATACAGCTCTGTCTCCTTGATCTTGGTCTGTAACGCCTGGACACTGTAGGTGGGTGAAAACAGATTTTGTACAAATTGAGTTAGAAAAAAATAACAAAGCACTGCTTCGTGTAGATCGCACTTAGTTTCCCCGGCAAGGATTCCATAAATTCTTTCAGCTTTGTATAATAAAATGTTTGCACTAAATGTTATGACTTACTTTTAGACAAGAACTTGTCTTATCTAACAGGGCATAGGCCTATGTCAATGGTGGGTTTTTTTACATACCGGTACTAGTATTCATCTCGCGTTTAAGCGAAGCATATTATGCAACCTTTCGTAAGTTCAGAAAATTGTCCCCGTTTAATCTGAATAGCAAGTACTGATTGATGTTTTACCCCGGGTTCTTGATGATCTGACTTGTCTCATGCCTCTCGGCATTGTCATGGATGTGGATGATGCTGGCATGATGGTACTCAAAGCTGTCGCTGATGGTCTCACTTTGGTTGACATGTCTTGGCAAAGTGCCTTCTTGAAGCGCCGCAAGAGCAAATCCACTTGGTCGTTTAATATTTCCTCTTCCTCTCGGTCTTTCGGTGACACCGTAGTGCATGCTTCCCTTTCATTTCGGATACAGTCTCTGTACACCTAAGGACAAGCAAATCAAAAGGTTGTTGCTAAATGATGTGAAAGTTGCAAAGGCGACTTTTTCGGAGCACTTGTACATTCGTCGAGTCGTGTTTTATAGACCTTTCTCAGGGTACGCCATCTTGAAAATCAAAGCGAGGCATATAAAGCCAGCAAACATGGCGGCGTAAACAGTGTGTGATTAACGAGTGACTCTCGCAAAGTTACAGCAGATCGACACTCTTATAAATGGATTAATAGCTCAAATTGCCCGAAAAAAATCAATCGACATTCTAGGTAGGTCACATCTCATTGTATTTTGAAGAAAGATTTTATAAATATAAAACCCAACACCAGTGACCGAACTGAAGTTTCCGTGTTAGTTTACACGTAGTAGCACCGCCACGGGAGAAACTTCAAGGTTTTCTATTTTCACTTTTCCATCCGCGGCGTTTTCTGAGCTGAAATTGCACCTGTTTAGTAGAAAGTATCTACATTATAAGACTATCCGTGTATTGTTATTCGCACAGGACCTGTCATTTCCAGAAATAAAGAGGAATTGGAGCCCGTACGAAACAGTGAAAGAAAGTTCTTGCAAAGTTTCATGAACAACTTTCGGTCGCGCACTCTATCCCGACTCGTTTCCGTGCACATGGTGCGAGCCTAATCCGAGACAATCATCGGCACCGGTCTGCTCAACAAACAGACAGGCGTCTCGAATTGGGCTCGTGCCATGTCGCACATGAACGAATGTTTTCACCTTCCCACATCGGCATCATTGGGCTCCAATTTTCCTCTTATTTCTGGAGAAAAAAATGTCAGGACCTGTTGCAATTTGCGGATAGCCTCCTATAATTTAATCATTTACTTGAGATGTGCAATTTCAGCTCAGAAAACGTCACGGATGGAAAAGAGAAAATAGAACTTCTTGACGTTTCTCTGACGGCGGTGCTACGCGTACAAAACTAACACGGACTCTTCAGTTCGGCCGCTGGTTCTGGGTTTTATATTTATACAATCTTCCTTCAAAACACACTGAGATGTGACCTACCTAGAATGTTGATTGATTGTTCCAGGAATTTGAGCAATCAATCCATTTCTAAGATTGTCAATCTACTGTAACTTTGCGTGAGTCACTCGTTCACCCGCATACACTGTTTACGCCGCCATGTTTGTTGGCGTACCCTGAGAAAGGTCTATTAATATTATTTCTTCATTTTTGGGACTGATATATCGGCTTTATAAAATATGCAGTTTCTGGAATAATTAATTTCTTCATACAAAGTACTTCTCCAAAATTATTGGATTTTACATGTTACTGGCTTCCGTAACGAATGTTGACTGTGTGTATATTCGATTTTACCATGAATTGAGACTGGCTATTAATCATTCATGCATTAGCTTAGTAATGATTTCTTGCAAGGATGCAGACACATGTTTGAGTGTGATACGCATTCAGGTAACTGCAAGAGCTCTTACGTATCAGAGGCAAATTCAGTTGGGCCTTGTTTTGCTTAAAGAAAATATTGAATTGCATTAAATCAAAAATGTTCATAGAAACCAGCCTTTTTATATCAAAACGAATTGTGAAATTTAGGATGAAATTTTGACAGTACTCACTGGTAAACAATGACACATAGCATCTCCTTGTTTGTCGCCCCATTTCTGTACAGCATGTATGAACTCCTTGCTGCAGGTTCGCATAATTGTAGTCAAACAATCTTCTGGAATGTGAAACAAATCAGATCGGTCAATAAATCAGATCAGACATGCAAAAAAATGTCAATCTGAATAGTGAAATGTCAGCTTTAGTCTGTTCTAGTAAACGGTTGGATATTTTAAAATGTTGTGCTTTTTTGTTTTATTTGGGTGTGCGTTTGATTTTGTTTGTGTTTTAATACGGAGCATATTACGAATGCTTATGTTCACAGATATCAAATCTGTAATTAAGAATCAATTAGCGGGGTGATGAGCGGAGTGGGAGGAGAGGACAGTGGTTACATATTACCTAATACTTGAACTGAAAAGAGTCCTCATCGCATAGCCCTTTGTTATTTAATTCAATTCGGCATCGAATAACATCTAAGTTATTAAATAAATGACAGCTATATAGATGACAAGCACACGGCATGCATTATATGATGGATTTATAAGATAACTTTTTAAAACTATGTTTCTTGCCCTCTAGCTGGCACTGAGATGTTATTAAGATGATTGAATTAAATAACAGAGGGTTATGCGATGAGAACACTTTTCTATTCAAATTGGGTAATATGTATCCGCTTTGAAGGTTTCCATTTTAGCTTCCTCACTTTTGGGACTCAATTCACACAAAAATGAAAAACCCGGATGTGGCAGTAGGTATTGGCTCAGTTCTCCTGGCCAGAAGCGGAACATGACACGCCCACCTTGTTTCCGACAAAAGTCCCCAACGGGCGTAACGCATCACTACATTTCGCCAGCCCATCTCGTAATTCCCACAGTTTGGCTGAGTTGGTGGGGGGGGGGGGCTTGCCATTAGAATGAATGACGAGAAACTAGCCACATGTGAACGCTTACTAATCAATATCCGCCTTGACCGCATCGGAAATCGTCAATTCACCTCAACGACCAAGAACAATCCGCATTTACTGTCTGGCTGGTCACGAGAAGGTCGCCCATTAACAATTGATTGCCATTTGTACATGTACAGGTGGATGGTGCATGTAGAAACTCCAATAGATGAGTCTTCATACACTCCCTAATATCAAGGATTTTCAACGTAAATGCTACTCATATTGTGCTGAGCAGACACGGGTTATAACTAATTTGGTTCTAAATAAAAGCTTGAAGGGGAGGGCAGATCTGGGTGGGCAAATTAAGAGAGGAGTGGGCATTGATATATGGCGCCGTTATCTCAGTTGACGTGGATAGGTAAAACGAATGCATAATTCTGACAATCCTCTTATTCCCTAAATGAAGGGGGAGTATCAATGACACTATTTTCCAAAGGATGCAGAATTGGTGACAGATGAAGTATGTGAATGAGCTGGTGGTTAAGCTATCTGAATAGAACAAGATCCGACCTCACATGTCGCTTAGCCCACACAAGGCATTGTCATGCCGGGCAAAATAAATCCCTTCAAGGTGAGACAAACGCTTTGGTATATTCTTATCCATCCAACTCTGATTTTTCACACTTTGAACAAGCCAGCATTTCCGAGCCCCTCATTAGGACATCCGGTATACGTTTGAGGTGAATTCGCGTATTATTCTAGCATTTATTAGCAACAGAGAAACGTGTTCAACAGAAAAATGTCATCAACGTTTTACTGGTAACATACGGTACTAGGTCAACTCTTATATACGAAAACCAATTCAGTGGTCACATGAAAGTCGCTTAAATCAGACAATTTCGAACCCCCCAAAAAAACGTTAATGCGAAAAAAAACTCCGTAACTTTCTAACATGCAAGAACATCAATGCATCAAGGAGATGACTGATGCAAACCCTTTTTCTGCTTCTTTTCATTTATTCTAATATAAAGTCTTACCTTGAAGGTCGGGTTCACTGTGCTGAACTCGTGCTGTAAACTCAGTCAGTGAAATTCTCCCATCTTTATCCCGATCGAAACTGTCGAAGATGAGTTTGGATTCGATGTCTGTCGTGCCTGGGTTGGCCTTCCTATACTCCTTCGGTGTTATAAATCCATTTCCGTTCTTGTCATTTAATGCAAAAACCTCCATGGGAAGTAGTGGCACATAGCTGAAAAGAAGTTAATCGATAGAACTAAATGATACCAAAAAAAACGAAACTGGTAACACCGATAAGTTTTTTTCATCTGAAATAGGAAAATACTTTGTGAAATTAAGTCCATGCTCTCAATTCTTAGGGAAAAGTGTCCACAATTTACACTCAATTAAAGTGGCTTCTTTGAGGGTGCGAAAGCTTTCCGGAAGTTCTGGAAAGACACAGTGACAGTATCCAGACTTTTTGAATTTTACATTAAACCTTTGGAGCTAATGTTTTACGTGATTGTGTTGTTGGCTCATTCGTAAAGTGAAAATGATCGAAATTTGCCACTCACTCTGCACTACTTTCGTAATCAAACGAACTTGAAGAATAATCATCATCAGTGGGGATCGAGCCGACACAGATGGGAATAAAGCAAACGAGGTATGTAATCGCTAAAGCGTACATCGTGACAGGCCTCTGTAATGGAAAGCAAGGAACCAGCGTTAAATAACACAGTGTATAGTCTTGTGTGTAAAATTAACCTTGACGATATACGTCAATTCTCTTGAAAGTCCACGTGTAACAGGTTTCGACGCTTGAATAGTACGGACAGACGTTGTGGAATGGAGATAAATGCAGCAGTGCACAGCACGTGTCAACGGTCTCATTTGATCAGTACTGCGATAAGTGTTTCTTAATTAATGTTGAGGATTGTAGCAATATTTTGGGGGAGGGGCAGCTTTGTTGCAAAGTAATTTAAATATATGTATTACATGTACGTTTAAAAGCGAATGAAAACATAAAAAAATGCATGTGTAGTGTCTGCGTGACCTTGTCCGTCTATATTTAGGACGACTCTCAACACCTTTTTCCCCCAAAATATCGAGTACCGGTAATTAATATTTGAACAAGATGCAATACATTGATTACCCAAGTGCTGTGTGTGATGAGGAATGGTTCTATAGAAAACATCACACAAAATGCACACTAGCACATAAATATGTTGTTCAAATTTCACGGGGTGTTGTTGAACCTCATCTCCGCCAGCAAAAAGTATTTTATGTGGTTTACAAAACTTTAAAAAAAAAAAAAATTATTACATTTAACATTTTTATCAACATGAAGGCTTGGTGATCGGTCATGTGTACTTGCGTGGATTATTCAAGATTTTGAGTGATAATAGTGATCAATTATCGATTGTGTATTAATTATGTTGATAAATTGTTACAGCCCTCCGCAATGTGCAAGGCACTGATCTAATAATGAGTGTAATTGCAAAACAACCAAAATGCACCAGTTATCATTTCTGCGCCCTGCTAAAATGCCACATTATTGAAAACTCTGAATCGATTAATTCAATTACATGCAGAGATAAAAGGACTTAGCTAGTCGAGTCATTCTACCCAACACACGTGTGCCCTTTGCATTAACAACACGAATAAGTAATCAGCCATTATTGTTACTCAAGTCAATGAACAAAGAGCAAGTCACTTTACCATGAAGTTTGTCATTTATGGGCATACTTACGCAGTAGTTTAAGTCTGCAATCCAAATCCAAATATTATAAAAAATGTTCTCGATGGCGAATGTGATGCAGCAATTAATAAATATTGCAAGTTGAACACCAGGTCAGACTCTTGATCCAAACGACGATGTGCACGGTACATTTACTGTGCTGAATACAATATTCCGTTGTGATTAGTTTCCAGCACGCTGTCAATTCAAGTGTAGTGGCGGTTCAATGCGCTTATCCCATCAGAATTTACTGTTTTACTTCCATGTACTATTTCTACAACTCTGTAATGACTAGTTTATATATGGGACCTTCCCTCTATAGTTGACGTACTAACTATGGGTTCTGTGTGTGTGACTTGGCTTGACGGGAGGTAAATAGCGGGTCACTGCTGTCCCGCCCACTCACAGGAGTTGGATAAATGGAAGAAAAATGACAACACGTAAATCGGCTAATAGAGATCTTTGGTCCGCGCTGATTGATTGACAGTGCTCAGTTGCGAGCATGCGCATTATGCCTCAGGTAAGCGGCATTGTTGTGAGCGTAGCAACAGTCATGCACAACGCACAGGTGATCCTCCACGTGGGTACGGTCACATACAGCAAAATGGACTTGCCGGATAAAAAAAATCCAGAGCAGTGCAGTCATCCGGTACAATCACTGATTGGACCCATCAAGCGAAACCAACCAACTCACCTTCAGCATTTTGCACAACGTGGGATTTTTAGGCTACAGAGGAAGAAATAACAATAGAACCTTTTCGGATATGATTGCTATGGTGACTCGACAACTAGTTGTACTACTAGTAACATGGCTTAGGAACAGGTACCTAAAAGTATTGGGAAATAAACGGCCAACTTTACTAATATAATGCGAATTTGTATTGGGGAATTAAATGGCATCTTGCCAATTTGCTTTTGATTCTTGAGTGACAGGTGTCCTTGAGAGAAAAACATGGGGATTAATGCATGTTTAATATTTGGTTTGCATTCCATGTCAAATCAGTTTGTGTAACAGTCTATACAAACTAGAAATGCGGAAACACCAATTTGGAAATACTTAATTTAAAAACAGAGACGACGTCCTACATACAAAGGGATACAAAATGTACATCAAATGACATGACTTTACGGAAAAGAGTGAGTATGATAAACTATCAGCTTTAGTCAAGTAGTACATAACAATATGCCTGGCATAATAATACAACCACATCGACACGTGACATCAAAGATCAATGTTAAGTACAAGCATCTGCGGTCTATTTTGGCACATAAATCCAACAAATGGTAAATCACAATCAGGTGTCGTCCATGAAACTAATCGAGGTAGAAGCGTGATCGGGCCTATAGCTCAGATCCGTCATCAACACTCGAGGAAGGTCTGCATCAAACACAATAATAGTGAAATAATAATAGTAGAAAAATAACAACGAGGTCCAATGGAACAAACCAGTCGTCAACAAGTCAACAAACTCAGCCACAATAACAGAGCAAAGTTTGATCAGGACACCTGCTCTTTTTATATGTGTACTATAAACGTACAGGAAATGCCAAACAAGTGATCCTAGCTATTGTACACGCACACACGGGATAAACACACAGGTGTAAAAGTGAACCTCACCCGACGAATCAGAAACTGAACGACATGTTTACGTGTGATCTGACTCGGAATTTTACTACAATTTGTTAACATCATGAATGACAAATTTCAACTTGAAACGGCAAACATTTTAGATATTGTCTTAGTTAAATTATCGGGACACATAACGGGTCACGTTTTGTAGTGACGAATAACATATTTACGAAAAACGATTAAAAGTGCAATGAACTCGATCATCTACACATTAAAAAAAAGCTTGTATGATAAATAAATGTCATGGGATAATGCAACAGTAACTTTTTAATTCACTTAGTCATACGTTACATTTGCAGAACTCATCAACAGTCACAAGCAACATATGCATATATTCAACCTAGACAGTTTTAATTTTATCTTAAATCTACGATGTGACGCGAGCGGTGTTTTAATGCGATTCTGTCATCCTTGGTAATATTTGCACACCTGGTATACTCGAGATATACGAGCATTCCGTTAGATTCATTGATAACGAAATCTCCCGCCTTTTTTACTTGGTGGTAAATACAATGTGCAGCCAGACGTTATTATTCCAAGCACGGCAATCGTATGATTCTGTCCATGCAGGTAAACACTTTTCGGGTGCAAAAGGCCCCCTCGCACCTGCCTGTAGATCAAAGTACTTAATCACCACTCAGGCTTACTTCCTATTATTCAATAAAATAATTACATATCATTTTCTTTTTTTTATTAAAAAGATATTGGCTAGAAGGAACTTACTTGGCTGATTGCCAAGCTGCTGTATGTAGTATTTGACTGCGCCAAGAAGTTCAAAACCTATTGTTTTAGCTTTTAATTTGTAACAACTTAAACGGTATTTCTTAAACCTTTGTAAAGTTCTCAATCAATTACATATTATACTCAAATCACAAAGAAGGGATGTTTTCTTTCTGTTCCTCCCTTCAAAATATCGCAATAACAAAGTGAGAAGACTACTTTTATATGTGAATGTATTGTATCTCTTTATAAAAGACCGACCAATCTAGTCCATTACTTCCGATCGTAGTCACCCGAAGCCGTCTGTCCCTAAATGAGCCGGGCGGAATTCAGCCGACTTTCCTATGACAAGGCTTATTACCAGGCACGCTATAGAGTCTAGGCCCCATCATAATGGGTCAACAAAATACACACTTACCGGTTTGTTGTAAGGAAACAGCCGCCGGACTTAGCAGAGCACAATGGAGGCAAAAAAGCATCTCACTAATAAAATGTCCAATACGATCTCTGTGATGATCTTACATTTTTAATCCAAATGCACCTCTTTGTGTCCATAAATGAATTTGAAGCTTTATTTAATCTATTTTTCAGAAAATTTCAAAAGGTAAGTTATCTTTGTTTGTTACTCTTTAAATTGACGATAAAAAATATGTTGAATTGGCCAGCTCATAATCAAGAGCTGCGCGATGGTTCACCCAATCAGACCATCAGTACATGTTATTTTAACACTAGTATTGGAGTTTTGGTCAAATCCAAAATCGGAAGATACTAAAACTCTTCTTATGGATTTCTTATTTGGTTTAAAATATTGATAATGCCTTTAATCTTCATTAAGTTAAAAATATGTCGGCTAAAACTTGAAGGTTTATAGAACCAACTTACAAGTATACGAACATGGCATAGGTGCAGCTGGCTGTGCCTGTCTCCTCTATATATACACAACCAAATGCCTGTCGTATGCTGTTGGCCGATGAAAATTTGTTGACAAGATTATTCTTTTCTGAATCAGTCAACGTGTTGACTCAAAGATCAGGGTACAGTCATTCATATCGCCTAAAAAAAATCATATAGGTGGCTTGCTATTATAGGAGAGTGCCACGTGTGCGGCGTGTGGTGCCGATCAGATAAGGAGAGGGCAGTACTTACGCTGGGCTATTTTGGGCAGCGGCGTACGAACTACGAAACTCGCCAGTTGTTGACAACAGTTCATTGCGTGCCTTAAATTGAGGTAAACACAGTTCAAGTAAACATGGAATTCAGACCTCAAATTATTGGGATTTGTTAAAGATGCTCTACCCGTCTATTTTCCAATCACTTACCCCGATTTCCCCCATTTTTATATACACTTCTGATTCATTTTTGAATGAGACATCGAAAAATCCTCCGTTTAGATGTGGACCAATCATTTTATAAAGTTCAAATTACTTTTGGTCTGACAATAATTCAGGCGAATCTTTTTGTGCGTTAAGGCCGCAATCGCTACCCGAAATAAATGTCTTTGTCGAAGGGGTTGCACACGCCAAAATTGTGTGGACACAGTTGTTTTTCCTCAAACAAAAACATGAAAAAAATCGTTGGGAGAAATCAAATTGAATTTGTTAAATAAATAGAGCGGGGGAGCAACTTAAAAGATTACTTTCTGGGATAAGGTTGGCTGTTGGACCACGCGGTCCTCGGTTATTCAGTGGGCTCTTCAAATTGCGCACAGTAACACAATCATGAAGAACAAGTTAATCTATGTAAAAGGCCAACTATATACATTTATGAAACAAATTGACAGGGTCATATATTCAAACAATTTTACAATGTAAATTGTGAGTTTAACAGGTGTTTGACTATTAATCAATGAAGACTCCAATTATCATTACGCAATCACCATAGTAATTTCAGTGTTTATGAATATGGCATATCTTTTAACAACCAGCAACGTTAATGTTCGTATCACTTCTCAAACATGTTTTCTTGTTGATTCAGTTCGCAGCACTCGCAACCGACGAACATTTTGAACATTACACCATACTAGATGGAATAATGACACATGAATGATTGGTACCTACTGTCTTCACGCCAAGTCGATTTCGAATTCAAAACGCAGATGATTAAAGTCATGAGAGTACGTACCGATCTTTACGGTCGATGTCTCATTCAAAAGTGAATACCTTTTGCATTGCTATAGCAATTTAGAAAAGGAATCTATTTTTCGGGATGAAAGTTGAAAATAGCACGGGAATGCATTTTTAAATAAATGTAATTTTACCCTATAAGGAATTCCCCTTCGTTGATGTACTGTTTCGCCTGCAGGTACGTTACGCTTTGAAGTCATGACTTGCATGTATTTCATTGTTGAACTCTATTTTAGTTGACGTTGATTTTCAAAGGTTCATTAAAGATCAAAGATCAGGAGTTGTTTATTTAATTGACATTATTACGTTGACGCATCCGGCTGGCAACCAGGGTTACGTTTTAGACATCCAAACTATGTATCAACTTAGAAAGTCTGTGAGTGTCTTTATAAATTCCTTCAAATATATATCAGCTTTTTAATTTTTGCTTGTGTCGCAATGGTCATTCGACTCCGTGCCAGTCCGTGGCAAAGAGGTATAGCTAACCTCAAAAAGTGATAGGTCCTCCGAGCTGCGCGTGATTTGTAAATACCAGGGTTGACAAACAAAGCGAGGTAATTCCGAGCGATTGACCACAAGAAAACATCTTCGCGAAAACTAACAACCGTCCCACACGAGAATGGCAACATCCTAATGATGTCCGAGGGAGTCAATTACGTTGTTTCTTTCTTCGTTTACCGCATGCCATTACACATTGTGCCCTTGTTTTTACCTTTTTGTTACCGTAGAGACACTCGCTATTATGCCCATTCATTTGAGTTTCATCAAACCCAAAACATGAACGACAAACAACCTTCTCTATATCAAAAATAAACAAACAGTTGCGGGCCTAATTAACAGAGACGACTTATTATTTGTAAAATAATTTCACGCGTGCCTTCCCGTCCTGTTTTTACTATCTCCATTGTCTCTCTGTTCTGGCGATGGGATCCTTTTGAAATGCGAGGTGCAGTGATTACCTGTGGCATGTGCAGGGCTGTATGTATCGCTTACATTAGACAAACACTCAGCTGATAAGGTCTCACTGACACTGCTTACGTGAGCTAGATCTGCATCCATGTTTTCGGACACATTCCAGTTGATCACTAATGCGGACATCGACCTCACTGAAATCTTACCCATCACTTCTTCAGCATTGAAGAAGCATCTTGCTTGCGGAAAAAAGTTACAAACACCCTTTCCATAAGACAATTCTGCATGTCACGCTGAATACTTGCTGAATGAAAGTACTAATGAGATCAGCAACTCTGAAATCGTATTTAAAGCGTGATCGAGTCCGAATGCAGTGATTAGTGAACATAAATGAGATGACTGGTTGGACCGGATGTTGGCATTGTTATCCACCAGTGTCCAACTCTTAGACTTCGGGCCTCCGTGTTTCAATCTGCACGCCCAAATAGGCTTAAACATGGTTCATCACATTTGAACAAAATTTTGCAAAGTCGCAATTACGCGTTGGTTACTTGGCTGCAATGGATTCGTTTTCGATGTAAATGACTCCAACAAAGATGTTTGCAGGCTTCACTCACTGTTCGTCAACACACGGCGATAGGACAATCGCCTCCCAGCTTAGCATACCACGTGGGAGGTTATTCGTTCTGTGTATGCATTTCACAGTTCACTCTCGGACACAGCTTAAAGAAAATAGTGAACTTTCCGGAAGCCACTTGCATAGGGATAGAGTACAGGCCAAACAATAATGGTGTCTTCTTTTCACTAGCATCATTGACAATGTCCGACAGAGTGCATGTATACACTGAACTGCCATACTTGAATTATGAACCGTATATATTTCTCCCGCTTTTAACCATTATGTGCATTTATGCTTTGCCAATGCTAGGAAAAGTAGGCATGAACTCATCTCAAACGGGATGTAAAGTTCACGATGGAAGGAGTCCGAGTCCGAGTCATTTGTCATCGTGACTTGAGTACGAGTCCGAGTCACGAGTCATAGGCTACAACTCTATCAAAAGGTGAATCAAATGTCGGTGTTGACCAACATTAATTATTGATGTCCGAACCAAGGTCGGTCGTGAGTGATCAAAGGTACACACCAAAGGCATGAAATGCTGAAGTTGGCCTGAAGAACTTACATCTTTTCCATGTAGGATACACCTATATACTCTCTAAAATAATGTAAGAGTGAAAACCTAATCGAACTTGTCCCCCATAATTATGGCTCTTTAAAAGAGTAGGAGTTTATTCACTCCTTTAGAGTGGTTTTCTCTTTCTGTAAATTCCACCCAAAAGGATGTAAACTTCACTCAAGAAGAGTGAAAAAAAAACACTTAAAAAGAGTTGTCCCCCATAATATGGCTCTATAGAAGAGTTCTTTCTTTCACTATTTTACATTTAGAGTATGTACGAACAACAAACTATGCCCTGTTCTTATACGCCGACTTGAGACTCTCAGAAAGTTTTTTGCCGAAGGTTCATGTTCATGTTAGGGTCGTAATCATTATGTATTACTGTAAAATAACAATTATATAATTAATGAGCCTTTCTGACCAAAATGTTACAACCCTGAGCTTCTTCGTACTTGTTTTGGCATTAAGACACTGTCTGTTGAGCCTCAAGTTGAATTGTCTTTGTTTTTACAAATCGCTGAAAATGAGTCAGCCGAAGAGCTGAATAATATATTGTGAGGGATAGTGAAAGCGCAAACGGACAAAATTGCTGAGACTCATTATCGTTTGATTCATAAGCATCACATCGATAAATGATCGCGACATGAAGTAGATTTTACAACGCCTCACCCACAGATTCTGTATCTTGATTGGCCGGGAGCTAGTCACATGGCATTCAATATTTTTGCTATCTTGCTGTGCACTAGTCTGGTTCCCTGACCTGACAATTCCCCGACGCCCAAACGACTAAATTTTAGGTCAGACAACCGCCACCGGGCTAAAAATAAACATGACGGCCCTTGTTCAAAGCTCGGCTTCGTTTCCGGTTTGGCTTTATAATTAAAAGCTGTTAATGTTCCGATCAAATTTTAAAAAATTACTTGCTTTATATATATCATACAGTTTGAAATTTCTGTAAGAAAACATAATGTTGACCTGGAATCTTCAAAGTTAAGGCGCAGTCACACATCCAAGACCAAAGACCAAGACCCGCCAAGACCATGAGATTAAAAAATATCTTGAAAATCGTACCAAATACGTGGGAAATGTGGCGCCAAATTCAAATTTTGTCTTCCGAGTTCCAGTCTGCAGACAATGATCAGGATGTGTTGCGATGTCATCTCGAATACTTCGACTCCGAAACAACCTCGAACCGAATGTTACGACTTCGCTACCACCTGGATCCGTTCATTTGAATATTTTTCACGACTGAGTCTCGATCTCGTTACGACATAACTGGCAGAGAACCGACAGAGTACCGACACAACCAATTGAGTACCAACACAAAAGACCGAGAACCGATGCCGAAACGACGTGATCTTCGGAATTTCACGTCGTAATGGTCGTATCAAAGTCGGCTAAACAGATTCGACCGACCATGTACGACCACTGTCGATCCCGTACAGACTATTGCGATTTCTTTCCGACTTCGTTACGAAACAGCCGGTTGAGTACAGACAGAGAACAGACTTTGATCCGTTTTGGAGATTTTTTTTCGCCGACCATCGCGATATGTTTCAACTGTTGTAACTAATCGTGGTTCCACTGCCGACCATGCACGACCTGAAGGATGCCGAAACGACGCTCAAGGACTCGTTCCGATAAAGTTCAGATGTCGTTCTTAGTTTCAAGATGTCGTCGAGTCTTGCGTCTCAGCACTGTCTTATCGTGATCGGGAGGCTACATCGTGACAGTGTGAAAGGTGCATTAAGGACCATAGCAGGCGAAGCCGAAAAGGAGACCACGACGAGTTTTGGAATGTCCCGGTAACCGTCGCCAGATTAAAAATAGTATACATGACACAGCAAAGCTCGCCCCTCGTACGATCTGAGTGCATTGAATGCAAGCAATGAATAATATGGAAAATGCAAGCAATTGCCATATTAATTATCAACTATTTTTTAATCAGCATGGCTATAACTATTACCTATTTGAGACCCGGGCGCCATGTCCGAGATTGTCGACGAAAAACGGGAGACATTCCTCCCGTTTTAGCCACGTGCCGTGGCGGTTGCCTGACCTAAGACTCATCAGAAATAGTCCGAATATTTTGGTCTGGAAACCAGACTAGCTGTGTACGACCTAAAGTACTTTATCCTCAGCAACCAAAGTACAATACGCATAGCAACATGGGCCAATTTCATAGAGCTGCTTAAGCACAAAATTTGCTTAAGCACAAAAAAAACTTGCTTAATATAATTAGGTTACCGGCGAAAATTCCATGCGATGTGCATTGCTTGTGACTGGTATTTAGCTGTTGTTTACTTAGCATAGCAATCGCATGGAGTTTTGGGGGGTAACCTGAAAAAGCAAGGTTTTTGTGCCTAAGCGTGGCACAGTGGCTTGCGTACAAAACTGGAGGCTAGGGGAGTCAGTGATCGTTACATCCAGCTTGTTGTTGGAGATCAGACATCACTCTTCAGTACCCCAGGGCTCCATTCTTGGTCCGACACTGTTTTTGGTGTACATGGGTGATATGTGTGATGGCCTAAAGAATAACATCGTTAGATGACAGCACGCTGTACTGCATCATTGAGGATGGAGACCATGCTCAGTCTGCTGCCTCTCTGAATGCCGATCGCTCCAAAATCTACCACCGGGGATTCAAATGGCAGTTACTTTTTGCTCCGGAGAAGTGTAAGGTAATGACAATAAGCAAGATGAAATCAACTCAACACCCCAACTTCATTTTCGGTGGTGTGATCGACTCTTGAAGAGGTATATGAGCTTGAAATTCTGAACTCAAGTTCTGCCAGACACTCAACTTCCATTCTCAATCTCAAAGAAAGCGGGACAGAGAGTCAGTATATCCTTTGTAAGGTGGCCCCTTATTTGGATTCAAAAAGTCGTGCTACTGTCTATAAGTCTCACATCCGAAGCACCACGGAGTCTGTCCCTCTTGCTTGGCTGTCTGCCAGCGAGACTCAGCTGAGGAAGTTAGAGGATATCAAGCAGAGAGCTTTGAAAATCATAAAAGCTCCCTCTAGTGCTCCAAGCATTGAATCCCTGTCCCACATAAGGTCAGTGTCAGGACTTGGACTGGTTTACAAATTGCATGCAGAGAAAGCACCAGAGCTTATGAAATCTATGCTACCTCCCATAGGCAATTATTGTATTACATTATAAATTTTACAGTCACAAAGATTTGGAGAAAAACGAACCTCGGAGGAAAAGAGGAAATACATCAATAAAAAAATCTTATTAATTTGAATGACCAAACGCTGAAAATGATTGCACATGAAACGAAAAAGAAAAGAAAAGCAATACGTCATATGCTTCAAATTAAGTATTGCATGCACCAAAACGAAATAGAATGCTCCAAAACGAAAACGAACGTTCGGAGGAAAATCTTGGGTACCTAAAAATTGTAATTGAATGTCCCAACGATGAAAAAGAAACCACAATTTGATTAGATAGGTAAAACTCACGCGAAATCGAATAACTGATAATGAAAATGCTCACAAAAATTCGGAAATTGGCCGAGAAAACTTATATTAGTATTGGAAGGTAAGATTGTGACATTTTATACTAGGAAGGAGACTGGGTGTCGGTTTGGCCCAGCATACGATACCCGCGTATATGTACGACCAGACCTGGGGATCAGCATGTCTTGAAGAGAATGGTTTTGGCCGTTGGACAACATTGTAAGAAATTAAGCGAACACACATTATTATTGTCGAATCATATATAGTTTAATTTATATAAAGATGCTTAAAGGGACATTATAACAAGCCAGCCCGCGGATAAACACTCGTCGTCAGATCTGTCTTTTGAGTGCAGTATGACTTACCTATAGCACTAGCCTTAATTATACGCGTATCTCCTCTGCGCCAGTGAATTCTTGTCCACACATCGAGTTTTGTCTCCTCTGGTCTTTAATAACATTCACACTGTACATAAAACGAGTTTAGCTAATAAAAAGAACGCCTTGCATGGGGTATTGTGCCGCACCCATTAATCTAAAACCATCTTAATTAATCTATTACAAGATCAAGAACTATAAGGAGATTTCAGTGCCGCAAACATGGACCATAATTGTTTCCGGTATGCTGATTGATCCGTGGTACAGATGAAATTGCCATAAGTAGACTGCATTTGGCTAGTGTTTAACCTTGCGCTTGCTACACATTGAAGCTATAGGTTGAACTTTGTTCATTTAAGCTTAGACCTATAAGTATTACCACTGAGCTAGAGACACAGGAAACAAACAGGCTATATTACTGTCAGTTCGGCACACACATTTTGGTATAATGTAGGAATGCACGTTTTGCTTTAAATCCATAACACAATAGCCTCTGCGGTATAAAAAGATCAATTTCGGGTGACCAGAAAGGCACCACTCGTCCGGAGATTGCCAAAATGTAGTGCCATTTTTTCAACTGTTATCTAATCATACGCCGCGGCGGTTTCGGTTACAGGAAATTCACATATAATATCGTAAATTTAGAAATGTTGAAAACCCGTTTGTTTACATCTGATGTGGCTGTTATATATTTGAAGTACGTAACGTTTTCGTAAAGAAACGTGTGACTTGAATCAAGACCAGCACGATCGAAACTAGCACTTTCATTTAATTTAATTGTGATCTCTTGTTAGGGTAATTCATTTAAGTAATTATGATGCTGCAGCACAACGGATACTTTAGTAAAATTACATTGAAACAAATACATTGATTTATAAGTTTAAACATTTAAAAAGGGTTTAAATTGACAAATAATAACCTGTCAATTGGCTGTATTTTCATTGAATACAGCCAATGTTCTATAAGGTTTAACGGTAACCTTTTTTTTCTTCTGGAGATCACCACAATGTGGTGCATAATTATGATTGTTTACCAGGCAAAGTTCAAATGTCTCGGTCACAAATAACCCATATAATGTCTAAAACTTACATGGAGAAAATGGAGAAAACTCCTGTTTTCCACATCCGACACGGAAGCTTTTCTTTTTGTTGTTGTTTAATTTTTGTTGTTGTTTAATTGTTGTTGTTGTTGTTGTTTTGTTTTTGGGGATTTTTTTTGGGGGGGGGGGGCTGTTGGGTTGTTTGTTGGGTTGTTACGGCTGTTTGTTGGGTTGTTTGTTTGTCACTTTGTTTTTTGGTTTTGCTATATATTTCAGCAGCGATTTAAAGCCATGGAATTATGAGCTAAAGCTGTCATTGTCGGACCAGCACTGCTTTTAATGCATATCAAGCGATTGACAATATACTGTTAGAATCAGATCCCACAACATCGAGAGCATAATGTTTGAAGGAAAATGAGTGATTTGAATCAAGACTAGCTCTCCAGCGGCTGGATTTGTGAGGACTCACATTTTGTAACCCGAAATCTCGTTCGTGCAATAATACACACAAACTAGATTTTTTTTTAAATACATGGTTGTGTGCACGCTTAGGCCTATTCTACTTTTTGATTATCTTTCAAACTATTCCGTGGGAAACACGCATGTTTTAAAGCAACGTTCCTGTCGAAATTGCTTGAAGGAAAAACTTGTCTTTCCATTTCGGGCATCTGCAGCGCAGCCCTTTGGAAATAAAGCCCCAAAATACCCGTCTGAATTATCGTCGGTCCGCAAAAAGCATTAATTCCATAAGTAAACATAGGCAGATGTTTTACATAGGTGCCTAACTTGAAAAAAAAATGCACTTTAAAACATTACGGTGTGAAACTCAAAAATACCTCGGGGTCAGCAACTGTAAGAAGAAGCATTGTTAAAACGTCACCACTAGTACAATAACAGAATCGTTAATCTTTAACATTTCATCAAAATGATTCTTTCGGAACCCGAGTCTTTTGCGCCCCGCCGTACCCATGGGCTGTGTCTTAAAAGTGAGGCATTTTCCCACATGCCAAAGGATGTGTCATTACCCAACTATAGTTCAATGGTTAATGACTTTCATATTATAGTATTCTCTAGGCACTCTTTCAGCGGATGTGTTTTTTTCAACAAACTCGTAAATCATGTCCCCCATAAAGTCAGAACTATTTTTGAGGAGACAACGTTGTGTGTTTTACCCTTTTCCCATACACCATATCCCTCGGTTCCGGACGGCCGGGGAAACCGCAATTTTTCCCCGTCTCCGATGTCTGCATGCCCGGTCATGGGAACATTGAGGGTAACAATGGACGCTTAGATCGTTACAGCGGAGCCTGTTCGTCCTGATAGTCTGCTTTACATTCAAGGACAGATCAGAGAAAGACAGCCATCACAATGCCTCTTCATTGTCAGTAGTGCTTAAACAATAGGGCACAATCCATGATGATACTGGCAGCATTGGACGTACCCAGAAATAATCAAATCGAATTAAAAAAGCTACACGGGGGGTATAGTAAATGTGTGCCCAGTAAACACATACATTGCAGATACCTTGTATTAGACCTACAAAACGAGCCGAATAGGCCACGCCTCTTTTATGATATGAAGGATTTTATCCGATTATATCATGTCTGACGATAAAGGAAATGCATGTATGTTTTCAATGAAAAGAATGTGAAACAATTAAGAATTACTCACGGATTAATATTGAATTTATTAAAATTGATGGAGGTCAGATGAACGGCCATCCAAATCAATCAGCTTCACTTATCAAGGGTTGGTGACCCTTCATCATAATACGACAAGGCTTTCGCATAAACCAACCCATACAAACAACGTTAAATCTCGGATTATTTCTCTGTCATTATTTTAAAACATAAAACTACTATGAATACATGCGTACCCGGTATTAAATAATATTTACTTAAATGTGTGTTCCACAAGCATTCCTAATTGTATAACTTCCCTTTATGTGAGTTCTTGTGTTTATACATAACATAACGATGAACAACAATAGGGATGATGTAGGGGGAAAATGGTCGATAGACATCTCATACCCCACAAGTGAAACGCTATGAAGTTTGACATTTCAACGGAGGTATACATCATAAATTGTGTGGAATTTTGAACAGTTGGACGCCCACATCTTTTCCTCTGTGCTTCAGCATCCCAGTCTTGTCATACATTCTCACCATTGTGTCATCACGAGTTTCTACCCTTTCTTCAAGAGCTAAGTATTTAGATGAAGCAGGTAGATATTTTTTCCTGCAAGTTCTAGACGTTGGAATTAAATAATGAAACAAAATAACCATTTTTGTAATAGTAACGATCATAACCGTTAACATGTTATATCAACCTGGTGACCTGGTGCTGTCCTAGAAGCTGCTGTCCTTGCTACTGTATGGGATCACCCCTTTACGTTTATGACCTATCATCGGCATGTTCTTGAATGGAAATGTGTGTTGTAATATGATCCATTTCTGCAAACCTTCAATCGTACAAATAATTCACCAAATCCAAAGGGGTGCCAAATGGAGGGGAAGGGGCATTATTATTGTTTAATTTTACTTTTACATAGGGTGTGAAAGTATCACTATTTCGTGACATTTGAACACAACTAAAAGAAAACCATCACCACTTGCAAAAAATACTACATTTACAATGTACTGCAAACTTCAAGCCAATCGGAAACTGCTCGAGATAATGGTACTTACCGTCTGCTGATAACGTGTATGTGTTCACATTGTTTATCAGGTTACGGGCCTGATCTGGTAAACCTCATCGTTTGGTTCACATCTTCAAAATCTTCAAAGTGCTCATTTCCGGATGATAAATACTGCCAATATCTGAAATGCGGAAATAATACAAATATACACCCCTAGGCTAAAGGCCGTGGGTTATTAGAAACACAGACTCGTTGGTAACAGCCCTGGGACCAGTGCGGGGGTATTGTGTGGGATCAGCCGACCGTGTACCGAGTCATCAACAGCATCAAATAGTGTACCTCAACCAAGCGGAAAGTTCGATGCTTCAACGCCAGACATATGCCGAAAACCAGCAGCATGCAGTGCAATTATTCAGCGGTACGCTTCGGCTGGGATCTTGGGAAGAAACTTTGCCCCGGAGGAGTGTTACAAATGGGTGCACATTGACCGGAAGACAAGGTAGTTATGACAGATGATGTGGGAATGACCGATGAGGTGTAACTATACACAAAATAGTGATGTTACAGAAACTAATAAATAATACTCATTTCAGGATCAGACGCTGCCATAATTCCAAAATCTACTGCCACTCACCTTTCTTTTTAAGAATCATAGTTATTGTCTCTCTCTTATTTGTGATTTGTAGTTGTGCTGTCGCATGTATCGTCGTCGCTGATGGATCTGATCACGTGTAAGGATATCCTAAATATACCCGGTCAGCTAGTCTTGGCATTAGTGTTTGCAGTGGCATCTGCAGAGATTATTGTATCAAAAAAATCATGTCGATGATAATATTTTAATATCAGATAATACACCCAGGTAGCGACCCCTTTATTCACACAGGTACGGTATGCAAACCTTGTCAGCCCAAAACGCAGCTCCAACAATAATATAATTAAATATATATTCATATATTAGGCCTTTTTTAAGCAAAAACGATATGAGGCATTGTTGAGTTTTGGAAAAATTCAAACAAGCAAGTAGCTTTGTTTCTGAGAGAAACTTTAACTTGCTTTCAAATTAAGCCAGATGGGGAGGGGTAGTTGGGTGTAACGGGAATTCTTGGGATCTTGTTCTTCTCTTGAGTGTGGGGGGGGGCACAGCGATAAAAGGGAGTGTTTCATAAGTCCTTGGACTTCTAACATCCTCATAACTTCTTTGCTTTCCATGTTTCTTTGTTATTTACTTTTATGGTTTGTTCGTCTACTATTAAGTTACATATTTTATTTGTGTTCATTATGGAAGTTATGAAATAAAACTAAATTGAATTGAAGAGTACGTCAATTGTCCCTGCACGAAATGTCGTTTACCTTTGAAAGAACGTGTGCCTCAATTTGCACAAACAAGAATGAAACTGCACGACTTTTTTTCCAGTAAAGATTCTGTGGAAGTAATTGCATCGTAGCACTTCACATAAACATGATTTATGGGGGCAAACTGCGGATTTGAATGTACATGTTCGAATGGTAAACCCGTAATATGCTAATAAATTGATTCCTATAGTCTCCACCCTTGAAATATTCCAACTATTATTTGTGACATGCATTGCTGAACACATTATGGATGTATTAGTTACGCATTGAATTGACGGAAGGTGCACATGCGCAGTCTGTGTTTCGAGGGAGATCAGTGCACTTTTTTGCAGATTGGAAGAACTCTTTATGTTAAAGGTCGGCAAGTGAGTCGAGTCTCGGAATAACCAACTTAAGTTCAAACCCTCAAATATTACAATAATGACAAGCATGCCTGTCGTCCACCAGTCTTTGAGGGAAAGACAGCATCTATATTTTATTATACAGATATCTTGACTTTCTTGAGCCAAATTAAGACAACGCCCTGTCATTGAAGAAAGCAAAATCATATATTTTGGGTTTAACCCCTCATATTGTAGCTCAATATTTAAGTCGAAGTCTAATATTTGGAATTTAAACGTAAGGTTTGTTTCTTCACATCATGGGCGTCGCGGGGGGGGGGCGCAAGGGGGCGCCTGCCGCCCCCTCCCCGGAAAAGAAAAAAAAAGTGCCAAAACATATTGCTGTTAATTTAATGCATGTTTAACAACATGGGCGTCTGCGGAGGTGTCAATATGGGAGGAGTGGGCAAATGTGCCCCGCCCACCCTCGAAAAATGATAAATTGAGAATATGCTAGAGAAAGTACATGGATTTGGTGCCCCCCCCCCCAGCCAAATCCTGGGTGCGCCACTGTGGAGAGCATATTGTAGGTCTAACAGGGGGCAAAGTGAATGGGTTTCCTTCTTCGTATTTCTCGCCTCCTCCTCACCTATTGCCACCTGGGATTTGAATGAACTTTCCCAATGTAAAAGAAAAAAACACATCCCCAAAAGCAATAGTTTCCTTTTAAGACCTGCGATCAATTCTCGAACATGTGACTGCTGTAAGTTAGCTGTACTTTGCCAAGCCTGATTGATTCTCAGCTCAGCCCACACGTTTCACCACTGGACCATGGGCGTCGCGAGGGGGGGGAAGGGGGGCGCTTGCCCCTCCCCCCCCCCGGAAAAGCCACCAAAAAAAAAAAAAAAAAAGGAAGGGAAAAAAAGAGAAAAAAAGAAAAGAAAAAGAGGCGCGAAGTCATAGTGGTGTAAATTTAATGGGTTGGGGAGGGGGGGGGCAAAATGTCCCTGCCCCTCTCTAAAACTGATAAATCGAGAATATGTTGAGAAATACAGGATTTTTTTGGGGGGAATATGTTTTGCTCCCCTCTAGAAAAAAATCCTGGCGACGCCCATGCACTGGACTGTCCTATCCCTAGTCGTTTACAAAATCACTCGCGTTGCCTGAAGCTTGCTCTTGTGCCTGATTCATATTTATACAGTTTTCAAATAAGAACAAGTACAAACTTATAGGTTTTTTCGCCAGTGTAATATTACGTCGTCACCCCTCAAAGCCAATTTAACTTAATAAAATAATTACAATACTTCTTGGTTGCGTATGGCGTGAGTATCCACTTCACTGCGTTGTGAAATTGTGTGTGAAAAGTGGTTTACTGTTTCCAAAAGAATGATTTTATTATTCCATTATTTTGTCGAAAGTACAGTATGGAATCGTGTTCCTCGCTCTACACATCAGAATGCCCATGTAGGCGACGACTCAGCCAGCACCTACATCACGGGAAAATGAAAAGTTGATCGCACTGAACGGTCGTCGCAATTCTTGATCCTGATTTTTTGCTTCAAGGCATTTTGTTCTTTACAAGTTGGTTTTCAAACCTTTCACAAAGAAACAGAAGAAATGTTTGACGTGTCCCGTTTTTTGGCTCATTTCTTGCTGGGCAAGTCGCCGTCTTCGGACCACAATTAACCACAAACAGATAGTGTATGTGTGGTAAGCTGAAATGCTAGCATCGGATTATAACCAAAAGAATGGGACAGAGCAGGTGGATTCGGGAAAACAGGTAATAGTGTACATATCTAATCATCCAATAAAATCACGCCTTCTCACGTGTAACCTTTTGCTATACCGTGTGACTGACAGGACAGAAAAGTAACCCTCACTCGTGATTCAAGAGATTTGTACGTTGAGTTGGTATTATTTTGTAGGACATCACAGCCGATCAATAACCAGGAAGTAAATATAGAAGCTTATTGGTTCCGTTGTTGTTCCGTTGGTTAAAAAACACTTGTTGGTCTTTCCGCATGGTTGCGGGGGACACTTTGTCCCAAAGAAACTTTTAGTTGACCAACCAAATACTGAAAAATCCTCTAGATAAAAATGTTGCCTGTCATTTATTGGTAATAGCAGACATCCGTACTGAATCAATCATTTAGCAAATAAAATATGGGTGGATTCCACCTTTGATTTTGAATTTAAAGGTTGTTTTCTAAGTTCAAATGTGGCAGGGTCCCAATGAGTAAGGTCGGACAAATTTTCATCGGACGTCTTCATCAGACATGTATAAAATGTTCAATACAGCGAAGCTGAACTAACATAAATACTTGGTTAAAGCCACTGAATCTGAACCATTAAGGACGGCAAATCGTCCCTTATGACAATATAGGCCTACATCACACTAACATAATGGTAACAATTGCGCATTCGGCCTTTATATACAGGGTGAGTTAAAAAAAAAACGAAACCCAAATGTCGGGACTATTGTTTTGTATACGGACGTTTAAACACAACCGCCGTTTTAAGGTTCTGTCCACGGATCACAAAAAAAAGTTCAGTGTTCTTTCAGCAAAACGAAAACAAATCACATAGGGATGTGTGTGAATTGTTTTCGTTTTGCTGAAAAGAAAGCACACCTTTTTTGTGATCTGTGGACAGAACTTTAAAACGGTGGTTGTGTTTAAAATTCCGTAACTTAAAAAGTACATGAGTGATTTGAATGATTCTTATACTAAAAAAAAGCTTATGAATTGGGTTTTTATATTCTAGATCAAAGTGCTACATGAAGAACATCACTAAAATAATAGTTCCGACATTTGGGTTTCGTTATTTTTTACTTTAGAGACTTCATATTGAGTTTTACAAATGTGGAAATCTCCCTTTGACCGAACACATTTCTTGTTTCGGAGAGGATTTTAAAGCAAAAGCGACCCTCGAAAACAAAAAACCTGAAAAAAATTGACAAAGGTTTTTGGTTTTTTTTGTTGCTGTATTCAAACACATACTTTTTCGAAATGTTTCGTATATCAGAAGGAGAGAGAACCACTGAAAATAGTTTAAAGAATGTCCTTTTCTAATTTGTACAACTCATTGTTATCTGTTTGTGATTTTCTCCGATAGTAACACCCAGGAAGTTTTTTACACCACATTTTCCCGAAACAGCACGACATCATTGTTGGAGAAGGATTCGCTAAAAACGCAGACATTCCAAGCTGTGATGTCGTCCATTACCCGTGGAGTATCTGAATGCATCCTCGCAAACAGAAACGCCCTGATCCGTTAATTTGATTAGGTGTTTTCACAGCGTATCTGTCCGATCCGGATGACCTGTTAGATTGCCCCCATGTCGTTTCTGGTTTGATGGTGATTGACAGCCGGGCAGCTTTGTTCTGCTAATTGTATTGTTGGTACTGAAACCTCAGTAACTGCGGGGGACATTCTCAGGCCCTATTCTCCGTTTCCTCGGCCATACATCGGGGCCAGTAATGCCATAACATGTCCCCGGCTATTCTCATCGTTACAAGCGTCAAGCAAGATACTCACGATTCCTGCTGAAATTCCATACACCGCGTGCGACAAATCCAAATAATTTAATCCATGGAATTTGTGTAATTCTTCGTATTGGTACATCTGGAGTTAGGTAGCCGACTGCCAACCCATGTTTTTGTTAAGAGGAAGTGATCATCTCCACAAAGATCATTATATTCTGTTGTCATCTTTTGCAAGATGCCACACAGTGACAACGAAGGAGGAGTCCGTGCGAATGGCCACTCGGTCAACGACCTTTGCTTCCTCATTTTATACCCATTGCACGTGTTTAGAATAATAGTGCATACCTTCATAAATTAGGTTTAGTAGTCCCATTTGCTGAGAATGACTGACTACTGAAAATGACAAGCAATTTTTCACATCTAAACTGCCTCACAAAGAGTAGCATTCAATAAAATGTGACTATATATTTCGCAAAATATATTGCACGAATCTGTCAAACGAAACACGCATGATGTATTTTGACTCCATTGCACGATCACTTTTTGGAGCACGAAGTTTGAGCTCGGATTGGGAACCACACTTTATTTTGTTATAAAGAAGTCACTTAGTGGGTCTCCAGTCAGCAGTTAGTCATGACATGCACAGGCCATGGAGCCTGATATAATTGAGGTAAATCAAACCTGTTACTCTACTGCGCTTAATGAACATTTAGAACGAATCTAACAAATATTTGAAATTTTATCCTGTCGCAAAATTATAATATTTTGGGAATGACTTTGGAGCGATTTACCAAACCGCTACGTGTTATACTAATAGTGTGGACACAGTGTATCCTGTAGTATGTATAGTGTGGTACAGCGCCGCCGTAGAAACGACCCAGCGTGTGAAACCTTGTTCCCAGGTTGTCGAGCAGTAGGCTCCCACACTACCTGCTCTCTCGATCTCACCCTGGTATTGTATCGTTTGCATTTCCAAAAGTTTCGGATATGTATGCAAATTAGGCTCCCTTTGGGCGATGTATTCTGGGCCCTCATAATACTGTGGTGGTAAAACTAAAATTTACAATTCGTCACATTCACAGCATAGTCTCTTGGTACTAGATTTAATAGCTTAATTGGAAAACCCTTGCATCGCAACACTATTGTCATGTTGCTATCTGTACGATACATGTACGCAAGTCGAATTTTAAAAAAATGTTATATGTTATAGGGACCTGATTAGGCCAATATGTGATGAAACTATTGAGATCGTATCTGCTTACCCATAAGTGAGGATCTTATTAATAATGTTTAAGGTATATTGGCCCATTTGCTGAATAGTGTCACTGTCCAATCAGAGCACGAGTAAGGAGTCTCCCACTTATCCACATTTATCCACAACTATTTTTACTTATTCAGTCAATTCAATTCAATTCAATTCAATATAACATTTATTTATACCCAACCATGAACAAAATACAATTCATATAGCATGTACAATAAAGGAAAATAAATATAAATTTTGTCTAGGAAAAACAAATAAGTAAAATTGTAAATGACAAAGCAATTAATTCAAGCCATAATAAGCCTAAGCTTGTCAATGGCAGGTGCATATAGGCGTTTATCGTTCTTATCGTTTTTGTCTTAACTGTTTTAATATCCACTATTTTATTTCATAATATTCGTATTTATATTTTACTATGTTAATTGTATATTCTTTTATTGCATGTGCCACACTTGTAATGTGGCCTCAGGGCCACGATTGGTGTGAAAATAAATAAATATAAATATAAATCTAAATCACTATTGGAAACGAGGTTGGAAATAAAGTAGCCCTGTGGACGAGGTTGTAATATGTGTAATATAATGCACACTTGTGGTTAAAATTCAACGAAACAAACTTGTCGAGATCACTTCCGTGTTATTTTGGTGAACACAATAGCTGCGTATTGGTGAACGAGATTTTGAAGGTCAAACCTTTTGAATGATGGTGAGTACTATTCTGCTCTTTTATTAATAGCCCTCACTGCACACGTGACCATTAAATAATAACAGTGCTGATAAGTGTTGATTGGCATAGATGGGATCTGTTTTGTTTACGACTGCTGTACAAAATGTACTTTTTCCTCTTAAATCGGCATGTGGCAGGTTGATCCCACCTTCCATGGTACTTTTAAAAACGAATCCGAATGGAAGCGAAACCGTCCACCTGCATACACCATTACACACATACACACGACCACAATTTAAAGTTCAGCTAAACGTATTTTGGTAAGGGACAAAAGCGAAGCCCGTGTTTGTTTTTCTTGCCAATCCACCTGTGCGGCCAAAGATTCCGTTTTGTTTTTCATCTCTTTGTCTCCTTTTGTTTTCTTGGCTGTCAATCAAAGGTGAACAGGTTACATGAGGCGGGCAACCTCGCACCTTTACGGCAACGTCGTTAACGTTTGTGGAACCCCAAGCATAAGCAAACGCGAAGGCCGTATAATGACTGAACATGCCTGAAGTATCGCAAAAATGTTCCCCGTAAAAGCTACATGGTTGACTGAGCGCAAATATTTGATTTGACGCCCTCCTCGATTTATAATAGTTCATTTCTCGTGATCATGAAGTTATTTCCAGTATTAAAATCATAAAATACTGACTCATTACTGCTTGGCCATTTTCAACTGCTCTCATGCAAAAACGAGTGCATTTGCACAGGACCATTTCCTGGAATTGAGATTTAAAAATAAAAGTCTGGCTGGTCATTTAGCTCGATAAAAAAATGGTGCTGTGGTCCAATAGTTACAATGTTCGACTCGTGTGCCGTGGTACATGGTTCGAATCCTGACAGGGAACATGGGTGCTTGTGCGCTTGGGCAAGGCACTTTACTACGATTGCCTCTCTCCACCCAAGAGTATAAATGGGTACCTGTGAAGGTAGAGACCTTTGCGCCGATCTTGAACTGCTGCAGGGTCTCGTTCCTGATGAACAGGGATAATTGTGATGTGCATTTGAACATTATTCATATGGAATTTGCGCATATAAAGCATGCATTATTCTTTTACTATTTGAAACCTTATATCAGTTTAGCAAGTTACGCAACTTTCTTCCCACCATTCCTGATGAATCCTTAAATACTCATCAACTGATGGCAGCCAGTCAAAGGTTAGGTGTTTGTCGAACGTCTAGTTGTAAAGATATTCTCTACCTTGTCTAACTCACGCATTGCAACGCCGGGAGGAACAGCGACGGGACACCTAGGGAAAAGTACCAACCAATGCGCAGAATATGTCAAAAAGTAGAAAAGGGTATATTCACTTACTGACATTAACATGGCCTTACTTGAAAATCCAGCAAAAGCAAATAACGCAATTGTGGAGCTTGCGGAAAACAAACCATAGGCTTGTTGTGTGAGGCTCTAATCCACGACCTTCCTGCTTCAATGCTATCTAAAATAGCAGCAGTACTGCAATCAATGTGATTACGTTGGGAATAACCTTATATTAAATTTAAATCCATTTATAACCTTATATTGAATTTAAATTCAAAGCCTCAAATCTTACTCATTTCCCTTTATTTTTTATTTCACATTTCCTGTATTTTTTCCATTCTTGGTTATTAACATTGTTGGTTATTAACATGGCAGTCACAAATGCCTCATACATCTTAAAGCAAGCAGACAATGTTACGCGCATGTTATGGTAGACCCACGATCAGAGTGTTGCCTGTCACTCCGATTTGCTTGTCCCACACACACATTTCAGTCTCCTAACCATCATCTTTCCAATCCATTAATTAGATTGCTATTGTGCTGGTGGCAGCATCCTTCACATGTTGTCCTTCTTGGTATCCCTATGTGGGGTTCCATCCTTCTAACCAATGCATTCACCTCAATTAATTAACCGTCTCACCGGAGATGGGCAACAAACAAGCCACCCAGACGGGAGGTAAGTGACCGACTGGTCGGCCGTTGGCGGCTGCCGATTGGCTCGGAATAATTCAGACGCACAACCCATTAAAAGCTAAGGGTGTTGTTTATTTGAATTTCGCCGATTTGTTTTCTTGCGGTGCGGAGGTCGACCCCAAAACACATATGCATTCGACTCGACCTGTTTGTTAATAAAAAAAATAAAAAAACAACAGACAACTGTTTCAATATTCATTATTACTAAAAAAAAGTTTTCTTGAACATTGAAGTACCACCTAACAATTGTGGATATTAATATTCCGATCGCACTTATACGAGGAGCAGGGTTATGTTGCTCGTCAGAGGGTGAAATCTAAAGTTGATGGACATCATGGAACAGCGCCCTCATATACCCAGCCCCATCCAACCCAACCTGAACACTCAACTCAAAGAAATGATAGACAAGTGGAGCCTAGTCATGGTGTACTCACTAGAGAGTGGATATTGCCCACGGTACATCCATGTCTAGACGAACGGAAGTGTGTCGGCGTTTTTTTATGAAGCGTGTGTGCGGAGCGTACAGTATGAGACAATCAAGCACATCAGCCCTTTTGTGTGCAGAAAGAAGGGGACATGGTGATAAGTTGATGTCATTTATGCCAAAACATTTAAATACTCTCTGTTATTGCTTTTGGTTGTTGATTCTTTTTGAGGGAGTTTAGAACGTTTCAAAAAAATGCACTGTAAATATAGCTCGAAATGGAATTAAGAACTTTATTCCTAAAGTTTAAGACCCTCATCCCTTTAAGAAGAAATCTAATCACCAACACAGATGAACTTTCGCGCTAACATTTTTAGTTGAGTTGAAACTATGAGGATTGGTAAAACTATCAATCACTTTTATCAAACTTGAATACAAATGTGGTACATTTACTAAACGTTACAGGATGATTAAAGAGGACATCGTCCTGAAATCGCCGAAAACGTTTTCATTTAGATTGCTAACGTATCCTATTTCAAAGCTCGGTTGAACCTAATGTCTCACTCTTCCTATAAGAAAAGATATAAAAAAAAGTTGTTGTTTACTTCTGACGCGGCGGACATTTTGTGTCATACGTATACGTTTTTCCAGACGTAAATAATTCCTCCTTCGTAGACGTGGAGTTTTGTCCCCAACTTAAGTGTCCATGATGTCGGACGATTCAATGTACGGAGTAGGTTTATGGTATAAATCGAGGACACACACGTGCAACATCATCGATGAATTGAGGACAGGAACCAAATCACGGACGACCTCGATTAGAAAACGTGTGCAAACCAATGAGAGCTGTTGCAAAAATGTATAAACAAAGGAAAAGGGAAGAGGAACAATAGAAAATCCTCGATTTACACCATACACAAACGTATAGGTGTACAAGCATTACATTCACTGTGTGGACTTCCGAACAAAAGATGTCCACATAAACCAGGTAGCAGCGACGTTGTGTGGACTTGCCGCCACGTCCACACAATGTTTCCCCTTCTCTGGAAAACAGGGTTAGAGGCATTTTGGGTTAGGTTTATCTGTGGCAAAATGAAGGGAAACACTAAAGGGAATCATAGAAAAACAATTGGGCTGAAAGAGTTTCCACAGTGTGAGTAAAATGACTTTTTTTTCACAGATTTTTCTGAAGTGCACGAAAACAAAAGATGATGTCCACACTAGGATTAGGGTTAGGGTTAGGGTAGGGTTTAGGGCTGCGGTAGTTTGATTTATCTAAAACAACCCTCTGAAAAGGGCGCATGTTTTGGATTGTTTTTCGCACAACATGTTCCACCCAGCGAGTAGACTGCTTCCTGTTCGATTCTAATAGAGGCGGGAGCCGGACGGCTTCCCTGCGCGAATTGAATTATTGTTGGGCCGAAAAGGATTCGAAACTTCCATAGAAATGATTCAATAACTTAACATTGGCCGATATTTTTTTGTCCGTCGTATATATCGTTCAAAAGTGAATTACTCAATTTGTATTGCCATAACAATAGCAAAATTAAAAATAAAGTAAATCTTTTTGTCAACATCAATCTCGAAGATAACCAGTATAATACATATAGTTAAAAGTTCTTTAAGAACACGCAACATCAAAAGTATATAAAACATTGTATTATACAAATACAACATGGTTTGAGGAGAAGTAGTGGGACTACTGGTCCCGAGGTGTAGGTCAGCTTGACTACCTCCCGACGCGAAGCGAAGCGGAGGGAGGTAGTCAAGCTGACCTACACAGAGGGACCAGTAATTCCAACTATTTTCCAGAAGTAAACCATGCTGTATTTGTTTTATTACACCCCATAAATATTTAGTAGCCTCACTGTCTTTTTAGTAGCTCCACTGTCTTGTCGATAACGGCCTTCGTAGATTTTGCATCTTTATTCAGCACAATTAAAGTTTTTCGTCACAGTGACATGAAATAGTCTGGTGGCAACACTTTTTAATGTGTCTTTACTGCAGTAGTAACAAGGATTACAACAACAGATTGGTTCCGTAAAGATTACATGCCATAGACTACATGTCTATGAGGCAGGTTGCAGAGGGAAATTTTGGTTCTACCAGAAATACCGCATGGCAGCGAGCTGGATACTCACCGGGATGACGTCACCTGGGCGCGTAGGCGGAATCGGCCAATGACGCCACAGTGGTTTAAGACCCAGACATCGGGTCCAATTTTTATTTTTAATTTTAGTAAAAAAAACCTTCGATTGGAGTCTGAAAATCAAGTTTTTAGTATAAAAAAAACTATTTTCAAATTTAATGCACTGTTTTAGAGATATAACAATTGTTATGTACATTGATGTGTGAGTTAAATGAAATAAAGGATTCATATCTTGTTGAAATATAACGTGTTTGCCAAAGCATATAAAGGCTCGTTTTCAATTTTAATATTGCTTTTAATATTGCCCATCTCATACCCATTCGAATGGTGTATAGTATGATATGGACCAATTATTGGATGACACTGAAACAAAACATTGAACAAATCGACTAAAATGGAACAAAATGTAATATTTTCATACATTTACGATCGCACATTTTGAAGAGTACCTTCTAGTACCCACCGTAAAATGTCATAAATTGGTAATATTTTGAATGAGTGAACATTCCTTGTCAATATTAAATCGCGGAAAATTATCGGAAATGTTCCTTTTGGCCGTACAAGACGAATTTCGGAACGGTGTTTTCGACAGAAATTCGAAAGAAATATCGCCTCGTGCGCGAAATAGCGCCCTCTGTTGATACGCATGGTCAGCAAAATCGAGCAATGCTTCCCAGTTAGTTTGTACGTCCGCATCGCGTCGTGTTTGCATACAGAGAGGAGACTTTTGCGAGGAAAGCGAAGTATTTCGTGCATTTACAATAAAGTACGCATATTTACTATCGATTGCATGGATTGTAGGGTAGGTTATTGAAGAAAATTTCGCAAAAACAATGACAGAGAAACGTGGTTTTCGATTTTTTTTTTTTCTTGGACAATCGACACGGGTTGCAATTTATTTTTCGGGCAAAGGAAAACACAGGGGAAAAGTAAAGACCATCTCAGCCAACCAGACGTGTTTTCCCGACCCAGGGAAACCCGATATTCAAGGACTCTGCAACCAACTCCAGACCGGAGCTGTCATTGTGATTTAAACCAGACTTCTTCAGGATTAATTGAAAATAGAGATCTTAATAATTCTTAGAATATTTTTGTTGACATCGACGGCCGTCCATTCCTTTTTGTCCTGATGGAATGTGTACCGGAAAGAGGTCAAGAGAGAGCAAAACTTTCACAGATCGTGTCGAATATGTCGATAATTCTCCGTCTGGGTTCATCTACAGAATTTGTCACGCTTTGCAAAGACACAAGCAGGATGCTCCTAGAGAAGTTTCCAAGGTTCAGATTTACGTGCTCAGTGTACCAGCTTCTCGCACATAGTGCCGAGTTGGTCGCAGCGAACAAAAGCCATGGCCTGGGAACACTTTCCGAAGAGGCGCTTGAAAATAACCAAAAAAAAACATTCGGAAGTACAGGGAACAGCTATCCAGGAAAACCACACAAGAGGACAATCTAAGTGACGTATTTCATCGTCTTTGGTTAAAAGCAGATCCAGTACTCCGCAAGTTTCCTGTCCAAAGAGTGAACACCGAAGATGACCTGTTTAATTTCTCCTTCAATAAGTCACAAATAGTACCAGCAGGTATTCCATTCAATTCACGAAGATTGAATCAATCTAATACTCAACAACTGATTACTACATTCAGCATTTTATTATGAAAGGTTTTTAAAGGACGGTAGAAATATCTTGGGGAAAATTGATTACTATTTAAGTAGTATTTTGGGTCACAAACCAACACATAATGTAAAATAATACCACAAAATCACTACATTAGAACCGTAAATTTGCAACCTAGTATAATCTTTATTTCATCCAATAAAACAAAAATTAACGAGAAAAAAATGTGTCAATACCGCGCCGGTAATAAGCCGTATGGACGTGGGAAAAATATGAATGCAGAAATTGTCGCAAGAGGGGGCTATGCATAAGTAGCGCCCTCTTTAGAATTTTGCTCAGGATTTTTGACAAAATTGGCGAGTTACGTTTTATATAATTTCCAACCTAGTTTTCTAAACCCAGAGATGGCTTTTGAACATGCTTCGTGTGTTTTATATGAATTTTGACCGTTTATTATCCTTAAATGTACCGATGTCTGGGTCACATATGGTTTTAAACCACTGTGGACGCGCTCCAATTTGATCATGAATATTTATGAGGTGTTGTAATTCTTGTTGTCATACTACAATACAACAATCTCCTGATTACCAACTAGACTGGCTACACGGTCCCCATGTGCATGATTTTCAAGGGGGAAGTTGCTTCATTTCCCAACAAGGGGGACGGGGGGGGGGGGGGGATCTGTTTAGATTCTTGGTTGGTTCATCTCCTAAATACTCCACGTGGGAGTTTATACAGGAGGCCAGAAACACCGGGGCAAACCCCTTCTCTTAGCGATAAGTGTTTACTGGATTATTTTACGTGCATTTATGCAACACACGGGACCTACGGCTTAACGTCCCATCCGAAGGACGAAGCAATACTGGTTAAGTGCCTTGCTTAAGAGCACAAGTGTCCTCCGGCGGGCTCGAACCCACGTCACTGTTGCCTCTGAAACACAAGAACATGAGTCCGGTGCTAGGCCATCACACTCTGTTTACACCGGTCCTACTAAAATGCGTCAACAAGCGTCAACTGGCGTCAACAAGTGTCAGCGGTCATCAACCCAGCGTCAACAAATTTTGCTTAGGTTTTTGAGCATCAGAATCCAGCTTTATATGGTGGAAATAGCGAAGAAGAACATATTCAGCAAGTTGTATTTTCAACGCGAAATCTACGACGAGTTTGTCGGTTCAGTGTTGGCCGCCATCTTGTTTCACGTGAAGCCGAGATCAAAACAAGATGGCAGCCAATACTAAATCGACAAACTCGTCGTAGGTTTCACGTTGAAAAAAAAACTTTTTAACCAATTTTAAATGTAATTTATATGCTGAAGAAGTTCTTTTTTGCTATTTCTGCCATATAAAGCTACTTCTGATATTCAAGACCTTATACAAAATATGTTGACGCTTGTAGTAGGACCCGTTTAGACGAATGACGGAAGGGACGAAGAAAGGACGTCTTTTGAAAGGCAGTTGTGAAAGGATAGATTAGCCAAGTAATAAAATTTGGTAAAAAAATTTGGTGGTAGCTAGGCCCCAACACACGAGGATTGGTGCGGACCAGCTGACTACAAACCCGATGGTAACGTAGACTAATTGCAACTTTTCGCAATCAGTGTAAAAATCTAAATGTGCAGTGTAACAGAAGCCTGACCCTTAGTTACATTCCTTGCACGACGTGTAAACCTTCCACCGTGCTTGCTTGTTATTTCAACTATACACGCGCTGTGCCTTGGCCCGAAAGTACTTCCTCTCCCATGGTCAAAGTACTTTTGTTACTTCTAAGCCACAATCGGAAACGAAACGTGATATATCGTCACAGGATTGTGCCCCCGAGCAGGTTTTGGAGCATAGGAAACAGGATTTAGCCCAGGGGTTGGACCCAGGCTAAGCTTTCCGTTGGACAATCGCTTAAATAGAGAAATGAAAACACTGACACGCCCCGTGAAAGATGGAACGGGAAACATGACTTGGGGTATCCGTTTGTTTAAACACTGCAACAATAGTTCATTCAGGAAGGATTGTGTATCTAACTTAAGACTCCGTCGTTTACACGTGTTATAGACCGAAAACACGGACCGATCATATTTCTTTTCATCTGTATCGGTGAGTAATAATTGGTCATGTCAATCTTGAAGGGAGCTCAAGTTACGAGGACTACCAAAATTAAACGATTCGAAGATATAAACTTTGAAAATTACTGTATCAAAGTCCACTATTCCCGCTGAAACGTAGTGTGACTTGTGGTGGGCTGCAGATGGTAAGATTAAAAAGACCTGTCATCAGTCTTCAAATTATATATTGGTTGTTACATGAAGTCATCACAAGTCGTAGAGACCATTTAATAGAGGGGGTCTGAAGCAATACGTCGAAATCTCCGCTTTATTTCAGGGATCTTATGGAAAATGAAGACTTTTTCCCAGTAAGCTAATGTTATATGTTAATTAAGTTCAGCAAACGAAAGGTGGTGGCTAGCAACCCCAACCACCCTCTATAGAATCCACCCTTGCCTAAAGCGTGTCTTTAGGCTTTTAATTAGGGATAAAGATTATATGCTTTTTGGCCAGACCGAATTTCGTTCAGTTCCATTAACACGTTTTTGAAAACGCAGGTTTTCTCTAATTCTGATTAAATCGGGTTTGAAAATTGATATTAATAAACGTTTTAGGGGGATGAAATTTGCAATAAAACTAATAAAATAATTTGAAAATGATTGACGTAATTATTTTTCGTTTAAAAATATAGTTTTCTTTGTGTGTCTAAGAATTGAAAAAAACTGTAATATAAAGCATAAATCAACATTTCACCTGCATAATTACAATGAACTGTGACATGGAACATTTGAATGAGAAGTGATTCCATTCCACTGTCCAAGAAATTGGTTTCCTGCAACTAAAACTCACCAAATGCAGACCTTTATGAGAACTGAAAAAACGTTCCCCTCTGTCAGCGCGTTTTCGCGCTTTATACCCGTTTGTGTCTGTTACGTTTTAAGACATAGGCCTATGTGTACGATTCTATAGGCTACTGGGGGCTGGGAAAGATTATGCAAGCATTATATGGAGAAGACAGTCCCTTAAATCCGTTAAGGTCCGTCCCCCTTACGAAAGTCATCTTTTAACAGACGCCATTTCCCAAGATCTTACGAAAATATTTCCCCTAAAATAAAATAAATAATTATTTGCACCTTTAATGTTCCAATACCAAATTTCACAGATAGTTCCACTGAATGTCAACCATTTCTGAAGGTCAGATCCTTAACAATTACAAGATCAAACTTCCTTGTTTTCAGCGCCCCCTCCCCAGTTTTCAATGTAAAACATGTCTGTAAAAAATAACGCGATGGACAAAAACATAATAATAAACACAGTGGCGGACAGGCCTTTCAAGTTGCGTTCCCCGTGCTATTTTCGAGTTTCATCCAGAAAATTCGATTTCTTTTCCAAGTTGCCAATACAAAACTTATTCGTTTGAGGGTTTTTTTCATAAAAGCGCCAAAGTTTGTGCATAGGTATATAAAGTGTTTTATATTAAAACACTTTAAGATGTGGAGCCATCGTTTTCCATTTTTTAAGGCCCATAATTTATCAACTGACCTATGCATACCCTTGTTTTGGAGTTGTGCATTTTATGAATTGTGTAGTCTAGTACCTGCTTCTGTAATGTGCTTTTGCACCATACCAGTGTATCGAAACAAGAGTCAGACTACTCATTTTAGCTGTGAAATGACAATGTGCACAAAATGTGAACTTTTCTGAGACAGCTTTATTTAATTGTGAAGCATTAGGGCCTAAGTACTTAGATTAGTAAAAAATAATGTTTAACTACTATTACATAATTTAAATTTGAAGGATTACTGTAGGGTCAATTTTGATAATTTATTTATCAAAATTAATTTATCATGAAATTTGATAATTTTGACATAAAATGACAAAATAATTGTGATGCGGGGCTTACTCTGAATTCTACAGGCTTGCTTTAATTAATCACCGTATCAACAATATGTCCCCCCCCCACCATCATTTGTTTATAACTCCAGAATGTTGGAGTGCCAGCCGGGTGCCGTTGGAACCGCGTTCAAGACTCTCCCCCAACTGTTCAGTGTTATAACTAAAAAAAAGGGGCATGGAGTGGCCCCCCTCCCCGGCTCGGGACATGTTCCCCCACCCAATTTAGGGAAGGCAAAATGAACTTTTATTGTTGAAAACGCATTGAGTGTCACCTACTAAAAAACGCCCCCGCCTCCCTTAATTGCTCCCCTTCCATTTGGACCCCAGTAATACGCCAGTAATTCTCTTTGGAAATGCAGGGCAGAGTTGTAACGAGTCACTGATTTCTGTGACTCGAGTCGAGTCGAGTCATTTTAAAGAAGTGACTCGAGTCGAGTCGAGTCATTAGGTCAAGAAGGTCGAGTCGAGTCGAGTCACAGTGTGTAGTCGAGTCGAGTCGAGTCGAGTAATGTATTTAGCTCGAGTCAATTCGAGTCACAAATATTTGACTATACAATAAATAACACAAAAGAGAAAGTCATTTTTTGGCTTTTTTAATTTTACATTCGGACTACTACATGTGGCGACACCACATTTGACTCATTCAGTCGAGTCATTCTGATGAGGGACTCGAGTCGAGTCGAGTCATTTGCCCTTAGGGACTCGAGTCGAGTCGAGTCACCAAAAATTGTGACTCGAGTCGGACTCGAGTCATTGACTCGAGTCATTACAACTGTGTTGGAAGGCGGGAATTACTTGATCGCCCAACCTCGTCCCCATGACGTCAAGCAATACCACTAGCTGTACCACAAGAAGTAGCACATGCGCAGGTGTTGAATTATTTACATATCCAAAACAATCTCGGAAATTATTAAGACGGAATAGTCTGTACCTTGGCAGGCTGCGAGTTAATTTTTTTTTTGAATGTGTGGTCTAGGTCAAAGCAATTCGTCATTGCAGTTTGACAGTCATATCCATCTAATCTACACGAATATACACATAAAAATGGAATAAGTAAAATGGAAAAGAGAGACATATTTTCTTGTAAGATTGGACATAATAAACGTTAAAACACGTAATAACTGTTGAACATTAATTAGTGCTTTTCTAACCATTTTCAAAGGTCAAATAATCCCCAGGAAATCCTAGGGAAATATAGAGAAAAACTTTTACTCACCTGTACCATGCAGGATTTTCAAGACAATAGCAGCCATGTGGTTGCGAAGGGCGATTTCTAAAGGTTACGTACACTTTATTTTGAATGAAACTACATGTGCACACACATGTTCACCCAGGCGGGCGAAATCTTTGAAAATGTATTTCTCCAGTTTGGAAGACCGTATCTTCATGCAACTTTCAGGGTTTATTTCCCTTATAATGATCCAACTATGTGCTAAAAATCGTTGTGGTATGTTCTTTACTTTTCGTTAACGTTGAAATTGGGAAAATAGGCCTGGCTACGTGCATATTTGAAAGCTGTAACACTGGCGTTAGCAATGTCTGTCAATCTTTTCAAGCCTCACAAATATTAATAAGGTTCCTATCCATTATGGTGTACAGTAAAAATTTGCATAAAAGCCTCCTTCGCGAGTTATTCATTGATAAATATCACCCTTTTTTGCCGGCTTCCATTGGTCGATACCGAGACGCACGCCAAGTCACGCCAGCTGACGCTAATGAATATGCTAATATACCCGTCGTTATTGTGCTGTGCCAGGCCGAAATTGGTCAACCGTAGCGTCTACGGCGCTATGAAAACCATGCAAGTGAGTTGGGTCGGAAAAATCCTCGTCGAGATTTTCCTTAGAGATTGTTCGAGCTGTAACACAAGCATTACCAACAACAGATTAAGCTGAAATTTGGAATATACTTATATGATATAAGTGTTCAACTACTTATAACAACTTTCGTAAATTCCTAGAAATTGATATAAATACAAAGATTTGGGGACGTTTTCAAACGATTTCTTCCAGACTTGGAGGTCTGCTTTACCATTAACCAGTATTGAGTTTAGAATTTCTTCTTCCGTTATAATTTAACATTTCAATCATACTGAGCATATTTTCTGAGAAACACAACGTTCAAAAGGCCATGTTTTGGGGGGTTCACGAATTTCACAGCGTCTAAGTACGTAATCGGATTAGCTTTACTTGACAACCAGCCAAGCTTCACCCTTGCAACCATATGGCTTATATTTGCGAAGTTGCGAACAGTTCCAAATATGCCGTGTGAGGCGCACTACTAATGCAACAGAGTAACAGACATGGGCCGTATGCATTTTTTCCCTTGGTAGGTGAAGCCATGTATCATGAATAATAAGCCATTTGCGAGTAACCTATACCCTTTGGGATTTACTTTTGAAAAACGTCTGGTACAATGACTTGCTCAGAATGCTTGGCACATTTTAACTTTGAATTCTCCAGACCAAAGACACTGTTGCTAATCACAAGATTCGGGGCAAGCTCTTGCATAGTTACGTAAGAGACGCTCAGCACCAATACATCGTTCACAATGGGTGAGAATGGCACAAAGACACCAGACCATGCCGGAGCTGGGGTTGCTAGCATAAGGCTTGCCCCGAATCATGTGATATAGTAACAGTCTCTTTGGTCGGGAGAATGCTAGGTTAAAACGTGCAAAGCATTGTATTAAGTCAGCGTTCCAGATTTTATTCAAATTTAACTCGCAAATGGCTTATTCAGTGTGGGTGAAGCCATCACGAATAATTCAGTAGTTCTCGGCTCTTTGAAATTATCCCAGCGATAAATTTGGAGAGAAAAATAGTTGATGAAAAATGGGCATAGGTGGATTCGAACCAGTGATATTTCGATCCCTAATTCATCTCACTGTCATCTCACTGCTGTAGCTTGGTGACCCCTCAACATTTTGGACCCCATTTGGGTCCAACGCAGCTTGCGTAGATTTCGCCCATGGACCACGTGCCCGGAAAAATATAGGTACACAAAAAATCCAAGACGGGTCTGATGAAGCCCTAACCTTTACTAAAAGATCGCTGACGGAGCCTAACCTAAGGAACGGAGCATGTAGGCCTACAACTTTCTGGTTTTTTTTTTAAATTACTTCAGTCACGTGACTTTCCCACTTTAAGTCATCTTGAATGATCACACCTAACACTTTAACAAATTGCACATTCTGAAGATGAATGTTGTTTATAAACAAAGGAGCAACTTGGTCAGTATTCTTGGCAAATGAAACTGTCATGGAAACTGATTTGGTTGCATTTAACTTCATGTTATTGGTAGATGTCCAGTTTAATTTGTAGACCAAGGATTGTTGATGCATGATGGTTGTATGCATTTTCGGCTTTCAACAAAAGTTAAGTCATCAACATAATTATTTGTAATATGGGGTCTGATCATGACAAGGAACAAAATAGGGCCAAGTTTGGTACCTTGAGGGACCCAACTGTGAATTGTTTCCCATGTAGAGTATTTGGCAGTATACTTTACACGTTCCTGACGATCTTCAAGGAAGCTCATGATCCAAGACACAATGCATGGCCGTACTTCTAATTCAATCAACTTTCTTATCAGGATGTTATGGTCAATTCGATCAAATGCTTTCGAAAAATCAGTTAGCACAATGGTGGACAACGACTTAGGATTATCAGCATTCGCATACAGTTGATGAATGGCAAGTAGACAGCTCACGTTGGTTTCCAAACTGATTTACATCAATCTCATTTCCTGACAGATCTTCTAACAACTATTTTGCTATAAACGTTTCAGCATTTTTGGCAAACCAGCTGGTGAGGGCTATAGGCTTGAGATCACTAACAGTAGGACGTTTTATTTTGGAATGGGTACCGGGTGTAACTTTGGCAAGTTACACAAGTTACAGGGATTTTGGCAAGATCAGAGGAGACATTGAGGATATGAGCTAGGGGGAAGCATATCTCATGTGCAAACTCCCGCAACACACGTGCAGGTAAGTCATCATGAGTGCTCGCTTTTTGTGTTTTTAACCTGCGAATTTCATGTTGTCTTTGTCGGATAACTGCTTTGATCTTCCCATAAAGCCAAGGTTTGTCAGACTCGTGGAAGTGAAAAACACGGGTAAGTGAAGTTCCAAATGTTCTTGAATCTTCGTACATAGAAGATCACATTTTTGCAAAGGGTCCTCTACTTGAAAAATTTCTTCCCAAGTGTGACCTAGTGTGATCCAAGTACCAAATGCCCAACGACCGCTTTCAGTCATTGGACGGACAATTTTTCATTTGGTAGCGTTTGTTTATATGGTTTGGTCATCCAAAGAACGCAATTGTGGTCACTCCTTCCAATCGGACTCAAAGTTCGAATCTGTGAGTAGAACTGCAGGCATAATTGGTTATGATCTCGTCCAGAATATTTGGACCTCTTGTGGGTAGGGAAACAACTTGGGCAAAGCGGTCATCGTTAAGGATTGCTGAAGTTTCCAAGTCGTTAAAATCTCCCACAATCGAAATACCGGCTCCAGGATACTGGACCAGAAGCCCTTCTTCTTCTTCTCTTCTTCTCGTCTTCTTCCAGTTGAGCACTAACTTCACAATTGAAGACTACAGCACTTTTGGTGGGGTGTGATGCGAGAGACGGCTTAATTTTTAGTTAGAGCCCCTTTAAATGTATCGGCAGTTGGTGCCTGGATGACAGATTGTGGCAAGACACTCCAATCCCTCGCAGTGCGAGGAAAGAATGACATCCTGTGGTAGTCTCGAACTGAGTGAGGGATGCAGTAAGCCTGAGAATTTTCCGTTCGTCTGGGATTGCTATGGTTCTTGGAAGACAAATACTTTGAGATGTCAATTGCAGCTTGTTGGTTATTCATCTTGTATAGTCAGCCTTGCAAGCCTGCGTCTCTCGGCAGCCAGAGTCTGCCTTGAAAGCTCTTGCATCATGGTTCCAACACTTGAGGTATACCTGTATCTGTCGAGAGTAAACCTGGCAGCACGACGCTGAACCTTTTCCAAGTTAGTGATGAGAACATCTGTATATATGGATCCCATACTGTGCTACCATATTCCAAGATTGGCCTGACAAGTGATTTGTATGCTTGTTTTTTGACCCTAGAGTTCCTAATATTTAAGTTACGACGGAGAAAATTGAGAATGTCGCTGGCCTTGGCAGTGATGTTATCCACATGTTTATTCCATCTGAAGCCGCTGGTGATGTTAACACCAAGATACTTTGTCTGGTCAACATGATTGTGAGCTGTTGGCCATGGAGGATGTACGGATACTGGATGACGTTTCTTTTACGTGTGATACTGATAACTTCACACTTTTCCGGATGGAACTCCATCATCCAGGTTTTTTCCCAGCATGATAGGGTGTCAAGATCCTGCTGGAGTAGCTTGGCATCCCCTTTCCCTTTTACAGCCATGTAGATCATGGTGTCGTCGGCAAAAAGCCTGTCAATAGTCGAGAGTAGATGGTTGATGTAGTCCGTTGAGCATCAGGGGTGGAAGGTAAACTATGCACACGATGAGAGATGACACTTAATCCAAAGAGCTTCGATGTTATCAGTTACCTGTAATGACAGTTTTCTGGCCTTCATAGCATGCTTGGCATAAAAGGCTACTCCGCCTCCTGAGCGTTCATTTCTTGTCATTTGAAAAAGTGAGGAAAAGCCAGCCATACTGCGAATTGATCCGGGGGTGTATCAGGCTGTAACCAAGTTTCAGTTATTTCCGGTAATTGGCTTTTTCGCAAATTTGCGAAAAAGCCTTTCTTTTTGTTCTCATTTTTTTTCTTTCTTCTTCCTCTTCTTCTTCTTCTTCTTCTTCTTCTTTTTGTCGCCTAAATCCCATAGACTTTGTACACGTTTTTTTTCTTCTCAGTGCCACTTTTGGCATTAATCTTTGTCATACATCATTCAAAGTTACTGCAGACATAATCCCTATGGCAGAATTGTATGCCGAAGAGAGACGTCATCATGACGTTACCATGGGTCACGTGACGTCATCACAAACGTGCATATTTTGAAGTCCTATATCTACAGAACTGTAAGTCCGATCGGGTTGTAACTCGGTATGTAGGTAGACCGGGATGTGTTATATGATTTTTTATGATTTTTTAAAAAATATTTACAAATTCATTCCCCTTCCAAAATTAAACACTTCCTTTCGTTGCATTGACTTCAAGCTTGGTACAAACCAAGACCACAATGCAAAAATGTGCATTGACAAGTGCTATCAAGATGACGTCATCGTAAGGCATGTGACGTCATCATAAAGGTGCATTTTTAAAGTCGCATATTGAGAATGGTTCAAAATTGCGTATGAACCTAGGCCGATACGTCTGATTTAATATGGATTATTTCTTTTTGAGGATAATATATCTCACAGACGCTACATTCTAAATTAAAAAATCCTTGTACCGTATAATTTGAAACGTTGTACATGCATAGTATAGGACGTGTTATTGATACAAAAAAATGGCGTAATGCGAAAAGGCCCTATGTTCTGTTGTTGATTATTATGATTATTATGAAATTCATTTTTCATGTCCTTTTTACAAGTTGAAATGCAGCCATTTAGGCCTACTTGATTCTGTATTTATTTCCAATCCCAAAGTGAGAATCGATGACGGAGGGACTGGGAGCCACTCTAGTAATTCTGCAGCACATTAACGTCAACAGAGGGCGGACTTCAGAAGCTCACATCATCATCATCCCATCAGATGACTTGTGATTTTTTTTTTTATAAAAATCCCACAATTCCATTACCGGAAGTAAAGAAAATATATTATGGCTGATCGTTACTCATTGAGAATCGTGACAAATAACCCGCATTCTCGAGCCACAAACAGTAGATATACCGAATTAAACAGGTAGGAAATACTAGTGGTAATCGTGTAGTTTAGGCCCCTTTCTAATTTTTTTAACATGTTAAAGAGAACAAAATGATTTTTATGATAGGCCTAGGCGGCCTATTGTTTTGGGATTTTTTCCTAGTTCCGGATCGCAATAATTTCCTATGTGTTTTCGGCTCAACTTATCCTCGAATTCAAGTGATATTGGTTAAAAATTTACCTTGAGTAATGGAGATACTACAAAAGAATTTTCCAACTTTAAACTCTTTTAATGTTGACTTTGCGACGTCAAAAGTTACTCAGTCCTAGAAACTATGATGCTCCGCGTGAGCATCATACATGTCATAGTTCTTAGACCCTACTCCTAGAACTATGAGTATGAGGCTCCACGTAGTGGAGCGGAGCCTCATAGTTCTAGGAGTACTTAGACCTGTGATAGCCATGCTTCAATCTACTAGTAAAACTCTCTAAAGTGATCCGCGGTTACTACGATGGAGTGACCGTTCTAGCCGAAAATTGCATACAAAAATGAGTTGTACAGAAAATCCAGCAGAATATTTTTTTCGGCAGAATTATGAAGATGAAGGAAAATGAAAAAAGATTAGATGAATATGGCACATTTGGTTTGAAAAACCTTCATTTATTGAAAGATCCCTGAAACAAATCATTGCACTATGGACCAGCAATTATACTTTGGCAGACCTTCAAAGTGGATTTAGCAGAATTGTACATGGTATTACGGTCAGCCTGCTATGTAAGATGGTTAGTCGGGTACCCGCTGGTGGGACTCTAACCGTTTTGCACATGCGGGACTCGGGGTACAAGAGTTGTCATGCCTGTCTTTGATTTTCTGATCATTTTCAAAATGTTCGTTGTGACAAAGTTGTGCCGTACTTTACATAAAATATCTTGGCAATGACAGATCCAACACTCATGTGAATTCACAGGAAACCTAACAAGTAAGTGATTTACGTATGGGCAAAATTATACATGGTTACATGTAGCGGATCAAAAGATAGAATGATTTCGCTAGTACTTACCCGAGGGAGGCGCGTGGCGTTGTATACAACGCCACGTTCATGGGTCTACATAGTTCTAGGAGTAGGCCAGGTCAAAAGTACCGATGCCACTTTTCCTAGTTGTTCCGGATCGGTTTAACATGTTTTATTGTTTAGGCCTAAACAGTTCCGAATCGATCAAAAACTGCTTTGCATGGAAAAAACAAAAGTACACGCAAGAAAAACAATTTTTCAGCCAAAACCACCCCGAATCAAGCACATTTTCTGTATTACTTTAGGCCTATTTAATTTTGCGATAAACAGTTAGGCCTAACAGGTTAATTCAAGAGAATTCCAGAATTTTTTTAAAGAGAATTCGGCCTAGGCCAACTTAAAAAAAAACATGTTTAGCGTCCTGGAAGGAGGAGACTTTGTAAAAAAAAAAAAACACGACCGGGTGGGCTATTTTTCAAGCTTTTTTTATTAAATGGCCGCCACTTGGACTCAGGAAATGACCTACCAGCTTTATATGGGCTAGATGCAACAAAGAAAGAGGCCAAAATGATGTCACTGTTTAAAATTGATCATTTTTTCCGGTTGTCCCCCCCCCAAAAAAAAGGAGGCGGCCTCCAAAAAGGAAGCGGGCAGGGACGCTTAGGCCGAATAAAAAAAAACATGTTCTCGTCCGGGTTTTTGAAAAAAAGGAGGAAGCGGGGCTTTTAAAAAAAAAAATTAAATTTGTTTCAAGATGACCGCCATTTAAAAATTTCCTGCAACCGTTGGTGTTTCCACTGTTCAAAGACACTTTTAAAATGAAAGATAAGTTGGACAAGAGAACTGAACATATTTACAGTGTCATTTAGACTTGTTTTGGTCTACAATTTATTTTCCGATGAATTTGTGGACTTTTTCGGTGTTTTTTTTACTGCATTTTTCAAAAATAAAAAATAATAAAAAAATCCAGGCGGCCTCCAAAAAGGAAGCGGGCGGGGACGAGAAACATGTTTGTTTTTTACTTCGCCTAAACATGTTTTGTTTTTTATTTGGCCTTAACGTAAATGATTCTGAAACTGGTGTCTGCAGCGCAGTGCAAAAACACAATGAAAATGTTGAGATTGAGAAGACATGAATCTGGGACAGAGAAACATTTCCATTTTGTCTGAAAATACTTTGAAAGTGCACTCAAAGAAGTGGCGTTGGGATATTACATTCTTTCCGTCTTGTAGTTTAGGACACCTCTATCTTTTACAAGTTCCGTTCATAAATCAAAACCCTGCTCTCTTTCCACAAAATTGAGGGAAAGAATTCCAGATACGGACCCCACTTATCTGCCACCAAACACATCAAATTTTAGCTGACCTTGTGATTTAATTGAAGACAAATCCACAAGCATGACAAGGCTCCATAGAACTGAAAACATCTCAGAAAAAAAGGTGTTTTTAGAGCTCATTTTAGGTGCACACATCGTTTGGCAGCAGACCTTGTAGGCAGCCATGTTGTTAATGATTGAAGAGTCTGGAAGTCTGCGGTGCGCATGACAATGCACTAGCTAATAACGCTGCAATATCTCATCTTGAATATTTAATTTCTCATGAATATTTAATTTATTAAATATTCATTAGTCTTTATTCAATGGATACTTTAAAGACATCATTTAGACCCTCAACGCCAACAAGCATTCGAGTGGTTAAGGCTGGTGTGTTTAATAATGACAGTTTCTCCCCTCCCAGGTTTCGATTCCCATGGATGTCCGTGAAGTAAGTACATGTAACTGATTAAGAAAGAGGAATGGAGGAGGGAAGAGGGTGAGAGTCAAGGAGGGGAAACTGGAGGAAATAACCATAGAGGATGTAACTTTTTGGTGCTTAAACTTTTATTGAAAAAAGTGACGTCTGTATCCGGAATTCTTTCCAAATTAAGCCAGCTGGTATTCCTACTTCTAGAATTGGAAGGCACACTGTGTGCCTTCTAGCACTACATGTAGGGTAAAAAGGGGAGTATTTGAGCACATAAGGAAAACTGACACTGACTACTAGTGTAAATGAGAGAGTGAGATGCATAGCATCAACCCTAGTCAGACCTAAGGTTTTTGCTTAGTAACGATCGGTTGGATTCTGCCTCCGGTCGAATATGTGGCGCTATCAGTATCAATCTAAATGAGTGGTTTGTGGGGAACTTTCATTCGGAGATTCAGGCCAAAATAGGGCCACTTCATCACATCACTTCATCGCATCTCTTGGTGTTCTGACAGTTTCCATAATTTTTTAACTAAAGATGGTACCAGCATGCGGTTTTCACAGCAGAAATGCTGGGATTGTGCTCTTTTCACATCGTAAAAAAAAAAATGACCAGGGCCGACAAACGACTCATTTAGCTTGATCGCATCACATATACCCCCACTTACTGGTAAACAGATTGTGGCGAAGAATTTGACCAGATAAGAAAAAGCAGCACTGCCTAGTGTAACTGAGAGGGTGAGATCTTGACTGTAATTACTTATAACATGACCGCGCACATACTTTGTTTGCAGCCTTTAATCAACCCTTGTCAGACCGAAGGTTGGTGCGTAATCATGTTAATTGTGAGTGGTCGGATGTTGACATTGAGACTGGCCTTGGACAACATCAGCATCCAAGATTTGACTTCAACAACCCAGTCAAGCTTGGGTTTGAGATGGTGATTTTGATAAAATTACCAAAAATTGCCCCATATATCCCAAAGTACCAAATACACCACCTCCGGATCCAGTACAGATCAAGAATTAAGATGATGGTACTAAGGTACCATTCTTTTCCGAGAGCTCCTGTCATGTCCCTAGACACGTTAAACTCCTGATTCATTTGAATGACAAGGTAGTGACGTCGTGATCATGCCCAGTGCCCGCTGATGTGATCCCAAAGTATAATTGCCTAAAATGATCATGGAGAGAGTCTTTCAAGATCGAGCGCGATTTTGTTACCGTTCGCGTGATATCAATTATGATAATGTATAGACTGGTTCCCATTTGTAGTCTGACTACCTCTGCCGTTAATAGTCTCCTATTTATAAACGAGTTGTGCCTATACTAGTCGCTACGTGTATTTCCATCAGACTGTTGTACTATCCTCTAACACTAAATATTAAGTTGCGAAGCTGAAAAATGTCTGATTTTTCACTTCTTGAAAAATGTACTGATTTCGGAACATAATTAATGTGATCTACAAGTCTTGGCCAATACTACAATCACTTACTTTTAAAAATACAATTTTGTGGTGAATTTGTTCTCTGATTCTGGGCCCTTTTTTTTTTATCAAGCTTCAACTTTTTCTGATGATTGAAGTCCAAAGTTGCATTAGCCTACATGTACATGTACATATAGGTCTGATTCCCATCTCCTGAATACGAAGTCGCAATGATGATGTACCAGACAGCAAGATGCGATGATGATGAGATAATGTATGTGTGTTCACATGTATTCAAGGTATTAATGTATGTATTAATGAATATTCATAAGTACCTAAGACAGTTTACCCATTCCTATTGGTCGAGAGCCCATCACGTGGCCACCGGCCAGTCATAAACGGATGATAAAGGACCGGCTGGCTGGTTGTAAACACTTTTCCAGTGTAACATGAAATTTGGACTCCTACGAAATCCAGTGCCTTTTACCGTTTTATTGGTTGAACGTTCACAAGCCTCACGTAGGCATGCGCAATACTACCATTGAGTTAGTATTTCATAGTCCTAAATTTACAATGCACCGCCACAGCTGCATTCTGCTCGACATTGGACAGCACGCACGAGGCGGGCGCCAATCGCCGTAAAAGGAGTTGTTCACCTTTGCATCATTTATTTTTGGCTGTTTCGGCAAGTTGCCGAAACAGCCTTTGTTTCCGTTAAAGGTGTTTTTTTGCTTCTTTTTCAGCCATTCCCCACAGCATTTGTACACATTTTTATTGTGCATGGCACTTTGGGCACTAAAACCAATCCAATAGCCTTTATACTTGGCATACACTTAGACCAGCACCTGAAGATGTGTGCCATTCATTGACGTCATCATGACGTCATCACGTGTCACGTGACGTCACAATAAAGGTGGATATTTTGAATATGTCTATATCTCCAGAACGACAGGTCCGATTGGGTTGAAAGTTGGTATATACCTAGACCGGGATGTGTTATAGATGAAAATTGAAGTGATGTCATGATGACGTCATCACATGACATACATGTATGACGTCATATTAAAGGTGCATTTTTCTAAGGCCTATATCAACAGAACTATGGGTCCGATTTTGTTTTAACTTGGTACATGTATGTATCTACATTGGGATGTGCAATATCTACATGTATCAGTATATAACATGACTTGAACATACGCATTAACAAAATGTCGAAACAGCCATATGTTTGTCCACAAACATAAGTCTAGTTTATTCCTGTTTTTCTTCTGCTTAGAACATTATTGTCTGTTTATTGAACATATTTTCATTTATTTGTTATCTCTGAGCAGCAGTAAACCATTTGATTGGCCTATCAGATACCTCTTCAGTCAATGACTGATGTGGCTATTGTTCACAGTTGCATACATGTAAAAAAGTTGGCGGAATGCAAGCCATTGGTGCAGGTATGCATTAACTACAGTGTATTAATCCTAACCACCCCATTTCCATCAAAATCCATCCCTCCAGTTTGGTGGATTTTGGAGGACTTTGTCCAGAAGGCCTGGCGTGACTAAATATTAATGGAGCATGATGGACTTGGTTCCTAATGGCCTGAAGCAGTGCTAGGGGTATCCGATTGATTTTGCCTAGCTTCCTGTACTGCTATTGTGCTAAAAGCCATGTGTAGTAAGTCCATGAATGTCAACCAGTACCTCAGTGGTGGATTGCATTATGTCATGTACAGTTTTGTATTAGACGCACAGCGATTGATGGATTTTGATGGAATTGGTCCAGTTCCTAGTAAAAGACACTAGGGAGTTAGGGTTAAAAACATTGCTGACTCTACAAATCATAATGAAAATCTTGTTAGCTGCCTGAATAAATGAGTAAATAAAGTCGTTTAAAGCATTAACATAAAGACAGTCAACAGACATATGTTTACAATTGATTATGGTTCATGTTCAAGCCTGAATATTCGCATTAGCTAGCTATTGCACAGTGTCACATGGTGAGCTTTTTCCACCTGGCATGCTTTGGGAAGTTTGCTATTAGTCAAGTGGAGCTCTCGTTAATACACCAAATTATACTGTACATGTACAAGGACAATGCAAGAATGCTAGCACACGTACATTCGTACACGTACTTGTGTAATTCTGAGACAAACGATTGGATGTGTGAAACTGTCAAAAGCAAGTGTACATTTTGCTTCAGTCTAACCATCTTTGATTCTTCCTTGTTTTGTAATTTGTAACAGCCAAGATCTTGAGGAGGAAGGTCCATTGGATGACGTGCCACTCATCATGTCTGAAGATGGCATGGACAGCGAAAATGAAAGCTTAACAAGGAAGGGAAAAAAGAGAGGAACATTATGTGGCTGCCTCAGCAATATATATGACTCCTGTACAAGGTAAATACAATGTATTGTCATTCACAATCTGGTTTAGTTAACACAGAAAAAAAAAGCTTTGTGGTGTTTCTTCTTTGGAGATTAAAAGTTGAGTTAAAAACATCTTGTTGAGATGAAAACATCTTGTTAATGGCAGATAACTTGCAAGACCAAAACGTTTTAATATGACCGAGTATTTTATTTGAGAGGGACATACATGTAATATCTTTGTGTACCTCCTACGTGTTCCTTCGAAAAAAATTGAATAAGATTGGAGATTGGCTTACTAAGCTTGTTAAAACCCATACAGATTGCAGATACCGGGTACATGTAAACAAATGGTTCACAGAATTTACAGAAGTTCTTCCTTAGATTGGAAGGGAAAAGAGTTGTTTAGGACAACTACAGTATATTTGCGTGCATTCCAGCCTATATAGTAAACTCAAAAGTGAGACAAAAGTTGAGATGACAGACAGTAGTTATAACTTTCATGTATTCATAAAGTATATTTGGATTTCTCAACAGTTGCTGTCAGTCATGTAAAAGGGTGGTCTTCAAGGAGAAGGAACTGAAGCCACGTGATGTGTGGCTTGGTCGACATGGACCTGAAGAAGAGAGTTACCCAGCCAACAAAATACGAAACCAGAAATACAACATCATTACATTTCTGCCACTAGTAAGTTATTTCTTGATGATTCTAAAAATGTAATGACAGTAGAATGCCGCTGTAACAAACACTGCTATACAGAACATGAGGCAATCCTGTACATTCTCTTTGGCTCCCAAATTCTATGTACAAATACACACATTTTTATGCCCCGCGGCAAAGCCGAAGGGGCATACTGTTTCCGCCTTGTCCTTCCGTGGGTGGGTGGGTGGGTGTGTGGGTATACGTGTTCATCTTTTCAAACCGTGGACGAAAAATACCAGAGAACAAAAGAGAACAATATTGTCCATGATTCCCAGCATACGTCCGCGATTGGGGTCGTGTACAAAGCCTATGAGAGTCTTCCTAAAAACAAAAGAGGGACAATAGGATGTCCACGATCGACGGTGAACACACGTTTGGGTGGGTGGGTGGGTGGCTGGGTGTGTCCGGACAAATCTTGTCAGCGCAATAACTTGAGGAATACCTAACATACGAACTTCAAATTTGGTTTGTGGATTGTTCTTGGTAATCCTAAGCAGCCTATTGCATTTGGGGCCGAAAGGTCAAGGGTCAAGGTCACAGTAGCTAAAACAAAAGAAACTTTGTCAGCGCGATAACTTGAGAAATACTTAACATGTGAACTTCAAATATGGTTTGTGGATTGCTCTTGGTAATTCTCAGAAGCCTATTGCATTTGGGTCCGAAAGGTCAAGGGTCAAGGTCACAGTGGCTAAAACAAAAGAAATTTTGTCAGCACGATAACTTGAGAAATACTTCACATGTGAACTTCAAATTTGGTTTGTCAGATTGTTCTCGGTAATCCTATAGAGCCTATTGCATTTGGGGCCGAAAAGTCGAGGGTCAAGGTCACAGTGGCTAAAACAATAGAAATCTCGTATTCATTCTGAGATTAATTCATATAAAACCTACAGAAAAACTAGTGATGTCAATGAACGTTCTATGTGACCCAAGTACATGTACATGTAAGTTGATGTTAAAAGAGTGGCGTTATGTCATGGGAACAGTCACGGTTGCGGGGCATTTGTGTTTGTAAACACACCTGACTTGTTTTCAAATATTTCTGAATTTCCCAAAATGCTTCTCAAATACATTTGGACGTAAAAAACTGCCTCTAAGAATCTTTTGATCAGTAGTGCATGGCAAACTGGTTCCCTCCACAATAAAGATGTTAGCCATTGAAATGATAGGAAAGGACCAGGAACCAGTCTATACCTTCTAGTGTGCTCTATTACATGTATTTCTACATGAGGAGGCAACCTCACAACCTGTTGCCTGCTTCAGGGAAGTCCCCACTTCGCAGGAAATTGCTCATTAAGCCTAATTTGTATGAGCAACTGGTTTTCCATAACACCCTTATTAGTATAAGTGGCGATGTACACATGTGTAGATATACATGTACATGTACACGGTGAACTATCTCATGTATTCCTTCCTTATGAAAGGATTATTGTGAAATACTTTACTCTGATTTAAATGATCCTCAGCTACAGACATTGTGACCAGAAATTAAATGACTGATTAGAACACTGTTTCAGTACAAAGTAGAGCTCATGCGTTTGTTGAGTTACAAATGCAGGGTGATCAGGCAGGCAAATATTTAATTTGACATCGGCCAGTTCATATTTTATGAAGGCATGCAACTTTCAACGGATCCGCAGATTTCCGCGTTTTAAAAAATCCGGTCTTGAAACTTTTTTTGATATTGCCACATTCAAATAAACCGCTTGTTTCATGCCATGGTGCCGTGGAATCTTGTGCTGATATCACTTTCAATAAATTGAAGGAAGAATTTTGCTTGGCTCTGCATTTTGTATACGTATAGTGAAATCTCGATGAGTCAAACGCTGATAAATCAAAACAACTGTTTAGTCAAAAAAAGAATCCATTTCCTTCAGTAGTATAAAAATGATATACAACCCTGCTTAACTCAAAACTTTGCTTAAGTCAAATTTTGAACCTGTTCCCTTGAGGTTTGACTTATCAAGCACAGAAAGCACAGAAAAGTACAGTGAGGACGTACCACAATTTTGGACAAACCAAAGTTTTGATCTCTCTTTTCTGTGTATTTATTTATATATATATTTTTTTGAGGCCTTACCACTCATACTTGCCTAGCTACTGCATGACCGGTTCTCATGGCAGTCCAATGAGAAAGATTTACTGTAGCCCAGTTGTAAACCAGCCCAAATCTTAACACTCAAATCTTAACCAGCCCAAATCTTAACAATTTGTGCACTTTTGCAAAAGTGCACAGTAGAGTACAAACCACGCAGTTCGTGTAACAGCCAGGCGACAGCCGCTGGAAGCAGAAAATGTATGCGAAGAAAACTTGGTGTCTTACATTCTCTCCCATGGGCGAAACGATGATGACCCAAAAGTCATCAGCCTACCCACAACCAATTCCACATTAACCCACATTTGTCAGCATGGATTTGGCGCTATATACGCACATGAATGCCTTGAGATCATGGCTGATGAACAGGGTGAGTCAAAAAAACAACCCACATTTTGGGACCATTGTTTTAGCTAACCCTCCTCTTGCTTAAGAGGTCACCAATGGTCAAAATGTTCTTCCTTACCTCTTGGCCTACTGTGTACAAACCAATGGGGGTCTTGACCAATATTGACCCAAGTTATAACCAGGCTGACAATGCCTGTTTCCATAACAGGGTTCTAATTAGTGAAGTTCTGCACTTTCAAAATCCAGGATGTGAAAGCCCAATTCATAAGCTTTCTTTAAGTACAAGAATCATTCAAATCACTCATGTAATTTTCAAGTTACGGAATTTTAAACACAACAAACATTTTAAAGTTCTGTCCAACTTTCACAAAAAAGGTAAGTGTTCTTTCAGCAAATGAAAAACAAATCACATAGGGATGTGTGTGAATTGTTTTCATTTTGCTGAAAGAACGCACACATTAAACTATATGAGCATTGATAATTACATGAAAAATTGTCAGGACAGTCTCATAGAAGGATTGTTAAATGTAGGCCTATGTTTTATTAAAGACTTTATATCTACATCACGCATGGTTACTTAAAAAATAACTCCACGGTATTGGATTACAAATGTATGTATTAGACATGGAGTGCGTATATTGTGAGTACACTCTTTTATCAAAACACAGCCTGTACAAGTGTACACGTACAAAAATGTATGTACATGTAATTATGCATAATATTCTTTTCTTTTTACTTTACTTTTATGTAATTGAAACGTGAGGTCTTGAGGTCTAATGGTCTGGAACCATCAGGTCTTAGTCTCAGTCTCAAACCTGAAATCTCAGTCTTGGTCTCAGTCTCGGACTTGCTGTTCTCGGACTTCCAGTTCTCAGCTACGACACTGCCTGTATGACACACTACATATTTAAGTAAATTCACACTACATATTTAAGTAAATTCACAGCCAACTTCATGAGTGATAATGTCTAGTGGTACCACTCTTTATTATCCCTCAGGATTCCTTCTTTTTGTTATACTGTCTACACAGGCTTGAATACAATAGTGAATGTCCCGTATGATGACGCACATGGACTCACCGTGTACTCAATAACATCTGTGCTTTTGAAATGGATTAATACATTGATCGGTCGTGTACGTGTATTTTAGAAGTAAGTCGATATCTGTACTCACATCAGCTGTTGCCCCACTGTGCAAACTGATTGTTTTTTTCTTTTGTGCACACACACCAAATGGAAACAACTAAAGAATTGGAAGGTAAATTCACAGATTGTGTCTCTTCCTAGAAAAGGGACACCTTTTATATCCCAAAATTAGTAAAGCAAGGTATTAAGTGTTCTTTATGCAAAATGAAAACAATTGTCATAGGGATGCATGTGAATTGTTTTGTTTTGCTAAAAAACACTTACCTTTTTTTGTGATCCGTGGACACAACTTTAAAATGGTGTTTGTTTTCAAACTTTCGTAACTTCAAAATTACATGAGAGATTTGAATGATTCTTGTACTGAAAGAAAGCTTATTAATTGGGCTTTTCATATCCTAGATTGTGAAAGTGCTACAGGCAGAACTTCATTCAAAAATTGGTTCTGCCATTTGTTTTGTTTTTTTACCGCTCACCCTGTACATGTACATGTACATGTACATTGGGTTTGCTTGTTTGCCATGTGTGCACATTCCTGTCCATGAAAGGAATGATATCAAAGGGGCACTAGGTCCTGAAATCCCCCCAAATATTATGTTTTGGATTGTTTACTATTTACCTATTTCAAACATCTGGTTGAAAGGAAACCAACCTAATGTCTTACCATTCCTGAGAAAAGAAAAGAAAAAAACGCTTGTTTACATCGGACATGACGGAGTACGAATACGTTTTTCATGTCATTCTCAGTGTACGATATACACGTTGTGAGTTTCGAGAACAGGGGTGACCAATCACCAATGCAAAAAAAGTGGTTTCTTCAACGTCCTCAAAAGGCGAACACTTTACAAATGAAATCACAACTAGCATCCAAACAGCTCGAATTTATGGAGTCGCAAAAGTGGACCCCGAAATTCGTTCTCGCACGCATAATACAGGAATAACACAAAAACGCCCAGTTTTGAAAGGATAGTTGTGTGGATGTATATATCCTACTTTTAAATGTTATTTCTGATGAAGCGTGTTGTAGCCAAATTGGGCTGTTCTAGGACCTAGTGTCCCTTTGAGGCTGGTCTTAAATGGTTGATTAAAAAGAAAAAGAGTGAACATGTATTGCCTTCCTTGTGGTAATTACAAGCTTTTGATTCACTTTTAAACCGGAATCCCAGCGTCTAGCCCAATCAATTGAGAATGAAATCACTGTACATAAATTCCATACGTACGTGTCGCCTTGATCCTTGATCCATGCGCTGCATGCTCGATCGTACCTACATGTGGGTTCTGTGTGGTTGTGCACATTGGTTGTGAACTGGTTTCCTTCACCAAAAATATTCTTAGTTTTAAGGCTGAACCGATGAATGGAAACCAGCCATGAACACAATGGCGATATGAACACAATGGCGATGAACACAATGGCGACGTCATCGACTATGCATTTACTGATCAATGCACACGTTTTCGATATTTAGTGACGAAGTATTGAAAAATATACGAAGCAAAGATAAAACGATAAGATAGAAAATAAAAGAAACAAATAAAGGAACAAGATTTTTTTAAAATGACTGGTTTGGAACTTGATTTCTCCTCTCTCCATGAACGTAATTTTCATGTGATTTCATAGGTTTTCATGTTTGAGTTTATGTGCATGCTGTGCTGCGGTGCTAGGCTGATTCTGCCATGGCGCATACTACACAGGGGCAGTTCCAGGAATTTTTGCGGGGGGGGGGAGGGGGGGGGGGGTTCATAAGCAAATCAATGCTTAAATATAGACATTTTTTTCTCCGGACACTTGGCCTCCATAAAATGGAGGGGGGGGGGGGGGGCTCGTACCATACATTGGAATTGAAGTCTACTGAACGTCATTAGAATTTAAACCGTGTCATGTCCGCTGTATATGTAGACTTCAGCAATAAACTACTTACAATGCCCTGCGCTATGCGTAAATTGAATTGTATTTCTTGACAAATTATGTAGCCGTCGTGCAGACGAGAATTTTGCAGCGTCCGATTTACTTGGCTTGAAAAACACACATGCACATATGGAGCAGCTTTAGCCCGTAGCCACTCCCATAGACCAGTGTGTTATTTCCAGCCTCGGCCTTTGCTTAGACGTGCTTGTTGCTCAACTCTGACATTGGTCCCAAAAACTATTCTTCGGTTGCTCAGTCAGTGAAGTACGCATAGTATCACGTGTTCTGGAAACGAGTTGATGAACATGTTCTCTCTTGGAAGTTGGAATTCCAGAAATATTTTTAACTGGCCACTAAATCAGAGTTGCCAAGATCACACAAAAGCTTGGCGTTAGACAGTGCGAGTGGCAAAGGCAGACATTCACAAGGCATCCAGAAATTGGGCACAAAATCGGTCACACTTGTAAATGTACACAATGCACTGCACCTGTACAGTGTTTATTGTTTTCTACAGAGCATAATAACCTTGCTGCCCACTTGTTGTTATAAACCCATGCATTCCAAGTCTCATTGGTCATTTGACATTGAAAGGTTCTCAGTAAAGCAGAAGTTTAAGATGTTTATCCCTTATTCATAGTCATCTATATTCTGAGAATGAAGGAACCAAGATACATGACTAAATAGAACGCCATGGTCCAGTGGTTACGGTGTTTGACTCATGTACGAAGGTACGTGGGTTCGAACCCTGCCAGGAACATGGTGTTTGTGCCCTTGGGCAAGACACTTAACTACAATTGCCTATAAATTAACTACAGTTAACTATAAATACCGTAATTTTCGGAATATAAGCCGCGCGGCGTATAAGCCGCAGCACGCAAAAATCTGCAAATTAAGATTTGAAGTCGGCGTATAAGCCGCACCGACGGCAGCAGTTTCAATTTTGTAAGGCCTCCAAATTCTAGCCAAAATGCTCTGAACCAGTTCCATGTACACTACAGAAGCTATAAAAAGGGCCACAAAAGTTGTATCAAATCATTTACAATCGATACTCTCACAAACAAATGTGGAAATTGATGATGAGAAATAAACACCGGGAATTGCTGCCGGCTGCCCCGTCCGGTCCCCGGCCGTAAAAGTTAATACATCGCCCGGCGCGGCAGCCTGCGCCGCGCCAGCCTATGACAACATTTTCCTGCAGCACGTGAGAGAGTATGCAACCCACCGTGATTTTCCCCCATTGCGTGTTTTGTCTGACTGGAGCGCTACGTACAAATCTTGCTTTGTGGAAACAGATGCTGATTTGTTTTGTCCTAAAAATATACAGGTCCATTTTTATCTCAAAACTTATCAAATTTTTGTGATTACTAACAAGCAGTATTCAAGTTTCGATCGTAACTTTCTTCGAAAATAGTCAAAACGATGCTGCCATTTTCATGGACGAATCCATTAATTTTGTAAGGGGTGATGTACAATGTAGTCCCTGTTTTGAGGTTTACATCGTTTCTTGAATACATTTCAAGTACAAAAATTATATTGTGACGTTGAACAACTGATTATCGAATAAAGAAATGTTTCGGACTCCATAAAAAGTATTATTCGTCTTTTTTCTTTTTTTAAACAGCGGAAATGTTGGTAATTATTGTTTCCAAGATAGTACACCCCTATATTACCTCAAATGGTGTGGTCCGCTGGGGAAAGCATGCTGCATGCAGCAGCACTAGAATCACGTATGGCTTGTTGCAAGCGTTGATCGAAGACAGCTTTCACCGTACTTTTTACCGCTCGGTACCTTTACGGGGCACGTGGTTTTGGTTCGTTAATGACTTTCTTAATTGATAATTCATTTCAGCAACATATCTCTTCTTATACCAGTACATTAAATACACATGTGAATTTCATTTTCATTCTTCAAGGCTCGGCGTATAAGCCGCCCTGTGTATAAGCCGCATTTTCATGGGCAAAATCAACGTATAAGCCGCGGCTTATATTCCGAAAACTACGGTAGGTACCTGTGAGGGTCGAGGACCGATTGAGCACTGATATCGACTGCCGTATGGTCCCATGGCCTGATGAACGGGGTAATAATTGTAAAGCGCTTTGAAATTGTTGATACGATGGAAAGCGCTATACCGGTACATGTATATATGCACAATTATTAAATCTTTTCTTAAGTATTTATTTCAACTACATCAGCACGTGAGGTCATGGGTTCGAGTCCCATCGGAGTGATTTCTTTTTTGTTCACTTTCACTCCGGGGAGGGGGGGGGGGGGACTGAGTATACATGTACAGTGTTTATTCATCCGTGAAGTGCAAAACCTAATATTGAAATTACATCAACCTGATGCAAATTCCATCTTGTGAATGCATCCTGTTTCCACAGTAAGTACTGCCCCATGAGCAGTTGTTTCAATCAGTCAGTTATTCATACATTTTACAGTAGTGTTTACTATTCAGTATCCATTCTAGAAACAATTCAAATTGCTGCGAAATAAAGTCGTGGTTAACACAGTCCTCAACTAAAGAAGTTTGTGTTTTGACAATCTACATGTATTGCCCAACACTGCCAACTTCCCATTTGTACTACTCATACATAGTGCATACAAAAATAAGGTTGTCTGAAAATAATTGGTTGCGAAAGTGATAAACTTAAATAAAAACACTGTAAAAGTGGTTCTATCATAATGGATAACCCATAAGCTTTCCTAAAGTTGATACCTTGTTTGCATCTCTGCAGTCACGGATGACCAAACACTGTTGATTTCAAAGCAAAGCAGGTGTGGTTCGGGGGAGGGGGCGCTAGGGGGCTTTAGCCGCCCCCCCCCCCCCCAAAAGAAGGTGACGTCACATGTGAATGGTCTCCCCCTTTGGCTGCTGCCCAGGTGCCCACGCATTTGGTAACCTTCTTGCTTTGGGGGGGGGGGGGGGTTGGGGGGGGGGCCTACATTGTAAATCACCCCTCCCATGTGGTCTGTGACTGGTTTCATGCAGCTTTGGGGACACAGATATTTAAAGTCTGTAACAAAACCGTTTCGCAATTTTGTTACTTAGTGAACATCCACAATACACAACACAGAGGGAAATGGACTTTATTGCACAGCTTCATGAAATGGACTTCACAAGCTCCTGCATTGAAAACAGACAATTCTGAAATGAAATATCATTATCAGTGGTCCTTTGCCTGGGACTGGTGACCTTACTGGGAAATAAATGTACAGGTACCAGTAAAAGCAGATATTTACGAATGTGTATAGGTGCATGCATTCGCAAATTTTATATCAAAGTAAAGTCATGTATGTATGTCATATAAGATTTTAGGTTTGAATGGCAAAGGTTAGTCTATGGAAGATCCCTTTGCACAGCATGGGTCTATGTGCAAGCAGTTTCGGCGATTAATTATGCAGCACAAGGCTGCGTCCTGACCTTGAAATTCTGACCATTCAGCGGCATTTTTTATCGGGTCATCCATAACCCGTTGAGTCCACATTTCTGATTGAAATGACATCGCAGTCTCTGAAGACCATGCACCCGATTGGCTGGCGCGTGGGGTCACATAAAATGTACAGGTGCTACCATACATCAGATGTTCAACCGTGGTTCTGCCCACATGAATGTCTGATCCTCACACTACATGTAGGTGGGCGTAGCAATACGATAAAGACTTATGGTAGGCCCATGTGACAAATCTCTTTTATGAGTTTGTCAGGTTCTGAAAAGAACCTGGGGAGGGGAGAACTCGACGTTTTGGACAGTATGCTCTGCCTGTCGTCAGGAGACTGGGAATCCAACATACCGGTAATCTCCCTTCACTGTTAGATTCCCTTCAGTCTCCTGACAATGGGCATACCATACCGTCTGAAACGTTGAGTTTCCCCTGGTTCTTTTCAGAAACTCACAAACTCATAAAAAACTAGCATCGTACTAGTAAGTTTTTTTTTTGGGGGGGGGGGGAGAGCCTGGCAAACAAAACATGACTGTCTAAAGGCTTGTCCTCAAGTCTAGGCAGTCACATGTGTTGAATAGCTGAGCATGCTGATTGCGGTTCAGGTATTGTGGGTGTACCATGAGATTGTGGGTGGGAATATGAGATTTGCCTCTTCCTTCCACTGTCATCAACCGTGTAATTGCCATTTGATGAGACCACCCATTGGAACCAGTACTGCTCCAACCAACACTCTAGATTTGGAAGAGTCTGTACTATGTTGTCATCACCTTTGTGATTGATTTTCTGGAGAAATTCAATGGCCCATATACCTTCAACTCCTAGAGGACAATCTCCCACGTTGATTTAACCACTTTTTGTACATGTAAGTACATGTACATACATAACTGCTGAAGTCTTGGCCGTTCAGGAAAATCAGATTCCTGGAAACTGTGGTTTAATTGTGTTTGATGTTTGTGGCAGGGAATTGCTCTGATGTTTGTGTCTTTTCACACCTAAAACCACAGATGTATTGCCTTAATTCTGAAGAAGTGACACAATGTACATTGTACGCACACTATTCCCTATGGTTTAGTACCGATTGGTCATTGAACTTGAAACAAGTCAAATTCCGATTACAAACTTATCATTCAACACATGTAAGCCTAAAGTGTGTGGGAGGCATGTACTTTTCAGAGGAGTACTATGTATCATTTGTTTTTTTTGTTTTTCATTTAAAAATAAGTCAAAGGAGCAATAAATCAGATTTTTATATTCATTCAATTTACATATTGGCAATTCCACAGGTTGATGGACATTGCTTAAAAAAATAAAGTTTGATTTTGTAAACCCACTTTCTTATTTTTATAAATTAACAAAGAAAGCCCAATTTTTGGCCAATTTATTTGTGAGAAATCTTCTTGTAAAGTGAAGAATATTTTTTTGACGACAAAGAAGTCTAAAAATTTGGTGAAGTTTAAACCTTGATTGCTACTAATGCCATTAGAGATATTTCAGTCATAACCTTATTTCTAGCTTGTATGATACTGATAGTGTTAAAGGGAATGTACATCATTGGTTTTTGCTGTAATTTTTAGAAATGAGCTATTTGAGGGGTTACTGTGATAGATCAAATATTGTTACACTGATATGTTTGAAGTTTTGTGTTCGAAAATGCTGGAAAAACCAAGAAAAACACAAATGCTGGAGTTGTCTGGTTCCCTGACTCCACTAAAGATAAACTGGATCAATTTATAGATGCCGGAAATTTGTAAAGTAAGGGAACCAGTCTAGCTGGCCTGCACCCGCTCATGAACATGTAACCAATAGCAAACAAAATTTGGACTGAAAAAAATGGTGAAGTTAGAGCAGTAGTTGTAAAATAGTTAGGTTTTTCCAACGGTGGTCGGCCGACCACCGTTGGAAATGTATACAAAAATGCCATTTTCTTGAAGATGACTTAACACCAGGTGCCATAATTTTACAGGATGTTTTAGACTGTCATTAACCAACATCCTAGTAAAGGTATTTCATAAAAACTTTTTGATGTTTGCAAATGTTGTATAATCCCTTTAATCTCAAATTTGGTGATCCAAAATGTAAATTTAAGTCAGGGCTTTTAGTAATTTTGATGCCTTTTGGGTTGTAACAGACTTACTATGGTACTTTACTAACAAGAATTATGGCATATAATTCTGAGATGGGTCGGACAAAATGTAACGTGAGTTACCGTAACGTGAGTAACCATGTCTTTTGTGGATTCCAAAAAAATAAAAGATTCTAGAAGATTTGTTTTTCTCTTATTATGTGTGCCCTGTGACATGGTCTTTTATCCATTTAAAAGACATTTCCAAAGGTTGTTTGTATGTTTGTAACGTGAGTAACCAATTTTGTGTGTCTTGTGTTTCATACATACATGTAACACATTTTTCTGGATGTCATCTCTAGTGCTTAGGTACATGTACGTGTAGGTCTAGGTCTACTCTATCTACCATGTGGATGAAACCCTTTCAGTAAGGTACAAATGTTTACAACTTCAGGAAACTCCAAAGTACATCGAAAATGTAACATTGAGTAACCGTGGAATGTACAGTACATGTAGTGTCAGTGATTTTGAATTATTAATTTTACAATTAAAATATTCACAATAAAATCAAAATCCACCAGCAGTTGAACCATGCAAATTTTGATGGATTCTATGCTGCAACACACATCACAATTTTCATGCGAGCATGGTATCCTGAATCCGTCAAAATCCACCAGAAATTTAGGCGATGGATTTTGAAGACTCTATGTAAAAACATGCTGTATTTTTTTTTATGCCACCATGGTATCCTGAATCCGTCAGAATCCATCGAGACTTATGCTGGTAGACTTTGGCGGATTCAGGATACCTCCAGTATCTACACTGGGGGATTCTGATGGACTCAAGATACCAGCATTTTGTGCGTGATAAAATTGGTGGATTTCGGCGGATTCATGATACTTTCTAGTAAATGAGCCCAAGGAGTTAGGGTTAATGATGGAACTAAAATGTGTATTTTATGACTGAGTTTATTAGGGTTGAACGATTTTTAATTTTCAAATTTTCCTATTACATTTGGTTTGATAGTGTCATGATAGTCATCACTTTTCCACATTTTGTGAAATTAAGACATTGGGTCTTGGCACGAAAACAATAAGTAAATACTCTACATCCAAAACAAAATAAGTGTCATGTATACATGGAAGTGCTATGCATGTATTGAGCATGTTATGACTTTTTTGTTAAATAAAACCTAGGTTAACATTTTCATTATGGTATGGAGTGTTTGCTATAACATTTTCTGTATTGAGTAAGTCATGTGATGGATTTGATTTTCTTGAAACAGATAAAAATGAAGTGATAAATTTCTGGGATCTTTGTCACATTGTTTTGTAGCCTTGGTCAAGGCGCTAGTTGTTATTTATCCCAGCCGTAGCGCGGTAAACGATATCCTCGCTAGCACTATGCATGCTGTGCATTAAACATACAGCGCGAACAGCGACCTCACGCGGCCACCATTTCTATGCAAATCAGTTGGACCCAATCTATCGCCTTGGTTCAATCGTCGGCAAAAGCTTATGTTTTTCTTTATTTTGCGCTGGATTTCTAGCGCACGACCTCGTATGCGAATACAGATAAGTGTAGGCGGGGCTAATATGTGGAGTGTCCAATCACACCTTGGTAAATCCGGACGTCATCAAATTATTTGCAGCTATTCGCTTTTTGCGGACGTGACAGGAACCACAGTTTTTGTGCATTGGTGCTGTGTGCAGAGACACACAACGTGTACGTGTATGGGTTATGTACGGTGCCACGTTTCACTATGCAAGTTTCCATGCAACGATCGACCAATAAGAAAACGACATTTAAGGTCAGCTAAGGCTATTAACATAATGAGCACCACCCCCAAAACCTCACATGGACGATTGAACCAAGGCGCTAGATTGGGTCCAACTGATTTGCATAAAAATAGTGGCCGCGTGAGGTCGCTGTTCGCGCTGTATTTTTAATGCACTGCATGCATAGACATATGACTGCATGCATAGCGCTAGCGAAGATATCGTTTACCGCGTAACGGCCGAACAACTAGCGCCTTGACCAAGGCTAATTGTTTTGTAGAGAGATAAGAACTTTTCCAAACAACTATTGAAGTTCCTTTTTTTTTCTCACATGCAGGTTCTCTACAACCAGTTTCGGCTTTTTCTCAATCTGTACTTCCTAATAATGGCAATCTCCCAGTTCATCCCCTCTCTGCGAATAGGCTACCTGTACACATACTGGGCCCCGTTGGTAAGTCTCATCTTAAATGAAGTCTTCACCAGAGTTCATGTTTAGAATGAGGAATATTAGCATCACTTTTAAGTTTCGGCAGTCCTCAACCACAATATAAATGGCATTGCCAGTATACACTGTACTGTTGATACAATTTGATACAATTTGGCTGGTTGTTTCTAATAAAAGAACTTACCAGATATTTAAGAACTTATCACATTACGTCAGGAATTTTGTACATTTCCATTTTCAAGTTTAGAAGGTTGCTATTCAATGATCATAATGTCTGTTGTACTGTGAACAAAAAGACAGCCTGTAATATTTTTGAATAAGTTAACTGCTGACACATTTGAATGAAACTTGTTAGGGTCGTGGTGAACTAGTACAATTACTGGTATATCAAGGGTGGTGTATGAAAAAAAATATCCTCCTTACAAGTTGCAATTTTCTTATGGGGGTGGGGGGAAATAATTATACTTTATTAATTTTGTTCCCTCAGTTTCTTCAATCAACTTTTCTGCTTTGTTTTGTGAGCCTATGATACTTAAACTTGACAATCTTTGAAGTCAAGGTGACATTGGGCACACATTGTAGAAATGTGTCCTGTTAAATTTGAGTGTGGGGAACAAAGTATTTAAACAAATAAGAAGTCCTGTTTGTCCTCTATTGACCAAAGTAAGCCACTAACAAACATGTATAGGCAGTTGCAATCCTTGCCATTTGCAAATCTACTAAGTGTTTTATTTGTTGTCAAATATATTCAATTTGTAGAATATTTATGAAATTATAATTGTAAGACAGCAAGGGCAGATCCAGAGGTGGGGGGGGGGGGGGGGGGGGGGCAACGGGGGCCATGCCCCCCCCCCCCCCCCAAAAGGAACCCTTTTTTTTTTTTAAGTGGCGTCGCAAAAAAGGCAGGCACTGCGTACACCACCATCTTTTCCTCAAAAAGATTTGGTAAAAGTGGTCAGAAATAGCATCTAGAATCCAAAAAGGGCCCGAACCCCACGCCGTCATTTTTGGACCCACTGTATGGGGCACCAAGGTTTGTTTTTTTGGGCCCCCAAAAAATTGTGTTCTGGATCGGCCCTTGTAAGACAGACTGTAGTAGTAGTTGTACATGTGCATACGTGATATTCCATCAATTAATGTAATGTTCATCTATTTATAAAGCCTTATCACTAACTACATTCATGTGTAAGTATGCCCTAAAATTCACCAAAATACATGGCCGCGTTTTGCAGTATTTTGATAAATAGCAGACTGTAGGGTTAGTGAAAGAAAATTACGGGTTATTTTCAAAACGTTTTTTTTGTTTTCTTCAGGCATTTGTTATTTTTGTAACAATGGTTCGTGAGGCGCTGGATGACTTCCGACGTTTTTGCCGAGATCGCGAGGTCAACGGCCAAGAGTTCATGAAACTAACACGAGCAGGCATTGTCAAAGTTCCCAGCTCGGACATACAAGTGTCCGACCTGATAGTAGTGGAAAAGGTTGGTTTGGATTGGTTTGTCTTAGACCCTTACCTTGCAACTTCCTTTGCAGTATTTTACAATTTTTTTGGTAATAGTAAAATCAAAACCTATTAAAAAAACCCAAAGATTTAAAGCTTGCAGAGGCTCTCGTACCAGAGACAAAGCTGACACAGTTGTGATTTAAGGACTTTACATTAGCTTTGCCCTACTAGTACTGTGCATTTTAGCCTGTGTCATTCAGCCCTGTTCACATTGCTTTGAAAAAAAAAGTCACATAACTGGCTCTGATAGCAATGTAAAGATGTACAATAAATTGGTAATTGTGACCTTTTGATTGTTCCATTAATTTTGCATTTCACCATGATTATGGAATACATGTACAGGTTATTCGTAGCGATTTGATATGGGGACATATATTTTGATAGGCTCCCACAAAAATACCGTTCAAAAACAAAATAAAGACTGTTTGATATTTGTGTTGAACTTTTAATTGATAAGAATATAAGTAATATAATATGTTAGTCCAGTTGCGGGAAAGAAACAGTAGAACAACCATCCACCCAAAGAAAGGGTTCTGGTATTTGACATGTGAATGTATTTTCAAAGCATGTCAAAATGTTTTCAAGCAGAAACTTACACCTCATGTACTCGTGTAAACGATATAAAACCTCTTATTGTTTCCATGCTGACTCCAGGTAATGTAAATTACATTAGGTTTTGCCCTTCACCGACGTATACTGTATACTCAGTGTGCTACTGTCGGTGAAGGGCAAAACCTAATTTAATTTACATCACCCCGACGCAAAATTCCATATTATGATATAGTTAATGCGGTACCCGCTGCTATGTACATCAGATTCGAACCAGCCAACTGATCCCATTAGCTCGGTGGTCGAGTGATAAGACGTCTGCACTTGAAAGCAGGAGGTCGTGGGTCCGAATCCCACCCGAGTGATTTTTTCCAACTTTCACTCGGGAGGTAACACACTGAGTATACAGTGTTTATACGTCGGTGAAGGGCAAAACCTAATTTAATTTACATCACCCCGAAGCAAAATTCCATATCCAGGTAATGTAATCATAGCCAAAATAATGTCAACAATCAGAGACTCGTGAAATGGAAATTTAATTCCAAACCACTGACAGTAAAATCATAGGAATTGGATAACATTAATCCTGTCTAATGCTATCTAGAGAAGTATTTTCACAAATATTTGAGGCATGGGCTTTCAAAATACAAAGAGACTATTTTTGGTATTACTGAGAATAGTGAAACATACCGGTATAACGTTATTGGGGCCACAGAATACCTTGTACACTTTCTTGGGTACAATACAAAGTACATGCACATGCTGAGAAGCAGTTTTAAGAAGTTTCACGCGAACCAGTCAGGTTGCTAGTCTATTATGCATGAGCAGATTCGCTGATTAATTAGGCAAGACCCCGCCTCTTGACCTCCTAGATTTTGACCAATCAGTCTTCTATATTCTTCGGTCATTCATCCGTTGCGCGTCATATAGACAATGGGGGAAAAAATGTATCACATGCTCGCGCCCGGCTGTTGTTGTATTACAAAACACTGCATTCGAATTGACCAATCAAACCATTTAGTCCTGATTTGGGAAGGAAATGACACGATTTAGTAAAGTCGACTCCGATTGGCTGGCGTGGTTCTCAATAAACAGGTATGTCCTAGATAGAGGGCAGGGTTTTGAATTTTTTTGAGGGAAATTTGGGGGTAAAATGACGATGACAGCGCGGCGACACAACATGCAACCCGAAGATAAAGATGGCGATCACCGTGCGATGTACCGTGAGCATGCACGGCATTAAGGTACAAACCGCGCAGGAAAATCGTGATTTCTACTTCAAGAAACTGTTCAAAATTGCAAAAGGGGTGTCATTAGAATTGACAAAAGTCTGCTTTTGATTATAAAGGTGATTTGCTAGTAATACAAAACATTTTTGACTCTAATTTGATCAAAACAAAACAGGGGCCCTATGCTACACAATCGCCATAAAATTTTCCCACACGTGCTGACGGTTTTCCCGACCAGTTCCGTCCTGTCCCAGCATGCCCTGATGAGCACTAAAAACAGAACAAACAGGTCCTTTTACTGTGCCAAAACTTATGAAATCATAATTATTTTTAGCAACAAGCTGACAAGTAGCTACCGTAAAAAAATAATAACTTTTCGATTCGCAACTCCATGATGAATTCTCATTCTGTACTGTGGGAAAAGTGTGGATGGATCCATTTTGTAAAGGGGTGTTTCAGCCTCTTTTGGGCGATTACATTGTTTTTCGTATTCATTCTTTACAAAAAAAAATATATTGCGAAAATAACCAACTTATTCTGAACATGGGAAAGGTTTCAGACTCCATAAAAAGTATTTTTTTAAATTCTGATACGGTGAAAAAAACTGAAAATGCTGGTGAATTTTGCCGAGGAAAGCACAGCCTTCACCGCAATTAAAACGTACTACGTCACGCTGGAACACGGCGCAGCATGCAGGGCCGGAAACTGACCATGCTGGATGAATGCAAAGAGCACTCTTTTCATTGAGAAAATCGCAAGGCGCGTACGATTTTTTCAAAGCGTATCGGTCCGATATCCTATTGTATGCCTTGGTAGAATACTGCAAATCATGAAGATGAATGCGGTGACTTGTCAACACGGTAAATTCAATCATCTGTGCGTTTTATTTTTGCCCTTTCATTGCAAGCATTAGCATTCCTAGCGCTATCAACAAATACTTGCCAAACTCTTCCAAACCGACATTTGGGTTCGGTTCGGGTTCGGTTTGGAAGGCCAAGTTCGGCTATTTTTAGTTCGGTTCGGCGGTTCAGCTGCAGCACTAGTTGGATCTACCGGTATAGGCAACCCCTATATCACTTTGCTAGGTTGGGTCATTCATAAGCCACGTTTTCATTGGACTTTTCTTCCCTGGCCTCGCGGAAACTTACAGCGACTCACTGTCAACATTCCTTTGTGTAATTCTACCAGCCAATAATTTCCACTTGGATTTTTTTTTTACACCAACGGAACATATATTCGTGTGCATGGCTGGTAGAATGTCACACATTTGACCCAAGTGGCTATCAAAGCGGGTGACATAACTTAATTTCACATGCTCAAAATATTCAGCTACTTGACTGATGTGACGCAATGTGACTCGACGATAGTAGAGGAAAATGGCTTCTTAATCTTTCCCGGTGAATTTGAAACCATGCATACTTCCTCTTCTCGTTTGTGTGAATGAAAATCCTCCATTTCTCGTCTGCCTTTCTCCAACATTTTCACTGACATCTAAACCCGATCAAACTTCTCACATAATCGATAAAATCTGTCATGATTTGGAGGAGCGAAACGGATGAGAAGCATTTCTGTTTTATCAGTCGGGTTTTTTGACGTTGTACAGTGATTATATACTTACCGATACCTGTCCCTGTATTAAGAGAACAAAAGTCCACTTTTAGGCTATTCGACTCACCCAACTATATTCAGCAATATTTAAAACCAACCAGAGTGTAGTAGATAGAGGGCAGGGAAATTATGGGGTAAAACAACATTGAAGATGACAAAATGTATTCGCATTCATAAAAACCTCATGAGTCAAAAAGAAATCAAAAATTTTCAGTCCAAAAATCAAAACAAGTCAAAAATATCAATTTCCAACCATTTTATTCAATAATTTTACTTCTTGTTTTTCGAAACACCCCTGTGGCTACATGTATATCATGGTCGTGTCAATGTCGTAAATAATTCCTTATATGGAGATGGGCGCGCACGTCGCGCATAGTGTGCGATGTCGCGCAGAATGCAGCTGTGACAGTGCAGTGTGAACTTAGGACTATGAAATACCGGTGCTGACTCACTGGTGCATACATGTATGTGCATTGTGAAGGTTCAACCAATAAAATGGTAACTAAAAGACACCGGATTTCAAAGGAGTAACAATTTCATGTGACACAACCATTTAAAACCAGCCACGTGGCGGGTTCTCGACCAATAGGAATGGGTGAACTGTCTTAGGTATTAATGAATGTATGATAACATCAAGAAAAGAGTTGTCAGGAGTGCACTTGGGATGCATCCAATTTTGACCAGGTTGTTAGTACATGTATATGTAGCTGTATTTTTCATTTTATTGAATGTGTCTGACATCAGTAATGATATTTGGGTTAAAAAGTTTGAAGAAGACTTTGGAACCGGTCAGTGTTTTGTTGATTTCATGCACTACGTAATCGTCCACACTTTGAATGCTAATGACTTCCTGTGTGGTAAGCTATTAATGGATGGTTCTTTTATTTGTCACTTTAGTAAAACGTCAAATACCTCATCATGAATAGCCAGGTATGCGCACTGGTGACCAAGGGCCCTATTCTTGCACATGAGGGCCACATTCCACTCTATAGTCAGATGTTGACTTTTAAATAACATGTATTCTCTACCTGTCAAATCCTTTGTTCACTATTCTTCAGTCTGCTAGTCTTGCACAAAGACAGGTGTTTGGAGGACAATGTATTGTTCAGTTTGCACAAACATGAGACTCTTGATCTAAGGTTATTGACAGCAAGCAGGGTTGTAACTACAGAGAAAATTCTGGCTAAACATCAACACGATTTAGTTGATTAATGAGTTAAACCATAAAACAACAGTGCTATTGTCAAGCATGCAGTACCAGACTCTGGATAAACACATACGAACAGTAGAGTTCATTTTTAAATGTTTACTACAGGGATGCCAGTCTTCCTTAAGCCGGAATTCCTGCTTTGTCAGGTTTTGGGAAAAACTTGGTTTTTACATTCCTTTGTAGGCCAGAAAGTAAATCTTTGTGTTGTGTGCATTGAAACAAAATTTTAAAAATGAAAACCCGGCTACATGCCATCCTTAAGCAAATAGGATAATTGGTAGCGCATTGTTTGATAGTCACTCATGAGCCAATAAGAACATTTGTTTCGCGCTACGTGTTGTCAGCATGCTAGACTCGTACAGAGTGCACTTGATTAAGTGTATGTTTTCTGCATCAAGTAACCACAATCACATTGTACCTAGCGAAAGATACTTTAAAAACCAAGTGTAGGCCTACTGGTGTGCGAGTATCAGATCATGGTGCATTCGCTGCTCCATCATGATCACCATGCTTGCCTGTTACACGAATGTATGCATTGTACATTGTCAACATTAGTCCTCAGTACTCTATAACAAATAAGAACAAACAGACCAGTCTAATTATTTGTGAAAGTTGTAATGTCTACAGTTTTCCCACCATTGTCAATTATGACTGTCAAATATCTTGATGCAAACATGGGCTGTCCCAGCTGATTTACCGGCGAGGTTCATAATCATATGCAATCATAAATTGTCACGAATCTTTCAAAATCGTACAAATAGCTACAACACATAATAATTAATTCTTCACATAGCATTTTATATAAAACTCAAAGCACTTCACAAAATATCAAAACCACATAAAAAGAAAACCAGGTAGTTAAAAAAAAAAGTAGTAGTAATTAAAAAAAAATAATGCCTTTTAAAAAGAAATGTCTTAAGCTGTGATTTAAAATTTCCCACCTCGTTATTGTTTCTTAAATAAGCTGGAAGTCTGTCCAATAGAGTACCGGTAGGTGCATAGATGGTAAAAGCACGATCACCGTGTGCCTTGCTAGGCTTTGGACGAACCTTAGGATGGTTAAGCTTAATCCCATCACAACTTTTAGTTTGAATGTTGGACACATGAATTGATATTAGCTCTGTTAGGTACTGTGGCGCTGACTCACTATGGCTGATGAGTTTAAAAATAAAACCAAGGATCTTGAATTCAGCCCGCACTGTAACTGGAAGCCAATGTTGTTTCTGAACTAGACCTGAAGTGTGGATGTCATTTCTGCATGATGATCCATTTTTCTCCTGATAACCAGTCTTGCAGGAGCATTTTGAATATGTTGCAATTTCTTGAACTGATAATCGTATAAACCAGAAAATAAACTGTTACAATAATCCAATCGGGAAGTAACGAATGCATGTACATGTATGTATTAGTTTCTCAGTATATAAACTTTATTGTGGTTATTATCTATCAAAAATTTCAACAAGATGATTGGGGGCATATTATCTGACTTGGATTATACAGTGGCTATGCTATGGGGGGATTTGCCCTACCAAATTGTTTCCCTCCCCCCCCCCCCAGTTTTCCTGCAACACTTTATCGACATATAAGATTAATTATGTTTATTTTCTTCGCATTTAAGATTCATAACAAGTTAAAGATAGAGAGTGAATCATCGGTTCTGTGGACACATTTTGAGCCAATGAACGCATTATAAACATTGGTTGTTTGGTAGACAAAACAAGCCATATACAGCTGTAGATAGTGTGCAGCCAACATCTTTGTATATTTGTTATACATTTGTTATACCATTCTGCAGTTTGATACATTTCTGATAGATACAAATTATGACCCTTCTAAATACTTCTAAGTTACTCTAGTGGCTTATTTCCAAGCCATTGACAATGGGCATGCGTGCGCATACACAGGCTTTTAGTTGCCATTTCATTATTGGGCTCTTCCTTACTTTCCCCTTAGATTTTGAATATCAGATTTTATTTTGACTACCCCGCAAAAATATTTCCTTGCCAACCCATCCCTCCCCCCCCCCCCAAAAAAAAAAATGTTGAGAGTCTGGCGCCACCACTGCTTGCATTTCACTCTTAATAAATTTATGAATCTATATGTTAACATATATTCTGGTGTGTGTTTATACATGTAACAAGTTGATTTTTTATATTTTTTTATGTAGGACCAGAGGGTACCTGCTGACATGGTGTTCTTGAGGACAACAGAAAAGAATGGTAATATTTATTGATTATCTTTATAAACATTATAAGTGTGTATACTGTTGGAATGATAAACACTCTGTTGATTGCCAAACCTAGGTTTTATGAAATGGAGCACAAAATAATTGGTATTTATGAGCACTCTCATCATATTAACAATGGTTCACGGATTTCAGCTGGTCTTAGAAAAATAGTGCATGTGGTGTATCTCACTGAGTATGCAGATTATCACCTTGACTTCTTGCAGATGTTGTGTATTAGAACCGGTAGAATTCACGTACATATACATGTACATCTATCATATGGTACATGCAGCGACTCATACATGTACACATGTAACGTGTACATATGTTTCATTGATTTACATGTAGCAAACAGCTGCTGCTGGCCCAGTATGTGTGAAGTTACATGACAGGAGCTAAGCACTGAACTTGTCCCAGCAGCACATTGAAAAAATCAAACACAACACATGGTTGACAATGTATTGTATATGGTTGTCTCCATAAAAAAAATGTTGGTCAATTAAAATGAATTAATCCGATTTGCCGGGATGTGATCCAGTTCTAAGGTGCTTCTAATTAATGCTTAGCAATTTCAATAGGTTTACACAGAATCTTGATTCGTTATGAAATAAAAATTGAATTTGGATCTCAGGAATACAAGATCCATTCTTTAAAATGTGGGTTTAGTTAAACAGTAATGAATGGATTATGAATATTTTTCTAAATGTTTAACCATGTAATAAGGGCTATACCAATAACTAATATATATAGTACCATCATCAAAGTTCTGCTTCATATGAAATCGTGTGTGTTCCAGATGATCACTCATCTTGCAATGTCATTTTTTGTGTCAGGCCCCTGTGATTATTCGCTTAATAAAGTAAAGAATAATCTGGCTGATATACATGTAATTTGCCAACTTCTTCATCTTATAAAGCTTTTGTTAGTGTAAAAACAGACTGTTTTTGTTTTGAATATTCACTTACGGCCACCCACTTAGTTAATCCAGGAACTATAATAAATCATTCAAATGAATGCAAGTGTGAAAATGCTTCAAAGTCTGAACAACGTTGTTTTTACGTGCTAAGAATATAAATACACAATCACAGTCTGTTGCAAAAGAAGATTGCAAATTTCAGGTTTTTATAATGCCTCTCTTTGCAAATCATGCTGCTTTCCAATCAGAGCTACTTCAATTCTGTTCATAACCAACTCCAAATCTTCTCAGCACAAAAAGTATTTGGAAAACCTCTGTAATATCTCTAGTATTGAATCAGTAACAAGCAAGGTCATCAAGAGGTGTGATTCCTTTGCTATACGTAATCATTGATGACATAAAATTGATTTTGAAGTGTCTGGAGTGTATAATTGAGGAACTGGGATTGGCTACTACAGGGAATTGATTCCTCAATGAGTGGAGTAACCATTCTGATTTCAATTTGTGAATGGAATCTACTGAAGAAAGTGGACAAAATCATGAAGTAAAAGTTCAAAACTGAAGATGACTGTAAGCACAACATTTTTTTAGCTGTAGAATGAATCCTTGAAATTCACAGCAGAAATTGAAGTATGTGGACTTTCACTGCTACGGATGTGGTCATTTTATAATCTTTCCTTCCCTCAAATAAAGACATATTATTGAACTTTTTGTAACACTTAAAAATGATGAAGGGTGCTTTTTGTTGATTGGACTGAGTTTGTATTGGCATTTGGCTCCTACAGACTTTCTGTTACATGTGAATTATGACATAACACTTTATCTTGGTCCTTATTCAGGTTCCTGTTTCATCCGTACGGACCAATTGGATGGAGAGACGGACTGGAAACTGAGACTAGCTGTGGGAAGCTGCCAGAGGCTAGCAAGAGATGAGGTACACATGTACTTCAAAATTGACAGAAATGTCTCTGCTCAAAGTTTCAGGGTTCAAAGTCTTTCTTTGGTCTTCCTTGATCTTCTTTCTTCTCTGGTTTTCCCTGTCTTCCCTGGTCTTTCCTGTCTTCCATAGTCTTCTCTATTTTCCCTATCTTCCCTGGTCTTCCCTGGTCTTCCCTGGTCTTTCCTGTCTTCCCTGGTCTTCCCTATCTTCCATGGTATTCCCTGGTCTTCCCTGGCCATCAATGATCTTTCCTGTCTTCCCTGGTCTTCCCTTTCTTTCTGTCTTCCCTGGTCTTCCCTGGTCTTCCCTGGCCATCACTGATCTTTCCTGTCTTCCCTGGTCTTCCCTGGTCTTCCCTGGTCTTCCCTGGCCATCACTGATCTTTCCTGTCTTCTCTGGTCTTTCCTGTCGTCCATGGTCTTTCCAGTTTTACCTGATCTTTCCTGTCTTCCCTGGTCATCCCTAGTCTTCCCTGGTCTCCCCTGGTTTTCCCTGGTCTTCCCTATCCTCCCTGGTCTTCCCTTGTCTTCTCTGGTCATCACTGATATTTCCTGTCTTCCCTTATCATCTTTGGTCTTCCCTGGTCTTCCTTGGTCTTCCCTGGTCTTCCTTGGTCTTCCCTGGTCTTCCTTGGTCTTCCCTGGTCTTCCCTGGTCTTTCCTTGATCGTCCCATGGCTTCCCTTGATCGTCCCATGTCTTCCCTGAGCTTCCCTTGGCTCCCCTATGCTTTTCTTGAAATATTCCTCTAGGAAGGCTTTTGTGCTTTGCAAAGTTATAAAGCAATTATTCATCTTTTTTGGTTTTGTTTTGTTAGGTTTATTTTTGCATATCTGACAGTCTTCTTGTTTGTTTGGTTTCCTTTTTTTGCTCTAAGGATTTGTTGGACCTGAATGCATTTGTGTATGCTGAGAAGCCACAAAAGGATATTCACAGTTTCATTGGCACCTTCAACATGCCTTCAGCAGAGGGTTCTACAGCAAGGGACACATTGAGTATTGAAAACACTATCTGGGCTAACACTGTGGTAGCATCTGGTGAGTTATCATTTGCCTTCCTTTGGTTGGACAGGCAATATCTTTGCCACTTTCCTATGTAACCTGAGAGGATACTTATCAATTTTTTAAAAATTTGTTGGGGGGGGGTCCTTTAACAGCTAATTCCCGTGTCTTTATGATTGTGTCAATTTCAGCATAAAACGTGTGTAATGAGAGCTAGAAATATCCACTGGGTCACTGGACGGAGTCTAGTGATATCAGTTTTGGCGTGATGCTTTCTTTGACTGCAGTACACTCTTGGTACAATAGTCTTTACAAAGTACCAACATTTTTTGTATTGCTGTTTGGACAAGTCTGATTGTTCCCAGTAAGAAGTTTTGATCATCATAAATGCAATATTTTGTTTCCCATTTAAATAGTACAATGAATGTGAATATTCTTTCTCTTTAGATATGCAACTTGTTAATTCAAACTAAATCTTTTGGCACAGGTCTTGTCAAAATACCTCTAATCCAGATTTCAACCTGAAATTCAAGCCCAGATCCTAGGAAGTCATTTTCTCTTCGTGAGGACTTTAAATAGTCTTTGCTGTCATTTGTTTTTAGTTATCCCATTTGGAATGTATTCAAATTGTGTGTGAAAGATTGCCTTAACATTTTACAGATAAAACATGGATTTCCATTGTTAATTTAGCTGTTTATGTACCAGTAGGGAGCAGTAGTGCTATAAAACATGCATTTCTGTTACGCATTTTTGATATGAGTGAGTTGCCTGACCTCACTTTTCTTGTCCTTCTGGGTGCATATTTGTGTTGATCGCATACAGAATGAGTGATGGCATTCCGGTACCTTTGTGATTTGTTTCCCTTGTACATGTAGGACGGGCTCTTGGAGTGGTCATCTATACAGGACGTGAGACACGAGCTGTCATGAACACATCTTACCCACACTCTAAGATTGGTCTACTGGACCTAGAAATTAACACCCAGACCAAAGTTCTCTTCATTGGCACTATTATACTTGGCATTCTCATGATAAGCCTCAAGGTATGTACTCAGTCAGTTGCAAAGGTTTTTTATATGGTAAGAAAATTTGAGAATGCAAGTTCACCATTTTCCCTTATTGCATTAAGAGGCATCATCCAGCCTTTAAATGTTGAGTCATTGGAGATTTTACAGTGTAGAAGTGAACACAATGTTTGATGAGGTGTAGACCTGCCTTTCCTTACATGTTCTCATACGTTGCTACAATATGAATGTAAACATACGCAACCACAATGTTTAGCTCCCACTGCCCTGATACAATGAGTGGGAAACCATTGAGATTTTGTCATCAGTAAAGCTTTTGTAATATTCAGGCAGAAAAGCTTGTGATAGTTTTCTGGTTGTAATTTGACAGGGTTTTGATGGTCCATGGTATCGGTACTTCTTCAGATATGTGCTCCTCTTCTCCTCCATCATCCCGCTGAGGTATGCTAGTAACAAATCAAGATTATTCAAGACAAACAATTTACACTTGGGGCTCTACTCTTTTTCATATAAAGGAAAAATTTAAATAGACAAAAAAAAAATAGAATTCAAACCATTGGGGAAATGATAAGCAGTATTGTTTTTGTTACTCATAACAAGTATAATAGGTTATTTTTTAACTAGCTCTACCTGCCATTAAAAATATCTTTTTCAAACCTGTCTTTGGAATCGAAAAGGTAGCTCACCAAATTCTTGTGTGGGGAAACCAGCATTACCTTGGGGGAAAAAGTGTCAATTTTAACCTTCCTAAACTAACCTAAAATAATGTACCTGCGTAAGTAATGCCATAGCTTGTCTCAGAAATACATGTAGCTGACAATTTGCGTAGCATAATAACTTTGTTGAAATGTGTTGAAGTTTAGAATGTGGCAAAGAAAGAATGTGGATGATGTATAAAAAAAGTAGAAGAAGAAAATGTTTATGCATTGTGTTTATGTATATCTGTGCAACTTCTTTTATCTTTTGCCAATCAGTTTGCGTGTTAACTTAGACATGGGCAAGATAGTGTATTCTTTCTTGATCCAACGAGACAAAGAGATTCCTGAGACAGTAGTACGTACCACTACCATACCAGAAGAGCTTGGTCGTATCTCTTATCTATTGACTGATAAGACAGGAACGCTTACACAGAATGAAATGGTAAGAAATAGATTCAAAACGCAAATAATTTTCACTTAATCTGGATCATTTTTGGGCTAGAACAGTTCCATTATAGTACATCACACCACTTTGTAGTTTGGTTAGCACAGGTTGCCACAGGCCGCTACACCATGACCTATGTGAAAGTACAAGGTCTAGTTTGTTGCCAGTGGCATTTCCAGGTGTGGGATGTAGGCATGGATGCAAAATGGGTTATTTTTCTTTAAAAAAAGAAAAATTGGCTCAATTTTTTTTTTTGCACATGATTTTTTTAAATGGGGGTAAGGTATTAAAACAAATATTACTTGTGAGGTGCTGGTGCTCTCATGCCTTATTAAAAAGATCAAAATGTCTCCTACCCCAACCAAATCAATTTGAATACCTCTCACCCTAACACAGAGAGTTTGATGAGATGTCAGTGAAATACATCCAAGCACAAACATTTTCTCATTTTGTTTGGTGGATTTTCATCATGAACTTTAAAATGTTAGTTTTATAAGCTGCATATACCCAGTGCCTGTCCAAGAGTTTACGAGAAGAATTGCTGTGCTTGCTGAGGTAGGACATGAACCCATGACCTCCTGCTTGCCAGTGCAGACATCTTGGCCACTCCACCAGTGAGCTGGCTAGGGTTGCCTGGCTGGTTCAAATTTTGACACAAAAATATCGTAAACTCTTAGATGTGTGTTCCCTGTAATTCCATTAACAGTTTTAGCAGTTATATCAAAGTCCGGGAAATGTGATACATGTAGTTACTAAACAATGCAGACATTGAATGTAGACATCCTACATATGTACATTTTGATATTATAGGTGTTCAAAAAGCTACACCTTGGGACTGTGTCATTTGGCCAAGATTCCTCTGATGAGCTGCGGGCACACCTTCTGACTTCTTATTCCCAACCCACTATACCTGCAACTACCACCCCATCCCGTAAACCAGCTGTTAGACGGACAGTGGTGACTAAGGTTTATGAGTCAGTCAAGGCCATAGCACTGTGTCACAACGTAACTCCTACATATGAAGATGGAGAGATAAATCCAGAGGAGACTGAAGCTGATCAGGCTAATGAGAGCAAGGTGGTGTACCAGGCATCCAGTCCTGATGAGGTAAAATCAGCCTTCTGTGAAATATCTGAAATATCTCAACCCTTAAAATGTGTCTAAGATTTTAACCAGCTGTATTTGTTGTAAGTGTCATTCTTTATGCTTAGTATTTCTGCTATGATGGAACGCCGCTATACCGAACATTATACAAATAATGATTGTTTATGAGTGCAATGGTGAGAATATTTTCATGAGTTGAAAGATTGAATGTTCCAAAACGAGGCGAAGCGGAGTTGAATGGAACATTCCATCTTTCAACGAATGAAAATATTCTCACCATTGCACGAATGCAAAAAATTCATTATTTGTTTTGTATAACATCCAAGTAGATCTTTGTCATTCGATTGGAGGATAAAACTTTAAGAACAAACAAAACTCACAACGTTGTATTATATCCACTACTTTTTTTCAGCTTTTTCAATGCTAACAATTAAGGTTTAAAAGTCAAATCATTGACAACAATGCAAATTAACATTGTAAGTTCTCAAAACAATGCAGAAAATCATCAAGGCAACTGCATCAACTTCCAAGGCAATATTTTAACTGCTATAACACATGCTATGGTTTAAATAGCTCAAAGATCGTATAGCGCCGGCCCACTGCGCGTCTTAGCGTGCGCGCTGCGTACAATAGATCAAAAGGGATGGGATGAAAATGCTAATAAAAGGATATTTTTGAAAATGAGCAGGGACTTTTTTGTACAGTTTTTTTGGCTTCATTTTGATGCCCTCACTCATTTTTTAAATTGTGAAGTCCAATGCTTCGGTTGTTAATACGTACGTCTGCATTGAAATGTGCATGACTCTGTGTTGACATGGTTGACACATGCATGTTGTGGGATACAGTACCTAGATTGTGCACTGGATCTACTCTGTCTATGTGTAACAGTGCAGGATAAAAATATACAAAAGCCTTTGAGAACAATCAATGTGATTTACCAGGTGTTCATATTAGATAATGTCCATTAGGTCAATTAGTTCTGAAATATGTTACATCAACAGTTCTCAACCAGTAATATTTCACTATCGAATACCATAGTATTACAACAACAAATGTCGGGGTCATGTTCATTCCAACTAATCTTGTCATGGTTTGTCATCAACCAGGTTGCTCTAGTATCATGGACTGAGGACATGGGTCTTGCTTTGGTGAAACGAAACCTGAACTCCATGTCATTACGGACACCAACTGGGAACATCCATAACTACTCCATCTTGCAGATCTTCCCTTTCACTTCTGAGACCAAGCGCATGGGTATCATTGTCAGGGTAAGGCATTTGTTTGTTTTTGTTCAAAATCCAAAACAATGTGTTTACACTGAGCACGAAAGTTCGTTTCCAGTCTCAATATTGCATCTCAATAAAGGTACCTTTTTGAGGACTTGAGTTGAAGAGCTCATAGCAGGACACATGGGACTGCAATGGGTTCCCCAGTATCCCAATCGGTCGCCAATTTGTATGTGGAGGATTTCAAATGCCGAGCTTTATCTACTGCCCCTAACCCTCCAAACTGATGGTACTGCTATATGGATGACTAGGTACAGGAGTTGGCAATTGAAGGTTTCACCAAACACATCAACAGCATTGATCCCATCATCAGATTTAATATGGAGCCAGAGACAGATTCCAAACTTTTGTCCCTGGACACCTGTGTTCACATTTAAGGGTGACGGATCCACCAAAGTAAACCATCTACAGGAAACGACCCACAGTGACCAATATTTGATTGTTGGCTCAAATCACCATCTGGCGTACAAAAAGTCAGTGGTTCGAACTCTTTAACACTAGATCAACCAGGTTATCACAGAGGAGGAAAACCGCAAGACTGAGTTCCACCACATCAAAAACGTTCTCTTTGCCAATGGGTACCAGCCGTGGGCCTTGAAGATCCCCGAAAGAAACCAACACCTGAAGCTTCCTCTAAGAAGACACCAATGCCAAGCAACAACCTATGACAGTCCTTCCATAAATCCGAGGTCTGTCTGAACAACTGGTGTGTGTGTGTGTTCTGTGAGCATGGCGTCATGGTAGCACACAAACCTTGTGGAACAAGCTGGAAAGGCAACTCCATCGCCAAGTTTGGCCACGGAATCAAGCAGAGTTGTTTCAAATTCTTCAGTAAATTTGGTATGGCCTGGATCATCAGATTCTTGCTAATCTGTTGATGTCAATGAGGCGGCAGTGCCAAGCTGTAATAAATGCTGGAGGAGCTTTTACTCGGCACTAACTTTTTGTCACTTTTGCATCCTATGGGCGCTGCCATCTTGGATTTTGTGATGGCCTCTATTGACTTTGTACACGGAAAAAACTATGAATGATGGGCAGGCGTCGGCCTTTGTGAAATGTTTAAACGTTCAAACGGTTCTTTAAATACTTCCTAAACGTTTACAAAATTGAACGCAAAGTCACATCCTTAACAGCAATGTCATCTATAAGAGTAGTTTGTATGCACAGCAACTCACAGCCACCACTCCTGCCAGCTATATTGTAATTCATTGAATAAAATTAGAAGCCATTTCACAGGCGGCGCCACATCAGCGCACACGCTGCATGCGTTCATAAAGATGAAGCAGACGCGCAGTTTGGTAACCCTGTTGGTTGAAGGAGCCTAGAGTGTTTGCTTATTACCTGAATGCACCTTGTGCGAGCTGGTCACATCGTAGAAAATGGCCTTGGCTGAATTAGTCTATACATTTTCTGAAAACATTCACAGAATATTGGTCTTTGCTGTAATCGACAATTCAGTAATTACTGCAACATCTACTTGTTCACTGCAGAGCTTCAGTTCTACCTATTGAGTACGGAGCATGTGTTAGTCAAGAAAAGCATGGGAGGACAGTGAGGTTGTTTTGGACAGGCTTATATGTAGGCGATGACAGGCTTGGATCCCTGGGAAGTTGTTTGAGTACTGAGTCTGAGTACGGCAAACCAGGTGTTCTGATTTACAGTACTTATCAGCATGTTTGTTGCCAACAATGACTTGAATGGAATACTTGAGGTCGGTCACTCTCATGATTATAAACCTCCTTTGAAAATGTTGAAGTTGGAGAATAACTCTGTTTGGCACTGCCCCTTAATCTCAGTAGAATGTTTTGTTTTAGTAACTGTAATTTTTCAGATTTAAGAAAGTATGACCTCCATAGTCTAACGAGCTGATCTCGGCTGTAGATTAAAACTGGTGATTTTATTTTACAATTCTTCACAGTATGGTCAACCTGTTCAATACCACCTTGTTAACTTTATGTTTGTGTGGACCTGGAGTCAAGGAGACATCCATGAATCTGGTAATGTCCGCTGGGGTGTCACTACCAGGGATAAACATGCAGGTCATTCAATAGTTAGTCCATATCGGTATGGGATTCCAGATGCATTTCATGTGCAAGATGATTGCCATACATGGTGGTTATGACTGGTAATGCTTGGCATTAGCCACAGATGCTGGACATTTTATATGTTCAACAATCACCTTGTCAGGCCACCTTCAAGTGACTATAGATTTGTTATATGGCCATTGTTTATATTAAAATGTTGTCATACTTAGCAACTGAATGTATTATCACTATTACTTTTTTAATGGAGTAAGTATGAGCCTAAGGCAGTAATGTCTTGTTGAAGTAAGAAGTGTATTTTTTCCTTGTGCATTATATTAGGAGGAGGAGACGGGTCAAATCGTTTTCATCATGAAGGGAGCAGATACTGTTATGAGTTCCATTGTGCAATACAATGACTGGTTAGAGGAAGAGGTATGTACATAGGGTGCACAGGGCTCTGCCAAATATACCCCATATTGGAATATTCTGTCACTCACTAAATATCGAAATAGCATTTTATCTGATTGGAATATTAAAAAGAAAGTGAGTGGTCTAGAGAAGATGAAGAAAAGTGTGTCTGATGTTATATTAATCTTATAAGTTTGCATCTTGTAAATATCAGCTATCTTAAAAACTATATTGACACATACATGATGATGTTACTGTTCTATTAACCTCAGTGTCAATTTTGGACAGGCGTACATACTAATCCACAGCCCATTTGATTCTGGATCAGCACACCCACAAGTGTTATGCAGTGTGTGTGCTGCAGTGCTGATAGTTGTATATATGCTTATATTGTAGTGTGGTAACATGGCACGTGAAGGGCTCCGTACTCTGGTGGTTGGAAAGAAAGTACTGACAGAAGACCAATATGCCGACTTTGAGGTGAGATAACACAACAAATGAATGGGTTACCCATTTAAAGGCCACACCGTTGACAGTATGAAATATCAGGTGTTATTAAGGGAATAAATGTGTGTTCGGAAGGTATTATAAAACTCTGTTTAAGACCGCCGAGGGTAATTATCACCCATCCAGACTCCCACCGGTCTTAAATAGAGTGTTTAATATTGACCAAACACATATTTATTCCCATTCATAAATACCTTTTTGATCAAAAACCAAATCTTTTCGGTCCAAAAATCAAAACAAGTCAAAACTAGACGTTGCCAACTGATTTTGTTCAACATTTTTACTTCATGTTTTACGAAAAACCCCTCTGACTATAATATGGAATGCCCCTCCACAACTTGTTACCTTATAAAGACTTTGACGTGCACGTCGCGCGTACTGCGCGATGTCGCGCAAAACGCAGCTAGGCTGGTGTAGTGTGAATTTCGGACCATGAAATACTGATTCACTGGTAGTATTGCGCATGCATACGTGAGGAATGTGAACGTTCGACCAATGAAACGTTAAAAGGCACCGGATTTCATGGGAGTCCAGATTTCATGTGACACTGGAAAAGTGTTTAAGACCAGCTAGCCATGTCTTTATCATCCCTTTAAGGCCGGCCACGTGACGGGCTCACATTTTATAATGTGACACATTTTATAATGTGACACTCTTGAAATTAGGGATCGGAAGCTCTTGAGTTGTGGTATATGCAGCAGCGAATTTATTCCGTATGTGAAGACAAGATTTACATGAAGTGATGTTACTTCAGGTCTTCGGGAAATAACGAATAATCAAAATATATTTACAAAATGGCTACAATTAATTAGTAAGATTACAGCAAGATGAATTCGAATTACTTTCAGTTCATGAAATAATAATGATTCATTCAAATGATTAAACAATAGTACGTTTTCCCGCCGAAACTTTCGCGGGGTCGGCCATCTTGAATTTCAACGTTTCAAGAATAGAACTTAGTTTAAAATACCATTAAATACAAGAATAAGGAAATGCAAACAGAAATGGGTAGTCGAGGAATTGTGATGTCATCTAAGGTTATTGATGTAAAGATTAAGAACAAAAATAAATAGATAGTAATAATTACCTGTATATGTGAAGACAAGATTGACATGAAGTGATGTTACTTCAGGTCTTCGGGAATTAACGAATGAGCTAGCGCCCGATATCAGACGTTGGGGGCGCTAGGTTAATTTGAATTTACATGAAAATAAGGTTGAACCAAAAAATAACAGGGGTGTCTTTTTATAACTGTCACAATAATTATTAGTAAGGCACAACTTCACAGAGCACTGTACGTGCAATGCCCAAAATATACAGCAATCCACATGTTAGCCTTATTGCAAGACCACCTTCTTATGCTCTTTACTTGTGTTGTTATGAAATTGAGACGAGAGAAATGTGCGTAAAAATGAGAGCACAGCACACAGCACAAAATACAGGGTTATATACAACTATTGTTTCTATGTAATCAATATGAGAATTTCAATTTCCATGAAGTTTAAGTCTCATGGATTGATGTGTTTGTGTATGTTTGATCTTTACAATTTGACAGCATCGCTACCACCAAGCCAAATTGACCATTGTAGACAGAACAGCCAAAGTTGCTGCTGTAGTAGAGAGTTTAGAGAGAGACTTGGAATTACTATGCTTGACAGGAGTTGAAGATAAACTACAGCAAGATGTACGACCTACACTAGAGCTGCTTAGAAATGCAGGAATTAAGGTACCTCACTCATTCCTATTACCATATTTTCTTTCTTCGGTAAAAAATAATGAATATACAATGATAAACTTTGAAGGGATAGGTGTAGACATTTGTTTAGAATTTCACCCAAGTTCTTTTGAACTGTTGGAGTACAGAATGAATTGCCATTATGACATTTGAGATGATGCATCAGCTCACCATATGAAAAGAGTGAAATGTTGGCATATGTAATGATTGTTGGTCAAAATTATTTCAAATAAAAAAAAGAAGGTCTCTGTCCCTTCAGTACACCTGGAATTGAAAACCTCATCAACAGACAACTCTTTGTTGACTGTGATAGATCTGGATGTTGACTGGTGATAAGTTGGAAACAGCTACATGCATAGCCAAGAGCGCTAAGCTAGTATCCCGCAGTCAAGACATCCACATATTCAAGAAGGTGGGCAATCGCTCAGAAGCTCATCTTGAGCTGAATGCTTTTAGGAGGAAGTCTGACTGTGCATTGATCATCATGGGCGAGTCTCTAGATGTGAGTACTCAAGTTATACAGCTTGTCCCAAAATAAGGTAACCAAAAAATAAGGGGATAATACAAACAAGCAATGAGCTTTATGGTCATTAGCATTTCATTGATATCTGGGAGGCATTCCTCCGGTCACGTACCACTGAGTTCCATTGTTTTGAAAATGGTATGTGAAAACCCTCTTGGGACAGTGGGGGGTAAAACAGCCTGAACACAACCAGACATAAGACAAGTAGCTTCTAGGGATATTTAACTTTATGAAAACATTAACAAAACACATTAACTGCCAATTGATAATCTGAATCATTCAGGATTCAACACCTCTTAGTATCACCTTCCAAATGTCCACCTGCCCTTTCAGCACAAAGTCCTCAGTAGTGGCAAATATTTTGTATAGCCCATGTCACCGTTGCACATTGATCATACAAATTGTCCACCTTGTGCTAAATGCAGACCTGCAAATCCGGAAGGTGCGGAGGTGGGCTGCTGCAAATCTTGTTCTTTAAATCCTACCCGCCCCCCCCCAAAAAAAAATTAAGTATAAAGGAGTCAAATCCATTGACCTGGGAGGTCATTCCACAGCATGATTCAGTGTGATACTCTGTAGACCTTCCAAAGACCCTGAAGCGATAACTGACAGCAATGCGTCTGTGAGCTAGGGCATCGTCTTGTGCCTGCCATTGATGTTGGAAGCTACATGTACCATTTCCTTGATGTTCAAAATACAATTGGCACTGAGGCACAAGATTGTTAACTGATGGAAATTCTGAGGTATTCACGTTTTTTAGAATATCCTTTGGACCTATTTGTCTTGTGTCTGGTTGTGTTTTACGCTAAACTGTCCAAATAGGGTTTTCAAATACCGTCTTTAAAACAATGGAACTTAGTGATGTAAGACCAGAGGAATGCTTCCAAGAATAATTGTCATTAAGTTCATAGTTTGTTCATATTATTCCTTTGTTTTGGGGTTATCTTTTTTGGGGAAACCCTGTATAAACTACATTGAGATCATCTAATCTTGTACAATGCTATTATATCGGGCAATTTTTGTTTGTATTGAAATCAGAATTTCTCTGGGTTTTTTTAGTTTTGATGATTATTGCAAATATTGGAGATTATTTGTAGTAATAGGGAAAACATGCCTGTTCAATACAAAGCCTGTCTTCTAGTATACATATAGACTGGCAATGAGGTCACTAGCGCACGTCTATGTGCCCCGAGGGACTGTGAGTGACCAGAAGAGGGTTCGGCCTCGGGAAATAGGACCCTCTTCAGGTCACTCACAGGCCCGAGGGGGCATAGACGTGCACATAACTCACCTCTGTCCAAAATAAAAAATAAGAAAATAAACCTTTCAGGGTTTTATTATCGAACTGTTTTAATTTAACAGTTAAGTCGTGAGTAATTCAACTGTAAGCGATTCAACAATTAAAGGAACGCTTTTAGTTTCCCTAGATTAAATTTTTGAGTTTGAGTTTTGTGAGAGGGCGCTGTTACCAGTCAAAAATGTTTGAGTATAGTGCCTGATCAGGCACTATAAACCGGAAATTACGTGCGCGCGATGTCTCGACGTGCGTCTAGTTCACGCTTACGCAAGTTTCATACACTAGCATATATTAGTGAATCACATGTGACCGCATTTATACAAGCAAGAGGTGTGTCATAATTGTTAATATGACCATCTTGTAATACAGTGGAACGCCGCTATAACGAACACCGCGGGATCCACACAAGTTGTTCGTAATAGTGATCATTCGGTATATCGATTTTAAGGTGGCAATGCTCCGGTACTCACTTTTCAATAAACAGCACTCTTCAGAACTTCACCCTGCATGCCCTGGTACATGTAGTTACTGAAAGAAGACTGTGAACTCATGCCGACAATTGAAGTATGTAATCACACAATTTTTGAGCTTACTTCATTCGGCAATAGGTGGCTTTTCCCTTCTATTCCTTGGGCAAATGATAGTCACTTGTCACTTCCTGTTTATATTTTTCAACAACAATGTTCAGTACCTTTTGTACACAAAAATCGGGAGCCAAAGACAATGTTCGGTATAGCCGAGTGTTCAGTATAGCGACGTTCCACTGTATTATGTCTTTTGAAATAATAAACAAATTGTACATTTTGGAGGTTTACGGACTAGTTGGTTACTCCGTTGCCTATTTTCAGTCTGTTAGTTATTGATACTAGATTGACTCTGCAACACTGGGGATAACTGACTAGGATAAAACTATTCTTTATTGCTAGGAGACATGGCATTTGACTAATGTAATAAACTTATCAACTCAATATTACTCATTTGTTAATAGGTGTGTCTGAAGTACTATGAGCATGAGTTCATTGAGTTAGCCTGTCAGTGCCCAGCGGTAGTCGTCTGTCGTTGTTCTCCAACGCAAAAAGCTGACATCGTGGAGCTTCTTAAGACCCACACTGGCAAGAGAACATGCGCAATAGGTTAGTTGGAAACATAGTCAAAAGTAATGGCACACTAATCTACATCGCTAGAAAACTATTCTGAAAACTGTCCAAACCTTTTTGGCACAGTATGATATAATACATTTGGAAACTGAAATAAACCAATGTAATGTAAAATATCCAAGTGGCACATACTTCCAGAAATGAGGTATTAAAATGCCATATTGTCATTTCTAATAGACCAAATGTCCAAATTAAATGCAATAGTGAAGTGCACACGAATGTCAGCACTTGCAGGCTGTGAAGTATGCTTGTTGTAAGTACTGGTCCATCACATGTGGGTAGCCTCCAGAAGATGAAGAGAAATGTCCAGGCCGGGATTCTGAAGTATACATGTTGCATAGGCCTGTTTGAAGCTTAGTTTGAAACTGGTTTGGAAAACGTTGCATATGAATAGCCCAATTATCTAAGGTGTTAATAAATACAAATATCCAGATGATTGTGTTTGTGCCAGATAATATTGTATTTCAGTGGTCATAATTTGTCGGGATGTTTTGTATTCTTGCTTAGGTGATGGTGGTAATGATGTAAGCATGATCCAAGCAGCCAATGCTGGCGTTGGTCTTGAAGGAAAGGTCAGTAGCCAACAAGACTTCTTCCTTTAGCTATTATCCAATGGGTCAGGGGTTTTGAGCCAACAAGGTTAGAATAATGTAATAATGTACATTAGTAGATACATTTATGTCACTTTTATTGAAGCACTTTAGAAAGTGAAAATTGTAAAAGTGTCATTTTTTAAGCATAGCACCATGTAAACTTAAATCAATAATCTGGGCTTCGTGTCTGTTTGCACTGCCATAACGTGTTGTCTCAAATTGTGTGTATTATGTCATGTGAGGCTCTGTGTGAGGTATTCGCCAGAGGTGACGGTTGTGTCGACAATATATCACAAATGATACTGTCGAGGGCTAAAATGTAAAGTCATTCAAAGTAGTTGTGCCAAAAGCAAAAGGTATTGATGTACCAAATCAGCACAGCACACATGAAGGTCAAAGGAAGCTGGCTACAGTTGACTGCAGAGTTGTAGTTATGTCTATCGTAAGGTAAAGCACAAGTCAATTCACAAGTAGCATTAACAAAGGAGCGGTTTAGTCAGGCTATTTTCACATCTGTATCTGTATTTGTATAGTGGGCATGGCTGAAAAGTGGAAACGTTATGAAATCTTCAGAACCGCAACCATCACAAACTCAAATGTGGTATCAAATTACTTAAATATAAGAGACAACAAGACCTTTCATTTGTATGTGTCAGTAAGATGGAATCTAGTTGAGCCTTGAGTTTTTGTCAAAATGTTTTTTTTTGGGGGGGGGGGCCCTAAAATTATGTATTTTAGGTATTTATTTTGGTACCTTGTTTTTACATGTGAAATGCAAGTGTTATTGTGATTTTTTGTTTTCAAGGCAGAGATAAAGGCTCATGTTTTTGGCCAAGAGAGGTTTTTTGTTAATTAGTTCATATGTTTTAACTTGTACAAAAGATGCGCAGACAAACTGGATCCCTCTGGAGATTTCATTAATGATTTTTTTTTTTTTTAATGAAGTTATGATAGCATATGACTTACACCCCAACGATGTAAGGGCACTGAAAAGATTTTTCGGGATCAGTGCACAGTTTGAGGAAACTTTCAAATGTGAGGTATTTAAATTTGTGCCATGCCCTTTTTTTTATAACATGAGCTATCGACAGAAAACTTATTGCCAAACCAACAGAAGTGTATTTGTTGGCCTTTTTTTTTAGTAGCTTATGGGATTTAATGTGAGGAAAAAAATCCACCCTAAATGTGATTACTTTACAGAATAACAGCACAGAGTTGACAGAAGCCCCTGTTTATATTTAATGCGCGTTAATATTGAATTTATATTCCATAGGAGTACATCATGTATGTTATAGAAGCCTTTAACTATGCCAATAACCTGTCATCCAGTCTCCAGTCTTGGCTGCCATGATGACATTCCTTTGTCATTATTCATACAGTGTTACTTGTGACAAACGTGTGATTGACTTAAACAGCTCCCTTAACAGTTGACCCTTAAACAACATTCCAATTTAAAAATTTCAAAAATTTGCAGTACATGAACTCTAATTATGCGATATTTCGGTCATCACACATTATATGAAAGTTTCGCAGTGCATATAAGCCTGTGACTTATTCAACAAATAATGATGCAACTGAAACAGTCATTTTATGTGGCATAAGTAACAACAAACAGAGTTTAAAGGGATCATTATATAGCCTAATTGTCATTGTCAACAAACTTGCCACTGTCCAACTTATCAAGGTTAGCTTTGTTTTTGAAGGTGATAACATGGTGTCTCATCCATCTGTGGCTGTTTTGAGGCGGATATCAAATTGGGCACAAACAGCAAATCAAAAATAATTAAAAAAATTTTGAATGGAATGCAGCTGCACCAAGTTTCGTTTTTTTTGCCCAACTTTGCGATTTAAAGATATAGTCCATCATTTGTAATTTGTGCATTTTGTTCGTTTGAAGCAACAAAAGTGTTCAAAATCTAATGAAGGATACTGAACAACTAACCTGATGAAGTTTCAGCTCAGCTTCAGCTGTTTATTCCAAGAAAAACAGCATTCTAAAGGATCTCAATTTCAAATCTAAAGTTGCTGAATCATGTTTTGAATTGGGCCTCAATTCAGCGTCCGAGACACGTTCTCACTGAGCCGATTGCAGCTATACGCGATGTCGCGCACTGATCCCACGAATTATAGCAAGCGCACGCGCGTGTGCGTCGTGCCAATGCTTGCGCGCGCTTCGCCGAATAACAAAACGAACTACTAATTTTAATTTTTTTACGGTGCGTCTTAAGACGCACCGTTGGAAAGGCCTTCTTTCGTTGATTGCTTCAAAATGACAGCTTGCCAGAAAGAATAATTTCACAGGGAGTTTAGTCCCCTTACTATCTTTCAACCAAGTACCGGTATGTTTTTCAACAATAATTACGCCAGTTACTTTTCGGATGGCTGCAAATGATGGACTATAGCTTTCAAACATCATACTTTTGAGAAAGTAGACTATTGTAATCAAAATTGATCTTGTTCTGATAACTCTATGAATATTCCTGATCATTCTAGGAAGGACGACAAGCCTCTCTAGCTGCTGACTTCTCACTGACTCAGTTCCGTTATGTTGGCCGTCTGCTACTGGTCCATGGTCGTAATAGTTACAAGCGGTCTGGTGCCTTGAGTCACTTTGTCATGCATCGTGGCCTCATCATATCAGTCATGCAAGCTATATTTTCCTCCATCTTTTACTTTTCGTCTGTTGCACTCTACCAGGGTGTGTTAACTGTAGGGTAAGTTTCAATTGTCATGTTATTGCCAATATGCTTATGAGACCAGCAAGCCAATATTGATTGCCAGTGAGCATCGTGTACATTGTGGTTCATTTCATGGTTTTTAATGAGCCTTAATGATCCCAGATTGTCATGTCATAGGTTTTGGTATTATTGCTGATGTTGCTAGCATTGCACATCAGACATGATCCAACACTACATTTCTCTAATGGGTTCGTCATCCATCAACATAAACATTGATTGTTGGAGACCATCACCATGAGAGATGCGTAGTTCTGTTCTTACAGTCCTGGCTCAAATTCTGCTTAAATCAATGTCAAACTAACTCTTAGATTTGTGAATTGTAGACAGCCTTGTTGGTTGGCAGATCATCCATTGCAGTGAAGTCATGTGTAAACTTGTGAATGTGCCTCATATTTGTCTGCCTTTTGATTTTGTTTTAGCTATGTGACTGCTTACACCATGTTCCCAGTCTTCTTGCTGGTCATTGATCAAGATGTGACTGCAGAGACAGCGATGAGATATCCAGAGCTGTATAAAGATCTGATCAAGGTCAGATGAAGTAATTTACTCCTTGCAAATATACAGGACATCAAACTCACACAGTGCTTATCACCAGTTGTAACTGAAAGTCATACAAAAAGTTAATACTGCTGAAAATACTGATGTTGCAGGCAATTTTTGAATGTTCACAGCTAGGGGGTGTAATAACACAATAAGATTAAAATTCAGGGTTCAGGTTTGTTCAGAAAATATGATATCAAGAAATCCAGATGCAAAATAATTGTGATACTGCAGAGGGATCCATTTAAAAAGCAAGGCGTGTATCATTGGTCCCTTGTTTACATGCACATGCGTTGAGACAGGAATAAAAGAATGCTAATCAAACCATGCAATGAACAAAATATAATTGTAGGTCTCAATGCACATGCATGTTTGCAAAGTACAATATATACAAGAATGTGGACTAACATAAACAATGGACAAAGACTTCAAAATGACAGCTACAACAAAAAGGTCTTATCAGGTCAGCAGACAATATGGCTTGAATGTAGAACACTCACTAACAATAAGATTCCAATAAAACATTAATAAATAATGCACGTTTGAAAGTAGAAATATATTTTTGGAAGCTTTAAGTTGATCATTAAGCATGTTCCAAAGCATGGGTCCTGCATGTTTAATAGTTTTCTGAGCTAGAGAAGTGTGGGTATAAGGAACGTTAACATTGGAATGTATTTTGCCAGAATAAACCTCTTTTTTTTTTTAATTACTTGGATTACGGATCTGCTGTCTAAAAATTTGCCACAAAAAAGTGTTGATTTCGATGAAAAACAATTGTTCCAAGTGGTAACACAAGCTTTTAATACACGATTCACACTGCTTCAGACCAAAGAAAGAGAAAGGAACACTGATTCATTCATATCGCTTTTGCCACATGCTCTATTGTATTTGTACAGCATGCCGCAGTAGTGCACTGGTTTTATGAGCTAGAGAAGTACCCAAATATTTGCAGGCAGAATGAATGCCCACATTAGATGAACAGACAGCAACTGGCACTAGGCCACAATGTTTGATGACATCGACTGATCGATGCACGTGTGCTGTTTGGCAAGGAATAGTTTCAATACAATAGAAAAGCCAAACAAACTTTATCGTACCACAGCAAGCTTGGTTTTGAAGCATGTTGGCTGTGCAATGCACAGCCAACATCAGTGTTGTAATCGAGACCAGCCACAAGACCAGCCACAAGTAACAGGGCACAAACAATGACAAAGGAATGCCTTTGTTGGAGCTCATTTTGAATAGCTTGTGACTGGAATTGCGACTGAAGTTCTTGTGTTGGTCTTGTCATTGTCTTGCAGGGTCTCGACCACAACACTGCTTTGCAATTTGTCCTTTTTTTTCAGATGTATATGATTTCTACTTTAATCAAAGCAATATTTTTAATTTTATGAGGCACTTTTCAAAAACGTTTGTGCAGTAAAATGGAATGACAATATTTTGTTTGAGCATTTTGTGCCTTAATACTGTATCCAAATACTGTGTGAATCATTATGGGTGCTAAAAAGGGCATCCCCTGCTATCCGCCAGACCTCAGGACCTGAAAGATCCATAATCCCAGTAATCAACTATGGCTAGATGTGTTTGCCACTTTTTGTTGCTTTTACATTCATTATCTTATAATAATTCAATTCTTTATACATACAGTATTATACGGAAATAGATCTTGAAAAATAGACTTAGTAGTCCCACTAATACAGGAATATGTTGTACCTTACTGCCACAGGGTCGAGAGCTCTCGTTTAAGATGTTCTTCCTCTGGGTTCTGATCAGCATATTCCAGGGTGGTATCATCATGTATGGAGCACTCTATCTCTTTGAAGGAGAGTTCATCCATATCGTGGCAATTTCCTTCACATCATTGGTCATTACAGAGCTACTAATGGTAGCCTTAACCATCCGTACATGGCACTGGATGATGCTAGTAGCTGAGGTTTTTAGTATGACAGCTTACGTCATCTCCCTCTTTGTGTTTGATAGCTACTTTGGTGAGTGTCAAATGTTCAAACTCAAAAGTTTTGAATGCCTTCAATCATGTAGCAGCAATCACTTTCCATCATTTTCCATGTCGACTGACATGATTGGGCATTATGCACCATCAAATGTGCATGTGCAAAGCTGGAACGCTTTTCTAATAATTATTGAAATATTGTATAACCAAAACAAAAATGGAAAAATCATTTAAAAAGCTGAATCTGTGCCGTATGACATGAAATGTACAACAGATTTCTACGCCATCAAGTGTCCAGTTGTTATCTTCATAAAAAAATGAAGAAGTCTCTTTCTAGCTTGACATCATTGCATTGAGATTCAACAGAATAGTGGATTCATTTCACCAAATAACATGGGGTGATTTAGGTCATATCTTAGTGCCCTTTGCCATATCTCTAACTCTGAACATTTCTGTTTCTTTCCGAATACTTGAGAATAATGGAACATGACACATGTGCAAAAGTGACATCATTTCATGGTGTTCTTATTTGAACAAGGCTGTACGTTAGTTATAGTTTTATAACAATAAGACCTGTGCTTCCATACAGGGAACATACCTAGGCTGGTCGCCTGGCAAGAGTGTGTTGTTGGTATTTCAAATTAAAACATTCTTGTGATTTTCCTCGAGTTCTCAAAAGGCATGGCAACTCAAGTAATGAAACATAATGTGTCGTATGATCCATTTCACAAAACCTACGAATGGTTTAAAACACTTCGCAAGTTACGAGGTATCTTTTGGTCATCGCAAAATAAGAACGTCTTTTTCTTAGCCAGTTGTATGCAATAAAAATTTAATAAACAAGACTATTGTTGATGTACCCTAACGTGGCGCGGCCCCTAACGTGGCGCACTTTGATTTTTCGCCTGTAGCGCCTAGCTAGAGCAAAAGTTTTAACTGAAATTTCACAGAAAGTGAAATTTCATCAAGTTATAAACACTCCCGTTCATAAATCGCGAATTTATTTACCCGCTACAAAGTTAAAAGAAAAACTTATTTTGGCGTGATTTTCCGATTTTATTTTCAAGTGCAAAGTGAACCCTTTGAAAATGCCCCGAAAAATAAGAAAATAATTTTGTGACAAACATCTGGCTGGGTATGTAAGTAGAGATAATAATGATTTATCAGAATTTATCAAGTTTTCAGAAATTCTTAAATGTTAATTTGGAATTTTCCGAGATTTATTTAAGTGCGCCACGTTAGGGAACACTCCGCCAAATTGTGCCCAATTTCCGGACGCCACCGTTTTTTAATTTCGGCTTAAATTTTATGAAACCGAAATTGTTCACAGAGGTTAAACAGCAAGCATTAATAAGGTAAAAGTACCAGTATTTCACTGCATGAATTTGAGGTTTGTCAACAAAGAGGTTTGGCAACACTACACGAGGAAATTTGGGTATGCTTCGAAGTGCGCCACGTTAGGGTACACCACCATATAATACCCAGACAATGTTTGTGAAGTTGTAAATGGGATATGCATCAAAGTAAAAATGAAGTGGCCTGGAAATAGTTGAAATTTGAAGTAGCTAACACTTGACTGTGAGTTTGGTTTCCTTAAAACTGCATCATATGTCAGCCATTTTGTTTCATGTTTTTATGTTATACTAGATGACTATTTTATACACATAACAATCATTGTGTTGTGCTATAAATACACCTATGGCACGTCGCACGTAGGGATATGATGGGTCGCAGCCCTGCGATGCATCGCAAGTTACGATGAGTTTCTTGAAATCGGGTGCTGTTCTGAGACAGCAGCAGAATGTGAGATAAGAATGAACTGAAATGCCACAATCTTGTCTTCCTTGTTTTCCTACAGATCGTAATTTCATCATCACTGGAGCATTCTGGTGGAAGGTGGTTGTCATAACTCTCATCAGTTGTGTTCCTCTGTACATCCTCAAGTATCTGCGCAGACGTTTCAGCCCATCAACATACTCCAAGCTGAGTGACTAAAAGTATGACCAAAGCCATTTGAAAACATATCACATGGGATATGCAGCGGTATTTAACTGCATTAGTCACATCTACATCTCATACAAGAGAAATGCACCATAGTTGAGAATGGCACTAAAGCCTCCTTCCAATTGCTAGTTTTTCATGCTAATCTGTAGTATTGCTGACAGCCCACTTATTTTGCACAATATACTGGTAACACATCCATGTACTCCTAATTCAAATTGACGATATTCAAATAGAGTTTGTCAATGAGTGCAAATATCCATATGTGACTCGGCATAAGATTTTTGAGACTTTGGACTGAAAACAGACCTGTTAAATCTGAAAAAAAAATGCATGACTTTGCAAAGAAAGTAACACAAAAGAAGCATCTAGAGAAATTTCATCCAATTTTCAGACTTTTTTGAGTCTTAATTGGCAATCTCATTCCTGACTTGGGCTCATATACCCCCAACAAATGTAAAAAGTTTGTGCATTAACATGAAGAGATGATGTCGTATTTATTATTTGACAGTGTTAAACAAAGTGATGACTGAAAAAAGTATATTATTTCTATTTGTCATAATTATATCTTGACATAAGTGGTGGTAAAAAAAACACCTTAAAAAGTGACGGAGGTAAAAATGGGTTTGAAATGAAGCCAAGAGAGCAGATAACACTAATATTTATAAGAGTTACGGCCATGCAAGCCACAGTTTCATTCAATTTAAGTTACACAAAATGTACATTGTATATGAAGTGATATACTAAGCAAACAGTGGTGTTAAAAGGTAATATACATCATTTGCAAATGTAAACAAATCCCCTGCAAAAAAAAAAATGCCCATTATTATGAAATGCCTTACTTGACGGTAAGTGAATAATAGTCTCAAACATCCTGTGAAATCAAGGCACCCAGTGTGCTGTCATTTTCAAGGATAGTGGAATTTTTGTATCAATTTCCAATGATGGTTGGCCAACCATCGTTGGGCAATTTTTTTTCAAATACTGCTCTCAATAACCAAATTAAGTTTAGTCCACATTTTCTTTGCAATCACAACCGTGAAAACGTGCAAGCTAGCTAGTCCGGTGCCCTGACCTGACAATTCCCTGACGTCCATTATTTGCTCTGTTTCATGTGGAGTAGGTTCAGGGGACCAGATTACAAGAACAGCATTTCTTTTGGACACAATATTTGCTATAAAATACTACCCCCCCCCCCCCCATCCATCCATTTCTAAAAAAATAAAATAAAAAAAACTACAGCAAAAGCAATTGTATATTACCTTTAAGTTTGTGAAATATTTGGTGTTATCATCTTGCAGTTGAAGTCATGACTTTTTACACAGCTAAAATTAAAATGCGATTTAAGTAATACCAAATTAATTTACTGATACATGTATTAACTAACTTTATTATGTATTCATTACAACAGCTTAATGAGGGAAAAATGAGAGGAATTGACATGCTTTTTTTTATTTATTGTAATGCCACCCTTTGGCGTGCTAAATTATTTCGTATTAGTCTTTGTTGTTACACACATTAATATGAAATATTAATTTGTTGGGCCATTCATTTTTTTTCTGCATAAATTGATGAGCATAACTGTCTGGATAGTGCATGTCCTTATGAAATGTGAAACTTTGAATTCCTCACAAAATTTATTCAGTGTATGAAACAGCTTGTAGTTTTGTTTATTTAGATTGTGGCAATGTCACTCCAATTTGACCCTACCATATCCGTTCGTTTGTTCAAATTTCCCACTCTTTTACATAACTTCACAAACAGAGTATTTGTTGAATAACCGCTATACCGAACGTCATCCCTAGCTCCCAATTTTTGTGTTCAAAACGTTCTGAACAATGTTGTTGAAAAGTATCAAAGAAGAGCGACATGAGGCTATTATTTCCCAAAGGAATAGCAGGGGAAAGCCGCCCACTGCCGTAGATGTTTGTTATCATATGTTTTCTTGTCATGAACTCAGTAATGCTGAACTTGCCTGTCAACACATTGACTGTGGAATTCTGCTGGTAGTATATGTATACAGTGTATATAGTATTTGTATACCTTCATGGATGTGTTGACATTTTGCCTGAAGAAAGAAAATGAAAAAAACTCTACAAATTATTATATTGAGATTGAATATAAACACTATTAAAGATTATGTATCATTTTGGTATTAAATTCAAAATCCATTTACAGGGCTATCAATTTTTGTTTAAATACCCACCCCCCCCCCCCAAAAAAAAACCCTGGCAATCCAAAAATGAGAAGTGGTATTGTATGGTTAAATTATTTCCTATTTGAAATAACATGTAGCTATCCTGTGTAAAAATACAATCAAAACCCTATTGTCCACAGTGACAAGCTGTTACAACTCGTAATCTTTAACACTTTAAAGTAGGCCCCTTCCAAACAACAGATTTTCATACTTTTGTGAAAAATGTACTGTCCATTCTGTTCACAATTTTTCTTGTGATGAAATTTCATCTTGAATGTTTTATTTGACCCCCCAAAACATTTGTCCTTTTCTAATGCTCTGAATAGAGCTTAATGTGGGGTTGCTTTGCACGGAAACAGAAGTTGCATGTGAGTATACTAGTAGAGTGGTTGGTTGTCCCTGCATTATCAATCTTACATCGGTTTGAAATTAGAATACCATCTAAGAAATCCACTTTGTAAAGTAATTCTTCCAGACCTAATTGTGGGCTGATGTCATTGGATGCCTCATTCAAATGTGAATCAATTTTGTATTACTAGGAAATAGCAAACAAAAACCACCCAATCAATTTGAATGTCGAAACTCAAAAGTGGCATGGACAATACATTTTCTTCAAAGGAAACATGCAGTGAAAATTCAGCTCATCTTGTTTTCATGCACAATATTATGTGTTGCAAAAATACATACAAGATCTTAATACTTGTTTTCATTGGAAGTAACAAAAAGTGGTAATTTTTCAATTATTAGCAAATCCTTTCATTGATACTTGTAAGAGGGCGCTATTTTGCTGTTGTCACACAAGGTACTCCTTGTCAAAAGTGCATATGAACAATACAAAAATAAGTTCTTCAAAATTACCCCCAAAAAAGTTTTGAAGAAATATTGGCCACTAATGTTGTCCAAACAAGCTGTTTAACATGATAAACAAGTAAAAAGTGGAACTTACTCAAAAGAAAATGAAAAAAAAGTTTGATTTTTATTTGTACACAAATTAAGCTACGGAGATGCTACTGTTCTGCCTTGAATGCAATCACGCTTTGGCTCATGAATGTGAAAATTTTCATCAGCATAAAAGCTAAAAAGTTGATTTGTATTCCTTTTACAGGCCCAGTGAAGATTCATAGTTACATGGCAAGAAAGCTGTTTGAAATGTATTGAAGTCATAACAATCCTATGGTCCATGACATAAGTTTGGGTATGAAATACAACTGTGTTTGTACTTTGGTAGTGGGCTTACTATCTTTACTTTACAGAGAAAAATGCTGTGATGATGTACCCTTATTAGTCTGTGGTAATGGTAAATGCTTAGTGCCGGTACATGTATGCTAATGTCTTGCTGTTATTAGAGGTACATATACGTGTACATTTATTAACTATATTATTGATATGGATATTTTTAACCAAGATGGAAGTGTAGGTGGAAACAGCATGCAGTAACTTAATGGGAGCCAGAAACCTTGAAAAAAATACATTAAAATAATAACTAAGAAAAATCATCTTTGTCTAAAGTGGTCATTTTGTTCTAAGTCTGGAGACTGTGACTCTCTGAAACCATCAATTAGACTTTCTAATTTTGAGTATCAAAGTAACCTTTCACTTACATTTCATGCAATTACATGTATTTGCTTTCTAAGTTATCACATGATTCTTACTTCCTACTCTTGATGCAGTCAATGTCATGTGGAAGGACTGTTCATGACACTCCTCCAAAATGACATGTCCATGGTTTTTTTAATTCCATACTTCACCTATTCTTAGACAAAACAGATTTTACATACAATTTTTTCATTTTACCCGGTACTTGTTTATTTTTACTTTTTAGTATGAAGGTGCCGGAATTGAAAAGACAAATCTCACTTGAAAGGTCAGTATAAAAAGTAAGGAATTCCAGAGTCACTGAATATTCGGTATCTTCTTTTAAGCAATGGGGAATCGTTCAGCTTATTAGGTAGAAACGGCACTGTTTGAATTGGAAATTCTCAAGCCATTTGCCTTTCTTTGCCCCCTCTTTTATTGGGGTGTTTTTTTTTGTTTTATTTTGCCCCCTCTTTTATTGGGGGTATTTTTTTGTTTTATTATGATACATGTGGTCAATTACTTTCACTATACAAATGAAACGGACAGCTGGTACACATACCTCAAGGTATTCCTTATTGTTTAGTAAGGTGCACAAAAGCAGAGGGTTATTACAGCAGAAATCAGCATCACTTACATCAGAATAATGCCTGTGTAATTGTAAGAAGTCCTTGCAGCTGAAGGAAGGGTCAGCATATGTGGTAACTTAGAGGAAGACCACAGCATGTGTTAGCATTTGCACTATGCAAAGAATGTAAACTCTACATGCAACATGCTTGGTAGGGTCAGCTTGGCCTGCAAGGCTCTTGACCGCTGCTCCTTTTTCCAGTTTCTGCTATGTCCACAAGAAAAATGAGGTGAAACACCTGATTATTTTTATTTAGTTGGACAGTAATCCTGGAAACTCTGCGGCAGAAATCTTCCATGTAATAAAATATTGGTCTTTTATGTGCTTTAACTATCTGGCTTAGGAAATTTAGTTTATAGTGATTAAGAGGAACAAGCAGACTTGGTATGTATGACTCGGACTCAACCCAGTCTCCCACTTGGACTTTGACTTGACCTGCCTGACTTGGGACTTGACCAGCCTGACTTGGGACTTGACCAGAATAACAACAAATCACTTTTTTCTTTTTCAACAATATAATTACAAAATATTTTGTAGACGATTCTCTCCTGAGCAATTACAGTCAGTGCTGTGCAGAAGAAACGTATCTTAGTACTGTACATATAGTGTGATTGGTTTGTTTTCCAATTATTATACCATTTGGAAAACCAATGTATGGAAACATGTTCCGCAGTATCCACACTTGATATTGCAAAATGCTACCAGATTATCCTTTCCAGACACATGATGTCTTGCTTTATTTTGAAATGTCATACGTGTAGTTCCAGTTCATCAAATTAGAGAAAATGAATGGCAACATGTACACTGTGAGGTTACTTAAACTCGTCCTGCATGACTTGGGAGAGGTGACTCGGACTCGGACTATGGACTCGATGTTTGGTGACTTGACAAGTCTGGTAACAAGTATTCTTTTCTTGTTAAAATCTTTTCAAGACACTTGACCCAACTTGTAAGAGATGCATGAAGTCAAAATGAAATCAAACTAAACCGCCTGTAATTTACATACATCATGTTACATGTACCAGGGTGGCAACGTTAATTTTTATTTTCACTAGCCAGCTGGGCTTCTGAAACAGACTCTTAACTAGCCCGCAGGCATTTTCACTAGCCCCCATGTTTTTCTTTTATAGAGTGTCTCATAAACAACAATTTGCATAATAAAACACATATCCTGAGGCAATCTTGTCAGTGTTTTTAATAAACAAATTAGACACAAATTAATACAGGTTTGCTTTTTTAATTTATGATTTATTTCTTCCTGTTCTTTCATCTTTGCCGTAGCCCAATAATTTTTGACTTGCCAGCCGGGCTACTTAAGGAATAGTTTGACTGGCCCGCTGCTGTTTTGACTAGCATGTTGCTAGCGGGCTAAAGTCGAACCCTGCATGTGCATGTCTCCGATTACTGGTATCCTGAACAAACTGTTTTTGTGTATTCATCTACATATTGACTAAAACATATCCTAAAAATATGCCAAAAATCAATGAAATGGTTTCTTGAAAACCTACTTTTTTTGTCAATTTGAATTGATGACATGTATTGTCGATGCAAGCAGAATGTAATCGTTCAAGATACCAAGTTTGATATGTGCCCTAGCTGCCCCAGATCAAATGGAGGAAAATTTGAAAAAAGAAAGAAAACGAAACAAACCCAGGGTTTTTCCTCGCTCAAATAATGTTATTTCTAAAGTGTTCCCAATGTTAAATGTGTAAAAAAGCTCGTTCATACTTTTCTCCATTTTTTTATGCCTATAAAGCCAAGTGAAACACTCTGTTCCAATAACATATATATTTAATAGTGGGCATGTTGCAACAAACCAAGTGCAAATTTACGTTTTAACAAGTTGTAATAACTCAGACTGATACCACTGATTCATTGAACATGCTAATCTGAAACTCCTGTATATTGTAAACCACAATTATTCTGATTGGACAAAAGAACTGCAAATTCTGCATGGTGTATATATTCCTGTGTTTGGCCCAAAGCAAATATGAAGTTGGCTCAACTAGCAGGTTCAGAATGGGAAAAGTAGCAGTCAATAATATACATGTAATTTAACAATCTGTTGTCTGCAGTAGTGACAATTTACAACCATTGAGATATCAACATTTACTTTTAGGCTACAATATGCTCCCGCTCATTTCCTGTTATTGGGATTTATTAAATTCAAAGTACCATAGTTAAACTGGTGCAAGGATATTGTATTTCCAACTTTACTACAGTACCCAGCTGGTCTACTTAGTTGGTCTGTAATGAGTACGAGCCCACTGTGATCAATGTGGCAGCCATATGGACTGCAATGATATCAAACCACACAGCTGGCCAACTCTCCTAATCATCAATGAACAGCATGCAACCCCTCAAAGCTGACAATCACTCATTAACCACAATGAAGCTTTCCTGCACAGGAAATGAACACTGCATTGGGACATGGAACGTACTAACTGTCACATACACTCAGCTGGTCACAGGTTGGCTTACGGATACTTTCCTCACCTTCCATCCATGTGACCCAGGTTCAACCCATCGTGTGTCCCGCCCGGGCAAACCGTATGGATTGGGTTTTCAGTCCCTGCCTGATTCCATAGGTTTCCCCCAGAATATTCGTCTGGGGTTTTCCTCCCACCACTAAACCTGCTATTAATCTACAGGTTTTTTGTGATATACAGTGCCTAGGGCACTTTTGAAGAATCCTTAATTTTCCTTGGTTTCATTACCAGAAGTAAATGATAAGAATAGCAAAAAATAATGTCTTGTCTTCAAGTATTTTATAAATCATTGTACAGTACTTTTCTCTCAAACACTGCCAACATTTTCATTTTTTTAAGTGACTAAAAATCAAATTTAGTAAAACAAATATAATGATTGACAAATAAACGACTTAAAGACTCTTTAATCAATACCTACATATAAGACAGTTTACCCGTTCCTATTGGTCGAGAGAACATCACATATTTTTTTTAAATGGTTGATAAAGATATGGCTGGCTTGTCTTAACCACTTTTCCAGTGTCACCTGAAATTTGGACTCCATAGTATGAAATCTGTTGTTGAACATTCACAATTCTCATGTAATGCGCAATACTACCAGGGAGTCAGTATTTCATAGTCCTAAATTCACACTTCACCGGTACAAGTACATCTTTGTTGCGCACCACATCGCGCAGTTCCTGCGATGCGCGCGTCAAACTCCATATATTATAAGGAGTTGTTTACAGAAGGCTTACCATTGTATAGCCAGAGGGGTGTTTTGTTATTCAGAATTGTTGAAAATTTATAATTTTGACTTGTCTGTACTTTGACCGAAAAGTTTAGATTTTTTTTACCAAAAATGTATTTATGAATGGGAAAAAATATGTGCTTGCAATGATAAGTATTAAACACTACAATGTATGTTTAAGACCGATTGGAGTCTGGATGCTGATAATTACCCGAGCCGAAGCATCCAGATTGCAACCAGTCTTAAACATTGTGTTTAAAACCTCCAAAGCACACTGTATTTATTTCCTTAGTAATATTATTTTCTATTATTTACTTGGACCTGGACACATCAGGATAAGCAAGCAAGCAAGCATGGTTGTAAGAATACTAAAAATGCATTAATTCCCCTGCTCTTTTCGAGTTTCATCTCAGTAGCTATTTTCCAAAGAACATTTGAAGTTATTCACCTTTTAAATGGGGCTTGAACAAAAATATCCATTGTTTAGTTATTGAATTATTTCTTCACAAAATTTGAATAATTGGCAGCCAGACGATAATTCCGCACTGCAGGGTGGGTTCATTTGTGCACAAAAAGAAAGTCCTTGTCAAAGGGTTGCAAATGCCCAAAATCAGAAAAAAGGAGTTCTCTTTGTTAAAACAAAACATACAAATTGATTTTTTTTTTAAGAGCATGGGGTATGCATCTTTAAAGAAAACAGTTCATTTATATTTGTACGTATGAAAAATTGACTGGCATATGACCCTGCTTTAGGCAAAACAAAGGCCGAAATTCAATGCACATCCCTACACAGGATGCAAGTAATTGCCAGACAGGAAACTGTATTTATGACACCTTATCAAACTCAGTTGTGTGCCAAGCATCAGAAGTCTTTTCTACCATCAGCCAGTGTTGTTGGCACAGACTTATGCCACAGAGTGTTTACGCCACCGAGTGTAGTACTTGGTACTTGTACTCGAGTACTCAAGTACTTTTTTAGAGAACTCGCACATGAATGTCAAAGTACTGGTACTTGAAATAATTGTACTCGTACTCGGGCAGCAATTAACTCAAACTTGACATTTTGATATGTACTCGATCATCAAAGTACTCATGCTCGAATAGTTGTACTCTAAAAAAAAAAATGGTAAAGCTTGACTTACCACCACCTTATTTTATTGATACTTTCCGTTTGAAAATGGTTGATTGGCTTGATGAGAAATAAAAGGTTTCCTGATTTTCTTCTGCGCATGTCCAAACACGCACATTTAACAGCTAGCCATAATGGGTCTGTATATCGGTCTGACTGGGCCTATTATGCACAATGAACCATTTGCCACATGGCCGTTTTCGGAAATAGAAGTACTCATACACGTACTCGTACTCAGAACTTAGGTACTTGTACTCGGAGGTACAAGTACTCGTACTTGGAGACCTGTCCTTGTACTCGGAAGCACAAGTACTCGTACTCATACACGGTAACCCAAGTACTCGGCAGTACTCGGTACTCGGAAAAAAGTACTCGACTACAACACTGCCATCAACATACAGCATTTGTGCTGGATATATGCACATATGATGTAATAATCAAGTAGCACTGCTATCTCAACCTGAAACCTAACAATAACAGAACCGAAGTACGGTAATATGATTTATTTCGACTCAGATAAGGCCACATCAATCTGACAGAGAAAAATATTTGTGATTTGACTTTTATCAGTTTTTCTGCATTAACTGGCATGTTCTATTCTCCAATCCATTTGAAATCGTTAACACATTTGAAGTTATAAACACTTTATAAAATTGTAAACACAAACATGAAAGCAAGAATTAAAAGAAACTGCAGACATGTTTTCTAATATATATTTTATTTCAAAGGCAGGTAGTAGGCTTGCTTTTACCCTGAGTTCTTAACAAAGACAGCAAATAATTTTAAAACATTTAAAATTACACTTGCGTTTATATCATTGGTATCGATTTATAAAGGAAATATACAACATTTGCAAACATCGAAAAATAAAACTACCAAGTTTTTACAAAATACATTACTAGGATGTTGGTAAATGACAGTCTAAAGCATCCTGTAAAATTATGGCACCTGGTGTCAAGTCATTTTCAAGGAAATTGTATTTTTGTGTACGTTTCCAACGGTGGTTGGCCGACCACCATTGGAAAAACCCGACTATTTTTATGCTCCAAATTTACCATTTTTTTTCAGTCCAAATTTTGTTTGCTATTGGTTACATGTTCATGAATGGGTGCAGGCCAGCTAGACTGGTTCCCTTACCTTACAATTTTCCGGCATCTATAAATTGATCCATTTTATCTTTAGTGGAGTCTGAGAACCAGACTACTTGAACATTTTTGTTTTTCTTGGTTTTGCCAGCATTTTCAAACACAAAACCTCTAAACATGTCAGTGTAACAATATTTGATCTATTATACTAACCCCTCAAATAGTTCCTTTCTGAAAATTACAGCAAAAGCCAATGATGTACATTCCCTTTAAATCTATTCATGTTAACACAGTTGTATATTAACCTATCTATAATAAGGCAGTGTATATTTACTTAAAACTTTAAATACAGAAAAATTGACATAACCTATCGTGCTAAATGTATTACAGATTTTGGAGGATTTTTTTCTTGGGGGGGGGGGACACTTGGCCTCTATAAAAATCAAATAGTGGGGGTGGGGGGTGGGGCTGGTACCATCTTCAAAAATAGGGGGCGCTCTTCAAAACCGGCCATTATGCAGTAAACTACGCATTATGTGCCCATTTTCAGGGCGCATTGTGAGGCTTTTGGGGCTTGGTTTTCATATTCCTTGTTCATATCAAAACTATCTATACCATTTTGGGATATACTTCAAACAAACATCAGAAACTTTAAAGCCATTTTTTTTAGGAGGCACATTATGTCCGCAAAAGGGGCACTTGGTTAAGTCGGGGGGGGGGGGGGGAGTGCCCCCAAAGGCCCCCCCCCTCGGTTCCGCCGCCCCTGTATGTAGAAGCAATAGACAATGTCAACAATTGTTAATGACTTATAAAGACTGAGAGATGATGATTTGTTGCACTAAAAAAAAAGAGCAAATGTTCCCTTTAACAGACTTGACAACTTGTTAAATGCAAGCTTCCACTTATTTAACTTTAACGTAGAAAGGAAAATTAAAGTTTAATACAATGATTCATGCACTGTGCTGGATCATGCACTGTGCTAATTACATACATACATGTAATATGCATGTACATCTACCACAGGTAGCAGTCAAATATTAGCATGCAACTATTTGCATATACATGTATGTACACAATCGTTCAATTAGTGCCAAAACAGTAAGCATACAGATAACATAAATGAACACGCCAAACAAACTTATTACCAAGCTATATATATATATATATAAAGTACACGTACTGAAAAACGGTAGTTCAGCTTTGAGATGGTTCTCTCACAATGAACATAACCTGTTGCGCATGCAACCAGTGTTTGTTACCTTTATATTAAAGGGAAGATACAACATTTGCAAACATGATCAAATTATCACAAATTACCTTACTGGATTGTTAGGGAGTGACAGTCTAAAGCACCCTGTAAAATCGTGGCTCCTGGTGTGCTGACATTTTCAAGAAAAATTGTATTTTTTTTCAAAAACTGCTCTTAATGTTTCATTTTTCGTTATTCCGCATTTCTTTTACAATTGATTACACACCTGTGAACCTGGTACAAGCCCGCTAGACTGATTCTCAGACCTTACAATTCCTCAAAGTCTATAAATTGTTCCGTTTCGTCTTAAGTGGGGTCAGGGAACCAGACTACAAGAACGTGACTGGTTTTCTTGGTTTTTCCAGCATCTATGAACCCAAAACGTGAAACAAGTCAGTTTAACAATATTTGCTATAACATAATAATCCTCCAAATCCATTTATTTCTGAAAATTGCAGTAAAAGCGAATGTTGTACATTCCCTTTAAACTGGAACATCATGATGCAGGGTATACCATTTTTTTTTAAATATCAGATCACAGATGGCTAGCCTGTTCCTACCCAAAAGGGCACTTCAAAGTGGTTTGTGCATTTAAATACTGGTAATTACAGTACTTTCTGGTTTAACATGCCACAACACTGCCCAGAAAAACAAGGCATGATTCAGTCAAAGTGCATCAGGATCAATTCATTACTAAACTCTACACATGGACCTACATGTACAAGTGAGCGCATGGTTACATGCTTTGTTCAACAAGCTATGGACCATCAGTAAAACTTCCATCTCTGAAAACATACATGCTACTACAGTAATTAAGTATAAATATAAATATTAGCGAAGCCAAAGATGCTTTGGTAATACATGTATCATGTTTTATTAAAGTGACTTTGTGGCAGTTATTAAGCTTTTACTATCGGTATGTAGTGTAACCTTTTGTTGCCTGCAAGCTTTCTTGCCAGACATGAGACTGATTGGTCGTTGCTCTCAGTCGTACGCTCATGCCAACCTTTATGCACAATGCATGGGTAATTATGCAATGCACTGTAAAAAAAAAAAAAGTTTTTATGCACGCATTGTACATGCAGTAAATGGATTTTTTTTATAGAAAGGACACAATGACCATTCTAGACCAGTGCAATCACAGTATCAAAGACATGGTCCTACATGTAGCTCTATGATACAACAAAAGTGCATTGTACCTGCACACAGTGGCATATAGCCAGGATTTTCAATGGTAAACCATGCAGTAGTCAACTGCTCACATACCTATTTATTCCTGTGTGTGACTTCTTGTCTGTTTTCCTTATAAACTAGCAGCTGACACGTGATGATGGATGGACCAGTCGCTTAAGAATATGTATAAGGTATAGAACACGGTTTGAGGGTGGTAGTCGAGATACATGTATAAAAGTATCTCTGAATATGATGTTCCTCATTCAGTGTGTCCCAGAAAAAAGTGGGTCCAGACGAATCAGTGACCATATCTAAACAAATATTCATGTAAGACTAAACTTTGTGGGTTTTTTTTCATGCTGTTGATGTTGTTTATTGCTGTGGAAAAAGAAACTGAATTGATTGAAACAAACACTGAAAGCCACGACTAGAAATGTTAGAGCTCTATTAAATTGAGACTTACACTTTTTGCAGCATTAGCTTGTGCTGGTAAATAAGTGGAGAGAGGGCAACCATGAACCTGTATTACACACGAACACATTTCACATGCAAACATGAAGAGAGTGCGTCTTTATTTCATAAAACATAAACATGGAAATAAAACACACAGTCTCTTATTGTCAGTCTCTTCACAGACACAGTCTCTTCTCTTCAATCAATTCAGTTTCTTTTCCACAGGTAATAAACAACATCAACAGCATGAAAAACACAAACACATGAAGATATGGCTGCTGAATTGTCCGGGCCAGCTTTTTTTGGAACACACTGTACTACTGCGCCAAATGTCATGGCTCTGCTTACTGCTAGCCACAAATCCCTGCATACGTGTACTATAGCAGAAAATCATGCGCTTACAGTAAGAAATGTTACAGAATGTTGGCTTCTGCACAAGCGTGCATCCCATACATTGTAAGTAAGACTTCTGTGCTTACAGGGTTAGCACAGAATTTTTGTGCTAGTGCGGTTAGCACAGAACAGTGACCATAAGCGCAGAATTCTGCAGTTAGCCATGAATTTGAGCCCTGATTGGTTAGGTGGTAGAACATAAGCTTGCATGTGAGACTACTTCTACTTCTCTGGTGCATTAGAACAGAACAAATGTAAAAAACAATAACAATACTTATACATTGGTACGAGGTAAATAAAGTTTAAGTAAAAAAATAAAATAATATTGAAAGACAAATTTCATCATGACGTTTTGAGTTGTGCAACCAAACTTCTGTTCTTGTCCAGTAACTCCTTTGTTGTTCTGACTTCACGATAACCAAGGTATCTCAAAGTCTCTCTGCAGAATTCTTGCATTCGAAGCACCACTTTGAGTGGTACTTCATACCTCCATGCTTCAGGGACCTGTGATGCATTTCTGGTGGTAGAGTAGTGGCTTTCACCCGGTTGCATATTTGGTTTGATGGCCGATTTCTGAGTGTTACTTTGTATCCACTTAAGAACTTCTTGTGGTAGTTGCCCCAAGCCAGTGAATTTATAAATTTCTTGTGCAAGCTTTTTGGGATTGTTTGCAATGTCTTCATAACGGACTAGTTTGTACTTTCCTTGTAGCCATGCTGGCTGGCTACGAATGAAGTCCAAGTTACGATTTATGCGTCTACACAAGTAGGAAATGCCAGCATCAAGTGACTTACCAAGCACTGAGGAAACATTTGCACCAGGTATTCGACTTCTTGAAATGTAAGTTGCCCGAGGGTCTCGCACTAGGTGAATTATCTTTAAGTTGATATCATGGTCAAGGGCAATTGGTTCTAAGGATGCTATGCTGTACAGCCTTATTAGTTTGATTGTCTGATGCTGCTTCTTCTGACAAGTTTGTATAAGGGGTAATGTTTCCAATGGAGGACACCTCACCTTATACCTTGACTTTTTTGGGAGGGACTCTGTCAGATTGCACAGGGGAAAGTCATTCATCACTTTACTACTAGCTCGATGAAGAGGTTCACGGTTATAAAATTCCACCAAGTACGGCGTTTTGTCAAATTGGCACTTTAACAAGTGACGAAGGTATTCAATTCCGTCTGGATAGAATTCTTGTTTCCACTCCGTTAATTTTAGTGGCTCAAACTGGAAGAACACATCAGGATGCTGATTGAAAAACTGGCCTAAAAAAGAGGATCCAGAGCGCCGATTAGTCACAATGAGGATTTGTATCTTACTGTGTTCTGGTGTGGTATGCAGCGCAGGGTTGACAGCTTGAAAGCGGAAGGTGTCCGTCGGGTTGTCTAATTTGTGTTGAGCTATTAATGCCGTTTTACTAGACTTATCAAGTGTATTTGACCTTAATAATGACACTTCTTTTATTGCTAGTAATCCTTCAGAACTCAACAGACTTCCATTACTGTGATCATCTTGAATGTGTACATGAATCTGTGAATGTAAGGTGTCTACTGGGACAACTTTCACCAGTTTGCTTTCATCTCTCATGGGTTCCAACAACATCACACGCTCATCATTCACTTTGACTGCAAACTGTAAAGTCTTGAGGATGCTTTTGGATGTTGAGGCAAGATTTCCATCTTGAACGATTTTGGTTTGAAATATTCCAAAGAGTAACAGCAATATTCCAAGGAGTGGCAACAAGGTGATGATGCACCGCTTTTGTCGAATCTTCACCATTCTGCGTTTTCACTGCAATAAAAAAAAAAGGGGGAAAAGAAGTCTGTTTCGTTTAAAATTCAAAATTAACAATGGAATGTGTAAGTGCTGCTCTGGGTAACCAACCAACAAATAACATTATCTCCAAACATCTTGAAGTGAAACAAGTGAACATTATCATGAACACATGATCCATGATCTGACTCGGCAGCAAACGTGACCCTATACATTCTATATCTCCAGTGTATCACCCATGGTATCACACAAATGGTCAATTTTCCCTCTATTATCCCAACCCAGATTCCATTCGACATACCTCATACCATGCAGCAGTCATTCCTGAATCTAATAATCAACTTCAAACAGTACAAGAAAAACTAAAATATGACATTTTGTAATGATTTCGGAGGTGTTTCTCAAAAACAAGTCCATTAACATAACAAAGGCGCAGGTTTCGTGACTACCTCATTAACTTGACCACGCATGGATGAGAAGCTTCGCGAAGTTCGCGAACTGGTTTGCTCTTAGCGTCGGACAGATATTCGCGAACATTCGCGAACATTCGCGAACAGTTCGCGAAGTCTTTATTGAAGCTATCTCCAACACACGCGGTTGTCGTACGTACATCGTATCTCATGATGTCACTGTGCATCGCTCCATGTATTCCCCGCTCCACATGTGTAGTGTACGCGATGTATGTGGGTACCATACATATATCGCGTACACTACACATGTGGAGCGGGGAAAACGTGGAGCGATCTCGAAAATCACGTGAAGCTTGTAATACGATACGCGACAGCCTGGCGTGTTACTCAACACCACAGTGTGACTATACTCATCTCTTTTAGGACTGCACTCTATGGAAGGAAGGGAGGAAGGAAGGAATTGAACAGGAAATTTCACTTTTCATCCGAATCGTTAGTAAACTTTAGTACTTCAGTCTTAATCATTGATCTCTACTTGTACCTCAGGTGGCGTATCTAGTACATAGCTGCCAACTTTTCAAAATCCAAATTAGTAATCAACCCGCGCGGTCATTTTCAACTGCTCGTATATTAACAGTGTATGTACATGTACCAGCTTTACCAACTTCGAGTACAGGTACATGGTTTACATGTACACATACATGTGCATACCCTTCTTGTTGTGATTAATAATGTACTGTATACCATAGGATAATTAAAAAAAAAAAAAAAAAAAAAAAATTAAAAGTTTTTTATTAAATTAATTTTGTTTTACTGTCTGTATTTGTTTGTTGAAGTCAAATACAATTATAACGTGCGCATATTTTTTGAAATGCATGCTATCGATGTTGAGTTTCGAGTTCGTATCATGTTTTTACATACAATGTCAATGAATTAGGGCCACCGTATGCAATAGAAATATCCTGCCAACATACCTTGCAAACGCTGCTGATTATCTTTTCTGGACGTTGTGATAAACTCAAACTCTATTACCAATTATTCCAACCATACTCTTATTAAATTCCATGATCAAAATCTCCCACTGATGGGTCTCATCCCACAGGATCAATAAGCGACCAATTGAAAAGTAGTCAGTACAACCCATAGAGCTATATTAAATTAAAAGAGCGCTTACTCGTCATTCTGCGCGCGGAGATGCTTTGAAGCCGTCCTGGGCGCAGACATTTTGAATTCATGTGCGTGTTTGTAGAACATAATGAAATTAGATGGATTGAATTTTGAAAGTATACTCTACATGCAACGCGCAAGTAGAACATACGCAAACAGCTTAAGCGCGTCATTGACGGTTAAAAAAAACCGTGACGGCAAAAAGCATCTGCAGCGAATACGTGCACGCGTTGCGCTATTTGCGTAGAGCAAAATGACACGCTCATTTTGCTGATTCAGGGAGTGCGTTTCGGTTTTGGGCGTATTGGCTTTGATAACGCACCGGTATGGAATACAAACGCAGATATGCAATTAGCCGTACAAAAGCCGTATAAAATTTCTAGGTCTCCATAGGTTTGTGCACAAACATGGATGCGCCCAGCAGGCATTACTTTGTACTCAAAGTTAGTGCTCTAGTAATTTAATATACATGTAGCTCTATGGTACAACCACACATCCACATGGTAGGTGCACACAAATCACACACCACTGAAAAATATTTTTAGTCTGGTCCTCAAGTACTCCACTGCGCACACTGCAATGATGTCTATTAGGTGCTTGACTGCACTGCTTATTAGACTTGTCACCAGTCCATCCATTATCGTAACATTTCGCCAGAAGTTTTCGGGCAAAAACGATACTTTACAAGTATTTATTTTTTTCGTTAGGTAGAAAATGGAAAATTCGTAATTTTTTAGTGGCAATTTGTATTTTCGTAAATTAACAAAAAATTCGTAATAATTACGAAAAATTTGTAATAGTTGGCAGCTATGCTAGTAATTTGGAGGCCGTTTTGAGGGTGAAATCTGATATTTTTGTTGGGCAATTTTGGATTTTTGGGTCAACGGCAGAATTGTGTCGCGCGATGGTAGCACTGTTGCTTGGACCCCACTATCACCAGACCATGTCTGAATGTTAAAAAGGCGATAAGTTGGGTCCAAGTTACTCGGACTAGGTCAGTCCACTTTTATACTCTCAATAATGTTGTTTATCAAGACAAAAATTTCTCTTGCACTTGAATAACAATTTCCTAATGTCCAAACAATCCTTCACACCCAAGCATCAACCAACTATATTGGTCCCCTAAAACTTATATTCTAATCTGTAAGAAAGACATGGGTGTCTCCAGTATTTTTCCAAGGGGTGGGGGGCAAAGCACATTTTTCCCAAAAGTTACTTAACTTTTTCAACATACATGTATTCTCAATTTATCATTTTTTGAGCGTGGGCAGGGGAACATTTGCCCTTTTTATTCCCCCCGCCCCCTCCTACCCCTAGAACTATGGCTGCTCCGCGTAGCAGAGCCCCATAGACAGCATCACCATTGAATTGATTGACTACTACGAAACGACGACTAAGTACCAAATGTAAATGTAGTCTATTGTCAGAAAACCGCTGCACAGTTTTCTCCTAAACTGGTACTTCTTGATATTCTCACGTATTGCACCCAAACATCCCGGGTGGATTCTGTCCTGATAGGCCTATTTGCAAAAACAAAAAAATGACAAAATCTACGTTTCGTACAGGGCAACATAGAGAAGATACACGTTGATGAAGATCGCTTGACTTTGAGTTGTGCGTGTTCGCGCGCACGGCAAGCATCACATGGGCCAATTTTAGTGGGCCAATCGATTGGGCGCCTTAATTGGGCGCCTTATTAGAGCCCACGGTGATTTAGACTGTATTCCCATTTTGAAGACTGAAGGACGATGGGTCAGGGAACCAGACTAACTGTGATTGGCCTGTCTGATTCTACCCGTGCCCGCACGTGCACAAGCAAGCGAATTTCATGAACATGTTACTTCTCCGTTTTGAGTACGGAACGCGGATTCTTTTTTTCATCTTTTTTTTGCAAATTTCAGAACAGAATCCACCCGGGATGTTTCCCTTCAGACTCATGCGTGTACCATCAGCCAGCAAGCCATACGATCGCGATGTACGTACGCACACGATATACCGCAGCATGCGGCAGCCATTCCGTTCCTGACGCTATATACACGCATGAAGGCGCACTATACAGAAAGGATTGATGCAAGAGGTCATTTTTGCATTGCTCAGTTGGACTAAGCTTGCAATTGAGTTACACACAAACTGATGCCAAGACTAAGAGTCATCCACATTTGGATGAATTTGTTAATAAGAGGGCGAGTGTACAATGTATTTTTAAAGCATAAATCAACTAGGCACGCAGTCTGAATGTGGAAACAAAATTGGTGACAAGTCCTCATGGTTTAAGTGAATTCAAGGAGTGTGGCATTACTTTACAGAGGTAGTCCAGTAAAAATAGGCCACATTTATGGGGCTAAGCCAAGTCTTGGGGTAAAATATACAGCGGCCACTCCAAAACTCAACTCTAGGTTCACCAGTCCTTCATTTTTAAGGAGCGCGATTGCGCAGGCGCTCCTCGACTGTCTCGAAGGAGCGCCAAAAATAGCGCTCCTCAGAAATCCAAAAGAGGGCTCATCAAACACGGGAAGTTTAAAAATAAGAAGTGATAAAAACGCAAAGGATTTTAAGTCTTAAGCTACACGTATTTTTCGTTGGTATATGAACGAACACCGAGCTCGTACGTACTGTATAAGATCGTGTGTGTACAGAGGTTGTATACTGTGCGTGCACAATCTGCATATCGCGTAGAGCTGCATGAAAACACGTGGGCCCGTACGTGCGAGTGCAGCAATGACTGGTTCCCGCTGCGCCGCGCACTAAGTCCCAATGAAGGCATGATGAAAATGCGGTAACCAGTCAATGTAATAGTCGCGCGCGGTGCAATGCACTGCCTGCCGTACAGTGTTTTGCGTGCAGGCCGGACGGAATAGACATCATAAAAATGCCAAGAAAACAGCGATTGAGAAGGACGATCTTTGCAAGCTTATTCACAAAACTTGATCTCTCTTGTCTGTGTATGTATTTCCCGTGTTCATGAATTTATTTTGAGGAAGTTTTACTGGTATGTGAAGTGAAACGATGCAGCGTGTTTCACCGAAATCCTATACCGTGAAACGAGTCTCATTGCCGGCCCACCACACACAGTGCATCACAAACGCTCGTACTAGTGCGAAGTTCAGACGTTGTTAGCCAGTTTCTCGTCGTGACTAGCATTGTGTATATGGCATACTTGACCTGCATTTTCCATTATTTTTAAGATTATCGACGGCAGATATTTTCGATAAAACTTAAGGCAAGTTTGTGTCATTTTGAGGCCCTTTTTGTGAAGCTTTCGTAGAGCAATTGAAATAGTTCAGGCTGCCAAAATTTCATATAATTTTAACGAATCTGAATTCTGAAAGCAAATTTTCAGTTGCTTTATGTGCCGTTTATTAACTCTCCATTTTCCAAGTATAATCAAGTGATGAACCAACTGACAACTGTATTAAAAAATGAAAGCCTGAGCAGTAGTCAAACCTTTTATTAATCTCCATTTAGTTAGTTTTTTAAAATAAATTTTACCTTGTCTTACAGTTACAAAAACGAAAAAAGTAACGCAACTTGAGCATATGTTATTATGCAAAAACTAATAATAATGCAGCCCCTTGAATAAATCCTTATATTCAAAATAAAACAAAAACAATGGTAACCCGTCGTTTTACCGCTGTTTATCCGTAGATTTTAAGGAGAGCGATTTGCTCTCCTCGAATATTTGAGGAGAGCGATTTATAGCTCTCCTGGATTTTCTTTAAATGAAGGACTGGTTCACTGTATATTATTGTAGCATGTTCGCGTTGATATGCCTACCTATGGCACGTATGGGTATTAATTGTGTAACAAGACCCACCATATAGTTCTACGGGGTAGTACGGGGGGAAGAGTTCCATACTTATTTAACCTCACCTTGTGATTTCACCCAAGATGAATCCAGGAAGTCTCGCAAATGCGAAAAATTTGTAGGAAATATGTGTTTTTAGAGCACATTTTGGATGCACACGTCATGCAGAATTAAGTTGGAAGTGTCTGGAAGACAGCAGTATGTCGCGTTATACGCATGACATTGACAACCGTGACAACACATGAGCCGGCCAATGATAGTGCAACATGTCATTATGAATATTCAATTTCTCATGAATATCTAATTTATTTAAATTGATTATTCAAATACATCACAAGATTAATCATTGCAATGCGATCGTGCGCGTGCATGTGGTCTAGTGGTAAAAGTCTCGTCTTTCAAGCAAGTGTCTGAGGTTTGAATCTCGATGAAGTAAGTGACTGATTAACAGGGTGACCGTTTTAGCCGATTTTTGTCTAACTTTGACAGATTTTTTGGTTAAAAAATGAGTTTGACAGAAATTTGACAGAATGGATTTTTTTTGCAGATTTCTGGCAGAATTCTACAAAAATGGTTATTTGCAACTAATGGTTAAACCCAACCGCGTTTTGCCTGAAATTTACGCAATAATTTCATAACATCTTAATTATTATTATTATTATTTATTAGAACAGGACAAATCTTACAAACAAACATGACAAATAAAAAACAAGCACATGAACATTAAGGAAAACAGAAAAAGAACCAATAAAGAATAAACAAAAAAATACCAGGTTGCTGTTGAAACCCCTCAGCCAGAGTCAAGTTATCATCCGGAAACATTTAACCTTTAACTGAACATGGTGACCTTGACCTTTGACCTTTGACCCCAGAACCAATCCCAACATGCCTGTACTTTTTTGGCAAACCCCTACCGAAGTTAGTCACCAAAATTTCATTTCTAAAGTCAAGTTATCATCCGAAAACCATTTACCTTTAACTCACCACGGTGACCTTGACCTTTTGACCCCAAAACCAATCCCAACTCCCAAGGGCAACCCCCTACCAAAGTTAGACACCAAAATCTCATTTCTTACTCAAGTTATCATCCGGAAACCATTTACCTTTAACTCACCACGGTGACCTTGAACTTTGACCTTTTGACCCCAAAACCAATCCCACCTTGCCTGTAACCAAGGGCTGCCCCCCCCCCCCCCCACTGGATACGCCACTGGTGTATTTCGAGTAGTTCTGAGGAATTTGGCAGATTTTTGATAAATCTGACAGATTTTTGAAGTGCATTTAGCAGAATTTGGCAATGACCTTACGGTCACCCTGCTGATTAATAAATAGAAAAAGGAAAGGAGAGGGTGCGAGTAGATAGAGAAGGGAAAGTGGAAGGAATAACCATAAACCAGGATGCAACTTTTTGGCGCTTGAAAAAAGTGGCGGCCCAGTATGGAAATCTTTCCAAGCTGTATACTGTGGATATTCTGGGTAAGGTTAAGTACAGTTGGACTCCCTATTAATTCATTATCATGGCATTCCTATTATTATTGCGGCAAAGGAAATTTCTCTTTTTGCATTGCCAAAGCTCCTTCAAGTGGAGATTTTTTATCCAGTTCACCAAGCATTAAGGACTTTCTGCTGAGTTGTAAAAAAAAGAATGGTTGAAAAATGTTGTGTCTTTCGGGACTTTTGAGGATTTTTAATAAATATTAACTTTTTCCAAACCTGCAAATTTTCCCTAACCGTGTCTGCTAATAGGTACCGTCTATTTGTTAAAATAAATCTCTAATGGTGCTCTGTCCATGAAAGTTCCATTGTCTGGTTTCACGGGATCAAAATAAGGACAGCGTGTAAAAAAATAAAACGGCACATCGTGTAAAGTGAATGGCGCCCCCAATCGCCAATCAGTAAACTTGTCTCAGTGATTTTGTTCTCCTTTCAGGGGGAGGGGCAGGGTCTTAAGAAATCCTGCAGGCACATAGTCTTTAATCATCTTGAACGTTACAGGGAAAATATCAGACTTTATTCAGGAAATGTTTTGGTCAAATATTAACTATGAAAAAAAAAGTTGAGATCTTTATAAAACCACTTCCCGCAACCCACGATAATAGGGAGTCCACCTCCATTTGCACACTTTAAGCATATCTATTTTCACAGGCATCGTACACGAAATAAACCACACCACCGTCGGATTTGTTTATAGGCCTATCAATTTGAAAAGGAAGAGTTATACAACACAAAAGACAGGGCAATTCGGGAAGGTTAGTGAATAGTGGGCAATCTCTATTCCGAACTAGAAATGTGATAAGTACCGCGATAATACGGCTTCTCATCCTACAATTGTACATATCCTGGAGTCACCATAATCGGCACAGGTAACGCTTGCAACGCGCGCGCGCGTTGTCCAACGCAAATTAAATGCGAGTGCGCCGAAATAGATCCTCTTTGTTTTAGGTGGACTAACGATACTAGGCGTTCCTTCAAAATCATTGAAATGTAACACAAAATGGTGAAATGTTCTCCTACAGAGCAAGATCATTACACACATGACATAACCACGTCCACCAAACCTACCCCTAGAACTATGGGTCTTACTTACACGTAAGACCCATAGAAAGGCATATCAATGCGAACATGCTGTCAGACCCCCTAAAGCTACACGGTCTTTTTTCTACGCATTTACCTTCAATTTGTGTGTGACAACGCGCGTGCGTATGCAAGCGTTACCTGCGCAGATATAGTCGTGTTCCCTAACGTGGCGCACTTCGAAGCTTACCCGACTTTCCTCGTGTAGTGTTGCCAAACCTCTTTGTTGACAAACCTCAAATTCATGCAGTAAAATACTAGTACTTTTACCTTATTAATGCTTGCTATTTAACCTCTGTGAGCGATTTCGATTTCATGAAATTTAATCCGAAATTCAAAAATGGTGGCGTCCGGAAATTGGGCACAAATTGAATAAATCTCGGAAAATTTTAAATTAACATTTAAGAATTTGTGTAAACTTGATAAATTCTGATAAATAATTAATATCTCTTCTTACATACCCAGCCAGATGTTTGCCAGAAAATTATTTTATTTTTCGGGGCATTTTCAGAGGGTTCACTTTGCAATTGAAAATAAAATCGGAAAATCACGCCAAAATAAAATTTTCTTCTAACTTTGTTACGGGTAAATAAACTCGCTATTTATGAACAGGAGTGTTTAGAACTTGATGAAATTGTACTTTCTGTGAAATTTCAGTTAAAACTTTTGCTCTAGGTAGGTGCTACAGACGAAAAATCAAAGTGCGCCACGTTGGGGGCCGCGCCACGTTAGGGTACATCAACAATAATGGAGGGTCGAGGAGGAAACAGGACAACTCGTACGCGAACCAACTCGTACGGGAGACAACTCATACGCGGAAAGGTCAACTCGTACGCGAGACAACTCGTACGTGAAACAACTCGTATGCGGATTGGTCAACTCATACACGGACCAACTCATACGCAAACCAACTCGCACGCCAGCCAACTCGTACGCGGACCGAAATTGAACTATGTGCCTTTTCACAGTGCACGATCGCCAAAGGTTTACCCCAAAACACACACCCCAAATTAATGATTTATTACTATATCTGTGACAGTGATTGTAGCCATATGTATTTTCAACAATTTCAATCACATACATGCAACGACGTACAAGTTCAAAAGTTTCGATGATAAATTGAAAAAAAAACGATTTGCGACCAATATGTAGTGCAACGCCGCAGCATGCACGTCAAACCACGCAGCTAGTGTGGAGAATTTGTCCAGACATACAACTATTCAATTTACACATAGCGGGGGGCACTATAGTTGCAGAGTTTTGTTGGAAGTCTACAAATGCAGCGGACATATACGGTATAAATTCTCACTACCTGGCATTATCTTGTCGTATAGCCTACTGCGTGGGCCATGACAGGGGTGTCGGACGCTTCGCCCCATTTCCACTTCGCCCCATCCCCATCCCCACTTCCCCCCATCCCCACTTCACCCGAGCCCCACTTCGTCCCAGCCGTTACATGTAGTCATGAACTACCAAAGACCCCCGATAATAAATGCTCCCAATTCAGAAACTCAGAAAAATACAGACTCTCTGAGGTGTTCGAGACGCAGGGACCGAGCCACACATCAAATTAATGTTTATTTCATCATAATTTTCTATTAAATTTTTTTGTATTATCATAACTGTATGATATTACGAAGCAAGTGATTTATTTAAAATTTGATCAGAACATTAAAAGCTAAAACTAGTGATAAAGAGAAATCGGAAACGAAGCCAAGCTTTGAAAAAGGGCCATATATGTCATCACGTTTATTTTTAGCCACGGAGGCTGCCTGACCTACAATTTAGACGTGCCGGCTAAGTGGGGATGGGGCGAAGAAGGGATGGGGCGAAGTGGGGATGAGGCGAAGTGGGGATGGGGCGAAGTGGGGATGGGGCGAAGTAGTTAGGGGCGAAGTGACATTGGGCGAAGTGGAAATGGGGCGAAGTGTCCGACAAGCCATGACAGTGCAGTGTGCGAGTGGTCCATGAAAAATAACAACTTTTTTGTTATGAACTTATGAGCAATAAAAAGCTGATTTAAAAAAAAATGTGCAGGACTACCGACCCTTATTTGAATTTCCTCTTTCCATGGGACCTGAACTAGCGAGACCAGCGGTAGGGCGATTTTTCGCCTTTCAATCTGACACCACACTAAAACGTTCTTTTTTAAATCTTTGATTTCTAGTATAAATACTGCCCCAAAGTCAAAGAAAACTCACCAAAATGAAGAAAACATGTTTGTTTGATTGATGCCATTTAATTTGAAACTTACGTACAATTTGAAGGAAAATTTGATCGTTGAACTTTTATTTTGAGAGAGAGACTTTTTTCGTGGACGCGACCATTTTGTTTTTTAAACACGTAATCGTGTTCTCGTTTTTACTCATTGTTCGCGCGAGAGGTCGGGGTGAGGAGTTTTTCGTTGTGAGATTTGGACAGAGAATGAATTCAGCTTTCTGATAGTACCAAACTTGGCGATTTTAGTGCAATTTTAAGGTAAGAAAATGAAATTTTAGTGAAAAATTGCGAAGCAAAAATTGATTTTTTGGGTTCAAAACTTGAGCTTTTCTTCAAGAAAACCTTATTAAAATGGGGTTTACGGAGCTTGTAAGGTTGATTTTTGGAAACTTTGGAGTCTTCCAAAGCCAATGGAACCTTAAAAATAATACATTTTTATGTCGCACTCACGCTGCAAAGGGCTTTTAGGAAAGGGGTCAAATTTGATGGTAGGCCTACCTGTCAAATGTGTTCTGGGCCATGCGCACATTATAATGTGCAACCAGGTCAATTCAACCAGGCCAAGAAAGTTGAAAATAATATTGAAAAAGTGAGAAGACACAAGTTCATCAATGAAAGTTTATTAATGCACATGTACAGGCTGCATTGTATGTAAGTTCTATAATCACATGACTACAGATTTGGTAGACAAAAATGTATTTTGTATTAAATACTAGGGTAGTTTACTACATGCATTTGGCAGTGCTAATCTCATATTACATCACCCAAGTATTCTTGAAAAATGGATGCCTTATCCTTAACACTGACGTTGATAACAACTGCATGGTCTTCATTTAGTACCTTTTATGCATAGGCACCTAACATTTCTTACAGAGTTGTGCATACTTGCAAAGTGTGCACTTATATGCTTGACTTGTCTGTGAAATCATTTGTTGAACTAACAATTTATGTTTATAAAATTATTTTGTGCTTTTGTTTTCATTAGAACTTGAAAGTTACAACACTGAATCCACAATTTGGTCAGACAAATCTCCATTGTATGTGTTAAATTGCTCATGTGCCTGCCTCATTGTTCATCCAGACTGGTTCAACATTATATGTCGGTGATGCCAGTATTCATTCCTACCAGCTTCTGAAGGAATTTAGTAAGAGGGATACCTGCAAATATTAATAAAATACCACATATTAATAACAAATTAATAAAAAAATAAAAATTAATAACAAATATTAATAAAATATCACATGGTGTTACCGCAAACCGAAATGAAAATATTAATAAAGTAATCAAAATCAGTATGTATGTAAGTTGCATGTAATGGAAATCGCCATGGTTCAAAACCTCCTTAACATTTGGTTGGTCTAATAAAGCTTTTAAAGGGAATATACAACATTTGCAAACATCGAAAAATAAAACTACCAAGTTTTTGCGAAATACCTTAATAGGATGTTGGTAAATGACAGTCTAAAGCATCCTGTAAAATTATGGCACCTGGTATACTGTCATTTTCAAGAAAAGTGGTATTTTTGTATCAATTTCCAACGCTGATCGGCCGATCAGCGTTGGAAACAACTGGCTTTTTTTTTCAAATACTGGCCCAATTGACCATTGCACTTGTTTGCAATCGATTACAAACCTATGAACGGGTACGAGCCAGCTAGACTGGTTCCGTGACCTTACAATTCCCCAATGTATGTAAACTGCTCTGTTTCTTCTTATATGGAGTCAGGGAACCAGACTACAGGAAAATGATCGTTTTTCTTGGTTTTTATAGCATTTTCGAACCCAAAACCTCCAAAAGTCAGTGTAACTATATTTGCTTTATATTTCCAAAATTCCATCCATTTCTGAAAATTACAGCAAAAGCAAATGATGTATATTCCCTTTAACTCCACCTATGAAACAGGTATGAGGCTAATTTAAAAAGCACTGTATTTGGAAGTTCCTGCTCTGTCTGTTCGTATCAAATCCATTTTATATTTCTTTGAAAATACATAAGTAATTGCTTTAGAAAGTTTTTGGAGTCTGAGTGAAAAATGCTGACAGAAAACTACCCCCTAGAAATTGTCATTAAAATAGTGATAACTCCTCACCAGAAGAAGCTACGAAGCTAATTTTAGCACCGTTGTAATTGTCTGTGAAATCTTAAAAAATGCAAAAAGTGCCGTCCTCCCTACCTGAACTGAACACGCCTGAACCAAAAGTTTTAGTTAGTAATTTTTTGTGGTGCTTCGTCTATACTCACGCGTACGAGTTGGCTCGCGTACGAGTTGTCCCGCGTACGAGTTGGCTCGTGTACGAGTTGGCTCGCGTACGAGTTGGCTCGCGTACGAGTTGGCCCGCGTACGAGTTGTTCTGCGTACGAGTTGGCTCGCGTATGACTCGAGTCATGCGAGTTGACCTGTATTCGTCGAGGTAGCCCCATAAATGTGGCCTATTTACTGGACTGCCTCCGTAAACATAGGCCACCCATCCACATGTACAAAAACGTGTCGACTTTGCCAAATTTAGATTTTCACATTTAGGCTAACTTCGTAGGTTTTTTTTGCTTTAGAAGCATTCTCACCCTCTATATAGGCTAATCAGAAAGTGCTGCCTTTTTCAGATGTCTAATTTTTGTGAAATTTCATGTTGAAATTTTGATACGCAAACGTGTGCAAATGTATCTGGAAATTTCACGAAAAATGGACATCTGAAAAAGGCAGCACTTTCTGATTAGCCTATATAGAGGGTGAGAATGCTTCTAAGGCCAAAAAAAAATAGTTCTGCTTCCGATTACATGCCTTTCAAAAATAGGGTCGGTCGGTCGGAATTTTTTTTTTTTTGGCCAAGTTTTTTTATGCAGATTGAATGGGGTATTCAAATATATGCGAAGTTTTAGCCTGAACTATTTCCATTGCACTACGAAAGCTATACACGAAATGGCAACAAAAAGTGAATAAAACCTACCTTTAATTATTGTCAATATATTTACGTTCGATAATTTCAAAAAATAATGGAAAATTCAGGTCGTTCGCACCATATGCACAACACTAGTCAAGACGCGGGGACCTGGCCAAAACTCCGAGGTGTGTGATGCTTGCATGTGTGGCGAGTGGCCCACCATGGGCCGACAGACCTGTTTTGACGGTCAAAAATTTCGGGAAACACGCGGCATGTATCACTCCAAATACGAGTAGTGCGATCTCAAAATGAACTCTTGAACACAGAAAATACATACACAGACAAGCTAGATCAATTCTGTAAATTAACTTGCAAAAATGTTCTTTCTCCATCGGTGTTTTCTTGGCATTTTTACGATGTCGAATCCGACCAGTTGACAGTGGCCTGCACTGCTAGTGCGCTATCGGTCGCATACTGTGGACTGGGGACTGGTTACCGCATTTTCATCATGTCTTTTAAATTGGCCCCTGCGCGGCGCGGCGGGAACCAGTCGTCGCCACGTGATTATAGTCACCGTGACATCGAATTGCGAAGTAGTTTAATATCGTGAAGCGAATTTGTAAAAATAACGGAGGTTTCTTTTGAAAAAAAGCGAATGTAAGTAAGAAAACAAATAAATACAAGCATTTTTTTATGCAAAAGGTTTGTTGAGAGGTATTTTGTGAAGACAAAAAGACAAAAAGATTTTATTTTTATTTATTCAATATTTTTTTTTTTTTTTTTTTTTTTTTTGGAATTGCCGATAAAATTTTTAGGGTCGCAGCCTAAAAATAGGGTCGGTCGGGTAACCGGAAGCAGAAATATTCTTTTTTTTGGCCTAAAGCAAAAGAAACCTACAAAGTAAGCCTAAATGTGAAAATCAAAATTTGGCAAAGTCGACACGTTTTTGTACATGTGGATGTGTGGCCTATGTTTACGGAGGCAGTCCAGTAAATAGGCCACATTTATGGGGCTATCGTCGAGGATACTTGCACCCCAAGACTATGCCCAGTACTTCCTGACATACTCACGTTCAGTCCGCTTAAAGTACTATAAGGGTTGAGTCGATCCCGATGGTGCAAAAAAATGATGAAAACAGTCCCCCTTTCAGGGTCAGGGATGCTGTGCATTACAGTCTCCTACATGTCCTACTCCGTACTGCTTAATGCTGTAGCTGTGCATGTGTCAAGGTGTCGACTGAGGGCGCTTTTTATCTATGAGCGGCGCGCGCAATTAACACACGTACAGTATGTATACACGTACATGTGGACCGCACCGGCGACTCACAAGCTTGACTAAGTGCTAGTGCTGTTCGGAGCTAGCTGAGGACGGTATCTGTCGTCAAATGGAACCTCCGCCGTAGTATAGTTGAAGGTAATATACAACTTTTGGTAATCTTGTAAAAATGGAAAGTTTTCCATACTCGTACGGGAAAGAATATTGCAACTTGAGGAGCAACTATAGAACATGTAGAATGCAGGGCCACGCCGGAGCAGGGTTTTTTTTCTGCTTGGAGGCGTGGCGCGTGGATCGAGGCCGGCGATGTGAGGATAGGAGTTAGCCCCACTAGTGTGGCCGCGGTATGCTGCGCTGAGTGTGGCTGTTGTGCCCATTCTTGAAAATCACGCATTCTTAAGAATGTGCATGCACATTCTTAAGAATGTGCAACTGGATCCTTGCGCAATCTTCGCAAAAAATAACTCTTCCAGATTGAGCGCACATTCTTAAGAATGCGTGACAAGATAACGGTCTTGTCGATGCCGAGCACCGGCTGCGCTTGGCAAGTCTAGCTGCATCCTCTTTCACTGATTCTCAATAATTATACTGTTGCAACGCAAGGCGCTGAAAAGTAGAGTGGATATGATAAGTATAGGCGTATTGATATGGGGGGGGGGGGGACCGGGAAAAAATAAGAGACATAATAATACTAGTGGAAAGAATTCTGATTTTTGGGATAATAAAAGCGGGGGGGGGGGGGGGGGGGGGGGGGACGTAAGAATGAAGAATGTGAAGAATGAGAATGAATACTGCGACATCCCATAGTGCTAATGCTATTTCCCATTTAAATTGCCACTAATTTATTGTTCACACCCCACCATTACGTCGCAGAGCTGGATTCTATCTAGTCAAAAGAGCAAATTTGGCAGCTTCTGGACATCGTTTTTTTTTCGTGGCATGCATATGATACATACAGGGACTTGTAACTTGTCTAGCCTAAACAAAGCACTTCCCAGACTAGTTCCCAGTCCTCCGTTATTACAAAACTTCCCATAGTGGGCAGAAAAAAGCAATAGGTTTAATTTGATTCAAATTATCGTAGTTATACGAGTACAGAAGCATAGAACATTTTCTGTCCTCTTTATATAAATTGTTTCCCTTTTAACCCCTATACATTTCATTTAACATAATTATGTCGTGCAATGTTTGTTAAGATTGGGCAAAATTCATAAATTGTGCACGTGATATTCCCACCCAATCTTAAGAATGAGCGCTCATTCTTAAGATTGCGTGCTCGTTCTTAAGAATGGGCGCTCATTCTTAAGAATGCGCGCACATTCTTAAGATTGCGTGATTTTCAAAAATGGGCACAACATGGCCGCGGTATGCTGCACTGAGAGGTTCAGCGCAGCATACCGCGGCCACACTAGTGGGGCTAGATAGGAGTAAGCTACAATATAATAATAATATGCAAACCTGCAAAAAGTGCTAAGTACAGCGAATGCACTTGTCTTCTCATCAAGGATCGGAAGGGAGGGCGCGCTTGTAAATGTGTCGGGGCACGGAGTCGCGGAGATGCGCGCCGATAGAGGGCGCAATTCTCGGCAGTATTTTTTTGAGAACGAAGCATCCATATCCATTTTTAATTTCCTCTCAAAGGAAGGGAGGGCGACGGGGCACTGGAGTCGCGGAGTCGCAGAGACGCGCGCCGATAGAGGGCGCAATTCTCGGCGGTATTTTTTTGAGAACGAATCATCCATATCCATTTTTAATTTCCTCGCAAAGGAAGGGAGGGCGACGGAGCACTGGAGTTGCGGAGTCGCAGAGACGCGCGCCGATAGAGGGCGCAATTCTCGGCGGTATTTTTTTTAGAACGAAGCATCCATATCCATTTTTTATTTCTTCGCAAAGGAAGGGAGGGCGACGGGGCACTAGAGGCGCGGAGTCACAGAGACGCGCGCCGATAGAGGGCGCAATTCTCGGAGGTAGGTCGACTGCGGCTCCACGCCTCCACACAGCTGTACGGAGGCGCGGATGTAGAGTGTAGTGGCCCTGCATTCTATAGTTGTACCCAACCTGACGCTACTGCAGCGGTTGTGTATCCTCGATCCTCCTATTTCTGCGCAGATAAAGGCTTTGCAACCAAGTAGCTTAAAGACATAGTCTATGTCCATCATTTGTAATTTGTGCATTTTGTTCGTTTGAAGCAACAAAAGTGCTCAAAATCTAAAGCAGGGTGCTGAACAAGTAACCTGATGAAGTTTCAGCTCAGCTTCAGCTGTATTTTTCAAGAAAAACAACATTCTAGGATCTCAATTTCAAATCAAAAGTTGCTGAATCATGTTTTGAATTGGGCCTGAATTCAGCGTCCGAGACACGTTCTCACTAGCCGATTGCAGCTACGCAATGTCGCGCACCGATCCGACGAATTATACTTTATAGCAACTGTGCACGCATGTGCGATGTGTCAACGTTTGCGCGCGCTTCGCCGAATAAAAAAAACGAACTACTAACGGAAATTGCCAACGGTGCTTCTTAAGACGTCAGCGCGATAACTTGAGAAATACTTTACTTTAAATTTGGTTTGTGTATTGTTCTTGGTAATCCTAAGAAGCCTATCGCATTTGGGGCCGACAGGTCAAGGTCAAAGTGGCTGAAGCAATAGAAATTTTGTCAGCGCGATAACTTGAGAAATACTTTAAATACGAACTTCAAATTTGGTTTGTGGATTGTCCTCGTGGCAATCCTAAGAAGCCTATTGCATTTGGGGCCAAAAGGTCAAGGGTCAAGGTCACAGTGGCTAAAACAAAAGAAATCTTGTCAGCGCGATAACTTAAGAAATACTTTACATGTGAACTTCAAATTTGGTTTGTGGATTGTTCTTGGTAATCCAAATAGGCCTATCGCATTGGGGGTCAAAAGGTCAAGGGTCAAGGTCACAGTGGCTAAAACAATAGAAATCTTGTATTTATTCTGAGATCATAGGGATTAGGGATTAATTCGTATAAAACCTACAGAAGACACTAATGCTGTCAATGAACGTTCCATGTGACCAAGGTACACATGTTAAAAGAGTGGTGTTATGTCATGGGAACAGTCACGGTTGCGGGGCATTTGTGTTTGTAAACACACCTGACTTGTTTAATAACTTAGAATTGTTGGCTTTAGAAAAATATATTTCCTGAGCTTTGCAAACAAATTTTCTTTCTTTTTCCTTTCTTTTTTTCAATGCCAATACACTTCTCATAATTTCAAGATTATTTTCAATATCCTATTTTCTATATTTATTCAAGGGCTTAAATTTACATATTTACATTTAGATTTTATACATATTTACCTATTAAATGTAGATCCCAATGATATTGTTATTCTTATCGTTCCAGTCAACGAAGACAGTTTTTGATGTGGGATTTTAAAACTTATGACATCGATTATGATAATGAGTAGACTGGTTCTCGTTTGTAAACACAAGTGCATTTCGATCGGTCAAAGGGAGTCGGGAACTAGCTTGAACTGGTTTCCGCCCATAAAAGCAACCCTGGTTCTTGACTCCCTATTATCGTTCGAAATGTACTTGTGTTTACAAACGAGATCCAGTCTACTTATTATAATCGTTAATGGAATCGCACTTGGGATACGGGGACCATCGAATGTACGCTGGGCATGAAGACTACATTGCGTCGTTCAAACATTAACAGTGTCGGACATTTAATGAGTTCACGATCGCGAGGGGAGCTCTCGGAATTGAACGGGGAATTTCACTTTTCATCCGGATCGTAAGTACAGTACAACCATCTTAATCATCGATGTCTACTTGTATCTCAGGTGGCATATTTGTAGGCCATTTTGAGGGTGAAATCTGATGTTTTTGTTGGAAAATGTTGGGTTTTTGGGTCAAGGAAAAAATTGTGTTGCATATACGGATTAGCTTGGACCCTACTATCGCCAGACCATGTCGGAATGTTTAAAAAGGCGATAAGTTTGGTCCAGGTTACTCGGACTAATGGAGAGCCAAGAACATTTTCTTAGTATTTCCTAGCAAAATTGGCAATGTTTCTCAGTCCCAGATTCTTGTCTTATCATCATTTTGCAATGAATGACCTTCATTGAGATGATTTATGAAGAAAAAAGCAGCGTCAGGTTGCAACATTCTTTTCCACGTACGTCACTGTTTGAAAAGATTCCCATATCTGGCCATCACTGGTCACCCTGTGCACAAACCCTATGAGACTGATCTGAAAACGATCTGTTTTTTCAGTAAATTCTTCAATATTTTCCCAGCTAAATGTGCCTCTTAGGACATATTATCACTTTCTAATGGTTGATAAGTCACTAAAGGGAAAAATAAGTGATAGCCAGATATGGGAATCTTTCCTTTAGAGTAGCTTGAGTAACTCCAGCTCTAATGCCTATCGCATTAGAGCTGGAGTCACTACGTTACAAGAACCGGGTCGTAAGAATCCCGAAATCCCGGACTATATATCCCCAGTGCATTACAAAAATCGTCGTTGTTCTGTTTGAAGTCGATTATTAGCTTCATGAATGTCTGCTGCATCGTGTGAGATATGAATTATGGAATCTGGGTTGGGATAATATAGGGAAAATGGACCGTTTTTGTAATGCACTGGGGATACACAGTCCGGGATTTCGGGATTCTTACGACCCGGTTCTTATAAAGTACAATGTACACGTAGTTGTGACTCCAGCTCTAATGCGATAAGCATTAGAGCTGGAGTTTCATATTAATGCGATAAGCATTAGAGCTGGAGTTACTCAAGCTACCTTTAAAGTATAATTTCTTCATGAAAAATTAAATAAAATCTTTGGAGCTCTCTGCAGTGTAGGCTTACTTCCAGAACTGTAAGGAATACCTTCTGGAAGTATGACTATGAGGCACCCCCTCTTGTGTGCACTCTTCACCCGCGGCCGCGTAGTGCATCCAAAGATTTTTGAATGACCACTGATGACAGGCAACAGCCCGGGTGCACTTTGCCAAAGTTGACGCACACTCAGTGGACGATTAAAGCTCCAGTCTGGTTCCCCTGGTGGCCTCCTGACTATTTTAGGGGGGGCCGGGAAACTGTGACAGTCTAGTAAATATCAGAGACGCCAAGCTTTTGCAAAACCGTCGGAATTACTCGCTGAATTATCATAATTTTTGGATATAACTAGACCTCTGAAGGTATGGAATTCAACTTTTTTTGCTATAGCTGTCATAGCTGAGGTGATTTTCAAGTGACAAAATAATTTCAATCTTAAATTGATTTTCGTCTCCCCTAGCAAACGGAACTATCTATGCACAGACCATAAAGTGCGACTGATAATATGGAGGTAGTCCAGGGCCCAATTTCATGGCTCTGCTAACCACAGAATTCCGTGCTTCCAATTTGGTGCTAATTGCGCTAGCGTAAATTTCTGTGTTAACCGTGTAAGCACAGAATCCTTAATTATGAGATGTACATGTATGCATGCGCATAAGCCAAATTTCCTCACTAATGCCTGAAATACACTTACCGCAAGTACACAATTTTCTGCTATAGTAAGCAGGGATTTTTTGCTAACTGTATTTCAGTCATATTTACGGGATTACAATGTAGATGAGCCGAGGCTGCCAGGAGGAATTATCTCCCTGTCTGCCTGTGCCTATGTGACGGTAGTCCGAGTAACTAACTAGGACTCTACGAATTGCCTCTTTTTACATTTGGACATGGTCGGGCGATAGTTAGAGTCCTAGGATCATATCTCTATCGTGAGTACCGTTAATCAAATTCCAATCATTTTCATCACACCCCTTAATCAAAATCTTCAGATTTCACATACCTTAGGGAAGAAAAGAGAAATTTCACCTTCAAGTGGGAAACGGATCCTCTTCGTACTGGAGGCCGTCATCTTGAATTCAAGATGGAGGCCGCCAGCAAGACGTGTGTGATGAGGATCGGTTTCACGAATTGAAGGTTACAGAGGGAGTCCAGGATATGAACAGCTCAAAACAGGCCGAAAAAATATATATTGAACCACGACAGACCGCTGCCGCCATTTAGCGGAATACCCGAGTCCGTTGGCCGAAGTATCCTGCCAGCTTCCAGTGTAGTAGCTCACACATCAGATGGGGGAAGGGGTAATTAAATAATAGACAAGGACAAAGGAATTATATTGGACACTGACAACTGGGTTTCATGCGCCGAAATAAAAGATATAAGATTTATTCAATACTCAACTGGCCTATAGGGGGTGTGCATATGTGAACTAATGTACCTCTTATTTGCTTTGTGGGAGCCTCCTTTGGGGGGCTTATTGCGCACCGCGCCTCCTGTAGCAAAGGGGTTTGCAGCCGCTTGTAACAAGCGCCTCTAAATGCACCCAGTTCTCCTCTGTGCTCTGGCCCAGCAGCCTCCAGTGAATCCTAGTTAGATCCAGTCAGCCTCCAGTAGCTCGCTTTGATCCCAATCCCAGTGAGGGACCAGCGGTACCCGGATCGTGAGTCAGCCTCCCGTAGTGTCGCCTCCCGATCCTTTCCCGATGGGCAGTTGATGCCCAGATCCTGAGTAAGCCTCCTGTAGCTCCTCCTGGTGCCATGCACGACTGGAGTCCCGCTTCCGTAGTTCAGCCAACCAGCTACATGTATACTCTCCAAGTCAACTTGCAGGGCGAGCCCCACCAGAGAGAAGGACCGAGCGCGCATGATATGCCCGACTTTCATAGCCGTCCTACATAGAGAGTCCTACATTGCGGACGTGGAAGAACCACGACTGTGCTGCGCGCCTAGCCCGCCTAGCGCCCTCTTTTGATGCCTACATACAGCACAGAGCTGATTTGGCTACAGTATTATCAATATTTTAAATATTTTTTTACCTTTTTGATAAAGCCAATTTTGCGTCCATGGTATTCTATATGTCCTTATCTATGCAGCGGGTAAGTTCAGTAATTTCATACATCCTGATGAACTACGTAACTCAAAAATTATGTTAAATTGTGTCATGACTGTAGACGGTGCTTTCATTAACAGAGTGCGTACACTGTGCGTACAGAGCAAAACGTAGCACTAGCAGCCCAAAGACTACCCTTCGCGTTACTGCATTGCAGTGTACACTGGATAGAGTTGGCAGCTACACCTTTCCCGCACACACCACACAGCCATGCACCAGAGCTCGTCACCGGCCCACCGCTGACTTGACTAACCATCACCTTGGTCTTCCCGGTGTTAACCTTCAGGCCGTTAGATGCCAGACATGGTCTCCATGCCTCCATCTTTACCTGTACAGTGTAACTGCTCTCTTGTCGCTGCCATAAGAACAAGGTCATCAGCACACAGCAGTTCCCAGGGCAGCCCACACCACCACCGTACTCGCCCCTGTGTACAATGTCATTACTGCCTCACAAACCATTCCTCTACACCCCGCTTCCTCATGGCCCATCGCACAACTTCCCTTGGCACCCAGTCACAAGCCTTCTCAAGGTCCACAAACCCAAGGTAGGGCTTCTTCTTAGCTAGATATTTTTCCTGTAGCTGTCGCACATTGAAAATGGCATCAGTGGTTCCTCTACATGGCATAAAGCAAAACTGCATCTTGTCAATCTCCACCTACATCCTCAGACATACCTCAAGTACTACACAGGATGCGCCCCAAATGTCCTGCCGCTCCTTTGCCATCTGCTTGGCAATCTGAAAGAACTGTTTCCTGCCCTCGTCATACCGTAACTCTGCCGCAACCTCCCTTCTCTTGGCACCTAGTGCCATCCACACCTTACCCGAAGACTTCCATATATTAAAGTGGCGCCTCTTCTCATCCACTGCAATCCTAACCTATTCAGTCCACCACTAGTCTCCTTGTGCCTAGGCTCACCCTTTGTCCACCCACAGACCTCTTTAGGGGCTTGTAACCAGACGTTCCTTAGTCCGGCCCACCTACGTACCATCAATACTCGCAGCCATCACAGCCTGCTCTGCCAGCTCCTCCACCCTTGCTCTAAACCTCTCGTCACATCCTCCTTGGCTAGCCACCACGCTCCCAGTGTTGGCATGTGCTTCTTTCTCAGCTTCCTAGCACCAGAGCCAGGTTGCCAACAACAATACGGTGCTGTGACGCACTCTTCACTTGCAATGACCTTGACATTCTTCATTATGATACGGTTCCCCCTTCCTGACCTTCAGGAAGTCGATAGCACTGCTGCATCCACCGGAACTGCATGTCACCAGCTGGTTGGCATCCTTTCTGAAGAATGTGTTGCATATCACCAGCTCAACTACATCACTAAACTCAAGGATCCGAACACCCTTGTTGTTTCTACCCATACCACTGTGCACGCCATCATAGCCATCTGCAGCCGCACCCATGTGGCCATTGAGATCACCTCCCACGATGGCAGCCTCTCTCTGTGGCAGCCTTGAGACGACCTGACCATCTGATCTCAGAAGGAATGCTTCTCTTCCTGTGACCTTCGACCTGAGGGGCGAAGGCCGAGATAACATTGATTGCACTCTTCCCAACCAGTAGCTTCATCAACAGGATCCATTCACTGAACCGCCATCACCTGGTCAGCCCACCGCTCTGCCTGTGCAGCAACATCCTGACGCCTCCGCTCCCGTCTTCAGTGCCTGTCCAGAAGAACTTATACCGCTCACTCCTCCTACCAGTCCATCTTGCACTGCCTCCCTTCCACCTTGTCTCCTGCACACAGCACATGTCCACTCTCCTCCTCATCATCGCCTCCACCACCTCCCCAGACCTCCTTGACATGCTGCCAATGTTCCGTGTCCCCACTCGAAAACACTCACCTCCCTCTTACTCTGACCTTCCCGCAGGACATTGGGCGGATAACCATCATTACCAACTGCAGTTGGGCCACTTCCTCCACCTTTCTTTTTGACATAGGCTGGTGGAGTGGCCCAGGGAGTTCTTGGGCGTTACCCCACCTATAATTGACTCGACATAGTTCTGCCATCTCAGTTGTTGTGGCACCCATGAACACTGTGTGGGTAGATGTCCCCCAACATGGGTTTTTGATCAGAGCTCCCTTATCCTAGGAGGGTTGCCTCCCATGGCTAATGAGCCCCACCTGCCCTGGTTGAGATCAGAGTTTTCCTTCACCTAGATGGGCTGCCTTCCATGGCTACCAGGCCCCACAAGCTTTGAGCAATCTGGTTTTAAAGCGCCAGAAACTCGTCTTTCACACCTCTGCCTTTGGTTATACGTGGGGGTCAGCGCGAGAAGCCAGGTGGTAGGAGTTTGATTTATAAGATAGGCTGTTGGAGATGCAGGTCACAAGGGATATTCATAGGTATAGGAGTTGCTCATATCAGTTCTCTTAAACATCCTGACCATCCTACATGTAACTCTTTGACCCCTGGTCAGACAGTCTAGTCTAAAGTGATAATCAAAGGACAGTCGCATTGGCCGCTGATTTAGGTCTCTCGTCAACAAAAAGTCAGCTGACTGTTAGCGAATGTTCGCTGAATTCTGGCGTTGCTAAGGACCAGCAGTTCGTGAATGTTCGCTGATGATGTTTACTCAGGCCTGACCAAGTTAATGAGGCGATCTCCCCTCGTGTGCGTTTGTTATTTTAATTCACCTAATGAATAATGCATCCCTTCGGATGTGCATTTAAATATCCGCGAAGTCAGCTTGCTGTTTCTCCCAATACATTGTACCCTGATCATTTTGAAGGGGGGGGGGGGGGGCCGGATCAGCCAGTGGCATGTCCAGCCTTTGTGTTGGGGGAGGGGTTCGCAAAATAGGAAATATTTTGAAAAGGTAACTCAAAGTTGACTCCGAAAAGATTACCTCAATTCTGTTCATCCAGGGAGTGGACTGTGCTTTTGATTCCTCCAACTCCTCCCCCCCCCCAAAAAAAATGCAAAATACACAAGCCCCCCCAGCCCCCCCCCCCCCCCCCCCCCCCCCCCCCCCCCCCCCCGGCTGGATACACCACTGGTTTGAGCTCTCAACAATCCCCACCATGCCCACCCCAGTCACACCCCCACTGCTCTAGAATTACTGCAGTGTTCCAACATGTTGAAATAGAAGCTTCTCGATGATAAATAGGTCACATGCCATAAACTACAAGATTGAGAGTGTCCACTTAGACTTGGTGTCAAGTTGGTAATTGTTTTCTGTACAGTACCGGTTACTGGCTCCATGCATGCACCGCTGCAATGCACCGCTGCAATGCGCATTGTCTGGTTACCAGACCAAAAGATGCTGACTATTGATGTTCTTTGATTGACTTGGCGAATACGTTTTCAATTTTGTACACAACATATGAGTATTTTGAATCGCTAGCGAATTCTATGCGATCGTTCTCATTACTTCGAGGGTTTGTACTTTGTGTTGTGTAACATTACAAAATTCATTATAGGGCATACACGACTCAAATAAATCAAGTATATCACAATTGTACATTTTATTTCTATACGCAATTGACCAAGCTGAGTGAATTGGTCATTAAAACGTCGCCAGATCTGCAAACATGTCCCTGACGTATTGAGAAGAACTCCCCATGTAACAGAATGAATGAGTCCTCTTTTGCATAGCGGTGCGCCATTGGATCTCACCACAAACATGCACTGCATAGTATTGTGCTGCTTGCATTATAAATAACGGTGCAAGAACAGAATCGTCAAGTCGTTAGATATGTCGCAACCCGGCTGATTACGTACTAGTCTTACACCAGCCGCGCCAATGGAGTTCGACTGAAGTTCACGGACAAATACGACTATCTAATGACTTGTCATCAAGTCTAGTGTCCACTGGGCCTTCTTGTGGAAGACCCTTTGGGTAAAGAGATTTTGCATCTCAAACTTTCTTCAAAAAAAATACCAAACATTGCTATAATGTACCTTTGTATTTTTTATTATTATATTAATTCATGTCTTTTATTCATTTATCATAAATCAACAACAACCAAAAGACATGGAGGAAACCTAGAACATCATGAATCAAAAGAAACAGTCTAAATGTCAATGAAGCAAGGAACTAGAAATTAATGTAGAAGTAAGAGGAAAAAAATGGTCTGCAGAATTGACAAATTAAATAATATTAAATACTAATTATTTAGATTTAGATTTGAAGGTTACGTGTGACATTTCATCATCGTCCACCTTTGGCATTGATTGTTCTGGAACAAGTCATCTGGTGTGCGACCTGATCTGATGAACCATGCAACGGCGACCGCAGTTAGGAGACAAACAGCAAAGACTGTGTACTTCATGTGGTTGTTGGCCACGAAGTTCAAAAGATCGTGTTTCCAGTACCTGATCATTTGTCCTCCATCTTTTTTGAGGACTGCCTTTTCCCTGATGTGGTGGTTTAATCCATGCCAAAGAAGACTCTTACTGTACTGGAAGATGTTATGGATGATTCGATATGGTGACTCCCTGACTTTCTTCACGAGTAGACTTCACTTTTGGGTGGACATGAAAAACGTTTGCGAAAACAACAACACATTTAGCGAATAATTTGTGTAAACAGTTATCCAAGGGCAAACAAATTGCAGGTAACAACGTTATGACATATTCTAATGGCAGATTTTGCAGAAGCGCTTCAGAACAGTATGTTTATGAGAATCATATTGTTTATTGTACTGACCTAAAGAAGTTACACCTGCTTATGCCACTCTTGGGCAGCCCGTTGAAGACCCTCTAGCCGTGACCATGATTCTCCTGCACACACAGTGGCGACAGCAAGTTGTGCATCGTTCACTCTTTACGTGGTAAGGCCATCACCCCATAAAACTGTTTTCTTGGGTCGTCCAGCCAGATTACAAAAAAAAAACACTTCTGAAACTCACAAAGAATATGTACCATTTTGGAAGTCTGTGTTTCTTCTTTGTTGATAACTCCCAAAGGAACCTGCCGAGAAGAAACTGAGGTGTAACCGTGTAAGTGACTTGTACCGTATCTGATTTCGAAAGATAAAACAAACTCTCAAAGAAAATATATTTTAAAAACATAAACAAGAGTTCATACATACATACTACATGTATCATGCTTTTCTTTGATGATTCTTCACTATACTTGTGCGGTTTGGACTGGACCTTGTTTTGGAGCGACTCAAGCTGTTGGATGTTTTGACATAAATTTGCTCCATTGCTTCCTTAAGTACTGTCAGTTTGCAAATGTAAATCTATTTAAATAAAAACTACATAAAGAATAACTTTTTAAAAAAAATGGTACTGTTCATGTCAAAGACAAGCGCCTCACTCGTCCGGCCGGCTGTTTGCAGTCAAAAGTGATGCGCAAGTTTAAATTTGTGTGTGCAGTGTGCAACATGAAATTGAGGGCGCGTGCAATGTGAAACTTGCGCAAAGCATCCAAATTGCACACAACATGAGAGCATGAGTTTGTTGTGACTATTCGGAATGATTTTGTTACGCTCAATAAATCAGCACAGCCAGCACGGTGTTCTGATTGTGATGCATGATTTTTCGCATGGCGCCCTGTAGTGGGAGTGTACGCGTGCATTCCCTGCACAGTGACATCGTTTGTGCCAGCGCATTCCTATGATTCAGCCCGATATTGGGTGAATGGTGTCATTTTTCCATTAATTAGGCCCTATCATTATTAAAGGCTTGTACATTAATTCAGTGCAGGCAGTACGCCAGCCACACAGCCCAGAAATCCACACAAATGAGTTGACTTGGGGCTGAGTTGACCAAGTTAAAGGGAATATACAACATTTGCAAACATCGAAAAATAAAACTACCAAGTTTTTGCGAAATACCTTAATAGGATGTTGGTAAATGACAGTCTAAAGCATCCTGTAAAATTATGGCACCTGGTATACTGTCATTTTCAAGAAAAGTTGTATTTTTGTATCAATTTCCAACGCTGATCGGCCGATCAGCGTTGGAAACAACTGGCTTTTTTTCAAATACTGGCCCCATTTGACCATTGCACTTGTTTGCAATCGATTACAAACCCATGAACGGGTACGAGCCAGCTAGACTGGTTCCCTGACCTTACAATTCCCCAATGTATGTTAACTGCTCTGTTTCTTCTTATATGGAGTCAGGGAACCAGACTACAGGAAAATGATCGTTTTTCTTGGTTTTAGTAGCATTTTCAAACCCAAAACCTCCAAAAAGTCAGTGTAACTATATTTGCTTTATATTTCCAACCCCCCAATTCCATCCATATCTGAAAATTACAGCAAAAGCAAATGATGTATATTCCCTTTAATAGCGGTGTTTCACATCATTGATTTCTGAGTTCTGAGATACAAATTACAAGCAATATTTGACAATTAAACTTTAATACGAAAAGTGCTCAACTGATCCTTCAGGTTCAGTTTGGTTCAGTTCAGTTGCGGTTTGGATTTACTTTTTCTCCGAACATCAGTTCGGGTTTGGAAATATGTACATATACAATGTACATTGAAAAGCATATATAAAAGTTGCCAGATCATGCGGTAAGTCGGCTTTTATAAGTTGCCATTTCGCTGAAGTCGGTGTGTTACTGTTGGTCCCCTACAAAAAGCACAAGAAGATTATTTTATGAATAGCATTATTTTTTTATGAATTTCTAGGGGGGGGGGGGAATTCTGACAGACCTTCGGGGGGTTGACACCCCCCTCCCCCTGGATATGCACCTGATGTACACTTTGATATCAGAGCTTTCTTTTTGCCCTTCAAGTGGCAAAAAAAACGGTTCAAGAGAGTGAATAAACTTTAGGCCTACACAAGTGGTGTAGTGCATGCATTGCTTGTGCTTCTAATGCCTCACTCTTCTGATGCAAGCTTGCAACAAATTTGAATTCAGCTTATTGCTCTGTGAAGTATGAGTGCAGTATACACATACCGGTAACAAATATAACTGAGCAACAGGTTTATAGACTTTTAGAAATTGCAAAAAAAGGTTGCAACAAAGTTTACCTTTCTGTCAATTATCTTTAATTTATACAATGTAGTTATCCTAATTGCTGCTTGTTGTTCGTTTATCTTTACAGTCAACAGTCGGCAATGAAATATTAGTCTTCACAAGTGAATTTCAACTACCATCAACATGCAGAAACCCAGTAAGACTTCCTCAGAGCATGATACAAGAGAGGCAGACCCTGAGAAGGAGAAAAGAGTAACTCTAATATCAATTAAGACTGGACAGGCAATGACAATTCCTAACACAGACAGAGTAGGTATCAACATCAATATTCTAAAGTATATTATGAATGAAAGACCATTTGTGTTGTAAGAAGTGTCAATTGTTCTTCAAATAGTTGTGTAAATATTATGTGTCACCACGTGTGTATATATTATTAGTATACCAATACACTTCTCCACGCTGCATGCAATGCACTGTACTGTGCATGTAAAGTACACGCACTTGGCATGCATCAGGCAGCGTGGCCCAAGTGATGGAAGCATGCTACGGTAGTAACCTCGCAAGTAAACTCCCAGAAAGACTGACAAAACTGCAACAATTTGATTAATCTGTAACAAAAGCATGTGGTTTTCAATGTAATTTGGCCCATATACATGTACATGTGTATTTACCAATGTTGTCAAAAGAACTAGGCATCATGACTGGAATCCAACTAGCATTGAAATACACATGTACATGAAATTGTCTCGAATTTGAGAGTCGACATTTGGACCTCCTTTTCTTCAAAGTACCGGTATGGTTGTGACTGGTATGGTTGTGTGGACATTTATATTCTACTTTGAAATGCCCTTTTAAGTAATATAATTATGCTATTGTTTGGCAACCCAATTTCGTGCTTTCCAGCACGCTGTGTCAAAACTGAAGCTATTTTTCAATTTGTTTTTTTTAATCAGCTTGGTTTATGCCGAAGTGTGTCTGAGTTTGAAAAGTTGAATAGGATTGGAGAAGGCACATATGGAATTGTGTGTAAGTATACTTACATGTACATTGGTGTTTTGATTTTAACCCTAACCTCACCTAAAGCTACAACATACTTATAGTAGTAAAATGTAGTATGCAGTACTTCAGCATATAAATGGGCAAAGCACTCATAGTATTTATTATATAACCAACATACATATCCTTGTCATTTGATTGGTGGAACTCCATCACGTGACATTCGTTATTACTCCCATTCTAGCCGGGTCTCAAAAAGTACTATCCGCCCATGGGGAATGGGAAATACTGTTGAACAGTTAGGATCATTCTTGTTCCAAGACGCGGTATTTGGGTGCAAAGGCATGCTGGTGTGCGTGTTCAGCGTTGCGCGTAGCGCGTATTGTTCCAAAGAGCCAGCACTACAGAGTGGGGTTCAAAGATTTTCGTGAAGGGGTGGTTTGGAAGAGAGAAATACATTTCCCATCAATTTGTATTGAAGTAAAAGTTCAAATATATCAAATGACAAGGATCTATATGTCAGTTATATAAAACTAATATTGAGTGGCTTTAAATTGTGAAATGGGAGGAATAGTATCGCTCGGTGATGGTCCTTGCGATAATATTCCTCCCATTTCACTCTGAGCCATTCAATATTTGTATACTAGTATTTGGTACCTGCATATATAATGTTTGTAGTACGTTGTAGTATGTGGTTTGTTACCCCAAATGAACTCATTGGGGGTAAGGGTTAAGGGCTGCTTTTGACGTTCACAAACTATTGTTTAAAGTTTTAAGTTTTAACCATAAAAAGGCCCGGGGGGGGGGGCCTTTTCTTTTGTTTTCCTCACTGTTGTTACCTTTCATGACTTTTTAGCTTGAAGTTTGGTGCACGGTTTGGATCAAATTATAAAAATTGACCTTAGCATCACCGTGCTGCTCTTGACATTAGTTGAGGCAGGGTACCACAGCAATTGCATTTCCCCATGTCAGTGTTGTTTGCAAGTCCATCACAAGTCTTTCAGTCTCAAGTCAGGTCACTACATGTAGCTGTTCACATGAACTGTGACAAGGCATTCATATATCACTGTTTATCCAGTTACTTTGGATTGGACTTATGAAAGCTTAGGAACTGTTCAACGACTTGTGATGGACTTGAATACAACACTGTCCCGTACAATCCCACTGAATACATGGATAGTACAGCTTGTGGTGGTAACAGTGTGCTATAAACTTGCAACTTCAGTTATTAACCCTAACCCGCTAGGGCCTTTTTGCTAGGAACCATCCTCAATCCTCCAAAACCCTCCAAAATTTTGCACTTATATTCAATACAGTCCTGCCTGTAAAATGCATTCATCCTCAATTCTCCAAAATAATCCTCTTCTTGAAACAACCGAATTCATCCTCAGTCCAAAGTTCTCCATGTCACAATTAGGATTATTGAGGGAGGTTTAGGGTTGTGTTCTTATTCCTCCATGGGTTAATTAACACTTCATTGGTCTAATGAAATCTAATTCTGGAAATTTAGTTGGTTAACATGTGTGCCAAATTTTATTCCATTTTGTCAACTTGACAGATGTCAACTTTTCAACTGTTGCATTTATTCACAGGACAGTGACAAAAGACAAACCCAAAAGATATACATTCTGTATAAGTACATTACAAAGTACATAAGTCATACAGGTAAGAAAAATGTCCCTTTTGATAGGTGACCCTTCCCCCAGGCGTCAATTGTGTCTCAAAAGTGGGGGGGGGGGGACACAACATGATCAGCACTAATGCCAGCGCGAAGCCCGTGGGGTCCAGGGCCCGCTTAAGGGCCCAGATATTTTTTTGGATTGTAGATGCTCTGTGGTGCGATCTGAGGCAATTTTTGACCACTTAGACCAATTTTTGTGAGCAAAAGATCATTTTAAACAAAAAGATCATTTTAGATCTTTTAAACATTATTTTCGAGTTTGGAGTCATTGAATCGGCTTATGTTGGCTACAATTTTTATTCGGGGACGAAAAAAGTGGGGGGGGGGCAAACGATATAATTTATGATACCCCCCCCCCCCACTTTAAAAAGTGGGGGGGGGGGGAGGACTTGTCCCCCCAGTCCCCCACCGATTGACGCCCATAGGTCCTTGTCTCCCACAAAAACGGGAAAGGATACCAGTGTTTGCTATCCAGCCACCATTCAGTCTGGGTACTGACCACATTCGAAACAAGTTTCACTGATATTCAGCCATGCATGCAAAGGATACACACCTACCAACACAATGTTTCCTAATACCTTTAAGGGGATAACGTTATTCAATGGCCAGCACACTGCAAGACAGAACATTTCAAAGTTACCATGGCAATGCCACAGTTTACAGATGTCCAAAGGGCCTTGATCATTAGAATGTTTTATGAAACAAATACATATAAAAAGACTCCTTCAAGAGGTAGAGAAGCGTAATGCTCAGACAGTACACTAATATTGTAACATACGGACAAAATAAATGGCGCAAGCAAGAATATTTTCTTTGGAGGTACCTCAAAGACCGGGTGTACCACATTGTGCCAAACACCCTGCAGGAATGTCAAGCTTTCGGATAATACGAGGAAATTAATTAAGTTCGGAGAATCTTGTAATAACGAAAAAATAAGACGTTCTCAACTTTTTCAGTGACAGATGGGAAGTCCTGGAAGGACTCTTGGTCAAACATAATATTTTAGTGATTTTTTTTCTGTTCTAAATATGGTGTTGATCCTGAACAGATGATAAACACCAAATGTAATATTTTTGGTTCTGTTATTTTGAGTACCACATTTTCTGAAAATTTAGTTGATATATTTAACCATTCTCCAAATTTTCTGCTGCTCCTAAAAAATTCATGCATGAGTCATGTGGACTTTGAGGAAAATCATTTGGATGTAAATAACCAACTTTGAATTCTGTCATTGGTGACACCTTTGCATGGAATTAACCATGTGAGAGCTAAATCTTTATCTTTTTTGCAGATAGAGCAAGAGACACACGATCAGATGAAATAGTAGCTCTGAAGAAGGTCCGAATGGAAAAAGAGAAAGACGGTATGGCCTCATATAGATTTTGATTTTTACATACTGTATACTCTTGTTGATAAGCTGTTGAGGTGTGTACAATTTACTTTTAACATTACTTGTGATTGAATGATAATATAGATTGGTTGTTTATTGGTCGAGAATGGCCACATGTCCAGTCCTTACAAATATGTAACTGTTTACTTCATATGCACAATTATATAATATTGGATGTCTTTGAGATGGATACAAGAATATATTGCACGAGTTATGACAATATTGCACGAGTCAAAGACGAGTGCAATATTGTCATAGGGCATCAAGTACACATTAATAAGGTCAAAGCACAAAAGTTACATTTCCCAATGCAAAACTTCTATCATGAATTTTCTCTCTTTTTTCCCTCCAAAATTTCTGTTTGGAATTGTTGCAGGCCTTCCCATAAGTGGCCTACGTGAGATAAATTTGTTGATCAACTTGCGTCATAAAAATGTGGTTGAGCTAAAGGAAGTTGTAGTTGGCAGCCACCTTGACAGGTAAGCTTTTCAATGTCACACCAGGGCCATTATTATTTTGTAGGTCTGCAGTGTTTTTCACCATTGATTTATAATCATCGCAACTACCCAAATCGCTCAAAACTTCGAATTTATCGCAAGTTAGTGGGGTATTTTAAAGATCAAATTTAGTCATCATGAAACATCTATCTAGCAATGAGTACCTTGGGATGCCTTACGAGTTACTGCAATGTAGGAGTATATTTATTGCAAAAATTGTTTCTTGCCATTTTATTAATATTAATTTGGCATAAATAGGTTCTTTAGTTTTTATAAAATATTGTGTGCGCATGGCTTCATGCTATTATGTCAACAACCACCGAGCTCCAAAGAATGAAGTGTTTCACAACAAAACTATCCTACTGAAAACATGCAGTGCATTGAACATGCACCAATACAATTGACACTAGCATGACACATTTGTTATAAACCACATCTTAGGCCACAGAATTTAAGGAGTAATGCTTTCGATGCAACAACCCACATGTTTTCGCTCTGTAGCGTCTTTTTTAGACAGATTTTGGCGCTATATAAATGTTCACTATTATTATTATTATTATTATTATTATGTTGCCACTGGTTGTAATTTTGAAACTATATCAGAACATCACATTATTTCAGCTGTGTGGTTCTGAGAAGAACCAGTTGTTTTAACTTGACGTTTCATACAGTGTTTTATCGTACGGTGTCATCAGGAGACTGCCGGATTCTTGCCGGTGTAGAGGTTTATTTAGTGCATGTGAATGCTAATTCCATGGACGGTAAAAGCGGGAGATTCTCAAACAGGATGCTAAGTTCGTTGGACCATTATTGGTCCAAGGCGGGAGATTCTATAACCGGAAGTCATGGTGGACTGAGTGTCCTCACTGAAGTATGTCAGAAAGATGGTGATACAGCTTAGATGAACATCAAGGGGTGCGGGGTGCCAAGGGTATAAGGGACCCATAGGCAGAACTACTGATGGGAACTATGGGGATTGGATGGGGTTCGTGGGTATAGAAGACACTTTGGACCTAAGAAGAAGCAGTGGTTGCCATATATCACTGATGTGGTACCCAACGTCTTGTGGAACTGTTTTGCACTTGTAGATTTCTGGACTCGCCGAGGGTGACACTGTTGGATGCTGGTGACGAGTTGTGCTTGCTGCCAGTTGATGGTGTGGACTTCGCTGTGGGAACATTTGTTGATGGAGGACTTCTCGTACTCCCAGTGCTGTGTGCTCATTGAGTCTGGAACACATGATGCTAAGTTTGGTGGACCATTAAGGCGGGAGATCCTGGAACCGGATGTCACAGTGGTACCCCATGTATGTCTTGTGGAGCTGTGTTGTGCTTGTAGGTTTTCCATGGCCTCCCGGACTCGCCAAAAGTGCCACTGTGAGTTGCTGGTGATGAGCTATGCATGTTGCATCAAACATTCCCACAGCAAAGATCACACCATCAACTGGCAACAGGCACAGCTCATCACGAGCAACAAACAGTGATACCCTCGGGGAGTCCGGGAGGCCATGGAAATCTACAAGCACCACACCGTTGCAATAAGTTGATGTGTCTACTATCATGAATTCTGGGACTTGGAGAGAGACTGTAGGCTTTGAGTGTCATGGTCAAGGGTGTTTATGTACAAGGGTGTTTATGTATGAATATATCGGCTCATAACTATTTCCCAGCCTTACCCACCAGTTTTATTCCCCTGGCTGTAAGCCGGAGGGGGATATTGCAATAGCGTATTCCTTGCGTGTATGCATGCGTGTGTTTATGGTGTAAATCGAGGACACACACGTGCAACATCATAGATAAATCGAGGACAGAAACTGAATCGAGGACTCCAGCATGCCAGGGGGAATGCGCAAGTCTCACTTGTAGTATTTTGTTAGATTGTAAAGGACATATAAATATAATAGCAATGGATAATAAAAAAAACCCACATAAAGCACTGGTACCTGGAACAACTTATTCACTGAGGTTTGAGACAAAATTATTAATGATGAGCTTGAATGAAAAGGTCAGGCTGTGATCTCAGGGCTATTGGCAGACTGTTCCATAGGCGAGGGGCTACAACAGAAAAACTTCTGTGTCCATAAGTCTTCAACCTTGAAGATGGAGCTACAAGCAAGTGTGCATCACAAGAGCGTAATTGGTGCACAGGCTTGTATGGCGATATGAGTTGTTGCATGTAATGGGGTGCTGTTCCGTGATAGACTGGTAGGTGATGAGGAGGAGTTTGAATATTATTATGCGTTGCTCAACAGGAAGCCAGTGTAATCCTTTGAGTACCGGGCTGAGGTGTTCAAATTTCTTTGTGCATGTCAGGATACAGGCTGCAATGTTCTGGATTTTTTGAAGGTGATTGATGGTGGAAGCTGGAAGTCCATATAATAGTGAATTGCAATAGTTGAGCCTAGACATGACGAAAGCATGAATAAGCTGTTCAGTCGTTTTGTTTGATTACTGGGCCTTAAAATTCAGACTTTCGTCAAATGTGACACCACGTTTACGAGCTGTATTACTGATTGGTATGGCGTGACTGTTAATGAGGATGCTCTCTAGGGTGTTTGGACAGCGTTGTCGTGGTGAATTCAGCACAAGGATGACAGTCTTGTCACTATTGAGCTGAAGTTTGTTTGCAACCATCCATTCCTTTATGTCAGCAATACAGGCTTCTGCACTGGCAACCGCAATATCTGCATTCGCTGAGACAAAGGGCAAGTAGAGCTGGGAGTCATCAGCATAAAGCTGAACCAACAAACCATGTTTTCTCACAATGTTGGCTACAGGTGAGGAGTATAGGGAAAACAACACAGGACCAAGCACTGATCTCTGAGGGATGCCAAAGCATAGTGTTGTGTTAGATGAGAAGGACCTGTTAACTTTTACAGACTGGACTCGGTTCTCAAGATACGATATAAACCATTTCAGTACCATTCCAGTAATACCAAAGTATATCATTCACATACATATGCACATGTGAATGAGATGGATATAAATTATGGGGACAAGGTTGAGTCAAAAACAATATTTCAGTACATAAAGCTTGAAATAAATATACATTAATTTGTACAGTGCAGTATTGGCAAATAACAACAGTAATTTGTGATTTGAGTTTTCTAATTACTATTTTGAACAGCATTTTTCTGGTAATGATGTACTGTGAGCAGGACCTAGCAAGCCTGTTGGACAACATGCCAGCTCCATTTACAGAAGCCCAAGTCAAATGTATAGCTCTACAAATGATGAATGGTCTTCAATTCCTGCATGATAATTTTATCATCCACCGAGATCTCAAGGTGTCAAATTTGCTCCTGACGGACAAAGGTTGTCTTAAGATTGGTTAGTAATGAAACCATATGAAAAAGTAACTTTTTTCCTTCTTAATTACAACAAGTTTCTCTCTCTATATAGACCCTGAAATTCCTTCACATGATAATTACACACTGCAACTTTACAAGACATATTTGTGTGACATTCATATGCTACCTTTTTACAATCTTTTCAACTATTATCCCCTTATGGCAAATGTTTTTAGCCGAAATAGGCATTTTCTCTAGAAACGTCTACTTTAAAATAAGATCTAAAATAGTATGGAAAAAAGGCCAAATGCAAAAAAAGAGAATGTTCCCCATCAGAAAGATGCAGGATTTTTGGATAATTGTGTGCCAGTTGTTGACTTTTGCACTTGAGATTAGGCATTTGTAGTCATATGTTTTAGCTTTGTTGCTTGTCATAACTGTTTATATTCAAATTTATTTAAAATTAAACATTTCTTGTGAAAATTTGTGTATATTTTTATGGTGACATTATTTGTTGTTCTTTACCACAGCTGATTTTGGTCTAGCAAGAACCTTTGGAATACCATTTCGACCTATGACTCCAAGAGTTGTAACGTTGTGGTATAGGGCACCAGAGGTACTGCTGGGATCAAGTGTGCAGACAACAGCAATTGATATGTGGTGAGTAACAAATATTTCTACAAGGTTGCTTTGCAGTCATGCTAACATGAAGGTAATTAGCTTCAGATAACTGTTGTGGAAAATGCAGTAATGAAGTATTTCTATTAAAATACCTAGCCAACAATTTTACGTTGTGACAACATTGCCAGGAGGTCAGGTTTTCGTTGTGGCAACATGAGGAAAATGACGTTGCGGCAACGTAATAATGTTGACTCGCGTGCACGTTGCCACAACGTCATCGCACAACATACAATGACCTTGCCACAACGTAAAAGAAACATACATCACAAGTTTTTTGGACGTGATTAGTATATGATTTCCACCTTGACGCCACGTTATTTGCGACCTAACAGGCACATAGCAGCAACCTCTACGCGCATTTCTACAACCTTGTGGCGACATGATTTTACAGCAACCTAATTGGAGACGTTTCTACAACCTTTTACGAATGTTATTGCAACTTTGTTGACACATCACTGAAACTTACTGGACACGTTACTGCAACTTACTGGACACGTTAATGCAACATATTGGACACGTTAGAGCAACTTTGTGGGCATGTTATTGCAACTTTAAAAGGACGTTACTGTAACTTTGTGGGCACCTTATTGAAACTTAATGGTACGTTTCTGCAACATTAAAGGCTTTACTGGGCATGTTTGGAGAAACATTTCTGAAAACGATAACGAAACAAAAAAAACCACTAAAGGTTTGTGTTTGCTTAGTTTCAAATGCAGAGTGGTCGGGCAGAAAACTTTTTCATTAGACACTGCCCAGTTAAGTTATGAATATTTTTTATGTCAGAACAAAGGATCACAAACGTTAACCTTTCTAAAATGTAGTACAAACAATTATTTTGTACAAACAAATGCATCTATTAGGGCATGATAAATTTTACTTTACATTTTAGGTACACGTACAAGTTATTTCCGGTTTGATGATGTCATTAGTCAAAAAAGGGAAGGGAATACTGATTTAGTTCAAGGAGGATACTTGTTTATCCTAAAGTAAAAATAATGCATGGAAATATAGAAATTATCAGTGGAGGTAATAATAACACCCAACCTCCGGTTTGATGACGTCACAGTATTTGGAAGCCAAAGGTCAACATTGGGTGTTACAGATGTCATTATTTGGGCTAGGAACAAAGGCATGGGATTAAATGATGGATTTAAATTGAAAACAAAATTATCATTGTTAAATTCTCCCTACAGTAACTTCTGGTCTTGATGACGTCATAATTATGAAACCTTGCAAATTCATTTGTGGTTGCTCACAGAATATATTGGGGAATATGGTAGTCTTTTTATGGAGGGTTTTAAAATTTGAAAAGGTTAAACTCTTTTTTATGTTCTGCTAGAGGGCGTCCTTTCGGGGATGACGTCAAAATTATGTTTTTTTGTGTTTGGCATTCCTCACTTAACACTTCAATAATGTATTTGTCTGTAAAATGCTTCCATTCTCAGGAAAGATTCAATTTCCATTTCACTTCCGGTAACACCGGAAGTGAAGGTCAAGCGGTTTGTGCCCAGAAATAAGGAAAAAATGCCCAGGAAAAAAATGAACACAATACTCTATTTTGTTCAAGAGATATAACTCAAACTATTTTGTCAAATTGTGCCCGTAAATCGCTTGTAATGTGATACCTGATGACGTCATGATGACGTAGCAAAATTTATAACATCTTCATAACATGGTACAAGTTCACACTAGGTTTTATGATGATACCGTAAACCGTTCGGAAGAAATTTTGCTTTGTTTTGATTTCAGGCTAATGTCTTCATTTTGAATTGACCTAGCTTTGACCTTCCGGTAACCCCGGAAGTAAAAGTCAAACAATTTTCCCTTCAAAATCAAAAAAAATGTTTATCAAGGTATGGTCCATCAGATCACAACGTAAGAACGTGATCGTTTATTTGTTCCATGAGTTATACATGATTGAAAATTGTTGCTAGTAATTTGATACCTGATAACGTCATTGTAACGTCAAGAGTAATATGCACCACTCGGGATAAGGGTCGATATACGTTGAAAGTTACAAGTTCATACCATAAACCGTTTAGGAGAAAACCCGCAGAGAATTATTGTCCGGGGAAAAAAAGGAAACAAAAATTAATCGTAACAACTCTAAACAGTGGTCGGGTTGTGCCCGACCACTCAATAATTACTTTTTCTCTAATTTTATTACAAAGAGTGTTCAGCAGAAACAACCGCCTGTAGATCATTACTAAAATGTGATCACTAAAATGGCGAGTCTTATGCTCACTGCGAATATTTGGAAATATCAATATACCGGTATCAAAATATCTTTACAGTGTCCATTTTGTGAATGGTGTAATATCAGAGTCTTTCACTTTAATTTGCATTTTATGAAATGTGTTGAATTTAAGTGAAAGCCAGTTTTGAAATGTTGACGTCGAAAATATTTGCTTCGAAATTCTCCAGAGTTAAAATGTGGTTAACTTTTTGTTTCAAATTCGTAGCACTGGCGTCAATGATTGCCGTAACTTCACAATTCGCAATGGCTTTTGCGCCGAGTACGAACTGACCTTTAAATAAGGCGGTAATGTTTTTATGGGGTCATTCCCTGTCAATTCAACATGATTTTGGACCCGACACTCACAGATTGAAGCAATATTTGGTATGATGATTGGTCTATATGAGAAACCCCAGAACTGAATTTTTTTGTAGTTTGGCCGTTAAATTTTGAGATTCGGGTCAACGAACTTTTGACTAATAAGCAAGACCTCCAAACTTTAAAGGGAATATACATCATTTGCTTTTGCTGTAATTTTCAGAAACGGATGAAATTGGGGGGTTGGAAATATATAGCAGATATAGTTACACTGACTTTTTTGAGGTTTTGGGTTCAAAATGCTATAAAAACCAAGAAAAACAATCATTTTCCTGTAGTCTGGTTCCCTGACTCCATTGAAGAAGAAACAGAGCAGTTTACATACATTGGGGAATTGTAAGGTCAGGGAACCAGTCTAGCTGGCTTGTACCCGTTCATAGGTGTGTAATCGATTGCAAACAAGTGCGATGGTCAACTGGGGCCAGTATTTGAAAAAAGCCAGTTTTTTCCAACGCTGATCGGCCGATCAGCGTTGGAAATTGCTACAAAAATACCACTTTTCTTGGAAAATGACAGTATACCAGGTGCCATGATTTTACAGGATGCTTTACACTGTCATTCACTAACAGTCCAGCAAGGTATTTCAAAATGATTTGGTAGTTTTATTTTTTGATGTTTGCAAATGTTGTATTTTCCCTTTAAATATTGTATCTCCAAACTATAGCACTTACAAATCCAAGTTGTACATCATATTAAAGCTCTTGAATGGCCTCCATTTCATAAAAACAAAACAAATTATCGTACCATGAAGCACATAGAAAATGCGTCACAAAATGACCTTTGACCTTGAATTACGAATATAAATATGCTTCAAACTTTGTAATTGTTTTCGCTATGTTAGTTTATGGTGTAAGCAACAATCTTGGAAAATTTTGTGATGGGCGCTCTTAAAGTGTTCTAATTTAGGATTTTTTAAAGATAGCATGTCCAGGAAAAAAGCAAATATATATTGCATATAAATGTACATACTGCATGTGCACGTTTACCTGTATTCCTGCCCTTTACAGCCCAAATGTGTCACGTCCATTGTTTATGCAGCATCTTGCTACATGTAGCTCTAGATAGTGGCGTAATTATGGGGGTAGCAGGGCAAGGGGGATCAATCCTAACATAACGTCATGTACAAGCCATTTCATTGTGTGGTTGAGCCTTGTTACGATTCAACACATAATAACCACTTGTGTGGGTTATTATGGGGTTTGAGCAACGATCTTGGTTCATTATGTGTTGTTTTTTAATATGGTTGGGGTTATTATGTGGTTTGACCTGAACTATTTGAACTTGGAAACTGGCTTGGATATAACTACAAATTCGGCAACTTTTTGAAAAACCCCTTCTTTTTGTATCTCTGATTCCATGTGACCACTGTTTATACACATGTTTATAAATGCATTTTATGTAATATTTTGAAAAGTGAAACAAATTTAAATTACCAAATTTCTTGAAATTCATGAAATTTCCCCAATGGTCAGTGTGGGGTTGAGCAAGAACTTTTTATATGTGTTTAAACCAGTATTTACAAAAATATATTTTCCCATGTGAAACATTCTTAAAATTGCCCGCATGGTGATACATTTATGGAAGAATTTATTTGAATTAAAAAAATGCTGCACCCTAAATGAAATGTTCTTCAAATTAAACCAAGTGAATTTTGATAAAATTGATTGATTCTTGATTGCCTGTACCTTAAGCATTTATACTACAACTCGCCCATCGGTGCAGTGCCTTGGCAGAACAACATGATTTAGACAACACACTCTAAACAAACAGAACTTGTCAGGGCCACCCAGTCTATCACAAGAAATTTAGACCTATTCAACCAAAAATTAAATATTATAATTTCTTGAACAAGAAATTATGAAAAAAGTGAAGTTCCCTTACGAAGAATAAATAAAACATTTTGTAGATGTTTTTACCCAAGAATTACTTTCAGAGAATTAAGTAAAAGGGATAAAGTATGGGCTTTTCATTTTCTTTATTAAGTATATTTAGTGGTTGTGAAATAAGCAATTATTATTTTCATTTAGAAATTACAAGGTGGTTTGGTATTTAGAATAAACTTCAGGTTAACACCTAGTGGTAAGTTTCCACTGCCATCCAAGAGATCAAAGAGAAAATACAAAGTACTTGTTGAGGTGTAGTAGCACATGACATGTCTTGGAGAAAGGAGAAACTATTGAAGATACTAGACTGGTCACCATGATGAGAAGGAGTAGCATTAGAATGTGCACCAGTGTGGGAAGAAGAAGCAGTTGCAGATGTTGCTGTTGCTGTTGGTGTCGTTCTTGGATACATAGTGTGGCAGGAACCCCTCTGGGCCAACCCAAGTCTATTAGGATAAGTCTGACTCCTAGTAGGGTGAAGACAATCTTCCCAAACCAAGGCTCTTCCCCAGATGAGAGATCACTCAGAGCGACCTTCAAGGCTAAAGGTGCAGGTCCGTTTGGGTGGAAATCTACCGCCCAATTGTGAATGAGTGTCGATTATTTATCTCTGTTAATTAATTGCACAATAAACCTGTAAACATAAAAAACCGGAAGCAGAATTGTCGGTAATCTCAAGCAACAATAATCATAATTTATTCAACACTAATCAAGTACATAAATTAGGATGTGATTGGGAGGGTTGTTTTATTAACTGGGTCTATCCTTACTTTACTGGAGATAGCCCGCTGCTCGCCTATGCAACAAAGCACACAGGATTAAGCACTAGACAACAATGGCAGCAATGAGCAACTATGCACAGCGCCAGTAATGAATCGCTAAGTTAGCAATAACACAGCATCACAAGCGCACAACAGCCTCGCCAATGCGCATCAGCCTAGCAGTTTATACAGTCCGATAGCAGGGTACCTGCTGACGCCGAATGTTAGCCCGATTTCGCACTCGTACAGCTATATTAGCTTCGTACTAGCGCAACCCCAGTACAGCTAGACAGACTTTGTACAAATCGCCTAAGCAATTACACATACCCAGAGTACAAGTAATTCACCTACTTCTCTGCTCGCTGTCGCAGCTACACCCTAGCCCGCTATCTCCAGACACCCGGCACTCAACACCTGAAACAGCTGAGCCCCACAACTAGACACTCAACCAGCTAGTAGTCTCACCGAACAACGATCACCTAAACCACAAACAATCTTGTTGATCCGATCTCAACCCTAAACTGAGCGCGCTCTTCCAGGCACGCATTTATATACCAGTACCACCCAGGTACCGGTACGTAGACATGCAGTCTCATGTACAAACACGTGTACAATATGTGCTTGTAATAAACCTATGGGACTTATTAACCAATCATGTATGTGCAGCAACTCACGGAGCTTGTAAGCTCCACCCAGTCACTAACACACAGTGATTAAGCGTTAGTGCTATGGTATGACGTCACAAATATACACTTTCCGCCACAATAGTCTGGTAAACTGGATCTTGAGGCTGAGGCTGAGACAAATGCTGTAGTGGATTTTGAGGCTGAAACAGCGTAAACTGTTGTTGAGTTGGCTGATAAGATGATAACTGGTGATGCTGGTGATGCTGGTATTGCAGATATTGTTGATGTTGTGGATGGTGCTGGCCTGCACATAAAGCAGCTGTCTTTTGAACAAAGGACATCACCAAATCGAAAGACTTGTGGTAGAAAGATGGAAGTAAGCTCTCATCCATAGTACTCATCATGCCGGATATCCGCTGTCCCGAGGCACCAATAGGAGTAGAGCTGGCCTGTGTCAGCATGGTCTTGATGCCCTCTTGCAGCTCAGATGTAGTGCTCTGCTACTTGGACAGCCTCCTAAGATGCTCCAATTCTTTCTCCATTAACTTCTCAGAACTACCAGGCTTTGCAGACTTCTTCACACCAGGTCCCTTGTGTGGAGGATTCCGAGTAGGCTGAGTAGGATGAATAGAACTGGAAGCAGTGGCAGAAGCAGCTTCACAGGCAACGGCTTCTTCTTCTGCTTCTTCTTCTTCTTCTTCTGCTTCTTCAATGTCGACATCAAAATCTTGGACAGCAATGGGCTCTTCCAACCGAGAGGCGGCAACTTTGGACCTGAGATTTCCGAGTTGACGTGTTGGTACACGTGAAATATGAGACAGTATAAAATCAAACTTTTCCACAATTCATTGATCACGGTTGGTTCTGTTAGACGGCACTGGATCACCAGACTTTAAGCATGTCAGTTTCCCCAGGCGAGTATGCACACTGTTAAACCAGGTCTTCAGAAGAAAACGACTCTCTAAGTTCAACCCTGCTGCCTTGTCATCCCATAGTTTATTCTTCTTGTCCACATCCTTGTAATTTTTGCACCCCTTGACGTATAGGATCCGATGTTCTTTGAGCTACTCAACTATATCTTCTTCCTGCTCGTTAGTCAGGTTAAGACGTCGAGACTTCTTCCTCTTCTTGGTTGGTTGACTGCCTGTTGGTGATGGAGAACAAGGAGAAGGAGTGGGAGATCAAGGTGAATGACGAGGTGAGCTTCAAGGAGTAGGATGAGGTGAGTCTTTTGCCACATCAGCAACAGGAATCGTTGCCGAGTCTTCCACCATGACTCATCTCTTTCATTTGCAAGCACCACCTTTCATTTTTGGAGGCATGATCAGAAAAAGACAATGAACGGATGGAAGCTCAAAGTTGTTGAAGACTGTGGTGAAGACTGTGATAATATGTAGAAGACTGTAACAAACTATTGGTCGACAATAATATAAGTATATACAGCAACAAAACGATGCGCACCCACTGACAGAACCAAAGAAACTGAACGTGAACACGTTGATGACTATTTATATGCAAAGCACAAACCTCAAAGGAATACCGCGATAATTCGTCGACATTCTAGAACAACCGTAAAACAACTGTGGCACGTTCGTAGAGAACCGTGGCCCAATCGTGCTTATTCTTTTCTATTCGTAGGAGAACCTTGGTCATCCGTGACCCAATCGCAGACAACCGTGGCGTTAACGTCATTATTCTTAGTAATACCTTCGATATTCTTCACCAATCGGTCCATATTTTTACAAACCGTTATGTATTCGTCCAGAAACCATATGACAGTCACAGTCCACAAACCTCGACAGTTCTTCGTGATCGATTGATTATTGGTAATTAATGGATATTTGTAGCTCCAATCGTGAATGTGTGACTGGGACTTACAATGTTACAACAACCAAATACCAAACAATAACGTTGTGGCAACGTGATTTTCACAACTGAAAACAACGTTATAAAATAACCTACAAATCAAAACATCATAATTTCAACCTCAAGGCAACGTTGTGCACATTCTAAATAACAAAGTCACGACAATGTAATATTGATAACCTAAACACGTTATGAAAACACTTATCGACATTGTCAAAATTACAGATAAACAACATTTTTACAACCAATGAATATACAGTCAAATGTTGTGGCAACGTTGCTTTAACGTCATCGTGATACGTGACCAAATGACAACATCTTCACATCTTTGCACAACACTGTGGCAACGTGATGAGTTGCCACAATACAGAATGAACTTAATCATTTAAAGCTACCGGACTGAGTGCGGAGCCATGAGCAACTTTGGGAAACATAAAACCATGAAAGTCGTATCGTAAAAAAAGTGTCACATTTTCATGCTCATGTAATACCAACGGCTTACTTGTACCGATCGTAAAAGCCAAGTTAAGTTGGGCAATACATTTAATGTGTTTTTGGAAAAAGCAGCGAGGGCACAAGCCTGTAATTGTTATATGATCAGTGATCACTGAAAAAGCTTTTAAGTCTCTTTTAAGCCATGTACAAAACAAATTTTCAGTTTAAACAACATGCAACAATAGAGAAAGGTTAGGAAATCATTCCTGATTTCTGCTTGTTCTTCATCCACACAGGGCTGCAGGATGTATACTTGGTGAACTGTTGGCAAATCAACCCCTGTTGCCAGGGACCTCAGAAATACAACAAATTCAGTTAATTATAGACTTACTTGGAACTCCTAATGACAGCATCTGGCCTGTAAGTATTTGATTGCTTGGATGGCGGCTTGATCAGGGCTAATTAAACTAGTGAACATAGCCAATAAATCGACATTGATCGACAAAATGATTTCAATGTGAAATCAATATCATCATTGGTTTTTAGTTGTTCTTGATTTTTTGAGGCATGATACTTTCCTGATTTAATTTGGATTTCCAAACATTTTGCCCCTCACTAGATTGTTTTGAGTTTAAGCAGGGTCATATATCATTGTTATACTACTGAAGACAATGGATTCTTTGTTTTACTTAACAGTTGTTTGACTTATCAAGATTTCACTGTACCTATTTAAAGAGAAAATCTTTGCTTAAAGATCCAAATACCCTGTAAAAGATTTCACCTAAAACAGTATCATTCAGAAGAAAAACAATCTTGTAAGTGGTTTCAGATGTTGTGCCCACTGACACATTTTTTTAACTTGTGTAAGGATCAGAAACCATTTACAAGGCCACCTATACCTTTTTCTGTACAAAAAAAAAGGTACAAAGGGATACTATGAACACATTATAAACTTGGGGCAGTAAGCTTTAATTGCTAGCCTGGGAGTAAATGTGTGCTTTGGGAGGTGTTAAACACTATGTTTAAGACTGGTTGGATTTTGGATGCTGTTAATTACCTGAGCCCAAGGCGAGGGTAATTATCAGCATCCAGACTAGGTTTGAGCGGTTCCAAAATGTCTGGAGCCGTTTTCGGTTCTACAAAAAGAAAAACAAAAAAACAAAACCTAGGTTTTGTTTTCCACTGAATTTTCCGTGAGCCGGTTCCGACTCCACGGATGCACAGACCACATCCATGGAGCACGGACCTCATATGGTGTCAGCATTATTTCTTTACATGTAATACATGTAAAGTGGATTTCAATCTGTGGATTTCAACGTGCAATACTTGTTATTCCACTACGTATTTGGTTTGAAATGTGCGTCTTTTTTCCTGTGAAACTATGGATATTGTGTTACTAAAAGCAAGCTTAGCATTTGTTACTTTATTTTCTGTTCTTTGCCTATGACTTTATTTACCACAACGATTGCCATGCCGGGGAGTAGAATGATTCACTGCACAAGTACAGGTACACGTATCCTGCTTCAGTGTACAATGCACAACTACACATAGTGCTGGAATCAGCTATGAAATACCCAGTCCACTCAATGAACATGAGTGTTATTATCTAGCAGCCCACTAGTCTAGGTTTATGGTTTGATACATGATAAACCCGCATGTTTTAGTGCACATCTACGCGACTTTTCATTCTTCACCATGTGCACAGATCAGAACGAACCAAAGCGAAGGATTCATTCATTTTCAACGGTGGATTCGTGACTCGTATGGAGCTGGGTATTTTGTACCTGTCACTCATAATCAGAGCCGGGTCCATCAGAGCTGATTCCACCACTCAGAGCTGATGTGATATGAAATTGGGACTGAGATTGTGAAAATTGGACTTCTTTTTCATTTTATTGGTTAATTCCTGTCAGGTGATCGGTCCTTATCTTAATTATCTATGCACAAGAATGTGCAATACCATCCACCTATGAGTCCGTATTTCATAAAACCTAAATTCACACTACACGTAATTGTGTAATTCAAAACATTTTTATCCATGATACAGTATTGCCCTAGACAGTTCAATGCTCCATGCCTCATGGCTGCAAAGGGCTCTGTTGAGCGGTTCGTCTCCGACTCTCTATGATGTATGGGAGTCTGTGTGGTTTTCCCCGCCATTGTTTTGACCAGCCAGAGTGAATGTCCAGGGCCTTCATGCCTTCATTGACTTTCTGTGGAGCCGATTCTCGGGTCATGGTTTTGTGCATAGCTCAGAATAGATAATTTACATGTAATCTAGAACCCATTCTTTTGGAACCGGAGCCGAGCATAGCGGGTACCCAGTTCTCAAAAAGATTGGACTCGCGGTTCTGGTTCCCATATTGGAACCGGTTAGAACCAGGGGACAGTGGGTTTAAGCTTGCTGGTTTTGAAAATACTTTTCCAAAAAAGCTTATATGCATTTTGAAAAGCCTGTTTTCCATGACTGTGCTCTGTTGATGCAGTGGATGTACATGAAGCGAGATTGGATTGCTTGAAGGGTTTGACAAGTTTGCATGTTAGGAGGTAAACAAACAACAAAATTTACTGTTTCATGGTACATGTAGATAATGTTTATGATGAAGTGTTACTGACTTTTTGTGGCAGGGCTATTCAAGTTTGCCAATGCTTGAGAAGTATACCTTGAAAAAGCAGCCATACAATAACCTTAAGCACAGGTTCTCATGGCTTTCTCAGGCCGGGCTGCGTCTTCTGAACAACCTGTTCATGTACAACTCAACCAAAAGGTCAGTCATATTGCTGCTCAGCATACTAGTGGTTGTGTCTTGTTCATTAAAAATAAAAACACCAACAACCAAAATAACCCCTTCACGTAATTGTACAGGGTGGTTCAAAATAAAGAAAATCCAGTTTTGACAGCAATTTTCACTTTTTTTTTACAATTATTTTAAACTGTTGATTAGTAGCTATTAAAGTACTGGCCTTTAAGCACTTATCATTGCAAGACACATTTTGTCACTGAGCTATGGTAGTTTGAACATTTCATGTGCAAACCTGTTTGTCCATGGAGGTATCGGTATGCATTCCATCCACTTGACTGAGCTCAGCTATCGGAGATTGATGTGAAGGCACAAAAATAGCATACTTCATCAGGCCATCCCAGACATTAATGCAACATTGAAATTGTGCTTTGAAGCTTTACATGGTGGAATGGTACAATAAGTGATAAGTTTGAACGGTACTGTAGTGTACTCTGTCTGTCCACTGAAATGGGTGAGAACAATTCTCAACTCAGGTTCTGTTCAGAACCACATTTCTTCACAGGAAAGATATATTCCTTGGTGTACCCACAAACTTATCACATATTATAGTCCAACATTTATGGTACATTTGGCGTGGCATAGGAAAATCTTTTATCTGAGGTGCTTTGACAGTCTTTTCCATACTCTGCCCAATCTGTTCTTGACTGTCTGCCTGCAGTTATACAATGTGCTGAAGCATGCAATCTTCATTCCCATACAGGCGCAATGTTCATGATTGTATATTTCAAACCTCCCACCTAGGGATATGTTTTGGCCATATGTGCATAGCTACAGAAGACACATAAGTCACGTAATGCTTGGTTGGTTGAATTTTCTTTGTATTTTTTGTCATATAGGGCAACTGCACAAGATTGTTTGGACCATTCCTACTTTACAGAGCAACCATTGCGTAAGTATTTATCTTGCAGAATAAGTATTTTCCAAGCTGTTTTTGTCACAGGGTAAATCTGTGATGGCCAAATAGCCAAAAATCTTAAGGTATATCCTAGGTATATCCTAGCCTTGTTTGACAACTCGACCGTGCTGTACGGCCGAGATCCCCCTGGTACAACCGCAACATCCATGGAGCAAGGGGCGTCAGGCATCGACTGGAGCGAAGGTGGCGGAAAAGCAAACTTGACAGTGATCGCGATGCCTACTTGGCACAACTGTCATTGCTCTCCGAACTTATCCAGTCAGCCAAGGCATCATACTTTAAAGATAAACTAACCACTTGCAATGTCAAAGATATCTACCGGACCATCCAAAAACTCCTTAACAATAGTGCCACTAAGTTCCCTACTGGTCGTTCTAAGAAGATTATTTGTGATCGCTTTGCCCTGTTTTTCAGTGATAAAGTTGTTCAGATCAGACGTGGCCTTGATAGTATCATTGAATCAGTCCCCATGCATACCATTCCTGGCCATGTTTCTAATGTTATCACCAATCCACTCTCTGAATTTGAATGTGTTGATGAACAGGAAATTATCAAATTCATCAATGGTTCCTCTAACAAATCCTGTTCTCTTGATTCAATGCCTACTTGGCTGCTTAAAGCAAATGTCCATGTTCTTGCGCCATTCATAAAACATATGATTAACTCTTCCTTTTCCACAGGTACCTTCCCGCATGACTTGTCTCAGGCTATTGTCACCCCCATACTCAAAACCTAATCTGGATGTAGACGAGCTAAAGAATTACCGTCCAGTATCCAATATTCCTGTTTTATCCAAACTCATGGAGAGAATTAAATCGTGTCAATAACCATGTCAACGACAATTCCCTACATCAACCTTTTCAATCTGCCTATAAGAGCAACCACAGTACTGAGACAGGTTTATTGCGGGTGAAAAAGGACATCATGCGAGCCATAGACAACAAGATGGCGGTTCTACTTGTCATGTTAGATCTTTCGTCCGCTTTTGACACCATCGACCACAATCTGTTAATAGCGAGACTTGAGACATCTTTTGGTCTCCATGGGTTAGCTCTGAATTGGTTCCACAGCTACCTTGGAGGACGCCGAAATCGCGTACGTGTTGCTGGGGTGCTTTCGGATGAACAGCCTGTAGATTTTGGCGTTCCCCAGGGTTCAGTTGTTGGGCCTACACTCTTTACTTTCTACACCAAACCGGTTTCTGACATCATTGAGGATCATCATCTGAACTACCACATTTATGCTGATGATACACAGATTTACACCAGTTTCAATCCATCACTCTCTGGAGATTCTAAAATAGCTCTTGACAAACTATCAGCATGTATCACTGACATCAAATTCTGGATGTGTGCAAACAAACTTCAGCTTAATGATGATAAAACAGAATTTTTTATTGCCGCTTCTCCCCATAGCATCAATTCTCTCTCTGACCTGACACTTCAAGTAGGATCTACCACTATCAAACCTTCACCTTTCATCAAAAACCTTGGTGTGGTATGTGACTCTACTATGTCTATGTCACAACATGTCACAACAATATGCAGATCTGTCAACTTTCATCTACGCAATTTAAATCGTATTCGATTGAGTTATTCTTAAATTAAGTTTAATATTCTTAAATTAAGTTTTTTGTTTTGTTTTTGTTTTTGCCTTGTTTATTTGTAGATTTGTAGTTTTGTACAGCCCTTTGATCTTTGTTAAAAGCGCTTTATAAATGCTCCATTCATTATTATTATTTGTATTGTTTCATGCTTCAAAGACACACTTTTTCACATGTAAGTTGGTCACTCTAGGGACCCGAGAATTTGTGACGACTTACGCAAATAACGACATCTGCTGTAAGTCGTCATTTTGCCGACTTACATGAATTGCCTTTTGCACACATGATTCATTGCACTAATTGGCTTTAAAATATTTACCCTGGATTATCTCCTTAATGCTTGAGTTGATTCCAGCGAATAAATCCTCAAATTTTATCATCACGGGCTGGGATATTGATAGTGGAGACCACGTGTACAAAATAGTAATACATGTTCAATGTACGTGCACAGTTACGAATTAAATGCGTGCGTGGTATTGACTGCATCATTCAATAAGACGACCCCCAAAATAAGACGACCCCCCAACCAACAAACTTTCCAGGGTCAGCCGGCTGGTTCTATTCCCATTTACAGCAGCGGGTACTGCTACCGTCATCATGTCAATGATATAATCTGTCTTTGGGAGATGTAAATTAATATTGGGTTATGCCCTTCAAAAATAGTGATTGGTTCTATTGGTTCCACAAATACCACAGAATAAATGTCCCATCTGACTCTATCTCAGTTTTGGACCAACAGGTATTGGGGGCAGCAAACTAAACATAGTAAATCGTGACGTAATAAACAGGACTCGATTATACTACGCTACATCGGGAGTCCTGTTTATTACGTCACGATTTACTATGTTTTGTTTGCTGCCCCCAACGACGACTTTTACACAAATTGCACGTTCGGGTCGAAACAGGACCTGAAAACAGCTCTCAAAAGTACCTTTTGTACTCATTTCATGACACGACACAATAGTCGTTTTTATTTCATCACACCTTAGGCTAAATATACCCCCAAAATGACGGAAATGTCTTTGAGCATTCCACAACCTCTTTAAATTGAGGTGACGTCACAGTAACAAACCAGATACAGTAGGTCTTGGTCTTGGACTTCTGTCCAAGTCATGATTACTGCACCAGTGAAAAGCATCAACCAAAACAAAAACAAACAAGTAGTGTAACTTGTTTTTCACAGAACTTTAAATATTCCTTACAAGGGAAGCGGTTTTTTTCAAGCACTGGTAATCTCATAACATAGAGGAAATATTTTGATCATTACTAAATTCATAAAATTTGTAAAGTGCTCTGTTGAGGGTAAGAAGCTATCGGTTATTATTTTTCAAAGGTCACTTTTGGAATACCAATCAGTACAAATAATGAAATTGGCAGTGTTGGTTTCTGTCATGATTGCTGCCAAGCACATTTGAAATTGGATGTTATTTTGCAAATTGTTTTTACATAATCAAAATAGCAAAGTTTTTTAACTCTGATTTCAATTTGTTGTCCTATGACCTGCTGCAGCATGTGATCCAAAACTGATGCCAACCTTCCCACATCACAGAAACAAAAGGAAGAAGTCTTCCAATATGCCTCCTGCAGAAACAACCAGGTAAAAAGCTTTGAATTTATAATGCATAATGTCATCAGCATTTCACAATCATTGTGAATTCATCACAATGACACACGTTAGATTAAGTGATACAATTTTGATGGAGTTGTTGATGAATTTTGTAAGTTGATGACTAGTCATCACAAAATAAGCTTAGACAAAGTTAGACCTTTGTAAGACTGAGTTGACTCCAGTTTCTGGTCAGCGCGCACATCGCTATAGCCATTAAAAAAAAAATTCAATGTAGGATGATGTCTCAAAACCACCAAACTCACTGGTTCGACTGGAATCCTGCTGCTGCACAGTTTTAACTTGTTTGTAGATGGAGTTACGATCGAGTATAAGCTTTATGTGGCCTCTGGGCCCCCATATATTTTGCACTAATAGTCCAGCACCATTTGCAGATGGTGTTGTTATTTTGTAATTGTGCGTCTGGAAGCCGGACTGAGGGAGCGATGGACGTGTATCTGGAACCTGTAAAAAGCTTTTTATTCGGCGCAATATGTACATGTGTAATAATAATAATAATACAGGTTCTTATATAGCGCTTTTAACAAGATCAAAGCGCTTTACAAAGAAAAACACAACTATAAACAAGTTAGATCAGACACCTGGAAAAGTACAGGAAAGTGGATACTATTTTGGAGAACAAGTGAGTTTTGATAGATATTTGGAAAGTCTGCATTGATGTTGAGTCTTGGATGAGATGTGGGATTCTGTTCCATTCTTTGGGTCCTGCGATGGAGAATGCTTTGTCAGCTGCAGCCTTTGTGTTGATTGTAAGGGAGCAGACTAATGACCAGCCTAGCAGCTCCTGCATTATGTCGATGTCGCTATGGTCCGTTACTGTTTTCTCAGATTTTTGTCTTAGGCCAAACAAAAAGAATGGTGTGTTTACGGTAACCCGACCGACCTGGCTTTTTTGCGGCCAAATTGCCTACCTCAAATTTTTTATTGCCATTTTGCTAGTTGATAATTTTAAATGTGCATTATTTTCAATTATTTGCAATGAAAGTAACCATTTTCCACACTGGAAGTGAGTTCTATTCAGGCATTAAACATGTTAAATAGCACTAGCATCTGCTATGGCCAAGTTTGCGCAAGGACTATAGTTGACCAATGGTTAACTAACGTTTGCCCGAACTCTGTCTAGTCGACGGTGGTTGACTACGCTAGTCGACTATTTGGAACCAGCCCACTGGGGTTGGTTGCTTCGCTGGTAACCAATAGCCGCGTGCATTCATAACGCTAGCAGAGAGCCAGGATCCAGAAGTTTTGCGATGACATTTGACCAGCGTTTGACTAGAGACGTTCGCACATTGCTATAAGTGCGCAGGCGTAAGGTACGTCACAAATCAACCACTAGTCGACTAATGGTCCTTGCCCGAACTTGGCCTATGCTGTTGGAAATAAGAGCTATGCTTTAATTGCACAGCTACTTCAACGATCGGTGAATAATCTCCGTACGAGATACAAGCCTTTGAAATAAATGGTAAACGTATGTGTGCCTTCACTGTGAAAAGCGAGCATGTGCTGTGTTGTGTATAGTGCAGTGTTACAGACCACATCATTTACCATCTAGGGGTGTTCTTTTGTAAGAACTATTTACCAGCATTTCCACTGCTTCAAACTTACAAATAATACTTTTTATGGAGTCCGAAACATTTCCTTGTTTGAAAATAAGTTCTTTAAAATATAATTTTTGTAAAGAATTTATTCGAGATATGATGTAAAACTCCCCAAATGGATTGAAGCACCCCTTAAAATATAAATGAATCTGTCCATAACATTTTGACAACTTGCTGATTTTTTTAAAAAGAAAGTCGCGATCCAAAAATTGGGTTTTTGACGTTACAAATAGTTGCTGAAAATAGAAATGTGATGAATTTGGTAGTCTGTTTGTTCCGGACAATAACAATAAGCAATTTTTGCCACAAAGCATGCTTTTAGCGCTCTTGGACATGCTCTGACCATGGCTCCATGATACGACAAGCAAGACAGAACCCATGCATGAGTTGCTTTCTCAATAAATTTGATCGAATCTCGCCAGCTTAACGCTGGCTGGCCCGGCCGGGAAAGGTAGCAATTCCCGCGCCTTATTATTGAACGTCATCATGATCGTGTGAAATTATTTACTTTTTTTTTTTTTACATAAAAAAAATGATGAATCCTTGATCAAATTGTGTTGTACCACATGTACCATGTAGAAATTGCAATCGCCGATGACTTTTTTTCTGTCAGAGACCTGTCCAGTACACACATGTACTATGATTGTTTTACAATGTGTCTTGCCATCAATGATCAATCTGCCGATGGTTTCATTTATGTAAAACTTAAAACCGAACTGAACATTGTTGTGCTGTGTTTCTTGAAGAATAAATAGGTGAACTTCAACTCCTCTGATCTGGATCAGTCTGAAGTTTTCTTGGGAGTATGATCACCCAGGTCCAGTGTAGGCACTAGCTGGACTGAGAAGCAGGAAGCTCTTTGTCTCGCAATACATTTCAAATACCCAGAGAGTAAATAGTCAGACGCTGACAGGCTGACATAATATATTCAAAACAGAATACATGTAACCTTGTGCTAACACTTTTATTTATTTTCTAGTTCTTGTTTTTAAAAATGCATTGTGAGTTTCGGCACTGTTGTTAATGGAACACCTTGCACCACTGAGTGCAAAACAAATCATCCAGCAATCCATAGGTTCATAGTCTGGGTAAAATGTAAATAAGTGTACAACAATAGAATGAAAGATGAACAAAATACACCTCCAATTTGGAAGTTGCTTAAATGCATGTTAACATTTAAACCATAGCACTGATCTATGGAGGTCGAAATTGTGCCCTTTTTTTGCCATACATGCAATGAATTTTTGTTGTTTTAGAATCAGTACAACTCTGATTTCACAAGTTTTCAACATGAGACTATGGAGTACCGAAGTGAATACGTCACGCCGCACAAAAATGTGTGTAAAAGACATTAGCGCGTGATTCAGCCCGAGAACCAACACGCCCGCGTACTCCATTCGTTTGCACTACACTTTCTGATTCTAAATGACGTCACACTTCGGTACTCCATTCTTTATGAATTATGAATAGAACAGAAATTAGTACACGTACAATGTAAATAGTGGGTTTCAAACCGAACTGCAAAAGAACGCGCAAATGCATGTCTGAAATGGAAAAAAAAAAAAGGTGAAATAAAATTATTTTCCTACCTACCTAACTGGATTTTTTTCAGGCCATTACCGTAAAGTTTTGTTTGGCCTTAACTATCCTAAGTTTCCGAAGAATATTCCTGTCGATTGAAATCATAAGGTGAAGAATTCTCAAGTCTTATGACCTGACTGAGGTCACCTCAAGCTCCACTCTGTGAAGGATATTTTGAGAGTTTTAAGGGATCAAAGCGTCATCTGCAACATCAGCCGACATTTGAAGAAAACAAATGGGGGGGGGGGGGACGTGTCGCCACACCACTTTTAGGGCAAGCTCCATACCAGAAACCAAAGACTTTTTGGGGGGCCTAATGGAAATATAGACAGCCGATTTACTTGAAGTAGTCAAACTACATTTTGAGAAAATGGCATTTGAAAATCCTCCTGTTGAGTTACAGTGAATGAAGAGTCAAATAATATACCAGGATGAAAACAGGTTTTAAAGATGCTTGATAGAACACACAAAATGGAGAAATGTAGAATAGGACTTACAGATTAAGGTTCACCTGAAACCAAAAATCGACCACGCCCTTCAATTTTGGCTTTGGACAATTTCCAACTTGAAGCTCATTTCATGGTGACAGGTCACATTTACAATGTACTATAAGGTTTTAGTGGACCAAGGGAAGAAGTGTATCTATAGAAAAAAAATGTATGCAGGTTACAAGCAAGTCTCAGACTAAGATTGTGAGATCATTCTTACTGTTTATTAGCTTGTTCTGTAGAAAGAAAACACTTCTGTTATCACATTTAGACTCAAAAGTCTTGTTGTATAATGTACAATGATATAACCTTAGATGAATCCATAATGTTCATTTACATGTATTTGTTGAAAACCGTACTTATGCATTCCAGTAGTAATACACCACCACCAAAATATTGCTCACTTTATCTGTTGATATTTTCTCAATTTATCTGCAGTGTGACATACAAAAGAGAAGAATTTGGCCAGGCATTTGGACCACAGATCTCTACTGTAGCAATAAAGAAACCCAAGAGATGACTACTGTCATCTCAAAATGAATGGAGCCAATATGGACGGTCCAGCCTCAAACCATGTTATAGTGGCATATTACTCGATAGACTCCTCAGGCCAATGTTAGCAGTACATGTAGCTTGGTTGATACTTCTGCTAATGTTGAGCTTGGTTCATGCCCTGCACTGCTGGATGACATCCAACCAACTGTCTAATATCTGGTTTGATCTAAAATAGTCTTGAAAAAACATTGCCAAGGGAAGTCCCATTAACGTGTGTTCTTGTTCAAAATTAGTGAAACCATTCAATAATGGAATGAAATTTGCTGAAATACATTATATTAATATTAGCATAAGTCAAAATCTTCTGCCAATATGTATCAAATTTGCACAAGGTTTCTACAATGTTTTCTGTCAGTCAACTCATGCAAACCAGATGAATCAGTGGTGCAACCATGGCCAAACAACCTGATGCATTTATTTCTTGTAATAGCTCTTTTGGAAAGCCTTGACATTCCCTGAAAATAAAAGCTTTCCAAGTCCAGCCACGCCGTCAACATTGAATGTGTAACCACTTCAAAGACTGTAAACCACCCAGTCTCAGGATTCTGGCCTAAAGGCATTAGCAATATTACTTTATAACAACAAATGCACAACATAAAAGTTGGTCAGGAAACCCCTTTTTGAATATTAGGCCATTTAGGGGGTTTTACCAAGTATTACCATTGTACAGGTGATCCAATTGTATTGATAATAAATAAATAATTATTGATAACAAGTGGTCTTCTCAAAATTATATAGGCTTTATTCACGCGTCGGCCGCTTTAATTGAAAGGCAGGTAAAATCTTCATTTTTGGAACTTGCGAATAGAAATGACAGCAGTGCTCAGATGAATAATTTACAATGTGTGCTTAAACATACCCTAATGTTTTAAGCCACAATTAAAAAAAAATGTTGAAATTGAGGCTTGGAATACATAGTTGGCATCATCCAATTCAACACTTTACAATTTATAAAATACATTCAGCAAACACGATCAAAACTGGCTTGCTCATGAATCAGGTCTATTGCATTAATAGGACTTGTCTTCACCACATCACCATATCAATACCACCAAAAGAAGGCTTCCAAAGCAATCTGCAGTGCACAAGTATTACTGGGATGTTTTCTCAATTGTTGATGTCATTCAGACTGAGTGCTTTCATTCCAGACAGATTTTGTTACATGAATTGAGTGACAATGAAAGTACAAAGTGTCTACTCATGCGTATCCCAGAGGAACAAAGTTGTGTCCACAAAGAGCACACTGTATGTAAGGCATATACCGTACAATCCGCTTGCCAGACCGATTCCTATTTTCCAAGAACTGATTTACATTAGGCACTCATTACAAACCTACTGTAAATGCCACAGAATGTGTAAACATTCATGTGAATGTGTGAATAATGAGTGTAGCATACCCAAGACCATGTCTGAATGTGCCATGCCACTGGTTATTAGTCAGAGGTCATGTCATAATACATTTGTCCATTGTTTCCAAGACAAGTGAACCAAAGCAGACTTTCCAAGACTTTGAAAACATTATCTGCCTACTTTATTGCTCAATTCTATTTTTGACAATTGCTTTAGGCAAACACAAATGTTCAATAAAAGGGATGGTGTTAACATATAGCCTACTGTATTATATTATAAAGAAATGATGCAAAATCCTGTACAAAATGTATACAAATTAAGCACTGCATCATGAAAATACATATCAACAAGTAATTCAGAATACATGTACATACATTTTTGGTTTGAAATGTCGGAACAATGTTATAATAATCCAGTACTCAAGAAAAATACTGGTTCTTTTTGTAACCCTATCAGCTTTTTTACTGTTCACTTCTATCAGAGTCTTCAAACTTTGCACAGACGTTGCATTTGCTTTTACTACTAATTTTTAAGCATTTACTCTGATCTGTAAGAATATAATGAAGCAAGCACTTTTACATTTGCTAAAATATGAAAGTATTTACTTTTTAGCTTTTGCTAGACTATAAGCGTCTATTTTGTTGAATTTAAAAAAAGTAAATGCTTCAGATTTCAAGTATTAATTAACTGGTAAGTTTTCAAGGCAAATACTTCTGCGCAAAAAGGGATGCATTTATCATGTTAATCGCAAAGAATTAAAACATACTTTATGAAGTACATATAATACCATACACTTCATTTCCAATCACATTTATGACAAATTTGTATACATTTTTTTAGTATAAATTTCATTCCCAGAAGGAACAATAATTTTGCATTTTATTTACGATGATTTTAATGCAGCACAGAATGACTAAGGAGTTGTCCAATGGCATTCTTGGGACTGAACGAAATGAAATAATTGTCCAATTTATTCGGTAATGTATCTTTTCAATGTTTTTTTTTTTTTTCAATACACGTACTTTAATATAAAAATGCTTTTGCTATTGAAATTTAGTACAATTTCACTCACAAAAATATGTGTCTATATTTTGTATGCAACTGTGACTGTCATCAGAACACTGTGGAGTTTTACAAGTTTTCATGAAAGTATAATTTCTGTATTCTGCAACTGCAAAAATTGTCTTAATCATTTTTGCCTGCTACTTTTTATAACTGGTTTACTTTTTTATGTGGTTTTGATATTTTGTAAAGCGTTTTGATATAAGGATAGGTTTCCCGGCCAATTTCCTAAAATGTTCATTCACTTCTGAAAATTAGTCATTCATTTGTGTCTGAATTTGAGAATCGCTCTGAGCACGTGTTTCATTTTCGCTACCAGAGCATTCGATTCCATTTCAGTTCAATCAATTAAGTAATTGAGCAGTACCTTTCGTTTATGTCCATTTAGATTCCTTTACAAGACTTCTTTTTCACTTTTAGAGAGCGATTTCAAACATTCCCCATTCTATTTCACTTTTAGTTTTATGCATTCGGCACCAGATACAAGATTTTCATTACCAGATTTTCTTTAATCGTCAATCAAATTAGCTGAACTTGAAATCAATTTAGAAAAGGTATGCTTGCGTAAATGAATGCACAGGTAACCTTATTGGCCGTCTGTTTCTCAAAACTGAATGCACGGACAATGAAAACGATTGAACTTTCGTTGAATTAAAATGGGATTAAAGACGTGTATTCAAATTCAGACGAAAATAAATGACTGACTTTCACAAGTGAATGAACATTTCTGGAAATTGGGGGGTGAGGGAACCTATATACTGTATTAAGAAAAAATTATTATTTATTGTTTTACTGGATTTGAGGATCAAATAAACTACATGTACTGTAATGTATGCATCACCTTGATTTGGACTGTTGCCCTACATGTAAACCCTGTGTGTGTGTGCCAGTTTGGACACAACTGTCAATAACAGATCATCCATGCAATCGATCTTACAGTAAGAAGCATTTGCTGGCAAGTTGTCTAGTGAATTCTTAACATAGGAAACTTTAATTTATACGGATTCCAGCATTTGCTTTTCGTTCTTGCTTCATCCTAAGTAAATGCTTTTACTTATTGCTTTAAACTTCCTAGCATTTGATCGTTTTTATTTATGCGACCCATTAGACTGAAATCAACACATTATTCATTAATCAACAGTTTCTTGAGAACTGTTTGGTCTTTCTCATCAAGTTGACATATGGCCAAGACAAGAGCTGATTGTCCACCTAATAAGAAAAGGAAAATATATACATGATGTATCAGCTACAGCAAAAAGGCACAAACAGGCTGATTCTCAGCTCTTGCTGGTTGTGGCCCAGCAACTGACAATTTCTCTGTGTACTTATTACAGTCCATCTCCCAGGCAAAGGGATTGATCATACATCAAATCAATATCGGTACTAAGAATATCGTTGGCATTAACAGAATGGAACTGTTCCCACTTGTACGCATGGCATATATGATGTTGAAGATCTAGTCAAGAGTTTTGTCTACAGCTTATGTAATAAACTTGGGGAACATGCTGACAATGATCAACATCAATATAGAAGTCTCAGGAATTCTGCTTTTTTTGTTTTTGTTTTCCTGTTTTGTTTGTGTTTTTTAACAACTAAGGGACGGAAAGTTGAATGGCTAAATTTGATGATGAATTCAATGACTGACCTACACAAGTTCTAAGTATGATGATTATCTGTCTGAAATATGGATAGTATACTACACTTTCGAGCGAGCGAGCGAACCCAATGACTATTCAAAAACTGGCTGCATACGCAGACAACAAGAACACGCAGAGCTCCATAGCAATTATTGATCAACGGTTGGCCACACACACTGATCATACCACGCTAAGCCCTTAAAATTCCTAGTTACGAACGTTACGGCCTACTCGTTTCAGTGTTGTTGACTCGAGTCGCTGACTCAGACTCGAGTCGCTGACTCAGACTCGAGTTGGACTCGAGTCGCTATTTTTTTTACTTGAGACTTGACTTGGGGAAAAACGACTTGGGACTTGACTTGCAAAAAATATGACTTGTGACTTGACTTGAATAAATTTGACTTGCTGACATTAACACGTTTCTTAAAGTTACAAAAAAAAAACCGCAAACCTCTGGGCGTTGCTGCGCACTAGCATAATCGGTTGAATGCAGATGTACATAGCGAATTAGCAACCAGCATGCGATAGTTGTTTACCGTAAGCGTGCTAAATGCAGCTAGGGTTTAAACAACTGGAAAACGGCTGCTACCCCCAATCCACCATAAAACAAAAAGAATTCACATCATGCATTAAATGAAAAAGTTCGGAGGGACATTTTGTCAGACGTCCTTCAAACATTCAACATGTTGGAACAAGTTTGAAAATTATATATCAAAATGCGTTTTTAGACTCTTTAGATACAAATAAGGTGTTTGAGGGAAGATGTTGGAAAAGTATATTTTTTAAAATCGCCTTACAAGATGCACGCTTTGATGAACCCCATTCCAATTTCTATTCCGGCTCCATCGTCGAACACATAAACTAGTTCCCGTATGTAGTATGTGCATTTAATATTTAATAAAAAATGACTCGAGACTTGACTTGGAAAAAAACTTGACTTGAGACTTGACTTGCTAAAATTTGACTTGCAACTTGACTGGACTTGGGAAAAAATGACTCGGTTACAACTCTGACTCATTTAGCCAGACACCTGAATGCACTACAGTGAAAATACCATTTGAGATAAACCATTTTGACTTTCACCATGTTCATAAATTTGGCTGAAGGACAGTCATGTGGAGCTGACAGATTTCCTTCAAATGACAATAGAGTAAAGATAAGATAATTCAGGATCTGGGCAGTCAATTCTATTGCGCTTTACTTAACCGTAGAGTATTACTACGTTATTCCCTTGAGGGCATTATTCCCTAGAGGGCGCCATCCATACGCTAAGATTTATTACCCACAGTACCTTGCGGCCCGCCCGCCATACTTCCTCTTTTCTCGCAGCGGCATTACATGAAAGACGAATATTTACAGAGCTCTCGCTTTGCACATTTTCTCGGTCTTTACTCGGCCATTTTTATAGCTAAGTTCATAGTTTTTTTCAACTGTTTGTCTTCTGTTGTTGTTTCTACAAGTTGAGTGAGTTTTTATTGTATTTTGGTCAGTTTTTCGTGTTATTTCTTTGGTCGTTTCGGGTACATTTCAGGAGTGAGTCCTCGCACAGCACAGGTTGCCGGTCACTCACTCCGTGATATTTCGCAACTTAGCAAATCCCTCACGATGCATCGAACTCGCATGTTCGGTGCTTTCACCTTCGAAACGAACACTGTAATTAACTGGCACTTTCGTTTTCTCAAAGCGGTATATTAAACTATGCGCGAGACTTCACATTGGTGGAGAGTTGTTAATTGCTACACCACACTTTACCGACCAGTCGGCGTGAAAATTTGCTGTTAGCCATTCATCACGCCGCACTGACCTTTCGGTATTTTTGCCTTCAAAACGAAAGCAATTATTTTTGCCAGCAATTTCGTTATCTCACAGCGGTGTATTGACCAACGTGCAAGACTTCACAAAATTGGCTGCAAGTTCTTAATTTTAATGCCACAACTTAATAATCAGCCAGCGTGATATTTCGCTACTTAGCAAATCCCTCACGCCACACCGAATTTTAGGTGCCTTGCTTTCAACAGTCTGCGTGATATTTCGCTGTTCGCAAATCCCTCACGCTGCACCAACATTTTGGTGTTTTCATCTTCTAAACGAACGCTGTTATTTTTACCGGCAGATTCGTTTCATAGCTGTGTTGTTCAACGTGCAGGACTTCTCAACATTGACTTCAAGTTTAACTCCCAACGCACAGCTTCGCGACCAGCCAACGTGAAATTCCGTTTTAAGCAAACCCCTCATGTTCCACCGATTATTTCGCTGCTAGCAAATACAATGAATATTCGGGGCTTCGCCTTCCAAATGAAAGCCGTTAGTAGTATGAACTGGCGATTTCGTTATCTCACAGTTACATGGTGTGATGCTTCAGGCGTCTTATTCCGCTCTAGTAATTTATACTAGAGCACAAGAGCGATACATCCGTCATTTGATAGGCCTATCGTTTGTTTCCAAACTAGTCTTCTGGCCACTCCAAAATTGTACCGGCCGCCTTATTGTTCCGGACGTCCCAACTACTTTGGCTGCCGTCCAATTTTTCCCGATCATTTTACATGTGTATGGGTTTCCCCCTGTGCTGCAATTATGTCATCCACATGGCCCCAAACTAACTCGGAAACACCCAAAATACGGATGGCCAATCAACCTCGCCCGCCGCTACTCCACTGGCCTCGTTGGCCGTATCCACGACCCCCATGTCCGGCAATCCGGGTGCCAGGGCCCTGCCTTTTCGGGCGGCGATTCAACTTTCGGGTGGTGAATCAACTTTGCACACCCCAGCCCTTGGTTTCTCTGCGTGGTTCATTCACATCAGAGTTCCCTGCTGCCTCTGGGGTCCCTCTACAATCTGAGGCTGATGTTTTTCTCAGAAGCAGAGGAAGAAATTTAAACACAAGTCGACCTGTACATATATATCTTTGACAGCTCTGTCGGTAAAAAAAAAAAAAAAAAAAAAATTCTCCTTATGACAAGGCCTTATATCTAAAACCTTGTCAGCCTTCTCAAAGCAGATTGCCGCGGCTGAGCCAGGTTCGTCGTCTGCTCAGCCCCGTCCGGCCCCAAACCCTAATAAAACACACACGTTTTTCGCCCTCTGGACACTCCAGTCTTGTTGGTATTTGCCTTTAGTTCCTTTGGTGCTCCCACAGACTCGCCGTCTGAACCTTCTGCCCAAGATGTTTCCTCTTCCCTGTCACCTCGTCAGGAAAAACAAGAGGACACAACTATGCCAGCCTCGATTACCACGTTTTTCACCTGGTACGAGACATGACGCACGTATTGGGGTTGTGTGAACCCAACACCTGCTACACAGCCGAGATTTTTAAAGCGACATGCTCGGCTCTGCCTTTCACTGACTGCAAAACTCCCTTTGGGCAGTTCCAGTGAACCTAATCAACATAGAGGGACGACGGGCAGCAATTCTTGATGTCAGATTTCTGCCCTCCAGTTAAACTTGCGAATGGCTCATGTCCCTTCCCTTCCAGGGGTGAGACCTCTTTGCCATTCAGGTGAAGACTGCTACGGAGAAGACAATTTTGACCAAGGTTTGTCCAAAACTGTGTTCCCGTCAAGCAGTGGATTTTAGTCCACCCCACGATGCCCTGCAAATACATGGGCCACCTTCTGTCCTTCAGCCTCAACCACTGCCTTTCGGCTACGGTTCAGCTGGCGGAAGTGAATACAAGACCTGTGACAACCCGGTTCACCCATTTTGACCGGGTCCTGGGGCCAAATCACTTCAGTCCAGTGGCTAGTCGACACTGTCTCACTCGGCTACTGCCTGGAGTTTTCGAGTGCCCATTTGTCGGACACAAACGCATGCCAGACTCAGGGTCTTCACCAGAATTGTGAACAAGTCACTGGCCAGTGCCTTCTATCGTCAAGGTCTATGGATGTTCATAAACCTTGCAGACAGATTCATCATAGGCACATAGTGGGCTTCAATGACTCACGCAGTACGTCAGACCCGCTCAATTTCCAAGTGCCTGGGGTTTGCATCAACAATTCTAAATCCCAGCCAATCTCATCCCAATGGCCAAGTTATTTCAGTGCTGTTCCCGTTCTACATGTACAATGGGACACGGCTCACCCGACATGGGGGCGAATCGCCAATGTTTGTCGATGCGATTCCCTAATGGCTAACTGGCGCACCTTACGGACTTGGTTTCCCTGTGCCGCCTGTATAGGGCCTGCTGCAAATTTCTGGGCCCCTTTGATCATGATTCCACCCTGTATCCCACATGGTACTGTGTTTACAGAATACCCGGCTGTGTCCCCGATGGTGGATTCAACCGGACAATATCAGCCAGGGTTTTTTTCCCAGCCCTTTTGGCCCATCATGACAATCACAATTGCGACAACACAACTGTGGTGTCCTACATATAGGTGATACTAATATCCTCCTGTGCCTGTGCCTACTCACATGGCAACTACGGCATTGGCGTGGCCAGCATGGCATCTATTTCTAAGAGGTCCATTTGGTGGACAGAGACCACACCACAACCGATGCACTCTCCAGGGGCTGGATTCGCCCCATGGAGTGAACCATCCAAACCTTGGTCATCCGAACCTTGGTGACCACCAGGCTCTCTTCATTACCACGTTTCGCCACATCGGCCAGCATCCTTCGATACAATCGCTCGCTGGGTCATGATGGCCATACGACTCCCATCGTCTGAGTGACCGATCCTGAACAGAGTACAGGCCCACGAAGTTCGTAGCGTGGCGACCTCTTGGTCTCACTTTTTCAGAGGAGTGCTCCTTGCAGATATCATGCAAGCGGCATGTTGGAAATCCTCCAACACATTCATCTCCTGTTATTTCAGGGACGTGCTGCAAGCCGACAGCAGAACCGTTGTGCAGCCCTCCCTACTGCCCCAGTGGCGCAACCGGATCCAGTTCCTCCTCCGCTGGCGTCCTGCAGTACCGACCAGTGACGGATTACCCCATTATGGTTACAGCCGATTCCTCTGGTTTTAGTGGGTTTAATCTTGTTGGCTTTGGGCTCACGCTTCCTTGCAGCCTGCCTTACACATCGTACACTCTCATGTCGTACGTGAACCCATCTACCTAAAATGGTGCTACTCTGCATATGTAGTAATACTCTACGGGTAAGTAGAGCGCAGCAGAATGCCCCCCCCCCCCCCCCAAGTGTGGGCCGATTCTACTAGCGAATACTTACCCGTAGAGTGCCCACCCGCCTCCCCACTCTCATGTATGCGTTCATTCACGCACCTTACGCTCGAGAAGAGAGGAAGTATGGCGGGCGGGCCGCAAGGTACTGTGGGTAATAAATCGTAGCGTATGGCTGGCGCCCTCTAGGGAATAATGCATATGTAGTAATACTCTACGGCTAAGTATTCGCTATAAGAATATGGACCAGGACAGGATATTGAAAATAATGTATTCGCGATTGAGGGGCGAATTAGAGAATAAGGGATATTTCTTTTATCACTATTTTGCACATTCCTGTTTCACGACTGAAAGAGACATAGACCACCGTACGCACTTGGCTATCTCCCCCCCCCCCCCCCCCCCCCGGCTTAATCCTTCTGGTGGACCTTGCTATCTCCACTCAATTATCGTTGTCCAACTTCATTGCTGAAGTTGTGAGCGTCTGAGAAGATCTCAAGCACATGACCACAGTTGTGTAAGTTTATAATGGATGAAACTTGAAACCTTGTATAGCACAAACCAAAGGTTTTGCATTCCTTAACCAAGGTGATTAATTTGACATACCCAGCACGACATGAGATGGAGGGGTAACACCCCCCCCCCTGATCTCCCTATGCCCTATGCAAACCTTAGACTATTGTTGTCTAACAACATATCCCCCTAAATATATCAAAAGAATGCCTGAGATTCTGGTAACACAATGACCAACACAAAAGGGGGGTGGGGTTTTCCCCTCCGTCTCATATCGTGCTACATATGTAATTTGACTTACATGTATTGTGTAGTGAGCTCTTGTGTGCCTCCTGCAGCTTTTGAAAGAACTGTGACACCATTGAATACAAAGACGCTTGATCCTGAAAATTGATCAACAGGTTTTACACAAAAAAAAAACATCAAACTTTGAAAATACATAAGACTAGGGTACACAGTTTTGTAAAAAACTTCAAGCTTTTTTCCCTTTAACCCTATTAACCCTAACAGAACTCGACCCATCAAACCCCAACGGCATGTTTTGTTGGAATCTGTCTGGATGGGTACAGTAGCCCTAAACTGACAGTCTTTTACATTGGGTTGGCACACCTCCAGAAACAAAGTCAGAAATGGGTATGGTTACTAGTAAATCATTCTAGGGAGTTAGGGTTAATGCAATAATTAATTTCCCTTTATTTTGCAATACAGTTTGGTTTTGTTGGCATATAACTACATTTACATACTGTTTATCAAAGTCTATGGAATTAAGAGGATTCCACCAAATGCCCAAGATTTATAAGATATATTTAGCATTTTGGTATTTTTCAATTTCATTCATGGATTTTGAAATGTTGAAGGGTATGCAGATGGGTGCAAATTGATGGGCGGGGTGTCACTATCCTCCAAGCTTACAATTACGTCATAAACCCCAAACAGTGTAGAACTCCAGTCCCAAAAAAATAAATACTTTCAAACTTAAAGATAATGTACAACGTTTAAGAAAAGTGGGATTTTTGTATCAATTTCCAATGATGATTCCAACCATCATTCAAATACTGCTCCCAATTTACAAACTTTAGTTAGTTCATATTTTGTTTGAAATAATTTACACATCCATGAATGGGTGCTAGTCAGCTAGACTGGTTCCCTGACCTGACAATTCCCTGACATCTATAAATTGCTCCATTTCATCTGAAGTAGGGTTAACCAGACTATAAGAACAGAATTTTTCTTGATTTTTCCAGCATCTATGAACACAAAACTTTAAACAGTGGGGCGCTGTGGTCTAGTGTTGCCGTGTTGCATGGGTTTGAACCCTGACAGGGTACATGATGCTTGTGCTCTTGGGCAAGGAACTTTACTACAATTCCCTCTCTCCACCCAGGAGTCTAAAATGGGTACCTCTGAAGGTAGACACCAAATTGAGCTGATCTGGACCTGCTGCAAACAATAATAATAATAATAATAATAATTGTGATGCGCATTTGATAATATTCGTATGGAATAAAATCCGTAAAAATGCATTCGTATTGTCTTTTCTGTCTTACTGAAAATGTCGACAACTATTTTAACATACAAATTGCTTCCATATGTTGTTACAATCACCATGACCCATATTCAGAAGGAAATCGCTGTAGTTTTTTCCCATTGAAATTACCAAGTTCCATGCAGCAAAATTGATTGCGCTATGAAGATAATTGAATGGAAGGAACAGTGTACAGCACTGGTAATGGGTGGCTATTATACATGGTTGATTTTGACATTGTAAAAATGTCACCCAAACACCGATGGGGGATACAAGATTTCTGCAAGTTAATTCACATAACTTAATCTCTGTGTTCCATGTATGTTTTTTCTACTTTTCTGTGTTTCTTTCGAAGTCTTAATGTGTATACTTGTAGCTATACAGCGTAGCGTGTTTCCCAAAATTCCACTGCTGGTGCTGCTTGTGGTTGGCGGTATACACATGGAATTCCACACATGCTGCAACGGCAAGATGCAACGAATAAACACTGGGCACAGTGGTGTGCCAATTCTCCATTATATTTAAGTATTGTCAACACTACATTTTCCCCCTTTAGCTAAGGCAAGTGTTTTCATTTTTTGGAGGCCAGTTTTGATAATGTTCGTAGTGCAAATGAAGATAATTTGGGCATACACCTTGACTCTATCTAATAAGCATAAACAAATTTTGCAAAATAAAAAAAAAATGGCCTAGCTACCGATGTTATTTTTTGCCTCATTGTAAATTACTGGTTGATTTTTTTAATAGTCTGGATTGTTTTTTTTTATGCATGTATGCAGTAAAAGTAATTTTTTTTAAACTACAAAAATGCAACCTGAATTTATACAGGTCAATCATTTTATTGCTCTTGTGGTGTATAACAGTATTGGTAATAATTTATGGTATTTACATGTTCACCCACAAACAATGTTGGTAAACTTGTACTAGTTGGGGGGTGTTCTTGAAAAGTAGTACTCTATGTACAACCATGAACATATTGAAAACTGTGGACAGCCCCTAACAAAACAGTTGTTTACTGCTGTGAAGTGGGATATGTCATTTTTAACCCCCTCGGGGAGCATAGCACCCCATGGGTGTTCAAAATGTCATATCCCACATCACAGCAGTCAACACTTGTTAGTTCTATGCCACTAACTGCCTGGCAAACTGGACTTGCATAGTTACCTCTTGCTCATCATCCCAACTGTCCCAGTCAGAGTCAGACCCATCATTGCTGCCATGTTGATCCTCCGGACTGCCTACATGTGTTGGCCATGCCATCTGACCACTCCCACTACTCACACTCAGTGATAAAGACTCTGCAGCTTGACTAGCACCTAGCAGAAATAAACACATCAAGGCGGTTTGGTGTTTCTTTCCATCAAATCTTGTTTGAAGTTGACGTTTGGTGTTGCTACCAGTACTGTACCATTGCTGCAGTAGAGGGCAGTGAACTGATCTTCAAACTAAAACAACATCTTTTAATTTCTCTCAGGATGGTTTATCTACCCTTCGAATTTTGACCCCTAAAGTAAAAACCATTTTTTTTTTCATTTTTTCATTTTTTAAAGCAACAATCACCAAAACTGCATTTTGATGTTTTTCAATAAGTGAACGTTTGAGTTTGACGTTTGAGCTTTTGACAATGGAAGAAACAGCAATTGTTTGAAAAGAGCACTTGTAAGTTGTATGAAGAAAAAAAAACAATATTAAAAATCACTCATAAACCAATCTGTCATTAGCCCTTTTCACACTAAACAAATCTCGGGGTTGAAGCAGGGTTGAAACATGCATCGTGTGCTGCGAGTGAAGGTGGGAACACAAGGGACAACAAGTGAGAGACCTTCTGAGCACACAGAACATCTGACAGAAAGAGGTGCTAGGGATGATAGGTCCAGTCCTACCAAATTGATAGCCCGCTGTTCGATTCTGTCAGAAAGGGACAAGTAGCAGACTGGAGCACCAGCCCAGATATGACTGCAGTATTCCATGACTTGTCGTATAGTGGCCTTGCACAGATGGAGCATGGCAGTTGGAAGAAGATACCAACGTGCATGATACAAACAGCCCAGACGCTGAGATGCTCTTCTGGCAGAGTTCTAACAAGTCACTGATTTTTGTGACTAGAGTTGAGTCTTGTCATTTTAAAGAAGTGACTCAAGTCGAGTCATTTTAATGAATGACTCAAATCGAGTCGAGTCATTAGGTCAAGAAGGTTTGAGTCGAGTAGAGTTGAGTCAAGTATTTAACTTGAGTCAATTCGAGTCACAAATATTTGAACACTACAGGGTGGTCCAAAATAAGTTTACACATTTTCAGAAGCACATTTCTCAAAATTGAAGAAAAATGTTGAAATTGTTTTAACCCTAACCCTGCCAGATGCAACACAGTGCATCAGGTGGAAAATAACTGGTGCACTTTGATGCATTCAGCTACCAACATCAATGCATGAATGGCCAGCTCTGAAACAGTGAGAGCTAGGTCCCATTGAACAATGCCACAGTTGTATGCTGCCTGCGGTACGGTGACCACAGACTCTGAGGCAGTTTGGCCTTAAAGACTTTTCCCCTGATGGATCTTGCTACATTTGGCAGGCTTGTCACTTAGACAAGTGGTGCATGTTGCTACGTTTGGCACGGTTCTAGCAAACATACGCTGGAGGGTTAGGGTTAAAGATATTCCTAAACTACAAGATCTTAGTGGTATATGATGAAAACGGCATTGAAAAAACCCATTGCCATTTATTAATTTAGGCTTTATTTTCAGCACCGTTTTCACCATATACCACAAAGATGCTGTAGTGTAGGAGTATCTTGAAACAATTTTAATGTAATGTGTCTCCCCAATTCCAAGAAATCTGCATTTGAAAAAGGTGTAAACCTTTTTTGGACCACCCCTGTATATAACAAAGACAAGAGAGAGAAAGTCAATATTTATATTAGGTTTTGCCCTTAAAGAGAAAGTAATTTGTATCACTAACAGTCAACAAGAAGTGAAACTTTGATCTTATATATGCTTCAGTTTGGTTTGGCTTCGGGTCTAAACTAAAATTTTTCACTGATCGCTGACAACATCAAATCCAAATTGCATTACAAAACTTTTTCTGATTATTTAAAAGTGGGCATGTATCTAATTAATTTTTAAACGGAAGGCATAAATTTAGTCAGCATTCGAATCCAAGAGCTTTACAAGAAATCGCCCAAAGCCAATGATGAAACAACAAATTGGAAAACATGTTTAAAATCTGAGTCCTGGATAGTATTATGTGTGTTCCAGAACCATAAGGTGGGAGTCTGTGACATGTTGTATGTTTGAACATGACAAGCGGCCGATGTACCGTACTGACATCACAAAGAGATGTGAACATAACTTTGCACCGTAGGTCATTACAAATAACTAGTCATTGCAAATAGCTTTTACAAAGTTTTGCTTTTTTTGGGGGGGGGGGGAGAGGACTTCAGTCTTTTTAGCCTTTGCTCGAGTCGAGTCTTCTGATGAGGGACTCGAGATGAGTTGAGTCATTTGCTTGCAGTGACTTGAGTCAAGTCGAGTCATTTACCATTAGGGACTAAAGTCGAGTCGAGTCACCAAAAATTGTGACTTGAGTCGGACTCGAATCGAGTCAAGTCGAGTCATTTACCATTAGGGACTAAAGTCGAGTCGAGTCACCAAAAATTGTGACTTGAGTCGGACTCGAATCGAGTCAATCACTCGTATCATTACAACTCTGGGTTGGAGGTTATATCTAATCCAAGCAGGCGGATACTAGTACATTCCTGTAACGGTAAGGATCCAGAAATAAGTCAGGGAGGGATGGGGATCTTGAGCTGGATAAATGCAGCAGATGAGTCTTCTATGGATTGAAGGTAACAAGCCAGTCATTACCCCAGCCAACAACATTCTCATGATCCTGGCTGAGAGTAGCACTACAGGGTGGTTAAAAAAAAAGGACACCCACATTTGACAGCTATTTTCACCTAATTTTAAAAATTATTTTTAACTGTCGATTAGTAGCTATTAAAGTACTGGCCTTTAAGCAAATGTGACGAAAAAATCGTTGCATTTGCACATTTTGTCGTTGAGCTATGCTAATTTGAACATTTCATGTGCGAAACCTGTTTGTCAACGGAGGTATACATTCCCTTCCCTTGACTGAGCTCAGTTATCGGAGCTTTATTTGAAAGGGCATGACATTTGATTGTTATGTAATGTTATGCAACAATGAACTTAAGCCGACAGCTCATTGAGAAGATGATCTTAACACTGACATGAATAATAATGGGACAGCTTCAATAAAAATTATTGGGGCAAAATATATTTTGGTGGGAAGGTTCTTTAATTTTTATGAACTACGAAAACGTCCAATTTACATAGAATAACCCGTGGACAAGACTGATTTTGGTGACTTGTATTCAAATTAGCATAATGCTATTTTTGTGACTTTTACTAAGCTTTTTTCACCATGCATGGTTAAAGGCCTATACTTTACTACCATGTAAAAAAATGTTTTATAATAAATTCTTGAAGTAGGTGAAAATTGCTGTCAAAAGTGAGTGTCCTTTTTTTTTAACCACCCTGTAGTGAGGAGTTGACAAAGAACACTGTTGAATCGTCAGCATAGATGGCTTTGATAGGGTGCAGTCAGATAGGTCATTGATGTACAATATAAACAATGTAGGGCACAATACAGAACCTGAGGAACCCTCGGCATTAATGCTATGAGTAGGGGGAGAATGGACCCTCATGAACAACCGAGAGACAACGATGAGCAAGAAAATCAGAGATTGTGGCAATTAATTGACCAGCGATACCACAGGATTTCAATTTGTGAATGAAACCCTTGTGCAAAATGTTATCAAAAGCCTTTGAGTTGTCAAGGGCCACAAGCCTGGCTTCACCATGTTGATCCAAGGCCCTATTCATATGCTTGGAGATTAGAGCTAGGACATCACCAGTACACTGTGAGTGCCGGAAGCCATACTGGGCATCAGTTAACAGATTGTGGTCCTCCCAATTGATCTAGGAGATGCTGGTAGATAAGGTATACGAACGCTTTACTCATGTAAACATGTAGCAAGTAGGTTAATAGGCCCATAATTAGAGGGATCAAACTTCTCACAAGAACCATTGAACACCAGAATAAAAGATGCCAACTTCCAACTAGAAGGAAACTCAGACTTTGATAGACATAGATTGTACAATTTTGTCAGAACAGGGGACAATTCTAGAAAACTCTGTGTCAAATTCAAACTTATTTTCAATTTTGTATTGGCATTTTCAAGGGTGTTTTGGTGCCATTTTGTTTTTATGCTCATGCGTTTTCCATATTCATGAGCAAAAAAGTAATGTCATTTCGAGCAGAAACTCAATGTTACATTTTTTAGCACAAAATGTAGCTAGAATTTTGAATATTTTACTGCTGTAATTTTATTTTCTTTGGTAATCCGTTGTAGTGTCAGTACATGGCAGAAAGCCAAAGACCAAACATTTCTCACAAATGTTTTCAAAGAGCAATTGTTTGGATTTGACAATTTGAACAGAAACCCCTAAACTGAACAGCGTCTTCCTGAAATGACATTACAGCAACAGCGCCCTGAGTTGTCCGGAAAAGCATGGAACATTTTAAATGTTTAAAAAAATGCATTTTTTAATAAAATTTACCAAAATGGAATGTCCAATAGTTTTCATACATTTAAGAGAAGTAGAAAGTTTTGCACAATGTGTTCCTATGAAAAAATCATCGCATTGACCCTATTATTGATGGGAGAAGAGCGCAACTCAGGGATGGGGAACGTTGGCTGGTTACAGTTGAGAACGCTATTGGCAATCCTCCAAAAATCACTGCTTCTAAGACATTGGGTTAAGATGAAGTCACAAATTCCTTGCTGCTTGCATTCCCAATGTGCATTCTAGCTAATGACGTGCCAAGGGTCTTCGTGGAACTATATATTTAAACATGAGAAAAGCACAAATTGTGTTTATTTTGAATCACCCCCCCCCCCCCCCCACAGTAGTGTAGTTGGGGTCTACAAGCGAATACTTACCTGTAGAGCGAATACTACCTATGCATTGTTCCCTATGCCGGCAGGCAATTTGCTAAGAGTTTTACATGCAATAGCGCCCTCACGTGTCCTACCCACGACGCCCTGTGACATGCGCACTACGTTAGCGTCCTCTTTTTCTCAAGCGTTACCTGCGTAAGCACTCAAGGAATCGAGTATAGTGGGGAAGGAGGGAGGTGTGCTCTACAGGTAAGTATTCGCTCGTAGACCCCAACCACACTACTGTGGGAGGGGGGGGGGGGGAGTCTACATCACTCTACTTACCTGTAGAGCGAATACTACCTATGCATAGACTTGCACCGAGTAAGGCGGTGGGTATACGCGAATTACCGTATGTCTACAGGGGCGTAGGACATAAGGCGTGTCCGACGGCAAACAAAACAAAACAAAAACCCAAAACCCCAGACGCTCTAGCTCGTGTGCAAAAGGTCAGGGGGGTGTCACCATTATGGGGATAAACACATGATAGGTACACCTCATTGGACTTAATGTATATATGTATATGCTCACCCGTTAGTGCTTCTGTGAGGCTCGACTGGCCGCCTTCAGCACTTCTCTTCCAGCCTTGCCATCTGCCTGGAGGACACCCTTCAGGTAGCATTCGGAGAACGTGTTAGGGTTCTTCCAGCAGGCTGCCTTGACGATGTCACCTAGGGGGACACCCTTAAAAAAGGCCCACGAGGTGGACACTCCCCTGACCTCATGCGCTCGAATGGGTCCCTCGGTCGCTGGCCAGCCGCCCGGTACGGAACGAATGGCCGTCACGATCCAGCGGGTGATTGTATCGCGGGACGCCGGCCCAAAGGGCGGGGTCGTTGTGATGAACAATTTTCCGTGTCCCGTACGAAGTGACATACCACTTAAGTGCTCGGACTGGGCACCAAAGTTTGTCGTTTGTCTCGGTCGAAAAAGACTTGATGTCCGGGACAAAGATGTCTGGGGGCGTAAAAGCTTCCGACTGGTTCTTTGCAAGAAAACCGGCCGTAGGGATCAGGCGGACACCCCCCGGTTCCCACCGGATGTGTCCTGTCTGCACCGACAATGAGTGTAGTTCGCTACGTCGTCGGGACGTAGAGACAGCCAACAGAAAAACTACTTTGATGGAAAGTTGTAACAAAGTTGAGCAATCCATTGGTTCAAAAGGGGCCTTCGCCAGAGTGGATAGTACACTGAAGAGGTCCCAAGATGGAATTAATGTGCGTACTGGGGGACGAGTATTAAACATCCCCTTGATCAGTTGGCTGATTGCAGGGTTGCCGGAAACGGAAGAACCGTCCAGAAACCCTTGATGAATCGCGGCAACGGCCGATCGATAATTTTTTACCGTGGCCGTCGTGAGCCCACTGTTAAAAAGGTCTAGGAGGAAATTCCCCACTTCCCTTACAGAAGTATTGGGGGGATGAATGGATTGCCGTCTCCACCATTTAAAGAAATGGCGTAGTCGGCTATCGTACACCTTTCTGGTTGAGGCTCTGCGGGACTGGGCTGCAATTGTTGCAGCTCGTCGCGAAAGGCCTGCTGAGCAGAGGGATCGCGTGACAATACCCAGCACGTCAGGTGAAGATCCCCCGGAGCCTGGTGACTGATTCCCGAACTGGGCTGATAAAGGAGATCGGCCCTCCTCGGTAGAATTACCAGGCGGTGAACCAAGAGCCGGACGAGCCAGGGGAACCACGGCTGGCGGGGCCAGAACGGGGCTATAAGGAGGATTCGGCAATCCTCCTGCTCGATCTTGGTCAGCACTCGAGAAACGAGGGAGATGGGTGGGAAGGCGTAGGCCAGTAGGCCGTCCCACCGCACCGACAGTGCATCAGTCTGCCACGCGTTGGGATCTGGGCCCCTCGTGCAGTAGATCGGTAGCTGATTGTTCATTCACGACGCGAATAGGTCCACATGAGGCCAGTCGATTAGTCAGAAGATCGACTGAGCCACCTGTGGGAGCAGCGACCACTCTGTCGGGGCGATCCAGCCTCTGGAGAGAGCGTTGGCTGTGACGTTCACGCATGCCCATGTGTGCCGCCGAGTCCATTCTACGGGTGACATCCTCTAGCTTTCCACAGCACTTGTCCGTAAAGGGAACCTTGGAGGAAGCCGTCCCTCGGTCAGCGGCGAGTTTGTCGATGGCCGAGTCCGGCAGGACTGGAGTTGAAAAATATTTCTCAAAATCCCCTTGGGAAAATGATAATAAGAGTCTACGTGCTTAGCGTAGGCACTCCATGTCTTTGCGTGCATTATCCCGTCTATGTGGTCAACGCGCACACGGTCCAGCGGCATTGTGGGAAAATCCCGGACCGGTTCTGCCGTCGGTCCCGATCTCTTCTTGAACGACTGACGCTCAGGAGGAGGAGGTTCGGTACCAGCAGGGAGATTCAGGACCCTGATCATATCCCGTTGAACCAGGCGGAGTTCAGTCTCAGCCACCGATAAGCGTTGCATGGTGCGGGTCAGTTCGCTCTCGTCCGCCGAGTTGTCAGAGTACGGGGGGCGAGTTGTCACCGGGGAATGGGAACCAGGCCTTGGGGGCGAAGCAGCGCCGTCACGGTGTCCCGGTATCGAGCCCCGCTCGGACTCTAGTGACACCGATGGGTGTAAACTAATACCGGGCGGTGACGCCGCTGCACGGCTCTCCGTGCGCGGCATTGTCCGCTGGCCTGTAGTCACCCCACCACGGCCGTGATGACTGGCGGGTGGGGGCTGTAATTCTGGAGGGGACTCTGGCACACGGCTAACCATGTGTGGTATGTCCCTTTGGCCCGGAGTCATCTAGCTGTGACCGTAGTCTCCCTGCCAGCCCGACAATGAGGCCGCGAGGGAGTGAAAAGCCTCCCAAAAATCATTGCGCAAAATCGAGTCGCCACCCTTGTGGCGTTTCCCATGGTGTGATCGACCGGATGACCCGCTAGAACTCATCAAAGAACGGCAGAAACGGCGGTTCTTTTTCGCTTTTTTCTTTTTTGAAGATCGACTCCGAGTAGTTTTCTCCCAGCAAAGAGGCATAAATAAAACAGTGAAATTCAGGTCGATTGAAATTTCACGATATACCTCGCCAGCGGCTAAGAGAAAAAGAGGACGCTAACGTAGTGCGCATGTCACAGGGCGTCGTGGGTAAGACACGTGAGGGCGCTATTGTGTGTAAAACTCTTAGCAAATTGCCTGCCGGCATAGGGAACAATGCATAGGTAGTATTCGCTCTACAGGTAAGTAGAGTGATGTAGACTGACAAATTTACATATTACTAAGAAGAACTTACCATGCTTTTTGTCTTCTTCATCATCATCTGAGCTATCTCCATTGTTGTTTTGGTCAGCAGAAATGTTATTAGACAAGTAAACCAGATTAGTTGTATCCTCTTTCTCACTGTTCTTATGGGTTGTATTACTCATGTCCACACTGCCTGACTGTAAAACAAATACAAGTACCAAATACGTGATGTGAAAAGATTTGCAGGCTTCAAGTTATTTTGTCATTTTGCCACTTAGACAATAGTAAGTATGTTGATATCTTTGGTGTTTAACCTAACTAAACTTCATCATATGGGACTGTATTACAATTTCCACATATTTATCACACTTTGAAAACAAACTATCTTCCTTTTTAATCACAGGACATCAATATAGTCCATGCAATTGTCAATCTGATTATTTTCCAGGATAAACAAGTAAGTATCAAGATCTTTAAAGAACTTACTTGCTCCAATCTTGACGACAGCGCAGACAACATCACAGTCAGCTTTTCAGTTTGAACAAGATCAGAGATTAAGAGGAACACATCCAAAAGCAGTTTTAGAGTTGCCATCTCAGATTCCTACAAGAGAAAAGTGGGGAAATAATATACAAATATTGAATGCTTCGAGTGGTGTAGTAAAACTAGCCTCCCGAGGTGATCCATGGACCATTCTATTTTCCCGAGGCGAAGCCGAGGGAAAATAAAATGGTCCATGGATCACTGAGGGAGGCTAGTTTTACTTCACCACGAGATAAAGCATTCAATATTTGTTTTATAACACTTCACCCACAGATTCTGCTTGGTTTTAATATCTTAAATTATTTAAATCTGAACACAGTTGAAATAAACTTCAATTTCAATACAAAATTGGTGGAAAATGTATTTCTCTCTTCGAAACTACCCCTTCACGATATGTTTGAACCCAAGTCTGCGGCGCGCTCTCTTTGGAACAATACGCGCTACGTGCAACGCGCAAGGCGCACACCAGCATCCATTTGCACACAAATACTGCGCCATGGAAATAGTACTTTGGTTGCTAATGGTATAATACTTTGGTTGCTACGGGTATAGTACTTTTGGCAGTGCACAGAAAGATAGCAAAATTAGAAAGTAACATGTGACTCGCTCTCGGCCAATCAAGACACAGAATCTGTGGGTGAGGTGTTATAATACTGATTAGTAGATCAACAAACTTGTCTAATGTTAAGACAGCATGAGTTTACATCAAGATCACATCAAGATAAAAACACTCCCCAATTGAGTTGACAATCAGAGGGAGCTAAAATTCCTGTTACAAAGTCGGTAGAAAAAAACAGCTTGGCACTCATGAAAATGCACCATAGTTCTTTGTTGGGATTGCATAAGCATTACAGATTGGCATCAGCTGATAGGAGCCACAGAAGGAGCATTCTGGTTGCAGTCCCTGCTTCACTTTTACCTGTCAATCCTTCCACCATGCTACACACTCTCATTTACTTACAACCCATGTGAAATACTAGGAAGAACTGCACAGTAAGATGATAAATCAACCAAATAAAGACAAAGATAAGAGTTTGAAGGTTTGGTAATAATTAAGGCCACAAGAGTAATTTTTTCAGAACCGCAATGACACACCTCACAAACAACTTTTTTTGTTATACCTCGGTAATAGATCGTGAAGTATCACTGGTTGAGAACCAAGCACGTGATGTGCCAGAAACATGCATGTATGGTGTCAGGGTACACCCCGTGGTACATGAGTGATGTACCCCATGGGGGACATTACCTTGACCGTCCCCACTGTTGAAAGTGTTGTTTCTATCGCCTTGTATAATAGAAATTGTCAGATGGAAAAACCAAGAAAAACAATCATTTTCCTGTAGTCTGGTTCCCTGACTCTATATAAGAAGAAACAGAGCAGTTTACATACATTGGGGAATTGTAAGGTCAGGGAACCAGTCTAGCTGGCTTGTACCCGTTCATAGGTGTGTAATCGATTGCAAACAAGTGCGATGGTCAATTGGGGCCAGTATTTGAAAAAAAAAGCCAGTTTTTTCCAACACTGGTCGGCCGACCAGTGTTGGAAATTGATACAAAAATACCACTTTTCTTGAAAATGACAGTATACCAGGTGTCATGATTTTACAGGATGCTTTACACTGTCATTCACTAACAGTGAAGCAAGGTATTTCAAAATGATTTGGTAGTTTTATTTTTTTGATGTTTGCAAATGTTGTATTTTCCCTTTAAATGTACGAACACTATTTGACATCTCCTTTTGGTTAATTTTATTGAAAATGTGTACTTTTGTACACATTTAATATTTCCCATGCTTTTCCAGACAAATGCGGATGCTGTTGCTGTGATGTAATTTTCTGGAAAAAACTGTTCCATTTAGGGGTTTTCTGTTGAACCCAAATTTGCTCACTGAAAAGTTTGTGAGAAAACTTTGCCTACTGGCTTACTTCCAATTTCTGAATTAACAACAAATTTATGAAAGCAAATTTAGAAAAGCAAAATTACGACAGCAAATATCCGAAATACTGGCAAATTTTGGTGCTGAAATAGCTGTTACATTGAGGTTTCTGCCTGAAATGACATCACACTTTTGCTTATGAATATGGAAATTTGCACTAGCATAATAGCCAAGAAGGAACAAAAATGCCCTTAAAAATGGCAAAATGGAAATAAGGTTAATGGGATGTAAAGGTGCATTTTTAAGGACTGCATTAAAAAATTACATTACATGCCCTTTAAGGACTATTCCAAATGGGAAAGGAACATTCTGAGACCCTTGTGAACAAACCTTCAACTTCTTACCTTGTCTGCAACCAAAGTTGTTATCTCTTCTACAGCAGCTTGTACATTATGGATTAACTCCTTCTCCTCATGATCCTTAGATTGCTGCATCCATCGGTAAATCTTTTTCCCAATAATCACACATCTAGTCAACATAGATGAAATAAAATTCATAAATATTTAAGCCTTTCAACAGTTCCAGTTGTTGCGTAGGTCAATTCAACATGATTCTGCACGCGACCCTCACAGATTGAAATGATATTTGGTGTGATGATTGGCCTATAATGAGAAACCCCCCAGAACTGAATTTTTCTGTAACTTGGCTTGTTAGTTTTTGAGATACAGGTCAACAAACTTTTGACTACAAAACTATAGCACCTACTAAGCCAAGTTGAACATCATATTAAAGCTCTTTAATGGCCTACAAATCATAAAAATAAAACCAAAATCGTAGCATGAAGCGCAAAGAAATATGTAACTAAATGACCTTTGACCTTGAATTACGAATATAAATATGCTTCAAACTTTGTAAATTGTTTGTAGAACCTAATATGAATATATGTACATACAAATGTACATACTGCATGTGCACGTTGACCTGTACATACTTGCCCTTTACAGCCCTAATGTGTTGTGTCCACGTATGGGCACATATCCTCTTAGTAGATATTCTTGCCCCGAGGTGCCTAACAGCCCTCCCCTCCCCCCCCCCCCTCCCCTTGCCCCCCCCCCCCCCCCCCCCTCTAAAATCTTGAATTGAAAAAAAAATCATCTCATTTGGCCAATATATCATTTGCCGGGTTGCACCATATTGAAATATGTATGCAATCCAGGTGCCCCCCCTCCCAAGCTCACAACACATTAGGGCTGTCAAGGGCAAGTATGTATAGGTCAACGTGCACTTGCTGTATGTACAAACTTGCACGTGTAAATATATGCAAATCAGGTTTTTTCCTGGCATGCTATCTTTAAACAATCACCACTTGAAAACTATAAAAGCGCCCATCACAAAATACTCCAAGATTGTTAGGAATGGCATGTGGCTAGAAATAGGTTTGGAAGAGTATGTGAGGGGCAAACAAAGAAAGATAGACAAGTCTTGAAAAGAATAAAAATGGTCTCAGAACAAATGACATGCACTGTGTCAACAGAGTGGCATTTAGCCCATGCCTGTGCACTATGGAGTACCGAAGTGAATACGTCACGCGCACACAAAGTGTGTAAAAGACATTAGCACATGATTCAGCCCGAGAACCAACAAGCGCGTACTCTATTTGTTTGCACTACACTTTCTGGTTCTAAATGACGTCACACTTTGGTACTACATACACATGTATTTATTACTGCCTCTTTAATTTCCATAACCTCATAATTACAATGCACTCATTGTGCCATCATGGAAATTAGGTCTATTATAATAATAATAATAATTATAATAATAATGTGGGAGGCTAATCATCCTTACTCACAGCTGGTATGCTGAATTGCGAAGGATGCGGCTACAATGTGGTCGGGCCGCTGGCACGTAAAGGCGCCTATGGCTGCCGGCCACATCGACCCATATATGACCACGGAGCACAGCCTGAGATCGAAAGTGTTTGATTTTTCCGGAGGGAGGAAAACCGGAGGGCCCGGAGCAAAACCCTCGTGGCACAGGAGAGCATACCTGCCAACATTGAAAAGTCAGAAAGAGGAACAGGGTGCCTACACATCACACACAGTGAGCGGCGCAGGCGCAGGCGCAGGCGCTCGTGCTAATGGGTGGGGTCCAGGGGCAATCATACAAAACTTGATGTTTACAGGGCCTCTACTGGTGTATAGAATGTTGACTGGTGAATAGAAATATTGGAAGGATGAAAATCACATCAACAGAAATTACAAAATATATCATACTTGAAGTGGCAGCATTTTCATAATTAATACCCATTACTGGTCTCCTGTGGAACTGGTAGATGGTTGGCAACCATGGTGTTTTGATGTGTCTGTTGAGGTCATTTAGTCCTCCACTTGAAATCTTTATGTCCGATCGACAAACCGTGCATAAAGCGTATGAATGATTCTCCTCTTCGTGAAGCTTTTATGAAGTGAAATTTTTCACGATATTCCTCTCAGAATTTTTGACTCCTTCGCTGCTTTTGCTTCTTCAGTATCCTCCTGGTCCATGTTGCAGTTGAGATGCTCATACAAAAACGTTGACAAAAAGGTGCGACTCAGCACGTTCAAAATATCAACGAAAAACCACCGAAGACTATGAAGAAACAACGTGTGTGGAAAACAAACATGGCATCAATATGTCCACCGCGCCGTGCCTGGCCCGCGCTTAATTCAGTAAGCACGCAAGAGAGGCAGTACACCAGACGGATGACTAGCGGGTCTCAGTTCGCGTCCAAATTATTGGCTGCGGCTAGGTTGTGGCCGATCGCACAAGCCTGCTGTGCGATCGGCCGCAGCTGCAGCCTATTCGGACATGGCCTGTTCAATGACGTTTGAGTCTGGTTTACGTCCCTTTCGTCGTACATAAGAGCGAGGTGGATTTTATACCATTATGGTAGCGGCAATAGTGCCCTCAATACAATAAAACATTTTTCTCGGACAAGTGTGTGACGGGGCCAGGGCATTTTTTTACTTTTTTTTATTTTTTCATTTTTTGTATTATTTCTTCTCTCACAACTCGGAAAATCGGGACGTTCCGATTTTCGGGCACTTTTTATCTCCGAAATCAGAACAGTTCCGCCTAAATCGGAACAGTTGGCAGGTATGGGAGAGAACCAACGCACAACTCTACTCACATGCGATCCGCGGCCAGGATTCGAACCGTGGTCACCTTGGTGAGAGGCGAGCGCTTTACGCACAAGCCACCCAAACCACCCTACCCACCCTAATCCTTCCCTGCACACCTGTGACATATATAGGATATACATGTAGATGAACAGCCGAGTAGAGGATATAGATCGCCGTTAACATTGTATGTTTACACATTTAACAGATTTTTTTTTAGATTTTATCCAAAAGATTGTTCAACTGGACATTTACTATAAACAATGGTACAAAAACGTGTCACATAAGAAAACTCACCCATCTAATAGACATTTTGTGATCTGAGAATCCTGGGAATAGTGTCTCAGCATGTGCAGCAGGACTGGCAACAAACTGCATGCTCCCTGCACACAGCAACTCTGAAGAAAGGTAGGTATCAACTGATGTAACTCTGTCAGCATGTATCGCTCCACTTGGTAAGCTGGGCATTCTAAACAGTCTGCTTTAGACAAGCAGCTAGGAATAATAAATGATGTACCATTCAAAATGACAGCTATACTTCACATTATCACTTACATGTAAAACACCTTGGACAAATACTGAATGTCATACAAAATGGGTATATTGACCTACTAGTCTACAATGGCTTTATTTGGGTCACCTTCATTCACCCACAGATGCAGGCATGCAACTGGGAATGTAGAAAAAAATGAGGAAATTCCTAACCACACAAGACTTTGTATAGTGTTTTTCAAATTGTAATGGCATTCATAAGAAGTAACAAACGAGGAAATCAGCGGATCCGAGGAACAGTTGCATGCCTGCAGATGTGGTAGGTGATGCCGCCCTGTCATGCTGGCTGCACCTCCAACATTACTCTTATTTTGTCACCTTTTCCAGGTGTTTATGACTTTTATTAAAATCTATAACTGTACTTACGTCTAGATATCCCTAATTTGTTATGTTGTGAGTTTTCGTTGTTTCTACAGACTGCTTTCCAGGGACATTAGTGTTCTTTGCATAATTCATGGCCATTTGTATTATTGAAAGAAGATGTTGATGAATAAGTGTAAAAGTGCGAATGTGAATAAGTGTTTTTGCTGGTTTTTCCCAGTATCTACACACCCAATTGTCAAACAAGTCAGTGAAACATATTTGCTATAAAATACTACCCCCCAAATCCATCAATTTCTGAAAATTACAGCAAAAAGCAAAATTTCATGTTGTAGGCCTATATTACCTTCAACTAAAACAATGCTAAATGATCATAACAGACTTAATAGAAGTCTTACCTCAGGTATCCCTCAATAGGTGATTCAAATATCCTGGAACTGCTTTGTAATGAATGTAGCTGGCTTAGAGGATGCAGTGGGTGTGCATGACAGAACACGTGTAGAATCTTCTTCAGAACTGCTACTTCATATTCGTATTGCTATATGTTTCATATGTATACAAATAATTTTAGTTTAGACATTTTAATATGCATAAAATTGAAACATGGAAATGATATCTCATACAGTTCAAAAACTTCATTCAACATGTACAATGAATACATGTATTCATATTATTTAATTTAACATTGTCAATCTGGGACACAATTTTCAAGTTGTTTCTCATTTCTATCAGCTAAAATTAGTAATCCATAAGAAATCTTAGAATGAACATGAATTCACAAACACTTATCTATCGGTGCGCCAACAAAAGAGGGTGCGTTTTACTATGAGAAGGAAAAAGAAATCGTATTTTTTTTACGCCTGTCATTTGATTGAAAATATTCCCAAGAGTCAGAATATCAAGTAATATTTGATAAAAATGTTTCAGTTTAAAGGCAAATCACGTATTTAAAGGTGCAGTGTTTCTGCTGTTGGATTTTTAACCCATTGACTTTTATTTGTACACGTTTTCAAGCCACCATTTTTATAACTTGGCGATCTGGAATCGTCACCAAAGTTACAGCCAAGGAAGACCCTCATAAAAAAATTCTGCCTAGACTATGACGTCACGATGACGTCATCACCTAATTTTTTATTGATTTTTGAAAATTTACGTACATATTGTGAGGTCTTATATCTACAGAAATGTAAGTCGGATTGGGTTGAAACTTGGTATGTGGCTATACCAGGATGTGTTATAGATTAAAAATGAGGTGACATCATGATGACGTCATCCTGAGATTTTATATGAATATTTATTTGTTTGGACCTTTTAGCCATATCTCCCGAACGCAACATGCAAAATGCAAAATTCTTTTGACAGATTTTATGTTCATGAATATTCAGGGATATTATTGATTAAAAAAAATCATAATGCGGAAAAGCCCTATGTTCTGTTGCAAACAGACATAGACCTCTAGTTTTTCTTTCTTCTTCTTCTTCTTCTTCTTCTTCTTCTTCCTCTTCTTCTTTTTTCCCCAAAACCCCATAGACTTTGTACACGTTTATTCTACACGCCACTTTTGCCCTTAAACTTTGTTGCATATCGTTCAAAGTTTGCATAGACATAGTCCATACAGCATAGATGTGTGCGGACGAGCGACGTCATGATGACGTCATCATGGGTCACGTGACGTCATCATTAATATGCATATTACAAAGTCCTATATCTACAGAACTGTCAGTCCGATTGTGTTGAAACTCAGTATGTAGGTAGATCGGGATGTGTTATAGACGAAAATTGAGGTGACGTCATCATGACGTCATCGTGTGATTTTATATAGATTTTTGAATTTTTAGACCTTTAAGCCATATCTCACTAACGCAATATGATAAATTCAAAATTCTTTTTGTATTAGGTTCGCTGGGCAATAGATAAATGCACAAAATTTGGAAAAATGTGTGACGTCATAATGACGTCAGCAAAAATGCGATTTTTTGAAACACATATAAGGGAATGTCCGATCGTCTTGAAACTTGGTGGGTGGGTAGATAATAACACTAGTACACAAAATCTCGAATGACGTCACGATGACGTCATCGGTCGATTTTTAAAGATTTTTTTAATATTGCCAATTTTATTCTGCTTACAAAATTTAACACTTTTATTAATCTGATTTTTTCCAAACTTGGTACAGACTAAAACCACAATAAAATAATGAGCACTGCCAAGTATTGTTATGATGACGTCATCATTAGACACGTGACGTCATTGTTAACTTGTATATTTTAAGCCCCTATATCTCATGAACAGTACATCCGATTGGGTTGAAACTTGGTATGGGGGTAGGCCGGGATGTGTTACAAATAAATATTGAGGTGACGTCATCATGACGTCATCGTGTGATTTTATATAGATTTCTGAAGTTTTGGACCTTTAAGCCATATATCACGAACCCAATATGTTACATTTAAAATTCTTTTTGTATTAGGTTTGTTAGGCAATAGGTATATGTACAAAATTTTGAAAAATGTGTGACGTCATGATGACGTCATCAAACATGCGCTTTTTTGAAACACATATAAGATAATGTCCGATAGTCATGAAACTTGGTGGGTGGGTAGATAATAACACTAGTACACAATATCTGAAATGATGTCACGATGACGTCATCAGTAGATTTTTTTACTATTATTTTAATATTGCCAATTTATTCTGCTTACAAAATTTAACACTTTCATTAATCTGATTGTTTTCAAACTTGGTACAGACTAAAACCGTAATAAAATAATGAGCACTGCCGAATATTGTTACAATGACGTATTCATTAGACATGTGACGTCATCGTTTGTATATTTTAAGCCCCTATATCTCATCAACAGTGATTTAGATTGGGTTGAAACTTGGTATGGGGGCAGGCCGGGATGTGTTACAAATAAATATTGAGCTGACGTCATAATGACGTCATCTTGTGATTATATATATATTTTATATATGACAAATGCAATATGCCAAAATCAAATTTCCATTTGAATGAGGTTTGTTAGACAAAACGTACATTGTAAATGCACACAGTTTTGCACAAAATCAGAAAAACATGACCTCAATTTGAAAAAAAAAAAAAAAATGCGGAAAAGCCCTATGTTCTGTTGCAAACAGACATAGACCTCTAGTTTTTCTTTCTTCTTCTTCTTCTTCTTCTTCTTCCTCTTCTTCTTTTTTTCCCAAAACCCCATAGACTTTGTACACGTTTTTTCTACACGCCACTTTTGCCCTTAAACTTTGCTGCATATCGTTCAAAGTTTGCATAGACATAGTCCATACAGCATAGATGTGTGCGGACGAGCGACGTCATGATGACGTCATCATGGGTCACGTGACGTCATCATTCATGTGCATATTACAAAGTCCTATATCTACAGAACTGTCAGTCCGATTGGGTTGAAACTTGGTATGTAGGTAGACCGGGATGTGTTATAGACGAAAATTGAGGTGACGTCATCATGACGTCATCGTGTGATTTTATATAGATTTTTGAAGTTTTGGACCTTTATGCCATATCTCACTAACGCAATATGATAAATTCAAAATTCTTTTTGTATTAGGTTTGCTGGGCAATAGATAAATGCACAAAATTTGGAAAAATGTGTGACGTCATAATGACGTCATCAAAAATGCAATTTTTTGAAACACATATAAGGGAATATCCGATCGTCTTGAAACTTGGTGGGTGGGTAGATAATTACACTAGTACACCAAATCTTGAATGACGTTACGATGACGTCATCGGTCGATTTTTAAAGATTTTTTTAATATTGCCAATTTTATTCTGCTTACAAAATTTAACACTTTTATTAATCCGATTTTTTTCAAACTTGTTACAGACTAAAACTACAATAAAATAATGAGCACTGCAAAGTATTGTTACGATGACGTCATCATTAGACATGTGACGTCATCGTTAACTTGTATATAAAAGCCCCTATATCTCATGAACGGTACGTCCAATTGGGTTGAAACTTGGTAATGGGGTAGGCCGGGATGTGTTACAAATAAATATTGAGGTGACGTCATCATGACGTCATTGTGTGATTTTATATAGATCTCTGAAGTTTTGGACCTTTAAGCCTTATATCATGAACCCAATATGTTAAATTTAAAATTCTTTTTGTATTAGGTTTGTTAGGCAATAGGTATATGTAAAAAAAAATTGAAAAATGTGTGACGTCATGATGACGTCATCAAACATGCGCTTTTTTAAAACACATATAAGATAATGTCCGATCGTCATGAAACTTGGTGGGTGGGTAGATAATAACACTAGTACATGACATCTTAAATGACGTCACGATGACGTCATCAGTCGATTTTTTTACGATTTTTCAATATTGCCAATTTTATTCTGCTTACCAAATTTAACAGTTTCATTAATCCAATTGTTTTCAAACTTGGTACAGACTAAAACCGCAATAAAATAATGAGCACTGCCAAGTATTGTTACAATGACGTCATCATTAGACATGTGATGTCATCGTTTGTATATTTTAAGCCCCTATATCTCATCTACAGTAATTTAGATTGGGTTGAAACTTGGTATGGGGGCAGGCCGGGATGTGTTACAAATAAATATTGAGCTGACGTCATAATGACATTATCTTGTGATTATATATATATTTTATTATGACAAATGCAATATGCCAAAATCAAATTTCCATTTGAATGAGGTTTGTTAGACAAAACGTAAATGCACACAGTTTTGCACAAAACAGAAAAACATGACCTCAATTTGAAAAAAAAACATAATGCGGAAAAGCCCTATGTTCTGTTGCAAACAGACATTGACCTCTAGTTCTTCTTCTTCGTGAAAACGTTCAAGTTTAACTTGCCATGGCCTCCCAGACTAATCCTCACCCACAATAACTTTAGATCATTCGAAATACGCAGTGGATGGACCGGGAGCCAGTCTAGGTCTCCCCCAACTCTCCTTTTCTGGCCGTTGAAGGAGTACTCATGCACGGAGCCCGTACATAAAGCTATTAACTTAATATTGTCCCTCTTTTGTTTGTACTAACTTTTTAGGAATACCTCCCATATGTTTTGTACACAAATCCAAATTAGGGACCCTTTGGGAATTGGAGACCCTATTGTCTTCTATTGTTCAACGTTCCCTATTGAATGCAGAAACAACCTCACACACACACAGACGGATAAAGCAGGAGTATGCCCCTTCGGCTTTGCCGGCGGGGCATACAAATATTCTATTAACATGACCACATGTGCACATGTGAATATTTCTACTGACTGCTGTTCAATTACTACTATTCTTACCTGAGGGAGTAAGTCAGGTAAATAAGCTTGCGTTGTCATGATGATTTCCAAGGTAACCACTGTAAGTTGATCTACTGATGTACGTTCAAGCAAAGAGAGAATGATGCCACACCATTTAGGAAGGCCTTCTGCGACTGCCGTTATGATTGGCAATGTTATTCCTCGGCATACATCTGGATCCTGCAAAGCCAACAGATGGAAAACAGTTCCACTCATTTGAGCAATAGCTTCATTTCCTTGACATCCTTAAACTTGTTTTCCATTGATTTCTGAACTTGACATGCTAATGATACATGAAAAGTGAGTCCAGTCCATTGCTCTGTGTTCATGAAGAATGTCCGTTTGTATTTATTGTTCTCAATGAAGAGACAACTCCTAGCTGTCCAATCTCAAATAACCTAAGAACCTCTACTTTCTAATCCTAGTCATTACAAGAACCGATACCAACAAACCAACCCAGGCATCCCTACCAAAGGTATGATATTCGACCCTTGAAGAAAAAAATAAGTAAATCTAGCCAGAATAACAATCACCGACTCAGTCCAAAGCGTAGTTCCATTCTGAGCCCCAGTCACCCCTACCATCAATGCCACCAAACCCATCCCAGTCACCCCTACCATCAATGCCACCAAACCCATCCCAGTCACCCCTACCATCAATGCCACCAAACCCATCCCAGTCATCCCTACCATCAATGCCACCAAACCCATCCCAGTCACCCCTACCATCAATGCCACCAAACCCATCCCAGTCACCCCTACCATCAATGCCACCAAACCCATCCCAGTCACCCCTACCATCAATGCTACCAAACCCATCCCAGGCACCCCTACCATCAATGCCACCAAACCCATCCCAGTCACCCCTACCATCAATGCCACCAAACCCATCCCAGTCACCCCAAGCATCAGTGTCACTGAACACATTGCAGTCCTCCCATGCAGCATCCCTGCAACCCAACATATCCCTGTATTGGAAAAGTGTCATGTACAAAATGACAGTTCTTACCTTCCATGATACAGGGGGATCATCTTTCAAGTGAACTAAGCGTACAACATGCTGAACAGAGACAGCCATAGTCAATGCTAAACCATAGCTCATTAGGGATGCTGTTGGTTGCAGGTAGTCATTCCATAGTGATGTCAAAACAGCCATATCATACCAGCGTACACATTCAGTGATCAAAGGTAGAGCCTTGTAACAAGCAAAACAATAAAACTGAATTAATACACACGTAGAATGGAAAATTTCAGAAGTAACTAATGCTAAAGTTTAATCAAGTTTTTCACACAGGAAAAAAATGTCTGTTAATGGTCTTAAATCCATAAACATGTACATGTATGCTATAAACATAGATGCTTTCAAAGGAGCTTCATGGTTATCCTCTCTTCCAAGAAAAAAGGTTCAACTTGGTACATACATGTAATTTGTTTAGGAATTTTCTTAACTCAATGAGTGCATTCTTTAAATCATTTGCGGAAATTCATCTTTACAAATTCCATTATGTCTATAACATAAACATTGGGGTCTTTAAGATTACACAATATACAAATATTGACTGCTTCAAGTATTGTAGTAAAAACTAGCCTCCCGAGGTGATCCATGAAGCATTCTATTTTTCCTGAGGCGAAGCCGAGGGTAAACAGAATGCTCCATAGATCACGAAGGGAGGCTAGTTTTACTACACCACGAGATAAAGCAGTCAATATTTGTTTTATAACACCTATCCCACAGATTCTGCTTCATTTTAAGAGATAACTGATCATATCTATACAGTTCATAAATACCTAAGACAGTTTACCAATTCCCATTGGTCGAAAGCCGTCACCTGACAGGTCTTAAACGTATGATAAAGACATGGCTGGCTGGTCTTAAACACTTTTCCAGTGTCTCATGAAATTTGGACTTCTATGAAATCCAGTGCTAGCACCGTTTTATTGGTTGAACGTTCACAATCCTCGCGTAGGCATGCGAAATACTGCCAGTGAGTCAGTGTTTCATAGTCCGAAATTCACAACACACTACCCACAGCTGCATCTACGCAACATCGCCCACGCACCAATCTCCATAGAAAGAGTTGTTTACGTTTTAAATAGTCCTGAGCTAGACACTTCATTATACAGCTAAAGGGGTGTTTCGGGAAAATATGAAGTATTGTAGTATGAAGTATATTTTTTGGCTTGTTTTGACTTTTGAACCGAAAGGTTTTAATTTTTTGACCGAAAAGATATTTATGAATGGGTATACATATGTGCTTGGTCTGTATTAAACACTATGTTTAAGACTGGTTGGAGTCTGGATGCTGATAATTACCCTTGCGTTCGCCCCGGGTAATTATCAGCATTAGACTCCAACCAGTCTTAAACATAGTGTTTAACACCTCCCAAAGACACATTTATTCCCTTATTAAAATGTACTTTTATTTGTATACAAAATAAGTTGAAAATTTACTTGCACCTTTCCAAACAACCCCTTTATGAAAACTTTGAACCTAGCTGCGTACCCCCACCCTTTTAATGCACACACCTGAATGCATAGTACTTTGGTTGCTACGGGTATACGGTAGCACATTGGTTGCTATGAGTATAGTACTTTTGGCCGTGCACAGCAATATAGCAAAAATAGTGAATGCCATATGATTCGCTCTAGGCCAATCAATCAAAATACAGAATCTGTGGGAGAGGTGTTATAACATGAAATATGCATCTCGTCTAGTTCATTAAGAATAACTACATGTACTATGTAGCCTACACTAATTCACTCTGTGCTTGGAATTGGGTCCTTCTTTAATCAAACCTGTTCATGATACACAATTTACCTGTTGGGCCATTCTTCGGACCTCCCATCTTCCATCTGCATGACAACTTATTGTTTGTAGCAGCATTTGTCGAAGTAATGAAGACAATGGTTGTAGCTCAACATTTTGTAGCCAATCTAGTTCAGATGTATCTTGATTTCCTAATACCCTGTTGTCATCAAACAATAATGTAATAACAGAATAACTATGCTTTTATATCAGACCCAGACTTCTATGGCACTTTGTTTTTAAGCTAAATGCACATTCAATATTACCACTGCAGATAAAAACAATTCAAATGTATGAAATAAGAAATCAATTGTAAGTCCAACCAATTTACATTTACTTGTTTAAAAATACAGGGTGATTTAAAAAAGGTAATGCAAAAATTGACTAGTATTTGAAAGTTATGAGCTCGAAAGGTGTCAAAGTGGTGCCATATTTAAGGGTAGTTGATTAGCTATCCATCGTTATTTGATTTGATTTGATTTATTTCTATTCATCATGCTTATAACATTTCAAATTAACAGACTTTACAACTACATGATGAATGGTGGAGGCTGGCCGAAGCCGAAGCTCGTAATTAGCCAGGCCATCAATTGGTCCTTGATGTCTTATTTACATCTCTGCTGTAACAGATGACGGAATACCATTAATTTCAAAACAAAGGCCCCCTCCAAAAAAACCAACGACAACAACAACAACAACTTTTCAAACTTTGCCTGATTCAGGGTGAATTGAGCTGATCAAAAACTGTGGTCACAATAAATAATGTGTCGAATGGGGAGGTAGACTTATATGAGCATAAACAGTATCATGTTTAATGATAAAATAAACCATTTTAAATCTTTTTTTCTTTTAAAAATAACTACATGTACCTAATGCCAAAATGTACTCAAGACATAGCTTGGGCACCAGCCCAACTTTGCATGGTTTTGGCTAATCCCAATCGCAAGATACAGGGCGAGTCAAAAAAGCGGAACCCAAACCCCAAATTTTATATTTCATATTTTAAAAAATATGTAGCCCCAAAATTATAATGACTGGAAAGCCAATGTTATAAGCTACTTTTAGATGAAAAAAATTACTGAAATTGCTCACTCTGTTCAAAATATATATCACCATTTAAACACAATGACCCAAAACCTGTCTCATCCAAAAATGCGATTTCAAAATTACAAATATTCAACAAAGTCCTTTTGAAGGCCCCGTCTTTAAAAAAACCAAAATGGATTATATAAATCATATTGTTTGCCTAACCAGGGTTGATAATAAAGATATTGTGTACTACAGTTGTTGACAGTTGTTGAAACAAGTATTCTGTGTCATTTTCTTTGATGCTCCAAACAGTCAAAACACACAATAAATTGCTTTTTTTTCTTTTCTTTTTTTGACTCACCCTGTATTTTTGCAAGCATTTTGAAATGAAATATATAATTTCACACTGTAAGATATTAATTATTTATGATTAACTCACTACTTGGTTTTGCCCTCGACCAACGTATTTTTATGAACAGTGTATACTCAGTGTTGTCCCTAGTGATTGAGAGAAAAAATCACTTGGGTGGGACTGTACTGTTCAGTGCTGTTGGGGTTCAATGAACTCATAGGCATTTCTTTTCATCTTCTCTAGACTGCTCACATTTTTCACAAATTGGAAAAATCCTGATCGGATAATCTGTGGATAATAAAATGTTTGCAATATTTGGTATATTCAGCACGGCTCTATAAGAAGAAAGTGCAAGGTAAAGCTGCAATTCGTATTGAAAACCCTTGAATTGGAACCGAAGGAATTCCCAGTGCTCCAGCCTGATAGGAACGTGTAGGTACACGTCCTTCAGGTCCAGACTGGCACCCCACGCTGGTGTGTGGATCGACTCGAGGATACAGAAGAGCTTCGGATAGATAAACCTGTTCAGGGGCTTTAAGTTTAGGATGAGGCGCCATACGTCGGCTCCTTCTTGGGCACCAAGAAGAAGGTCAACATGAACCCCGATTGCATCTCCCCCGCGGAGAGTGTGCCTACTGCTCATTTTCTGAGGAGGGAGTTGATCCCCCCTCGAGAGAACAATGCTTCGTTGGGTCGGACAAAACTGGTGTCGGCCGAAAGAGCGTGTCCAACGAGGAGGGTGTAACCACGACTGATTGAATCGAGCACCCACCTGTCAGACGTAATAAAGCCCAGGAAGCACGAGTTAACGGAGGGCAGGTGTCTGGGAACCGCGGCCGAGTTGGGGCCGTTGTTGTCCAGTAAACATGTTGTTGGTGTGGCCACGAAAATTACAATGCTTAGATTTCAGTGGTTTCGGCGGGGAGTAAAAACGGACGGTTTGATTTTATTCTGCACTACTTTGGCCTTTGGGGTTGGTGCTTCTTGAGGTTGATCTTCTCAGAAGCCTTCAACAGCTTTACCTGGACTTGCATGCAATCCTCAAATTTCCCCACAAAAAGATCCTTGCCCATCCGTTTAGATGCTGTGGCCCCTTCATCCGCCGCCAGCTTGTCTTTGGCTGCGTCGGAGAGGGCCAGTATAATCATATTCCTGTCTGGGGAATGGTTGCCATTAGTCGCGAGATATAACCTTGTGAATGCGATCAACACACAACTGATCTAAGGGGAGGATCAGGAACACCTTGTCATTGTTAGTGGTGGAACCCATCCTGAGCTTGAATGATTTATGTTCAGGCTGGGGGGTTCATCAGCAGCAGATGGCTGTAATACCTGAATCATGTCCCCTTGCACCAAACGGAGTTCTGTTTCGCAATGAACCATCGGAATGTGAGGGCCGAAATCACATTGGTAAACGAGAGCTGTCTGGCACTCTTGAAGGGGCAGGCAGCGCAGGGCCACTGGACCGTACCAGGGCAATGCCCTCGGAGACAACAGACATAGACGGATGTAAGCTCAATGCAGGTGGGGACTCCGGAGCATGGCTAACTGTGTGCGGTATGTCCCTTTGTCCCTGAGCCACCCGACCGAACCCAATGACTGTGAGGGCATTGGAGCGTGGCTCACCACTTCAGACAGGCCACCATTGGTGCCCGGCTGGCGGTTAGGAGATATGACCGTCAATGAAGCCAAAATCGATTGTATGGCTTGCATACAGTCCGCTCATGGAGATCGAGTCCTCACCCCGGCAGCATTTGCCCCAGTGGGATCAGTCTGATGAGTCCTCCAAGGCTTGAAGAAGAACTGTGTGATCATCGACCCGCCTTATTGGCTGTTTCGGCAACCAGCCGAAACAGCCCTTGTTTTCGTTAAAGTTTTTTTTTTTTCTTTTTTTTTTTTTCTTCATTTTTATTTTTCTTCTTTTTCAGCCATTCCCCATAGCATTTGTACACGTTTTTACAGTGGAAGGCACTTTGGGCAATAAAATCAATCCGATTGACTACCTACTTGACACACACTTAGACCAGTATCTGAAGATGTGCGCTGAACATTGACGTCATTATGACGTCATCACGTGCCAAGTTACGTCGCATTATATGTGATTTTTCTACGGTGACCATTTTCTAGCAGATTTCTGCTAGATCTGACAGATATATATTTTCAAGGCCTATATCTCCATAACTAAAGGTCCGATTGGGTTGAAACTTGGTATACATCCTAAACCGGGATGTGTTAAAGATAAAAATTTAGTGACTTCACGATGACGTAATAACGTGACATGTGACGTCATATTAAAAGTGCAAATTTTGAAGGCCAATATCTACAGAACTACAGGTCCGATTGGGTTGAAACTTGGTACATACCTAGACCAGAATGTGTTATAGATGAAAATTGAAGTGACATCACAATGACGTCATCACGTGACATGTGACGTCACATTGAAAGAGCATATTTTGTAGGCCTATATCTCCATAACTACAGGTCCGATTAAGTTGAAACTTGGTACGTACCTAGACCTGGATGGGTTATAGATGAAAATTGAAGTGACGTCACGATGACGTCATCACGTGACATGTGACATCATATTAAAAGTGCATATTTTGAAGGCCAATATGTACAGAACTGTATTGGTTCTAATCACTAACGCACATGTTGTCCTATCAGCCTTACATGACATAAAAATACAATACAAATTATTTTCCTTTTTGATAGGACGTCATCATGACGTCATCACGTGACATTGGACGTCATAATTCAAAGCCCTATGTGAATGTAATCACATATTTATATGCCACCATTTACATAACTACACATCCTTCCAGGATGGACCTTATACTTGAAACTATGTCACATACATGTCACAAAAAAAGTTACCGAAGCAGCCCTGTGTTTGTCCACAAACATAAATCTAGTTCTTCTTACTCTCCTTTCTTGAAGAACGGCCCAGAGTACATCCATTGAAATTTCGGATGACGCTTGGGGCGCCGGGACCCCCGCAAAACGGATAAAATTTGATGACAAGGGCAGTCCCTCAGAGTGGGATGTGATATCTGGGCAGTCCAGGGTTCCTTCAGGTGGCCCTCTCTGCATCACTCATACAAAAATCCTCCCCCCCCCAGCATCCTGTGGACACGGGGGATTCAAGCCCACTGATCCGTGGAGGCTATTCCCCTCAGGCCGCCCCGTATTCAGGGATGGGACGGAGGGTGTCGTGAAGCCCGTTTCAGAGCCACGTTTACCCTGTCGACCCTTCTAAGGTTTGGTTCCGGCACAGGAGTTTAAGTTTTGTTTAGTAACCTTGCTGGACCGCACCTTCTGTTTGGTTGTTCTGCTTGTGCTGGCCAGAGATGGAGACAGTTTCATGTTTCCTTCTCAGTCAACAGAAATGCCAGCGCCTGTAGCCGACTGTGGCTGTTGGTCACAGACAGGAGACTGCAAACACGGTAACAGCTCAGTGCTACCAGCAGCGACTCCCGAGAACTCGGTCTGTAAAAGTAGCATCAGGATGCAACTTGTTTCCTTGTTTCCCCCTGTCACAGTACCATCTCTGGATGATCATGGGAGTACCTGTAGGCCCGATGCATGGCGGTATCGCGATATACAGCCATGTTTACCACAGGATGGTTTTATTTGAGCATCTGTTACCACAGGACATTGCTTGTCAGTGAAAATTTCATCCAGTCACCATCTTAACAAATTTGTTTTCACTGAGGCAACCCACAATAAGCATTTGACATATCCGTTCTATGTAATAATTGTTGAGCATGTAAAGGATTTTCATTTTGGCTTTCATGTGAACTTACTGTCATAATAACTCAATTAATGTTTAATATTCATGTAGATTTTTTTTTTAGACAAACACGAATAATTATGACAATAAAATTAACTCAAGCGCAATTTTCAAGATTGGTTTCTCACTTTTTTGAATGTTCAATTTACCTTATCGCTTACAAACTGTGGCAAGACCAGGACTTATCGAAATTTAAATACAGCCAAGCATTTTTCTCTCAATAAATACCTTTAAATAACTGAATTGTGCATTGTTGACAGGTGTGGAATTGGATTATTTTTTAATATAATGGAAAGCAGTAAAAGCGTGATGATAAACGGACAGGCACATGAGTTATGACAAAGTTGCCTTTAAAAGTGTTGACACATAAAACGGAAATGCTGCTTATTGAAGCTAATGTATGCTAGACCTGCTATCATTCAGTATTATTACTTCAAAATGCCCGCCAATTGTAGAACACTTGACAATTTATGCACACTTGATTTCTTGGTTAAAAGCACATTTTTCATATCCTGACATTTTTAGTGTTTGTCGAAAACAGTCACCTTTCGGCAGTTTTGTTTTGCAGAATCTTTTTTCTGGATAACAAGGTCAATCACAATTCCAGTCACAACTCCATTCACGAGCAAGAGGAAGTAAACAATAACAAAAATGCCTTTGTCACAGACTTGAATTGGGACATTATGATTTATGAACTTTCACTGGAATTGACCACTTCACTACCAAATAATGCTTTTTTGATACCAATAACGGGTCTTTTCCGACCGGATTTTTCATCTTCCATGTATCTAGATTGTTCATCTGCTTCAAGATTGTTCACATAGTCCAATAAATCGCTTCATGAAGCGATTTATTGGACTATGTGAACAATCTTGAAGCAGATGAACAATCTAGATACATGGAAGATGAAAAATGAAGCGATTTAATGAGGCCAGTATGTTTATGTATGAGAACAGAACAATGATATCAAGAGCATTATTGTTAGTCAACCAGTTACATTAAAGCATTTTAAAGTACAGTTGTCATTGAGCTACCACAGTAGCCTAGTGGATAGTGAGATGAGCTATGGATTATACAAAGATCCCTGGTTGGAATCACGTCGTCGCTGCTCATTTTCATCGACTATTTATCTTCTTTAAATTTATCGTTGAGATAATTTTAATTTAAGGGAAAATGAGTGTCTTGCAACGATACAAAGGAAAAACTGAAAATTGCCCCCCCCCCCTTCCCCGCCTTACCTGTTGATGTGCCACTGATCTGGGTTACTGGCAATTGAGCAATATATTCATGTGGTCAAACTGTGGAAACTATTCTGTCCCATCGCAAACCCTGAAAAAAGCTTGACTGTACCCCATTCATATTCAGTTGCCAGTATCTGGATTGGCAAGACACTGCTGTATAATGGCTCCATGTATTCATTTAGCTCGCACATTATGGGGTGGTGTGCATGCACACACCAACCCATGCAACAGAATGCGAGCACGCAATTTTGCATGGGTAATCTGTTGACAAGTCGTCTAGGTATACATTTTGGCCATGTGTGTGGCAGCTATATGTGCACACTAGCATATAAAAGTATCAGCTGGCACATAATGCTGAATTGATTAGTCAGATTTTAGCTCTCGCTCATGAATATGTATGAGGAAAGTAACAATTCTGTCAACTCACTTTGAGACTGCAAGAGCTGAATTCAGAAGCATCATAACATCTGGTGGCTGTTTGGTTCTCTCATGACCTTGTGATACTACAGGAAAAGGTATTGACATCTTTGGCGATTGGTCAGGGCTCTGCGTAATCTACATGGAAAAAAAAATTGAAGTCTTCAGTAGTTTTCATATACAAACCTTATGGGAAAAGAAAAAGTAAAATCAAAACAACAGGGAGGAAAAGGCCAGGTACGAGGTAAAAGGTATATGGTATATTTGTAAAACCAGATTGTTGCCTTATGAGGTACCAGCAACAACAAATCAACAAAATGGCATTTCCATGTATAATTGCAATTTTCAGAACAAAGTTTGAGACCAATATTTCTTACAATTTCCTTGGAAATTACACGGCAGGTAGAAATCCAGGAAAGCCTCATTTATTTTTTCTGGTAACCAGGTAAGTGTGTTTTAAAAATTGTTTAACCAGTCTATACCTCAAGCTAAACAAGCTGGTAGTGAGGCTCAGTAGGCAGAAGCAGTCTAGCACCAACCTCGTGCCCCGTGGGTACGATCTCGCAGGTTTTTTTTTTAGCGAAAAACGCGGCTGACATAATCCATATCGTACAGGCATCACAACTTTTGAATCCTAATTTTTTTTCCGTATGTGACGTTACGTGCAAAGCTAAGCACGCGAGCGCGAGCGCATTATGGGCGCGCCCGGCGTGCAATCTTCGAAATGCCCGCGCAGTACGCTGTGAATAGCCATTCAGCATCATTTACGTCATCATCACAGCCAGGGGTTAGTGTAAGGAACGAGCACGCGCCCCTGGAGTCGAGGCTGATGTCTTACCAACAAGTGACCTATCGGTATCGTTTCGGTTTGCGATAACACCATGTGGTAATAACTACTGCTTAGAAGATATTTAGTTCTGAAAAGAACTTGCCTGCTTATTATCAACTTACACTATGTAGTTTTGTTCTGATAAGAGATTGGCTATTTCATTAGCAACATATGGCATTCGCTAATACCAAGTTGCAACACTCATGGCTCACAGCCAACTGACACACCTGAGCAAGCAGGACACTCACACCGCGTTCCCACTTGAATTGGAAAAAGGTGGATCAAGATCCGGCATTTTGGTGTGATCGTTATCTTACCGCAACGAAACCGCAAGTCGCGTTCCCACTTATGCTTGATCCACCTTTTCGTACGGAAATGTTGGGTCCGAAAGGTCACTGAGTTCGGAATTACGCGCGCTCTGTGAGAGTGCCATTGTTGCATGGTTGCATGCTAGGCCAGGATGGGTAAGTTTTCAAACAGCACTATCAGAATTCACAGACAAAAATTACGCGAATTCACCAACATAAATCACGGATCCGTAGAGGATCCGTGCGTGCATAAATTAACAGGTGAAATCCAACAGAGCCGCTCATTGTGTGACATCACGGCAGAAACCAATGCATCGATAAGGGATTCCCTGGTTCTGAAGCTTCTCATTGGTTAGAAACGGTCACATGATGTACTACGACATCATTTTCCAATTTTCTATAATCAATACTTCAGATTTGTCACCTCCGTACGTACCGCGTTATCGGCACTATTCTCATCGCATACTCGTAAGCTTTTCCATGATTCTGTGCCAAAGTGAAGTCTTTTGGTGAGTGCGGACTCAGAGTCATTTATGGATGGAAAAATAAGTAAAATTTCAGGAATGAAAAAGGTTTAGTAATGGACGAACACGCAACAAAAATAAGGCCTATAGTGTAGTTTTAGGATACCACGTGCGCTTTTGCATGCGCGGTGCTAGCCCGTATCCCCGCGTAGTTCAGCGGTTGTTTATTGTGCATGTTGTATACGCTGGAAATGTTCACATGAGCTACACGCCTGAAAACGTGTTTCTTCGTTCATGAGACCGCAACATTTTCGCGCCACTCGTGCACCGGGCGGATGTTAACAGGTCAAATTGCCGGATCAGATCCACCTTTTGCGTTCCCATCTGATCGTGATCCGGCAATTGCCGGATCTGATCCACCAATTGGGGGATCTGTATCCTGGTCCAGAGGTGGATCAGAAAAGGTGGATCTGATCCTGATCCACCTTATAACGGTTAGCGTTCCCACTACACACAATTGCCGGATCTGATCCACCAATTGGGGGATCTGATCCGGCAATTTGGCAAAAGGTGGATCAGATCCCCCAATTGGTGGATCAAGTGGGAACGGGGTCTCAGTGGGCACCCCAGTCAAACACAATGCCCAGGGCTCACAGCCAACTGACACGCTCGAGCGAGCAGGGCATCCCACTCCAACACAATGCCCAACAGACAACCAATCAGAATCTACCAACGCAGTCACTCCCAATCCTAACACAACCTACTTAAGGATCAGCATCTCTCAGTTTCCTGACGATGACTAGAGCAGGCTAGTCAAAACATTGAGACCAAAGACAAGTTCTTTTAGAACTTAAAGCAGGACTGCTCGTATCAGAACAAAAACTACATTGCGAAAGTTGATAATAAGCAGGACAAGTTCTTTTCAGAACTAAATATTTTCTAAGCAGTAGTTATTACCACATGGTGTTACCGCAAACCGAAACGATACCGATACTCCACCATGCAAAGCCTAAAATCATAAAAGTGACCTATCACCGTTTGGAATTTGTGTACGCCAAGTTTTGTCCATTTGTATATCATAAATTGGACTATATTTCACAAGCTGCGTTGACGCGATTCTACCCCGATAGGTCAATTGCATAAGACGTAACAAGCAGGACAAGTCAGACCTCAAGCATTAATGTGGAGTGTCCCCTTTACAGAAAACCTACTTCTAGACACTACTTCAGGCTCTGGCTAGCTTTATCTCTTACTTTATTTGCTTTTCCTTTCATCGCGACATAAATAGACATAACAATATTTTTATATATAATAAATCATATATTTGGGCATAAACAACACAAGCAGGTCATGGTCAGGACATCTTTGAAGTGATAGGTAGGTGGATTGAGAGGGAAGCAATGAAACTTACAGTCATTGGGTTATATGTATAAAAACAAGCAATTGCTTTTACTACCAATTTTTAAGCATTTATTGCATCCACAGCCTGTCTCCAAAAAAAATGGCACAATCAGAAGAAAAAAAAAAAATTCAAAATAAGTCATTCTTACTTGGCATAATATTAAAAAACAAAGACTGGGCTTTCCAATAGTGTTTGTTTGATCTTATTTGCTTTTGTCAATTCAGAGATATAATCAATTTAGTGCGATACACCAAAATCGATTTTGTGCCACTTTTATGCATGAGCAGAGTTGTTTCGAGTACTGTGCTATGCTGTCTTGAAGCTCACAAAAGATTGCAACTTGGCAAAAGAAACAAACTCGATTTTTGTGTTCCGCAGTAAACTGGAGTTATCTCTGGATTGACAAAAGCAAATGAGATGAAACAAAAGTATTGGAAAGCTTGGTCTTTTTTCTTTTATGTGATGCTCAAAACGACTAACTTATGTTGAGATTTAATATTGAAAAAAAAATTGTTTTTGATTGTACCATTTTTTTTGAGACAGGCTGTATATGAATGAATTGACCGTCTACAAGACAGTGTGGAGCTTTACAAATTTTTGCTGGATATGAAGATCAAACCAAAATTGTGGGGTGCTGTGGTCCAAAGGTTACGGTGTTCGACTCATGTGCCATGGTACATGGATTCGAATCCTGACCGTGGTAACATGGTGCTTGTGCTCCCGAGCAAGGCACTTTACCATTATTGCTTCGTCCTTCGGATGGGACGTAAAGCCGTAGGTCCTGTGTGTTGTGTAATGCACGTTAAAGAACCCAGTAACACTTATCGCTAAGAGAAGGGGTTTGCCGCAGTGTTTCTGGCAGTGGCTGCAATATGCGCCACAGCACCTTGTAAACCCTTATAAGGTGCTACATAATGGGTCTCATATTTCTCATTAAATTTCATTTACCTGTCTTCTATTGATAGACATAATTTCCAGCGCCTTGAGTACCTATTTGTTGGTAGATACATGCGCTATATAAGACTCCTGTATTATCATTAAAAAAAACACTGTACTGTATGCCTAGATGCATCCCCTTGATGATTTGGCCTGTTACCCTAAGTGTAACCCTGTGTGTACTTCAACGGGCACTAGGTTCTAAAATCCCCGAAAATTTCATGTCTAGAATTGTTTACTTATCCTATTTCAAACATCTGGTTGAAAAGGAAACCAACCTCATGTCATACAGTTCCCGAGAAAAGACGGGGGAAAAAAACGGTTTATATCGGACACGGCGGAGTACAAATATGTTTTTCCTGTCATTCTCAGTCAATGTACGATATAAACGTTGTGTGTGTGAGTATACACACACTTGCGAACAGAGTGCGGTGACCAATCACCAGTGCACAAATGTGGTTTCTTACACGTTCGCAAAAGGTGAACCCTTTACGGATGAAATCACAACTAGCACCCAAACAGCTCGACTTTTTGGGGTCGCAAAAATGGACCCCGAAAGTCATTCTCGCATGCACAATACAGGAATAACACAAAAACGCCCAGTTTTGAAAGGATAGTTGTGTGGATGTTTATCTCCTACTTTTAAAAGTTCTTTCCGATTAAGATCATTTTGTTCAAAATGCGTTTTGTAGGCCAATGGGGCTGTTCCAGGACGCAGTGTACACACCAAAAAAAACACTACTGTCAACAGCCATTCATCCTTGCAATCAATCCAGCAGTAAGAAGCATTTGCTATCTAGTAAATGCTCTACAGCAGAAAAAAAAAAAGAATTCAAGCGTTTTCTTTTTCTTCCTTTACTCCAAGGTAAATACTTTTACTTTTTGCTTAAACTTCAAGCATTTGCTAGTGTTTATCATGCGATCCATTATTTCTATCTAAACTTACTTTCAAAATAGCATCCACATCTCTAGCTTTGCAGAGCAATGAAGTTGCAAAGTTTACAGAACTTTTCTCTTTATGCTTTGGTTTGGATTGGTTGGTGAAGTACGAGTAGTGTTTAGTGAACTGCTTCTTGAAGAATGTTCCCTCTGCTAATGTACTTGATCTGTATCACACAAAATAATTGACAGTAAATAACAAAGAAGGAAGTTTCTGGTTCAGGCTTGTAATACAGTGACTGATCATTTCCATATGTCATAAGTATGATTGCAAGGTTACAAAATAACAGCAAAGGTATTTAAACAAAATATTGAAACAGCCCAACAGAAGGACACTGAGATAATAGTGAGGAATACTAAAGGGTATAACTGTAGATGCACCTTCATTTCCAGCCTTTTGAGGTTAAGATGTAACACAAAATTATTTTAGTGGGAGCATCATGGGTCAAACTAAAAACATATTTCACAAAAATTACAATCAAAACTTTCCATCCCTTTACAATAAAAACATGCGACTAAAGAGACCAAGAGAAAGAAGCAATACTTGCAAAAGATGTGAGTCCAACGGAATTAATTGGTTGAACTTTTGTTTCTAAACAAAATTTGTAAAGTTCAAGCTGATGCCACACTGTGAACATAAACGGTTGGGCTTGGTTGATATCAGTTACAGAATTGGAGACACACAGGGTTACAAATTCCACTCACATTTGAACTTTACCATACCTCATTCTGACATACGTAGGACCACTGAAAAAAATGCTTTTGCAAATATTCATGAATGCTATACCATCACACAGTTATCTTTTCTTGAAGAAGATTTTTATCAAGACCACAATATTTTGGGGTGATTTGGGGGTCTTTTTTTAGTGCAACACCCACTGCCATACACAATGCACTAAAGAACTGCGTTGCTCACTAATATTCATTCAAAGGCACCATGTATGATAAATGGTCTCAAGTATTTCAAATACTTAAGATCACTTTACCATCCTTAACCATATTACACCTCTTTTGATCTTACCTACCAATGCATACAAAATCAATTTTCATGCAGATCTATGAAACAAAGCACATCAATGGTTGCAATGATGAATACTTACCTTGGACGAGATGGACCTTTTTTCCACAAAATACTAGTCCTACTTTCCAGAGAACATTTGAAAAAGTGACATAACCACAATTAGATAAGATTTGAAGGTTTGCATAGTGAAGGTAGCAACAGGATAAAGATGTACGATACCATGTGACAAATCTATGATATGAGTTTGTAAGGTTCTGAAAAAAAAAGAGAAAAACTTAGCATTTCGGACAGTGTACTCTGCCCATCATCAGGAAACTGAACGACGGGCAGAGCATACTATACAAAACATTGAGTTTCCCTGGTTCTTTTCAGAACCTCACAAACTCATACAAGAGATTTGCCACATGGCGCTCCAATAAATCTTCAATTAAATTGCAAACTTGGACCAAAGCCAATCATAGTTAATGGGCATTAATCATTTACTTTTTACCTTTGCAGCATTTGTTTTCTTCTCTCACTTACACTTCTTGTGAGACTCTATGAAAAAAAAAAAAAAAAATACAATTCAGTAAAGCTAAATTTGAAATTTTCAATATGAGTACCCCTTGCTTGTTGCATATTAGATATAATAGTTTGGAAATTTACTGAATTTTCGTTGTTATTAACCTCTTAATTTTGAATAAAATAATGATTTTAAAAATATATTCATCCACTGTAGCTGGCTGTGCAAACCTTCCAATTATTTCTCTATTTGAAAATGTGAAGCAGATTTTTGAAAATTACAAACATTTAAAATAAAATTGGATGATAAGGTTCTCCATCTCCATAAACTGAATGATGGTACCATTTCGTTCTATGAGTGGATCAGAGCCAGATACAATGATGGTACCATTCCGTTCTATGAGTGGATCAGAGCCAGATACAATGATGGTACCATTCCGCTCTATGAGTGGATCAGATCCAGATACAATGATGGTACCATTTCGTTCTATGAGTGGATCAGAGCCAGATACAATGATGGTACCATTCTGTTCTATGAGTGGATCAGAGCCAGATACAATGATGGTACCATTTCGTTCTATGATAGGATCAGATCCAGATACAATGATGGTACCATTCCGTTCTATGAGTGGATCGGAGCCAGATACAATGATGGTACCATTCCGTTCTATGAGTGAATCAGAGCCAGATACAATGATGGTACCATTTCGCTCTATGAGTGGATCAGAGCCAGATACAATGATGGTACCATTCCGTTCTATGAGTGGATCTGAGCCAGATACAATGATGGTACCATTCCGTTCTATGAGTGGATCAGAGCCAGATACAATGATGGTACCATTCCGTTCTCTGATAGGATCAGAGCCAGATACAATGATGGTACCATTCCGTTCTATGATAGGATCAGAGCCAGATACAATGATGGTACCATTCCGTTCTATGAGTGGATCAGAGCCAGATACAATGATGGTACCATTCCGTTCTATGATAGGATCAGAGCCAGATACAATGATGGTACCATTCCGTTCTATGAGTGGATCAGAGCCAGATACAATGATGGTACCATTTCGCTCTATGAGTGGATCAGAGCCAGATACAATGATGGTACCATTCCGTTCTATGAGTGGATCTGAGCCAGATACAATGATGGTACCATTCCGTTCTATGAGTGGATCGGAGCCAGATACAATGATGGTACCATTCCGTTCTATGAGTGAATCAGAGCCAGATACAATGATGGTACCATTCCGTTCTATGAGTGGATCTGAGCCAGATACAATGATGGTACCATTCCGTTCTATGAGTGGATCTGAGCCAGATACAATGATGGTACCATTCCGTTCTATGAGTGGATCGGAGCCAGATACAATGATGGTACCATTCCGTTCTATGAGTGGATCTGAGCCAGATACAATGATGGTACCATTCCGTTCTATGAGTGGATCTGAGCCAGATACAATGATGGTACCATTCCGTTCTATGAGTGGATCTGAGCCAGATACAATGATGGTACCATTCCGTTCTATGAGTGGATCGGAGCCAGATACAATGATGGTACCATTCCGTTCTATGAGTGGATCGGAGCCAGATACAATGATGGTACCATTCCGTTCTATGAGTGGATCAGAGCCAGATACAATGATGGTACCATTCCGTTCTATGAGTGGATCTGAGCCAGATACAATGATGGTACCATTCCGTTCTATGAGTGGATCGGAGCCAGATACAATGATGGTACCATTCCGTTCTATGAGTGAATCAGAGCCAGATACAATGATGGTACCATTTCGCTCTATGAGTGGATCAGAGCCAGATACAATGATGGTACCATTCCGTTCTATGAGTGGATCTGAGCCAGATACAATGATGGTACCATTCCGTTCTATGAGTGGATCAGAGCCAGATACAATGATGGTACCATTCCGTTCTCTGATAGGATCAGAGCCAGATACAATGATGGTACCATTCCGTTCTATGAGTGGATCAGAGCCAGATACAATGATGGTACCATTTCGCTCTATGAGTGGATCAGAGCCAGATACAATGATGGTACCATTCCGTTCTATGAGTGGATCTGAGCCAGATACAATGATGGTACCATTCCGTTCTATGATAGGATCAGAGCCAGATACAATGATGGTACCATTCCGTTCTATGAGTGGATCAGAGCCAGATACAATGATGGTACCATTCCGTTCTATGAGTGGATCAGAGCCAGATACAATGATGGTACCATTCCGTTCTATGAGTGGATCAGAGCCAGATACAATGATGGTACCATTTCGCTCTATGAGTGGATCAGAGCCAGATACAATGATGGTACCATTCCGTTCTATGAGTGGATCTGAGCCAGATACAATGATGGTACCATTCCGTTCTATGAGTGGATCTGAGCCAGATACAATGATGGTACCATTCCGTTCTATGATAGGATCAGAGCCAGATACAATGATGGTACCATTTCGCTCTATGAGTGGATCAGATCCAGATACAATGATGGTACCATTCCGTTCTATGAGTGGATCAGAGCCAGATACAATGATGGTACCATTCCGTTCTATGAGTGGATCAGATCCAGATACAAATGACATATTTCTACAAATGACATATTTCTACTTGTCAGGACTCCCTTACCTGGTTCTGACTGGCACTGCCATGACTAAAGCTCTTGCTGCACACAGAACGTTCTGGTAATGCAGGCTTTCGACTACAAATAATGCAAAAAGTAATTTAAAAAAAACAGATTTCAATCCAATTCTTTCTCTCTCACCATGCATGAGACTTTAAAACAAGAGAATATACCAGTACCAGTCTTTTATGCATGTAGAGGCTGAATTATACCTGGTGTCAATGTACCATACAACAGTTCAGAGTGAAAGGTATGCAATAATGCATGATAAAAGAACACATGAACCAGAGCTTCTCATTGGTTCCAATATGCTTTCCCCAATTTTAAAATCAAGAATATAACAGAGGTACCATTTCACTTCATATTTGTTGGGTAACACAGTGCCCTTATGCACATAGACTATATCCATCTGGAAACCCCTGAATCATCTTGATGCATGATATTCTGAATGGGGTACATCCTTAGAGCTATATTAAATTACTAAACCCCTGACATGATGTACAAAGTCATACCTGCTGGGTGCATCCATGTTTGTGCACAAACCTACATGTATGGAGAACTCGAAATTTGTACCGCTTTTGTACAGCTATTTGCATATCTGCATTTGTTATCGAAGTCAATACGCCCCAAACTGAAATATGCACACTCAGTAAATAAGCGTTAGATTTCACGATAGACGGTACAGTCTTTGTATATGTACCGCGCAGCAGCATGCATGTCGCATAATGACCCGATAGGACATTCTGTTCCCATCCAAAAACCAGACTCGGTCGACAAACTTCTCGCAAAGAATGTCTTAGGAACCTTGCACTGAATAGGCCATGACCTAATATGCATAATTTAACAGGAATAGCGCATGCACACTGATGGAAACAAAAAAGCTAGTTGGCAAACCATTAGTCAGGTAACGTAATGTACATGTACATGTGGTGCATGAGGTGGCATCAGGTGCTGATCAGTGGCAACGTGCAAATTGATGAACAGCACTGATTGATGACTTTTTTTACCTTTCAGAGTCCCAATTTCTTTGATGCAAAATCCACCATTTTTCATCCTGACTAATAACGTCAAGTTTGCAAGCAGTACACACGTGGCATGCAAAACTGCAGTACGTACAGAAAGCAGACCGATTATTCATGCTAGATCAGGCACGCATGCAAATGCACACATCATTCTGCTCAGAATTTCGCAAGCAGTAATACGAGATTCCCAAGACATCCTTTGCAGCTTGTTGGCATGTGTGAAAAGGACACCTGTTTCAGTGAATCACTGCACAGTCCACTAACCCCAATGCTAAATCACCCACTGCTAAGGATGTCTTGAAACCCAGATTAACCCCTGAAAAAAACATTGTGCTTCACCAATTCCTAGAAAAATCTTTGTTACATACACAAAGAGGCAATTTTCAGACACCATACAAACGGCACATACAAAGATACTTCACAACTGTATTAAAATTGAAGATATTTTCCAGATAATTTTCCCAGATAAAACATATAAATGTAAGTTACCTAAGTGTGACTGCATTGTCTGCTGACACACTCCCATCAAATTTAGGTGACAGTAGAGCATAGGAAGGGAACAGATAATGGATGTGGTTGATGATCAGGAACTTCACAATCAGCTCATAGGCAAACAAGCGACCTTCTCTCCATTCCCAAGCTTGACAGAACTGCTTGTCCTGAAAAGTAACTTTAACAAAAAGCAACACATTATTCTGTCATACATGTAACTAGCCAAATGTACACATGGCAATCAAACTCAACACAGAGGAGACACAAGCACACGGTTATGAAAAAAAAACATTTGTGCAATTAAGATATAAATGTTTAGCTTCAATAATTTCAGTTTGTTGAAATGGTTTTAAATATAACCTTTAATACCATGCATAACTTCCAATTTGATAATCAAGTAATTTTTTTATCAGTTTTAGATATAATGCAACTACAAATAAAATTGGCACATGCATTTAATGGAGTTGAAGTATGTGAAACGTCTGCCATGACATCACAGGGTTGTGACCATGTTTGCATTCACATTGGATTTGAAATGAATGAATCCTCAAAAGGCCTGAAGTCAATCTAAGACAAAGTAATCAAAATTACCTCCTTGTATCTTATGGAGTGTCAAAATACTTTGTTGCTTCTCTAGCTCTACAGAAAACTGTCTTCTAAAAGTTCCCTGTCTTGAGATTTGTCCATTACTCTTAACTTCATGCTTCACTGTACTATGGTATTGCTTGGTGCTACATTCCATCAAATCTGTGATGTCAATGCTCCAGTTAGCACAAAGAGCTTGCAGCACGAGCTTGAGAAGCCCCGAGTTGTCGCTTTCTTTTGCAACTATTTATTTAAGAACAAACACAAAAACATAATGTTAGGTCATGTTGATACAATTTAAAGATATCAATGACAGACTTATACACAACCGTTTTAAGTTGTAGTGCAGACAGCTTTCCTGCACATATACAGGGTGAGTCCCAAAAAGCGGAACCCAAACCCCAACAATTATATTTCATATTTAAAAAATATGTAGCACCCAAAATAATACTGACTGGAAAGCCAAATTCATAAGCTACTTTTAGATGAAAAAAAAATACTGATATTGGTCAATCCGTAAAAAAAATCACCATTTAAATACAATGACTCTAAAACCTGTCTCGTCCAAAAATGCGATTTCAAGAATCATCGTCGCAATTGTCTTCAAACATCACCAACGATAAACTCTCAGTTTATACGTTAAAAATATTCAACAAAGTCCTTTTGAAGGCCTGTCTTAAAAAAAAAATAGATTTTATAAATCATATAGAGATATCATAAAGATATTGTGTACTACAGTTGGTGACAGTTGTTGAAACAAGTATTCTGTGTCATTTTCTTTGTTGTTCCTAACAGACAAAACCACAATAAATTGCTTTTTTTTGGACGAGACAGGTTTTAAGGTCATTATGTATAAATGGTGATAGTCTTGAATGGATTGAGCAATTTCAGTAATTTCTTTTTCATCTAAAAGTAGCTTATGAAATAGCCTTCTAGTCATTATTATTTTTGGTGCTACATATCTTTTTTAAATATGAAATATATTTTTGGGGATTTGGGTTCCGCTTTTTTTTACTCACCCTGTAGCAAAATCCCCCAAGATGAAAAGATGTCAGGTTAAGGGGGAAAATACCTGGAGGGTGGAATGAAGAACTCAGATCCATGATAAATACACGTTTTCTATACAAGGCTGCACATATAAGTTTTGTAATGGGTCACAGAGGCTACAAGAAGAAAGGCCATATTAATAGTAAAGGGTTGGAGGGAAAAATAAACAAGGTTCAAAGAGAAGACCACAGGGAGACATAGCTTCTAAGGATCTTCCTATTTTAATGAAACCCCACTGCATTCTTGCCTAGTTCTGAATTATTGAAATCTTGTATGCATAAGTTCAGATGGAAGGGGGAAAATAGTCAAAGATGTATTAATTCATATTATACTATAAAGAGTTATATCAAAATCTTCCTAGACAAACTTGTAGATTTCTTTAAAAAGCAAAGAGTTCAATACAGTTCAACTGTCTTGTTGTCCATGTAAAGTGATAATTGAGTCTCAGAATTATGCAACAAAAAAATCCAATAACAAAGTATTTAGTAAAATCCAGGCAATCACATGCCACATACAATGTAAAATAGCATAAATCTAAATCAAATCAACGAACAATATAAACTATTATGAGTCACAATTTATATGCACATTTCCGATTCTAAATTGTGTATAGCTGAAACAATTTAAAAAGGGGATTGTTCAATTGGAATCTGGCATATAAAAGATAGTTTACTTGAGATTTGAGATGAAAATTTCTTTTGTCATCCAAAGACCTGCTTGGTTGTAAACACTTTTAAAGCACTATTACCTTAGAAGTTGAGTTAGTTTTATTATAGCGGTTAGAGACACCATCTCACCAATATACTTGAATATGACACTGGCAGCTTGTCTAACTGTAGATGCTGGGTGCATGAGATTCAGGCTGAAGGTAGAGAAGTATTTGGGCCAATTCAGTAGAAGCACTCCTGACTGCACATGCTGCATGAAAACACATATTTCATGAAAGTGCGGCAATTCATTTTATTAAATAAGAAATGTAGTAACATTTGTTTACAAGGGAATAATATAGTAAGAGAGCAGTTTTAAACATCTGGTTCAAAACCAGGAAGGGGCATGGTCGCGCATTATGGGCAACCAGTCACCTTCCTGGTTTTCACCAGACATTTAATACTGCTCTACCACACTATTATTCCCATTCATAAATACCTTATAGGTCAAAAACACATTTGTTTAAGTAGACAAAATTACTAAATTCAGAAGGTGTTGTGTTCAAGAATTTGACATCATATTGCTATGCATGTTCAGGGGCCATTTCTACAAACGGAACATGTGATTGTTGTTCCCCCACCCCCTTGAATGCCCCCCCCCCAAAAAAAACACCCAAATTAACACCCTCAAAGAAGCAACTTGAGAGAATTCTGTAAACTTTAAAGTCCTTTACTTTGTTACCTTTATTATCAGGCATACTTTTACCCAAAAAAAACAGAGATAAAAATAGACAGAAATACCAAATCTATTGACGCTTTCATAATAACCTTCAAAGGGTCCATTGCATAGCCGTTTGTTAACGACTTGATTAACTAGCGGGATGCCGCGCTTCGCGCGGCACCCGCTAGATGGGTAGAGTTGACTGTTTCGTAATAATTACTGTATACAATGAAATCTCGATAATTTAAACTCTAATAATTCCAAACAACTGTTAAGTCAAATAAAGAATCATACCCTCTGCTCACTGCACGCGAGGCGCGAGCCTATTTGGACTCGCCATCAGTCTCGCCTAATTTGTATTTGCGTTCAACGTGCGCGTACATAACGTTTCCTGCGGAGATTGTGCGAGGGTCCAGGACATATTGTCAATATAGGGGAAGAGGCTAGCTAGGGTGAAGGGTGCTAGTTGGAACGCCCAATTTCCGTAAAACCCGTCGACCATGTCACCAATATTTCCGGGGATGGGGAGAAACATTTCCAGGGATGGGGAGAAATGGTTTTTGTTATAGAGGGGAGATGGTGATATTGAAATCGCTGATATTGTGGAGGTTTATGTTTGTGCTGGGATTCATACCGTTTAAATGTTTTAAATTGCGCGCCGATTAGGAAGGTCTTGCTGTCAACAGTTGAATGAAATTAAGTATTCATTGCCGACCGATTGTCTCATGCGGTGTCTCGTTATATATAGCTCATAAATAATGTTGTGCAGGAATATTGTCCAGTCAATTTGAACATTGAATTTTCAAGGTGCCAAACCATTAAGGACGTATACACCAACTGTACCAATTAGGTAATTGAGATGAAACGCGGTTTGATCTTGGCCTATACAACGTCGTATCCATCGTTCTCACTACAGAGGAGAGGAGGGGGCAGCCAGTGGGGTGGGGGTTGGGTATTGTGTGGGCGTCGCCAGAATTTTTTCTAGAGGGGGGCAAAACATATTTGTGCCCACAAAATGCCTGTTTTTCTCAACATATTCTCGATTTATCAGTTTTAGAGGGGGCCAGAGACATTTTGCTCCCCCTCCAACCCATTAAATTTACACCACTATGACTTTTTTTTTTGGCTTTTCCGGGGGGGGGGGGGAGTGCCCCCCCCCCCCAAACCATTAAGGACGTATACACCAACTGTACCAATTAGGTAATTGAGATGAAACGCGGTTTGATCTTGGCCTATACAACGTCGTATCCATCGTTCTCACTACAGAGGAGAGGAGGGGGCAGCCAGTGGGGGTGGGGGTTGGGTATTGTGTGGGCGTCGCCAGAATTTTTTCTAGAGGGGGGCAAAACATATTTGTGCCCACAAAATGCCTGTTTTTCTCAACACATTCTCGATTTATCAGTTTTAGAGGGGGCCAGAGACATTTTGCTCCCCCTCCAACCCATTAAATTTACACCACTATGACTTTTTTTTTTGGCTTTTCCGGGGGGGGGGGGGAGTGCCCCCCCCCCCCCCCCCCCCCCCCCCCCCCCCCCCCCCCCCCCCCCCCCCCCCCCCCCCCCCCGCGACGCCATGCCTATTTATGTTACACCTGTGAATGGTCACTTATATTTCCGGGGAAGTGGGCAACAATTTATATTTGTTATGGTGAAGGGGGTGTTTCTTATGTATTAAGTAGATGTTAATGTCATTATAGCAGTTGGTGTTTTTATTATGGTGATGGGGTTGTACAGCAAAGTATCGTAACACGTTTATTTGCAGAAGAGAGTAAAACTAAAAGAAAGGACATATTGGAGCACTTCATAATTATGTCAAGCACCACATGTAAAATGTATTTATTACAAAACTGTGAAAATGAAATCAGGTAAACACACATTTTTTTTAAAACAATGTATTTGCATTCATTACTGTACAGGGTAGTACTTCTACAAAACTCAGGGGATATAATTGTAGTCAGTTTTAGGAGCAATTTTCGCAAGGGACGTCGGTCCAGGCTTGTTTACCATAGGCACAAACATTCCATGAAAGACTTTCAAGCAAGACGGCCAAAGGTTATTGTGCAATTGCAGTTTTTTGTGTTAAAAGCTGTAATCATAAATAATGACAGTGGCATTGTAAGTTACAGAACATTTTTTTAATGAGTGTTGGTGAAAACTCATGAGAAACGGAGGGGTATGCGATCATGAATATTTTGTTGTGAAATTTTAAGAGTGATTATGTAATTTGGTAATCAAAGACATTGTTTTGTTATCAAATAAGCTTGCCAGGATCGACACAGTCTGCTTGGCCAGTAATTATCGGGTAATCATTCCATCATTATTCTTGGGTACAACTAAGCCAAGGATATAATTTTTAAAAAGGATGGACATCAAACAGCAGAAAAGAGTGATTTTTTTTGCACTATTTCATGACTTCTAAAACTAAAATTATGGCTAGAAGGAAAATGTGTTTTGAATGGGTAAAGAGAAAAAGCAGGAATCTTGCAGTTGAACTTGAAAGAATAGGTGTCTTCGTCTTAAGTTGAGATTATTGCTTTAGGAACTGGTTGAAGCATGGAGCATGCTTGGAGCATGGTTGGAGCTGGTCATGTGATGTGGGTGTCATCGGGAGTCCTGTGTAAAGGAGTTAGAAAGAAAAGAATAACGACTAAGGTGAAGAAAACTTACAATACCCCATTTATGCGGAATGCACTACTGAAGTACTAACCAAACATGCCAAACAACGAAACATGTCTTATATGTTGTATTTTTGTGAACCCCCCCCCCCGCATATGATTTTATCTCAGCAGAACAGCAGAGACACTGAACAGTCATCAATGTATTAGTTTCCTCTTTATCCTGCTTGGGTTCATGTCTATTGTCGAGTCATGTGATTTTCTGCCAGAGTGTATTCTCTTAGATCCACTATTCTAACTGTGTTGGTTTCAGGTTTTAGTCTTTGCCTGTATTTTTTGGTTTTTGGCCTGAGGTTTGAACTTGATCACGTATTAAGTTGGTTATTGGTCTTTGATTTGCTGTAAATTAATTTTGTTTTGCCTATGAGTATGAAAGCCATTTCTTTAAAGGAAGTTTTTAGTATGATTTGCCGTGTTCTAAGATTACCACAAAGATTTAGTTTGCATCATTTGTATGGAATGAATGTACATTTCATGGCCTATATACAAATGCAGCAGTTTTTTTTTGTGTAGCTAGTACTGAGTAGTAGTAGTAGGCCTAGGCTTAGGACTAAAACAAACTAAAGCAAAATCCAAAAATAAACTATTGAAAGCCCAATTGTGAAATCAAAAGTTGACAAAGTTCTACAAACATGTTCGGGTGACATGTTCCAAGTGAGGCCTGTAGTTGCGGAGGTCATGCAGCATGCAGTAAATTGGCCACATTAAGCCTAGCTAAGTAAACACACGGCCACACTCGGGCCGAGGCCTCCCCCCGTACAACCCTCCCCGTACTACCACCAGACTACGCCATCATTGGACACTTACAAACTCACACTTTTCTCAAACAACAATGCTTCTCAATGCCAGTGGCGTTCGAAAGAATACCACTTTTCTCAAACAAAAATACATATCATAAATGAGACTTACCGTTCAAAGAGAAAACTGGAGCAAGGAAGACAGATACATGTCAACAACGCTGTGCTGTTGCATGCGCTGCATGCTCATAACGAACGTATACGTGGCACGTCAATTATCCGGCCCGTACGCTGCATGCTCATAAACGAACGTATACGACGTGGCACGTCAATTATCCGGCCCGTACGCAAGATGGCCGGCGCGGCCGGCTCAATGGGGAAGGGAATTATGGGAAATAGGCATGGGAATAGGGTGGAAATAGCCGGGCCCCGTTCCGCATACCCCGCAGCCAACGGGCGCGATGGGGACGGGAGACCGGTCGGGAAAATGGCAGCGCCCCCGAATCATTTTCGTGATTGTAGTATAGATATGGAGCCATAAAAAGGAAAAGCTGCATGATTAAACTTTAGAGTAAGGAAACAAACATTGTACAGTATCGTAAAAAAAGTGTCACATGTTCGAGTTTGTACCATCAGTACATGTACTAAGGTGAGAAAAAATTGGCAAGACATCTCCCGTAATTTTCAGAATACAGGCCGTGCGGAGTATAAGCCACAGCACGCAACAATCTGCAAATGAAGATTTGAAGTCGGCGTATTAGCCACACCTGCGTAAAAGCCGCACCGGCTGCAGCAGTTGCAATTTTGTTAGGCCTCCAAATTCTTAAGTCAAAAAGCTCTGGACCAGTTCCATTTAAACTACGAAAGCTATGAAAAGGGCCACAAAGTTATATCCAAACATTTACGGTCGAATCTCTTTAAAAAAAATTGACGATGAGAACTAAACACCAGGAATTGCTGCCATGGCCCAGCCGGTCCACGGGCTTAAAAATAAGCGCATGGCCCAGTAGCCTGCACCGGCGAATGACAACATTTTCCCGCAGCACTTGAGAGAGTATGCAACACAATATGTGTCCTCTGACTGGAGCACTACAAATCTTGCTTGTGGCAATATATAGTTGCTGATTGGTTTTGTCCTAAGAATAAGCAGGTCCTTTTTTACAACAAAACTTATCAAATTGTTGAGATTACTAACGAGTATTAGTGTCAAAAATTCAAGTTTTCGATCATGATCTACTTTCTTCGAAAACAGTCAACACGATGCAGACATTTTTATGGATGAATCCATTAATTTCGTAAGGGGTGATTTAGCCCCTGTTTTGAGTTTTACATTGTTTCTTGAATACATTTCTAGAAAAAAAATGTATTGCGACGTTGAACAACTGATTGTCGAATAAAGAAATGTTTCAAATGTTTTAAATGATAGGCAAAATTTACAACAGTCCTACGGTAGCTTGTAACGTAACACAGTTACTATGTGTGGGTGCGCGCGCGTAAGGAAGTTTTCAGTATTGCAGAACTGAGGATGTTTACCACGAAAGGTGGATTGATCTGCAATTTATTTTCTGTAAACACTTCGCCCACGGACAAATTTCCTTTTTCTAAATAGGGCATCTTTGTAATTCTGGAATATGTTAACAAGGAATATGTAAACGAAATTTCAGCTTCCTCCAGTAGGCAGAAAATATGAAGAAAAAAACTTGTTATTTGTTTCACTACGGAAGCACAAGTTCATACCCTGGAAGTCACTGGTCGTAATGCAATGAAGACGTATAACAACGCATATTGAAGAGACAGAGTACCACACATACAGCTAAAATATGGCCACTGAACATGAACACAAAAAGTCTGGAAATGTCGCTGAAAGAAAAGTCACAAAATTGGAGCGTTTAACTGTTTATTTCGCTATGAAGGTATTTATTAATGGGAATAACAGTGTGAGGAACCAGTCTTCACTGCGTGATAATGACCGGGTTTGCTGATGGCCTCTGTTGATGGACCTTGGCTTTGACTCTGTCCATTACCAGCGATCATCCCCCACCCGGTCATTATCACGCAGTGAAGACTGGCTCCTCACACTTATATTCCCTAAATAATAGCAAACTACACACATTAATAATTCTTCACACTTACATGAGTATACGCACAACACACAATTAGTGACTCACAAAAGACATTTTCTGCTAAGAAGAGCCACAAAGATAATTACCTTGATTAGATAAAGACATACACTCAGCAAGCCCTCAGCCTGACAAGCTGCCATAAAGTTGTAGTTTGGTTGCAGAACAGCATAATGCGGTAAGGAAATGCAGTCACCAAATGACAAGGCTTTCAATCTTTCCATCTTCTCATCCTGTCCAAGCTTTGAAACAGCTTCCTTTAGTGATTCCACTGCAACCTGTATTTCAAACAAAAGGAAAAATGATGAGAATTGCCAAAGCTTGGCATGTCAAATTTCAACTTCCTCACTTACCAGATAAATATGGGTACATTGATCTTGCCTAAGGTATCAGAACTGCGCTCTGTTTGGTCTTAACCTCTTCCCTAATACCAGTTTGGAGAAGAGTGCATGTGTAGTCTCAAGTATCGCAAAGAGTGTCTCAATTCAAGTTGGCTGTCTTTATCCAGCTCAGAAGTATTTACCTCCAGATACTGTTCTGTATCTGTATGACAACCATTCATCCCTTATGGAGTACTGATGTCACATTTTGACGCTAAAGAATATTTTTCCACCTATATTTTAAATTTTTGTAAGTTTTTATAGTGTCACATACCCCTGTGAACATAAAAAAGCGCGAAATTTGCTCTTAAAATGATAAAAGTGGCCACTTTGAATAATGTGTTTTGATTTATATAAAGGAGAAGGCAGTCGACTTGTTACTGCATGCAGTTCTTACCTAATAGTAACCAAAGTACAAAATAAAATTCAAAATGTTAAATAAAGTACATTTTTGAAATTAAGATCAGTAAATTGACCAAAAGAAACCAAAAAGTGCATTTTTAAAAATAGAATTAGTGCAATAGTTAGGATTCCCGCTGATTCCTGCCACGATTTTAATTTCAACGTTTCCACTCAGGCCTAAGCTTTACATTGATGCCAAGTTTTTTTGCTAGAATTTGCTTTACTGCATGTAACAGGCATTTTAAATGCCCCATGTTCGTGTTTTTAATGAGCTGTACATGGTACTGTAGATGTATATACTTGTAAATAAATGTATTTACGTCTTCATATTTTCTTGCATTTTATTTTGAAAAAGGAATTGTATTGACTTAGTTTTGTAAACTGTTGCAACGATGCATTATGGCATTTGCTCTGAGGACTAATGCGAGGGCAGATCAACCCTGTCTTACGTACGATGTGGGGTCCAGGGCCCGCTAGGTTCCGAAAATTTTGAATTCTAGATGCTCTGTGGTGTATTCGGAGGGGATTCCTGGCCCCTTTTCCCCCGAGTTATTTGAGCAAAATAATATACTCTTGCATTTACAAGCCTTTTAAGTTTTTTCTGTTCTTCACTTGTATAACCAAATAGTTTCGTCTGCATAGTTATTTCCGTGCTTATTTTTGAAAAGGAATTGTATAGACTTAGTTTGTAAACTGTTGCTAGGATGCGTATAGGGCGTCTGCCCCAAAGACCAATGCGGAGTGCAAACGTCTTTCGGCATGGGGTCAGGGACCCGCTTGAGGGCTTCGGGAAATGTTGGATTCTAGATGCTCTGTGGTGCAATCTTAGGCAATTCCTGGCCCCTCTTCCTCAGAGTTATTTGAGTAAATTTTTTGAAGATTATAAGATTTTTTTTCACTGATTAAAATTTAAATATACTCTTGCTTTTACAGGCTTTGCAAGTTTCTTCTGTTCTTCACTTGATACCATGTATTTTCGTCTTCATGTTTTCGTGCATTATATTTTTGAAAAAGGAATTGTAAAAGCTTAGTTTGTAAACTGTTGCAAGGATGCTTTTTAATGTTTTGTTTCAAGTTGAAATTTTCAGTTTATCAACAAGGACAAACTGCTTGAACATGTGAATTGAATTCAAGTTTAAAATTAGTATAATTTAATCAAACTAAAACAGAGGAGCAATTAGGCCTCCATGCAGATTGTAACTTCACAGCTCAGTTTTATCTCATGACTACAGAAATTAATCACGCGGTCCTCCAAGTTTCTCTCTCTTTTTTGCATAATGTAAAATGCCCAAACATTTTAAATAAATGTTCTTTCAATTCAGTCCAGGTTTCAATTTCATGAATAGGGCCTATTACACGCACATCATGGCACATGTATTGTAAATAAACCATCGGCAGATCGGTGGCGCAGCAAGACAAATTGATGTGTGGTCATTACAGATAATAGACATCGGGTCTTTCGGCACCATGATTGCAATTTCCACATGGTACGATTTTGAAGGTGTATTCAGCGGCGGCAGAACGGGTTTGAAACTGGGGGGGGGGGGGCATCACCAAAAAGGGGCACTTGCTCAGCAGTTTTGCTGAAAGGGTGACACGTTTTTTTTACCGGACACTTGGCCTCCGAAATATCAAAGTGTGTGGGGGGGGGGGGGGGGGGGGGGATGGGGATGGTACCACCTTCCAACATAGGGGGCGCTCTTCAAAACCAATTATTATATGATAAGTATGCATTATGTGCTCATTTACAGGGCGTATTGTGGAAAATTGTTAATTTTAAAAAATAGTAAGATAATTTAAGATTTTTCTATTATCTTGATGGGCACTTTTATGCTAGAGGGGCACATTTATGCCAGCAAAAGGGGCACTTCGGAAAATCTTCGGCAAATGCCCCCCCAGCCCCCCCCCCGGTTCCGCCGCCCCTGGGTGTATTCGTCATTTTGTTATGTAAAAAAAAAAAGGAAATAATTGTTGATAAAGACATTGAGAAATAGACATCGAGAATTGGTGTATACCTCCCAGCCCGGCACGGATGCGCGCTGGCCCGCGTTCCAACGATCAAATTTACCTCGCTTGCACTTGAAAAAGTAACACACTGCGTTCCGTCTAGCTTGCAAGAGCATGTCTCAAGTGCTAAAACTTGCCTGTGGGCAATTAACTGCTGATTGTTTTTGTCCTAAGAACAAACACAGATCTCTTTTCAAGTACCAAACTTATCAGACTTGTACTTTCAGCAACCAGCGTAGTAACGTCAAAAAACCAACTTTTGGATCTCAACTTTCTTTGTTAAAAAAACATTTTAAGGACGGATCCATGACCTTCAGGGGTGTTTCAATTTTTTCAGGGTTTTACATCGTTTCTCGAATAAAGTCTTTACGAAAATTATATGATGACGTGACGTTGAAGAAGTCATTTTAAAAAAAGGACATGTTTTGGACTCCGTGAAAAAGTATAATTTGTAAATCAAAAGCACGTGGAAATGCTTGCAAATTGTTATTGATAAATACCTAAGACAGTTTACGCATTCATATTGGTCGAGAGCTCGTCACGTTGCCGGTCTTAAACGGATGATAAAGACATGGCTAGCTGGTCTTAAACACTTTTCCAGTGTCACAATAAAATGTGGACTCCTAAAAATCCAGTGCCTCTTATCGTTTCATTGGTTGAACGTTCACAATCCTCACGTAGGCATGCGCAACACTACCAGGGAGTCAGAATCATGGGCGTCGCGAGGGGGGGGGCAAGGGGGGCACTTGCCCCCCCCCCTGGAAAAGCAAAAAAAAAAAAAAAAAAAAAAAAAGGAAGAAAAAAGAAAGAAAAAGAGGCGCGAAGACAACGTTGTGTAAATTTAATGAGTTGGGGGGGGGCAAAATGTCCCTGCCCCCCTCTAAAACTGATAAATTGAGAATGTGTTGAGAAATACAAGCATTTTTTTGGCAAAATTTTTTTTTGCCCCCCTCTAGAAAAAATCCTGGCGACGCCCATGGTCAGAATTTTATAGTTCTAAATTCAAAACGCAACGCGCCAGGTGCATTCTGTGCGACATCGCGCAGAGCATGATACGCACGCGTCAATCTCCATAAAAGGGTTGTTTACATCTTACTCGCCAGCTGAACACTCCATTATTTTGCAAGAGGGATGTTTCAAAAAACATTAAGTGAATTTGTTGAACAAAATCGAGATGTTTTGAACGAATTATATGATTTTTTTTTTACCGAAAAGGTATTATGAATGGGAATAAATATGTGCTCTGTCGGTATTTATCACTCTGTTTAAGACCACTTAGAGTCTGGGTGCTGATAATTACCCTCGCCTCCGGCTCGGGTAATTATCAGCACCCAGACTCTAAGTGGTCTTAAACAGAGTGATAAAAACCTCCGGAGCACACATTTATTCCCTTATTAAACCACACCCTTGACCAATGGTGTGGTCCAAAGAGCAGTGCACAACGTGTGTTTGTCGCGCACAGCACATTTATAAGCTGCAAGTTCATGGAGAATAAATCGTACATACATGTAGGTTTGTATGAATCGCATTTAATAACAGCATATGCATGGTAATACGTACGTACCGGGTACGTACGATGGGATCGCGGTTTATTTCCAAGTTTCTCAAGTGGAGTACACAATGTTTGCAGCCGGCTGATATTTAAAATCGGTGCCGGTTTTGAAGTTTTTGTAAGGAGGTTCCCTCCTCCTTCCCTCCTTTTCTCTCATCTCTCCCGTTTTTTTCGGGGGCATTTGACGGGGGGCACGTGCCCCCATGCCCCCCCCCCCCCCCTGGATCCGCGCCTGGTCACCCTTACTGTTTAGTATCTTGATCGACTGGGTTTTGGTACAATCCCTAGATAAACCAAATGTAGGATTTACTCTCACACCCAGAAGGAGTAGCCGCTATCCTGCACAAATGCTCAGTGATCTAGACTTTGCTGATGATGTTGCCCTCTTAGATGATGATGAAGAGGGTCTCCAAACATCAACAAACACAGTAATCACATAGAGTAAAAAAGTGGAATTAAACATAAGCAAACCTAAAACCGAAGTGATGCCTGTTGCAAATAGCCCTATAACATCAGTATCACTGGATGGAGAGCAGTTTAGCACTGTCTCAAGCTTCCTGTACCTTGGTAGCTACATTTCAGGAGATGGCACAGTAGAAAAGGAAATGAAAGGATGGGCAAAGGAGCTGCATACAAGGACCCGGACAACATCTGGAAACAGAAGAATAGCTCCCTTCAGCAGAAGACATGCTTCTACAACTTTTGTGTGATATCCACACTTTTACATGGAGCTGAGACCTGGCCTCTTACAACCGGTCAAGAGAGAAGACTGGACTCTCTTGACCAAAGATGTCTGCGATGCATTCTTGGCATCATGTGGGAGGACAGCATCACAAACATAGAAGTCAGGGAAAGAACCAAACAACCAGCAGTCTCACAACATTGCTAGCAAAAAAGCAACTAACATGGTGGGGACATCTTATGAGGATGGAGCGGTCTCGCATTCCAAGAAGACTGTTAGACTGGACCCCAACACATGGAAGACGGCAACCAAGACAATATCTAACTGCATGGGAGGACACACCGGACAGAGACCTGGAAAGGGTGAATCTCTACAAAATCCAAGCAGCCCCTTTAACAACCAATCCTCACAAATGGAAGAAGCTTGTGAGGATGGTAGCTCCGCAGGGAGCGATGCCACGGTGTAAGTAAGACAAAATCACAAATCTCATTGAGATCTTATGTCATAATAAATAAATGGAAAGACTTACCTAATTTTTGATAATTATTGTAGTTGCAAACATGTCTAGTCAACAGCAAATTGCATGACTTCATATTCCTCTAATGCCAATTGTGCAGCATAATAGGTAACATCCACATTAAAATTACAATATACGTGTAATTTCAACCCGCCAATCAAAGTGCAGCATTTCAAATACGTTTCCCCAAACCAATTTAGGTTTCAACAATCAGTTAAATATTTAATCTACCCGGCTCTTTTGATTGGATAATTGATTCAACCAAACAGTAAAAAGAAAGTTTTTAAAAAAAATGACCTTTTTCAATTCTTTAGGTCCGGAACCCATTATACCATTCAATAATTAATGTAGTATGAATCTGCATTGTTATTACAATGAATATTTGCCTTAGCCAATCGGAAAACACTCTTTTTATGATGTCATACAGATTTAAAAATGCTTTCATAGATCTGTACGTGTCTGTAAACCTAATTTAGGTGTCAAAAATCACTTAATATGAATATTCCTATGTTATGAAAGGAAAAATGGCTCAACCAATCTAAACACTGTATTTTGATGACGTCATATAAATTAAAGATTGCTTCCACTGAATTGCTTAGGTCCAGAAACCCCCTAAACGTTTCAATAATCAAACTAATATAAATCTGTCTTGGCCTTACAATGATAATTTGCTTCGTCCAATCATAAAAAGTATTTTAATGACGTCATAAAGATTTGAAAATACTTCCATTGAAATCTAAGGGTCTGCAAACCCCTTACGTACTTCTAATTTTAACTTCATCAAGTTTTTTAATGAGTATTTAATTTTGGCACACTTTCACTGCATCGTAGCAATGAAGTTGTAGCGAACCCCAAAGCAAATTCCTTGAGGCAAAACCTCAGACAGTCATTAAAAACATGGAACATTTCGGGTAATTTATTTGGCTGACACAAGGAAGGGTCTCCATAACATCGGGCAAGGGCATCCGATAACAGGATGGAGGGAGAGGCCACCTTGGCCCTGTGACATACATGTAGGTGGTTAAAGCTATAGTCCATCATTTGTAATTAGTGCATTTTGTTTGTTTGAAGCAACAAAAGTGTTCAAAATCTAATGAAGGATACTGAACAACTTACTTGATGAAGTTTCAGCTCAGCTTCAGCTTCATATTCCGAGAAAAACAGCATTCTAGGATCTCAATTTAAAATCAAAAGTTGCTAAATCATGTTTCGAATTGTTTTGAATTGCAGCTTTACGCGATGTTGTGCACTGATCCAACGAATTATAGCAACCACACGCGCCTGTGCGTCGTTCCAATGCTTGTGCGCGCTGTGCCGAATAACAAAACGAACAACTAATTTAAATTTTCCTACGGTGCTTCTTAAGAAGCACCGTTGGAAATGCCTTCTTTCGTTGATTTCTTCAAAATGAGAGCTTGCCAGAAAGTATAATTTCCCAGGGAGTTTAGTCCCCTTACTATCTTTCAACCAGTATGTTTTTCAACAATAATTACGCCGGTTACTTTTTTGGATAGCTGCAAATGATGGACTCGGGCTTTAAAGGAGAAAATTCTTTTGTCAAGTGCTTTTGTTCTACTATCAAATTTTTTTTATGAAGTTGCGGGTTCTCACGTCTCAGTAAGTCTTTGGCCTCATAGGACAAGGAGAGGGTTGAAAAAATCTATCACTGTCAGGTTTATTGGTGTTGCACGTGTTTGTAAACCTGCTCAGTCTTTGAGAGTGATTGTTATCCTGCACCTGTGTAAAGGCCTTATTCATAGTGTCTGCACACATTCTATCGATAGGAAGAATGCCACGGTATGTAGAACTCCATGGTCCAGTGGCTACGGTGTTTGACTATGTCCGAAGGTGGGTGGGTTCGAACCCAGCCAGGAACATGGTGTTTGTACCCTAGGGCAAGACACTTGACTACAATTGCCTCTCTTCACCCAGGAGTATATATGGGTATCTGTGAGGGTCGAGGACCGATTGAGCGCTGATTTTGGCTGCCGCGTGGTCCCATGGCCTGATGAACGGGGTAATAGTTGTAAAGCGCTTTGAAATTGTTGATACGATGGAAAGTGCTATTTAAGCGCAATTATTATTTAGGAAATGTGGGCTGTCTAAGTTTAGATGTACATGTACAAGAATCTCTGCAGTATTAAGGTCAAGTAGATTGGACTGGGGAAGGGGGTGGAAACTGAAGGAGCTTACCCACTTCTGACATAGTAAGATTAGCCTGCTGGAAAAGGGAGAGACTGTCTTCATCTACTGTCTGGCCAGGGAACGGCGTCATAATGCCAGTTAAGATGTGCACCGGGTCCCGCAGCTGTGCTCCTGCTCACTCCCGGAGCTGGCAGCCGTACAGGATTTGTGTTGTTTAGTTGTGCCATCACTGTTGTCTTTCATTAGCTAGTAAATACGGGGGTTCGCCACGCCTCTCCAGGGAGTGGCAGGAGTACTCTCCCCTGGGGTATATCCTGCCACCGAACCCAGAGGATTGGACCCGGTCGTAGCAGAGGAAGCATCACGCTTGGATGGTTGACTGGAGGGTGATTTCCCAGCAGAACAGCTTGAGCTTACACTATTCTTTTTACAAGCACAGCAAGTACAGTTAAATTGTACGTGTTGATGCTATGTGTCGCTGAAAAAACTAGGACAAGCTATTATGTTACAGGGTCCTTTGTGGGCATGCAGTGGGCGCAGAGGGTGCAGTTTGGGTGCGCTGATATGAAAATATGTAGGTAAACAGAGGTGAGGTGTTTTCTGTAATGGAAACAAATTGCTATCGCTATCACTGAATGCCATGTCATAAGCACGCTATCCCATAGAACGAATACACGGTGCCTTGTTGCAGTTCAAAATGGATACCAAACATGCCCAATACTGCATTGTATGGTAACACAACAAACTATATGTACGTTAACACGCTACCAGTATCTCAGAGTACAACTGAAAAGTGCAACTGTACCATTCCATTTATACCAACAAAAAACTTGAGTCTTTCAATAAAAGTGCAAAATAATGGAGCGCTGGAAACAATAGGGGGACGTAACCGGTTGAGTGTAATATTGATTGGTAAAATGCCATTCAGTTAAGGAGAATACACGAGAAAGTGTGGATTCTTAATTTAAGAATTCATGAGGCGCAAAGCGCCGAGTGAATTCGTCAATTAAGAATCCACACTTGCGAGTGTATTCTTCGACTTAAACCATTGCGTCAAAAAAAGTATTGTCATTAACATTAACAGTCCAGTGAGTGGAGATGAAAAGACTTGCATATCTCGTGTCGAGTCATGGCCATATCTATTTAGGGTAATTTACAAGGGAGTTTTTCGAGGCTCTTATACGTAATCAAGCATTGTGGCGTGTTAAGTACCGTATGTGTATGGCCACACCCATACAACCAAGTCATTTTGTGTGTAGGTTCCTTATGTCAACATGGATAGTTCAGACGACGATTTCTTTCTGACTCAAAGTTGTATTTTGCAATGACGGCAGAGAATCTGACAGTGAAGATGCATTGATAATTTTCGGAAGGAAATTTTCATGCAGACGGTCCTTGCTCATTAAGGAGAACAATTGTCCGACATGTTCAAAGTGTGGATTCGTTATTCCGAATCCATACTTTACTAAAGATTCATATTTCCGAATCCACACTTTGTGACCAGTGTAACAGATTCATAGTTCTGACGTCATAGCAATGGTTTAATACATGTAGGTAAGAATGATGCGTACCTCGAGCATTATTCTTTACTAAGGCCATGTCAGAACTACTTGGCTTTGGCTTGAAATTACACACATGTACATGTACGAGTCTATGGGAAGTGGAAGTGGCTGCAGCCGCTATCACAGACTCGTACGTACTTTCAAGCCTTAGCCAAGTCATTTGGACACAGCTTTAATATACATGTAGAAAATGGAGATATATCATTACTGAAATAGAAACACACCATTTTTTCATAAAGATCAGTACCCTATAGATCATATACATGTACTGTACTCCTCTACCAACGAAATTGAAAGCCTTGCTCATCCCTAAAAAGTTACAAGGCAATCTGTACTTTGTTGATCCTTTTTCCCACATGAACTTGTTATGAATTTGCAGTGGAAACATCAGGGCAAAGGTATAGAATGTGAATGGAAATACTTACTCAATTTGTCAAAATCCTTTTTGCATTTCAAATTAACTTTCATAGTTGAATACAAGTGTTCCCATACAACATTTCTTTGGTCATGTTGGTGGGGTTTTTTTTTTTTCAATTAATTTTATTTAATTAAAGTAGATTTTCATGTTATGTTTCCACATCTTATGTAGAACCTATTTTTTCCAAGAATATAATGCGTGAACCAAATTTTTATCTGGCTAGTCGGATAACATTCTCTTGACCTTTATAGTCTCTTGACCTTTAACTTGAACGTTAATTATATACTTGTTGTTTAGTAGAGCAGGCACTTGACAAGAATAAAAAGCTAGTAATACTTAGAAAACACAAAAGTATCCTGAACTAAAATAATTTAATTCTAAACATGACATTTGATCCAAAAACCTAATACTATTTTTCCCCCATTTAATCAATGTTAAGTAATCAAAACAAAGTTTACAATAACCCTGGCTGCATCCAATTACTTGGTTACAACTTGTCATTATACATGCATCAATCAAACAAGTGTTACTGGAGACAGCCAAGTAGTTTGTCACTTAGTTAATTCTCAAGACAAATTGGCACAAACTCAATAGTACAATACACCCTTTCAGCCTCATGAGTCTTTGGGGTAAAAGTCCATTCATCTTACTTTTACATACCTTAAAATCACAACGTGACAGATAGGTAGAAAATGCTTTAGTGGCATGATCTCTGACACTGACTTGTGGATGAGCCAGGAGTGGATACACGACAGAAGAAATGCAACTGCATATAAACTCTGGTAACTGACTCAATTCTTGCTCACCAATCTAAAGGAAACAGGGTAAAGACCAAAATAAACTGTAAACAAGTATAATGGCCCCCCAAAAAAGTCTCCGGTTTCTGGTATGCGCGCGCGTCGCTGTAGCCATGTGCGTCGGCAAAATGAAAAAGATTTTTTTTTTTCAATGAAAGATGATGTCTCAAAACCGCAAAACTCACTGGTTTGACTGGAATCCTGCAGAGATGCCACAGGGTCTGCTTGAAAAAAACGGAACTGGGTCTGCTTGAAAAAAAAACGGAACGGCTGCTTGAAAAAAACAGACTTTTTTGTGTGTGAAAAAGCCACTCCGTGTCCGACACAAAGTCCCCGTTGTCATCTTTATCTTGTAGCCAAGCCAAGTTCTGTTTATTTTTTAATTTTGCTTGTATGGCCTTTACAGCCGTCGGTTCGTTCAATCACTTTGACTTTTCCATATTCCTAATACATGTATTTATTCTGCCTACCCGAATTTCCAACGTAATATTCGACGCGAAACACGCGCGATTCCACAACACTGGCCAAGTTCGGGCAAGGACAATAGTCAACTAGTGGTTGATTTGTGACGTACCTTACGCCTGCGCACTGATAGCAACGTGCAAACGTCTCTAGTCGAACGATGGTAAAATGTCATTGCAAAACGTCTGGATCCTGGCTCCCTGCTGTACGTTATAAATGCGCGCGGCTATGGTTACCAGCGAAGCAACCAACCCCAGTAGGTTGGTTCCAAAAAGTCGACTAGCGTAGGTAACCATCGTCGACTAGACAGAGTTCGGGCAAGCGTTAGTCGACCAATGGTTAACTATAGTCCTTGCGCGAACTTGCCCACTGCTGTCGGTGTACATGATCCTTGCACTATACGGTACGCGATGCGCTCAACGAAAACATGGTTGGTACCCGCATTTTTTGTATTCACATATATCACTGCGATCGGAAACCACTGATAGCTGAAATGATAGACTTGATTTCCAGACTGAATGCCTTGCGTGCTTAGCACACGACACGCCCGCACGCGGTGAAGCACGCACGAGGCGCCGTTGTATACTGCGTGCAATTAAGTACGTTGGCCGCTTGTATCGCATGCAGGCTCGGCAACAACATACACAAAGACTGTTTTAAGACTACTTCAACGAACAACGTTGTGCCATGCGTGCGCCTAAATGTACTAAATCGCGGTAAAAATCAACGCATTTCCACAGTTTTTCTTCTCTTTTTCTGGTTAATTTGACGGCCGGAAAAACCGGAATTTTGTGAGATTTTTTTTAAAAACCGGAATTCCGGTTAAAACCGGAAAAGTGGCATCTCTGATCCTGGTGCTGCACAATTTTAACGTGTTTTTAGATGGGGTTATGATCGAGAATAAGCTTAAATGTGGCCTCTCTGGACTCCCATATATTTGCACTAAGTTTAGTCGGGCACCATTTGCAGTCATCAGCCGACATTTGAAGCAAAAAAATCAGGTAAAAAAAAAAAAAAAGCCGCGTCGCCGCACCACTTTTTGGGCAAGCTCCATACCAGAAACTGGAGACTTTTTTGGGGGGGGGCCTTTTACTAGACTTAGTAAAATTCACCTTTAATGTAACGTCATATGATACACGATGACATCATCATGACATCACTTCCGTTCTCATCTATAACACATCCCAGTTTAGGTACATACCAAGTTACAACCAAATGGATCAGTAGTTCTGTAGAAAAATGCACATTACTTTAATGTGACGTCACAACGTGTCATGATATCATCATGATGTCACCTCAATTCTCATCTATAACACATCTCATTTCATTCATTCATTCAGTAAATGGTTTATTGAATCAAATGACTCGCAGCTAAGGGCTGAATTGAACATGATATACAGTATTTGGAAAACAAACAGTAATCCCATTGAAAAAAAAAACATTATTAACATTAAAAAATTAAGAAGTACCAGATAGTTATCCCATTAAAAAAAACATTATTAACATTGAAATATTAAGAAGTACCAGATAAAACTGACCACCAAAAAAACCTGAATACACGACAAAAACAAATTACCGCTAAAGAACTGCTCAGAACATATAACGCATGAACTAAGGCATCAACTGTCATTGAAAAGCAACAAAACAAATCGATTAAAAGATGTGTGGGAACTAGAGTTAATTAGCAACTATTGAGTAAGCAGATCAGGTGAGGCAAAATTATGACATTGATATATTAAAAATTACCAGACAAAACTGACATCATACCATCATGTGACAATAAAAAATATAGAAATGCAATATACATTAGAAGACTGTTGAAAACAAATAATGTACATTGAAAAATGACATCAACTGTCAGTTTAGGTACACACCAAGCTACAACCAAATCAGACCTATATTTTGGAGATACAGGCCTTAGAAAATTCAACTTTAATGTGATGTCACACGACATGTGATAACGTCATCATGACATCATTTCAATTTTCATCTATAACACATCACAGTTTAGGTACATACCAAGATTCAACCCAATCAGATCTGTAGTTCTGTAGAATGCACCTTTAATGAAACGTTACATGACGTCACTTCAATTCGGAAACCATTAACCTTTAACTTTGAATCATAGCGTAACGCTATGGGACAGAAGGAAGGACATGGCATGTGTCATCATGATTTCACTTCAATTTTCCTCTGTAACACATTCCAGTGTAGGAACACACCAAGTTACAACCAAATTGTTCAGTCAATATCTATGAGCTCCGTGCGTTAGCGCCCTTTTACCTAGCAACGTCGTCCTACGTGTTTTTAGATTGGGTTATGGTCGAGAATAAGCTTTATGTGGCCTGGACTCCCATATATTTGCACTAAGTTTAGTCGGGCACCATTTGCAGTCATCAGCACACATTTGAAGCAAAAAAATCAGGTAAAAAAAAAAAAAAAAGCCGCGTCGCCGCACCACTTTTTGGGCAAGCTCCATACCAGAAACCGGAGACTTTTTTTTTTTGGCCTAAGGCCTTAGAAAAATTTGCCTTTAATCACGTTATATGATAAATAATGTCGTAATGATATTACTTCTATTTCATCTATAACACATCCTGGTTTAGGTACATACCAAGTTATAACCAAATCATATCAGTATGGGCGGATATGGGCTTTAGAAAAATGCACTGTTTAACGTGACGTCACATGACAAGTCATGATGTCATCATGACGTCACTTCAATATTCATGTTTATATAACCGACATACAGATCCTTGTCATTTGATTGGTAAAACTCACATCACGTGACATTCGTTATTACTCCCATTCACCAAAAGGCAGATAAAATATGCAATAAATAGATTGGAAGCTTACGCCGAATTCGTTGGTACAACATTATCAGCTGTAGAAGCGCTTTCAATGCGTGTTCTTGATGAATTGCTTTGCCTTTTTTACGCCAGCCTACGGAAACTCGATGGAAAACTGTACACAAAGAAGTCATTGCAAGGAATACGCTACGGGCTGCAAAGACACATTCTAACCCTTCATGACTGGGACCTTAACAAGCAACGAGAATTTGCTGGGAGCAATAAGGTATTCAAAGCCATGCTCATGAAATTGAAACGTGAAGGCAAAGGATTCATGAGACACAAAAGCCCAATTTCTGTTGCTGATATGGAGAAAATGCAAGCATCAAATGAGTTGGACATGAGTACTCCAAGGGGACTGCAGAATAAGGTATTCGTTGACTTTATGGTTTACTTCTGTAACCGAGGACATGAAGATCTGCGGGATATGAGGCCAAGTGATTTCATAATTTCCCAAGATGAAGATGACATTCAGTATGTCACCAGGCGTGATCAAACGACCAAGAACAATCGCAAAAATGATGATGAATCATCCAGTGGTTTCATGTATGAAATTCCTGACAATGACAGATGCCCCGTAAGATCATTGAAACTGTACTTATCCAAGCTGAATCCAAACTGCCCTGATACGTTCTGGCAAAGACCCAAGGAAACTGCACCACCAGATGATGGCCCGTGGTACTGCAATGGCCCAGTAGGAACTAACACTCTAGGTTCCAAAATGAACATCATCTCAACCAAAGCTGGATGTAGTAATGTTTACACCAATCACTGCCTGAGAGCAACTTGCGTAACTGTTTTAGACAGTGCAGGCTTTGATAGTCGTGATATCATGTTTGTCAGTGGACATCAAACACTACAGTAAAACAAGCAACGACAAAAAGAAGCAGATGAGTGCACCATTGGCAACCCAATTGACTTTGAACCAGCAGGACCAGCTCTATTCAGAACTGGATGATCATAACAATAAACCATCCACCCATCAGCAACAAAACAGATCCACAACACTGGAGAACATTAAGCTACCTTTGACTTCATCCCAAGAGGAGGAAATTCTTCAGGAACTTTCAGCTACCAGTGCAACTAATTCTCTTAACATCACCAATGATGTGAAATCCACTACAAGCCAAAACTTTAATTTTCATGGTTGTGTTGTTAACTTCTACAATGCCAAGTAGAGGACATTGACTTTCCTAAAGGACATTAATCCTTCATCCCAGGAGAAGGAAACTCTTCAGGAACTTTCAGCTACTAAAGTAAAGAATAAAGGGGACGAACCTGTGTTCGCAGGAACGGAGTGCCCATCTCTATTTCATTAGCGATTGGGCCAGACTCATATGCTGCTGTGGGGGGATCCCCACACCTCCTCCATAGCGAGTCTGTTACCTTCCCAGCATTGAGTAATGCCGGTTAAAGCTAGAGTCCATCATTTGCAGCCATCCGAAAAGTAACCGGCGTAATTATTGTTGAAAAACAAACTTGGTTGAAAGATATTAAGGGAACTAAACTCCCTGTGAAATTATTCTTTCTGGGAAGCTGTCATTTTGAAGTAATCAACGAAAGAAGGCATTTCCAACGGTGATTCTTAAGAAGCACCGTAGGAAAATTTAAATTAGTAGTTCGTTTTGTTATTCAGCGCAGCGCGCTCAAGTATTGGAACGACGCACACGGGCGCGCGGTTGTTTCGTCGGATCAGTGCGCGACGTCGCGTATAGCTGCAATTCAAAACAATTCAAAACATGATTCAGTAACTTTTGATTTGAAATTGAGATCTTAGAATGCTGTTTTTCTCGAAATGTACAGCTGAAGCTTAGCTGAAACTTCATCAGGTTAGTTGCTCAGTATCCTTCATTAGATTTTGAACTCTTTTGTTGCTTCAAACGAACAAAATGCACAAATTACAAATGATGGACTGTAGCTTTAACCATTTAACACCTGGGTTGAGAGGAGTAATTGGGGTAAAGCACCTTACTCAAGGGCACAACACGCATGGCCACGGCAGGGCTCGAACCCACAACCTCTTGCTGTTGAAACCCCTCAGCCACAGTCAAGTTATCATCCGGAAACCATTAATCTTTACTTTAACTCATCACTGTTACCTTGACCTTTTGAACCCCAAACAACTTGGAACTTGCCTGGTCCCAAGTCCAACCCCCATCAAGTTACAATCCCAATCCGGAAACCATTAACCTTTAACTCACCACTGTGACCTTGACCTTTGACATTTTGTACCCAAATCCAATCTCAACTTGCCTGTATGTACCCTAGGGCAACCCCTTCTGAAATTAGAAACCCAAATCTCATTTCTAACCCAAGTTATCATCCGGAAACCATTAACATTTAACTCACCACGATGACCTTGAACTTTGACCTTTTGACCCCCAAACCAATCCCAACTTGCCTACTCCCCAGGGCAACCCCCTTCTGAAGTTACAATCCCAAACAACATTTCTAACTCAAGTTATCATTCGGAAACTGAGCTACCCAGACGGATGGACGGACAGACGGCCAGACGGATGAGACATGTGGGGTGATGGCATTGGCATTGTATATGTATTCCTTTTATCTCTTTTTCTAAAGATTTCACATCTGGGGGTGATGTTTTTCTATAGGTTTCACATGTGGGGTGATGTCCCTGAAAGGAAATCCCCCCACATGTAGGGGGATTTCCTTTCAGGTCAGCTTGGTATCATAGACAGACGGACGGATGGATTTTAAGAAAAACAGTTACTGAAACAGCTAAAAGGAAAAGAAAAACAAATCTTAACGAAATATGGTTTCCCGGAGCTTGTCTATGGGCAACCCCCTTTGACCCAGGGGGGAGAGAGCGGCTGTTGCAACCGCCGTAGCTATCTGCCCCACACTCTGATTGGCCAGTGTCAAGCAATATTCTCCACGGCAGCCAATCGGGGGCCGTGGTGCATTTCGGTTATCAGAAATTTCGCGGGCTTTTCCACTCTTCGCCTTCCTCGCCGAGCGTTAACGACGTTGGAAAAAAATCCGCCACTTTTGGCATCCAGAAATTTCAGTTATTTACCAATTTAGGGGGGGGGGGAGAGGCCGGAAACACAAGCACCAGGAGGGCTCCGGAAATGCGACGATCGCCCGCCAATTAGGCAAACTCGAGCTCAATCTCGGGCTCTACAGGCATTGCTGAATCCTCAAGACGGCATGCAACAGCCCCGCACAAGCGCGGGCCCTTTCAGCTCCAGCCCGGCCATCGGTGAAACGGAACAGCGCCCTCAAGCGGCCACCATTCCGGCCACTAACGACACAACACGATCGATCAACTTGACGGTCGCTGGCGCGGCCGACGCAGCACTTTTCGGCAATGTCGCCAATGTCTCCCCCCTACCTGGTACGGGACAGAACTCCTCAGCACCCAAGGGACGATCAGGCCAACCCACTTGCGTACCAGGAACTTCGTCTAACTTGGAAACAATCTCGCAAGCTTTCCAGCCCAACAACTTCCAGCCCCAGTACAGCCATGACAGCAGTCGCGGAACGGGGTCCGGAACTGCACAAGCGCCCAGCAGTCGATGTTTGGCAACCAGTACAGCCTCTGGTGCCGCCACCGCACGACCGGCAGTTCTGGTCCCTCCACCAGCCCACACCCATCAGCCAGCCTCCCTCACTTCTGGTGCTCATGGAACCACCTTTTCCGGGCTCTCGACATCTTTCACAAGTTCCACTTCCAGGTGTCATTACCCACCACCAGTCTACACCAGCGCCCATGCCACCACACTCCCAGCCAACACGACAGGATTTCAAGGACCCCCGGGCCAAATTCCAGCAACCATTGGGCCTATGCCATCGGGCCAACTCCCCCAATCCAGCTCAAACCTGCCCCGCCCATCCACTTCCGGTGAGTGCTCGTTCCATTGCTCACATGGCGGGGGTGCCCTGCCTCAAAGCATTACCCATACTCCCTCCAGCTCCCTTGACCAAGTCCCCTCATGCATTATTCCCACCAGCTTGGAAGGGGGGGAAGGGGCCCTGATATCCCTTTGCGAACCGCTGGGGAGCGCGGTTGCCATAGGTACAAGGGATAAGATCATAAAAAGTGAATTTATAGAGCTAGACACCTTGCTTACTCGCCGTGGCCCTGCCAACCTGACGCCCAATCTGACTTTCACGTTGGATAAATCCGGCCAATTGTGCCTCAAAGACACAAAAAAGAAAACCCAAATCACATCCATCCTATCGTGGACCGACGCGTTCCTAATTTTTGCGTCTGTGTTTTTGTCAGCTCACCCTGGGCGCTCCCAGGAGCTGTTAAAATATATGCACGTCATCCGCATGGCGGCTGCCCGCTTTCCCAATCGCGACTGTGGATGGAATACGACCGGCAATTCAGAATGAGGCAGCAAATCCACCCGATCAGAACCTGGTCTGTCATTGACGGGGAACTGTGGGCCCTGTATGTTAACTGCCCCGGGGTTCGTACACTCGGGCTTGGGGGGTCAAGGGGTCAAGGGGGGTCCCCATCATCTGGGCCAAAACGCCTTGCTAGCTCCTTTCGATCCCCCCCCCCCCCCCCCCCCGCCAACCCAGTAGGAATGCAAATTACTGCTACCCATTCAATCGGGCCACTGGCTGCTCCAGGGCCCAATGCGCATATCCCCATAAGGGCCTCACATGTAACTCCGTCAGTCACGGTGCCTGCAAACCTACCGCAAACAAAAACACTACCAACCGCCCGTAAAGGTTGTCCCTCCTCCCCCCTCTGCAATTCAATCACAAACTGCATATGCTGCATTGCACACTCGCCCATTATTTTAGAGCAACTTTTACCTTGGCTTGACACCTACCCAAATGCTAAGGCGGCTTCACTGCTCAAGTTGGGCTACAGTGGCCCCCGCACAGCCAGGGAGGCTGACAATCTGCCGTCTGTTAAGAAAAACCCAAGTCTAGCCTTAAGTAAACTGGAAAAAGAAGTCAAACTAGGGCGCATGGCAGGCCCATTCCAGGAGACCCCCATTAAAAACCTTCGAATCTCACCCATTGGGCTAATTCCCAAAGCAGAACCAGGTAGTTACAGGTTGATTCACCATCTCTCCTACCCTGAATCAGACTCGGTAAATGATGGGATTGACAGACAACTTTGTTCAGTTCAGTACTCCAACTTCGACGATGCAGTTAGTGATAAGGTCTGGAAAAGGGGCCCTTATGGCAAAAGCAGACATCAAATCAGCGTTTCGTCTTTTACCAATCCACCCAGATGATTTCTGTTTGCTGGGCATTAGAATCAAGGACAACGTCTTCATTGACAAGACGTTGCCAATGGGGGTGGCATGTGCCCCAGCCTATTTCGAGAAATTCTCAACATTCCTAGAGTGGGTTGTAGACAAACGGGCGGGGTCAGGTCATGTATGTCACTATGTGGATGACTTCCTCATGGTGGGGGGACCGGCTATGGGTGATCCCCCATCCTGTCACACCATTCTGAATTCCTTTTTCACAACATGTAGGGAATTTGGGGTTCCTCTTGCGGACGAAAAAACGGTCCACCCTACCACACAGTTGACATTCCTGGGCTTACAGATAGATTCAGTCTCGCAAACAGTAACAAGTCCGGCAGATAAACTCGGTTCCATTGACGCGAAACTTAAGGACGCACTCCTCACATCCAAGCTAACCCTCACATCCCTTCAGTCACTCATCGGGTCACTATCCTTTGTGTGTCGTGCAGTTCCTCCTGGGCGTACCTTCCTCAGGAGGCTCATACTCATAGATGCCACGAAAGGAGTAAAACAACAATGACACAAAATCAGACTCCCCCAAGGTGCGAAGGAGGACCTGCAAATGTGGCAGGTTTTTCTTCACAACTTTAACGGCAAAACAATGATCCCAGATCAATATTGGTTACTAGATGAAGACCTCCAGCTTTTTACCGATGGCAGTGGGGGGACGGGCTTTGGGGGATACTTTCAAGGCAGGTGGTTCAATGGGACATGGCCCCCCCCCCCCCTTATCCGCGACAACATGCCATCCATTGCCTGGCTAGAATTCTTTCCTGTAGTAGTTGCTCTCACCCTGTGGGGTAAGGCCCTTTCCGGTAAACGAATCCTAATATGGTCTGACAATACGGCAGTGGTGTCCATCATTAATAAGCAATCATCCAAATGCTGCGAAATCATAAAATTAGTCAGATTTTTCGTTTTACAGTGCCTCCGCGACAACATTAATTTCAGAGCACGTCACATTCCCAGCATTCACAATAATATTGCCGACGCGCTCTCCCGTTTGCAGATGCACAGATTCCGACAATTGGCCCCCTCAGCTACCCCTCGGGGGTTGGAAGTCCCAGAGTTCCTATGGAGGCTTTAAACTTGGAAGCACTACGCCTCTTGGGGGCATCCTTTGCTAGCAGCACCTGGGAGGTATACGGGAAGGGTGCAGAGCAGTTCAACCAATTCCGGCTCCAAACCAAGCTCCCCCCAATGTGGCCCGCTCCTAGTAGCCATGTAGCTGCATTCATTGCACACCTATCCTTGGAAGGATTAGCCCCCTCCACAATCGGTACGTATACCGCGGCGGTTGCTTACATACACAAAATCAATGGCTGGCCCGACCCCACCGATTCATTTCTGATAAAAAAGATTAGGGAAGGTTGCCGTCGGCAGGGCCCTCACTCTGATCCCAGACGCCCCATCACAGCAGATTTGCTCGGGCAAATATGCCACATTTTACAAGCGATTACATCATCAGACTTCGAGACCAATCTGTTCCGTGCAGCATATACCTTGGCCTTTTTTGGGTCCCTTCCGTCCAAGCCCAACTGCGCCGTGCATCAGTTCCTAACATGATCATTATTCACCTAGGCACTAATGATTTATTCTCAGTACCACTTAAAGAGATACGTGGGAGGGTGGTGGAGGGTCTCCGTGGCCTACGGCATCTGCTCCCCCATACCATTATCTGGTCAGATATCCTTCGGCGCCTTTTCTACTACGGAGAAGAGCGTCCAGGAGTTGGGCAGAGGACCGTAAACGCTCTCAACAAGTACGCACATCGGTGTTGCAAACACTTGGGCAATGCACATGCAATCGTTCACTCGAGTACCATCAACCCGAGTAACCATCGCATCTACTGGCGGGACGGCTTACATCTGTCCCAACTAGGCAATGAACTGTTCTGTCACAACTTGACGTTTTTCAAGAGCAACCCCGAGGAACTCCTCCACCACCCCACCGCTTAACCAGTAGTCACCACCATCCCGCAAGTTGGCTAACAAAAGATGGGGGGGGTAGGGAACTTGCTTACTTTGGAGAGAAGTTTAGGGGAGAAAAGGGGGGGGGATTGGGCAAGTTCCTCATGTCGGAACTTGTTTGGCATAATTTGTGTCTGGTGGTTTGTCCCAAACCCCCAGTCTTGACGAATTTCTTCCCCTGTGGTCCCCCCGTGCAGGGGGGGATGGGGTTTGGCACAGGAGAGAGGCGTGGCCTGCATGAAAAAGGGGGGTATCATATTTGGGGGCGGTGAATATGGACTTCGGCTATCTCCACTTACTCGACTTTTAATTCACCACATAATTCTAATTAATGATTGTAGCTGTTGATTCCAATCTCTGTTTTAAAAAATTCTGATTGGCATTTATTAATCATAGCTGATTATTGACGTACATGTTCTTGCAAATTACTGTTAACTTGTTAGACGTTGTTGGCATTTCTTGCCCGTTGTATAAACACGTATAAACAACTCTTGTTTACTGCCGTGTTTATGCTTAATTAGTATAACACCGTGTTTGATGCAAATGCACATCTGTTGGAAATAACTTTAGAATAACTTGATTCGATCTTAATGGGGCCCCAATTCACATTGGAACTTTAACAATGAATCTTGTATGGTTACTACATGTATGCCAGGTGGCTATTGTGCATTAAACGCTCGGCGTGGAAGGACCGAAGCATACCCAAAAATCTTTGTCTGGTTCCTCTCAACCTCTCTAGGGCCAAACAAAGGCTGTTTCAACAAGTTGCACAAAAAGCCAAAAATTCTTAATGAAAACAAAGGTTGTTTTGGCTAGTTATCGAAACATACACTTCAGTAGCAAATAGCTTCTGAGAGGTGCAGAAACATACACCTCAGTAGCGGGGATCCAAAAGTGGGGGGGGGGTAGTATGCTAATAATGACTGCTTCAAGTGGCTTGGTTAAACTAGCCAAACATTCTTTTTTTCTTGAAGCATAGTAACTAACCAAGAGCCTAGTTTTACTTCACCGCAAGTTAAAGCAGTCAATCTTCTTTAAAGAGACAACTGATGAATTTAACCTAAATCCAATTTAACTATTTCTATTTTAATATAAAATAAGTTGAAAATGTACTTGCACCTTTCGAAACTAACCCTTCTTGTAATGTTTGAAGCCAACTTACCTTCAGATAGTACTGGCTTTTGCCAGTGCTCTTCTCTTCCAAAGTGCTGGCAGGCAATACACCAATCCATTGAAAACACTTGAGTAGCATACTGATGGCCATTAGAGCACCCTCTACACACTGCCATGTGCTACCTTGATTCAGGCAGATCTTGGGAAGAAATGACAATGCATACATGCATTAATAGATAACCCTGCAGCAGTGTAGCATAGTAAATGGGATTTTCAAGTTAAACAAATTCATATTAAAAAAGGCCCAAATTTCAGTTCAGTTCAGATCACTTATTTCCAGAGTGTTCACAAACAAATACATGTATTTCAGAGTATTATAATACTGTTTAACAGAGAAGTGAAAAAGTACTGGGGCTCAAAAGAAGCACAGCTTGTAAACATGGACCCCTAAATATGTGTGCTTTGACAAAAAGGGAATATACAAACATGTAGCAATTATTAAACACCAAGTGATAACAATAAGCTCAAAGTAAATTGAGAAAAAGTTGCATGCCAAACACCAAATACATTAAACAATACGAACAAGGACAGACAAGGGACAAGACATCGACCAGTATGGGAATTTTGTAAAATATATTTAACTAATTACATAAATCAACCATTCAATAAGATAGTTTGTAGAGATTTGTAAATTTTCTTAATGAATCACTAAGAGAGGTCCATAGCTTTGGTCCCTCATTATCTGATGTTATATAACCGACATACAGATCCTTGTCATTTGATTGGTGGAACTCACATCACTTGACATTCGTTATTACTCCCATTCATGCCGGGGCTCAAAAAGTCCCATTCGCCCATGAGGAATGGGAAATACTTTTGAACAGTTAGGATCGATGGCTGTTCCATGACGCGGTATTTGTGTGCAAATACATGCTGGTGTGCGCGTTCAGCGTTGCGCGTAGCGCGTATTGTTCCAAAGAGCAAGCGCTACAGAGTTGGGTTCAAACATTTTTCACGAAGGGGTTGTTTGGAAGAGAAAAACATTTTCCACCAATTTTGTATTGAAATAAAAAAAAGAGAACGTATATCAAATGACAAGGATTTATATATGTCAGTTATATCAAACAAATATTGAGTGGCTTTAAATTGTGAAATGGGAGGAATATTATCGCTCTGTAAAATCTGGACTTTTCCAGTTCACGAGGCGAAACAAATCCAGATTTTACCTAGCGATAATATTCCTCCCATTTTACTCTGAGCCACTCAATATTTGTATAAGTTTTAACAAATTTAATGCACAGCTTCAAAATCAAGGACATTTATTATCACCAACTTGGGTCCCACCTTTGTCAATCTAACTCCAATGTGTTGCCTTTTTCTATTAATTCAATTTTCATTCAGAATTTTGATGTACATCCTCATTTTACCCGGCGAGCTCTTCATTTCTATCTCCCATTAACTCGTACTTCTTTTGCCATGAGTGTGTACATCAAAATTCCGAATGAAAATTTAATTTATAATAGAAGAAGGCAACACATTGGAGTTAGATTGATACAGGAGGGACCAAAGTTTGTGATAAAAATATCCTTGATTTTCAAGATCTAATGTTTAGAAAATATGGGATCAGTTTCTGCATTAACTTCAGTAAAATTGATTATATAAAGAACATGTTTCTGTTAACTGAGCCACATCTATTACTATTTGTGTGCAGTTTCCCCCAACAAGTATTCCACAGTTTTGATATGACACCACCAAAGTTTTACACACACAAAATAAAATTTTGTCAAAAATGTGAGAAACAAAAGTTTTGATTAATGACACCAATGTTTCTACTAATAATTTTACATAAATAGTCAATATGATTTCTCCAAATCTGAAGTTAATTACTAATATCCAAGAAACTTAAGCTCATAATTGACCATTTCAATCAGGGTATTAACGTTTCTATGGAAGACAAGTAAATTTGAATCTTATGCAAACAGAACAAATGAAAGCAAATCAGACGATTAACTCTCCTATGGAAACATGCATTCTGAGCCATGCTGTCACTTGGGTCAATATTGGTCAAGTGACCCATTGGTTGGTTAAAAGTATGCCAGGGGAAGTGGAAGGAAACTCTGACCATCTGTGACCTTTAAAACAGCAGGAGGGTAAATCAAGAACAGTAACAGAACTAAAATTGACCCCTGAGGCACACCACAACCTAAGTTTCTAAATGTTGAATTAATAGACCCACCATCATGGGCGTCACGAAGAGGGGCAAGGTCAATATTTTAAATTCAGTTAGAAAATTAGTTAATAACACTATGAGTATACACACATTTTTTCAAATATTTTAAACAACAGGTCAATACAGAGATACAGAGAAACAATTACATGCAGAAATCATCACTTTTATAAAGTGGTATCATACTTTGGCAATTTTTAATTGACTAGGCACAATACATGTTACAAAAGAACTATTGATAACATGTGCCAGTGGTTTACATATGGCAGAGATGGAATTCTTAATAACAGAAATGCTAATAGACTCATAACCAGTACTTAAGATATTGATTTTGTTTGATACCTCATTCTCATCAACTGGAGTATGGGGCTCTGGATTTTTTATCCATGTAATTTTATCTCTGTTTTTTAAATGTACCTGTATCTAATTATTTTTATTGTGGGGCACCCTCCTCTTGTGAAATTTAGAACTTGAAACTTGTTATACGTACATGTACATGAATATATACATATTTTGTTTACATTTTTTTTAACGTTTAATGACTGGATGTCGTTTTAAAATTGTCCTATGTCAATGTTTTTTTGTCTACTTATGTATATATGTGAGTATATTTTTTAATGTTTGTATTTTACCTGTTGTCTGGAGATCCCTTAAAATAGTGATTTGTTTCGCTTTTGGGAAATCCTCGGGTCTGTTTGTTTTTAAAGTTTATATCTTGTTTGCCCGATAAGAAATAAGTTTTAAAAAAAAGTAGTAGGCCTAACTGATGGTTTTCATTTTTTTTACCTCATTTTTCCCCCAACAAAATTAGGGTAGGGGCTGTCAAAATAGGGTACATGTAGTTGGGTAACCGGAAGCAGATACTATTATTTTTTTTGGCCTTATCCCCTGTCACAGTTGCAGAGTCATGGTAGACATCAACATGTCTTTCAAACTACTGTCTCTACTAACTGATACGATACAGCTGATGTTTCTAACAAATTTCCAGCTCATACAATGTACCAGTTAGAATAGAAAGACAAAAACATGTTCATGATTTGGTTCTTTCATACTTCAAACATTTCAATTCTTAACTTTAGTGAAAAAAAAAAATTAAAATGTTGATAAAACACCTGATGTTAAGAAACCAGGAATCGAAATTAGCGGCAAACCGCTAGCCAAATGCTAGTCAAACCAGTGGCACGCTAGTCTAACTATTCCTTAAGTAGCCCGGCTGGCGAGTCAAAATATTGTTGGGATACTGCAAAGATGAACGGACAGGAAGAAATAAACCATTAAATTCAGAAAGAAAACCTCATCAGGTTTGTGTTCAACTGTTTTAAAAGGTTAAATTATTAGATCTGTTTATTAAAAACACTGACAAAATTGCCTCAGAATTTAGCCTCAAAATATGCCATTTTGTATTTGAGCTAAAAAAACAAATGTGGGCTAATGAAAATGCCTGCGGGCTAGTTAAGAGTCTGTTTAAGTAGCCCAGCTGGCAAGTGAACAAAAGAGTTAAGGTTGAACCCTGAGAACCTACCTTAGCAAGCTCAGAGAACAGACTTTCCATTTCTTGTAGTGTTATATTACTTGCAATACGTCCAAGGCGTGTCACACAGGTGTTCCGAACAGCAGACCATACATCACATACTCCAAACAACACTAAGGTTTGAACATCAACAAAGTGTTTGTGGAAGCTTGGGTGAGTTGCATGCAACTGTAGCCACTCCATTATATGGATCATAGTCTGGTTGCGGACAACTGGCATATCACAGGCTGTCATGTCAAAAACAAAACAAAAATTAAATATATATGTAAATTCTTGTTTTAAAATAATACAGACCGTTAGCAAGCATGCAACTGTGTGGTAAGTAAGGAGAGGGGATTCAAGGCTTTTACAAGACTTTACATGTATATGGTGTTTTTGTCATTTTGAATGGCATTAGTGTGAAAAACAAGGAAATCAGCTGATCTGCGAGAGTGTCAAACCCCCCCCCCCCCCCCATTAGTCAGTCTTGTCGGCAAAATCATGGTGCTGTCGGCAAAATAGAAAATGAAGAATGGAAAAGGAAATGGAAAGGAAGAAGGAAAAAGAAATAAATGGACAATGTAAATAATTATGCTGCTGTTCAAAACCCTGCAAAGCTAAAATCCAGTTCTGCAACCCATGGTAAAAGATTGTTCATTCTGTCATGTCGGCATGAGCTGCCGCGTGAGGTCGCTGCATATACAGCGGTTGACAGCTACAGCTGTGCAAAACACAAGCACGTGCTCGCTCGCAGGCAGTTACAAATTAAGCTGATTCTTTATAGTGACGACTCAAACTCATGGATCAAGCTAATGAGGGCAAAACTCGAAAGAAAGTCAAACTACAATTTTGATGTAATGAACCTCCCCCATCTCCCTCAACACGAGCACATTTCATTCAAAAAGTCAGAGGAAAGTGGCCAGGAAATACTCAGATTGCACTACAGAGCATCTGGAATCCAACAATTTCCCGCGGACCACACGCCTTCAGGGCTTTGCGCTCTGTGCTCACATAAAAAAAGTTTGACTTTAAGATTTAAAGACAATTCCACATCATCATTAATTATGAATACAATCTGTTGTAAGTAGAACCTGTTGTTCATAACACAAATAGAATGCTTGTAGGGCCTGAATCTCTGGGATAAGGCATTTGTTCCTATTCACCGCTGTTCCACAGGCTCAGTGCACAACATTAGGTTTATGTGCATGCGCTAGTTTTATAGGGCTGTATCGTAAAATGCATAATTCATGAGCTCAGCAATTAATAAAAAAGATTGGCTACAACATTCTTACAAACTGCTCTTATACACTAAATATTTGATAATATGCAGTAAGATTCACCCGAAAGGAATTGGAAAATAAATCATTTTCACATCTTCTTTGGCAAAATTCAATGTAATATCGGCAGTTGCATGAAATTCTACAAAATCCAAGGCCTCCAATTTGTTGAGCGAGAGGCACCACTACCGTCCAAGATAAATATCATTTTTCCCATAAGATGTAAGTTTACCTTATATTAAGACTGTCTTGAAAACATCATTTAGATTTTAAATTTTCAATTGACGGTGTTTTTGAAAGAGCAAAGCCATAAACTCGCCTCAAAATGGGGGGGATTCCTTGGTGGATTCACTGAACGCAGACTGTGATTTTCACAAAAAAGGCTGCACTGCACTTTTTACCATCTTAATAGGATGGGAAAACAAGAAAAAACATAGTTGGTCCCAAGGTTATCTGCATTTGTGGTAACCGAGGCATATTGCTTTGCGGACACCCCCAAAATTATACAGAGAGTAAACTGGCATATATATAGGGGACAAAATTGAAAAATAGGCGGGAAAAAAATTGGAAAATAGACTGAACAAAAATACGTGTTCGAAATCTTGGCCACGCTGCAGTTACACATACATGTACACACATACATGTACAGTCGAGTCTCGTTAATACAAACACATTCGGACCTAGCCAAATTGTTTGTTATATCAGAATTTTGTATTAAGAGGAACATCAGTCCCATTCATTGTGCACATAAATGCACAGTCGGGACCAAGGCTTTATGTTTGTTATAACCAGAATTTTGTATTAACAGAGTTTGTACTAACGAGAGTCGACTGTATGTACAATAACTTCATGCCCAATTTCCGGACACTGCCTCTTATAAATTTTACGAAGAGAAAAATGTGTTTTCATAAAATTAAAAACCCTAAATTACGGTTAGAATAACAGACTTGACAATGTTTACTTCTTACTTGAGAAAGTCGGGGGAAAAGTTCAAAAGACAAGGGCACTAGTGCTCTATGATTCATCATGGATGTCCACGATTCAACCAACTTCCACCAACATACAACGTACGTGGGAAAAATTGGCATGATCGTATTTTTCTTTAAACAAATGCCAGTGAAATGTATCATTAATGCTCTCTTGGCCATCCTCAAGATAATCATTGTGATTTTTAAAGCATTACATTTGTACAACTAAATCTTAAACAACATTTCTAATTCAAGTTATCATCTGGAAACTGACCTGCCCGGCCGTCTGCCACGGACAGACAGATGCCGTAGGCAATAACAATAGACATTTATCATGCTACCGGTACCACCATTTCAGTCATGTTTCCTGTATCCAATAACAGTACTGAATGATAATGTTAAAAAGGAACCAGACTATTTTTCCTTCCAGCCTCGGTCTGCTTACGTTAATTTGAATGGAAAAAATCCAAATGGCTGCAACATGATAATGGTCCATACCCCACCAGCCTCTTAGCTGAGGGGTAACAAGTGCCGAGTCATATTATTTTTCTGCACATTTTTGATGTGCTTGGATGTACTAAAGGCATAAATAATTCCTTCATCAATTACTCATTGAAAAGAAATCCTTAGGAATGTCTCCAAGCTATTGTTAGGCTATACCTGTTCTGTAGAGTATGAAGTTGGAAATTCAAGTTCTCACTCCCCAAAAATGATGTCCTGGCAATGTTAACTACCACAGCAGGAAAGGGTTTAACAAAAACTTTGCCCCACTAAAAAAAAAAGGTCTACGGACTGAATGTATCCCCTTTATTTGCGGTCAATCACGCTCCCCTAAAAACTGAGCTGCCCGGGCGCCCGGGGTCGGCCACGGACGCCGTAGGTGATGACAATACCCCTCCAGCCTCTTGTCTGAGGAGTAAAAGTGCTGAGTCAATGAACTCAAATGACCCTAGATGACCTTTGTCCTCTAATTTCAGAAGATTTTTTGATGGACCCCCACCTAAGAATCACTCCATCCAAGTGTTATCAAAATCCATGAAGACATGGAAAAGTTTACATGTTGAGCCTGTTTGCACACTGACCCCTACATGACCTTTGACCTCAGTAATCCAATGAAGAATTGCGTCTTCCCACCCAAGGGGTCACTGCATCCAAGTTTTGTCAAAATCCATGAAAGCAAGTAGAAGTTATACATTTTTTCAAAACTTTAACATACTTACAGACATACATGTATGGGTATAAAGAATTTAGGACTAGTAGATTTACATGTGTATGTAAGTGTCTCCAAAACTTTGCAAAAGTCTGCACTTTTTAAATAATAATAATAAAAAATACCAGAGTCTCATATAACGCACGCACCTACCAACATTCAGGTACTCAAGGCGCTGGTAAATATACATGTATCTGTTGCTGACATTCAGTTAAAAAAATCATTCATTACATGTACTACATGTACTAGGTCATTTTTGTCAATTTTAACACGAATATGTGCATGCAGACATGCACAAAAAATGCAGCGATGATGATTTCTTGTGAATATGGGGGGGGGGAGGGGACAAGCAGGTTAACAGCAGGCGGGGTGTGGGGAGCTTGATTGACAATCAAAGATGCAGGTATGTGCACATTTTTGTATAATATGTTTAATTTCCATAAACTTAAGCAATATGCCACGAGAACACCACTTAGCAAAAAAATACAGTGCACATTTTGGTACATTTGGTTCAAAAAATATATGCACCATGTGCACTGGGATAATGGTTTTGTGGGGGGGGGGGCAGAGAGAAGGGAACAATACCCCCCTCCCCCCGGATCATGTCCATGGAAAATGTTTTTCTTTTACACCTACCGGTAATTCATTCATTAATTTACACAATTATTACAGTACAGCCAAGGCATATTGGCCATACCACAATGTAGAGTGATGTGCTAAACCATGTTCCTTAGCATTGCATCAACTGAAAAATGTGCGAGAAAATTGTATTTTCTAAACAAGGATAATGTTCAAAATTTAAAAAAAAAAAAAAAAAGTTCACGAAAATTTAAAAAGAAACTGCTTGAGGTTGCAGAAATCATTTTGGAATGACCAAAACACTTTCATGACTCAAATAAAAGACGGGCCCATCACTACACAGCCTTCGAATTCAGGCATGTGGACGAAACTCAGATTGATTCCGGCGGAGTACCAACCACTCACTCACTCCGTGGCATTGCTCTCAGTGGAGTATACCGTCCTCACGAGCTTTTTCCACTTGTGACAACTGATTGTTAAAGGGGCTGCTTGGATTTTGTAGAGGTTCACCCTTTCCAGGTCTCTGTCCGGTGTGTCCTCCCGATCCCATGTAGTTAGTTATCATCCTGGTCGCCGTCTTCTTTGTGTTGGGGTCCAGCCTAACAGTCTTCTGGGAATGCGAAACCACTCCATCCTAAAAGGTCCCCACCATGTTAGCTGCTTTTTCGCTAGCAATGTTGTGAGACTGCTGGTTGTTTGGTTCTTTCCCTGACCTCTATTTTTGTGATGCTGTCCTCCCACATGATGCCATGAATGCGTCGCAGACATCTCTGGTCAAAAGAGTCCAGTCTTCTCTCTTGACCAATTGTAAAAGGCCAGGTCATAGCACCATATAAAAGTGTGGATATCACACAAAAGTTGTAGAAGCATGTCTTCTGCTGAAGGGAGCTATTCTTCTGTTTCCAGAAAGATCTTCGATCTCCTTGCGGGATCCAGTGTAAACGCAGTGTGTGGCCCAAGAGGTGGAAGCTAATTAGACTTGATGGATCAGACTTCATGCTAACAGATCAGTGTGGGATGGATACTAATGGGGAGTGATTGTTCTGCCTTTGTGGGAGAAAGCACACACAGCAGAGCTGTCAGTGGACTGTTTTAAGTATGGGTTGTGATTCAGAACCAGATGGTAATGCTTGTTGTGTGAAGTCTTAAAGATTGACTCCCAGTGTGCCGGAAGGAGCAATCTAATCATTCACACATATTTTTATGACCATTTAAATGTGGATTGCATAAATTTAGGTGGAATAAATGCGAAGAAAATTTCAAATACATTACCATGAGTAACTGTAACTTTCAGACTCTCCAACAGAGGTTGAGAGATATCTTGGTGCATGTACCTAGAGTAAACATAATAAAACCAATGAAAATGAACTTGAAAAACACTCCTCTTCTTCTCCCCAGCAACAGCAGTATTTAGCTGTACATGTTGAACAATGGTAAGAATAATTTCATGAGGTGACAGATGGAATGTTCCTCCATTCCACGAGGCAAAAATGGAACATTCCATCTGTCACTGAATTAAATTATTCTATCCATTACACGAATGTGAAACAATCATTATTTGTTTTATACAACACCTAAATCCTTAACACCTGATTGGTCAGAGCTGCAAAAAGTGTGACCGTGCACTGAAACTTCCATTTACTGTGGACTACATGTAGAACTTCTATTTTTGGGGGGGTCCGCTCATAAGTCCGACGCCTCATAGGTCCGACGCCTCATAAGTCCGACAAAATCGCATCCCCTAACCAAATAAAGGCCCATAAGTCCGATGCCTCATAGGTCTGACGCCTTATAAATCCGACGCCTCATAGGTCCGACGCCTCATAGCTCCGATGCCTCGTAAGTCCGACAAATTAAATGCCTCGTTTTTCCGTTGTCGGACTTTTGAGGCGTCGGACTTATGAGGCGTCGGACCTATGAGGCGTCGGACCTATGAGGCGGAATAAATAAATGTTACGCCTCACAAGTCCGACGCCTCATAAGTCCGAAATTTCGGACTTATGAGGCGTCGGACCTATGAGGCGTCGGACTTATGATACGGCCCCTTTTTTTGCCATGCGGCCACGCCGTGTGTTGGAACGAATAATTCAATGACATATGATCAACAACCTACCAATCAGATGATGAGGGATTATTCAGGCGTTGTTAATAATGAACAATTTCCACTGCATCACAAAAGAAATCGCAGATTTCAGTAATGCAATAATAAATTCATTGCTCATCCCTGTACAAAAGCTTCTGAATCAATTTCCTTTTTTTAAGTACAGTCGACTCTCGTTAATACGAGGTCCTTGGGACTTCTGACAATACCTTGTATTATCCGACACCTCGTCATAAGCGACGAGCATTTTTCGCGCACTCGCCGACATGCATCATGGATCGTTTATGTAGCTATTAAATGCACAGTCCACATGCTCTTGTTGAAATTGTAATGAATTTGCCTTAAAACAGTTAAATCATGTTCTCCATGAAATTATGATGTATAAGAAATGAAGTCACATCAGTATGTAACATTAATAAATACCTTGGAGAGTTGATGGTTTCTGATTGGTCGAGACTCGATCACGTGGCCGGGCATTAACGGTGATATAAAGACCGGCTTCAAAGAACAAACGAATAAATGGCCCCTGAACCAGCATTGATCCAGCCCCATGGAAGGCAATGATTGGCCAAATTTACAACAGTCATATGGCAGATTGTAACAATACAGCACTGCACATGCGCTCAACCACCTTCGCATGAGACTGACGCGCGCATACGAAACACAGTTGCTATGGGTGCGCGCGCGTAAGGAAGTGTTGAAACGACATCGTACAGCGGCAGTGCACTATACTGAGGATGTTACGACGAAAGCGTAGATCTACGATTTATTTTCTGTAAATACTTCGCCCATCGACATATTTACCTTTCCTAAACCAAGCATCTTTGTAATTCTGGACACAAGGAATGTGTTTAAATGAAATTTCAGCTTCCTCCATAAGGTAAAAATATGAAAACATTGTTGTAATTTGTTTGGCTACGGCAGCAGAAGTCGTACGCGTACGCAATGAAGACGTTGCAATTGTCCAGCGCAGCCTGGGCCCGGCTGTGGTGTATATAACAACGCTTATTGAAGAGACAGGGTACCACGCATAAGCTAAAATATGGCCTATGAACATGAACATAATAAAAGTCTGGAAATATCGCCGGAAAAAAGTCACAAAATTGGAGCATTTTAACTGTTTATTTCGTTAAAAAGGTATTTATTAATAGGAATAACAATGTGAGGAGCCGGTCTTCACTGCGTGATCATGACCGGGTTTGGGGGTGACCGCTGTTAATGGACCGAGACTTGTATAGTAATTGAGAAGAACAAAGAAAAAACAATAAACTGACTTTCAACCCAACTACGGGGCACGCGGTATCGTCGCCACACACGTACCGTCACCACCCACGATGTCACCTACCTGTCATGATGGCGAAGGCACGCACCAAAGTACATTAACATTTTTAGTTGGTGACCAACAGAAGAGTTGCATTGAGTGTGCACTTAAAGATGGGGATACCAGCGATCTATTTTCAATTTGGACAGTAGAGGGCGTACGTTGGTCTGAGTTTAATTGTTAATGCCCTGGTTACGTTAACTAATTTTAGCGAGAAATGCGGTTGACTTTTGTTAAACAATAAATTAGGATTTAGAGTATGGGTGGGAGAATAATTCATTTTAAAAAAAAAATGGGGATTTAACATATCTCAAGTCAAGTGGGGCGACTTTCTTATATTTGAACTTTCCAAAAAAATTAATAACAGCGTATTTTAAATTCTTTTGGGGATACGTTTTGGGGGAGGGTATTTTGATACTTTTTAGGGATTTGTTGTTTTTTTAACTTATTTTTTTATTTTATTTTTTAACAAAAATTATCTGAAGTTTTGAGAGGGTACATGTATTTTAATATTTTTCGGACTTTTTTTTCTAAAATTGATTCATCCACTTTTGGTAAGTGCATCTTTTTTTTTTTGAGGGAGGGGTAGGATTTTATTTTTTTCCAGGGATTTTTTTTTTCAAGCACAGTAAACATGGTTGGCCTACCGCGATTGTGCGGCCCGCTCTTGCGTTCGGGCAGGACCGGACGCAAAAGACACCATTTACTTGAAGATTCCCCTCTGATGGCACGGGACAAACGCCCTTCTTCAGCCTTCTTCGTTTGGGCGGCACCATAAAGAAAACCCGTGATCGCGCAGGAATTGCAAACGCCTATTGTTTGCCTTGTTCATTTGGGCGAGCGGCATGAGAGCCATCGTAAAGAATCCCTCTAGGCTGATATAGCCCTGGAACCGCAAACGCCTATTGTCTGCTTTTAGCCCCCTCATGCAGCACGTGAAAACACAAACAATTGTGTGCTAGTGGTATAAAAATTGCAGCGCTGAAGTTGGCAAGCATCATCACGGTGCCAATTAAAACTGAATAGGTTCGTTGATTGACAAGTTGTTTTCCCAAATGCACGTGAAAATAGACATAGACGCAAAAATTGCTCATTTTAACCGTCATCTCGTATCACCCAAGCTCGTATTAAGCAATTTTTCCCCCATAGTAATAATATGCACACTTCGGTCGGGACTGACGAAATATGCTCGTCTTAACCGAAATCTCGTCTAAATCGTGCTCGTATAAACAAGAGTCGATTGTAAAACAATAAACTTCATGTGTCGTATTTTGAACGTGTTAAAGGAGATAGGCCATTATTATGGTGTGCATAACTCTGCTGATTTTAAACTTACAAGGACAGAGATAATACTAGGGCCTTCACACAACATCTTCAATACCCTGTTCTTATGTTGACCCCTTATGGCAACAGTGTTAATTCACTTTACCAAGAGTACTATGCAGATTACAACTTGCAAAACAAAATCACAATTGTCATAATAAAATGTAAGTGCCATTTTTGAACTTCAATTTCTGGGGTTCTGTTAGTGTGCTGCTTGAAGTACATGTATGTATGTGTATCAATTGGAAAACCTTACCATCTCAAAAATTCATCCAGTAAGTTGTTCAGTTTACTTTTAAGAACAGCATCTCTTTCTGTGGAAATTGTACCAAGCAGCGGGCCTAAATTACCCTTCTTTGCTTCAGACCAGCTGAATCGTCTCTCAAACAGATAGCATGTAAATCTGGGGACCAAAAAAAACACAAAGTTAAAAAATATAATAATAATAATGTGGGGAAATGGATTATGAATATACATGTAGTACCTTTAAACTGAGATCTAAACTGCTGCTTTAAGGCGAATTGTTTACAGCGCGCACATCACCTCGGGTGCGGTAGTCGCCTTCCGCCAAACAAGAACTAGTTCCGGATCATCCTATGTTTGTAACCCTTATTTCATGTATAATTCATCTTTTGGTGATAACCCTATGTGAATTGGGTTAAGACAACAATTTTGTTAGAAGACTTAGTTGAAATCAAGGGATAATGCAGATTTACTGGCATGGAAACGGCCCATAGATACATAAGTTGTTAAGTAATACGGCCTCTTTCGGCGTCCCTAGAATGGCGTGAGGAAAAGGGCTCACGGTGAGAGACAATTTTATTGAATTTCTGCTTATATTTAATGGTTTTCAACACTCCTTGTGTTTGAAGGATAGCATCATATTGAACTGATATCATAGGTGTGGTTTTGGAAGGGTGAAGCCCAGGGGTTAGTTCAGAAAACAGCTGTAATTCTGCGCTCATGTCAGCCGTCCATGCGATCTATTTGTAGCTGTCATCAGTGCGTAGCGTGTACATGTACATTTCTATACGTGGGCTCGCGTTGTGTGCGCGCGTCTGTACGTACAATTTACATGAACTTGTAAACAAGGGTTGTCATTTTCACCTAGTCTGTGTGGCCAGTGCGTATGGCCCTATAAATGTTTTACTGTTTTTAAGCATCAAACATTGTGTTTTGGGGCATTCGCGCAGCATTTGCATGTAGTTTACTGATTGTTTTATCAATTGAACTGCAAGATTATTCAAGCACTTATGGTATTTCATGTATTTGTTTAATTGTAATTCCTGTGATTGGATTGTTTCCTTAGACCGCTAGCTCAGAGACATTCCTCCATGATCACATACATGTAGTACAGCCAGGGTCCTGTTTTACTGAAGGCTCAAGCCTAGTGTTGGGTGAGCATCTCATGCTTATCTTAATTAAACAATTGAACAGAGAGACTTTGGACATTTATTCTGACAAGGTTTATAATTTATTCTTTATTATTTTACAATTGTGTGTGAAATCAAGACTTATAATTAAATAATTTCTTGTAATTAATATGCGTGTAATGAAACAATAAAGTTTATAAATGTCATTTCAGGGGTTTTCTTTTCGTAGTCAACAAACAATAAAACCGAGACAGCAAGTTACAACCAAGAGTTGGCGTGTTATATTTTTTGGACAAGGCCTACTGCTCCCTGACCCGGGATTCACATCCCACACCGTTGATTCAGCGCAAGCTGACAACACCAAGTTGTCCCCCATCATGGGATTTACTACAATAATTCCAATACAGTTTTCTGTCCAATTACAGTTATACCTAGAAATTGAAGGACGTACATGTACAATTACAAATGCTCTATTCACTATGTTTAAAACCTTCAAGTTTGACAATGTCAGTGAATTGTTTTGTACGCTTATTTTGAAAGTTTCCTTTCCACAAAAGTTTACATAAAATATAATTATACTGCACACTTCAACACTGTGCATACTTTAAAAATGTTCCATCTCTGCTTTTCACAAGGACAAATGTCACTGTACATGCAGACACATCTCATGAACAGTGACCCATACATGTACTGGCCAATTTAAAGTTGCATTCCAACCAAAATACATTGCACTCCATTCTTCCCTTTTACTTGGCAGTCTGAGACCCTCTGGGTAAAAAAAGGTTGCTTTGTTTTGGGCACAAACAGATCTGCTTTGCTAGCAAACTTGCTCCAGGTCAGTACATTATCGATACTGATTGCGGGGCAGGAACCAGCCTACACTGCGAGAACGGAAATATTGTTTGGCAGCCAATAACTCGAAATTGTCAAGTAATAATTCAGGAATTAAACATGGCCCAAGTTTTTCAATCGATGTCTTATTCAAAAGTAATCATTTTTGTATTGCTGGAAAACTAGCAATTTAGAAAAGAAATAGGCTTACATGTGTATATTTTTCGGGATGAAACTCACGGGAAATACATCGTTAAGCACGATTTCATGTTCAAGTAAACTACATGTAGAGTCACTGCATAATCTGGGAGTGAATTAACCCTAACCTCACCTGAAGCTACAAAATACTACTGCTAGTAAACTGTAGTATACTTCAGCATCTAAGCGGGCACATCTTTCATAGTATTTTCTAGCACTTGGTGCCTGCATATATACAATTTTTGTAGTACTTGTTGTATGTGGTACTTTACCACAGTTGTAACAAGTCACTGATTTTTGGGACTCGAGTCAAGTCGAGTCATTTTAAAGAAGTGACTCGAGTCGAGTCGAGTCGAGTCATTAGGTCAAGAAGGTTGAGTCAAGTGAAGTTGAGTCACAGTGTGTAGTCAAGTCGAGTGAAGTCAAATATTTACCCGGTAGTTTGAGTCAATTTGAGTCAATTTGAGTCAAGAATATATTCATATTACAAATAAAGACAAGAGAAAAGGTCATTTGTATCTTATAGGCCATCTGGTTTGGATTCAGGTCTACTTCTTTTTGCCAATCACTGACAACATCAAAACCAAATTACAAAAGTGCATGATCATTTAAAAATGGGCATGCATAGGAGGGCATAAATTAAGATGGCATTCGAATCCAAGAGCTTAATAAGACCAAACAAAACTAGACTTGCTTATGTTTGCGTGTATGTGACATGTAAAGTTTCAAGTGTAAGTTAAAACCTGGAAGGATCTGTAATCTTTTTATAATAAATGGAGGCATATAATTCTCATAGGGCTTTGAATTATGACGTCACATGTCACCTGATGACGTCATGATTTCGTGACATAATTTTCATCTATAAGACATCTCGGTTTAGGTATACAACAAGTTACAACCCAATTGGACGTATCTGCAGATATAGGCCTTAAGAAAAATTATGTGACATCAAATGACATACATGTATGATGACGTCATCAAGACGTCACGCCAACTTTCATCTTTAACACATCAGGGCTTACAGGGTGAGTTAAAAAAAGCGGAACCCAAACCCCATAAAATATATTTCATATTTAAAAAAACATGTAGCACCAAAATAACAATGACTGGAAAGCCAATTTCATATGCTACTTTTAGAGAAAAAAAATACTAAAATTGCTCAATCCGTTTCAAAGAATATCACCATTTAAACACAATGACCCTAAAACCTGTCACGTCCAACAAAGCAATTCATCGTGTGTTTTGACTGTGTGGAACAACAAAGAATATGACACAGAATACTTGTTTCAACAACTGTCACCAACTGTAGTACACAATATCTTTATTTACAACCCTGGTTAGGCAAACTATGTAATTTATAAAATCTAGTTTTATTAAAGGACGGGCCTTCAAAGGGATTCTGTTGAATATTTTTAACGCTTAAACTAATATTTTATTGCTGGTGATGTTTGAAGACAATTGCGACGACGATTCTTGAAATAGAAATCACCCTTCACTGAAAACTGATGAAATAAGCTTTAATTTGTGTTTCAAATACCTTGGAGAGTTGTGAGTATTTTTCCGATATTTGGATGTGGAAGCATTTACCACTTGGGTCTATGGCAGTTTATTTACTGGTTTGCAACCTTATGGTCAAATCCATGCATATCGATCTGTTGTTCCGCAGTGGTAAATACGAGTGAGGATTTAAGTGTTCACTTAAGTACACCCATTTTATAAGTACCGTAATCATGCTGTAACAATTGTAATGTTATCAAATATTTTTACCTTCCACCTTGAATTAGTAGATTTACAACATTTCCAATCTCTGGAGATAGATGTAAGAACAAAGAAATACATTTTTTAAACCAACCTTTCTAGATCAGACTGACAGGACAGCACTCCATCAGGGGTACATGCAGGAAAGGGATTCAATGGATCATCATCCCCCAAACTGTGAGCAGCTAAAGACAGCCACTGGTGTTCAATGTCATCTTCCCCAAATACATCATCTTTTGGACTTAAGGTTTTCTTCAGTTGATCCAGGGCATTAACTTCTTCAGCACAGGAAGTTGCTTGTCGAAGGATCTCAAGCACTTTCATCCTTCTATTTATTCAGCTTCTAAGCATCTCTGAAAAAAAAATGAAAATTTGTGAAAGATTTAAGGTCAGAGAGTCCTGAAACTTGGTGGGTATGAAAAGAATGTCCTTTGCTAAATAGGCCAACGTCCTAGGTAACATCTAAACAGGTGACATGCATTATTTGTTATACTTTTCCCCAAAGACACTGCATACATACGATATTTCTCTTCTGGACTTTGAAATAATTTGACTTTAGCCAATGTTTGCACAAATATCCTGTACATAGGAATGTACCCAAGAGAAGCTGTGTTGACATCATCATCATCATCATCGCCAACAGTCACATGAAATTAACTTAAAGATACAAATCTATAAATTAAAAATCCACTGGGGCTCGGCCACGGTACATGTATGGACAATATGTAGCTAATGATAAATGGGTAATTCCAGGTTTCTGACAAAAAGAAAGGGTACCGTCTTTGACAGAGCCAATTAACTATGACGTCAAATTCATGATTCTGTGAGAGGATCACTGAGCTCTTAAAAGCTGTCACAGGCATTACATGTTCACTAGAATTGCCTAAATTTAAAGCTACTTTTGGGTGATGTTCTTGATTTAAATAAAGTCATGATGATTTAATATTTTGTATGTAATTTGGATTTTGCAATATCGTACACACAGCAATATCCTACTGCACATCTCTTTCAGAACCATTTCCTTTGCAATTTATTTCTAGACACGACAATAATTTTCTTAAAACCTGGATTAAAATAGTTGCTGAACTTTGTCCAGTCCATGAATGATATATGAAACCAGAAGTGTTTACTATTTTGGTTGAAACAGAGGAGACCTTGGATACCAACACGTCAACAAATACGACTCTCTTTTCATTGCATTCATTTCGAGATATTTGGATCATGTCCCAAACCCCACAATACCATCAAGATTGTATGGTGGTGGAAGCATACCCGACCATGCTGGTAAACAATGTGTGCTACTTAATGCAAAGTACCTGCATTGACATGTGTTTACACTCCACAGTCATTTTGAGTGTGCTTCAGTGTGAGTATTGAGTAGACAAAAACAGACCTCCAAAAATTATCTGGAAAAACATGAGTTGTCATTATTTTATTATTCATCTATTCATCATTTGGTGTATAATAGGTCTGTACTTCAAACTGTATTAGTTCTATTTCAATATTGAATATATTATAAACCTTTTCGTATCTGGAAACAAATGTCGGTTTTGCTATTGTGAGTTTTTGATACATTTTTGCTTTGTCATTGTACTTCATTTGTTGGCCGGAAAAAAATAATCCTAGCATTCTTGTCCGCAAGAAGAATGGCAATATTCGTATGTGTATCGACTACAGGAAACTCAACAGCCGTACAATATGTGATCAGTATTGTATCTATAAGATTGAGGACATACTACATGCCATAAATGGAGCACAGTGGTTTTCCTGCTTGGATTTGAAGTCAGGCTACTACCAGATTGAAGTTGCCGATGAAGACAAACACGAGACGGCGTTCTGGTGCCCTCTCGGCTTCTATGAGTTCAACCGCATGCCCCAAGGTGTAACAAACGCTCCAGCTATTTCAATCGGACAGAAGTCTTTGTTTATCTTGATGACATTGTCGTTTTCGGCAAGACTGCAGAAGAACATGAAGAAAGACTTATCAAAGTTCTTGAGAGGCTCCGTCGGTTTTGTTTGAAACTTGGCCCAAAGAAGTGCAAGTTCTTCCAATCATCAGTGAAGTGTCTTGGGCACGTTGTCTCCGGTGATGCAGCCAAGACTTAGCCGGTTCCAACCACATCGAAGGAGCTTAAATCATTCCTTGGCTGGGCAGGCTACTATCGGAGGTTCGTTGAAGGATTTTCTTCCATTGCAAAGTCACTGAATGAGCTTACTGTTGGTTGCGACTTCACTAAGAAGAGGTTTAGCCAGAAGAAGACCAACCAAGCCAAACTTCGAAAACCCAACAAGCCATTTGGTGAACTGTGGTCTGAAGAGTGCCAATGGGCTCCGTGCGCCAATAAAGAGGGCGCCCTTTTACCTAGCAACGACATCCCATGGGCAGGACATTTAGCTGGTTGACGCGCACCGTTCCTTGTTTGTGAAGCACGTACACCAGAGGATTTGTACTATGTACACGCAGTGGTATGGCTGCGCATCGTGGCAAAATTGCAGTCAGGCAAGATAGCGTCGGTCGGTCACCCCCAACTGTACTTTCTTTGCCGGTGAGGGGGTACTTGTGAACGGAGCGGATAGTCCTTCCAAACCATTATCGAGAAACTTACTTTTGTCGACAACAAGAAACCATTTGTAATACACACAGATGCCAGTGGAACCCGGTTGGGAGCAGCCCTATATCAAGAAGATGATGGAGGACAATTCAGAGTGATTGCTTATGCAAGGCAAGGATTCTAGAGTGAATTGAACTACCCATAGTCCGTGGGACGAGAGGCCAAAAACGCTTTAGTTTTTGAGATAGGCGATCTGGTCTGCAAAATTTTTGAAAACTTCCCAGACATGTAGATTATGATGTAAATGTACCATATAAAAAACAAATTTTGTGCACCGATCCACAGTTTGTTTGGGAATGAGAAAATCTGGGATAAAAACTCCGAAAATTCTGCATGAGAAAAAAAGTAAGAAACAGCGCCCTCTACTGACAGTCAGAAACCTTTTCGCACGCAATGATTCGCTCGTACCCCCCGCCACAAACAGGATGAAACGCAATGAGTGCTTGCCAGATGATACTTCTTTCAAGTTTCATATTACATGCATATTCTAGATTTTTGTTATTATTAATATTATTCATCAGGATGCAAAACCCTTTTCATTACAGTTTGTCCAAATTCAAATGAAGTTTTAAGATTTTAAGATTACCTGATTTTTTTTGCTTCAAATGTCGGCTGATGACTGCAAATGGTGCCCGACTAAAGTTAGTGCAAATATATGGGAGTCCAGAGAGGCCACATAAAGCTTATTCTCGACCATAACCCAATCTAAAAACACGTTAAAATTGTGCAGCAGCATGATTCCAGTCAAACCAGTGAGTTTGGCGGTTTTGAGACATCATCTTTCATTGGAAAAAAAACTTTTTCATTTTGCCGACGCGCATGGCTACGGCGACGGGCGCGCATACCAGAAACCGGAGACTTTTTTTTTTTGGCCTGATGGGTCATTTTTTAAACAGACTCCCCCCCCCCCCCTTCAATAGCAGTGACACAGAATTTGAGTAAGGGATTATATACATGTATCAGATCAAAGCGTCTTATTACAAAACCACTCAAAAATGACATCTCAAGTTCTCATACATGTACTTAATTTAATTTTTGATTACAGTATTAAAAAAAAAATGACTCAAACAAATAAAGGTCTTAATAATATACCAAACGGTATTTGCATTTATTGCAAGACGGTCTTGCAATAATAGTGGTGTGGCATAGCCACAATATGTTTAAGTTTTGTGCAAATTGTGATAAAAGCATGAAACTTCGCATGTTGGTTCTTCATGCCATGCCCAAATTTTTCAGATATGGACAGTCAGTTGCCGTGTCACGCGTAGCTGCTCTATTTTCTCGTCCACACAACTGACAGCAACGCCAGGCCAGCGAATGATGGCCGTAAAAAGGGCTTCAGAAAATTCGCAATTTTCATGGCAAACCACAACCGATTCAAACAAACAAAGATGTTTTAGGTAGTTAAAGACCTTCTTCATACATCCATCAAGGTATTTTTTTTCTCAAAAAAAGGATTTCAATGCATTTTGAAGATATTATTTCACGGACAAATCGACTAAAAATTAGGTCATGAAATTTTCAGGTTTTTTTTCGAGAACGACGAAAGTCTCCCAAATGTTGAGGTAATCAAAGGAAAGAGTGAACCTTCATCTGCAAAAAAATCTCGCAAAAAGAGCGAGGAACCCAAACGCGGTGTGATCTTGTGACCCATACGCCCACTGATTGGTCGAGCTCCGGTATGGCCTGTTTAATATTCATAAGTCATTCATTGCACGTTAGCAACTGCTATTCACAATGTTTTCTATGGAACGCCAAATGTACCAATTTATGATGTGACTGGATAAACGTTATGCGATGATGTGGTCAACATATTATGCGGTGTTGTCAATCCATTAAGTGATGTTGTCAATCTATTATGTGGTGTCGACAATCCTTTATGTGACGTTGTCAGTTTATTATGTGATGTTGTCGATCCATTATGTGATGTAGTCAATCTATTATGTGATGTAGTCAATCCATTATGTGATGTACTGGTAGTCAATCCATTGTGATGTCGTCAATCCATTAAGTGATGCCGTCAATCTATTATGTGATGTAGTCAATCTATTATGTGATGTTGTCAATCTATTATGTGGTGTCGTCAATCCATTATGTGATGTTGTCAGTTTATTATGTGATGTTGTCGATCCATTATGTGATGTAGTCAATCTATTATGTGATGTAGTCAGTCTATTATGTGGTGTCGTCAATCCATTATGTGATGTAGTCAATCCATTATGTGATGTAGTCAGTCCATTATGTGATGTCGTCAATCTCTTATGTGATGTCGTCAATCCATTATGTGATGTCGTCAATCTATTATGCGATGTAGTCAATCCATTATGTGGTGTCGTCAAACTATTATGTGTTGTTGTCAGTCTATTATGTGATGTTGTCGATCCATTATGTGATGCCGTCAATCTATTATGTGATGTAAATTGAAATTCGTACGGCCATGCATTATTCGTGTACACTTCAGCAAACACAATGTGCCTCGTGCATTATCCCGCCCAAACACATTATTTCTCGATGTTCAGGTCCCGTATTGTCAAAATAAACACCAAATCTGTAATCTGTAGGGTTTATTTTATAAGTTGTAAACAGGACAAGTTTTAATAATAATAATAATAATAATACTGAACATTTATATAGCGCTCTAACTGTCATAGAAAGTACCACAGCGCTTTACACAAAAATTGACGAAAATCCCCCCAAAAAACACCAGAAAACAGAACAAGAAATAAACCACATTCAAAATACATGAGTAAGTAATAACAAATCAATTAAACAGATCAGTTAAACAGATGGGTTTTCAGGGATTTTTTTAATGTTGCTAGTGAGCTAGAGTGGCGGATGATATAGGGTAAATTGTTCCAGAGTTTAGGGGCAGCAGCGTGGAAGCTTTTCTCTCCAGTGGAAGTGCGAGTTTTTGGTACACGGAGTAATCTGGTGTCAGTAGATGATCGGAGGCTTCTGGTCGGCTTGTAAAGCTGAATGAGTTCGGTTAAGTATGAAGGTGCAGAGTCAGTGTTAAGACATTGGTAAACGAGGGTCAGAAGTTTGAAGTTGATTCGGTTGGGGATTGTCAGCCAGTGAAGATCGTGGAGGATAGGAGTGACGTTGTCATATTTTCCAGCCTGATAAATCAGTTTAGCAGCACGATTTTGGAGCCGTTGAAGGCGTTTGCAGTCAGTAGATGTTATACCGAACAGGAGTGAGTTTGCATAGTCCAGTCGAGATGTTACGAGGGCTCTAATGGCAGCATGACAAGATGGTTTGTCAATGTACATTCTGATCCGTGATAGGTTGCGCAGATTCATGTTTACAGATTGACAAATGGCACTGACTTGGTTGGACATCTGCATGGTTGGGTCGAATACCACTCCAAGATTTCTGATCTTTGAGGAAGCCTGGATGGTATCAGCGCCTACTTGGAGGGAAAGATCAGATAACGAATTGAGAATTCTGGTGTTGGCACAGACAAAGAATTCAGTTTTGGATTCGTTTAGTTGAAGCATGTTCCTTATCATCCAGTGCTTTATGTCCATAATGCATTGTGATAATGTAGACAGAGCTTGGTTGATTTCACTTGGATTGTTGGGATTGAATTGGATGTACAGTTGCGTGTCGTCAGCATAGAAGTGGTAACGGACATGCTGAAAACGCTGGATAACGGTAGCGAGAGGATGAGTAAATAGGGAAAACAGCTGAGGTCCGACAACAGAGCCTTGTGGTAGTCCAAACTCCAGTAGTTGTGGGTCAGATAGCTCACTAGCAACCTTTACTCTATTAGTGCGACCAACAAGGTAAGAATGGAACCACTGTTGAACATGATCTGTAATCCCAAATACATTGGATAATCTATCTAAGAGAGTAGCATAATCGATAGTATCGAAAGCCGCCGACAGATCCAGCAACACCACAAAGACGGCCTGTCGATCATCAAGGGCACGCAGTATGTCGCTCTTGATTCTCAACAGTGCCGTCTCCGTGCTGTGGCCAGACCTGTATGCGGACTGAAACTTCTGATCCATCAAATTTGTACACAGATGAGTATTAATACGACTAAGAGCAACTTTTTCAATTAGTTTAGATAGAAAAGCCACATTAGAAACGGGTCTATAGTTCTTGAGGTTATTCACATCCAGCCTAGGCTTCTTCAGAATTGGCGTAGCAATGGCTTCCTGAAGGATTGATGGGAAAGAACCTGTGGACAGTGTACTATTCACAATGGAAACCAGTGCAGAGAGGAGGGTGTTGGTGTTCTCTTTCACCATCCATGTGGGGAGAGGGTCCAGTCCACATGACTTGTTAGGTGATTTATTAACAAGTCCAAGGACCTCATCATCATCAGCTAGGGTGAAGTCGGAGAGTTCAGGTACGTGTGCCGGGGAATCATCATGGACCTCATCATCAGTTTCAGAGGTTTGGGTGAGCAGACACTCAATGTTAGATCTTATTTTCACAATTTTGTCCTTGAAGAAAGTGGAGAACCGGTTGCTCAGTGACTTCAAGGGTCGGCCAGATGGAAGAGAAGTGGCCCCTTTGTTTAACAATGAGTTGATTGTTTTAAACGCAGTTTTTGTGTTGGCGGATAAAAGCTGGGCCTTGAAGTATGTTGATTTTTCACGACGAATGAGCTTAGTTAATTCATGGACCTGATCCATGTATTTTTGTCGGTCATCAGGATGTTTAGTTTTGTGCCATCTTCTTTCAAGGTTTCTACGGTTGCGTCTGGCGAGGTGGATTTCCTTCGTGTACCATGGTTGGTGGGATTTGAACCTTCGCGTTCTTATTTTGATGGGACAATGAGCGTCCAGGACACTTAGGACCGCATTGTTGTAAAACACAACTTGGTCATTGGGACTACTGTCATATGGAAACGACTCGAGAGATCGTGCAAGATCATCAGTGAAAGTATCAGTGTCGATGGAACGGTAGTTTCTTGTTTTCAATTGCACCACCTGTTGGTTGGGTTTGGCGTGATTAATGACGCATTTAATCACATGGTGATCAGAGTATAGCTTTTTAAGATAAAAGATGATGATTTTAAAGATAGGATCCGACTTGGGACTTTTGACGAAATACGCGAACCTTCATTTTTAGTGAACACATGCATCTTAAATTAACCCTAAAAATAACTTTATTTCTCGATTTTAAGATCCCGTAATTTCAAAATGGACCCCAAATTCGTAATCTGTAGGGTTTATTTTACAACTTGCAGACTAGACAGGACTAGTTTTTTCAAATGACAGATGATGATTTTAAAGATAGGATCCGACTTCGGTCTACCTCTTGCCTTGACACGGTCGCCGCTAATGGCCCTGCATATCATTAGCTCATTTTTTATGAACGAAATAGCGCCCTCATGCACATGTCTGTGATAAATTTAAGAAAACGGACCCTCGCAAGTGACGTGACCACCATTATTCTGCGGCTTAAACCACAGTACAAGGTCTTGACATCCAAAATTAGGGTCAGTATGAGCATATTGTTTTAATTGCTCCATCATATGAGCATCGCGAGTCTTTTCTGTACTTTTTACATGTCTGTAAATAGAGGGTCCGACTAGGTCCGACAGGGTCTGACTTTCACCCAGACCCATTATGTGATGTCGTCAATCCATTATGTGATGTAGTCAAAGTATTATGTGATGTAGTCAATTTATTATGTGATGTCGTCAATCTATTTGGGAATCTTTCCATTCTTTCCACCTAGGCCTAATAATATGATTATGCACAATTGCAGAATACCCCGCCACTCGATCTATGCACCTCGTAGCCGGCTACAGAGTCACGGTTGATTGCCCTCAATAAACCTTCTCAGCACTACATCATGTATAGTCGGACTCCCTATTATCGCGGCATCCATATTATCGCGGCATGGGAAATTTCTCTTTTTGTGTTGTCAAAACTCCTTCAAGTGGCGATTTGTATCCAGTTCACCAGTCATCAAGGACTTTTTACCGAGTTGTATAAAAAGGACGATTAAAAAATGTTGTGTCTTTCGGGACTTTTAACAATTTTTAATAAATATAAACGTTTTCCAAAACTTGCAAATTTTCCCTCACCGTGTCTGCTAAAAGGTACCGTCTATATTTTAACATAAACCTTTAGTAGTGCTCTGTCCATAAAAGTTCCATTGTCTGGTTCCCATTCTTCAGCTGCAAATGTAAAATGAAGTCAAAGGACGATATTTGCACCGCGAAATCGTAAAAACTTTTACGGAACCAAAATATAAAGCACAGCGCATTAACAAAAATAAAACGGCACACCGTGTAAAGTGAATGGCACCCCAATCGCCAATCAGTAGACTTGCCTCAGTGATTTTTGTTCTCCTTTCCGGGGAAGGGCAGGGTCTTAAGAAATCATCCTGCAGACATAGTCTTTAATCAACTTGAACATTACAGGGAAAATATCAGACTTTATACAACACCTGAATAAATCCCCGTCATCTGATTGGTGGATCGTTGATCACATGTCATTGAATTATTCGTACCAACGCACGGCGCACGCGTGGCACGCAGCGCACAGTGCAATGGAAGTTCTATTGCACTGTGAATAGAACTTCCATTGCACTGTGTCACTGCTGCTGGTGGTTGCGCTGTTTTAAGATAAATTGGATATGATTGTTCTCAACCTGTTGAACAGTTTGCATTAATATAAATATGATGAACTTGTCGAACTTTTAAAACAGTTTTTAACCAGAATAATAAAAGTCAACCAATCAGATGACAAGGATTTATTCAGGTGTTATACGGTATAAAACAAATAATGAATTTTTCACGTTCGTGCAATGGAAAGAATAATTTCATTCGGTGACAAATGAAATGTTCCATTCCACTCGGCTTTGCCTCGTGGAATGGAACATTTTTTCGGTCACCTCATGAAATTATTCGTACCATTGCACTCACAAACATTCATTATTTGTATATTATTCAGGGGATGTTTTGGTCAAATATTAACTATGAATAAAAAAGTTGAGATCATTATAAAAAAAAAACACTTCCCGCATACCGCGATAATAGGGAGTCCACTTAGCTCCGGTCACACACTCCGAGCATGTTTATTTTCACAGGCATCGTACACGGAACAAACCATACCACCGTCGTATTTGTTTATATCAATTTGAAAAGGAAGAGCTATACTACACAAAAGACAGGACAATTCGAGGTTAGTGGGCAGTCTCTATTCCAAACGAGAAACGTGATAAGTACCGCGATAATACGGCGACCCATCCTACTATGCGTGCGTCATGTTTTTGTACATGGTGGAACTTAGTTAGTGTGGCCTGGCTTTATTTACGGAGGTAGTCCAGTAAATTGGCCACATTTATGCCATCATGATCTGATCATCATTATGGGGCTAATTCATTTGTTGCTTCGTTCTTGAAATTGTTTCTTTTCCAGTGATTCCAACCTCGAGTCGTAGCCAGAGAAGTTAGGGGTGTATTTTCGAGTGGCGGGGTATTCTGCAACTACTCCTATGATTAAAAAGTGGCGTCAAAATGGAACAACCAAGGGCATTTTTTTTAATAAGAAGAGAACTTACGTAAATGTATGTTTTTGAATCATCTGCAGTAGTCCTAGCACGTCACGCACACGACGCGTCGATGACAACACATAGAGCGGACGCACCGATCCATTTAGATCAAGTGCGCCCTCTATACAGTTGATCTTGAAAAAGCGCCAGCATAAAGCCAGTAACCTGTCAAAGACCTGTTTTGGTATTTGAACATTTTGTGACGAATGTATATCCTATTTTCAAAAACTTGGTGTCAAAATAACCGCAAGACATCAGAACAACTGTCAGAGAAACTTGGCAGAATCTAATAAATGCATTGCGACGATAGGAGCCAAAATGTACACGGAGGGGGGTTGCAGCCCCGCCCCCTCCGCGTTGTTCACGCCGCTCTTAAGTTAATTAGTCTGACCAAAAGGAACTCTTAAGTTATAGTTTCATGTTCCACAAGTGCCAAACCATTAATAAAAATGGTTAAATTTTCCCAATTTAAATTTTGTAGTACATTTGCACAGTTTCAATTCGATCTGCTAGTCGGCACTGTCATGCACGCTTTCATGTGCATGTACTTTTCAATGAGAAAAGTAAACATTCAGGCATACCCGTGCTGGGAAATGGACATTTCGTGTCGAAGTTACGGCTTATTTTCATAAACTTGGTGTCAAAATAACCGCAAGACATCAGAACACAAAGAAAATTGGCAGGATTTACCAAATGCCTTGCGACGATAGGAGCCAAAATGTGCATGGTGGGGGTGAGGCCCCGCCCCCTCCGCGCTTTTCCCGCCGCTCTTAAGGTAATTAATCTGAGCTAGAACTACTCTTAAGTTATATTTTTATATTCCATGAGTTTTAAGGCATCAACACAAACTGGTTTCATTTTCTCCTCTTCCGTTGCTTTGCAGCGGTATCAGCGAAAATGAAAAGGTGGGGTGACGGCCACGCCCACCTTCCTCGCTTTTCGGGCCGTTCTTAAGTTAATTAGTCTGATCTAACATCATTCTCAAGTTATATTTCCATAATCTACAAAATCCAAGCTATCAAATGATACTGGTTTCGCCTTTGTTCTCCAAATTTTGATTAAAAGTATAATTGGCCCCATTTGGCATGGCGCCAATGGGGCTTAGTCTGATCTAGCGAAACTTATGAATGGCCAATCTGTGATCAGGGTCGATGATACTATCCTTTAAGACAATCAGGGGATTTGCTGCTGAAATTTTGATTGAACACTATTCAGCTCTCCCTCACGCCATTACGGCTTTGCGCCACGCGCTCGCGTTACTTTTCATCAACCCCCCCCCCCACCCCCTCTCTTTTTTTAGTCTGGTTCCCAGACCAAAATATTCTGACTATTCCTGATGAGACTGGTTCCCAGACCACAAGATTCTGACTATTCCTGATGAATCTTAAGCAATTAGGCCAACCTCGTCCTCAGGGTGTCGAACAGTACGCGCCCATCACTACCTGCTATGGAAACGCGGTTGGAAATAAAGTAAGCACTGGGGACGAGGTTGCAATTAGGCAGCCTCCGTGGCTAAAAGTAAACATGACGACATTGATGGCCCTTTTTCAAAGCTCAGCTTCGTTTCCGATTTCGCTTTATCGCTTGTAGCTTTTAATGTTCTGATCAAATTTTTAGTAATATCATACAGTTATGATAATACAGTTTGATGTTTCTGTAAGAAAACATTGACTGATGTTGATCTGGATTCTTCAAAATTAGGCACCCAAATAGCACTGTTAGCAGGCGGAGCCGAATGAAGACCGAGTTTTGGAAAATCTCGGTAAGGCCAAAAAAAAAAGTCTCCGGTTTCTGGTATGGAGCTTGCCCCAAAAGTGGTGCGGCGACGCGGCTTTTTTTTTTTTTTTACCTGTTTTTTTTTTTTGGGGGGGGGGGGCTTCAAATGTCGGCTGATGACTGCATATGGTGCCCGACTAAACTTAGTGCAAATATATGGGAGTCCAGAGAGGCCACATAAATCTTATTCTCGATCATAACCCCTTCTAAAAACACGTTAGAATTCGTCACCGACACCACGAACTGACACCCTCTGCATCACATGTGTACAAAAAAAAATAAAAATTCAAAAATTTTTTTTGCACATATTAGCAGTTTGTATCATGAAGTTTAACATGACGAGGTTAAAATTGCTGAAATCATCTAAAATAAGCCAATTTTACTAATGAATTTTCAAGAAATTTGTCAATTCTGGTATTTTTGGTCACCACGAAGTGACACTGCACAGGGTGTCAGTTCGTGAAAACCAAAATGTACGTGTTTCCGGAGAGTGCGCGCATGCAATAGCGTTAGTGAGTGTCAGTTCGTGAAAACCAAAATTGACGCGTTTTGGGAGAGTGCGCGCACGCATGCGCAGTGTGTGCGCGCACTCTCCCAAAATTGGTCAATTTTGGGTTTCACGAACTGACACTCACTAACGCTATTGCATACGCGCACTCTCCGAAAACACGTAAATTTTGGTTTTCACGAACTGACACCCATCTTAATCTTTTAATTGCTAATGAACTAAGCAGATCTTTACAATATAACATTTATAAGTGAGTAGTGAAAGCATTTTCACGTTAAGTGATACTAAAACCTCTAAGATAGATGGAATATTTTACTGAGTAAATTCGTGTCAAACCTTTAAAAGCGTTTTTCTCCGATTTGTATTTCTGCAACGCTGACCACCGGGTGTCAGTTCGTGGTGTCGGTGACGAATTGTGCAGCAGCAGAATTCCAGTCAAACCAGTGAGTTTGGCGGTTTTGAAACATCATCTTGTATTGAAAAAAAAACTTTTTCATTTTGCCGACGCGCATGGCTACGGCGACGCGCGCGCATACCAGAAACCGGAGACTTTTTTTTTGTTGGCCTAACGGTCGTCAAATTCAAAATTGTACATGACGCAGCAAAAAGTTCGCTCATTCGATCCGAGTATATTTGATGCACAAAATCGTCGTTGAATTTCAAGTTTTCTAAATGAAAGCAATGAATATTAATTATCAACTCGTTAAAAATAAAATTAATAAGCAATTAGCAGTTAATTAAACCTATATTATATACTCGGAAATACTCGGGCGCTATCCGATTGTCGACGAAACGACTTCGGCAAACTTCGGAAATTTTCGGAAAAAGGAGGAATTCCTCCCGTTTTAGTCACGTGACGTAAATTGTAATACAATGTATTACCGGAGGCTACCGGACCTCAACCTCGTCCCCAGTGCTTACTTTATTTCCAACGTTGTTTCCAAGAGAGAGCAGGTAGTGGTGGGCGCGTACTGCTCGACACCATGGGGACGAGGTTGACCGGACCTAAGATTCATCAGGAATAGTCAGAATCTTTTGGTCTGGGAACCAGACTTCCCTCTTTTGGCCTTCAGCGTAGGCGCCACAACTTGCCTTCACCATTTGCTGCTTGTTACACTTCACGCCCCCTCCCGGATCCCCTTTTTGGACAATCCTGGTTCCGCCCCAGGTTGGGGTTTGTAAAGGCCGGTCGGACTTGGCCCCCCTGTTCCAAATTCCTGGCTACGCCTGTGCCCCGCGCTGCCAAAGGTCCGATATCGTTGGTGACTGGTCACTTTTTTTCATGCCCCAGGGTTGGGATTTTGGTCACAAAGGCAATCAGTAGTGCGCCCCACGTATCCGGGCCGTCGGGGCATTATGTTTGGGAATTGACACCGCTTAAATTTTGCCCGGGATTTTGTTACTTCAAAAGCGACAATCCCCTCGTCTTGGGTGGGGCAGCCTCGCCGGATGGGGTGGTGGGGTGAAGGAAACAATAATTCGATAGGCGTATATAAATTCTGACAAACCATTATAATCTCTACTAACATAACCTAAATACTACAAGTTGGAACGGAGGTCAAAGGTCGCGAGTACGGGAACATGTATTTTCAATTTGCTCCTGCCTTCATCCTTCATTTTGCATGTTTCTGGCATATCCAGAGGGGGGAGGGGGGGGGGGCCAGAGGGGGCACTTTGCCCCCCCCCCCCCGGCGGATTTTTGTGAAAATTTTTTCCCCACCAATTATTTCAATAAATAGTCAGAGTTCTGACATCACTTTTTGCAGTATGCATAATAATGCTCAGCTTGGTACCAGCCCCCCCCCCCCCCCGCTTTTTGATTTTTCGTAGGACAAGAAGTGTTCGGAGAACAAAAGCATGTCTACATTTCAGCACGGATGTGCGGTTGCCCCCCCCCCCCCCCCCCTGACATCCAAGCTGGATATGCTACTGATTTTTCATCATGGCTCCCGTCATCATTCAGCTAAATTCACAACAGCTTCATCTTCATTAATTCTGGATCCTTCCTGACCGAAAATATCGGTGTGTACACCCTTGTTTCTCTCCAACTTTTTGTCCCTCGAACTTCGCGGGAATTGCAACACACGCCGGTCATCTTGACTATTTTGTTTTGCCATTGTTGATATCGACGTACCAACCCGATTGGCATACCGATATTGAGTTCGAACCCCCCCCCCCTACTGGAATGTGAAGGTCAGTAGCCAGCGGGGTAGGTGGGGGGGGGGGGTATTTACCCCCCCCCCTTCAATATTTTGTAAAGACTGCCTTTTTTACGAAGTGCCCTTTTTTCGGAACAAGTGCCCTTTTCCAAAAAGAATTGGTGCCCTTTTTTGTGGCATCTGCCGTTTAGGCCAAAAAAAAAAAGTCTCCGGTTTCTGGTATGCGCGCGCGTCGCCGTAGCCATGCGCGTCGGCAAAATGAAAAAGTTTTTTTTTCAATACAAGATGATGTTTCAAAACCGCCAAACTCACTGGTTTGACTGGAATTCTGCTGCTGCACAATTCTAACGTGTTTTTTAGAAGGGGTTATGATCGAGAATAAGATTTATGTGGCCTCTCTGGACTCCCATATATTTGCACTAAGTTTAGTCGGGCACCATATGCAGTCATCAGCCGACATTTGAAGCCAAAAAAAAAAAAAAAAAACAGGTAAAAAAAAAAAAAAAAGCCGCGTCGCCGCACCACTTTTGGGGCAAGCTCCATACCAGAAACCGGAGACTTTTTTGGGGGGGCCTTAGGGTGCCTTTTTTTTTAGAATTTCGCACATGTTTCGCCCTGAAAAGCACCATATATTGGCCCTTTGTGTGCATAATTGTCGGTTTTGAACAGCGCCCCAATCGACAAATGGTACCCCCCCCCCGCCCCGCTTTTTGATTTTACGGAGGCCAAGTGTCCGGAGACAAAAAACCTGTCTACATTTCACAACGGATGTGCAAGTGCCCTTTTCAAAAAAAATTTACCCCCCCCCCCAAAAAAAATGACCGTGCTACGCCCCTGGTTCCCGTACACTAGTACTTCGCTCGTACCCCCCGCCCTGCAAACAGGACGCTGGGATACTCTGATGAATTCACGCTCTGTTTGGTTGGATTTGGCGTGACCAGTGACCTGCGCGTCATATCAAGGTTATTACTCTGCAAGGTTTGAAAACGGCTGTTAAGACTGATTCATACTCTTTTATTCCAGTTTAAAGATGTTTTTTTCTCGTTGAAAAGCGTAATAATGTAGGAAATTCTGTAAAACTTAACTGTGTTGTATATTTACAATTCCCGTCACTCGCTCAGGTTCCGTTTCGAATCACGAACGGTTGGATTGCATTGCGACGCTCAAAATTTTGTCCACATGGTCCGCAATGAAACAGAAATCACATCCGGTATGGAATGTGCGCAATTCTATGGTGAGTTTTCGGATAGCATTTGCGCACATTGTCTAACTGCGGTCTTGAACAGCTGCAGCCAGATGCTTTATACACAGGTCATAGGCCACTTCCTTCACTCGGAGGCCAAGTTCGGGCAAGGACCATTATATTATATTAGTCGACTAGTGGTTGATTTGTGACGTACCTTACGCCTGCGCACTAATAGCAACGTGCGAACGTCTCTAGTCAATCAAACGCTGGTCAAAATGTCATCGCAAAACTTCTGGATCCTGGCTCTCTGCTAGCGATATAGATGCGCGCGGCTATTGGTCACCAGCGAAGCAACCAACCCCATATTGAATGCTTCGAGTGGTGTAGTAAAACTAGCCTCCCGAGGTGATCCATGGACATTCTATTTTTAGAATGCTCCATGGATCACCGAGGGAAGCTAGTTTTACTTTACCACGAGATAAAGCATTCAAAATGTCATCGCAAAACTTGTGGATCCTGGCTCTCTGCTAGCGATATAGATGCGCGCGGCTATTAGTCACCAGCGAAGCAACCAACCCCATATTGAATGCTTCGAGTGGTGTAGTAAAACTAGCCTCCCGAGGTGATCCATGGACATTCTATTTTTAGAATGCTCCATGGATCACCGAGGGAGGCTAGTTTTACTTTACCACGAGATAAAGCATTCGAAATGTCATCGCAAAACTTGTGGATCCTGGCTCTCTGCTAGCGATATAGATGCGCGCGGCTATTAGTCACCAGCGAAGCAACCAACCCCATATTGAATGCTTCGAGTGGTGTAGTAAAACTAGCCTCCCGAGGTGATCCATGGACATTCTATTTTTAGAATGCTCCATGGATCACCGAGGGAGGCTAGTTTTACTTTACCACGAGATAAAGCATTCAATATTTGTTTTATAACACTTCACCCACAGATTCTGCTTGGTTATAATATTTTAAATTATTTAAATCTGAACACAGTTGAAATAAACTTCAATTTCAATACAAAATTGGTGGAAAATGTATTTCTCTCTTCCAAACTACCCCTTCGCGAAATGTTTGAACCCAACTCTGTGGCGCGCTCTCTTTTGGAACAAAACGCGCTGCGTGCGACGCGCAACGCGCACACCAGCATCCATTTGCACACAAATACCGCGCCGTGGAAATAGTACTTTGGTTGCTAATGGTATAGTACTTTGGTTGCTATGCGCATAGTACTTTTGGCCGTGCACAGAAAGATAGCAAAATTAGAAAGTAACATGTGACTCGCTCTCGGCCAATCCAGACACAGAATCTGTGGGTGAGGTGTTATAATTCCAAATAGTCGACTAGCGTAGTCAACCATCGTCGACTAGACAGAGTTCGTGCAAACGTTAGTTAACCATTGGTCAACTTTATAACACCTCACCCACAGATTCTGTGTCTGGATTGGCCGAGAGTGAGTCACATGTTACTTTCTAATTTTGCTATCTTTCTGTGCACGGCCAAAAGTACTATGCGCATAGCAACCAAAGTACTATACCATTAGCAACCAAAGTACTATTTCCACGGCGCGGTATTTGTGTGCAAATGCATGCTGGTGCGCGCGTTGCGCGTTGTGCGTAGCGCGTATTGTTCCAAAGAGAGCGCGCCGCAGACTTGGGTTCAAACAGTTCGTGAAGGGGTAGTTTTTAAGAGAGAAATACATTTTCCACCAATTTTGTATTGAAATTGAAGTTTATTTCAACTGTGTTCAGATTTAAATAATTTAAAATATTAAAATCAAGCAGAATCTGTGGGTGAAGTGTTGTAAAACAAATATTGAATGCTTTATCTCGTGGTGAAGTAAAACTAGCCTCCCTCGGTGATCCATGGACCATTCTATTTTCCCTCGGCTTCGCCTCGGGAAAATAGAATGGTCCATGATCACCTCGGGAGGCTAGTTTTACTACACCACTCGAAGCATTCAATATTTGTATAATAGTCCTTGCGCGAACTTGGCCAATGTATCCCGCCAGCGTCCTGATTGGTACGGGTACGAGTAGTCTGGTTCCAGACCAAAAGATTCCGACTATTCCTGATGAATCTTAGGTCAGGTAGCCTCAAACCTCGTCCCCAGTGCTTACTTTATTTCCAACCGCGTTTGGTGGGCGCGTACTGCTCGACACCCTGGGAACGAGGTTGGGTAGCCTCCGGTAATACAATGTATTACAATTTACATCACGTGACTAAAACGGGAGGAATTCCTCCTTTTTCCGAAACTGTCCGAAGTTTGCCGAATTCATTTCGTCGACAATTGGATAGTGTCCGAGTATTTCCGAGTATAATATAGGTTTTATTAACTGCTAATTGCTTATTAAAAACTTTAAAAAACTAGTTGATAATTAATATCCATTGCTTTTATTTAGAAAACTTGAAATTCAACGACGATTTTGCACTCGGATCGTATACGAGGGGCGAACTTTTTGCTGCGTCATGCGCTAGTTTGAATTTGACGACCGTTACCGGCATTTTCCAAAACGCGGCGTGGTCTCAATTCGGCTCCGCCTGCTAACAGTGCTGTTTGGGTGTCCAACTTTGAAGATTCCAGGTTAAAATTAGTCAGTGTTTTTTTACAGAAGTATTAAACTGTATATCATAACTGTATGATATATGAAGCAAGTGATTTATTTTTAAAAAAATTATCGGAACATTAAAAGCTTTATGTGATTAAGCGAATTCGGAAACGAAGTCGAGCTTTGAAAAAGGGCCGTCAATGTCGTCATGTTTATTTTTAGCCACGGAGGCTGCCTGACCTACAATTTAGACGTGTAGACGTCGGGGAAAATTGTCAGGTCGGGGAACCAGACTAGGGTACGAGCGAAGGGCGAAATCCAACCTCGTCCCCAGTGCTTACTTTATTTCCAACCGCGTTTCCATGAGAGAGCAGGTAGTGGTGGGCGCGAACTGCTCGACACTCTGGGGACGAGGTTGGGCGAAATCTGCCTATCCAACGCTGGAGGCGCCCTTAACCATCATCACCTGGATGACCGTTTTAGCTGATGTTCTGCTAACTTTGACAGATTTTTTTGTTAAGAAACGAGTTTGACAGAAAATTTAACAGAATGGATTTTTTTTGGCAGATTTCTGGCAGAATTCTGCAAAAATGGATATTTGACAGAAAAACATAGCATATTTGAAGAAAAATGGTACATTTGATTAAAAAGCTTCAATCTTTTTAAACAAATCCTTGCATAATGGGAGGTTGGCTGGTGTAGGTGCTGAGGTGAGGTTCACTGGGAAGTGGGAACTGTATTTTGTCGTGACGCAACCGCGTTTTTCCTAAATTTACTCAATTTCATAACATCTTTATGTAGAGTTTGTTAATAATGACTCCTCCTTTGAGGCACAATTGCAGAATACCCCGCCTCTTAATCTATCCACCTCGTAGCCGGCTACGGAGTCACGTTTGATTGCCCTCAATAAACCTTCTCAGCGCTACTTGTATGTACCATGGAGCTATGTACTATGCGTCATGCTCCACTGCACTCCCGGTCCCACTCCGTATCCGCGTAGCCGCCAACAGGGTAGTTGGTTTGGACTTGGGATTTGTCCGGCAACTCCCATTCCTTTTGTGTTGCTTATATTGAAATACCTGTATTGTTATTCACATCAGTGATACAATAAGAACATTAAGAAATTACATTTATTTATAAATAAAAACATCTACATTTGTTCATTATCACACAGAAAACGTCAGACATCAGTGGACAAATTCAGCACACATACATGTACATACACCAATGTAGCAGTAGTAAAAAGAAAGAAGGGGGGACCTAGGACTCAGGCGTAGGAACAGGGGGGAAACCCTGAAAGGGCCTGGCAAGGTAAAAAGGGAAAGTTCCACCATCTGGAGGGGGACAAAGCTATAAAAAATGGCAATGTGGGAGGAACATGTATTAAAAAGGGAGAAATTCAACATGCACCGAATACTTGCAATAAACACATAAACCCTACCGTCTGGAGATAGAAAAAAAAATTATTAGAAAAAAAAGGAGAAAAAAATTGCACATTCAAAGGCCTTATTTGATGTTCAAGTTCCAGTCAAACTAGGGAACTTGTACAAGGAAGTGAATTACACTCACAAAATCTTACACTCGCAAAGGATGGCTACTAGGCTATTATAATGGAGCGCCTAAAGGAGAGTGGAAATGGCCAATCACACTCAAAATCCCTATCTTCCAAAAAAAAAAAAGCAAAATTAAAAAAAAAATACCGATAAACTGGCACAAATCATGTCCACAAATAAAAAATGGACATGGACTGGAATTTACGCTTCAAAAACCCCAAAAAACCCTAAACATCGGAGGAAAAGGGTTTCCTAAAAGCAGTTAGCCCGATGGGCAATAAAAATAATGGACCCCCACTCAGTATCCGCGTAGCTGCATGGCAATGGGCTTGAATTGTTTCTTTTCCAGTGATTCCAACCTCGTAGCCAGAGATTTTAAGGGTGTATTTGGCAGATCTTTGATGAATTTGACAGATTTTTGAATAGCATTTAGCAGAATTTGGTCATGACCTTATGGTCACCCTAATCATGACCTTTGGCAAAAACTACGCCTCCTTCATTTTTCAGTGGATCAGCTGGAGTGTCCTTAGCCGCTGGTGAGTGCATATCGGTTAGCAAACTTCTTGTAAATTTCACCAAGTCGTGTAACAAATAAAACATTTCAGGGATTTTGAACCAGCGCTTAAATATCATCCGGGCAGCTAAAACGACGCACTTATGTAATGACGCACTCACCATGCTCACCTTTCACTCACGTACGTTAAAGTTATAGTCCATCATTTGTAATTAGTGCATTTTGTTCGTTTGAACTTTGAAGCAAAGTGTTCAAAATCTAATGAAGGATACTGAACAACTTACTTGATGAAGTTTCAGCTCAGCTTCAGCTTCATATTCCGAGAAAAACAGCATTCTAGGATCTCAATTTAAAATCAAAAGTTGCTAAATCATGTTTCGAATTGTTTTGAATTGCAGCTTTACGCGATGTCGCACACTGATCCGACGAATTATAGCAACCGCGCGCGCCTGTGCGTCATTCCAATGCTTGTGCGCGCTGCGCCGAATAACAAAACGAACAACTAATTTAAATTTTCCTACGGTGCTTCTTAAGAAGCACCGTTGGAAATGCCTTCTTTCGTTGATTTCTTCAAAATGAGAGCTTGCCAGAAAGGATAATTTCACAGGGAGTTTAGTCCCCTTACTATCTTTCAACCAGTATGTTTTTCAACAATAATTACGCCAGTTACTTTTTTTGGATAGCTGCAAATGATGGACTCGGGCTTTAATGAAATTTTTATGATTGACATTGACACCCTCGGGAACTTAGTTGAGCATGCGCACATAAATTATTATAATTGTAATCCAAAACCACGCAAGAAGACGCATTACGCATGCGTTTGTGACGTCTCTATGCACTTGCAAAACGCGCATGAACTTCGCGCGCGCAAAAAACGAGCCCCAGAATTCTGCTTTATCTCTCTTAATCCAGATTTTTTTGGCGATTTTCCCTTGGCTATTATAATACTCGGATTACTTCATGAATTATTGTAATTTTTCAATTTTGCGAGAACCGAACTAATTTTTTTTGCAATGAAAGATAGCTTTATCTCGTTCGCGTATTTCACGCTTTCCATGCCATGTTTTACGTGTAATTGTATAGGGAACTTACCTGCGTGCAAAGGTATAGGCAGATTGACGAGTGTTTAACCCATTCCGTGAGAATCTTGTTTATTGCTGGGGGACTTTTAAATCACAAGATAATCCATTCCAATTGGGAAGTACAAATAGTTAGTATTGTTGATGTACCCTAATGTCATGTGGCGCGGCCCCCAACGTGGCGCACTTTGATTTTTCACCTGTAGCGCCTAGCTGGAGCAAAAGTTTTAACTGAAATTTTCATCAAGTTCTAAACATTCCTGTTCATAAATCGCGAGTTTATTTACCCGTTACAAAGTTAGAAGAAAAATGTATTTTGGCTTGATTTTCCGATTTTATTTTCAAGTGCAAAAGTGAACCTTTTGAAAATGCCCCGAAAAATAAGAAAATAATTTTCTGACAAACATCCGGCTGGGTATGTAAGTAGAGATAATAATGATTTATCAGAATTTATCAAGTTAACGGAAATTCTTAAATGTTAATTTGGAATTTTCCGAGATTTATTTAAGTGCGCCGTTAGGGAACACCCTGCGAATTTGTGCCCAATTTCCGGACGCCACCGTTTTTTAATTTCGGATTAAATTTTATGAAACCAAAATTGTTCACAGAGGTTAAATAACATGCATTAATAAGGTAAAATAACCAGTATTTTACTGCATGAATTTGAGGTTTGTCAACAAAGAGGTTTGGCAACACAACACGAGAAAATTCGGGTAGGCTTTGAAGTGCGCCACGTTAGGGAACACGACTATATTAGATTATAAGCTTTATATTTTAATTGCTACCATTATTTCAGTAAAATTTGCCATTTTCCCCTTCTTTATATTTAGCCAAACCTTGTCCACCATTGCAATTTTCAGTTTCAAACGCTCTCCTGTTTGAGTATTTTGCCTTTTTGGGCATGGTTCATGAATCTCCTACCCTTATTAGTAAATCACTAGAATTTAATATTAAACTCTTACTACAATCTTTAAATTATTCACCAATGCCAGCATTTGAAGAGGCTAGACCCAAGACTTGTTCCCCCTAAACCCTACAATTATAGTTCACTATACTGCAATATCACGTCAATCAGGAGATATTTTGTATGTCTCAATAAATTTCTTTTGTACTGTTCAGAAACAACAGTCAAATTGTTTGCATTGATAGTATGCCGTTGTCAGCATTTAATGTTTAATTTCTTTAGTGACATTAATTTGACCTTTTCTCTGATTCGGTTTGTTAAAATTTACATTTTATTTTAATTTATAAAGGTCTTTATTATGATTACAATAGGAAAAAGTTTAAAATATATTTCAATTATATAAAAGGGTTATTTTGAATTAATTTTTTGTAAAGTCTTGTCATAGGCCTAGTTCTTTTCTTCATAGTGTCCTTCATCATGTCATCTCATAGATTGTAGATTGATTGTAGATTGATTGTGGATTCCTTGTAGAAGTCTGCATCATCCTCAGAAGGAACGACAGTCCCCGGACGACACTCAAAGCATCTCCATGTACAGCTAAAAAAACGTACAAATATTTCAAAACGTAACATAATAAATAATAGATATTAGAAACAAATTGACTAATTTGAGTTTGGCATCGAAGAAAGGAACCTTATATTTTTTGGGCCTCGTGTACGAACATTTACAATTATTTGCTTAGTCTCTTTCCATTCTTACCTTTGAAAAATTTCAATATTATTCTTTTTTTTCAGTGAAAAACGACTTGGTCTAAAACATGAATTAATTTGTATATTTTGTCTGTAAAGTTGTGTGTAAAAATCATGTAGGCCTAGGTTTTTAAAAAAATACCACAGAACTATTAACTTTCAACGATTTCCACAACAAAAAATTAATTCATTGAGCTCCCCCCCCCTTTTTTTTCTGGCCTTTAAATTTATTTAAAAAAAATAAAACTTAGTAGCGTTGCCGTCATGGCCGTTGGAATTACATGAATTATGCTAACTTCTACTTCTTAGTCTCCAATTTCCAAAAGGCAACTTGCAATTGAATCAGTTTCCATATTTTACTGAACAGAACCAAACCCCCTTTTACCCGTATAGCTCTCAAAACTTGACTCCAAAGCGACGGTATAACCACCAGTCAGTCACAAGCGATGTATGTTGTGGGGGCGCGAGCTCCAACTCCCGGCACGCTGTTGCAGACTGCACGGTGCCTGTGATGCCTGGCGACTTCACCGCGTGGTCCGTACGGTGTCAAATTTCTTCCCACGAGTATCGGTTTGCATGCAAGTCATGACATGTCGTTGTACATGGTTTAGAATGGGCAGATCCGAGGTTTCTTGACTTCCACAAGACATAATAGAAGTACAAAATCCTCTATTTCCTGAAAGATTCAGCATTTTGTACTCATTCAGCCACTTCCCAGTGTGCATTTCTTGATGCTCAACGCGAGTCACGTGCGTTTTTGAGTCAAAATGTCGCCAAAAATGCGATATTCAAGGACAAATTTTGACGATTAAAAAAAATATTAGCTGCTTTCCCGTATGGAAAACAATGAAGTATACACCCTCGTTCACTACATTTAAGAAGTGAGAATTCCCTAAAAAATCCGGATTTAAAAAAAATGCCCAAATTTGATGAGATATCAGAAAAAAGTTCAATTTTTCGTGCAAAATTATACTAAAATTCAAACTTTCATAAAATGATTTTGCAAGCTGATATTTTCATAATTAAAAATTTTTTTATCATGTTGATGAAGCCACCTTGCCAACTGGGGTGCTTATAAACCGCCAGAGGCCATGTCGTCACTGATATAGGGTAGTTTAATTGGTGAGTAACTGCATGTTTTGATAAATGAATATTCATAATCCGATAATGAGGCGCGTGTAGGTGCGTGTACGTCCGCCATTTTTGCGCGTGCGCAAACTAAATTGCGCGGAATGCGATACGTGCACTTTGAGTAGGCCTAGCGCGGTGCGTGCGTGCCGACGCGACCAGCACTCACCTTGCAACCTGGGCCCAATTTCACGGTGCTGCTTAACAGTTAGTAGAAAAGTTGTGTTTAGCATAGCAGAAAAATTTGCTAACCTGAAGCACTATTTCACGGTGTGTGCTTACCAGCACCGTGAAATTGGGCCCTCGAAAGTCACATCTGAATGAGCACTCACCCACATAAAAATGTGGAAAGTCAAAAAAGTAGCACATGTTTCTTATACTAAGTGTCCACCTAAAACGAGGATATGTTTTGACGCATTCGCATTCAATTTGCGTTGGACAACGCGCGCGCGTTGCAAGCGTTATCTGCGTCAGTTATGGTGACTCAAGGATATAAATGTTAACAGTAGGCAGATTAAGGCCTAGACCCACTAACTGCTAGAACTCCTTTTTTTTGACATTTGGGATGTGGTCAGTCGTACAAGCGCCCCACAACGCATAGGCATAAATCCTCATTTCGGAGAGTGTCAAATAAATGTAGGGACAGAAATGGGAATTTTGAAATTGAGGTATCTGGATAAAGAGTATACTGAACAGAAAGCGTGCTCAATATGACGCAAACAATGCAAACAAGACACGGACATGCGCCATAACTCTATGGCACGCGCACGGGCATTGTACGGCGATACTATTGTCCAGTATGGGTGAATGTATAGCATTGCGTACCATGTTACCGTTTGTACACCTACCGGTACGTGGTGGCTGCACGGGCACATTATTTTTGCAGTCGACTGAGCGACCTTACTGCAGGACGATACCATTGTCCATTAAGGGAGAGTAATATCTGCGCTGTTTTTTTTTTTTTTGCTGCCTTTTTGAGAAACACTCGCCCAAACAATTTCAAACTTGGCACAAACGTTGACGTGAGTGTGCGTTCAACCTGTGAAAACAACACCATTGAATCGCGTGCGTTGTTTGCACGAGCACTTCTCAAAAACTCTGCAAGCATGCAACCAATACCTGCGGCAAAGCAATTTGCGCTTCCCAAACAAGTACATTTTAGACGGCACAGCACGGTTGTACGCGTACGAGGACGTGAGAATCTGCACGGGTATACGCATTTTGTCGTCGACTGAGCAACCATTACTGTAGGCGACTGACTGTGCAACCTTTACTGTAGGATGATACCATAATCCAGTATTGGTAAATATCAGTGCCAGGGGATGGCGACGTCTACAAAGTGCGCGTTTAACCTATAAATGTGCGTTCAACCTGTGAACGGCTAGCAACATGTAATGTGCGTTGTTTGAATGAGCAGCAATGGGCCCTGCACTAGTTTGGTCAATGCGTTGCATAGATATGACCATTTAAAAAAATTTAATTAGGGTCTTTTTCGTTGATTTTCTTAATGGCAATCATCGTAAATAATTGGTGGACAATTGACTGTCAAGCCAATTTTGCAGTAGTAAACAAAATGGTAAACAAATTGATTTGTTGATAATCCTAACTCTTCATTTATTTGTGTTCGTTCTTTTTCCATTGACATGTAATCATATTTACCTTGCGTGTCGGATACAGAACTCAATATTATATATATTGTTTACAGTGATGGTTGTCATGGAAACCTGACTAATTACTTTTGCGAGAATGAGTTCAATTATACAATTAGATTGTTCCAATATTATAGTTTGTGTTACATTTAGTCGACAGACAACTGCTGATGTATTCCGAGTGAAAAGCCGAAAGTAATAGTGCTTACCGGTCAAAGTTATTTGCATAAGAAGTTGTTTACTAATCAATAATACGGTAAACAAAGTTGTAAATAAAACTAAATCGCTCTATCTTGGAACATTGAAATGCTGCAAAGGTTCTGTTTTCTTTAACTCATGGTGTAACACTTATATTTCCAATACTAAGATGTCATGAATTTGCTAAAGTCTATCTTGGTAGAAGATGGTTGCCATAGAAACGGACATAAATTCCTCATTTGTAAACAAATTGGAACTGCCATGTGACTTAAAAATGGTGACAGATATGTTTTCTTCATTTTATAGTGTAAGAACTATTTCCAACATATAGATGTCATGTATGGTCACAATACTTTTTTTCCTCCAGATCTAAGACCACTTTTACTTTGTAGTATTTACACTACCGGTATATGTCATTTCTTTTATGATTCACCAAAAACATTAGAATTTACTTGGTATAATCAACGCAGAAGTAAACAAATTAGTAAACAAATTCATGGTAGTTGTAAACAAATTTATATCGCATTTTCTGAGTAGGTAAACCAGTTAGCTAGATAAAGTTTGTAACCTTTTTGTCCCCCTAGCTGTAACTGGAGGAGGATATTGCGATAGCGTATTCCTTCTGTGTGTCTGTAGATTTGTATGTCTGAGTTTGTTTGTGCATTCAATAGAGGACTATAGGGGGTCCCCGATTGCAGGCAAATATACACTTGTAGTGGTGCGTTGTTTATTGTGTAAATTAAGGACACACACGTGCAACATCATCGATGAATCGAGGACAGAAACCAAATCGAGGACTCCTCAGTTAGAAAACGTGTACAAAACCAATTAGAGCTGTTGCGAAAAAGTGAAGTGCAAACAAAGGAAAAGGGAAGAGGAACAAAAGAAAATCCTCGATTTACACCATAAACAAACGTGCGTGTCTGTATGAGTGTTATGTTTTGGTTAGGCCAAACTTATATTAAAAAAACATGTTTAGCGTCCTGCATTTTTGGAAAAAAAGGAAGGAAGAGGCCCTTTTTTGTGTGCAAAATGGCCGCCCGACCCATTTTCCAAAACGACCGGCTGGGCTATTTTTCAAGATGGCCGCCACCTTTTGTTAAAAAATGGCTGCCACTTGGACTCAGGAAATGACATACTAGCTTTTAGAGTCTAAAAGTACGACTTTTTTTTTACGAAAAAGATCCTTAAATTTATAATTTCTTCGTTTTTGTTTTTTGTTTTCCAATTAAAAACAAAAAGGAGGCTGCCTCCAAAAGGGAAGCGGGTGGGGACGCTAAACATATAAATGTTTTTTAATTTCACCTTACACACGTAGGTTAATTATTGTCAGCACGATAATTTGAGAAATACTTTACTCAGGAACTTGAAATATGGTTTATGGATTGTTCTTGATAGTCTTAAGAAGCCTATTGCTTTTGGGGCCAACAGATCAAGGGTCAAGGTCACTCAATTGTTAAAACAATAGAAATCATTTCAACGCGATAACGTGAGAAATACTTTACTTGGGAACTTGAAATTTGGTTTGTGGGTTGTTCTTGTTAGTCTTCAGAAGCCTAGATTGCTTTTGGGGCCGACAGGTCAGAGGTCAAGGTCACTATCACTAAGACAGTAGAAATCTTCAATTTTGGTTTGCGACACTGACTAGTATCCATTCTAACTGACTGTATAAAAACTGCCAACATGCCAGAGGGATCGCGCAAGTCTCACTTGCAGTATTTTTATTTACGAAGGATACGTCAATTTTCAAGTACATGTAGCTTACTTGAGCAAGAAGTGGTTACATTTTAGAAATGTAAGCTTTAAGAGGATGTCTGCACCAGAGTTACAAAAACACAATGTTTTTCATAGATAAAATGTTACAATCTTATCCATTCCAAGTTAATGTACACGCGTTGACACCGGATCAAAATTATTTGCTGCACGAAGTGTATTGCTGTGTACATGTACTTTGGAGACTTTCCAATGTGCAGTCTGCACCAAACACAATATAACGATTTATTAAAAAGGTTGACAACATAATGTACGGGCTAGCAAATGTTTTAACTACCAACGCAACCTTGTCCCCAGGGCTTACTTTATTTCCAACCTCGTTTCCATTAGTAAAGCCTGGTTTGAAAATTCCCATATCCTTCCCATATCCTGATTCAATACCGCAATTAGCAAGAACTAGATTGATATCATGTACTTGGTGTTGTTATTTCCAACGTGTACCGGTATAAGATGTTTTCACGTTCATTGTAATTATTACGTCCACACCTTCTGAACAAGAATCTTTTTCTTTTCAATTTGTTCAGTTTAATATGAAATGTGGTAAGTTTGACTGGATAAGATTGTAACATTTTATCTTTGAAAAACATCGTGATTTCGTAACTCATGCCGTGGGCTGCTGTGGTCAAATGGTTACAGTGTTTGACTCGTGTTCCGTGGTACATGGGTTTGAATCCTGACAGGGAACATGGTGCTTATACTCTTGAGCAAGGCACTTTACCATTATTGCTTCATCCTTCGGATGGGATGTAGGTCCCCAGTCAGTGGCTGCAATATGCGCCGCAGCACCTTGTAAACCCTTATAAAGGTGCGACATAATGGGTCTCATATTTTTCATAAACTTCCTTAACCTGTCTTAAAAAAACAACATAATTATCAGCGCCTTGAGTACCTAATTGTTGGTAGATACGTATGCTATATAAGACTTCGTTATTATGCCATGCTCTCTCCGTGACAAATTGATTGTGTTTTCACCCCAGACGCCACAAAAATGCGCTGATGTAAAGCACCAGAGTATTCCTCATTTGAGCAGTAAATGCTGCATACATTGTATTGCTGGTCTTGACTTGAGCATGTTGAGACCCGCCAAAATATCGAGACTAAAGGGTACGAGACAGAGACCAAGACCACTGTTACCAGAAACAAGTGGTCTTGAGACTGATCTCGAGTCGGAGACCGGTCTAGAGACCTACATCACTGCTCATTGCATGATGAACATGTATCCTCTTTGAACTAAATCAGTATTCAGTTTGACGTCATCAAGTATAACGTCATCAAACTGAAAAAAATGTGTATGTGTACGTAAAATGTACTGAAATTGATTATACCCCCAAAAGATGCTCTTATTTTTCTCAAATTAAAATATACGATTTTACTGGAAAGGCTGAATGTCATGATCCTTATTCGGTTCTGACATAAATATATTCACAACTGGGCAATGTCCTATGAAATAGTTTAGGCCCGATCACCCAACATTTGTAACCCAACAAATGTGAACTTTAAAGCCAGATGTCAAGGTCATCATTGTTAAAACACTAGGAATGGTTTTACAAGCATTATTCGATAAATACTGAAAACACTGGGTTGGTTAGGTTTGTGTACTTTTGTGAATTAAATTTTACATATATGTTCTGTAAACATGCCATTCTTTTTATTTCAGGAGTAAATGAATAACCATGCATCATCCTGTGTCCAATATGAATAACTCCAAGCGCAGAACTACCGTTCTAGCAGCTGATGACACTGAAGGGATTCACCCAACTGATGATCAGAGCGGATTTTTTGCCAAAGGTCGAGATTTTGAGAGTCGCTATGTCAATCACCAATACACGGAACAGGAAAAAGAACTCCTTGCCAGCTATGAGAGTGCTGATTATCTTCCATCTCATAGCCATGTATATGAAAACTGGCTGAGACAACAGCCCAAAAGGTAAACTAATGTAGTGTATGCAACACTTTGGAGAATTGTTTTTTTTTTTTTTTGGCCACAAAAAAGAGCTTTTTTATACGAGTAGACTGGTTTCTGGTCCATATGCTATCTAAACTTTTGTAAACTGATTTTTGGGCGGAAACCAGCCTACCCCTGCGAGAAATTTCATTCTACATTTTAAGTAAACCCTAGTCTTCCAAACAAGCGTTATCAATAAATGCAATCTCATTTACCAAGGCCAATCTATTTGGAACAATGATTTTATCTGGAAATGGTGATAATTTTCAATTGTTCATCCGACTTGTCGAAATCGCCGTCTTAAACAGCTGTGGCCATAATAATTTTACTTTGCACGTGCAATCTGGCCCGACTCTACAATCCATGCAATACAGGGTGACTCAATGGACCTATTTGTACCTGACTGGCTCAATGACTAACTGACTCTGGTGAATTAGACATGTTTAAGTCTTACCTTAGCGCAACAGTTTGAAATAGGATGATCTGTAACGCAAGCAAATCAGATGAATCTGGCTTATGAGGATTGCCTTGTCTTGTTAAAATTATTTAAGTGCAAATAAACTAAATGCACTACCACTAATGTTCTCAAACTTGATTGTGCAGAACAGACTAACTAACTTTGACTAACCTTGGAACAGACTAACCTTGGAAAGCATTGCATGTAACTTGGTGATTTGTTGACATTCAGATCTGAAGGTCGTCCACATTCTTAATGCCTCTCAATATTTTGATTTTGATTTGATAGAAAGTTTTATTCAATGGTTTTGGCACTTGGTACCTGATCTGCATCTGTCATACATGTACATGTAGCAGCATTTATTGACCATTTTGTAAGAAGCTGCCCCACTTTGCATTGAAAATAATGTTCTTGACTACACAGCTGCCATTGAACCCTTGGGATTGTATACATTTACACAGGCCTATGACTGAGTTGACTGAGTTAATTGTAGAAACTGCCGATAGCAGCTGTTGTTATGTCATCTAACCAAAAGTCATGGTCTCATTGGATGACAACATTACAGCAATCACATTGGCTCATTAAAGTCCAGAATATTGTCCAAAATGTTTCACATGTATTTGACCTCACATGTACTTTTAGGTTGGAATGGGATCGATGGGTTATGATGGGTCTGATTGGCTTCTCTACTGGCCTGGTTGGATTTTTGCTGCACCAAATGATCAGCATCATTTCAACATTGAAGTGGGACAATACTCAAGAATATCTCACTGTAAGTAAAATGTACATGTACCAACATGTTGATAGCCATTTCATCCATCTGTTCATTCATTCATTCGTAAATTGGTGCCTGAAACAGAGGTTAGACCACAAACAATACTTGTTATACCTCTGTCTTCTTTTCTCTGTCTTCTATTTTCATAAGGTGTTCATCTTGTTGTGTTGTCATCACAGATCATATCTCAGTTTAAACACAAGAGAATCAAGGATACATACCGGTAGTCTACTTTGTTCATCTTAACCAAATAGCAACTACATTTGCATATATTACCCTTTTGCTGGCAGGCCAATTCGCTAAGTGTTTAATCGCACAATAATGCGCCTCTTGGCGCCCGCCTATGATGCCATGTGGCATCGCCGCCATATTGAATCTGTCTCTTTTCTCTTTGCGACGCAGGCGAGATAGACATGTATTTTTAGTCTATCCAATTCAACGTAGCTAAGTATTAGTTTTCTTAGAAAACTATTCTGTTGAGTTTTCATCACTTCTTCAAGTTTTTATGTTCGCCGAAGGGGCATACTGTTTCCGCCTTGTCCTTCCGTGGGTGGGTGGGTGGGTGGGTGTGTGTGTGCGTGAGTATGTAAACACCGGCAATCATGCACATAGGACAAAAGAATTGAGGCGCAAACAATACGTCCACGGTTAACCGAACGTCCACGATCTCAAATCGTGTACAAAACCAATGAGAGCTGTCGCTAAAAAGTTAGAGTACAAACAAAGGAAAGAGGATTAGGGACAATGGGGCGTCCACGATTGCTGGCATTTACACACGTGGGTGTGTGGGTGTATGTGTTCTAAACATTTAGTCCTAAACGGGTGAAGGGTGGCCAGATATTACCTAATGACTTAGCCTCAGGACTACCACGAGTAATCCCACCCATGGCGAGAACAAAATAGACATTCTCTCGGGGTACGGTCGCTCCGCCACGGCGGACTTGGTCAATAGTGGACAGGGTTGGCGATTTTTTTTTTAAATCTGATTTATTTGATTTAAATCAGATTTTTATGCCCCGCGGCTAAGCTGAAGGGGCATACTATTTCTGCCTTGTCTTTCCGTGGGTGGATGGGCATGTTCATCTATTCAAACCGCAATTGGGGTCATGTACAAAACCTATGGGAGTCTTCCTAAAAAGTTAGTACAAACAAAAGAGGGACAATAGGACGTCCACGATCGACGGTATGAACACGACTGGGTGGGTGTGTGTGTGGGTGGGTGGGTGCGTTTGTTTATGATGTACATGTAAATCGAGGACACGTACGTGCAACATCATCTGTGAATCGAGGACAGGAACCAAATCAAAACCAACTAGAGGTTTGCGTTTGTTATTGCTGCAAACGCAGAGTGGTCGGGTAGACAACTATTTCATTAGACATTGTCCAGTTAAGTTATGTAAAGGTCAAGCATTGTTTGTGCTCGGGAATAAGAAATGTTGCTCAAGGCACTGTCTACAACCTCACCCGATGACGTCAGAGTAATATGCACCACTTAGGATGAGGGTCAATATATATTGAAAGTTACAAGTTCGTATCATAAACCGTTAAGGAGAAAACCCGCGGAAACATGCTGTACGGAAAAAAAAGAAAGAAAGAAAGATTAATCGCAACAACTCAAAGAGTGGTCGGGTTGTGCCCGACCACTCAATGAGAGCTGTTGCGAAAAAGCTTGTTTGTACAGGATCTCTTCACATTCACTCACTCTTTTAAATCACATACAAAGACTTCCCATCAGAAAAGCAAAGAAATGCACGGTTGCAGGTCACGGTTGCAGGGCATTTGTGTTTGTCAACACACCTGACTTGTTAAGTGGTCGGGCACAACCCGACCACTGATTGGAGTTGTTACGATTAATCTTCTTTCTTTCTTTCTTTGAGTGGTCGGGCACAACCCGACCACTCTCTGTTATTGTTCTGATAAATCTTTATTATTTTTTTCCGGACAATACTTCTCCGTGGCTTTTCTCCTAAACGGTTCATGGTATGAACTTGTAACTTTCAATATATCGACCCTCATCCGAAGTGGTGCATATTACTCTGACGTCATGATTACGTCATCGGGTGTCAAATTACAAGCGATTTTAGCTGAAAAAGCGACCAATAACTTTCACCTATAGCTCTTGAACAAAATAATCATTAGTTTGTGTAATCTGTAATCAGATAGACCATGAATTGATAAACATTTTTTGTCGTGAACGTGAATTCGCTTGACCTTTACTTCCGGGTCTACCGGAAGGTCAAAGTTAGGTGAATTCAAAATGAAGACTTTAGCCTGGAAATCAAAACAAAGCAGAATTTCTTCCAAACGGTTTATGGTATGATCCACAAACGTAGTGTGAACTTGTACCATGTTACAGAGATATTATATCTTTTGTTACGTCATCATGACGTCATAAGGTATCAAATTACAAGTGATTTAAGGGCAAATTTTGACAAAATAGTTTGCACCATATCTTTAAATAGAGTATCGTGTTTGTTTTTTTGCGAGGTTGTAGACTATGCCATGAGAAACATTTCTTGTCCCCGGACACACAACCGCTTGACCTTCACTTCCGGTGTTACTGGAAGTGCAATGAAAACCGAATATAATTCAAAACCGGATGCTTTTTACTACACACATATAAATATTATGATAGTGTTTAGTGAGGAATGCCAGACACAAAAACAGTGTAATGACGTCATTTTTTGAAAGGGCGCCCCCTAGAGGCACATAAAACAGTGTTTGCTTGCTTTAATTTGAAAACCATCCTTTCAAATTTTACCAAAATCGCCCTTTGATGTTCTTTGATTAACCACAAATAACTTGGCAAGGTTGCAAATTCATGACGTCATCAGACAGGAAGTTACTTCTATGAGAATTTGCAATTGACCATATTTTAACTTTATTAATTCATATTCTTTTGATCCTTGTCGTATATCTTCGTAGCCGAAATAAAGATACCCATTACAAGTTGATCTTTGCTTCCAAATACCATGATGTCATCAAAGCGGAAGTTAGGCATTATTAATACATAATACACATATATTTTCCATATTTCCATACGTTATTTATCTTCACAGTGAACATTTATCCACACGTACTAAATCAGTATTCACTACAGCAAATGGGGATGCGTACAAAAGCCAATTTCCCGTGTGCTCGCCTCCTGAGTGTCTGGTTTTACGACTGTTTCATGTTAACTATTGAGCCACATGTAACGGCTGTTTGATGGACCAATGTGTTCCAAGTGTTAACCAGTGTTTTGTACACGTATCACAACTTGTTAACGGAAGCACATTTGTGACTTTTGATGACGTCATACTATGAGGCTCTAAGGTTGGGCTGGCAATAGTGTCCAATTGGGCGCTTTTTTAAATTGGGCGCTTTTTCTAAAAACATTTGGCTTAAGAGGGTATGACGAACGGTAATTTGTATTGCACCAATGGTGTGCGACCTTTACTTTTAGAGATATGAGCTATTTAATGGGTTTTTCTTAACGATTGTATTTGATAAGTTTACACTACAGCAGCATAGGCGTTCAAAATGAAGACAGTAGCCTGAAATCAAAACAAAGCAAAATTTCTTCCGAACGGTTTACGGGATGATCATAAAACCTAGTGTGAACTTGTACGTGTTACGAAGGCGTTAACAATTTTGTTACGTCATCATGACGTCATCAGGTATCAAATTATGAGCGATTTAAAGGCACAATTTGACAAAATAGTTTGAGCTATAATATCTTTTTAACGAAATGGAGTATCGTGTTCGTTTTTCGTGAAGTTGTAGACGGTGCCTTGCACAACATTTCTTATTCTCAGTTGCAAAACCGCTTGACCTCCACTTCTGGTGTTACCGGAAGTACAATAGAAATTGAATCTAACTCGACAACGGAAGCATTTTACTACGGACAAATATATTCTGTACTTGTACCTAAATGTTTACGTTAAGGAGAATACACGAGTAAGTGTGGATTCGTAATTTAAGAATTCACGAGGCGCGAAGCGCCGAGTGAATTCGTAAATTAAGAATCCACACTTGCGAGTGTATTCTTCGACTTAAACCATTGCGTCAAAAGAAGTATTGGCATTAACAGTGAGTGGAGATGAAAAGACTTGGGATAAATGTTGCAACCTGACGCCACTTCCGCGATCGTGTACAAGTATATGGAGAGTCAAGATTTTTTTAAAAGTATTTCCTAACAAAATTGGAAATATTTCTCAGTCCCAGATTCATGTCTTATCATCATTTTTGCAATGAATGCCCTTCATTGAGATGATATATGGAGAAAAAAGTGGCGTCAGTTTGCAACATTTGTCGCGGCTCCTTCCGTCGACAAATTGATAGTTCAGACGATGATTTCTTTCTGACTCGAAGTAGGTTTTGCAGTGACGGCGGAGAATCTGACAGGGAAGATGCATTGGTAATTTCGGAAGGAAATTTTCAAGCATACGGTCCTATTAATGCTCATTATAGAGAACAATTGTCTGACGTGTTCAAAGTGTGGATTCGTAATTCCGAATCCACACTTTACTAAAGATTCTTCATTCCGAATCCACACTTTGTGACCAGCGTAACAGATTCGTAGTTCCGAATCCACACTTTTAACAATAGTGTGACGTCATAGCAATGGTTTAATGACATTTATCATACCCTAAAAGACCCATTCTTTTTGTACAAAATAATTGGTACTGGAAATGTTAAAGTTCTTGATCTGTTTTCTGACATAAACTTGTTCATGACTTAACTGGACAATGTACATGTATAATGAAATAGTTGTCTACCCGACCACTCTGCATTTGTAACAACAAACGCGTACCTCTAGTTCTTTCTTTCTTTCTTTTTTCCGGACAGTAAGTTTCCGCGGGTTTTCTCCTAAACGGTATATGGTATGAACTTGTAACTTTCAACATATATCGACCCTTGTCCTAAGTGGTGCATATTACTCTGACGTCATGATGACGTCATCGGGTGTCAAATTACAAGCGATTTTCGCTGAAAAATCAATAATCTTCTTTCCCGTATAACTCTTGACCAAAATGATCAATCATGTTCCAACGTTGTAATCGGATCTAGACCATTAATTGATGAAGAATTTTTGTCGTGTACATGAACTTGCTTGACCTTTACTTCCGGTTCTACCGGAAGGTCAAAGTTAGTTGAATTCAAAATGAAGACATTAGCCTTAAATCAAAACAAAGCACAATTTCTTCCGAACGGTTTACAGTATGATCACAAAACCTAGTGTGAACTTGTACAATGTTACGAAATTGTTATAACTTTTGTTATGTCATCATGACGTATATCAAATTACAAGCGATTTGATGGCACGATTTGACAAAATAGTTTGACCTATCAGCCCTTCATTTAAAGAAAATCCAGGAGAGCTATAAATTGCTCTCCTCAAATATTTGAGGAGAGCAAATCACTCTCCTTAAAATCTATGGATAAACAGCGGTAAAACGACGGGTTACCATTGTTTTTGTTTTATTTTGAATATAAGGATTTATTCAAGGGGCTGCATTATTCTTAGTTTTTGCATAATAACATATGCTCAAGCTGCGTTACTTTTTTCGTTTTTGTAACTGTAAGACAAGGTAAAATTTGTTTTAAAAAACTAACTAAATGGAGATTAATAAAAGGTTTGACTACTGATTAGGCTTTCATTTTTTAACCCTTACTCTCTGAGGGTAGTTTACTGCATGTCAGTTGGTTATGCCAATGCCCTCCAGCTGCAGTTTATTGGCAGATAGTTTGTCTTAACAGTGAAGGCTCCAATTGGCAGGAGTTGGAGGCCCTGGAGGGTGCCTGATACTGACCAGCTGGGGGCACTCACTTTGTTATCAGAGGACTCTCATTGTTCTCTGTGGCATGTATTGGAGTGCCTGTCCAGTTACCCTTGAAATGACATGGCAGATATTGGAGGGCCATGCAAAAAACATAGGAGATTTTCTTGAGGCACATATTGGCATGCGTTGGAGGGTCTAGTAGGGTAAGGGTTAATACAGTTGTCAGTTGGTTCACTTGATTATACTTGGAAAATGGAGAGTTAATAAACGGCACATAAAGCAACTGAATATTTGCTTTCAGATTCGTTAAAATTATATTAAATTTTCAGCCTGAACTATTTCAATTGCTCTACGAAAGCTATACAAAAAGGGCCTCAAAATGACACAAACTTGCCTTAAGTTTTATCGAAAATATCAGCCATCGATAATCTTAATAATTATGGTAAATGCAGGTCAAGTATGCCATATACACAATGCTAGTCACGACGAGAAACTGGCTAACAACGTCTGAACTTCGCACTAGTACGAGCGTTTGTGATGCACTGTGTGTGGTGGGCCGGCAATCAGACTCGTTCTACGGTATAGGATTTCGGTGAAACACGCTGCATCGTTTCACTTCACATACCAGTAAAACTTCCTCAAAATGAATTCAGGAACACGGGAAATACATACACAGACAAGAGAGATCAAGTTCTGTGAATAAGCTTGCAAAGATCGTCCTTCTCAATCGCTGTTTTCTTGGCATTTTTACGATGTCTATTTCGTTCGGCCTGCACGCAAAACACTGTACGGCAGTGCATTGCACTGCGCGCGACTATTACATTGACTGGTTACCGCATTTTCATCATGCCTTCATTGGGACTTAGTGCGCGGCGCAGCGGGAACCAGTCATTGCTGCACTCGCACGTACGGGCCCACGTGTTTTCATGCAGCTCTAGCTCTATGCGATATGCAGATTGTGCACGCTCAGTATACACGCACAGTAGTATACAACCGCTGTACACACACGATCTTTTACAGTATGTACGAGCTCGGTGTTTGTTCATTTTTTAGCGATGTCCAGCGGCATATTAACGTGAGTTTGGGCATTATACCAATGAAAAATACGTGTAGCTTAAGACTTAAAATCCTTTGCGTTTTTATCACTTCTTATTTTTAAACTTCCCGTGTTTGACGAGCCCTCTTTTGGATTTCTGAGGAGCGCTATTTTTGGCGCTCCTTCGAGACAGTCGAGGAGCGCAGTAGGAGCGCCTGCGTGATCGCGCTCCCTATATAGCCCTAACAGTCCTGAATCCTCCAATTTTAATATGATTTTGCACACCCCTTAGGGAGTTAGGGTTAAAAATGAAGGACTGACCTATATCTCTTGAACTAAATAGAGTATCGTGTTCATTTTTCCGTGAGGTTGTAGACGGTGCCTTGAGCAACATTTCTTATTCCCGGGGACAAAACTGCTTGACCTTCACTTCCGGTGTTACCGGAAGTGTAATAGAAATTGAATCTACTCTAAAACGGAAGCATTTTACTACAGACAAATACAATATTGAAGTGTTTAGTGAGGAATGCCAAACACAAAAACATAATTTTGACATCATCCCACGAAAGGGCGCCCTCTAGCAGCACATCAAAACAGTTTAATCTTTTGAAATGTTAAAAAACCTCAATCAAATTTTTATGAAATAGACCGGAAGACCATAGACCAGAAGTTACTGTAGGGAGAATTCATCAATGATCAGTTTATTTTTAATTTACACCCATCATATGATCCCTGTCTCATGACCTTGTTTTTTGCCCAAAAATTAAATCTGTTACACTTAATATTGATCTATTGCTTCCAAATACAGTGACTTCATCAAACTGGAAGTTGGGTGTTATTATTATATACACTTTATTTCCATATTTCCATGCATTATTTTTACCTAATGATAAACAAGTGTACTCCCTTCCCTTTTTTGACTGATGACGTCATCAAACTGGAAATAACTTGTACGTGTACCTTAATATTTACTGAAATGTATCATACCCTAAAAGACGCATTCTTTTTGTACAAAATAATTGGTACTGGAAATGTTAAAGTTCTTGATCCTTTTTTCTGAAATAAACATCCAGTTAAACGGCCAATTGAATCTGAATCTTCGATGTTGTGTTCTTATTTTTCTTTCGAAAAATGTGGCCCCAGCAAGAGCATGGCTCATGCTGTCAGGATTGATGGCAAGCATGATCGATCTTGTACCTTATTGCAGGCTCCACATGCGCCCCCTCAAGCTCCACCTACTGGCCCATTACAGACCGAAATGGGATCTAGTCCATCTTCAGGTTCCGATCACCGCAGGTCTACTTCCTCATCTCCAATGGTGGTCAGTCGCTCAGAACTTACAGCCAGGCCTCTAGTCCATTTTCAAGTTCCAATCACCGTAGGTCTCCTTCCTCATCTCCGTTGGTGGTCAGATCTCAGAACTTACAGCCAGGCCTCTAGTCCATCTTCAAGTTCCGATCACCCTAGGTCTCCCTCCTCATCTCCATTGGTGGTCAATCGCTCAGAACTTACAGCCAGGCCTCTAGTCCATCTTCAAGTTCCGATCACCGTAGGTCTCCTTCCTCATCTCCGTTGGTGGTCAGTTGCTCAGAACTTACAGCCAGGCCTCTAGTCCATCTTCAAGTTCCGATCACCCTAGGTCTCCCTCCTCATCTCCATTGGTGGTCAATCGCTCAGAACTTACAGCCAGGCTTCTAGTCCATCTTCAAGTTCCGATCACCGTAGGTCTCCTCATCTCCGTTGGTGGTCAGTTACTCAGAACTTACAGCCAGGCCTCTAGTCCATCTTCAAGTTCCGAACACCCTAGGTCTCCTTCCTCATCTCCGTTGGTGGTCAGTTGCTCAGAACTTACAGCCAGGCCTCTAGTCCACCTTCAAGTTCCGATCACCCTAGGTCTCCCTCCTCATCTCCGTTGGTGGTCAATCGCTCAGAACTTACAGCCAGGCCTCTAGTCCATCTTCAAGTTCCGATCACCATAGGTCTCCCTCCTCATCTCCATTGGTGGTCAATCGCTCAGAACTTACAGCCAGGCCTCTAGTCCATCTTCAAGTTCCTCTAGTCCATCTTCAAGTTCCGATCAACGTAGGTCTCCTTCCTCATCTCCGTTGGTGGTCAGTTGCTCAGAACTTACAGCCAGGCCTCTAGTCCATCTTCAAGTTCCGATCACCCTAGGTCTCCCTCCTCATCTCCATTGGTGGTCAATCGCTCAGAACTTACAGCCAGGCCTCTAGTCCATCTTCAAGTTCCGATCACCGTAGGTCTCCTTCCTCATCTCCGTTGGTGGTCAGTTCCTCAGAACTTACAGCCAGGCCTCTAGTCCATCTTCAAGTTCCGATCACCCTAGGTCTCCCTCCTCATCTCCATTGGTGGTCAATCGCTCAGAACTTACAGCCAGGCCTCTAGTCCATCTTCAAGTTCTGATCACCGTAGGTCTCCCTCCTCATCTCCATTGGTGGTCAGTTGCTCAGAACTTACAGCCAGGCCTCTAGTCCACCTTCAAGTTCCAATCACCCTAGGTCTCCCTCCTCATCTCCATTGGTGGTCAATCGCTCAGAACTTACAGCCAGGCCTCTAGTCCATCTTCAAGTTCCGATCACCGTAGGTCTCCTTCCTCATCTCCGTTGGTGGTCAGTTCCTCAGAACTTACAGCCAGGCCTCTAGTCCATCTTCAAGTTCCGATCACCCTAGGTCTCCCTCCTCATCTCCATTGGTGGTCAATCGCTCAGAACTTACAGCCAGGCCTCTAGTCCATCTTCAAGTTCCGATCACCGTAGGTCTCCTTCCTCATCTCCGTTGGTGGTCAGTTGCTCAGAACTTACAGCCAGGCCTCACCTTTCCCTGTTCTCAGGCCCTCTTAACCATTGCCTGGTTATTTCTAACCACAGGAGTTCAAGGTCTTCATGTTCAAGATCCACAACATGGACTGGATGGAGATGCTTGGCAGCAGCTATAAGAACACCGCCACCATGTCTGTTAACAATTCATTGTATTGTGTGACACCAAATTAAATTCTATACACAGCCCAATATATTTTTGGAACCATACACATCCATGTACATAAAACACCTACGTGACAGTTGTCACTCAAACTATTGTCAAACAGCTATGTGTTTGTCCACAAACACAAGTCTAGTATTTTAATACTATTGTTATTATTATTAAACTGTTTTTACGCTTCAGAAAATGTGTAGTTCTAAAATGTATGTAATATATTGAGATAACATCACATCTGTCACCAAATAAATGGTTCCATCTGTCACAAAAAATAAAATGTCTGCATCCTTTATGATTTTTGATGATTTTTTTTTATTCCTTTATTTTCTAAACACATTTATCCCTCATTATTGTGCACTAAAACCATTACTTTTTTTATTCACATGAAAAAGAATACCTTTTTAAAGTTTTGTGAAATTTGATAAAAGTTGACATGGTTGATGTACAAACATATCCCGTCTGTCATACTGTGTTATTCGTGTGGAAATAGCAGTCACATTTTTTGTGAACTTGTTTTATTTCTGAAGTTGATTTGTCCCATCTAAACATGCTGGATTTAGCCTAAAGTTTTTCCAATTTGATTACAAATTTGTTTATCCTTTAAACAGAAAATAGTTCAACTTTGAATAGTTGTAACAAGTTCGATTTGAAACAAAATCCCCTGGTGTTTATCTTTAAACAGTTGCACTACCTGTCATGATGTGTACATTTACACACATGCACATGTACTGTTTTTATAGTATCTGCTAAATGAACTTTGGCTCTTGGTATAAAAGCCACAGAATACAACTGATAACATATGTAAACATCTACTTGTATATAACCAGATAACAGCAGCATGTTTCTGAATTGTACATGTATTATAGTGGAACACTAATATTAAGAGATTATGTTTTTCTGGCTACTGTGTGATTAATAAATGTACATTGAATTAACTTTGAATTGTTTTATAACTTAACTTGATTTAATTTTTTTTTTTAGATGTATAGCGCCAAAGACCGCCTAAGAGATGCTCAATGTGCCTTGCAATGATACAACTTAAAAGCTAAGGCCAATCATGACTTAAAGGGTGTCAGTGGCATATCCAGTGGGGGGGGGGGGGGGGGGGCACTGTGCCCCCCTGACAGATTTTTTTGCTAATTTTTTTTGTCAGCAATGATTTGAAGTGTTTATAGAGTTCTTCTGACATCAATCCTACCAAAGAAAACCCGCTCAACAACCATTACAATGCGCCGTGAAATTGTCCATATAATAATATAGTATACATAATAATGGTAAGTTGGAAGATTTTAGAGTTGTCAACAAACGTAAACTTTAACTTCTTACAACTTAGCGGGACCTGCGAGGAAAAAGCCGATTCAAGTTTTATTCAAGTTGGTTCAACCATATTAAGCAAGGCCATAGGGCTTTACTGATGTTCATAGTGGTCGTCGTGGGTTTCTTCCAACAACCGCTAGTGGATTTGAAGCAATGCATCGATCCTTTGTTGATCACAACACAGGCCCCAAAAATAACCCAACACTGAATTGTACATGGCGGGCAGCGAACTCACAACATCAGCCATAATGGAAGCAACACCACTCTATAAGGTCACACGCATAATTGTGCACGTATGCAACAAGACATACCAAGGACCATAGACCCAACCTTGTTTCCAGTGTGTACGCGTTGCCATCGACTGTTTTACGGATAGCCAGGAAGTATGCAGTGTAGGCTTCGGATCGGTCAGACCGCGCAAGGTATACTTACGTGTAGCCTTTAGTATTCATTGCGCTCGGCGCACGGGCGCCAGCAAAGCATAGCAAACAATATGGACACTATATTAGCATGTATACTAATATTGGATTCCATCACGTTGATAAGAAATATTTAGATACCTTTTTGGAATCATTCAGCGCAGTGAATTAAACCACTCTGGTCATGTGACCACCTTTTGGGCGATCACAAACCAGCAGGTCATCGTAGATGGCTGGCAGGTCGTATCCGGTGTCTCTGTTAAGGGATGGCTTTTGTGTCCTGATTTCGATTGCTTCAAGTATTTTCCTTTACCAGAACTGGTCCTCCCCAGTAATGACTTGGACATGCGCTGTTATCTACAAGATTCAATGTCCTGATTGCCCACAAACATATGTGGGCTAGACGAGCAGATCGCTGGGCACCAGGTTCAAATAACATTCCAACCTGAAGCTAGCCCCTTTAACAGCGGTTGGTGAACAAATCAAAGATCACCAACACTCCATCAGCTTGGAAAATGTCCAAGTCATTACCAGGGAGGACCAGTTCTTGAAGAGGAAAATACTTGAAGCAATCGAAATCAGGACACAAAAGCCATCCCTTAACAGAGACACCGGATACGACCTGCCAGCCATCTACGATGACCTGCTGGTTTGTGATCGCCCAAAAGGTGGTCACATGACTGGAGTGGTTTAATTCACTATGCTGAATGAAGATGTCGCAGTGACAAGAATTTCAAGAATGAGGAGTTAGCACTCTAGTATTGTATTATAGCTCTATGGTCCAGCTATCTTTGGTGCAAATCGTGCTTAGGCTCAGTCCATGCCATACATACATAATTAATACATAAAGTTCAAACAAATTGCTGTGTGTGCATGGGTCATAAAGTGTGTAAAATGAAGTTTTGAACTATTCCGTGCTAGGTAATAATCAGAATTTTTTTAAGACTTTAGGGGAGGGGGAGCTGGACACCGTCTAACTATTGGAGGAACTGTTCAAAGCTGACAATTGTGAACAGTCTCAGACAATAGGTGAAACTCTTCATTGTGGCATATTTGCCAACAGCCACATGATTTTACCGACTGGATGACGATTTGACTGAGTAATCGGGGTGTGACCCAACACATCCCTCCTCTAGTGATGCCTGTGGTGATTCAGTGACTGAGACTTAAAATGCTGACAGAGATCAAGTATTGAGGGAGTATTACACCCACCACAAACCTCTGTAGCTACGTCCCTAACGACCACACAATGAGCCTGTCACTGAAATACCATGTACGTGTACAGTCGAGTCTCGTTAATACAAACTCATTCGGACCTAGCCAATATATATATATTGGCTATATCAGAATTTTGTATTAAGAGGAACATCAGTCCCATTCATTGTGCACATGAATGCACAGTCAGGACTAAGGCTTTATGTTTTTTATAACCAGAATTTTGTATTAACAGAGTTTGTACTAACGAGATTCGACTGTACATACATGTATGTTTGTATCGTTCTTTTTTTTCAGCGGTCTGGTCTGGCTTTGGCATGGGTTTGGGCTACTAGTATCGGCTTATTGTTGGTCATGTTTGGAAGCGCTATGGTTGTGGTAAGTTGGTTTTACTTAGCAGACCTTTTCCTTTCATTTACTTCATGTAACTCAAGGTCACAGTTCTCTCCAAGTCATATCATTCGCAAGTCATTTTGCAATTTTACAATTTATCGGAATACATACAAATAAATGTTAAGCTACTTAATCCCTCCATGATGAGACCTTTTAAAACCATTTGAGTGGTTTTTATCTTCATTCAGTAACAAACAATTCACTAGATGTCTACTCATGCGAGCATTCCCGTGGACCTAAACCACGCACCTTAAAGGTAGCGTCCATCATTTGTAATTTGTGCATTATGATCATTTGAAACAACAAAAGTGCTCAAAATCTAAAGGAGGGTGCTTAACAACTAACCTGATGAATTTTCAGCTCAGCTTCAATTCAGCTGTACATTACGAGAAAAACAGCATTCTAGGATCTCAGTTTCACCTGATTTTGGCCTGAATTCAGTGTTCGAGACACGTTCTTGCTGAGCCAATTGCAGCTATGTGATGTTGTGCACTTAACCGACGAATTATAGCAACCGTGCACGCGGGTGCGTATGTCAACGCTTGTGCACACTTCGCCGAATAAAAAACAAACTACTTACGGAAATTAGACGCATCATTTTATTGATTTCTTCAAAATGACAGCTTGCAGGAAAGAATAATTTCACAGGGAGTTTAGTCCCCATACTATCTTTAAAAGTATGCTTTTCAGCAATAATTACATCAGTTACTTTTTAGATAGCTGCAAATGATGGACTGTACCTTTAAATTAGACTGTCATGCAAAAGACCTATTGGAATGACTAATGATGTACGTGGAAGTGACAGCAGGTACAAATAAAATATTTACAGTATTTGATAATTCCAAGAAAAAATGTTGTGTTTCCTATACACTTATTTAAAAAATGGGGTGAGTGGGTTGGTTAAATTTAACATGCATTTCATAATAGTTAAAATGTGAATCAATCGTTTGTTGTCCATAGAGTACCAAAGTGAATACATCACGTGCACAAAATGTGTGTAAAAGACATTAGCGCGTGATTTAGCGCGTGAACCAACACGCGTGCGTTCTCCATTCGTTTGCACTACACTTTCTGATTCTAAATGACGTCACACTTCGGTACTCTATTTGCTTGTTTCATGGCAAGGCAACACAGCACTGACCAATACAAACAGTTACATTTTTTGTTTTTTAATGCAGTGTCTGCAAAACTAGGATGGGGCTGCACCATACATTTTTATTGGGAGGGGTACATGTAACTGGAAAGAAAGGATTTTTTCCCGTGGCCTAAAATATCTTTTGTGATGGAGACGTGCTGACAGTGTTAAAGCCAATAATAACTTTAAATCATTATTTCTTGAATCTTGATCATTGTTGTCTGCTCTGAAGAGAACACTATATTCCTGTGAAGGAATGCACTTGATTGTTTCTCATGCAAAACCTAAGATAGTGATGCCCAAGCTTATTTTAACAAAATGAATGTGAACTGAGACACATGATTTCTCAATGGATGGTCATGGTTAAGGGTGATTAAGGTTTTCTCCATCTGTCTTTGCAGATCCTCAGGCCTTCAGCTGCAGGATCAGGTTTACCTGAATTGATTGGCTTTTTGAATGGGACATTAGTGAGACACATATTTAATGTGAAGACTCTTGCTGTCAAGTTTGTATCTTGCATCTGTGCTGTATCGAGTGGGCTGCCAGTGGGTCCTGAAGGACCAATGATTCACATGGGGTAAGAGTATTGTCTTTACTATCATTACTCATGAAAAAGTGCAAAATTTACAACACATCTGAAAGATAATTTCATGAGGCTGCGGCATTTGAATAAAATATGCTTTTGCAAAGAGAGGTCAATTGGACAGTTTCCCCCAAGCACTATTTCTACTTTGACGATGCAAAGCACAAACAAGAGGGTGGGCTCTTGGTTACTGCATATATACATGTATACAGCAACTTGTTTGTCCGGATATTTCTTTGCTGGAAATCCTAGTATAGTGCTTACTGGAGTGGTGTTTAAAACAGTGATCACACTGTTCACTGAGGCCAGCTTTGTTACACTTTGGACTGACATTATGGCTTAGTTACAGTACTCATTAAGTTAACAAATTTTCAAGAAATCCTGATATATTTAGGTTCCACAATTCCAAATGAAGCTCTGTGAGGTAGGACAATGAGGCTTGGCTTTATATTGTGACCCCTGCTTTTGGCTGGTTTTTGTCCTGCAGCTCAACCTAGTTTTGGTACAAGACTGGACTTTCATTCCCCCATTTTTCAGCCAGTCCAGTGACATGGTCCAGTGGATACTGTATTTTCATTGGCTTGGATTATAAAAATGCACGTCACACAGGGTGATATCGCTAGCTAGCAATTTTGAGTTATTGGCACGATGTAACTTTCGCCTTAGGTGCTATGCACCACTCGGGTGTTAAAAATGTCAACAATCCAACAAACAAATAAAAACAAAATCAATAAATCTGCTCACACCCCCCCAAAAAAGTACATTACAAAAACCAACAGTTCACATTTGACCATAGAGCTATATTAAATTACTAGAGTGCTAACTCCTTATTCTTGCGCGCGGACACACCAAGCCATCATTGGTGCAGACATGTTGAATTCATGTGCATGTTTGTAGCTGGCATAATGAAATTAGATGGATTGAATTTTTAAAGTGTACTCTAAATGCAACGGGCAAGTAGAACGTACGCAAACAACTTAAGCGCGTCATTATGGTTTTAAAAAAAAATGTCATGGTTAATCGTCTGCAGCGCATACACACGGGTTGCACTGTTTGTGTAAAGCAGCATGACACGCACATTTGTTCATCGTGCATTTCTGTTTTGGGCGTATCAACTTCGGTAATGCACCCGTATAGAATACAAACGCAGATATGCAATTGAACATACAAAAGACGTACTAAATTTCAAATTTTTTATATGTTTGTGCACAAACATGGATGCGCCCAGCAGGCATCACTTTGTACAAGAGTCAGCACTCTGGTACTTATATAGCTCTATGCATTTGACACACTTTATACAGACATGTGATGATGTACCAATAAAAAAAGTACAAATTTTTTTTTGAAATGTCAGGATGGGTGAGTTGACATGGTCTGTGAATTCCTGTGAGTGTTGTTTTGCAGTTTTATGAAATGTCATCCACATATCTGTACCACCAGTCCACACTGGGAGTTGGAGTGCTGTGGCTATAACCTCCATTCTAACTGTTCAATGAACAGATTACAAATGATGGATGAAACTGGCCAGCCCATCGCTGCACTGATTATTGTTCGTAAAAGTCACTTCGTAAACAAGTATGTACATTTGTACATCACAGGCATACTTTGAAAAGCTGGGCAACCTGAGATGGCGAAAGGCATGTCCTTTTATTTGCATGTAGTCCTGTGTCCTGTTCTAATCTTGCTTGTATAAAGGGTAGTGCTTTGTCAACCAGAAAGCAGTTGAAGAGAGTTGTGATTTCATACAATCTCAATTCTTCATCCTCCTCCAACCTGCCATCCTTGATAACATTTGCAAATTTTGGAGTTCTGAGTTGCCCACTAGTGGCCGAAGACTTCTTGCTAGGAACTTGCCACAGTTGTATGTGATGCTCCCTTTGCTGCTTATACTATCAGTCTCAAATAGTACACACTGTATTTATAATGCTCAAAAAGACAAATTATGCAATCTACATGTATTTTATGATGATGATAGTCCGTTTAAAACAACTGAAAGCCACCATTAAATTGAAAGCAAATAAGATACTGAAATTAACCTCGGTATTGTAACACTGAGCTTAACACAGTAAAAAAAAAAAAATTAGCTAAAATACCATCACTGCAACATTCAGAATTACATCAAAAATTATAGTATTCTTCAAGCTTTTGTCGCAAACTCAGCGGAAGATTCTTCTGCACAGGAAATTAAATGGACTTTCAATGGGAGACTTTCCAATCTCCGCGAGTCACCGAGAGAGGGCGCTCATTACCGGGTAAACTACACGAAAAAAATCGTCTGAAGTTACTTGTGTACGTTGCGTATCGACGTCGGTTTTCGACTTGGCTTGCTGTAGAAAATCCCCTGCTTCTCATACAGAATTATGCCAAATACTCCGTGTGCTGTGCCGACGTGTTCAGGAAGAGGTGGACATGAATTTCCAAAGGAAAGAAAGAGGTGTAATGCTTGGCGAGTGGCCATACGACGGGTGAAAGATGACACAGGCCGGTCATGGTGGCCGTCTCTAAGTGATGTTGTCTGCTCGGAACACTTCATATCATCAGACTATCAACAGTTTGGAAAGTCTGGTAAGTTACTTTTTGTCGAGATTTAGGCATTAACGGGCCTCCCATATTCCAAATCAACCATTTATGATTATTAAACCCATGGACTTTGACAACGTTAAAGTTTACTAAATGTTGACGTTTAACTTTGACCTGATTTCCGTACATGTATGATGTAGAGTAGTAGTTAGTACTAGTAGTGGGGTTTTAATCCAACTCTGGGAAAGATTCCCATATCTGGCCACCTCTCATTTTAACCTTCAGTGACCTATTAGCCATCAGAAAGTGATAATATGTCCTTAAGAGTCAAATTTAGCAGAGAAAATATTGAAGTATTTATTGAGAAAACACTTAGAAATGTTCAGACCAGTCTCATAGGGTTTGTGCACAGGGTGTTCAGTGATGGCCAGATATGGGAATCTTTCCCGGACGGATTACCAACTCGGACCCAACCATGACCAACTCGGGACCAACTCGGAACCAACCATGACCAACTCGGACGCATTGTGAGGACATGTTTTCAATCATTTGATTGGAAAATGTTTGACCAAAATCATTGACAATGACAATGATCCTGCATAAAGACGCACTCAAGATACAACCTGAATCACCTAGATTGGGAGACCAGACAGTTTAATAGCTCAATGGATGAGCAAGTTGCACATTATCAAAGTATTAGCAACTTAGTATTCTTGGATGGGAAACAGTTTCATGTATAGTCCTTGGTTGGATGGCCAACTGAGATCAATGTGGCATTAATCTGAGGCATATAGAAGGCTTCCTATGTGTCATCTGTAGGGTCGCGTCCTTTGGATGGGACGTTAAGCTTGAGGTCCCATGTACTAAAGCCGTGTCCGCACTGGACTTTTTTTTTGGAAGGTTTTACCGAGACGATGGTAAAATGAAAAATGGTCAAATGTGACCACTGTCCGCACTTGGACTTTCGACGCGGGAAATTTTACCCCGACCGCGTGGGAGAAGTAACCGAGCTGTCACAGTGTCAGTATAATGACTCACCGTACGCAGAAAACAATTGCCGATCACATTTTCAGCCACCGATATGCTCAGTAATATTACACACGCCATTTGCATGCATAACATAATCGCTTACGCGATATTATTTCATCTTGACACGCTAAATCTTGACGAAAGGGCCTATAATTCTGACGCATTTGTGATGCACGTCGTCGAAGCCATGCCGCTGTACGATGTTCCGTGCGGCAGCAGTGCCATCAGTATTCGTTGGTTCCCATCGCATGCTTACAGAATCGAGGCTATGATGTGGGCCAGGAACCAGTGACTACGGCCTACGTACGGTACCGGACCATGATGTTCCGTGCATGACTACAGTAGCGTATCAGGACGAATTTGGATCGTAGAAAATAACATACATCGGTGGAGAAAGAGAATTTCCGCAAATTAATTCTCAGAATGTGATCTCTCTTCTCTGTGTATGTATTTGTCCGTTGAAATATATATTTTAACGAGATTTTACCGCTCGGACTTGATAATACACCGCAGCGTGTTTCTACAAAATGTTCGGCCACTGCACGTGCAGGTTCGTGCGGTCTCTGTATGCATAACAGGGCGCTCGGGCCGGATGTACGCTTTCCTGAGCCGCTTTTACCGACTCGCACTGTCCGCACTGGACTAATCGTCTCGGGAAAAGCGACTCGGTCAGTTTTCCTGGGCGCGTGGGAAGTTTTCCTGGGCAGCAGTTGGCCAGTAAAAGTAACCGCTGGACTCAGGAAAAGTAACTGAGAGGAAAACGTCCTAGGCTGTCCGCACTGGACTTAAAATGGGAAAAGTACCCATAGTCTCGGTTAGTTTGACCAAAAAAAGTCCAGTGCGGACAGGGCTATAGCCTTATGCATGTAAAAGAACCCAGGATACTTATCGTGAATTAGCAGGGGGGATGGCAGCCCCAATTAACGTGAGTGTATCATCTGCTTCCCTTCATCAGCGCCTTATTTTGGCTATACCAGACATTGCTGCACTATATAAATACTGTGTGATTAGTATTGGAGTAAAACTAAAAGGCAGCAGAACGATTTTCAAAGTGGGGGGGGGGGATTGTGAGACCATCTACCATTTTAGTGATGCTCACTGTGTAGGACCTGTCAAAAGTGAGGGGCATGTCCCCCAGTCGAAAAAGCGGAGGGGGGGGGGGGGATGCCCCCCGGCCCCGCTGCCGTTGATTAGAGTTGGGTCTCCCAAGCTATGAAACACCCATCGTGAGATTTACCCCTCAAAAAGCCTACCAAACATACATACATAAAATGTTCATAATTACAGATTTCTTTTTTATTTTTGCAGGTGTTAAACTGCAACGAAGAAAGTTGAAATCAGGTGCTGTTCCAAGCCAGTTCTCGTGGACAAAGCAACCAACTTCAGCAGTTGTCTCAAGGACGAACCGCTATACAGAACGCTGTGCAAAGAGAGAGGGTACCTGTGATGGGAATTCTGATGAGCTGTCTCTGGATGTTGATGTTGACCTTGATCTGGACATTGCAATGGTGGTAAATGTGAACAGCGAAGAACAAGTACATGACCAGGCCATCCAAACAGACCTGCCAGAAACCCTGCCAGCATCAGTATCTGCACATACACAGACAGACTCTGGGACTAAGGTACAGGGATTTACAATTCATGATTTCAAGAACGACCCCAAAGGAGTACACTACTACACAGGGCTTCAAGACTATCTCAACTTCATGGATGTACTTGCTTCGCTAGGACCATGTGCCTTTGAGTTAACATATGTTAATGGAAAAAGGCCATCCTTATCTGTACCAGATCAACTATTTTTGACTATAATTAAATGCAGGAGATATACAGCCAATTTTGAATTGAGTCGAATGTTTAAGATCAGTGAATCGGAGGTATACAGTATCTTTGCAACCTGGATTAGATTCATGCATCTTCAGTGGAGAGAGATAGATATCTGGCCAGATAGTGACTTGGTCAGCTTTTATGCTCCGTCTGATTTCAAGGCCAAGTTTCCAAGCACTCGAACTATCCTAGATGGCTTTGAATTCCCAGTCAAGAAGCCTAAGGCACCTGCTGCCCAGCAGGTAACATTTTCAACTTACAAAAACCGTAACACTGCTAAAGCACTGGTTGGTATAACACCAGGAGGTTTGATGTCCCACATGTCCGGTGCATATGGTGGTTCGACCAGTGACAGACAGATGATCAAGAGGAGTGGATTAATTAATAAAGTCATCAAAGGTGATTCAATAATGGCTGATAAAGGTTTTGATGTACAGGACTTGTTTGCACCAGTGGATGTGACAGTGAACATTCCTACTTTCTTCAAGAACAAGAACAGAATGACAGGTGAATCTGTTGTAAGAGATAGAAAAATATCTAGCAAAAGAGTTCATGTTGAAAGGATTATTGGACTTGGGAAAACATATAAAATATTGACACAGCCACTGAATCACACAGAGACAATTCTGTCTTCAGACATTGCATTTATTTGTTTTATGCTTGTTACCTTCAGGAAATGTATCATTTCAAGATAGTCACATACCATGGACCTTATTCACGAGGAAGCCATTTTGGTCGTGTTCCCTGAATGTATTTTATAAATTGTGGACTGTTGAATGGGATGGTGCTAGACTATTTGTTTACTATAGCCTCACTTTCATTTTTTTTTAATTTGGCTTCAAACGTTAGGGCATGGTTGATCACAAATTCTAAATTATTCATCAGAGCCGACTGGTAATTTTTTTTTATTAACTTTATGCCATTGCTTTCATTTCTCTTCGCAAGTTCCAAAAATGAAGATTTAACCTCACTTTCAATTTAATATGGCCGATTCGTGAATGAAGCCCATATCTCATAGGGTGAGGACAAAACAAATTTAATACGTTTTTATTAAGGATCAAAATAAATCTGAAATAGCTTTTCACTACAAATTTGTGAGGCTTAACTTTTTGATTGCTGGCAAGAAGTGAATGTATGACGTTATGCAGTATTTAAATAAGGCCAAAAAAAATATTTCTGCTTCCGATTTCATGGCATTTGAAATAGGCTAGGTTACTTTTTTAGGTAGAGAATTTTTTTCTTTGCAATTAGTTTGTTTATATATGTCATACACAAGGTCACACTTCTCACAAAGAAAACAGAGTATACAAGTATAACATGGTGTGAGGGTTGGAAGGCGATATTAGTTCCCCTCGGTATTGGAAATTGAGAAAATATATTGGAGGCTATTTCCACATATATGTACAATACTTGGTCACTAAAGTGTGCCGTGCATCTAAAAAAAGTACAACAAATAGTAATATTTCTCTGTTTATATAACTTTAAAGTGTGGAGATAGTTTCTCATCCCAAAGAACAGTTTTCATAGTTATTTATTTTCAAAAATAAATCAAATAAATAAAGGTTTATCAGGAAATAGAAGAGTTGTAACCCCTTATTTCGGTGTCCTTATTTTTTTACTCAAATTAATTGATAAAAATTAATTCCTGTGTCCAGTGGTCATAAATTATCTCCGTTGTCTCTTACCATGTAAATACACATGAGAAACAATGAAAACATCAAAGGTATTAAAAAAGAAGCTTATTTAATCATCCAATTTTCTCAGGATTCATGGTTGATTCAGGAAGGTTTCAAAGATAAATGCCTAGGGAGTTGGGTTTAGAGACAAAATATGAAGCAATACTTATACTAGCAATAATAGCTCATACAAAAGTATGGTTTGAACTTTAGTGTACATGAGATCTACATTGTACACGTACATGTATATTTGTGATGTATACATGTACATGTAGACATCAGGAATAAAAGATGATTTTCAGTAATATCAGTGTTATTTATTCCTCCATCTGTGTAGAGCAAAATGTGTACTTGTCAGTTTCCCTGTAAAAATACTTGTCTAATACTGCTTTCCTAAAGTGATGATCAAAGAAGTACTGTAATTTTGTTGTTGCTTCTTCGATGAATTTATTATTGCGTTGAATTCGCATTATTCTCACATCTTTAAATGTCCACACTATAAAATCACACCATTGTCTGTCGGTACAGAGCATGTTCCCCTGAACTTGATAATAGTAGTTATGATTCTCCTTCAGAGCCAATTCACCAAAGACATCATATTTCAAGTAAGGAACATCTGCTGGAGATATTTCAAGATCTTTACAAGTGTATGGACATTTGACCTCAATAATGCCCTCCCTGCCTACAAGACCATCTGGGGAACAACCCAAGAATGGGTGCTCTGCACATACGTGTATGCCACAACTGTCAACCTTGTTACCTGTTTCAGTGCAATAGTCTTACTGCAATAGACTCATATTTTTTCCCATGTTCGGTGTATTTACTAGTGAAAGTCTCAGTTTTGGTGAGTGACTGTGCCATTTTAGTCAAATCTGTTCTGGGTCCTGCCTTACAAATTCTGCCGAAGTTGGAGGCATGTAGACGCTTTGTTCTCTCTTCTGTCCACACTTTATTTGCACTCTGCCCTCGTGTAGCCTCTTCGGTCATTGCACGGGTTTCCTCACTGATGGTAATCACATCCAATTCATCAAGAAAGTACTCTTCAAGAGTTTTCTCTAGATAATCATGGTCATTATTGATGGCCATGATGTTTGCTGGTGCATATACTTGCCGGATTGGTAGATCTTCTGTTTGAGAGTTGAGCCAGATGCTTCTGAATGAATCTGGATACCCAGGCCTATTTCTGAATTCAACCGGCCTGGGATCAAAGTCCTTAAGATCATGTAGGTTGTTTTTTTTGCGCAGCTTCAAATCCTTCATCAAAACTGGTGTGCCAGTATATTTCTTTTGATGATGAAATGTCTGCAGCTTTGCAGTACATGTGTCCTTGGTTATGATGCCCTCCTTTCTTTTAGAAAGAGCAAAAAGTACTACAGCTACATGCTTGCAGTGGGCCTCCGGTCCCAAGCCAAAGCACATTCACATTGGGACTCTTCAACCACTCCATGTTTGTTTATCTTTATATCGACCTTATATATCACCTTTGTTTTCATTTCCGCGGAAACTCTGCCAATGAAGTACACGGTTTCATCTTGGTTGCAGTAGCGTACTGACTGCAGAAATTTCCCGTAGTAGAGTGCCTCTGTCTTCTCTTGCAAATCTTGCCCATGAAGCTCGTGAAAGGTTGTGATGCTATCTGCTGTTACCACTGGAATCTGAAATTTGACAAGATGACAGTTGTGTAAAAACCAAAACAATTCAGCAGAACTCAAAGGAAATTAAAAAACAAATATGATAAGCCATTGTTTTACAATCCATACGAGGAAAGAACCACAACGCAAACCGGAGTGCGACCAGTAGACCTAAATCTTACCACGTCAAGGCAATGAACACATGCCAAGCCACTCTTTTGTCAGATATCCATGCCACCAGATAACAAAATGGAGAGGCTGTTTTGATTTAAAATGATGACAATGTTTTCTTTTTGACTATTTACAATTTGCATGCTTTATCGCGACACACGAGGGTGCTGCTATGATTGCATTCCACAATGTGCTTAAAGCATAATAAAACACCTCCAGATTTGCGTTTAAGAACTGATGGTATCAGTATAATTTAAAAATCCTATTTCAAGGTGTAATATACACACATACCTTACTGTCGGTGTTGATGCCCTTGTAATCTGTTGGTTTAGGTGTGGTCATATGAAAACCCCTCTCATCTTCACACTGGATACACGTATGGCCGAAGTTGAAATTCCTGTCATAACTTTCCAGTCTGAAATCAAAGCATTTGGAAATTTAGATAACAAGATTTTCAAAAGGTTAATCTTAGCCATAGTGTGTGGGCTAGGCCAATGATAGGCTTAGCTGCTTAGGCCAGCTAGACTAGTCTAACTCAAAGAGTTATACTAAAACAGGCAAACGTTATTCCCATTCCTAATGTTAAAAATGGCGGCTAATTTTAACTTGAAAAATTTTGATTTTTGTATGATTCCCAACACATTATCAATTTTCAATTGAGATGTCTAAAGAAAAAAAAATACATCAACAAACACTGGAGTAGGCTTTTCAGTCAAGGTCTGAGGTTAAACTTAGTGCCTGGGATTAAGCCTAATTTTAAGTCATAAAATTTTTTTTGTGCTCCACACAAAAATTCCTTTTTAAAATTAGGCCTAGCCAAAGGACCAGTTTAGATCTGTCACTATAAATTGAAATAGTTGCTGCTAGGCTACTAAAACTTCAAGTAGCAGCAACTATTTAATGTGCTACACATCACTTGACACCCTGCATGCCCTGTGGCTGTGCACAAACATGACAAACCTTGAGCCTGAGGCTAGGCTACATGATCATGCATGTACAACAGTACATGTGCATGAATGATGATCATGATGAGACTGGTCTGAAAATTTGTGTTTTCTCAGTAAATGCTTCAATATTTTCCCTGCTAAATTTGAATTTTTAGGACATTTCTGATGGCTGCTAAGTCATTGAAGGGACAAATTAGTGATGGCCAGATATGGGAATCTTTCCGAATGAGTTTATAAAATACAGATGATCGGCCATCAGTCATGTCAGTGGCCATGCTCCCATGCAGTATTGTTGATGTAGGCCCCTAGGCCTAGGCCTACCCTAACATGGCGCGGCCCCTAACATGGCGCACTTTGATTTTTCGCCTCTAGCACCTTGCTAACGTTAGAGCAAAAGTATTAACTGAAATTTCACAGAAAGTGAAATTTTATCAAGTTCTAAACACTCCCATCTACCTGTTACAAAGTTAGAAGAAAAATGTATTTCGGCGTGATTTTTCCGATTTTATTTCGAAGTGCACAGTGAACCCTTTGAAAATGTCCCCCAAAAATTAGAAAATAATTTTTTGACAAACTTCTAGTTGGGTATGTGAGGAGAGAAAATAATGGTTTATTAGAATTTATCAACTTTACAGAAATTTTTAAATGTTATTTTGGAAATTTTCCGAGAGTTATTGAAGTGCACCACGTACGTTCGGGAACACTCAGCCGATTTGTGCCCAATTTCCGGCCCAATTCAGATTTTGAATTTCGGATTGAAATAATTTCATGACACCGAAATTGTTCACAGACGTTCAACTTCAATAAAAAGCATTGTGCCAGTAAAAACAGTACCAGTATTTCAGTTAATGAATTTGAAGTTTGTCAACAAAGAAGTTTGGCAACAGTGATGTGGAAAGTCGGGGTAAACGTCGAAGCGCGCCACGTTAGAGAACATGACGAGTCTAGGCCCCCTATATCATGTATATCACAACTTGTACTCGTACTATGTCGCAGAACCAAATAAACCCACCTTGTGACAAGTTCATGTTTTCTTCCTGACTGTTTAGCGTTTCTTTTTCTCAGCTCTGCCCTCAGATCTTTCAAGGTCATTGAACCATAATCAGGATTAGGCCTAGCAGACATCATGACCATAGTCGATACGAGCAGATGGCAGAGATGTCGATGCGATGGCAGACGATCCGACGCACTCACGCAGCGACGTACTAATTTGCCAAAACTTTATTAATAATAGTTCCCGCGCGAAAAATTTACTCGGTAGGTCTGCTGCCCTCTATTGACGGAGATCTCAGAAAGTCTCCCATTGCAAGACGCCAGGCAAAGCCTTATACATGTAATATTAAAGCATAGTAAATGGAACCGAAAACAAATTATGTGGCAGTACTTAAAGCTACAGTCCATCATTTGTAATTTGTGCATTTTGTTCATTTGAAGCAACAAGAGAGTTCAAAATCTAATGAAGGATACTGAGCAACTAACCTGATGAAGTTTCAGCTAAGCTTCAGCTGTACATTCCGAGAAAAACAGCATTCTAAGATCTCAATTTCAAATCAAAAGTTACTGAATCATGTTTTGAATTGTTTTGAATTGCAGCTATACGCGACGTAGCGCACTGATCCGACGAATTATAACAACCGCGCGCGTGTGTGCGTCGTTCCAATACTTGTGTGCGCTGCGCTGAATAACAAAACGAACTACTAATTTAAATTTTCCTACGGTGCTTCTTAAGAATCACTGTTGGAAATGCCTTCTTTTGTTGATTTCTTCAAAATGACAACTTCCCAGAAAGAATAATTTCGCAGGGAGTTTAGTTCCCTTACTATCTTTCAACCAAGGTTGTTTTTCAGCAATAATTACGCCAGTTACTTTTTGGATGGCTGCAAATGATGGACTATAGCTTTAAAATCAACAAAAAACTTGGATGAAAGTTTACTTTTTAGGATAACATTATAGGGATATATATAATTTATTGACGTAACAGAGAAGTTAAGATTGCTTAAACAAGAAAACCAGATGTTTATGGTGCTGAACCTGGTGGATTTTCTGTCCTAGTAATACTTTTTTGTATTACTATGTAGTGACTGACTTATGTAGTTTTTTTGTTTCAAACTTGAACAAAACAATTGACGAGCTGGGTTTGAACCTGCAACCCCTGGACTATTGTTCCGGTGCTCTACCAACTGAGCTAACCAGCCCTATTTTGGCAGATCCTCAATTTGTCAACGTCTTTGTAAAAGGGGCGCAATTCAGAAGCCAAATAAATTTAGGTGTTAGTTTTGGATTGAGTTTATTTATTTGCCTGAAGCCAAGACATAAAAGTAGAAAGATCATTGTACCGGTAAGTTTGTTTTCAATAGGAGAGGTATGAGTGAATGGGAGGTTTGTGGTAGCACCATGTGAATTAAATCTCTTAGTGAGTTGTGGTTCTGAGAAGAACCAGTATGCTATTGCTCGGCATCAGGCATATTCTGATGATGACATCATTGCTGTACATTTACTTCATTTTACCCAGACTGATGAATATTCTGGCTGAATATTTTGTTGCACTCAGTGGTGCTAGGTGTACCATAACATTAACAACAGAGCAGAAAGTTACAATTCATATCAAAAAAACAAAACAAAACAAAAACTAGAAAATATATTAAACTGTTTGTACAAAGTTATTGTGTTTTGAATATATTATGTCAGCCGTTCAGCATCTGACTAAACATGTATTGTCAGTCTCTGGGTATTTGAATGTTTTGTGAGACAAAGAGCTTCTTGACTTTGTAAAAAAAAAGAAACAATTGGCAGATTGGTGGCAAGACACATACATGTAATAGTAACACAATCATCGTACATCGTACATGTGTGTATTGGACAGGTCTCTGACTGGAAATATTCATTGGCAATTGCAATTTCCACATGGTACAACAAAATTTGAAGGAGGAATCGTCATTTTTTACATTAAAAAAATATACCGTAAATAATTTCAGATGATAACATTGAGAAATAAATATCGAAAATTGATACCTTTCTGGCCGGGCCAGCCTAGCCCGTGCTGCACCGGCGGACTAAGATCAAATTTATTGAAAAAGCTACAGACCAGGTTCCATTTTATCTGAGCATGACTGAAGCACTAAAACCGCACTTTGTGGCAAAAATTGATGATTGTTGTTTCCGGAACAAACAGAATACCAAACTCATCAGGTTTTTTATTTTCAGCAACTAATTGTAACGTCAAATACCCAACTTTTTGATCGCAACTTTCTTTAACAAAAATTAGCAAGTTGCCGACATTTTATCTGTTTTAGGAGTTTTACATCATTTCTGTAATAAATTTGTTATGAAAATTACACAATGTATATGGTGACGTTGAAGAACTTATTTTCAAAAAAGGAAACAGTGGAAACGCTGGTAAATTGTTCCGACCAAAGAATACCCGTAGACCGCAATGGTGTGATCCACACTGTGCGTGACACTTTGGTGACATCTTTTTAAACCGTGGACGAAAAATACCAGAGAACAAAAGAGAACAATATCGTCCACGATTCCAAGCATACGTCCGCGATTAGGGTCATGTACAAAATCTATGGGAGTCCTCCTATGGGAGTAGTACAGTGGTGCAATTTAAGCGTAACGTTTATTTCCGAAAGCGTAGTGGGTGCTGGTGCTAGTGCCTGGCTAGAACACTGGACTCACTTCGAGTGTGGAAAATGGTTAAGTTTGTTGCAAATAATTGCAAATAGTAGGCCTACTTATTTAAAATTATCAACTAGCGAAATGGCAATAAAATGTTTCGCCTAAGGTGTTGAAGCCAAGTACATGTATGTGCAAGGGTCACTGTGCTTAAATCCAGACTGACAAGTTGATAAATAATTTGAAATCATTTTTAAGAAAACTATCTGGAATGAACTGAATGAAATGAATTTTCAATAATTTTCAAAACATTAGGCAAATAGAAATGGGTCAGTAATTGTTTAAGATAGGGTTAATCTGTGTGATAATAAGTGTGTGGTAGGCTACAGGTGGATAAAGACAAATTAAAAATGTTCCTCAAATGACCTTAGATAACCAGATTTGGTCTTGGCAGTGTCACAATCAAGCATTAGTTAAAGATGTGCATATATGTATATTTTCCCGGCCATTTTGGAAGATTGGCTTAAAAACATGAAAAATGCTGGGAAGTGGGTCCAAGCAAGCCCCACATAATACATGTATTATTCAAACAATCATGTTAATATGTCAGTGTAATACATTTTGTTTCAGATCCCTGATTGGTGCTGGAATGAGTCAATTCAAGTCTGACACTTTGAAGTTTGATATTCCTTTCTTTCAGAGGTTTCGCAATCCTGAAGACAGGTGAGATACAGGTATAATAGAATAATGAATACTCAAAAGCAATCAACCTTCATTCCAAAATATGCAGAAAACATTTACATATGTTAACAAAATAAAAATAATACAGGTCTGATTTATTCTCCTAACTAAGCTAATCAGAAAGTTTAAAACTTATGTACACAGTAAAAGTAGTCATTGGGTCACCATCATGTATGCAGATTCTCCAATGGTCTTTAAATGTTTGGGAAAAAATCCTTTACATATGATTCTGCGTGTATATGAACCAAAGAGTGTTTTTTGGTTGTGTTTTGTTTGTTTTGTTTTAATAAATATTCATCAATGCCCGAGACAGTTTACCTATTCTTATTGGTTGAGAGCTCCTGACATGGGTAGTTTTAAACCGCCATTCGTAAATACCTCAGACAGTTTACGCATTCCTATTGGTCAAGAGCCCATCACGTGGCCAGTCTTAAACGGATGATAAAGACATGGCTAGCTGGTCTTAAACAGGTTTCCAGTGTCACAATAAAATGTGGACTCCTAAAAATCCAGTGCCTCTTATCGTTTCATTGGTTGAACGTTCACAATCGTCACTTAGGCATGCGCAACACTACCAGGGAGTCAGAATTGTATAGTTCTATATTCAAAACGCAACGCGCCAGGTGCGTTCTGTGCGACATCGCGCAGAACATGATACGCGCGCGTCAATCTCCATAAAAGGGTTGTTTACATCTTACTCGCCAGCTGAACACTCCATTATTTTGCAAGAGGGATGTTTCAAAAAGCATAAAGTGAATCTGTTGAACAAAATCGGGATGTTTTGAACGAGTTATATGATTTTTTTTACCGAAAAGGTATTTATGAATGGGAATAAATATGTGCTCCGTCGGTATTTATCACTCTGTTTAAGACCACTTAGAGTCTGGGTGCTGATAATTACCCTCGCCTCCGGCTCGGGTAATTATCAGCACCCAGACTCTAAGTGGTCTTAAACAGAGTGATAAAAACCTCCGGAGCACACATTTATTCCCTTATTCATAAATACTTAAGATAGTTTACCCATTCCTATTGATCGAGAGCCCGCCACATGGTCGGTTTTAAATAAGGGAATAAATGTGTGCTCGAGAGGTTTTAATCACTCTGTTTAAGACCGCTTAGAGTCTGGGTGCTGATAATTACCCAAGCCGGAGGCGAGGGTAATTATCAGCACCCAGACTTTAAGCAGTCTTAAACAGAGTGATTAATACCGACCCAGCACATATTTATTCCCATTCATAAATACCTTTTCGGTCAAAAAAATATAATATTTCGGTAAAAAAAATCCCGATTTTGTTCACTTCATGCTTTTTTAAACATGCCTTTAGCTAAATAATGGAGTGTTCAGCTGGCGATTAAGATGTAAACAACCCTTTTATGGAGATTGACGCGCGAGTGGCACATTCTGTGTGATGTCGCGCAGAACGCACCTGGGGCATTGCGTTTTGAATTTAGAACTATAAAATTCTGACTCACTGGTAGTGTTGCGCATGCCTACGTGAGGACTGTGAACGTTCAACCAATACAACAGTAAGAGGCACTGGATTTTTAGGAGTCCACATTTTATGTGACACTGGAAAAGTGTTTAAGACCAGCTAGCCATGTCTTTATCATCCGTTTAAGACCGGCCACGTGACAGGCTCTCGACCAATAGGAATGGCTAACCTGTCTGAGGTATTTATGAATGGTTGATAAAGACTGGTTGGCTGATGTTAAACACCTTTCCAGTGTCACATGAACTTTTGACTCCTATGAAATCCAGTGCCAGTACCGTTGTATTGGTTGAACATTCACAATCTTCATGTAGGCATGGGCAATACTACCAGTGAGTCAGTATTTCATACTCTTAAATTCACACTACACCGGCACAGCTGCGGTTTGCACCACATCACACAGTACGTGCAACAGCACGCCATTTCCATAAGGAGTTGTTTATGACCACTCACAGGAGGGTCATACCATAGCATAGCGAAAGGTTATACGTAAGATAAATGTTTAAACAAATCGTTAGAATTTTATAATTTGTGACGTGATTTTGGATTGAAAAGTTTTCATTATTTTTGGACCAAAAAGGTATTTATGAATGGGAATAAATATGTGCTTGGACGGTATTAAATGCTATTTACGAAATGGGGCTAGAGGTTAGGCTCGGGCTATATTTTTGTGGCTGCCATTTTGAAGCCTCGTACGAAATGACAGGCTTGGCTATGCAATGATGCCTGAGGCTGAGTTTTTGGCCAAAATCCGAAGCCTTATCTAGCCTACCAAAGTAGTGGCTGCGCATAGGCTTGATGACATCAGTGTGTTCAATCTTTCAGCGAATCCTCTATCTTGAAAAAAACACCATAACACTGTATCGCGGTAGTGCCAGCCAGTGGTACGGTACGGCAGTATTTTTTATAGAGTGAAGCTACTTTTGCCAATGATGAACAAGAAGCAATGGTACTGTACCTGTGAAAGCCAACAAGAACTAGAGGTTCGCGTTTGTTTAGTTACAAATGCAGAGTGGTCGGGCAGGCATTTTTTTCATTAAATACTGCCAAGTTAAGTTATGAATATGTTTATGTAAGAACAAAGGATCACCAAATTAAATCCTTTCCATCACAATCAATTATTTTGTTTAAAAATGCATCATTAATGGTGTGCTAAATTTCTGTAAACATTCTATGTACACATACGAGTTATTTCTGGCTTGATGATGTCATTATTAAAAAATGCAAAGTGAATACTGATTAAGTTCGGATAAAATGTTTATTGTGAAGTTATATAACGTATGAAAATATGGAAAATAATATAAGTGTATGTATTTATAATGCCTAACTTCCGGTTTGATGACGTCACTAGTATTTGGAAGCAAAAGGTGAACATTGTAATGGATGTCGTTATTTGGGCTTCGAATATATACGACATGGATCAAATGATAGAATTCAATCTAAAATATGATCGTTATTTAAATTCTCATAGATGTAACTTCCGGTCTGATGACGTCATGAATTTGAAACCTTGCCAAGTTATCTGTGGTTAATTAAAGAATATCAAGGGGCGATTTGGTAAAATTTGAACGGACGGTTTTCAAATTAAAGAAAGCAAACTCTATTTTATGTGCTGCTAGGTCGATATACATGTATGTTGAAAGTTACAAGTTCATATATAAATCGTTTAGGAGAAACTGTGTGCTGTACGGAAAAAAAGAAAGAAAGAAAGATTAATCGTAACAACTCTAAACAGTGGTCGGGTTGTGCCCAACCACTAAATAAACAGCATAGGTCTGGAAATTCTGGAAAAGGTGATGAATTTTGATGTCTATACCGCTTGACCATCCAGCTTGAGGATTTGGTAATTTGAACCTAAAGTACATACAGGGTGAGTCAAAAAAAGCGGAACCCAAACCCCCAAAATTAGATTCTATATTTTTAAAAATATGTAGCACCAAAAATAATAATAATGACTGGAAAGGCAATTTCATAAGCTACTTTAGATGAACAAAAAATACTGAAATTGATCAATCCGTTGAGAAAATATCACTATTTAAACACAATGACCCTAAAACCTGTCTTGTCCAAAAAATTGCGATTTCAAGAATCGTCGTCGCAATGGTTTTCAAACATCACCAGCGATAAAATCTCAGTGTAAACATTAAAAATATTCAACAGAATCCCTTTGAAGGCCTGTCCTTTAAAAAAGTAGATTTTATAAATCATATTGTTTGCCTATTAACCAGGGTTGTTAATAAAGATATTGTGTACTACAGTTAGTGACAGTTGTTGAAACAAGTATTCTGTGTCATTTTCTTTGTTGTTCCAAACAGTCAAAACACACAATGAATTGCTTTTTTTGGACGAGACAGGTTTTAGGGTCATTGTGTTTAAATGGTGATATTTTTTTGAACGGATTGAGCAATTTCAGTAATTTTTTCATCTAAAAGTAGCTTATGAAATTGGCTTTCCAGTCATTATTATTTTTGGTGCTACGTATTTTTTTAAATATGCAATATATTTTATGGGGTTTGGGTTCCGCTTTTTTTTACTCACCCTGTAGCTTCAATGCTTTAGCACTCATTTTCTTAGGAAACCTATCACAAAAGAATGAAATACAATTTGTTTGAGTTAATAAAAATTGAAATCCAGCTACTTACAGCTATTCATATTTTTTTTCAGGAGAAACTTCATTTCAGCAGGTGCTGCAGCCGGTGTAGCTTCTGCTTTTGGTGCTCCTGTTGGAGGTCTCCTATTTGCCATGGAAGAGGTGTCATCTTTCTGGAGTATGAAACTATCGTGGCAGGTCTTCTTCTGTTGTATGGTTTCTACTTTTACCACTGACCTGTTCAACTCTGCGTTTCACAATTTCAAGTATCAAGGCCAATTCGGTCTTTTCAAAACACAAAGTTACATTATATTTAAGGTGAGTGAAAGAGTACTTTATAGTCAATGTTATCCCAATTTACAGTGTATGAACAAAATGCAAGTAGAGATATCCCTTTCCATACCATCTCCGTTTTGTGCGGAGTATGTCTTCCTACTTTATTCCTGTCTACATTCTAAATGCAATTTGCCATCATTTAAGTAATATTTTAATTGATATAAGATAACACCATGATTTGGACCTGTCAATGACACTGGGTCGTTTATTTTTAAATTTATTGCTTTAACTAATTATGTCATATTCATTACCACTATTTTCCCTTCTGCCTACAATAGACATTGTGAGGGAACTGTTGTTGATACTGTGCATGCAAACACTGGTTTGTATGCACACACAGTGTGCTAAGTATGAACAACTCATTGTCAACCAAGTGTGCACAAAATCAAAAGTAGTTTTCAAATAAGAGAAACAAATGGTGAAAATGATACTCAAGTACCCTTCAATAAAAGTTGAATTTTTACTGCTGAGCTCATGGGTACACATGGTGTATGTATTTCTCTTGTCATCTTAGAGTGCTGCTGATTGCAATATGTTTGGGTGACAGTCACTGCACTGATGTCATCTTCAAGTGCTGCTGATTGCAATATAATAGGTTTGGGTGTTAGCCATTATACTGATGTCATCTTCAAGTGCTGCTGATTGCAATGGGTTTGGGTGCCAGTCACTACACTGATGTCATCTTCAAGTGCTGCTGATTGCAATATAGGTTTGGGTGTCAGCCATTGTACTGATGTCATCTTCAAGTGCTGCTGATTGCAATGGGTTTCGGTGCCAGTCACTACACTGATGTCATCTTCAAGTGCTGCTGATTGCAATATAGGTTTGGGTGTCAGCCATTGTACTGATGTCATCTTCAAGTGCTGCTGATTGCAATGGGTTTGGGTGTCAGCCATTGTACTGATGTCATCTTCAAGTGCTGCTGATTGCAATGGGTTTGGGTGTCAGCCATTGTACTGATGTCATCTTCAAGTGCTGCCGATTGCAATGGGTTTGGGTGTCAGCCATTGTACTGATGTCATCTTCAAGTGCTGCTGATTGCAATGGGTTTCGGTGCCAGTCACTACACTGATGTCATCTTCAAGTGCTGCTGATTGCAATATAGGTTTGGGTGTCAGCCATTGTACTGATGTCATCTTCAAGTGCTGCCGAATGCAATGGGTTTGGGTGTCAGCCATTGTACTGATGTCATCTTCAAGTGCTGCTGATTGCAATGGGTTTTGGTGTCAGCCATTGTACTGATGTCATCTTCAAGTGCTGCCGATTGCAATGGGTTTGGGTGTCAGCCATTGTACTGATGTCATTGCTGATTGCAATATAATAGGTTTGGGTGTCAGCCATTGTACTGATGTCATCTTCAAGTGCTGCTGATTGCAATGGGTTTCGGTGCCAGTCACTACACTGATGTCATCTTCAAGTGCTGCTGATTGCAATATAGGTTTGGGTGTCAGCCATTGTAGTGATGTCATCTTCAAGTGCTGCCGATTGCAATGGGTTTGGGTATCAGTCACTGCACTGATGTCATTGCTGATTGCAATATAATACGTTTGGGTGTCAGCCATTGTACTGATGTCATCTTCAAGTGCTGCTGATTGCAGTATAGGTTTGGGTGTCAGTCATTGCACTGATGTCATCTTCAACTGCTGCTGATTTCAATGGATTTGGGTGTCACTCATTGTACTGATGTCATCTTCAAGTGCTGCCGATTGCAATGGGTTTGGGTGTCAGTCACTGCACTGATGTCATCTTCAAGTGCTGCTGATTGCAATATGTTTGGGTGTCAGCCATTGTACTGATGTCATCTTCAAGTGCTGCTGATTGCAATGGATTTGGGTGTCAGTTACTGCACTGATGTCATCTTCAAGTGCTGCTGATTGCAATATGTTTGGGTGTCAGCCATTGTACTGATGTCATCTTCAAGTGCTGCTGATTGCAATGGATTTGGGTGTCAGTTACTGCACTGATGTCATCTTCAAGTGCTGCTGATTGCAATATGTTTGGGTGTCAGCCATTGTACTGATGTCATCTTCAAGTGCTGCTGATTGCAATGGATTTGGGTGTCAGTTACTGCACTGATGTCATCTTCAAGTGCTGCTGATTGCAATATGTTTGGGTGTCAGCCATTGTACTGATGTCATCTTCAAGTGCTGCTGATTGCAATGGGTTTCGGTGCCAGTCACTGTATTGATGTCATCTTCAAGTACTGCTGATTTTAATGGATTTGAGTGTCAGTCATGGCACTGATGTCATCTTCAAGTGCTGCTGATTGCAATGGGTTTTGGTGTCAGTCATTGTACTGATGTCATCTTCAGGTGCTGCTGATTGCAATGGATTTGGGTGTCAGTCATGGCACTGATGTCATCTTCAAGTGCTACTGAGGCCAAACAAAAAAAATGATGTGTTTACGGTAACCGACCGACCTGGAATTTTTTCGGCCAAATGGCCGACCTCAAACTTTTTATTGCCATTTTGAAGGTTGATATTGATCAGTTTTAATGAACAAATTTCAAAAATTTCAAGTACCGGTACTTTTAATTATTTGCCACGAACATAGACCATTTTCCACACTAAAACTGACCATGATTTGACACAAACATACCTGTGTTAAACGTGCGAAAATCGCGACGATCTCAAAACTTGAATTTTCAAACTACATGAAGTACGATTATTTTTGCACAAACGCATCGGGGTGAACTGGTGCGCCTGGCCGACGGACGGCAGGGTTCTCCCCACGTACAAACGTGCGTACTGCGAATCGGCCTGACAAAAATGCCGATCACATTTTTCAGCCCCCGATACGCACAATATAATTATTATTCACGCCATTAAAATGCACAATATAATCGATACATACGCCATTATTTCATCTTGACATGCAAAATCTTGACAAAAATCCTGTTTTTCTGATGCATGTGTGATCAAAATGCACACGATGACGGGTTCTGTCGACTGCCAGCTGACAGGCATGCAGCGCATACAGCATGGTGCACTGGTTCCCTTTGCGTGCTAATGGAATCAATACTATAATGAAGGACCGGAACCAGTGACTACTGCCTACACAAACGTCGTAACACGATGATGTTGTGCCGTCGGCCGAAGCTGGATCGTAAAAATACCAAACAAACATCGATGGAGAAAGAGAATTTCTGCGAATTAATTCACAGAACGTGATCTTTATTTTCTGTGTATGTGTTTTCCATTAAAATGACGAGATTGCCAAGCTCGAACTCGTGGCGTAACATCGTAGCATGTTTCTGCAGTAGTGCAAGATTTTCGGCCACGTGGGATGGGCCGTACACCATGTACAAAGTGCAGTAATGCACCAAAGTGCAGTAATGCACACTGATACTGGGCCGTGAGCCCCCTTCGCGATGTACGGCCGGCCAGACTGAATGTCGGCGGCGCCAGCGGCCGTGATGTATGTTAAGCATATAGCATGTATAGTGGAATCACCTCAAAAATATTTTTTATTAGTTGAGGCAAGTTTTAATCACTTTTGATGGCAAGTCTTGATAATTTTCGTGGCGCAAATGAAAATAATCCAGGCACAAAATAAACATGATTCCTTGCTCTATGATGCTCCATTAATCAGCACCTCCACAAAATTGGTGAAATAATTTTTCCGACCTATTGACGCTATTTTGAAAGGCATGTAATCGGAAGCAAAAGGATTTTTTTCTTTACCTTAATTTCTTAATTTGAAACTTACTTGTAAATGTAATTTTGATTTTTTTCTTATAATTACAAAAATAGGGGCCTACAAGATCTCTCAAAAATTGTCGGGGCCCCGAACCCCACGCCATGGCTTCGCAGGTTGTTGAATCACAGCAAAACTTCCCCCACAGGTTTGAAAAAAATCCCGGGGAGAACCCTGGGACGGTACGAATTAATTTGGAATGAAATGTATCGATTGAGTATCTTGAATGCTCGAAAAATGTTTTTATACAAATATTTTGCGAAAGAACACACATGAGCCTGCAGAACTGAAATTAAAAAAAAAAATACAAAATAAAATTATTTCCCTACCTACCTACCTGGATTTTTTTCACACCGTTACCGTAAACACACCATTTTTTTTTTTGCCTGATTGCAATAGGTTTGGGTGTCAGTCATTGTACTTTTTGAAGTGTTGCGTTTGTGATAAGTAGTTACCGGTACTTGCTGTTTATGGCTTTTCAGTTTATCTTTGACAACTTTTTCAGCAGTCATGTAAATAGGTATCAATTTGAGCACATCCTTATTTGTCAATAGTGTTGTATATATTTTTTACTTTATAGGTTCTTGAAAGTCTTGATGTGAATATACTCATGTTTATTCCGACGGTTGTGCTGGGAGTACTTGGCGGTTTGCTTGGAGGATTGTTTGTGTTCATGAACTTGAAACTAGCAAGGCTTAGACGGGCTATCATATCCAAGGTCAAACAACATTGGAAAAAGAAAGCCCTTAAGATCGTTGAACCCTGCCTTATCATAGTAAGTATCTTTCATCCACATTAACCATCTCCTTGTTTCTTTTCACATCTTTGTGTACATTTTTTTTGTATGTGATTCCATTGATATCATAATTTTCAATAATTGATTATTAGATCATCTAACATCAATAGAAATCAATATACATCAACTTTCCTTTCATTGTATTAACATTCAAATCGTGGACCTTGACACTTGCAAACGTCGCGTACTGACGGTGTAGCATATTTGGATTGCTTTGTGAGCAAGGTCAACTGTTTTGGTCAAGTGGTGAATTATTAATGAGCTTTGTCCTCGTACAAGTTCGTGTGCGTGTGTACTCATCATTCACTTGCAAATTATATTGCAATATTCTTGCATATCGGTTGTGCCTATGTGTAAAGAGAAATGCAACATGTCAAATTATGCACCAAATCGTAGAAAAGACTTAAAACTTCACCCACAAAATGTATTTCATGAATAAATTCCTAAAAAGTACACCAAGCTAAAAAAGACGAACATAATACTTACCAAAAAATGGCAATTTGGACCAAAAATGCACAAAAAAATTCAAGTATGCACCGAGAAAAATGCTGATGACGCAGTACAAAAGTATCAAATTTTGATGCTGTTAAAACGGAATCTGTAGTATTGATTGTAAACAATTGGAAAATGATGTTGCAATACATCATGTGACCGTAATGAGAAGCTTGGAAACTAGGCGAATCTATGCATTGGTTTCTCCATAACAGTGTGACATCACTGTTGGCTTATTTGCATAATTTAGGCCTTTGTGAGTGAATTCTGATAGCGATATTTGATAGTGCATGAACAATGGAGGACAATAGGGCCAACGATTGACCTAAGGTCCTTTTTTGAGGTGTGTGGTACAAAACCTACGGGAGGTCTTCCGAAAAAGAGGTCTTCTGAGTATAAACAAAAGAGTGACAAGAGGGGGTCCGTGATAGTCTGAGTATCGCCCATTATCCACGTAGCCAATCTCCTGTATAACGTCTACGCCAGCCAATCGGAGTCGCTTTTACTAAATCGTGACGTCATTTCATTCCTAAATCAGGACTACAGTCGAGTCTCGTTAATACAAACTCGTTCAGACCTAGCCAAATTGTTTGTTATATCAGAATTTTGTATTAAGAGGAACATCAGTCCCATTCATTGTGCACATAAATGCACAGTCGGGACTAAGGCTTTATGTTTGTTATAACCAGAATTTTGTATTAACAGAGTTTGTACTAATGAGATTCGACTGTACATGGTTTGATTGGTCAATTCAAATGCAGTGTCTTGTAATACAGCAACAGCCGGTCGGGCGTGATATCGCATAACATGATACAGTGCATGTGACACATTTTTTTATGTCCATTGTCTATGACGCGCAATGGGTGAATGCCCGAAGACCCGATATAGAAAGCTGATTGGTCAAAATCTAGGAGGTCAAGAGGCGGGGTCTTGCCTAATAAATCAGCGAATACCAAATAGTTCTTCACATTGACTCTGAGTTTTCTAGGTTTGACTGATGGCATTCCTCCAGGGTACTTCATCTTAAATCAAACAAGGGGGATCATTAAATGTCATGCTTACTTTGTGACTTTATATAAACTGCCTGTCCTTCGTTATTTACGTAACACTTTAAAAAGCAATATCCACGACATTTTCTAAAATACAAAACCAGTTATATTCTTTGTAGGTGAGGATATTTGTTCAAAGATGAGAGACCAATATTCTAGTTTTATTACATGTATTAAAACTCAAAAGGACTTTTCAAATGTCACACTTTTGGGCCCATTATTGTGGAATTGCCCCAATACACATCAAAATTGGTCAAGTGAATGTTAGAATCTTGGGGAAAATATTGGAATATGATTGAAGGATCTAAACAAAATGATATGCTATATACATATAAAAGTGGAGATGCTGTGTAGCACTGTGGAGCATATATGACAAGAAGTACAAGTTTTAACAGTGCTCACAGGAAAAATATTCCTGAGCTTTCGGTGCAGTGCACCTTCTTCAGGGGCTTGTTGTCTGGTAGAACAAACGCGGTGAAGTCCTCGTTCATCCCGTCAGGTTGGAGTGTACCAAGTTGGAACATCACACGCTGTTCCAAGGATTGGCGCTGCGTGTCTGACGATGCCGTGGTAACGATGCACACGCCCATGTCCTTGGTAGAGTGTGTTGGCGCTCTGAAGTGTTGCGCGACAGCCCGGCCAGGTTGTTTAAGCCAAACATACGGAGATGCTCCATCAAGCGATCGGCCAGACGGCGCTTGGTTTCGCCAATGTAAAGCTTACCAAAGCATTTGCATGTGATGCAATAGACAAGATTCGTTGTCGTGCACTTGAAGTGGCCACTGATGCTGAAACGGCCACAGGGTCCAGTGTTGGATGATGTCTTATCAACATGGACACATGTCTTGCATCTATGACGATGGCAGGGAACAGTTCTGTAGGGGCCATTGTCTATAGTACTTGTGATGTTAGGAAGAGTAGAATGCACCAGATGGTTGTTGATGGATCAATTCCGTCTGAAGGAACAGAGGGGGGTTGTGGATTGGTCAAAGATGGCGCTTGTTGCTGGATCATCCTGCAGCGTCTTGAAATGCTTTAGGATTATATTCCTGACTGTCAAGTTAAGCGGGTGGTAAGTGAGAACAAGTGGGATTCGGTGCTGTTGCTTGGGATGGCATCTTTACACTTCTTGGGGTGAGACGACTTGTAATGCAGGTAGGTGTGAGAATTGGTGGGTTTGTAGTGGACCGATGTGGTGAGAGAGTTGCCGTTGATAGACACATCAATGTCGAGGAATGTGATGGTCTCATAAGAAATATCCGAGGTGAAGTGCAAAGCTGCGTGGGGATTATCGGCATGGTTGATGAATGCCTGAACATCTTCCTTGGTGACGGGTGTCGCACCGATGATGTCGTCAATGTACCGTTTGTACAACAATGGTTGAACTGGACATCATCTTCTCCTCAAGAAAGCTAACAAATAGACATGCATAGCTCGGGCCCATACGTGTGCCCATAGCAACGTCAGTGGTCTGCAGGTACTGCTTCCCAATAAAGATGAAGTTGTTCAGGGTGAGGACAAGTTCAGCAAGCCTGAGAAGGGTACTGGTTGGGGGGTCACAGTCTTGACGGCGGTCAAGAAAATGACATAGCGCTGCTAAGTCGTCTGAGTGGGGGATGTATGTGTACAAAGATTTGACGTCCATACTGTACAGGTACAATGTAGTTAGAAGGGCCCATGAATTCAAAGTTAGTGAAGGTATGGAGAGCCTCATTAGTGTCCTTCACATACGAGGGCAGCTGGTTGACAATAGGAAACAACACGGAGTCCAAGTACTTGGAAATCAACTCAGTGGGGCAATTGCAAGCTGAAACAATGGCCGGCCAGGATTATCTTACATGTGAATGTAAGCCAAAGGACCCTGTGGGCTAGAGTTGTCAGTTATTAAATGTGGAATGAATCAATAAAACTAGAAGTATGGAATGATCTCAAACAATCAATCTTTATTCTTAGTTATTTCTTAGAACAACTCTCAACAACAACAGTATAATAAAAATGCAATACAATGTTTCCAAAAAAAAGGATATGGTCGACCAGGCCCTATAGTTGTTTGTTCCCGGGAACTCACTCGGTGTGTGTACACTAATATTAAAGCAACTGTTCGGGACCGGTTAAGTCTGGCAGTCCTCAGTTCAAGACTGAGTCGATCCCAATAGTTCGTGGAACTTCTGAGAGTTCAGTTGACGGGTGTCAATTATTTGGTCTCACTCCACCGTAGCTCTGGACAGGCTGGAGACTATTGATGAATCCTCTTCATCCACAATCACACGACAGTCATCTAATGCTGACCTGTAACCATGGTAACTCAGCGTCTGCTGAACTCGCCGGCTCGCCGCACAGTGTGAAGCCAGTACTTGGGTTGGCCTCCGTCGACACAGCCTCTCAGCTCGTCTCTGCTGATAGGGACACGGACACTGCTACCCCAGGTCTTATGACTTAGGAGAACTTCCTCCTCGTATTCTGAGAGATTACAATTAATAGAACATACAAATCTAAGTGTTCAAGCAAAGACATTTGACTTGAAATTTAAGATGCCAAACTACATTGGTCTAAAGCAGTAAACACCATGTGTTTGTTGGATGTTTCATTTGTTTTTAAACAATAAACATACACAACATGTCAATCAACATGCACAAAAAAATTGCATGTCAAAAAAATACAAATATCAATTTAGGCATAACATCTTGTTACATAATTAGAAAGTGCTTATCACATGGATAAAAAATCTAGTGCCTGCCTGCATAAACAGAAACATAGCACAATGCATGTTTATCCCCAAAAAACAGTTCCAGAAAGTCCCAAGTTTTATAATAGGAAATTATCATCAAGTCACAGGTTTTATAAACGGAAATAATCCACTTTGGATCAGTCTGAGAGTAAATAATAAATCTATTTCTCCACTGGTAAGTATTAACAGTTCCCGATGATTTTATGCAAAAACCCTACCATAACATATTTCATTTACACATGTACATGTAGTTGGAGCACACATACACTACACAAGATTTATGTGAAAATCCCTTCCCGTGAATACATGATTGTAAGCATGAATTTAACCTCCCTCATATTCCAGTATATTATTATATCCCTTTTATGACACTCACCTGAGAGCCACAGACTGAATAAGTCACTTATAAAACACTTTTTCGAACAAATCTCTTGAACTTTTCAGAGAACACGTTGAAAAAACACGCAGACAAAATGGCGAACAATGCACGAGCACACTTTTGCCGTGCAACCCCAGAGGGCGCCATTCCACAGAATCACGGGCTACATGAATTTTGGGCAGCATATACAAAATGGCGGTTCTGGGATACGGGGTGATGAGTTGAGTCGCATTACCGGGTTGCTCACGATGCTCTGGTCCATAGGGGTGAGGTCATGGTCGATCACGTAGTAGCTCAAGGAATCTAAAAGTCGGCGTTCAGCCTCTAGCTGATACAAATCTTTACTCCAAACCACAGTAGCACCCCCTTTATCAGCTCTTTTGACAACATAGTTCTTTCTTCCTTGAGTGATCGTAAGGCCTGCCGTTCCACAGAGGAGATATTGGATTTGGTGCAGCGGGTTTAAAGTTGATACGATTGACACGATTGACATCAGAGCCACAATTGTCAATGACTCGGTTTAGGACTTGTTGAGGCCAGTAAGTGGACACCAGCTAGATGATTTGGGGACTAGTCTGTCAATGGTACTGGCAGTAGGGGTATCATCATGATGAGAAACAGATGAAGAACTCACCTCTTTGTCATGGAAGTAGGCTTTAAGGCTGGGACGTCGATAGAACATATCAATATCTCGTCGAGTAGAAAAGTAATTTTTTGAGGTTGGGAGGGATGAAATTCAACCCCCACTAAAGTACAGATAGTTGGGTGTCAGTTAAGGGTAGATCAGAGGGGATGGTAACAACCAAATGTTCCTTGCCAGAAAATGGATGCGAAGATCATTGGTGGGTTGGATGGAATCTGGGCCCATGGACTGCAGTTTTCTGTTCTTGACGGCACTTAACTCTTCGTGCAGCTCAGAATTGAGGTTGTGAATAATTCCACGAATCAAATTGGCCTGTTAGCCCGTAGTAATGGAATACAGTTGTTGACGAGCACTACTAAACTTATACCAGTGCTCACCGGAAAATGACTCCCGCCGGTATAATTTTTACTTCTTGTTATTTATGCTCCACAGTGCTACGCAGCATCTCCACTTCTATTTTTAATGAGCTAATCATTGTGATAGAAGACGATTTCATTGGATATATACATGTTTATATGCATTTTGTAAGGTCTTTAAATTAAGCAAGGAATTTTTACCCAGTTATAATTAATGACGAGGTCAAAAATCTTGGCTCGAGACATAGTTCACATCAAGTTTGCCTAATGTCAAATGATTTCAATTTCTTCATAGATTTTATTTTCTACTGCAAGTGTTCTGCTGCCTGCTGCATTCAATTGTAGCCCTTACTCGTGCTACCTAAGTGGAGAAAAACAATCGTAAGTTGTACCTGATTACATTGCCTTGGCATTTTAAAGGGGTTGTGGAATGCTCGAAGACATTTCCGTCATTTTTCGGGTATATGTAGCCCAAGGTTTGATGAAATAAAAACGACTATTGTGTCTGTCATGAAATGAGTACAAAAGGTACCTTTGAGAGCTGTTTTCAGGTCCTGATTCAACCCGAACGTGCAATTTGTGTAAAAGTTGTCGTTGGGGGCAGCAAACAAAACATAGTAAATTGTGACGTAATAAACAGGACTCCTGATGCAGCGTAGTATAAACGAGTCCTGTTTATTACGTCATGATTTACTATGTTTTGTTTGCTGCCCCCAACGACGACTTTTACACAAATTGCACGTTCGGGTCGAAACAGGACCTAAAAAACAGCTCTCAAAAGTACTCATTTCATGACAGACACAATAGTCGTTTTTATTTCATCACACCTTAGGCTACATATACCCGAAAAATGACGGAAATGTCTTCAAGCATTCCACAACCTCTTTAACCCACCAACTCTGATTGTGACAATTTTACCAAAAAAAAAAAAAAAATGAGAAAATTACCTTTGTTTTATTCTCAATGTGGTATTTTTAACATTTTGAAAAAATATAAATGGTTGTAATTATTATTTTTTTCCAAATGCAGTATTTTGCGTAATGCCAAATAAAAGGACTTACTATTTTGTTTCCTGATTTTGATTTAATTCAAAAGCACAACCTGTATTCCGGACGTATCTCTGGTATTCGACCCAATCACATGCACACAGGAGTGCTGAGCACTAACACATGATGGAGCCAGCTACTGTGGCTCATCTGGTCTGACATAATCACGGAATGGCCGCATTACGTTCTAGATCCTGTATGTTGTACAGAAGGCTTATATATGGATGTGGCATTCCCTAACGTGGCGCACTTCGCTATTTCCCCAACTTCCCTTATGCAGTGTTGCCAAACCTCTTAGTTGACAAGCTTCAAATTAATTCAGACAGATATGGGTAATATAACCTCAACAATGCTTTCTGTTGAACCCTCATGAATAATTTTAGTGTCATGAATAAAGTCTGAAATTAAAAAAAGAAACAGTGGCGTCCGGAATTTGGGCACAAAATCGGCCGAGTGTTCCCTAACGAGGTGCACAAGAAGAAATCTCAGAAACTCCCAAGTAAACATGTCATAACTTCTTGTAAGTTGACAAAGACTGATAAACCATTATTGTCTCAACTATCCAACTAAATACATGCTGGTCAGAAAATCATTTTCTTATTTTGAGGCCTTTTAAAAGGGTTCAGTGCGTACTTCAAAATAAAACCGGAAAAGCTTGCCAGAGTAATATTTATCTCTTGACTTTGTAGGGGAAAGGTAAACTCAAAACTTAGGAACGGGAATGTTTAGAGATTGGTAAAGTTTCATGTTTAATATGAAATTTGAGGTATTGTAACTTTTGCTATAGCAAAGCACTACAGGCAGAAAATCAAGGTGCTTCACATTTGGGGCTGTGCCGCCATGCGTTTTATATACCATAGGGGACATTACATGCATACAAGTGTTGTGTTTGTACAAACAAAATTTGTAACTTTAAAGTTATATATTTAATTTTATTCCATCCTCCGACCCTGCAAAATTTAATATCATGTTCGTAATTCAATAAATGAAAAAAAGTTCCAAAGAAAGGGGACCTCACCATCCCAGACAACTACCGGGGAATCAGCCTCTCTCAAACTGCTGCCAAGGTATACAATCGACTACTTCTGAATCCCATTCGCCGGAAGTTGAGAAGATACTCCGTCCCAATCAAAGTGGCTTTCGGCCTCTACGTTCAACCTCTTCTCAAACCTTGCCCTCAGGCACCTTATTGAGGAAATTCGTAACCACCAGAAGGAAGCCGCCATCATGATTTCCGCAAAGTATTTGACTCTGTTGACAGACCAACAATGTTTAAAGATGCTGCATGCTTACGGTATCCCGGAGGAGACCATTCATGCCATCAAAATTATGTATGAAGATACAAGTGCTGTTGTTCTCACTCCCAAAGGTGAATCTGATCCGTTCTCCGTCAACACTGGAGTTCTTCAGGGTGATCCTCTTGCCCCCTACCTTTTCATCATAGTTCTGGATTATGCCTTGCGGACAGCATTAAATGTCACTGATGGTCTCACTCTCTCACGCCGTAGGAGTAGTAGACACCCTGCCCAATACCTATCAGACCTAGATTATGCAGATGACATTAGTCTGCTTGCTGACACCCTCCTTGATGCCAAATCTCTCCTCCATAAAGTAGAAGCTTGCTGCAAGTCCGTTGGTCTCTCTCTCAATGCAAAGAAGACTAAGTACACGGTCATCAACCCATCTACCTCTGACGATGTCACTGCACTGGATGGCAGTAAGCTCGATAAAGTTGATGACTTCAAGTATCTTGGCTCCTACACCAACACAGCTCATGACGTCGAGTGTAGAAAAGCTCAAGCTTGGTCTGCTCTGTTCTCACTGACAAAAGTCTGGAGATCCTCGATCTCCATGACCACCAAACTTAAGATCTTCAAGACCTTAATAGAATCCATCCTCCTCTACGGTTGCGAGTCCTGGACCCTGACCAAACAGATCTCTGCATCCATTGATGTCACCTATACATGGATGTTGCGGGCTGTTCATAACGTTTCTTGGCAACAACATCTCCCTAACTCTATTCTGTATGGTGCCCTTCCCCCTATCTCCACCATCATCAGACAGCGTCGCCTTCGGCTAGCTGGTCACGTTTATCGACATAATGAGCCAGCTAGTCAAGTTCTCCTCTGGAATCCTGAAGCCCCTCAACGAAAAGGTCGTCCCAACATGACCCTGAAAACATCCATCAAGCTAGAAACTGGTCTGAGTGGTCCATCTCTTTCCAACACTATGCTCGACAGGGACAGTTGGGCCCAACTCATCAAGTCATCATGAAAATGAATGAATGAAGAAGAAAAAGAATACGCGTACATTTTCTTTCCTCGGTCTGCTATAACCCATAGAATGCTTTGCCCCTGCCAACAATACATGTATGTTATTGATATGGATTTTGATGGGGAAAAAACACTGAATTCTCTCTGCACTACGTTATACAAACAAAATGTAGTTTGAGGGTGGATAGTCAATATTAGTTCCCCGAGGTACTGGAAGTTTGCCTAGGGAACTAGTTTGTCAACTTTCAATACTGAGGGGAGCTAATATCAAGTAACTATGGTGGCCCTGAAGGGACATCACACATCAAGATTTCTGCGAAGAAATCTGCAATGTCGCACATTTTATCGCAGAAATCTGCGCAGATTTCTGCGATGTCGCACATTTTATCGCAGAAATCTGCGCAGATTTCTGCGATGTCGCACATTTTATCGCACATTTCTGCGCAGATTTCTGCGATGTCACACATTTTATGGCAGAAATCTGCGCAGATTTCTGCGATGTCGCACATTTTGTTGCACATTTTATCGCACATTTCTGCGATGTCGCACATTTTATCGCAGATTTCTGCGCAGATTTCTGCGATGTCGCACATTTTATTGCAGAAATCTGCGCAGATTTCTGCGATGTCGCACATTTTATCCTAGAAATCTGCGCAGATTTCTTCGATGTCGCACATTTTATCGCAGATTTCTGCGCAGATTTCTGCGCAGATTTCTGCGATGTCGCACATTTCGTGCGAACGAATTAGTAATTCGTGCGAACGAATACTAATTCGTGCAAACGGATAAGTAATTCGTGCTAACGAATTAGGAAATTCAAAAAAACAATTTCCACCCTGTTCCTTCCCGGGCTTCATAGGTTTGCAAATAAATTATATATAAATAATTAGGTTGCAAATAACTTTTATATAAATCTGCGATAAAATGTGCGACATCGCAGAAATCTGCGCAGAAATCTTGATGTGTGATGTCCCTACAGGGCCACCATAAGTATCCACCTGAAATTAATCATATTTGTTTTATTTTACCTCATACATATTTAGTTGCCAATTTTTCCATTGCAGGAGCTTGTCCAGCTCACCAGAAGAATATTGCTCAACCTCAGAAAAGTTCAGTTCTTGTGCAGTACAGTAACTCCTAATACAGTGTAGTTGATACCACATTGTGGACAACGTTCTTACCCCTCATCCGAGAGGCTCGAGGGGTATTGTCATCGCCTACGGCGTCCGTCCGTATGTCAGTGCGTTCTTCCGTCCGTCCGTCCGTCCGGGCAGCTTAGATTCCAGATGATAACTTGAGTTAGAAATGTTGTTTGGGATTGTAACTTCGGTAGGGGGTTGCCCTTGGGAGTAGGCAAGTTGGGATTGGTTTTGAGGTCAAAAGGCCAAAGGTCAAGGTCACTGTGGTGAGTTAAAGGTAAACGGTTTCCAGATGGAAACTTGAGTTAGAAATGAGATTTTGGTGTCTAACTTAGGTAGCGGTTGCCCTTGGGAGTAGGCAAGTTGGATTGGTTTTGAGGTCAAAAGGTCAAAGGTCAAGGTTACCGTGGAGAGTTACAGGTAAATGGTTTTCGGATGATAACTTCAGTTAGAAATGAGGTTTTGGTGTCTAACTTCGGTAGGGGGTTGCCTTTGGGAGTAGGCAAGTTGGGATTGGTTTTGAGGTCAAAAGGTCAAGGTCACCGTGGTGAGTTAAAGGTTACTGGTTTCCGGATGATAACTTGAGTTAGAAATGAGATTTTGGTGTCTAACTTAGGTAGGGGTTGCCCTTGGGTACAGGCAAGTTGGGATGGGTTTTGGGGTCAAAGGTCAAGGTCAACGTGGTGAGTTAAAGGTAAATGGTTTCCGGATGATAACTTGAGTTAGAAATGAGATTTTGGTGTCTAACTTAGGTAGGGGGTTGCCCTTGGGTACAGGCAAGTTGGATTGGTTTTGGGGTCAAAAGGTTAAAGGTCAAGGTTACCGCGCTGAGTTAAAGGTTAATTGTTTCCGGATGATAACTTAGTTAGAAATGAAATTTTGGAGTCTAACTTCGGTAGGGGGTTGCCCATTGGTACAGGCTTGTTGGGATTGGTTCTAGGGTCAAAGGTCAAGGTCACCATGTTGAGTTGAAGGTTAATGGTTTCCGGATGATAACATGACTCTGGCTGAGGGGTTTCAACAGCAACGCTGTTATTTTTGCAGACTGCTACTGTCCACAATATTCTCCAGTTCGGAGAAAATGCTAATAATATTTACGTGTGCCCGCCCCCATCTTATCATCTGTAGCTACGGCAATGTTTGCACATGCGTACTACACTTGTGCAACAGTTCCATGATTGCTTCGTAAAGCTCATGCATAGTAGACTACTGCACGGGTAAACTACACATGCACATTTACCCTGTGCATGAATTCTTGCCGGCGCATTTGGTTAACAGCAAAAATTTCATCTGGCACGTGATGGTGAATGGACCCATATGAATATGTATGAGGTATATGAGGTCTTCAACCTTAAACAATATTTTCATCAGAGTAAGCTGTCAGTTGCCATTGGCAAACATTTTTAGAATTTGACTAGTATCCTGATATTTTGCGAGAAAAAAAAATAGCCAGATATAAATCTACAACAATTCCTTGGCCTTCAGATCCCACCAACCTGCATCTTAGAAACATTAATGGGCCTATATTTGTATCTGTAATTTTTCTTCCCCTGATTATCCTATGCTTTTCGGAGTCATTACAATGTGTTAAGCATTGTGAAATACACCGTCACACACTAGGTTATCATCATCATCATCATCATCATCAATTTTGCATGCCCGGGAAGAGCGTAGCATCTCGACAACCCAGTTTCCAGTCCAGCTGGTTCTGAGCAAGTCTCCAACCAGCTGACAGATTCAGCCCCAGTGCCCTGAGGTCTTCCTCCGAATATGAAAAGGTCATATGAATAAAAACTTGTAAATGCTGGGGAGTAAAAGCAAACAGCAAGAACATTTACTTTGGAGTAAAAGCATCACAGAAAAGCAAATGCTTACCACACCAGCCGCTCCACAGCAGGGGGACTGCCCCTCAGAGGATCAATACTGGGGCCGACACCGATTTTCTCCTGATAACTCGTCTGAATTGAGAACTCGCAACTTCATAAGCAAATTGTTTAATACTAAAACAAAAACACTTGACAAAAGAATTTCCTCTTTGGACAAACGCCTGCGTTAAGGGGCCAAGGTAGCCTCTTTCCCCATCCTGTTGTTGAATGCCCTTGCTCGATGTTATGGAGATCCTTCCTTGTGTGATCCAAGTAAATTGCCTGAAATTTTTCATTTCCTGGTTGACTGGTTGGTTTTTGCGTCAATGAATTTCCATTGAGGATTGCTACAGCTTCCTTGCAACAACGTTCCCTTGTCTTGGACAATTTGTTCTTCCCATAATTTGGTTCTGAGGATCACCTGCAAGATCTTCCATTGGGAGGTGGTGATCTTTTTGGCAACAGGTTTGACGAGACAATGATAAAAGAGGCCAGACGTCTAAAGGCCAAAGACAAGTTGGATCTTCGTCGACACACGGCCAAACGCCCTTCTACTTCTGTCGCCTCCCAGTCCAGTAAGAAGAAACCACGGCCTGAGTCATCTGAGTCAGTCTTCTTCATCTTCCTCAAACTTCTTCAGGATACAGCCCCCATATCTGCACAGCTTTTCAAGTCCTAGGAGTCGCGCACGGGGTAACAAGGGCTTCTAACTGCTGCAGAGTATTTTATCCCCCCTGCTTCAGATCAAGTAGCAAGTCATCTTGCAGGGTTCAGCCAGAGGTGGTCTCACATAACCTCAGACATCTGGGTTCTTCAGACAATCTCTAGACTTCTCTATTACCTACTCAATGACCATCTCCTATTCCCACAGATCTGACATGCTGGGCTGTTTTAGAGGGCTGCTTCAGAGAAGGATATCAACTTCCTGAGGGACAAGAATGCCATCATTCTACTCCCGGCCGGGTCCACTCTTGGCATTGCACATTTAAGATGACTTCACTTGACCCATGATGACGTCATCATGATGTCACTCTTTGGGACACAACTTTGCTATAAGGCCTATGCAATGATCTCTATATAAAAACTGGATAGCGTATAGAAAACCGCAGAAGAAAGCCTTTTGAAACCATATTGGTGATCTACAAAGGACAGGTTGCCGTCTTTACAGGTAGCATGATTCACTTTTGTAAGTAGTTCACCTGATTCAAATTTTGACCATCACCACTGACCATAGTTCAAAATCTTCAACCGTTGTGCTCTGCTTTTTGAATGCTGCAGTTCACTTTTTTTGCGGCGTTTTGGAAATAATAATCAATACAGAAATGTGTCCTTTGTAGAACATCATGGGCCATATTCACAAGTTCGCTATTTTTGTAGAGTTCCCTGAATGTATTTCATTAATTGTTAACTTTTGAATGGGATGGCGCCAGACTTTTTATGCAGGCACAATGCCACCTTATTTTACTGTCATTTTTCATTTAAATATGGCTTTAAACATTAGGGAATGTTTAATTACAAATGTTAAAGTATTCATTGAACCAGACTGGAATTTATTATACATTAACTTGCTTTCATTTCTCTTCGCAAGTTCCAAAAAATGACATTTTTCCTAACTTTCAATTCAATATGGCCGACTCGTGAATAAGGCCCATAATACGTGTACAAGACCAAAATGGGCGTCAACTCTTGATACAGTGCGCGCTGTATAATACGCGAAGAACGTTCGTATTATACCTGGCAATCTTTGTGAGACTGGGGACAAATTGGTCAATATGCAAAGTCTACTGTGTGACTGGTGCATGGGCAGCCGCTATCCAATCTTTATATAGAGATCAGTGGGCCTATGCCTATGCTAACTTTGAGTGGTGTATGACAAAGATGAATGCCAAAAGTTACATCCACAAAAGACGTGTGCAAGGTCTATGGGATATTGCATGGAACACAAAGAAGAAAAAAGAAGAAGGAACAAAAAGAAAAGCAAAAATCGCAAAAAAGCCAGTATTAACAGAAATGAAAGCTGTGCCCAATTGAAATTGGGACTACTAATTAATTTTTAAAAAGGAAAAAGTTTAAAAATGTAAAGAACTGCTTAATGTCTTTAGCAGTTAGTAGAAAGAAGGAAAAAAAATATTGATCCAAAACATATGCACTAAAAGCGTAATATAATATCCTGAAAGATGCATCAAAGATAAAATTTTGTCAAAAATGTCTGATATTGTGAAATATAAATTTTCATTCCTGTAATGTAGACATCAACTGTAACTACTAGGTATAAAAACTTTGTTAGAAATTACAACTATCTGTACTAGAAATAGATGGTTCTGTGGTTCTATTTCTTATTTCAGCCCTCAGTCCTACAGCCCTAGATGTTTAGTGGAAGAAAAAGGTAGTCAGACTGAGGTGGATGTCAGTTTGTACACATGTTCACCTGGAATTGTTATCAGGGATGAAAATGACAGCATTGCGTTCTCAAACAAAACCTTCAATCAAGGTAGGGAACATAAGCATTTAACCTTTTTTTTTGAAGTAGTGCTTTAATTTTTACACTCAACATTCTCTGTTTTACAATGGGTTGTAGGATAGCTAAGGAGCTAATCTTTATGTAATTCTATTTTAGGATCACAACATGTTAATGCATAAAGTATCTGAGTATTGAATGGTGAAATTTATCCTAGTACGTGTATAACAAATTGTTCAAATTTCTGTAAATATTACTTTAGCAGGCAGGAGAATCATCCTGTATAAACAGGAATTATGGGGCTTTCTTGCCTGCTTTCACATCTTTTTTTCCTGTTTTTGCACAGGTTTCCTTTTTTCATTGAAATTCATTCTTATGCCTGCTTTAGTGACCTCTTAATACCTGCATTTCTATTATATACTAACAGTGGAAAGAAAAAGTAAGCTATGGGCTTTGTGCACCAACAAAACAGGGCACTTTTGAATACTTTTGAGAGCCCCACGGACGGGATACACTGCGTGTGCATAATGTACTGGTTGGTACACACGTCTGTTTAATTATCCTGAATGAGCCAAAGCTAAGCCAAAGCGTCTTCGCGTGATGGAGTGTCAGGCGTTGTTGGCGCACAAATGCATTTGAATTTCTCTTTCGATGGTCTCCCTGACTTATCCCCACCCCCATTACTCTGGATACAGTCTAAGACAAGTCTCCCTTAATTTTTCTTTTCTGGCTGTTGAAGTGGTACACGGGTATCATTGAAACCACATTTCTTAAAAGATGATATATATAATCATTCAAACATCATTGCAGACATTAATGCCTTACTGGATTACTCTTTATCTGCAGTTGCTACTTTGCTTTTTCTAACTGGTGAAGAAGCCATTCAACATCTCTTCTCAAGGCAAACTCACTGGGAGTTCAACTATCTGCCGCTTATGACAGTTTTGATTTTGTATTTTACTATGGCTTGCTGGACATGTGGCTCAAACATCTCATCAGGTCTCGTTGTACCAATGCTGTAAGTATGCCCTCTAATGCAATTTATTGTCAACAGCATACATAGACAAGCAGAAATTCTTTGGAGTTGTTTTTTTTTGGGGGGGATTGTTATTTCAGGAGAGAAAGTCCATAAAAGGCATGGCTGCAAGTCCCATCATTGACTGCTCATCTACAGAAGTATCATTTGGAAAAGTTCCTTTTTACAACCACCTTTGTTTTGTTGTACACTGTTTCCATTTGATCGGGGTGTCCTTTCTCACTTTTGCCTTTGTGGAAACACTTTATTCATTTATACTTACAAAATGATTTTCCCCAAATTGGACTGGAGATTTACTGCAAAAACATTTATGTACTTTTTTTTTCCCCGACAACATTCATTGGTGTCAGAATTGGATGGATGGAGCTTACTTCCAATGGGGTCTCTTGGTAGAAGAAGTAAAAGGTCATTACAGTTTAGTGATGGGAGGAAAACCCAGAGTGATATTCTAGGGAAAACCCATGGAATCAAGCAGGGACTGAAAGGCCAACCCACATATTGGGCTTGGCAGGATTCGAACCCGGGTCACAGCGATGGAAGGCGAGGAAAGTACCCCTACACCTGATCTTTGTATCACATGCTGTGATACTGTGCTGTTTTCAGAACAAACAGATTCATAGAATAGATAGGGCTTCATTACTGTTGCTCTTATCTTCAAAGGATGTCAGTAGATATGTTATGACATTCTTCATTTTTGTTTTTATCCCCCTGGCTTTTAAGCCAAGAAAGGGGGCTCTTGCTAAAGCGTATTCCTTCTGTGTGTCCATGTGTATGTGTGTTCCATTTTGGTTAGGTCAACTGTTTAGCGCTGTCATATGTAAAGTCAGACTTTGATATCAACCAAACTCAGTGACAATAATCTTTGGATAAGGGAGACTTCAGATGACTTGAGACATTTTAGGTCAACGGTAAGTACTGCCAGCATGCCAGGAGATCACGGAAGTTTAAGTTGCAGTATTTTTGCATTTGTTGTCTCTTAATAGATTCATTGGAGCACTGTATGGACGGATCATTGGTATGCTGCTAGTATCTATGTTTGGAGTGAAGTCCATTACAACTGATGAATATTGGGCTTGGATGGACCCTGGGGCTTTTGCCTTAATAGGTGCTGCATCTTTCTTTGGAGGTGTGTCCAGATTGACAATGTCTCTTACGGTTATAATGGTAAGTACATGTATGTTATAAATGGAAAGTGAGTACAGTGGAACGTCGCTATACCGAACACCGCTATACCGAACATTCGGCTATACCGAACATCGTCCTTGGCTCCCGATTTTTGTGTACAAAACCAACTGAACATTGTTGTTGAAAACCGTCAAGAGAAGAGCGACAAGTGGCTATTATTTCCCCAAGGCATAGAAGGGGAAAGCCACCCATCGATATAGGTAGTAAGCTCAAAACTGTGTAATTGCATAATTCAATAGTCGGCACGTGTTCAAAGTTGTTTTTCAGTAACTACCAGGGCGTGCAGGGTGAAGTTATGAAGGGCGCCATTTATTGAAAAGTGAGTACCGGAACACCGGCAGCTTAAAATCGCTATACCGAACGATCACTATTACGAACCTTTTCTGTGGATCCCGCAATGTTTGTTATAGCGACGTTCCACTGTATTCTAATCAACATGTACATGTACATTGGTCTCCCCATTTTTTTTTATCTCAGAGCTTTCCCTAAAGATTAAGCTTACTTTCTTGAGATCATGAGACTGCATTTTAGTGAAAATGCATATCTCCTTAGGATGGGTTAAAACTTCATTTGTGAAAGTGGTTTTTGCAAAACCAACATTTCATCACAGAAAAAAATTAATACATAGAATCATCTGTATTTAGAGCTGCCATCTGGTACGGATTTTCTGTATTTCGTATGGAAATTCACGAAAAAATACAGAAGTACAGATTTTAGTGTGTAAATGCTGAATTTGTAAAATCCAGTCATAATCTTCTGGCATACAACTTTTTTTCTTAAACTTTGGTCGTTAAAGAAAATGTGATATTACCGCACATCCGTCTTGTTTCCTGCCGTGGCACAGCAGAATCTTGCCAATTGTTTTGTATTGATATAAAACTGTTAAAAAAGTGTAGGACACTTACTCCGTTCACATTCTTCAGCATACATACAGTCGGGCCAAATAAACATGTTGCTGTAGTGCCCTCTATCTAATCTGGGCTATTAGTCTAGTTCAGTGGGGTTTCTCCCCATATGTACCTATATGAATGCTTCACGATACAGACGCCACTGCACGTGGAGGGAACTCGTTGGAATTTCATGACATGCCATAGTGATAAGTGTACAATTTAATTGTTGAATTTGACATTGTCAACATGCAAACTATATGTTAACCCTAACTCCCTACTGTCTTTTACTAAGTATTGGACCAAGTCCACCAAAATCCATCAATCACATTGCTTTCAATGCATGCTTTGCTTTAGGGCCTAAGGCCCAAGTCCATCATACTCCATCAATATTTAGTCACACCAGGCCTGTAGGACAAAGTCCCCCAAAATCCACCAAAATGGAGGGATGGATTTTGATGGAGTTGGGGTGGTTAGGGTTAAAGTAAACATCGATGGAGAAAGAAGATTTCTGCAAGTTAGTTCACAGAACTTGATCTCTCTTGTCTGTGTATTTATTTTCCGTGTTCATGAATTTATTTCGAAGTTGTATCGGCAGTTTTAGCTGTATAGGCTTCTTCTGGCAAGTTAGGCCTATTCATCAATTTGAAAATATTGAGTTTGGAATGAAAATACAGATTTCTGGTTTAGGAATACTGATTTTGGAATTTGGAGGTTGGCAGCTCTGTGTTTTCATTCAGCCATGCAAACTTACAAATCATATACTCTTTGATACTAATTAACTCCTTAATCTACAGATGTCTTCTGCCTAAAACTTTTCATTCATTTTTAATTACTCTGCAGTTTAAATTAGTGTTCTTTAATTATTCATCAAATCTGGCATATCTGTTATGCGTTTCAAAAGATTGAAGTGACGTTGCACATTGAGCAAAACTCTACAGCCATGCTGATGCTTTGTTAATAAAATTTAAGTCATAAAAAGCTTGAAATGTAATTTCATTGGCTATTGTGGTATTTCACAGTGTGCATGATAAAATCCTCAAAAACTACTTTTTATTGCAAGTTCCATTTTGTCTTTTTGGCAGATGGAGATCACAAATGATATTCAGTTCTTACTTCCAATTATGGTGGCAATAATGATGGCCAAGTGGGTAGGTGATTTTGTCACTCATCCACTCTACCATGCCCTGCTTGAGGTCAAGTGTATTCCCTTTTTAGATGCCGAACCAGTCATTGTACACGAGGGCAAGAGGTAAGTTTGAAGCTACATATTGTACGTTAATACCTAAGGTCATTCAATCACCAACCTATAATGAACAAGTGATCATGGGGTAGAAAGAGGTTGGATGGCAGGATGCTAGTGGTGATGGCCCCGGGTTTGTACAGTACAGGGTGAGTCAAAAAAAGCGAAACCCAAATGTTGGGACTATTGTTTTATTGAAATTTTGCATGTAGCACTTTCAAAATCTAGGATATGAAAGCCCAATTCATAAGCTTTCTTTTAGTACAAAAATCATTCAAATCACTCATGCACTTTTTAACTTACTGAATTTTAAACACAACCACCGTTTTAACTTACTGAATTCGGATTACAAAAACGGTGTGAAAACAATTCACACATATCCGTATGTGAATTGTTTTCGTTTTGCTGAAAGTACACTTACCTTTTTGTAATCCGTGGACAGAACTTCAAAACAGATGTTGTGTTTAAAATTTGGTAACTTTAAAAGTATATGAGTGATTTGAGTGATTCTTGTACTAAAAGAAAGTTTATGAATTTGGCTTTCATATCCTAGATTTTGAAAGTGCTACACGCAGAACTTCACTAAAACAATAGTCCCGACATTTGGGTTTCGCTTTTTTTTTACTCACCCTGTATTACAGAGTATTATTTTTGTCAGATACTGTTCTTCTATAACAATGGTAAACTGAGCAGGATTGAGATTATTCAGATTTAACTGGTGATATTTAAAGGCCTAATCATGCTTTGGGCAGCGATTGCCATTTGGGCCTGGTTAATGGGTAATTGCAGAATATCAAGCCACTTGAAATACCTGGGCCTACCATATGATGGCCATATATATGTTAAACATGTATTCAGCAATTACAGATACATAAATTGATAACACAATTCCATGCTCATTTGGTTACTCACATCCAAGGCCCTTTCTTTGGTTGGCTGCTATGTCTGTCTCTTCCCCCGGTCCTCAGTTCCATATCACAAAATACTTATGGTCTTCGAGGGCATTGGCGCATGCCATCTTAGTCAAAATGTCTGGAACACAGAATGTCTGAAGCGCTTTCAGCCACTTTGTCCTTCATCTGGGGATATCAATCATATGTTTTTTTTTTTTTCAGTTTTAAAATATGGGAAGAGCATTCAGCCATGAAAATCATCTTTATAGAGGATGATAAAAGAGACTTTAAAAATTTCTGCTTGCACATACTGTTGTAGAGAAATGTTTCGTTTTTCAAGCCGGGAATTTACGTATAATTTTACTTCATCCATTAGCCTATTTGAGACACAATAGGAGGGTAAATACAAAAGAGTTTACCCCAATCAAACAGCGCCCTCCGATTGTGTCTGCCATATCTCAAGTAGGCTAATGAATTCATGTCAACCATCTCCCATAATGCAGTGGTTGTGCACTGTATTGGGAATCATTTGTGTTGGCCACTGTCCCTCCAAGCCTTCATATTTTTGTTTGTATGTAGTTCTCTGACCATTCTGCTTTGATGCTTGTTTGACTGCAGTGTCAACTTAGAACTATTCAAGACCAGTGATGCCATGGCAAGCCCAGTCCATGTGTTGCACAGCAAAGAATCTGTCAGCACTATTGCTCAGCTACTTCTAGACACTACTCATGGTGGCTTTCCTGTGGTGAAATCTGGCTCTGGTATGGAGAACCATCAGTTCATTGGACTTATAACGAGGTAAATGAAATTTTAAAAAATGGGCACTTTCTTGGTAACTTGCGTTTCTTGTGCTGGAAGTCTTCTTTAAACCAGTTGATGTTATTCTAATAATGCACAGCATTTAGGTTGGAGTTTCCTCACAGGAGATCTCTTGCTGTTAAGTGACTAAACTGCAACAAGAAAGTCATTAATTAAACTTTTAATTGGTTTGGCAATGCTTTTTTATTGGTAACTCGCATTCTAAAACCTTTGGAAAAACCTTTCAAATGCTTTAAAGGTATAGTCCATCATAGTGCATTTTGTTCGTTTGAAGCAATAAACGTGCTCAAAATCTAAAGAAGGACGCTGAACAACTAACCTGATGAAGTTTCAGCTCAGCTTCAGCTGTATATTCCGAGAAAAAGGCATACTAGGATCTTGATTTCAAATCCAAAGTTGCTGAATCATGTTTTGATTTTGGGGTGGCATGGGTGGCTGGTGCGTAAAGCGCTCGCCTCTCACCAAGGTGACCACGGTTCAAATCCTGGCCGTGGATCGCATGTGAGTAGAGTTGTGCATTGGTTCTCTCCTGTGCCACGAGGGTTTTCTCCGGGCCCTCCGGTTTTCCTCCCTCCAGAAAAATCAAACACTTTCGATCTCAGGCTGTGCTCCGTGGTCATATGGGTCGATGTGGCCGGCAGCTATAGGCGCCTTTACGTGCCAGCAGCCCGACCACATTGCAGCCGCGTCCTTCGCAATTCAGCATACCAGCTGCGAGTAAGGATGATTAGCCTCCCAAATTATTATTATTATTATTATTATTATTATTTGGGCCCGAATTCAGCATCCGAGACACGTTCTCACTGAGCATTGCTTATAACAAGCTTGAATTTCGCTTATTAGAAGTATTTTCACCAGCCCGATGAAGAACTTTGTATTGTTTGTCTCATGGTTAAAGCGAGCATGCAAGATTTTGCTCTCCCCACATGGCATGATCAATGTTTCATTGTCATTTCCTCAACCCTACATAAAGTTTATACCTGCAGGAATTCTGCGGTTTTCACTTACCCCAATCGAGCTGGTCGGCACACCACTTTATGTACATGTAGTTTCTACCATATAATCCAGGCATCACACACCTTTGTTATTTCTACCAGATGTGCAGCCAGCACATGCCTTTGTGGTTTCTTATAACGAGCTGGGTGGCGCTTGCCTTTGTCATTTCCATCAGACAACCCAGACAGCACATGCCTTTGTAGTTTATACCAAACACCCAGCTTTCTGGGTGTTGACGCATTTTAAGGAACAGATATTGTGTACATGTACGTCACAATAGGGGCAAATTATTACATAGAGTAAATTGATTGACGTAGTCTTGAATCACGTGTCAGGGGTTTCTTATGTCTCATACACATTATTGTAATTCTGAATTCATGATATATGGAAGATATTTTCTGAGGTACCTGATTCTGATTATCGCATAATTTTTGAATTACACTACCTTCAGTATGGCTTCATCTTCATCAAGAACAAGCTCAAGTGTTTATCTCTCAAGACAAAAATTTAGATCATCAAGGCCATGGATTCCGGGCGAAACAGGCTGACGTGGGGAGTGAATTTGGCAACCATCCTTATGAATCGGGCGGACATCACTGTCAAGTTCGTCTAAATTTTAATCTTCAAGAAAGCGACTTTGTGCCGGCACTTACGAGGATGTGGAAGGTTTATTTCGTTGGTTTCGTGGCATGCAGGCCAAAAACCTTCCGAAGAGGAAAAGCAAGAGGAAACATCAAGTAAAAATCTCCCTGCATCAACTAAAGACTGTATCAACATGAAGCAAAAGTTTCAGCAGTACCCCAGCAGACACAGAGACATGGACGATGAAGTCTACCAAGCAGCACCAAATATCATGGAGTTTCTCTCCAACGTTTGGCGAAGCAACCAGTCGGGAGCAAGATCACATATTTCTTTAAGATTTGAGCCATCAAATCAACCCAAACAGCTGTTTTCAGAACACAGGTTGTTCAAGTTGCCATGTTCAAATAATTTTTAATCACATAAAACGGTTTTCAGAGCCACCCCACTCCCCCCCAAAAAGAAATTAAACTTAGATAGATGTAGTATTTCATTCATTTCAATAAGTCCGAACTGCTCTTTCAGAGCCACACCCCGTTAGAAAGAAAAAAATTGTGGCAAGTTGCTATATTAAATTTATTTTAATCAATTTAACACCCCCCCTCCCTCCCCCAAAGAGAGATTAGACATAATATTAATTTCAAATATTAAATTTATTTAATAAACAGCTAATTAACATCACCTTGTGCATTATACCTTCAAAATAAGTTAGCCATAGTTTTTAAGGGGAAAAATGCAGCGCAATTCAAAATTACAGTGATTAACTAGACTTATGCATGTACAGATACAAGTAGAATTTCCATCCAGGAACGATACTTCTGTAGATATTGTTATGTGTACAATTGAAGGTGGTGTTCAATACTATGTGTTTACATTCTCAAAGGCCTTTGAATTATACATGTTCAATGTGACTTTACATGACAGGTGATGACATCATCATGACGTTACCTCAATTGTCATCTATAACACATCCTGGTTCAGGTACACACCTACAACCGAATCGGACCTGTAGTTATTTAGATGTATGCCTTAGAAAAGTGTACCTTTAATGTGACATCACATGTCACGTGAAGACGTCACTTTAATCCCCATTTAGGCACACACCAAGCTACAACCAAATCGGACCTATAGTTCTGTAGATAAAGGCCTTCACAAAAATGCACCTTTAGTGTGACGTAGCATGACATGTGATGACGTTGTCATGACGTCAATGCTCGGCACGCATCTGCGGTGCTGTTTTATGTGTGCCAAGTATAGAGGCAATCGGATTGATGTAAGTGCCCAAAATGCAGAGAACAAACAAACATGCACAAATGCTATGGGCAAAATGACTGAATAAGAAAAAAAAAGACCAGAGACAAATCTTAACGAAAACAAAGGCTGTTTGTTTTTGTTAATATTGTGTCATTAGGCAAAGTGCTGTGCCAGGGCATCTTCAATCTTCGTCAACTATAAACACACAAACCTTTATACACAGATGTTTCCCACTGTTAGTAGATTTGCTGAACTGATCTGGAGCTGTTGGCAATGCTTCACATGGTCCAATCCAAGGGCGGATCCAGGGGGGGGCCAAAGGGGGCCATGGCCCCCCCCCCAAAACGAAACCAATTTTTTTTTTTTTTAATGTGACATTGCAATAAAGGCAGGCAATGAGTACACCACCATCTTTTCCTCAAAAAAAATTGGTTAAAGTGGTCAGAAATTGCCTCAGATCGCACCACAGAGCATCTAGAATCCAAAAAATTTTCGGGGCCCTCACGGGCCCCGAACCCCACGCCGTAATTTTTGAGACTCACTTTTTTTGGGGGGACCAAATTTTTTTTTGGCCCCCCCCAAAATTGTGTTCTGGATCTGCCCTTGGTCCAATCAGGTAGAGGCTGTGCTGGGCATCGCTGTGCACAATAAAGACATTTTCAAGACAACTGCATGGATTCCATCAATTCCTCTAGCTGTTGAGGTGTCAAGATGACGGATGACATTAGCCACCGTCTTAGGTGTGACAATAATTGTTGAGGGGGTCAGAGGGTTAGGATGGCCGGGATGGAGGGGGAGAAATTGAGCCTCTCCCTAACCATTAAATATCCCATATGGCCAGCGTCTCAAATAGCCTCTCCTAACCAAACTCCTACTGCTTGGCTTCTCGTGCTGACCCCTTTTATAAAACCGACGGCAGAGTTCTGAAAGGCGAGTTTCTGGCGCCTCAAAACCAGATTGCTCCGGGTAGGTGGAGCTTGTCAGACTTGGTCGTCAGTCCATTTAGGAGAAGGACAACTCTGATCGCAAACCCGGGTAGGTAGTACTCGTTAGCCTAGGTCGGCAGTCTACCTAATAGAATGGCTTCCGATCATAGTGCATTCCCCAGTCATGGGTTAAATGGCACAGTGAGCCGCCTTTTGGTCGCCTGCCTATAACAGCTCGCTGAAGTCTGGTTTGGCCTCGCCTTTGTACTATGGGCTTCCCAGCAGCGCCTTGAGGGAGGCGTGTTTTCAGGGCGGATCTTCAGGCGCTGAGAAGACTCTGGCCACCCCTGCAGCCCCTCCAGCCGCCGGTCGTCCTGACTCTGTCATGCCATCGGTACCAGCTGTTGGTGGTCAAGTTGGTGGTGCTGAGGACTGCGCACCCTCTCCATCACCCTAATCTCTTCATCGCGCAGGTTTCTCCCCCTTTCAATTACTTCTTATTCTATCCCTCATTACTCTTTCGCTTTTTATACAAAATTCCTGCGGCCACAGTTGGGCCGGCGACGGGGGCAGGTCCTGGATGGGACTGGCGGCCCCTAACCTGTCCGCCGCACGTATGGCAGCGCAGACGTGATGGTCGTTTGGGGCCGGGATGGAGCGGCGTCCCCATTCGGCAGCTGTCCGCGCGACCGAGCAGCCCTTTTTAGGGTCCGCGCTGCTCGCCTCTCTCCGAGGACGGGCCTAGAAAAGGTGGCTCAAAAAAACGTACGCCTCGCCTCTTCCTGGGTGGGTAGCCGCGCCCACCAGGACATCCCTTTTTGCGGCCGAAACAGAAGACAGAAAACTAAACTTTGCCCGCATCAGTCGGCACATTGCTATAAGATCGCTACTTGGAATGTTCGCACGCTGATGGACTCCAAGGTTCCCATAGCCAGTGATCATCCTCCGTGGCGTACAGCCCTCATCGCGGCCGAGCTCAGACGTTACAACATCGATATCGCCGCGCTTAGTGAAACTCGTCTTGCCTCAGAGGACTCCCTCACTGAGGTTGGGGAAGGGTACACCTTCTTCTGGAAGGGGCTCCCAGAGGAGGCCGCCAGGATCCACGGTGTGGGGTTCGCCATCAAGTCATCCCTTCTCAGTTGCCTACCAGAGGCCCCTGTTAACCTGAGCGAGCGGCTCATGACTCTCCGTGTCCCTTTGGCAGCCCGGAGACACATTACCATTATCAGTGCCTACGCCCCCACCCTCACCTCCTCCGAGGACACTAAGGACAAGTTCTATGACCTTCTCGACCAGACACTCCAAGTAATCCCGCGGACCGACAAAATCATCTTGCTCGGCGATTTCAATGCGCGGGTCGGCTCTAATTATACTGTATGGGGCAGTGTCATCGGCAGGCATGGGGTTGGCTCTGTCAATTCCAACGGACTCCGGCTCCTCAACCTCTGTGCTGACCACGACCTTACCATCACCAACACAGTTTTTCAGCTCCCTCACAAGCTTAAGACCTCATGGATGCACCCCCGTTCCAAGCACTGGCACCTCATAGACTACGTAATCGTCCGGCGCTGTGATCTCAACGACGTCTCCATCACCAGAGCCCTTCAGGGTGCCGAATGCTGGACCGACCACCGTCTTGTTCACTCCATTTTCCGGCTCAGGATCTGACCTCCTGTTCGCAAGAGAGCTGGCAGGAGACGGCTTAATTGCGGTGCCCTACGGGATCCCAGTAAGAAGCAGAATCTGCGGGAGAGTCTGGCCAGCGCTCTGACTGCCTCTCCCCCAACTCACTCCACTGTGCTTCGCGCTGCCTCCATGTCCGTACATGGAGCTTGCGACCCTACCATTGTCATTGATGGGTCTTCCACAGATCATTGGATTACCCTGTCCTCCACCATCCTTGAGGCCGCTACAACGGTCCTGGGTCACACCCGCAGACGTCACAAGGACTGGTTTGATGACACCTCATCAGAGATCCACAACCTTCTGAAAAGGAAAAACGCCGCACATGACCTCGCACCGGCCCTCTTCAACATATACCTAGTGGCTGTAACTCTTCTTTCCCGACACCAACTCCATCTGGATGACGGCATAACCTTCTGGTATCGGCTCGATGGCAGCCTCTTCAATCTGCGACGACTGCAAGCCAAGACTAAGTCCAGGACTAAGACTATCTTCGATCTGCAGTATGCTGATGACGCCGCCTTTGTCAGCCATTCGGCAGCGGGCCTCCGAAGGATCCTTGACACCATGGCCGACACCTACACCAGCGCCGGACTCGTCATCAATGCCAGGAAGACAGAAGTACCGTGTGTCCTACGAAGACCAGCCTTCTGATATGCCCTTTCATGTCGCGACGGAGGACATCAGTCAAGTCCACAGCTTTGTCTACCTGGGCAGCATCCTGAGTATGTCCTGTAATGTCGACGAGGAGGTCCAAAATAGGATATGAAAAGCCTCCAGCGCCTTTGGCTAGCTGTCACACCGTGAGTTTTTCAACCGGGACATCTCCATCTCCACCAAGGTCGCCGTCTATAAGGCCATCTGTATCTCCACCCTGCTGTATGGCTGTGAGGCCTGGACCATTTACAGAGCCCATATTAGAAGCCTTGAGGCTTTCCACATCTGTTGTCTTCAGCGTATCCTTGGGCTTACCTGGGCGGACTGGGTTCCGCATGTCACCATCCTCCAAACAGCCAGCTGTCTCAGTGTTGAGGCCCTCATTATCCAACGGCAACTCCGCTGGGTTGGACACGTCTACCGGATGTCTCGGGACCGACTTCCTCGCACGCTGCTCTATGGTGAGCTCTCCAGTGGATACCGAACCGTCAGAGGACAGATGAAGGTTCAAGGACCATCTTAAGGTGATGTTGAAGAAGTGCGGGGTCACACCCTCCAACCTGGAGCAGCTCGCCTCAGATTGGAACACATGGCAGTCTACATGCCATGAGTCAGTGGATCTCTTGGAGACTGCACGCACCCGCGAAAGAGAAGAGCGACGCCGCCAACGATATGTGCGACAGAACCAGGGGCCTCCTCCGGCTGATGGCATCCCCTGCCTGGCCTCCGAGTTTGGGCTCCGTAGCCACCAGAGGAGTCATCAGAGGTGCCCGTATCTGAACCATCTCAATGAAACTGATGGAAATAATTATTCATATCGGCAAAAAGTAGCAATACATGCAGGAGTGAACCTTGGCTGAGAGAATAGGTTTGACTTGGTAGGTTCAGGGAGGGGATATAGAGATCCATTCAGATCTGAATCCGTTCAGTGACCGCGTTGACTAGCTCAGATGGACTTGGGCAAAATATGGAGTTCCAAGGGACGCCGCAAAAGAGCGAGATTTAGTCAGTGGAGAGGTGCAGCTAACCTTAACTTTAATTTTGTTGTGATCTGAAGTTGCCAGAGGAGCCAGTCAGTAACATGATCCAGAATTTCGTCAGGAGCTGAGATGATTTGAGTAAGGTCAGAGACACAGCAAAGTTGAAAGCATGGACACCAAGAGCATCTGTGCTGTGAGAATGTACCAGCTTTCTCTTATGGTGAATATTAAAATCACCAGAGACCATCAACTCAGCAGAAGGATGTTGAGAGAATGCAGAGTTGATGCTGTTGGAAATTGCAACAAATATGACACAGTTCTGATCATAGGGAATGGTACAAACAGTAGAGATATATGGTGGAATGGAGAAGAGCAAGGCGAAAACACATACATGTACCATCACGTGTCACGTCCTCAAGGACAAGTAGAAACCTGAACTGTAGATGCAGAAGGATTGCATTGCTGCCAACTCCAATCGTACCATTTCGCCCACCAGACTTTTCATAAAATTCCTTTGTCAGCCTTATCCTTAAGTTTAGGTTCCCAAAAGTCAAGCCGGCTGCTGAGGAGCTGTATTATTGGCAGTGGGTTTATTTTCTTAAAAACTTCAATTCCTACTCCTCTATAGTCCCTCAACCTGATTTACCAAATGTTTGTCTGCCATTTTGGCCACTGGAAGCTGTGCTGGGAATGAGGTTGGCTCTGATAGTCATCTCTTTCTGTTTAGATTTAAATTTCTTAGATTCAGATGCTGGCTGGCCCTTGCCTGTTGCTTGACTAAACAAAATGCTTTCAAGAAATTCTCAAAGCCAATGACTCGACTCGAGTCCGTCTCGAGTCACAATTTTTGGTGGGTCGACTCAACTGAACTCTCAACTGGTAATTGATTTGACTCAACTCAAGTCACTATGAGCTAATGACTCGACTCGACTTAAGTTCCTCATTAGAAGAAACACATTAGCTCGAGTCAAAGGCTAATGACAGGCGAGTCCCAAAACTGCAAAAATACAGTACAAAGTTCTTAATGTTCGCACTCGTATTTTCGCGTTACCATCAAGTTGTGGCTGTTTATTGTGTACAAATATATGCCGCATCACAGACTCTTTAGCCCCACATTATGGTTTTATAATGTAGCGCACAAACCACTTCCTAGAACAAGACTTTAAATGCATTTCCAAAATTGTTGGTTTCATCATTGGCTTCAGGCGATTTTTTTAAGCCCTTGGTGGAACTCGAGCTAAATTTAAGTCCTGATTTGAAACAAAAATTAGATGTTTTCTTTACAGGTCAGACCAACAACAAAAAACACGAAAGAGCATACTTCCCCAACCTTGAGACTCAAACCAGCTGTACTAATAGATGGAGAATCTTTTTAGAAGAAATATGATCCAAGATGTCCCGATTTGGTGCAGTGGTTTTTGCTGAAGCACACGTCTTTCGTGTGGGTTTTATTGCATAACAATTAGTCCCTCTATCAAATTAAGATTCGCAGGTGCGGTTTAGTAATTCATTTGGACGAAAGGACTACCGACTTTGTCTCACTAAATAGACTCTAGAATAAAAACAACTGGACCAAGTTGGGCAATCTTGGTATCATTTTTCTTTTAACACAATTCCCCATGAATTGGTTTAGGTTGTTTTAGTCTCAGGACAGCAGAAGTACACTTTTTGGGAGTGGGGGCACCCTGTGTAATCTGGAACAGTTTTGTATGTGGCATTTTGGCTCTGACGTTATCTGCGTAAAAATGATTTCAGACCAGAAGCCAAACCAGAGACAACACCAAATTTTCATTTCTTGTTACATGTATTAAACTTTATGTAGATCTTTGGTAGAAATGTCCAGCAGAAACTTGTCTATCGGGTACCAGTCAGTTGCATTTTGGCAAATGTCTTCTTAAAGTACATTACCTGCACCCTCATGTATTCAGTCATGGATGACTATTCACCACTTTGAAGGAAAAACAAACAAACAAACAATCCCACTTAAAAAATTCTTTTAGATAATTACGTTCCTGTGTGCTGTGTATTGGAATAGGAGGTAGACATTGGAGTTGATGCAATAATGGTCATGCAAACAAACTTTTTTTGATTAATCATCGAAAACAAATTTTGGGTCATGCTAAAAAAGGTTTTCAGTCGCCAAAATGCATTGAAAAAGAAAAGCATGTTAGGCCAATGTGGTGAGAAAATGTTAATACTTATGACTTGAAGTGTTTTACTGCATTTTGGCATTGAATATGTGCAATATACATGTAACTCTTTAATTGGGAATGATTTACATAATTTTTTAACAGAAATTTCTACCTCTTTTAACACACAGCGACAATAAGGTCAAAAAATAAAGTCTCTGGTTTCTGGTGGGAGCTTGCCCCTAAAGTGGTGCGGCGACACATTTGTTTTTTCTCCTACTTTTTTTTTTCTTCAAATGTCAGCTGATGTTGCAGATGATGCTTCAATCCCCTTAAAACTCTCAAAAAATATCCTTTAGGGTGGAGCATGTAAAGAGATGACCCCAGTGAGGATTAAGAATTCTGCACCCACTTACAATCTCGACCGACACGAACATTCTTCGGGAAATTTGAATATTCAAGACAAAAATCAGAGAAAACGGTAACGTCAGACCACACAGCGACATCGTCATCGTGCCAGCCTTGACTCCATGGGCGCATGCGCATTCCTTACACTAACCCCTGGCCGTGATGAACACGTAAACGACGCTGATCAGCTATCAGAGCTTACTGCGTGCACATTTTGAAGACTGCACGCCCTATATTGCGCTCGCAATCATATACAGTCGAGTCTCGTTATAACAAACTCGTTCGGACCTAGCCAAATTGTTTGTTATATCAGAATTTTGTATTAAGAGGAACATCAGTCCCATTCATTGTGCACATAAATGCTCAATCGGGACCAAGGCTTTATGTTTGTTATAACCAGAATTTTGTATTAACAGAGTTTGTACTAACGAGAGTCGACTGCATTGCGATTTGCACATCACGTCACGTACAAACTTTTTTTTCCCAAAACTGCGCCAAGCCTGAACGATGTGGATTATTGGCAGCCTTGTTTTTTGCCCCCCAAAACATGTATCTCCAGTTGTAAAGGGACAAAAGAGGTACGTTCATTTAATACAAATCCTTGCTAAATAATGCTACGTGAAAACCTTATGGTATATACCTAAACTTAGATGTGTTCTAGATGAAAATTGATGATGTTGTCACATGACGTGACGTCACATTGAAGGTGCAGTTTGCTAAGGCCTATATGTCTACAGAACTATAAGAGTTCTGATCAATCTACTGCAGATGATTGTCCTATGAGTCTATTACATGACATAATAAAATACAATAACAGTTAACCGAAACAGCCATGTTTGTGCACAAACATACATTTTTTTCTTTCTTTCTTTTTCAGCCATTTCCCCATTGCATTTGTACACATTTTCATTGTGGAAGGCACTTTGCCATCAATCCGATTACCTTTATACTCAGCACACACTTAGACCAGCATCTGAAGATGTGTGCCAAATGTTTACGTTATCATGACGTCATCACGAGTCACATGCCGTCACATTTAATGTGCATATTTTAAAGGCCTATATCTCCAGATCTACAGGTCCGATTGGGTTGAAAATTGGTAAGCACCTAGACCAGGATGTGTTATAGATGAATAGGAAGTGATGTTACAATGATGTCATCATGGGTCACGTGACGTCACGTTAACGATTAATAGATTTAATCTTTGAAAATCAATATAAAATCAACCGTGAGACCTAAACAGGACTTGGAAAGAATTGCATACACGGACATGCCTTGTAGTTTAAAATTGGTAAAAGATGTGAACTTGCTTTTAATCATGTATGCTTTGGCTAAGTTGTTCTTTACAAAGAAATTAACGGTGATGCCATAAAATGTGAGAGCACCCTTTAGCAGCAGGTTGAAATTTTTTTTAATGAATAATCTGTTGATGAGTGTAGCGAAGTTTGCTGAAATAATTTTTTATAATTGATATATACAACCAACTTCATGCTAACAACAAGTTGAAGGAGGGGGGGGGGGAGTTGGTGACATCACCAGACCGGAAGTTAAATGAAAATCTTTACATGAAACGTGATGTCACATTAAAGGTGCATTTTTATAAGACTACATCTATGGAACTATGGGCACTGATCACTTTGCAACTTTCTACTGCACATCTATGTCCCATCAGTCTATAACATGACATAAAAATACAACAAATTGCCGAAACAGCCCTGTGTTTGTCCACAAACATAAATCTAGTTTAGGCCAAAAAAAAAAAATATTCGGTCTCTGGTCAGACCAAAGTTCCGGAATTGACGTGGGGACGCGTCTTTTTTTTTTTTTTCTTCAAGCTTGGATTGTACAGACAAGGTGGGCTACTATTTTGCTACTTGGTGTCCTCATGTACATTGGTGTCCTCCATAATTTGCCTTGGTGCTCTCGATTATTTGCCTTGGTGCAATTTCCCATTCCTTGGTGCTCTTTGGTAACAAAAATTGAGGTGCGGCAATAGAGGGCGCTGTTGGAGCTACCGCGGAACATTTTGGAAAAAAAAAAAGATTGACGCGCATGATTAAAATCAATGCACGCGCTGACCAGAGACCGACTTTTTTTTTTTTTGGCCTTATCCTTACATTTATATAAAAAGGGAGAAATATTCAACTGACTAATTTTCATAATTTGTTATCATTTCGTTCACTGCAATACTTTCCGGCATTATTTTTGTGTGGTTTTTTTTTCTATTTGGGGGCAGAGTTACGGTATTCTCCAAAGACATGTTTTGATTTATGACAAATTTTTGTATTTTACATTTCGTTTACTAAAGGTTAGAGCTGAGTGTCATGTTGATGAATAGCTGTTTATTTGAATCAGCTGACTCCACTAGTGAAGATCAACCAGATATATCTCAACTTGATTACCAAACAGTGAGTACTAAGTTTATTTAAAGGGCTCATGCAATGTCATTCTTTTTATGCTATCCTTAGAAATGCATCCTTGGGTCTCGTAGGCTTGTGCATAGTACAGGAACCGGGTACCCGATGGAAAAAATATGGTTACCTGGGTCCCGTAAAAGAAACCTAACCCTAAAATTCACATCTCGGAAGTTGCGGTTTTGAGTGTTCACCGGTGCTTCGACAGCAAGATACCAGTCCGTACCTAGACGTGCAAAAGTATTACGCACCAGCTGTACGATTTTGAACTTCAAATTTCACTTCGAAATATCATGGATGGTCGATAAATTTCCAAACCTGTGTGGTGTCATTATTTAGTCAGTAATTTTCGGCATTTGAAACCAATGTGGGAAAGGCGCGCTGTTTTTTCTGGCTTTTTCGAAAAACATTTTGCAACAAGTATGCAAACTTTGAGATGAGCTAGAAACCAAAAAAAAAAAATTATACCCCCACTTTTTGGATATTTTGTAGAAAACATATTGAGGTGTAATTCTCATCCAAATTAGTCTCAAGGTCACGTGATCCACAAGGTCAAATTCAAGGTCAAATTCAAGGTCAAAAGGTCATCATACTTCAAATTACTCTGGCATGAAAAATGATACTCAAATTGGGAACTCTTACGATGTTACCTTTCCAAAGAAACCAAGATAAACAAATTTGGCCCACAGATTATGGAGATATGGTCATTTGATAATTGGCCGCCACGTCCATTTTGACCAAAATTGCCCAACAATGATGAACGGTAGTGCAAAAACCGTTTGTCCGACGGTGCTAAAACTTAAGATTTCAGCTTTTTCAGCCAAAATTACCCCATACACTTAATATGACCCAATTTGGAGGGGATGGGGTTTAAACTTTCCATTTTTTGGGGTGATTTGACACGGAATGACCCGTAAGTGAAGTTTATGAGAAATATGAGACCCATTATGTAGCACCTTATAAGGGTATACAAGGTGCTGCGGTGCTTATTGCAGCCACTGCCAGAAACACTGGGGCAAACCCCTTCTCTTAGTGATAAGTGTTACTGGGTTCTTTAGCGTGCAACACACGGGACCTCCGACCTACAGCTTAACATCCCATCCAAAGGAGGAAGCAATAATGGTAAAGTGCCTTGCTCAAGAGAACAAGCACCATGTTCCCACGGTCAGGATTTGAACCCATGTACCACGGCACACGAGTCGAACACCGTAACCATTGGACCACAGCACCCCATAAATCCATCTTGGATTTTACAAGGACGACACTAGTGACTTCAAATTAATTGTCATTCTGGACTCATGAACGCTAATTGTTTGATAAAACATGAATTGTATGAATAAAATAAAACCACCCGAGACACAGATATGAATTTTATTGAAATATTTTATTGGTTTACATGCCAAAAAAAAAGAAAAATCAATTTGTTGGTAATTTGTACAGTTGGTTACATGTACCCGATTCTATAATCTGGACCCGGTTCCTGACATCCACACTCGGGTACCCGAGTGTTGATGTCAGGAACCGGAACAGTTTGGATGACTATTGCACTTAGGCCTTCATGTGTACATGGAATGGAATGTATGTGTACAGCCCAATAGGCTGCAGTTCACAGAGTTTATTAGAATCTTGGCATTTCTCAACATTATTTTGTATTTTTACTTTTGACCTAATGCCGCTTTCCACAGGCATTAGAAATTAAAACACCATGAAAATAAGCATTATTTGAACAATTATAAGTCATGCCTGGCATTTTTCATGTTTTGGTTAAGTTGGTATCATATCAAAACGAAAGAATTTTTTAGTCCTAGTCCCACTCTGCCATGTCCTAGTCCTACTCTGTTGTGCGGCAGGATGCGACATGTCAGTGGCCTAGCCGTAGTGACTCGGACTTACTTTGCCTAATGAACTCGGCTGAGGTGACTCTTAAAAGCCAACCTTGTGCCAGCCCACTCTGTGAGCTTACTCTTGCAAAATCTGCAGATCGCAGAGTGCTTCAAATTGTTTGCCTTCCGGTCATGGAATTCAGTGTGGTCTTTGAAACTTAACTTTATTACTGCAGAGTGTGCTGACATGGTTGCACTCAATGCGGTGCGCACGCATAGCGCATTCGTACAATGCATTGTACCCAGGTACCGCAAGGGAGTTTGCGTTACAGTAGGCCAGCCAAATGTGGTAAAGTTCTCTAGAAAATAATTTCACGGTATGTTTTGGTAATAGCTGGCATCCATGCTAGATCAATTCTTTGAACCACAACAAACAAGATGTGGTTGGATACCATTGTTAATTTTGACCATAAATATACCTTATTTGCATAATTGATAACACCTGTCGTGTAATATATTTTCCCCAAGATTTGGGTATATTTGTTATTTTTTATTTTTTGAAAATTTTATTTTGGTGATTCTTCTTACACATCCTTACTTCAATAACATTTTCCAAAGCATATAAGTGGCTGTATAATTATGAGGACATAGTAACGATCAAAAATGGCTACTTTCATACCCAAAAGTTGCGCGCATTTACCTTGTCTCCAGATATCTTCAAGTAGTCTTGCAAAACCTCAGTATTGATGAGCTTCAAATTCATCAAGTTGCTAACTGGCACAGTAACCCAATTAAAACCTTATAGAAAATCATGTGAACAAAGATAACGTTGTGATATTTAGCCCAGCAAACAAAAACGGGGAAAACGAAGTGTTTGTTAATTGGCATAATCAGTGAAGGGTTGCCTAACATGGGCGACTTGAAAAGTTCAAGGAAATTCCCAAAATTATTGGAAAGAAAATTAATGGACAGAAAACATATTGACATTGACATAATTATTGGTGGATTTCCTTGAACTTATTCAAGTCTCCCATGTTAGGCTACCCTTTGTCTAATTTAAGCCCTGTTTACGGACAGCCAGCTTGTTTTTCCTCGTTTTTGTTTGCTGAACTTAATATCACAATGTCATCATTGTTCATAAGGTTTCAATAGGGTCTATTGTGCTAGTAAGGGCCCTGTCACACTTCTGCGTATCCTAATTCCTTATGAGTTGCGCATTGACATTTTGTTCATACACAGTCGTACGCACAATACGCACCTCATATGCATCTCTATCGTTTTGTGTAGGTTTTATGTACGCAGATATACGCATGGTACGGCCCAGTACGCAGGATAGTTTTGGGCATGCACAAAACTACGCTGCGTACGCTGTTGCGCAGGTCATAAGTTATAAATACGCAGCGCATCAGTCCCGCATCGGTCGAGTGCGTTACGAGTACGCTATGTGTTCGTGACGCACCCCATCAGCATATGAGCTGCCTGTATTGGACGTATACATAGCGTACTTGCAGCGCAGATGCAACGCACGCTGAACGGCGAGCGGCGGAAATGCGGCGGGAATACGCTCAGAAGTGCGTCGAGCATGCGGTCGGTATAAGTCGGGTGCGTCCGGAATACGCTCGACATGCACACTGCATACTGACCTATTCGCAGCCCGAAAAATACTGTTGTGCACTGCATACGCAACTCATACGCATCTCATACGCAATGTACGCTAGATGTGCGTCGCACATAAGTCAAAGTGATCAAAACATTTCGACGTTAATTGAGCGTACGGCTGCGTATTGAAAATTTTTGATAAGGAATTCATAAGGAATTAGGATACGCAAAGGTGTGACAGGGGCTTAAGCAACTTGGTGGAAGTGGAAGCTCATCAATACTGAGGTTTGGCAAGACTACTTGATGATATCTGGAGACAAGGTAAATGCATGCAACTTTAGGGTATAATGGTAGCCATTTTTGGATCATGACTGTGTCCTCATAATTATTCAGTCACTTATATACTTTAGAAAATGTTATTTCAGTAAGGATGTGTTAGTAGAATCACCAAAATAAACTTTTCAAAAATAAAGAAAATACCCAAAATTGGGAATAAATATATTACACGACAGGGATTAACAATTAATGCAAATTAGGTATATTGGGATCAAAACTTAAGGGTCGCATCCACATACATTTTCTGCTCCATCCTTTGACTGATTGATCTGACATGGTTGCTGAATTTAGGATTGACAGGCCTTTGAGTCACAGTGTTTTATTACACTATTTTATTATTACTATTATACTTGTCAATCCTGGCCAGCTTAGATTGAGTTGTTTTTGTGTAATTTTGCTTATTTTTGTGGATTGCTTGTTGTATTTTGTAATTTGGCCGAATAAATAAGAATATTAATAATTTAGAAGTAGGTTTCAAGGTCTTTGGGCGTGGAAAAACTAAAATCCACACACACAAAAATCACATGATAACATAACATGTAGTTGTTCGCATGAATGTGCAAAAAAAAATCTTGTACTCTAGATACAGGACTATGACAAATGCTAAGTTGATGGCACGTGACACAAGATAGTGTCATCATGACATCATAATCATTCAATGTACTTTGTACATAAACAAAGTTTGAAATTGCTCTAATTACAGTGCGATAACAATAATGTGATCATGATGCCACTCTGCATTTTGCAGTTTAGCAACATATTCTTTGTTATCAGCAGGTTTCATTATGATTGAACCCTTGTCTTACGTGTGTTTTTAAAAAAAATCACATTTTAATGATCTCACTATGAAATCACACATTTTTCTCAATTCTGTACAAATCTGTATGACGCACCATGGCTATAAATATGAAAATAAATTTGCATTTGTGAAAACAAAACAAGAGGGGGGAGCGGCTTTGCCGCCCATCAACCGCTTTGTGGGCAAGATATGCAGCTTGGCTGCCTGTCAATCACAAGCAGTCGAGCAACACTTGAACAACTCAGGAACACAAACAGTCTTTCCTTCCATACCTACTGTGGTCATTCTTTTGTATTCATGTAGTAAAAGAAAAACAAAGAAAAAAAATCATTTTATTTGCACTGTGAACACTCTTTCAACCGATATTTCTTTTTTATCACGATTTTCTTGAGTGTTCCTCTTTATTTTGTGATGGATAGGGGCCTAAACAAACCCAACCCCAAAAATGCCTTTAAACCTGTTTTCCAGAGAGGGGGAACCCAGAGTTGTAATGAGTCACTGATTTTTGTGACTTGAGTCGAGTCAAGTCAAATATTTAGCTTGAGTCATTCCAGTCCCGAAAATGTAAACACTACATGTATACAACAAATAAAGACAGTAGAGAAAGTCATTTGAATCACTAACAGTTAATACCGGCGTTCAAATCCAAGAGCTCAATGAGAAATTGCCCTAAGCCAATGATGAAACCACGAATTGGAAAATGTGTTTAAAGTTCGGTTCCGGGATAGTATTTTGTACATTGCAGAACCACAAGGTGGTAGTCTGTTTGTACACGACAAGCGGCCGCTGTACCCTTCTATATTCGCAAAGTGACATGAACATAAAATTTGCACCGTAACTCATTGCAAGTATTTTTCGCAAGGTGTTGCTTTTATTTTTTGGGACTCAAGTCTTAATAGCCTCCACTCAAGTCGAGTCAAGTCGAGTCTTCTGATGAGGGACTCGAGATGAGTCAAGTCGTTTGCTCGCAGTGAGTTAAGTCATTTAGTCTAAGGGACTTGAGTAGAGTTGAGTCACCAAAAGTTGTGACGAGTCATCGACTCTTGAAGGGTAAAACCCAACATTGAATTTTCATCACCCCGACGCAAATTCCATCTTATGAATAGTTTCATGGCCTACTGATCCCGCAAGCTCAGAGGTCGAGTGGTAAGATGTCTGTAATAGAAAGCAGGAGGTTGTGGGTTCGAGTCCCACCTGAGTGATTTTTTCAATCTTTCACTCGGGAGGTAACACACTGAGTATACAGTGTTTATACGTCGGAATCATTGACTCGAGTCGATGTTACAATTATGGGGAAACCTAGTGTGGACGTGTGCAAGTCCACAAAACATTCACGCTACCTGCACCTCTTTTGTTCACAGGTCAACAAAGAGTATGCAAGGTTAGAGCACCCATACATACACCTACACCTTTTCTTCTTTATTGTTTAGCAGCAATATATTTACAACTTGAAAAGACGGGAAAAGTGGGCAATGATCAAAGCGTTTTAGGTACGACTGTACTTGAAATAAAGTTCTCATATTGGGTTGTTTTCTGTCACTTATACACAGTGCTTCACCCGCTTACATTCGTAAACTTGGCATGGCATAGTATACCACCTGTCTGAGTCATGTCAGGTCCTCCAGAGACCCAGTATTCAGATTTGACTGAAGATAACTGAAGTGAAATATCTAGGCCCAAATGAAACCTTCTATGGACTAGTTGCCAGACCCTGCATGGTCAGTCATACTTCAATTTGTGGGAGAGGAATCTAATGTACTATCCAGTGTATCGTTGAAGCTGTAGGTATGCAGTGTTTAATGTGAAAAGAATCTAATAGGGTTTCTCCTTTTCACAAATAGCATTTCATCCACAGCCACTGAAGAAGTATTCTCATTTTTATTCAAGCATATTTTTTATGTTTCCAAGAAAAAAGAACCTGCAGCAATTAGGCAATTTTTGGTCTGTGATGGGGGGGACTGAGCTAAAATTGTGCAGCATGATGTGAAAGTTAAAATGTGTTTTTGTGTTAATTCAGGTCATGGCAGAGAAGCTTGTGGATCCAGTTGCAGCTGAGCAGTTGTTTCATACCTATTGTGAAGACCCACAATATCAGGATCTCTATATTAATTTGGTAAGAATATGTATGTACATGTATATAGAATGTAATTCAGATATAATGGTGCTCTCCAGTTATAAGAGGAATCCCACTTTTTGGACCATCTGTCATGCATATTGCCCCCCCCCCCCAAAAAAAAGAACAGTTCTTAAACGAACAAAATATTGTGTAAAGTTGAATAAAATTCTGATTAAGGAATCATGACATGTTACTAGAGTCAGGTTTTTCACTTGAATAACTGTAATGCTCATCTTTCTAAGAAACATTGTGGTTCACAACTTTTTGGGTCAATGTGATTGTTAAAAAATGTAATATTCAATGCTTCAGAGCCAACCCTTGTATCCATAAATTCCATAATTTAAGGAGCATTAGTGTAAACTTTTCTCTACAAAGAGTAAAACTGTAGACCTGTATTAGCAGCAACTTAATAACTTGTTTAAACAGTCATATGATGTTTTTACTTCAGGAAATTACGTTTTTCCCTTCATACTCTATAGGGCCTGAAATTTGGGCAAAACAGTACTTGACATTTGTTATGTTATTCAGGAGGATTAAATGATATTTTTAGCTGTTTCGGTGTACACACCGAAACAGCTCTTGTTTTTGTTATAATTTTTTTTTCTCTTTTTACATTTTTTTTTCTTCCACTTTTTTCCGGGTTTGGGACTTTTTTCTCATCCGATCGCCTTCAAACCTGGCACACATTGAGACCACCATCTGAAGATTCAGGCCGAATCTAGTCCGAAAATTTGGGACTCTCAATACTGTGTATGAGAGTCCCAAAACTTAAGGTATCCATATCGTGCAAATGTTTGTGCTGCATAATATAACCAGTGTGAATCAAATTTGCAAGCATCTTACTCACTACAGTTTCTTCAATAATCCCTGAAACTTTTGCCTCGCAAAGTTGCTGTTGTGAGCATTGCATCACCAAATTCAGCTTTTAATTCTAATTTTGCAGAGAGTTATCGAAATCCATACGTGAGAGATCACATTGATGTGTACTGCAATGCATTGTGCAAAAAGACTCCTCAGCTATAACATTTTCATAGTGTAGATAAAACAGCGCCCTCTTGTTGATCTGAGTGAATGCAAAATGTTTCATTTTTTAACAGAGGGCGCTATGTTCATTTGGCCATCGATTAAAAAAACAAGTAAGCTGCAAGGCTCAACCTACACCTACCCAGAATACATTGGGAATCACACACACATTTCCAGAGCATGGAGATTGATGTGGATGGTTTTTGAACTGCCAAAATCTTGCCTTAAAATTGGATTTAAGGTCTCAAATTTCGCAGGTGACATGCTTGCAACTATATCATTTTGATGTATGTGTTGTGTGGGCATTAATTAGCCAAATGGTGAGTAAAAAAACGTCAATAGTAATTTTGCACGTCTTTATGCACTCACGGTCCCAGTCTGGGCCGAATCATGACGTCATTGTGACGTCATCCGAAAAGTGCTTATTTTAAGGCCTATAGATATCTACAGAACCAGAGGTACGATCAGCTTCAAACTTGGTTTGCAGGTATTCCGGGACGTGTTATAGACAAAAATTGCAGTGACGTCACGATGACGTCATCATGTAATTTTATGGGTGTGAGTGACCACTGATAAAAATAGCTGAAAACAGCTGAAAAAGGTGTAAAAAAGCTGAACTTTGGAAATCTACTATACTTTTGTACACAGCAAGTGAGGGAAAAAAGCTGGAATCCAAACCAAAAAAAGCTGAAATCAGCTTAAAAGCAGAGATTTCACACCCCTGATATATATACAGTATATATATATATATATATAAATCAATTTTTGGACCTTTTAGTCATATCTCATCAACGGAAAGTGGTAAATTCAAAGTTCTTTTTGTAAAAGGTTTCTTAAGTCATAGATAGTTGCACACAATCTCGTGAAATGTGTGACGTCATGACGTCATTAAAAACTTGATTTTTTGATTTACATATAAGGGTATGTCCGATTGTTTTGAAACTTGGTGGGTAGGTAGGTATTGATAAAAGCATTCAAAATCTGAAGTAAGGTCATCATGACGTCATCATCTGATTTTAAATTAATTTCTTTAATTTAAATATTTTCTTCTAATTAGCAAAAATTACATAAAATATGGCCTGATCGACTTCAAACCTGGCACACACTTAGCCCCATAAATGTGGCCAATTTACTGGACAAAAACAAGTCAACATGTCAAACTTTGTCAAATTTTGATTTTCACATTTGGGCTTAGTTTGTAGTTTATTTTTACTTTAGAAGTATACTCACCCTCTTTATAGGGTAATCAGAAAGTGCTGCCTTTTTCAGATGTCTATTTTTCCTGAAATTTCCAGATTCGTTTGCGCACGTTTACGTATCAAAATTTCAACATGAAATTTCATGAAAATTAGACATCTGAAAAAAGCAGCACTTTCTGATTAGCCTATAAAGAGGGTGAGTAAGCTTCTAAAGCAAAAATAAACTACAAACTAAGCGTAAATGTGAAAATCAAAATTTGACAAAGTTTGACATGTTGACTTGTTTTTGTCCAGTAAATTGGCCACATTTATGGGGCTAAGTGTGTGCCAGGTTTGAAGTCGATCAGACCATATTTTATGTAATTTTTGCTAATTGATTTTGAATGCTTTTATCAATACCTACCTACCCACCAAGTTTCAAAACAATCGGACATACCCTTATATGTGAATCAAAAAATCAAGTTTTTGATGACGTCATGACGTCACACATTTCACGAGATTGTGTGCAACTATCTATGACTTAAGAAACCTTTTACAAAAAGAACTTTGAATTTACCACTTTCCGTTGATGAGATATGACTAAAAGGTCCAAAAATTGAATTATATATATTTATGGGGTTAGCACACACTTAGACCACCATCTGAAGATTCAGGCCGAATCATGATGTCATCATGACATCATCACATGTCACGTGTCGTCATCCTAAATTTGCATAGTTTAAGTCCCTATATCTACAGAACCAGACGTCTCATCGGGTTCAAATTCGGTATGCAGGTATTCCGCGAAGTGTTATAGACAAAAATAGCAGTGACATCACGATGACGTCATCATGTGATTTTATATCAATTGTTCAATTGTTGGACCTTTTACTCATATCTCATCCATGGAACGTGGTAAATTCGAAATTCTTTTTGCAAAAGGTTTGTTAGGTTGAAGGTGGATATAGAAAATTTCGTACAAGGTGTGACATCACCATGAAGTCATGAAAAATGGTGGTTGTTTTTTTACATCGGATCGACACTTAGACCACCATTTATAGAATACTCATGCACATATGTTCATTCAACTTAGATGAAACTCCTTTTACGGCAGTTATTGCTAAAATGGTTGAAACAGCTCAGTGTTTGTCCACAAACACATTTCTAGTTTTCCAATTGCTACCCTTTCAAAAATATGTTCCTGTCATAAATGTTTACATTGGGAATCAATTGTTAGCTATGAGAGTTTGCTAACAAATACAAATTAAATATTCATCAGCAAGCTGCGGCATTTCATTGGTCCATTCCAGCAATTCAACCTTGTGAAAGTTTTTACTATCTCCCGGCATCTTCATACGCGCAGGCGACACACAAAACCAGGAAGGTACTATCACACACTTGGGACGCTGACGTAGGCAGCCTTGGGTGGAGGGGGGGTGGCAGAAGGGGCGTTGTGAGACACACACCCCCCCCCCCCCCTTGACTGTTTCATAGCCCCCTAAAAATATGGGGACCGGTAGCTAGCTCCCATTTAAAGCCATTGATTGGATCACCTCTGGGAGCACACATCATGATTTTCAAATCGCTGTTTAGCAGCTCAGTGCATAGACTGTGATTGAACACACGATTATCAAAAAACTCAATTGACTTACCCCAAAAAAGGTATGAATATTTTAAGTCTGAATGACAATGGAGACAGGGAACTAGATTCCCCCCCCCCCCCCAGCAACCTCTCTGAATCCACACTTTGTGTGTACATTGTATTATTCAGGCAACATTGAACATAATTAAAAGAAAACTGTGATTGCATGTTTAAATTGATTTTGATGTATCAAACTTTGCATCGTTTGGAATAACTTTTTAAAATAGTTGTAGTCAGCAAACAACTGGTTTACGATGCATTGGGAAATTATTAAAAAAAGGATATATATTCAAAGCATAAATGTGGTGTCAGCGATTTGCAGTTACATAATTTCTGTTTTATCATCAGGTGCCCTATGTTAATGTATCAGCACCTGCAGTTCCACAGTACTTTTCACTCCACCGGACATACATCATTCTGCGCACCCTTGGATTACGTCATCTGACTGTTGTTGATGGTTACAACAATGTTGTAGGCATCATTACACGTAAGGACTTGATGGGTTTCCAGATGGAGGAAAAAATTGGGGCTGTGCTGGCCAACAGACTAGAAGGGATTAGGTTGCCAAGTCCCTCATCTGTGAAGTCTAATGTGGAGCTTGATGAGGTAACTAATCATGGAGGAAATGCCTCTCAATGTTGAACAGTACTCATAATTGTAAGAAAATAAATTTAGTAATTGAGACAATTTATTATATAACTAATAAGTTTGACTGAAGTATTGTTCCAAGAAAATAAATTGAATTTGTGGTAAAAGTTCAAAGAAATCAAGTTGTTTTTATAGGAATATCTTTCATATTCAGTGTTTCAAATGTATGTTGTTTTAAAATACATATCAACTGGGGCCAAGTTCGGGCAAGGACCATTAGTCGACTAGTGGTTTATTTGTGACGTACCTTACGCCTGCGCACTAATAGCAAAGTGCGAACGTCTCTAGTCGAACGCTGGTCAAAATGTCATTGCAAAACGTCTGGATCCTGGCTCCCTGCTGTGCGTTATGAACGCGCGCGGCTAAGGTTACCAGCGAAGCAACCAACCCCAGTAGGTTGGTTCCAAATAGTCGACTAGCGTAGTTAACCATCGTCGACTAGACAGAGTTCGGGCAAGCATTAGTCGACCAATGGTTAACTATAGTCCTTGCGCGAACTTGCCCCAGTTTGCACATACAATTTTTGTTGACATTTTTAATTGGCAATTTTTTCAATCATGTTGTTTAACCAGTTCACGCTGGGATTATTTTGACATTGACTGGACCCGAAGACGTGTTCAGGCTGTCATCGGCAGGGTACACACTCTGATATTTTTGGCCTCGCTCATTGCATGTTTATCAGTCATCCGTTCCAGATACTGCAAAACCTTTGTGTGTATACAACTTACAAGTCATCCGATGTGAACTGGTTAATGAAGATCGTTTTATTGTGTAGCTTAAAAAAAGTTTTGGGGGACACATACCACTCCTAAATTCTGGATGTCTGTATCTTCGCACGGCCATACACACTAGAGGTACTTGTGAGGAACAGTACTCCACAATTGAAATCTTTAGAAATAGGGATAAAAGGACAACAATGCTCCTCCCCTGGAACTTCCATCCGCTGGAACATCCGTGTCCACGCGTATGTTTAAAGTTTAGGGTACATTTTTGAAAAAAAGTGTAAAACTTCAACATGCTTTCATGGATTAGTATGAAACTTGGATGCAGTGACCCTTGGGTGGGAAGACACAATTCTTCATAGGATTACTGAGGTCAAAGGTCATGTAGGGGTCATTGGAGATCATTGTCCAAACGTTTTGTCTATAGAATTCAATGGATTTTAATGTAACTTGGATAGAGTGATCTTTGGGTGGAGGTTCATGACAAATCTTCAGAAATTTGGTCAAAGGTCATCTAGGGGTCATTTGAGGTCGTTTAAAAATGCACCAAATTTAACTCTTTTTTTTTCGACAGAAATGAATGGGTGTTCACTTATGTTATTGAGAATAAAGGTTTGGGGCTGCTAATGTGTTGTCTTCACAATGTAATGTCAAAGGTCATCCAGGATCAAATAAGGTCATAATTTGTTTCATAGAAACAAATACATGTACATTCCAGAAATCAATCATTTCTTCAACTGAAAATGAACAGCTTCTACAAGAATAAGAACAAAACATATAGGGGTTGACTGCAAAAAAAAGTGACATGTGTGATCTGCACATCACCTTTGAAAAACATGGATAGAGGTAGGGATACTTGAACTGATCAATGTTGATATTTGGTGGTCCAGGGAACATTAAATTTAATTTCTGAAACCATGTTTGCTTGTAGCACAATTTTTCTATTGCATTCACTTTGCCATGAACATTTTTCCTTCTTAAAAAGCATCTTGTAAGCAGGATGTGGATTTGAGTCTGGGCCGATAAGCTGAGGTGCAAAACCCAGCATTAAAATTTAAAAATCTACCAACGACACCTACCCTAGTTAGTGATACTAATGTCCCAATGAACTCAGCTTGGCTGAACTCCATTTCACTGGAATCTGCAGTCAGTTGGTTCCCGAATATTGACCAAATTTTTTTTTACCAAAATTGAACAAATGCCATGCCGTTGTCAGTAAATGCACTATAGAAAGTATTTGTAACAATTCGTTGAATAGTTTATGAAAATTGTGTGAACGGAGGCAAGATATGTTTCTGGTATGGTACTTGTATATTAAGCCATGTGGTTGCGAAGGGCCATTTCTAAACGCTACGCAACACTTTATTTTGAACGAAACTACATGCACACAGACATGTTCACGTTGGTGGGCAAAATCTTTGAAAATTAATTTCTCCCGTTTGGAAGACAGTATCTTCGTGCACCTTTCAGGGTTTATTTCCCTTATAATGATCCAAGTATGTGCTAAAATCGCAAGTGATATGTTCATTACTTTTCGTTGAAATTAGAAAAAATAGGCCTGGCTACGTGTATTTTTGGCTGTTTTGGCAACCTGCCGAAACAGCCTTTGTTTTCGTTAGCTTTTTTTTTCTTTTTTTTCCCCCAGTCATTTTTACCCATAGCATTTGTACACATATTTTTGTTACCGGCACTTTGGCCACTAAAATCAATCCGATTGCCTTCATACGTGGCTCACACTTAGACCTCCACTTACAGATGAGCGCTGAACATTGACGTCATCATGACGTCATCATGAGTCACGTGACGTCACAATATAGGTGCATATTTTGAAGGCCCATATCTCCAAAACGACAGGTCAGATTGGGTTAAAACTTGGTACGTACCTAAACCGGAATGTGTTATAGATGAAAATTCAAGTGACGTCATGATGACAAGTGACGTTATATTACAAGTGCATGCTTTGAAGGCCTATATCTACAGAACGACAGGTCCGATTGGGTTGAAAGTTGGTACGTACCTAGACCAGGATGTTTTATAGATGAAAAATGAAGTGGCGTCATGATGATGTCATCATGGGTCACATGACGTCACGTTGAAGATTAATAGATTTAATCTTTGAAAATCAATATAAAATCAACCGTGACAGACCTGAACATGACTTTTGCAGGAATTGATAGAATAATCCAGGGTCTTCAATTTTGATATTATGTGCAAATTCATGTGACCATTCCTTCAGGTTGAAACCGGAAGTGCCTTGTAATTAAAAGTTGGTGAAACATGTGAACTTGCTTTCAACGATGTATGCTCTGCCTAAGTTGTTATTTATAAAAGAAAATTATAGTTAGAGATGGAAATTGATGTGACGTCACCATGACGTCATCACGTGACATGTGACGTCATAACTCAAAGCCCTATCAGAATGTAATCACGTATTATATGCCACCATTTATTATAAACAGAACTACACATCCTTCCTGGATGGAACTTATACTTGAAACTTTAAATGTCACATGTCACAAAAGGTTCCGAAACAGCCCTGTGTTTGTCCACAAACATAAGTCTAGTTTAACGTAACACTGGTGTTTGCAATAGCTGTTGATCTTTTCAAACCTTACAAAAATTAAGAAGGTTCCTGTCCACTATGGTGTGCATTAAAAATTTGAGTAATAGCATCCTTCACGAGTTATTAATTAATAAATACCCTCCAATCTGTTTTTAGACTGTACCGAGACCCACGCCAAGTTACGCTGAGTGACGTAATGAATATGCTAATATACGATCGACATTGTGTTGCCGGGCCGAAATCAGTCAACCATAGCGCCCATTGCGCTATAGGATCTTTGCTGAAAAGCATGCACGTGTTGGCGACAAAAACAAATCTCGTCAAAATTTTCCTTAGAGATAGTTTAAGGTGTAACACAAGCAGTGCAACAACAGATTAAGCTGACATTCGGAATATACTTAGGTGATATAAGTGTTAAACTACTCGTGAAATAGCAACCTGAGTAGATCCCTAGTAACCAGTATTGACGTTTCGGCATCGATGATGGTGATTTTTTTTCACTGACATCAAGTTTAGAATTTCTTCTTCCGTTATAAATTAACATTTTAATCATACTGAGCATATTTTATGAGAAACAAAACGTTCAAAAGGCCATGTTTTGGGGGGTGCATGAACTTCACTGCTCAACATGTTATAGCATCTAAGTACGTAATCAGATTAACTTTGTTTTCAACAGGCCAAGCTTCGCCTTCGCAACCATATGGCTGTATTTATGGTGTGGTATATTTCTTCACATTATCACATTGTAACCCAAATGTAACAAATATGATAATTTACAATATTAAAAACATCAAAATCATGGTAAGCAAGAGAAAACCTGTACATGTTTAAGTTAGTTAATAAACAAGAAAAAAGGATATGAGTACATCGCAATTATTTTGTCTGCCTCAAATCTGTAAAAAAAAATATATACCATTTGGCTGTATTTATGGTGTGGTATATTTCTTCACATTATCACATTGTAACCCAAAGGTAACAAATATGATAATTTACAATATTAAAAACATCAAAATTATGGTAAGCAAGAGAAAACCTGTACATGTATAAGTTAGTTAATAAACAAGAAAAAAGGATATGAGTACATCGCAATTATTTTGTCTGCCTCAAATCTGTAAAAAATATATATATAAATATATTAAAAAGCTGCTCAGAGAGAATTCTTGTTCAGCAAGTTGATACAAATTTGAAACTGGATGTTTTGTTATTAACCAAGTTTTGGTGAGTAATGATGCGCATTACGCAGGTTGCGGGCGTGAGACTCCCATCTGGCAGGAGGGAGGAGATCATTAATTTACATTTTAAGTAATAGGCCATCAGCTTAGGGGTTTGGTCGGTATCAAATGAGGGGAATAATGGTTATTGTGATTTTTGGCAAGGTATGCACCCCTGTAGTTGGAAAATATGTGATTGCATTGCAGCGGTGGCAGCTTTTTGGGTGCTGTCACTTTTTTAAATTTAAAAAGCCAGAACATGCTTGTTACCACATATAATTAATTCAGTTCAAGCATATTGGCGGCCATTTTGAAAAACAACTTCTTTTTTTTTTAAGTGATAACACCCAAAAGACTGCCACCGCTTACACTACAAAGCTATCACACATTTTTCCAATTCTAGATCAAATCAAATCAAATCAATTCGACATTTATTTCACATTAACATCTTGAGTTATTCATACAGAAAAAAATATATATATGTATAAACAAAACATTCTTCACATTAAATGATGTGTATACCTTGCCAAAAATCGCTATGAATATTGCTTTTTTTCGATCATTTGATACCGGTGGCCCAATATTTGGACCGAAGCTGATAGCCTATAAAGTATAAGGCAAGCCCTTCGGCAAAACCGGAGACAACATCTCCTAAAGACCCAATCCCGTATATCTAAAAAAAAAAAAAGAAGAAGAAGAAGGCAAATTGCATAAAAAAATATTAACAACATCAGAGTTATGGAAAACAAGAGGCAGAAATGGATGAAAACTGGTAAAGTTTGGTGAAGAAACAAGAAGAACCAAATGATAATCTTGCACAGAGTTGTGGTGGCTCTAAGGCCTAAAAAAAAAAAGTGTTATGTTGGCGTAACCCGACCGACCCTAAAAATGCGGCCGACCCTGGATATTTTTATTTTTTTTGAAGGGAAGAAATATAATTAAAATCTATAGAAATGAATTTTAATACGTTTTGAAACCATTTCTGACCGTTGACGATAGCGCGCGTGGAACTTTGGAGTGCACAATGTTTTGCACCTTCCTCTCCATGACACAAGATCGCGCAGGCCTACAGGCAGTGCGCGTGCGGAGATTGATGCACCATGCATGCATGATAGATGCACATGTACATGGATATGTATATGTACAGTACACGTGTAGCCTCGTCCTAGACTGTTGCACGGCGCGAACTGCTACATACACTATTGAAAAAAACTTCGCTATTTATTCCATGTTAACAAAAAATAGTTCATTATAATATAAATTATTTTAATTAATTTTCCACTATTTTACAAGATAACAATTGATATATATTTATTCTAAAAATGGTAAACTATTCTATAACCCCGGCGGCCGAAGCGACCCGGCCGGCCCGGCCCTCGGCCCGTGGTTACGCGCGTACGCCGTCGCATCATGGTTAGCAAGAAAAATCGGACAGTATTTGGCAGGAAAAATTGGACAGTATTTGGCAGGGGGGAATCGGGCAATATTTGGCAGGAGGAATCGGACAGTTTGGCAGGAAAAATCGTACAATATTTGGCAGGAAAAATCGGACAGTATTAGGTCGGAGAAACCGTAAAATATAACGTTGGTTATAATGCTACACACAGCACAGTACGTACTACACACACTTCACACGGCGTTAGGCCTGTGACGTACTGCATGCCAAACAGGTCACAACTGACGCGAAAAAAAAACACACAAACATTTTGCACAAATATAATGTTTAAACTATTAGGGAAACCAAGTCAAATAGTTATCACAGATAACAAGGAAAACGTTAAAACAGATTGTAAAAAGCAAATTCAGGTGAAAAGAGATCTTTTCTATACGATGTATTGACAGCTCGACAAGGCACGCAATAGGATGCACGCTAAGCGCGGACCACTGATCTCTATATAAAGACTGGATAGCTAATAAAGAGCCACACAATGTACGAATTTGACGCCATATTGGTGAGACCGGCTGGTGATCTACAAAGGACAAGTTGCCGTCTTTATAGACAGCATGATTTCTTTTGTAACGTCGCGTTTCACCTGACTTATATTTTGACCACCACCACTGACCAACTGACCAAGGTTTACTACAATTTTTCTAACGTTGTGGTTACTTTTATAATGCCGCAAATCACTTTTTCGGCGTTTTTGAAATAACAATCACTACGGAAATGTGTCCCTTTTAGAACATCATAATATGTGTACGTGACCAAAATGCGCGTCAACTGTTGATACAACGCGCGCGTATTTACGCGTAGAACGTTCGTATTATGCGCGGCCATCTTCGTGAGACCGGGGGCGAATTGGTCAATATGCAAAGTCTACTGTGTGAATGTTGTATGCATATCCGCTATCCAGTCTTTATATAGAGATCAGTGGCGCGGACACTATTTGGCAAGCGTCCGTAAACAATGTGACGTCATAGACGCATGACCAATCAGATCGCATTATGCTAATTAGCGGACACTATTTGGCACCGGACGGTTTTTGGCACGACACCGGTACCGAAGCGTACAGTGTTTCCATCAAGGGCAAATGGGGATCTTCGGTCATTTTTCGACCGTTTAATGTGGATAAATTTGAGTCTAGAGCTGGGGGTAATCGCCCAGAGCTGTGCCGATGGTGTAAAAGCGGGTTACACCGTGCTAAAAATACAAATTTCAAAGGAAGAATCGGGTCCATATAAAGATGTCGATGCAGATGAAACGGCTAACATTTTGTCTGATTTTAAAAATACAAACTTCAAAGGAAGAATCGGGTCCATATAAAGATGTCGATGCAGATGAAACGGCTAACATTTTGTCTGATTTTGGATTTCGCTTTTTGATATGTACCTTTGGAAAGGTTGATGATGAGCCTTGTTTTCTTTAGTTATCGTGTACCACTACCGGCTTAATGTCAGTTTCGTTGCTGGGATTAAAAAAAAAAAAAAAAAAAAAACTACCTACCCTATTTTTTCTGGCCCGTTACGCCAACATCACTTTTTTTTTTTCTAGGCCTAATTATAGCAAGTATCAAGTGCTACAACCCACAGCGGCCGGGTAGCGAATTTGCCGCGGTTTATTACTTAGACTAATGATGAGCTCAGTGCGCCAATCATAATTAAATAACCGACATACAGATCCTTGTCATTTGATTGGTGGAACTCGCATCCCGCCATGGCCGTGGTGATGTCATCGACGTGCTGGCTCACATCGTTGCATACAGGTGGCTAAAAAAGTCCCATTCACCCATGGGGAATGGGAAATATTATATAGCACCCAAGTAAATCCTTGTCATTTGATTGGAGGATTGTAGGTCACGCGGCATTCATTAATCGAACCAATTCACCGTACTTTTTCGTCCCATCCCTTTTTATCTATGGCACGGCGCGCGCACGTTATACGTGCAGTGGCCTGGCGCTATCTTTGCGGTATTTAGACCATATCATGCGTCTTAGTAGTACAAAACTTGCCTTTGAAGTGGATGCAGTTAACTTGATGAGTTTTTTTACATTATTTTAAGGACTTACAATGTTAATTTCAAACCTCTCTTAGCCTTGAACAAGCTGGGAGAAAAAGTAGTGGATGTGATACAATTTTGTGAGTTTTGTTTGTTCCAAGTTAAAGTTTTATCCTCCAATCGAATGACAAAGATATTATACAAATAATGAATGTTTGTGAGTGCAATGGTAAGAATAATTTCATGAGGTGACAGATGAAATGTTCCATTCCACGAGGCGAAGCCGAGTGGAATGGAACATTTCATCTGTCACCTCATGAAATTATTCTTTCTATTGCACGAACGTGAAACATTCATTATATTTTGTTTTATATAACACCTGAATAAATCCTCGTCATCTGATTGGTTGACTTTTAATAGCCAATTTATTCAAGTTAAAAATTGTTCACAAGTTTGACGAGTTCAGAGTTATCATATTAAATTTTTTCTCAATCTAAAACTTTTCCATAAGTTTAGAACTCAAACAGTTCAATAAGTTCAGAACTTTTATTGCCAATTTAAACACCACAGCGCCACCATCGGTAACATGTGCAGTGACAGTGCAATGGTATTTCAGTGCAATTAGTACTTCCATTGCGCGCCGTGCATTGGTGCGAATAATTCAATGACATGTGATCAACGATCCACCAATCAGATGACGGGGATTTATTCAGGTGTTGTATAAACTTGGATGTTATATAAAGCAAATAATGAATGTTTTGCATTCGTGCAATGGTGAGAATATTTCCATTCGTTGAAAGATGGAATGTTTCATTAAACTCGGCTTCGCCTCCTCGTTGAATGGAACATTCAATCTTTCAACTCATGAAAATATTCTCACCATTGCACTCATAAACATTAAAGGGGCATTAGGTCGTGAAATCCCCAAAAATGTCATGTTTTGGATCGTTTGCTTATCCTATTTCAAACATCTGGTTCAAAGGAAACCAACCTAATGTCTTACCGTTCCCGAGAAAAGACGAAAAACCTCGGTTGTTTATATCGGACACGACGGAGTACGAATACGACGTATGATATGTATATACACAGCACCGTGTGCTCGTGAACGTTGCGAACAGCGCGCGGTGACCAATCACCAACGGAACACTTTACGGATGAAATCACAACTAGCATCCAAACAGCTCGAATTTTTGGGGTCGCAAAAGTGGACCCCGAAATTCGTTCACGCACGCATAATACAGGAATAACACAAAACGGCCAGTTTTGAAAGGATAGTTGTGTGGATGTTTATATCCTACTTTTTAATGTTTTTTTTCAGATTGACATCATTTCGTTCAAAGCGCATTTTGTAGCCCAATTGGGATGTTCTAGGACACAGTGTCCCTTTAAGTTGTTTGCGTGATTGAATTTTAAAAGTGTACTCTAAATGCAACGCGCAAGTAGAATCGCGCGTTGCATTTAGAGTACACTTTTAAAATTCAATCTATCTATATTGATTGTGTTCTACAAAGCTTCAAAGCTTCTCCGGGCGCAAGAATGAAGACAGAAGAGTTACCGCTCTAGTAATTTAATATAGCTCTATGGTCCGACCACACTTAGATTTAAATTATAAAAGGTATAGTCCATCATTTGTAATTTCTGAATTTGTTCATTCATTATTAAGCAACAAAAGTGCTAAAATCTAAAGAAGGGTGCTGAACAACTAACCTGATGAAGTTTCAGCTCAGCTTCAGCTTCGACGAATAAAAAAAAAATCCCGAACTCCTAACGGAAATTTCCAACGGTGCGTCTTTTAAAGCCCGGTTTATATATACTCGGTTTATAGCGAACGCGAATTTGTGACATCATGGGGAGTATTCGCCCTATGAATTCGTAAAAGTTGAACATATTTCAAACTCGGGCGAATTTCGCTGTGAATGCTTCGTGACGTCAAATTCGCTTCGCTTTCGCATTCGCATGAAGTATGAAGTGTCGTTGGGGAGGGGGGGATTTGGGAAAACTCTTCAATATCCTCGATAGCGCTGCCACCAGGCGAAATAGTTCAGGCCTAAACCTCCGGAGTTTCGCCTCTCCGATTTAGCAATTTGCGTTGGCCGACGTGAGTTCGAGTCAAAATATGTGACGAAACCAGGGCGGAGGAGTTACTCACAGGGGAAATACTTAAGAATTAATAGCGACAGGAGTCCAGGAATTCAGAATAAAATTTGTAAGGTTTGTTTAATCCTGGTCCGCAAAAAAAAAAAACCGCAACAATAAGTTAAATAAATTCTGGAACAAGTAGAATGATAATAAATTAACAAGGCTATACACTTCGTATTTACAAGTCAAATATTCAATTCAATCCAATTCGATTCAATCCAATCCAATCGAAGCATAGTTACATACAATCCAATCCAATCTATTCAAAGGGGGGTGTCTAGAAAATTCAGTGCTTGTCTATACAATTGCTAAATGCAATGTGAGGAGGAGAAAAGTGAGTAGCATTAGCAGACAGTCAAGTAAAGGTGTGGTTCAAGGTATCGTTAAAACCCTTCCACAAAGTCTAAGAAACAGAGTCTAGGGATCGTCTAACCCTCTCTGCTCTCAAGACAAATTTAGCTCAGACCCCAGGTCTTTCTCTAAATAAACTCAGGCCCCTGCCCTGGCCTTTCTCAAAATACTCTCGGGAAAACAGACTCGTCAGTCTAATTCCAACTGAGTCTCCACTCAAGAACTAAGAAGTTCTTAATAATTGAAAGTTACTTAATAAAAAATTAAAAACAGTTAGTGGCCTGACGTTTCGACCCTAGCAGAGTCTTTCTCGAAGGCTAAATGACAAGACTATAAACATAAACATAAACTTACTATGACTTAGCCTTGACCAAGGCTATCAGCTTCGGAGCTTGTTCCCGCTACCGCACACAGCGCGCGCCGCGACACTATTACTATACCGTTAGCTTCAACGACCCTTGCGTGTGCTTTGTGTGCATGTACGCACACCCCACACACGCTTCCGCAACAAACAGCCGTTCAGTAAGTCAAGGCGGAGGATAGCCTTGACGCCAACCTCGTCCCCAGGGTGTCGAGCAGTACGCGCCCACCACTACCTGCTCTCTCTCTTACTATTGGAAACGCGGTTGGAAATAAAGTAAGCACTGGGGACGAGGTTGCCTTGACGCATACGCGCAACCGTGGCGAATTTCTTATGTGTTTCTACGGTGGCCCACAACTGTCACGGCAAAGCAAAAGCGCCACGGCAAGCGCAACAGCGCCGCGGTAAGCGCAAAAGCGCCACGGCAAGCGCAAAAGCGACACGGCGAAAGCAAAAGCGCCACGGGTTTATTGGGAAGGGGCGTAATCATACTTGCCGCTACTACATCAACAAATAAAATGGGAAGGAGAATGGCCGCCATCAGGAATTCTTATTAATCACAGACTTTAATTCTTTGAGAAGTGATTTTATGGCTGAGAAAATAGCAAGGAAAACCGGTCAGTGAAGCAACGTTCAGGGAATAAATCGTCGATATTATTTTGTTGTAGGATAATTCCAAGATTATTCCAAGAGAGTTCCTATGCCGTGAATCAGAGTTTATAAAGGAGGGGGAAAGTAGGACTCGCTATCAGCACCATCAGGGCCGTTCCTAAATTATTTACATTTCGTGGGATGCAAAACAATTACGAGGACGGGAGGCTCTGTGAGCTGATGCATTTTTTTGAAGAGTTTTTTTTTTCTTCCGACTAGCATGCAGAGAAGAGTTCCGTTAATTTGAGCCTTAGTTCACCGGTGTGTATACCAGTGTAGGCACACAAGTGAGCTGCCCAGAGTGTATGAGTTAAGTTTTTTTTCTTTTTCAGTATATCATACACATCTAGGAAGTCGATTAAGGCTCTCCTGCAAGGCTGCGGAAGTGGGTGATGGGTAAGGCTTGTCAACACGTAACTTGCCCGCGGGCCCATTAGGTTAGAAATTCCCAGAGAGCAGGAAATTCAAAACTCTTCCCTGAACGTTGCTTGCACTGACCGGTTTTTCTTGCTATTTTCTCAGCCATAAAATCACTTCTCAAAGAATTAAAGTCTGTGATGAAAAGAATTCATGTTGGCGGCCATACTCCTTTCCATTTAATGTTAGATGTAGTGGCGGCATGTATGATTACGTCCCTTCCCAATAAACACGACTGAGTCACACATGGCGAGAAATGGATCGTTCTATTAGACAGTTGCAACACTTTCGACAGAGGACCTTAGGTCGTGGATTTCATGTAAGGAACGTAACACAGGCGAAGACTTTGGATATAGAATAAGAAATAAATAAATTAACTTAAAAAAAGAGGGGGGTAAGGGAGAGACACTAAACAAAGGAGAAGTGTTATCGTTCAGATGCACAGTTCTAAGCTCTTCTATGAAAATTTGGTGGCTCTGAAAAGAGCCGTTGGCTTTGTTTCGAGTGAATACAAAACTATTTGATGCCGGAAACAAGCCCTCTTTCTGCCCTGCAGGCTGATTCTGCGATGATGTGGAAGACTGTCCACAGGGCAACTCATCATCGCTATCGCTAAAGCATCATGAGGTCTTGTTCGGCTTCTTGGTTTCTTGAGCCGGGGGTGGGTGGGCAAATGAGTTCTAGGTTCTAAGTGAATTTCTATCTTTCTTATTCTATATCCAAACTCTGGGCAGCTCAATTGTGTGCCTACACTGGTATACACACCGGTGAACTCATGGGCGTCGCCAGGATTTTCTGTAGAGGGGGGCAAAACATATTTTCCCCAAAAAATTCTTGTATTTCTGAACAAATTCCCGATTTCTCAGTTTTAGACGGGGGCAGGGACATTTTGCCCCCCCCCCCAATTCATAAAATTTACACCACTATGACTTCGCGCCTCTTTTTCTTTTTTTTTTCTTCTCTTTTCCCCCTTCCTTTTTTGTGTGCTATTCCAGGGGGGGGGGGGAAGCGCCCCCTTCCCCCCCCCCCCCCCGCGACGCCCATGGGTGAACTAAGTCTCAAATTAACGGAACTCTTCTCTGCATGCTAGTCGGAAGGGAAAAAAAAACTCTTCAAAAAAATGCATCAGCTCACAGAGCCTCCCGTCCTCGTAATTGTTTGCATCCCACGAAATGTAAAGAAATGAGGAACGGCCCTGATGGTGCTGATAGCGAGTCCCACTCCTTTATAAACTCTGATTCACGGCAGCAACTCTCTAGGAATAATCTTGGAATTATCCTACAACAAATTAATATCGACGATTTATTTCCTGAACGTTGCTTGCACTTGCTATTTTCTCAGCCATAAAATCACTTCTCAAAGAATTAAAGTCTGTGATTAATAAGAATTCCTGATGGCGGCCATTCTCCTTCCCATTTTATTTGTTGATGTAGTAGCGGCAAGTATGATTACGCCCCTTCCCAATAAACCAATAAAAGTTTCCTATCCAGGGTTTACTATTGGAAGCGTGGCTGGAAATAAAGTAAGCACTGGGGACGAGGTTGCGTCAAGGCTATCGACTTACTGTACGGCTCAGTGATGTAGTGCCTTGATGCTGGGCCTTGGCCTTAAGGCTGCCTTAAGGCTGGATTTTAGGGCCTTGGCCTTGGCCTCGAGTTTTGAGGGCAAAAGCCTTGGCCTTGAGGAATCACGGCCTTGCAATTTTGAGTCAAGGCTCTTCAAGGCCCACAAGGGCGGATCCAGAACACAATTTTGGGGGGGCCAAAAAAAAATTTGGTCCCCCCCAAAAAAGTGAGTCTCAAAAATTACGGCGTGGGGTTCGGGGCCCGTGAGGGCCCCGAAAATTTTTTGGATTCTAGATGCTCTGTGGTGCGATCTGAGGCAATTTCTGACCACTTTAACCAATTTTTTTTGAGGAAAAGATGGTGGTGTACTCATTGCCTGCCTTTATTGCAATGTCACATTAAAAAAAAAAAAAAATTGGTTTCGTTTTGGGGGGGGCCATGGCCCCCTTTGGCCCCCCCCCTGGATCCGCCCTTGAAGGCCCATAGATTTTTGCATTTTCCAGATAAATCTGTTCGAAATGTTGCTGTTTCCATTTTAATCGTATTACCACGGAGGAGGGAAACCCCTTCTAGATTTGTGTGTTGGGCACACTTCCACTTTTATAGCATCACATGTTGTTACCATTGTAGTAGATTTGCTGCAAAAATATTCTGTTCATTTGTGGGGCTAATGAGATGATCACTTAAATTGCATACAATTATGGAATAGATCTGATTGGTTGTATTTCTCCCTGATAAGTGCTAAAGATAAGCATGTATCTGTTTTAGATAATGCTGATATTTCTGACCATGTTGGCCCAGCAAATAAAAATTTCCCAAATCAGTTTCTTGGATCCCCCTTTTGTTACACTCTGGAGAATTGTGCGTCAATATAGAAGTAAATCTTTATTTTGTTTTAGTTAAACCATATTGAAGACCTGAACTTATACTTTAATAGATCTAATGCAGTCATAAAACGGTGTATGCGAGCATGTTGATTGCAATTTAAGACATGTTGTTCTTCTTAATGGGCGATTCGTGATGATGTGTCATGTGACTATAATTAGTTCTATATCAGTGGTCATTTAATAAAACAGGGCCTTGGCCTTGGCCTTAGCCTTGAGGGTTAAGCCTTGGCCTTGGCCTCGAGGCTTGAAAGTCTAAGCCTTGGCCTTGGCCTTGAGGGTCAAAGCCTTGGCCTTGGCCTTGAAGGTTTAAGCCTTTGCTCCAAAACTGGTACGGCTGTTTTCGGAAGTGTGTGTGGGGTGTGCGTACATGCACACAAGGCACACGCAAGGGTCGTTGAAGCTAACGGTATAGTAATAGTGTCGCGGCGCGCGCTGTGTGCGGTAGCGGGAACAAGCTCGAATGGGAACAAGCTGATAGCCTTGGTCAAGGCTAACTATGACTCTGCTGTCTGCTTCTAACTCAATGCAGCTCCCCAATAAACAGCCAATGCTCCAGCAGCTCCCCAGTGCACAGTCAATGCAGAGCTCTAATATCATACGCCTTGCTCCCCAATACACAAATCGATGAGGCAGCGATGCAGATACATTTTAATTCTCTTTATCCTGGCTCCCCACTACACAGTGATACAAAGCTCCCAAGTACACAAGTCAATGATGCAACGGGGGAAGAAATCGAACGCACTCAATATTTACGGCGAACATGGAGCCTTAAAAACGCCTAGCAAGAAAGGCTTGGCTTCAACGTAAAGCTCTAAAGCTTAGGCTAGGCTTGGATGGAAATGTTGAAATTAAAATCTTGGCAGGAATCGGCAGGAATCCCAACTATCGCACTAAATAAAAAAAATGCACCTTTTGGTGTTTTTGAATCAAACTACTGATCATAATTTCCAAAATGTAATTTTTTTTTTTACATTTTGAATTTTATTTTGTAATTTGGCTACTAATAGGTAAGAACTGCACGCAGTAGCAAGTTGACTGCTTTCTCCTTCATACAAATCAATGAAAACACGTGTTTCAAAGTTGCCACTTTTATCATTTTAACAGCAGATTCGCACTTTTTGTATGTTCACAGCGCGTATGACACTATCTACATTTACACAAAAATAAAAAAAAGTACGGGTGGAGAAATGCTCTTTAGGATGTTTTCTTCCTCCATAAACAAGTAGAAAGAGTTGAAAAAGCCACATTCACTAATTTTGAATTTCCGATGGCACACTTTGAGGTGATTCTGGCCCACTGTGCGACCCCTCTAATCTTCGCTCGTATACGAGTGAAGGGAGGGTCTAATCCCCAGTCGACTAGCCGGGTGAGCTACAACTAGCTCGAACGCTTCCTAATTAGCATTATTTTATCGACACTTTGGTTGACCGTCATATTATGACGTCATGTCTCTGATAAAGCGCGGAGCGGGAAATATATACGTCACGCACTCACAACACGTGTTGGATCTGAGTCGAGTGAGTTTAGTTGTGCCATTCTGCAGGAAGTGCATGATTATAAATGGCGGACATTGCGACCAGAAGGGGAAACTTACTAACCCACAATACCAAGGCCTTACAGACAGTACTGCAGTGTAGCCAAAGAAACGAGATTGTACACGTAAGTGTACATAAGTGTACGTACGGAGCCTCATACGTTGATTGGACTCAGTCTTGAACCGAACTTCAGAAGTAATCACATGGTATGCAACAGTTGGGCCTTATTACTAGTAACAGTTATTAAAATATATGTAAATGTACTCATTGAACGAAGTTTGACGAGCAACATAGGCATGATCAGATGACCACGATGTCCTGAATAATCATTGAGGCTACTGGAAAAAGGTAGGGCTTTTATGCCAACTCTGATGTGCACATCATAAAGACGTGGTGCAGCAGCTACGCAGCCAAATGCAGGCTGTCACTAATGCAAAATAGGTGGATTCAGTATGGCGTTGCAATACCAGCTTAGTACCGACGAGCAGATATGGGTGATGATCCGTGTGAAGCAGGGACTAATGTCAATCGAGGAAGCATTGGAATATGTACGAAAACAACACGAAGCAGCAGGTCTTCCTCCAGTTGTGACCTCATGCCACATGTATACAAGTCCAAGATCACCATCTGCTTCACCAAAGGCAACACGGGCTCATTCTATAAACGATCCACCTCAACAGGTAATTGTATTCTAGTCAGACATGGGTATACCAGATGTAAATTTAAACTTATACAGGGTGGATAAAAAAACCATGAAACCGAAATATTATTGCTAACTGGAACAGAAGTAGGGCACATGTGAATCAAAGGGAGATATCCTCTGTTAGGGTCGAATCGCCTCTTTAAAATGACACCCTGATCATGTACTTGCATTCACGGTTGACTGAGCAGTGACCAATTTTATGAAAGGGTGGGTCTATTTAGAGGCTTGCACCACTTGTCAATTGTGGTTTTTGCGGTGTCATTTGTCACAGAGTGAAAGGCTATCGTTGCCAATCAAGGCAGGTGGGGAAAAAAGTGATTTCACCATAAAAATGGTACAAGCCTCTAAATAGACCCTTGCATAAAATTGGTCACTGCTCAGTCAACCGTGAATGTAAGGACAGGATCAGGGTGTCATTTTAAAGAGGAGATTCAACCCTAACAGAGGATATCTCCCTTTGATTCACATGTGCCCTACTTCTGTTCCAAACAATAATATCTCGGTTTCGTTTTTTTTTTATCCACCCTGCATTAAAGTAAAACTTTAGACAGGAGATTTTGGGAATCTGTCGCGTTTCCAGATGAAACCGAATCAGATAACAGATGAAACTGAATCAGAAACAGAACTTGCTGACAAAAGTAATGATCAAATGATCTTATCTTGGAGTCAATTAAAACAACTTCCAGGAGGTCTGTAGAGTGTTATTGAACATATTAAAGCTATAGTCCATCATTTGTAATTAGTGCATTTTGTTCGTTTGAAGCAACAAAAGTGTTCAAAATCCAATGAAGGATACTGAACAACTTACTTGATGAAGTTTCAGCTCAGCTTCAGCTTTATATTCCGAGAAAAACAGCATTCTAGGATCTCAATTTCAAATCAAAAGTTGCTAAATCATGTTTCGAATTGTTTTGAATTGCAGCTTTACGCGATGTTGTGCACTGATCCGACGAATTATAGCAACCGCGCGCCTGTGCGTCGTTCCAATGCTTGTGCTCGCTGTGCCGAATAACAAAATGAACTACTAATTTAAATTTTTCTACGGTGCTTCTTAAGACGCACCGTTGGAAATGTCTTCTTTCGTTGATTTCTTCAAAATGAGAACTTGCCAGAAAAGATAATTTCACAGGGAGTTTAGTCCCCTTACTATCTTTCAACTAGTATGTTTTTCAACAATAATTACGCCAGTTACTTTTTTGGATAGCTGCAAATGATTGACTCGGGCTTTAAAGGGAATGTACATCATTGGCTTTTGCTGTAATTTTCAGAAATGAACTATTTTGAGGGGTTAGTATAACAGATCAAATATTGTTACACTGACATGATTGAAGTTTTGTGTTCGAAAATGCTGGAAAAACCAAGAAAAACAAAAATGTTCAAGGAGTCTGGTTCCCTGACTCCACTAAAGATGAAATGGATCAATTTATAGATGCTGGAAATTGTAAGGTAATGGAACCAGTCTAACTGGCATGCACCCATGCATGAACATGAAACCAATAGCAAACAAAATTTGGACTGAAAAAAAAAGAAAGTAAATTTGGAGAAGTAGCTGAAAAATAGTTAGGTTTTTCCAACAGTGGTCGGCCGACCACCGTTGGAAATTAATACAAAATACTACTTTTCTTGAAAATGACTTCACACCTTGTGCCGTAATTTTACAGGATGCTTGAGACTGTCATTTACCAATATCCTAGTAAGGTATTTCGTAAAAAAAATTGGTAGTTTTGTTTTTCGATGTTTGCAAATGTTGTATATTCCCTTTAAACCTCTTGATTTTTTTTAGTAAAAGTAGTGTCTGTTGTATAGCCCCATAAATGTGGCTCAAATACTAGACTTCCCCCTTTTTATGAGATACATGGTAGAGATACAAGTAGCTGGCTATAAGCTTGATATTATGGAAGATACCTACTTGATAATAACCAGGAAAAAAGACAAAGGTGATGACCCCTGACATTGAAAAAACATACAGCGGTAACTTTTGGACAAACTATCTGCAAGTTTTGTCTGAAAATTACAGGATGACTTAGCCCAACTTGGGCCCTATTTATTCGCTATGGTAGGAACTTACCCAGTTAATAACCAAGAACAATTTGGGCCCTACTAGGCCAAATAAAAAAAAACACATTTAGCGTCCTGCCTTTTTGAAAAAAAAAGGAATCAGGAGGCTCTTTTTTCTTTTTTTTCCCCTTCCAAATGGCCGCCTGACCAGGCTATATTTCAAGATGTCCGCCATTTTTTTTTAATGGCCGCCATTGGACTCGGGAAATGACGTACCAGTTTTATATGGGCTAGATGCAACAGAAAAAGAGGCCAAAAATTAATGATGTCACTGTTTAAAATTTGTAATTTTTTCGTTAAAAAAAAAGGGGAAAAAAAAGGAGGTGGCCTCCAAAAAGCAAGCAGGCTGGAAAGCTAAACAAGTTTCTTTTTTTATTGGCCCTATATTACTAAACAAATGTTAAGGCCAAATAAAAAACATGTTAAGTGTCCCCGGCCCCTTTCGTTTTTGGAGGCCGCCTCCTTTTCTTTTTTTCTAAAAAAAAAAAATCAACAATGACATAATTTTGGCCTCTTTGTCTGTTGCAGCTAGCCCATATATACAGGGCCTCCTCCTTCCTTTAAAAAAAAAAAGGCAGGACGCTAAACATGTTATTTTTTTACTTGGCCTAAAAAGGCAATAAGTAGGTCCCAAGTTACTCGGGCCAAACTCCCCAAAGGATTACTAGACGTCTAGAGATACAGAATGAAAAGTTTCTACCAAGTACCATAGTGAATGTAAAGTGAAAAAAAAGAAAGAAATCCTGATTTTGATTTCCTTAAACACAAAAGAATTTTTTTCTACAGTAACCTTCATGGATGCATCCCAGAATTTCTCAGATTTCAACAGTTTTAAATAGAGGTGCTGGTAGACTACATTTGACATTCCAAATGTAACAATTCAACTTTTAGAGCATCCACCTGTGGCTAAACAGCCAATTATTATTTTATCAAGAAGTAATGGTATTACTTGTGGAACTGGGCGGCATATCAGTCTCAAAAGATAAAGTTAAGTTTAAAAATTAATTCAAGTTCCATTATTGTTCTGAAATTTTCAAGCAAAAATCAACTCTAGAAATGAGGATTTACAATACAAACTAGATTTATGTTTGAGGACAAACACATGGCTGTTTGTAATTTGTTATTGTATTTTTATGTTGTGCCAAAGACTGAAAAGATATGTGCAGTGAAAAGTTGCAGAGTGATCGGGGCTAATAGATCCATAGATATAGGCTTAAAAATGACCTTTAATGTGTCGTCACCTTGCAACTTTTGGTCTGGTGACGTCATCAATCTTCTCCCTATGAACTTGTTGTTAGCATGAAGCTGATTATATACATTAATTATAAAGTGATTTTAGCAATTTTTACCACACAATCAACTGATTATTCATTTGAAACATTTGTATGCCCCGCGACGAACCCGAAGGGGCATACTGTTTCCGCCTTGTCCACGACTGTCAAGTATAAAGGCATCAGATTGATTTTAGTGCCCAAAGTGCCTTCAGTGATAAAAACATGTACAAAACCTCTGGACGGGAGTGTGGGAGAAAAAAATCGTGACAAAGACAAAGGCTGTTTCGGCCAGTTGCCGAAACAGCCAATTAATTTGATGCTAAGCTCTTACTGATGATTTATGAAAATGTAATTGAAAAACCAGCCTGGGACAATTTTGTGAATAAGTTCAAGAAAAACAAAAGAAACACTGCAATAATGTAATTGAGCAGCCATGGCAAGGTAGAAGTGTGTTTGTTGTTTTGTACCCCTTCCCCCCAAAAGTTTCAAAGATTTGGAAATTAAGTTGGTGTTATTTCGCATACAGGGTGAGTAAAATGTCCCTTTGTATAAGTCCTTGAGAAAGTTGAGGAGCATGCCCCTAGGGTCTTCATGAAAGTCTTCCTTGAGTTTTCTGTTCAATTTCTCATTTAATGAAGGACTGATTGGCATACAGTAATTAGGATTAGACTGAATGACAAAACCAGAGCATAGAGCATAGGGCTTTTTTCGCATTATGTTTTTATTAGTTAAATGTTTTGTTTTCAGGAAAATTCTATGCAAGAACATACTTCCATGACCGATGACTTATTCTTGTAGTTCTCCAGATATAGGAATTTAAAATATGCACCATTAAGATGACGTATCGGTACCCAGGATGAAGTCATAATGACATCACCCAATTCTGATCTGTCATATGTCCCTGTCTATGCTCATACCAATTTCCAACCCAATCGGACTTCCGATTCTCTAGATATATAATCGTATGTAGTGTGATGTCATAAAACCATTGATGATGTCATCATGACATTGTCTAGGGCCAACCTAACGTTGTTTTTAGTCCATGGCTAGTTTCAAGTCGATCTGCATGCATTTTTTTATGTCAAATTGTATCTCAAATTCTAGTAAAAGTAAAAGGTTTAACAATTAATTTAAAAATCGGGTGATGACGTCACCATGATATCCCTTTGGGATTTTCGTATATTAGTAACAGTATCTACCTATCCACCAAGATTCAAGACAATCAGACTTACCCTTATGTCAAGTTATGTGTTTTGAAAAATACCTGTAGCATTTTTATTATATCATCACGACGTCACTCATTTTTGAGTGGTCGGGCACAACCCGACCACTCTTTGGATCTGTTACGATTAATCTTTCTTTCTTTTTTTTTTTTTTTTTTCGGACAATACTTCTCCGCGGGTTTTCTTTCAAACGGTATATGGTATGAAGTTGTAACTTTCAATATATATCGACCCTCATCCGAAGTGGTGCATATTACTCTGAGCTATAAATCGCTCTCCTCAAATATTTGAGGAGAGCAAATCGCTCTCCTTAAAATCTACGGATAAATAGCGGTAAAACGACGGGTTACCATTGTTTTTGTTTTATTTTGAATATAAGGATTTATTCAAGGGCTGCATTATTATTAGTTTTTGCATAATAACATATGCTCAAGTTGCGTTACTTTTTTCATTTTTGTAACTGTAAGACAAGGTAAAATTTGTTTTAAAAAACTAACTAAAGGGAGATTAATAAAAGGTTTGACTACTGCTTAGGCTTTCATTTTTTTAATACAGTTGTCAGTTGGTTCACTTGATTATACTTGGAAAATGGAGAGTTAATAAACGGCACATAAAGCAACTGAATATTTGCTTTCAGATTCGTTAAAATTATATGAAATTTTCATACAAAAAGGGCCTCAAAATGATACAAACTTGCCTTAAGTTTTATCGAAAATATCTGCCGTCGATAATCTTAAAAATAATGGAAAATGCAGGTCAAGTATATACACAATGCTTGTCACGACATGAAACTGGCTAACAACGTCTGAACTTCGCACTAGTACGAGCGTTTGTGATGCACTGTGTGTGGTGGGCCGGCAATGAGACTCGTTTTACGGTATAGGATTTTGGTGAAACACGCTGCATCGTTTCACTTCACATACCAGTAAAACTTCCTCAAAATAAATTCATGAACACGGGAAATACATACACAGACAAGAGAGATCAAGTTCTGTGAATAAGCTTGCAAAGATCGTCCTTCTTAATCGTTGTTTTCTTGGCATTTTTACGATGTCTATTCCGTCCGGCCTGCACGCAAAACACTGTACGGCAGTGCAGTGCGCGGCGCAGCGGGAACCAGTCATTGCTGCACTCGCACGTACGGGCCCACGTGTTTTCATGCAGCTCTATGCGATATGCAGATTGTGCACGCACAGTATACAACCGCTGTTCACACACGATCTTTTACATCTTTTACGAGCTCGGTGTTCGTTCATTTTTAGCGATGTCCAGCGGCATATTATTATAATATTAACGTGAGTTTGGGCATTATACCAACGAAAAATACGTGTAGCTTAAGACTTAAAATACTTTGCGTTTTTATCACTTCTTATTTTTAAACTTCCCGTGTTTGACGAGCCCTCTTTTGGATTTCTGAGGAGCGCTGTTTTTGGCGCTCCTTCGAGACAGTTGAGGAGCGCAGTAGGAGCGCCTGCGCGATCGCGCTCCTTAAAAATGAAGGACTGCGTTTAAGATACCTTTTTGAAACATTGATTGTACTTAGTCTCTTGGCTGATAGCATTTTTCAAATCATCTACTGATGCCGTCATGTAATCTTCGAGCGCCCTCTAGCGACAGGTTGAAAATTTTCAAAATTGTATTTTTAATAGATGTCTGTGGCGAAGTTTGTCGGAATCGCCTAAATATTGGTGTATATGATGATCTTGACCTACTTAAGACGTGTGCTAAGTTTTAGGCGTATGACGTCATCAGACCGGAAGTTCCGTTGAAAAGACCTTTTCTTTTTCAAAAATTGCTAACAAATCAATCCGTATGGATATAATCTTGAATTGCCCATTAAATGATAGCGTAAAAATTTGCCTCAACAGTGCCAAGTTCCCAGCTTGTCAAATTGTTCACACAGTTGACGCGACGTCGGCAAAAAACACCCTTACGCAAGTTGCGGTAGAGAGCTGTAAAACATGCACAGGACTTCCACAATGTGTATAGCACATGCACGTACGTTGTGCATACGCACGTATACATTGTATGTCCGTCAGCCCGCAGCGCACGTGTTGCTGAGGTCAAATCCTGTCCACAGTGACCGTTTTAGCCGATTTTCGGTTAACTTTGACAGATTTTATGTTCATGCATAGTCAGGGACGGGTATTATTGATAAAAAAATCATAATGCGGAAAAGCCCTATGTTCTGTTGCAAACAGACATAGATCTCTAGTTTCTTTCTTCTTTTTGTCGCCTAAATCCCATAGACTTTGTACACGTTTTTTCTACACGCCACTTTTGGCATTAATCTTTGTCAGACATCATTCAAAGTTGGCATAAGCATAGTCCCTATAGCAAAGATATGTCCCGAAGATTGACGTCATGGTGACGTCATCGACTAATTTATTATAGATTTTTGAATATTTAATTTTTCCCATAGACTTTGTACACAGAAATTTTTAAAAAATTGTCGCTTTTCAAAGGGTATTTTCGACTCTTTGCCAGTTATTCATTTACACCACTCTTTGTCCAAGCAAAGACCCTAATTCAAACAACATTGTGGAATGATGACGTCATGATGACGTCATCCTGTGTTTATTTATAGGCAATTAAATTGTGACACTTTTAATATTTAAAAATGCATAAGAAATCAACCGTACGCGTCCGCAGCATTCTGTTGCCGACAAGTGGTAGAGTAGGTTGAGGTCTTCATTTCATTCAGTGTGCGTGCAATCACGTGACCCTTTGTTTCCGGTCGAAAAAGGCCCAAACCAGAAGTGGCTTATTATTTGAAAATGGTAATAGAAATGAACTTGCTTTCAACGGTGTTAGTCTCTTGGCCGATAGTATTCTTCAAATCATCTACCGATGACGCCATGCAATCTTCGAGCGCCCTCTAGCGACAGGTTGAAAATTAGCAAAAATGTATTTTGAATAGATGTCTGTGGCGAAGTTTGTCGGAATCGCCTAAATATTGGTGTATATGATGACCTTGACCCACTTAAGACGTGTGCGAAGTTTTAGGCGAATGACGTCATCAGACCGGAAGTTATAATAAAAAGACCCTTTTTCATTTGAAAATTCCTGAAAAATCAGCAAATGGGAGTTTTTATATTTGTTTTTACTTTAATTGTCGATTGAAGGGTAGGTGTAAAACATTTCAAAGTTTCGAGGCGATAAGCGAACTCGAACATACCCTGCGCACGCTTAAAACTTCACGTTGACAATACCTCTGCTTCAAAACATGCACAGGACAGGACGTCCACAATGTACATGTACATAGACGTACGTTGTACATAGGCACATACATCGTATGTCAGTCAGCCTGCAGCGCACGTGTTGCTGAGGTCAAATCCTGTCCACAGTGACCGTTTTAGCCGATTTTCGGCTAACTTTGACAGATTTTATGTTCATGCATGCGCATAGACAGGGACGTATTATAGCACTTTTGGCATTAATCTTTGTCAGATATCATTGAAAGTTGGCATAAGCATAGTCCCTATAGCCAAGATGTGTCCCGAAGAGTGACGTCATGGTGACGTCATCAAGTGATTTATTATGGATTGATGAATAATTAATTTTTCTCATCGACTTTGTACACAGCTTTCTCCACAAGTCTTTCCCTATACAACACTGATATATCTTACTGAGTAGTTCTGAACTTCGGCCGAGAATTACTATGAGAAGGAAAAAGAAATCGTATTTTTTTTTACGTTTGCCATTTGATTGAAAATATTCCCAAGAGTCAGAATATCAAGTAATATTTTATAAAAATGTTTCAGTTTAAAGGCAAATCACATATTTAAAGGTGCAGTTTTTCTGCTGTGGGATTTTTAACTTATTGACTTTGTACACGTTTTTAAGCCACCATTTTCATAACTTGGCGATCTGGAATCGTCATCAAAGTTACAGCCAAGGAAGACCCTCATACAAAAATTATGCCAAGACTATGACATCATGATGACGTCATCATCAAGTGATTTATTATGGATTCATGAATAATTAATTTTTCTCATTGACTTTGTACACAGCTTTCTTCACAAGTTTTTTCCTATACAACACTGATATATCTTACTGAGTAGTTCTGAACTTCGGCCGAGAATTACTATGAGAAGGAAAAAGAAATCATATTTTTTTTACGTTTGCCATTTGATTGAAAATATTCCCAAGAGTCAGAATATCAAGTAATATTTTATAAAAATGTTTCAGTTTAAAGGCAAATCACGTATTTAAAGGTGCAGTTTTTCTGCTGTTGGATTTTTATCCCATTGACTTTGTACACGTTTTCAAGCCACCGTTTTTATAACTTGACGATCTGGAATCGTCATCAAAGTTACAGCCAAGGAAGACCCTCATACAAAAATTATGCCAAGACTATGACGTCACGATGACGTCATCACCTAATTTTTGTATTGATTTTTGAAAATTTACGTACATATTGTGAAGTCTTATATCTACAGAAATGTAAGTCCGATCGGGTTGAAACTTGGTATGTGGCTATACCAGGATGTGTTATAGATTAAAAATGAGGTGACGTCATGATGACGTCATCCTGAGATTTTATATGAATATTTATTTTTTTGGACCTTTTAGCCATATCTCCCGAACGCAACATGCAAAATGCAAAATTCTTTTTTGCATTTGGTCTGTTATTGTAATAGCTATTCGCACAAAACTTGAAAAATGTGTGACGTCATCATGACGTCATCAAAATGCGATTTTTCAAAACTCATATAAGGAAAGGTCCAATTGTCATGAAACTTGGTGGGTAGGTAGTTAATCATACTAGTATGCAAAGTTCGAAGTGACGTCACGATGACGTCATCAAAAAATTTAAAAATATTTGTCGATTTTCAAAGTGCGTTTGACTCTTTGCCAGTAATTTATTTAGATCACTCTTTGTCCAAGCAAAGACCTAAGTACACACGCACATACATCGTATTGCCGAGGTCAAATCCTGTCCACAGTGACCGTTTTAGCCGATTTTCGGCTAACTTTGACAGATTTTAGGTTCATGCATATTCAGGGCATATTATTGATTAAAAAAAATCATAATGCGGAAAAGCCCTATGTTCTGTTGCAAACAGACATAGACCTCTAGTTTTCTCCTCTTTCAGTCATTCCCCCATATGTTTTGTATACGGTTTTCTTCTACCAGTCTAATTTGGCACTTTCATAAATCCGATCGACTTTAAACTTTGTACATACTTAAACCACCACCCACAGATGGTCCTAGAAAAAAATTCGCATTTGTGACGTCATCAGGTGTTACGTTACGTCACGTTAAAGATGCAGTTTTCCCCCATAGGGTTTGTACACATTTTAAAACACTCTACTTTGACACTTTCGTGAATCTGATGGACTTTAGACTTTGTACACACTTAGACTCCCACCCACAGATGGTCCTAAAAGAAATTTTTGATCGTGCCGTCATCAGGTGTCAGGTTACGTCACATTAAAGATGCACATTTTCCCCATAGGTTTTGTACACGTTTTTCTTCGAACCATACACATTGGCACTTTCATATGTCTGATTGACTTTAGACTTGGCGGACACTAAGGCTCAGCCGAAGATGGTTCCCGATGTTGTGTTACAGATGGAAATTGAAGTGACGTCATCATGACGTCATCACATGTCATGTGACGTACGTCACATAACATGTAAAGGGCAATTATCTAAGGCCTATATCTAAAGACCCATAGGACTGATTGGATTGTTACTTGATATGTACCCATACCTGGATGTGTTATAGATGAAAATTCAAGTGATGGCATCATCAAATGCCATGTGACATCCATTAAAGGGGCACTTTTCTATTAAAGGCCTATATCTACAGATGTATATTCCATTTGGTTGTAACTTGATATTTGCGTATAATGTGCTGCGTTTATAGGTGACATTTGTAGTGATGTCACTAATTGTTCATCACATGCACAGAGTATTTCAAATATCTGAAACATCTTGTGTTTGTCCAGAAACACATTTCTAGTTGGAATTGTATTTGTAATGATAGTTGGTCTAGCGCCCTCTATTGACCAGTCTAAATGTCTTGCATTAATGGCCGCTAATAAAGTAACCCAGATCAACGTTACCTGAGAACATAATTGCCTAGAATCAAGCATCATCCTTTAAATAGCATCAAGCATTTACATGGTGTCAGATAGGTTACGTCCTGCTCCCCCACTGTACACGTGATTTTGGACACGGTTTCAACAAACTTTCGGCGACTTTCTGAACTTCGATTCCATCTTTCATCTAATTCAACGGGGAACGTACGCACGCACACGAACACTTCGATTCGCGAGTGGACTATACGACTGTATGTACATTATAAGATTTGAGGCTTTGCATGGTGGGGTATCGGTATCGTTTCGGTTTGCGGTAACACCATGTGGTAATAACTAGTGCTTAGAAGATATTAGTTCTGAGAAGAACTTGTCCTGCTAATTATCAACTTGCTAAGTAGTTTTTGTTCTGTTTAGAACAGTCCTGCTGTAAGTTCTGAAAGAACTTGTCTTTGGTCTCAACGTTTCGACTAGCCTGCTCTAGTCATCATCAGGAGACTGAAGATAGTTGGAGATGCTACTCCTTAAGTAGGATTTGTTAGGATTAGGAGTGCTTGCTGGGCATGCCCTGCTCGCTCGGGTGTGTCAGTTGGTTGTGAGCCATGGGCATTGTGTTGAGGGATGCCCGCTGAGCGTCCTGCTCGCTCGACTGTGTCAGTTGGCTGTGAGCCTTGGGCATTGTGTTGAGGGATGCCCGCTGAGCGTCCTGCTCGCTCAGGTGTGTCAGTACATTGTATGTACATTGTGCTACGGAACGGTTGCATAAAATGAACTTTATGGACGGTCCTTCGTAAATTAAATGGACACTAGATTCTCTGTTATCATTTGTGTAGATCTGAAGTTAGCACTTACATGTACATTATTTTGAGAGATAATTGTACTCAAATATAAAGGGAATGTACAACATTTGCTTTTGCTGCAATTTTCAGAAATAAAAGGATTTGGAGGATTAGTATGTTATAGCCAATATTGTTAAAATGACTTGCTTCACATTTTGGGTTTGGAGATGCTGGAAAATCCAAGAAAACCAACTATGTTCTTGTTGTCTGGTTCCCTGACCCCACTTCAGATGAAACGGAACAATTTATAGACTTTGGGGAATTGTAAGGTCAGAGAATCAGTCTAGCAGGCTTGTACCCCTTCACAGGTTTGTAATCAATTGCAAGGAAAATGCGGAATAACTAAATATGAACAATTAGGAGCAGTTTTTGAAAAAAGCCAGTTTTCTCCAATGCTGGTCGGCTGACCAGCATTGGAAAAATACAAGTTTTCTTGAAAATGTCAGCACACCAGGAGCCACAATTTTACAGGATGCTTTGGACTGTCATTCCCTAACAATCCAGTAAAATATTTCGTGATAATTTGATCATTTCGTTTTTTTATGTTTGCAAATATTGTATCTTCCCTTTAATGGCCATGATCATCTCTTCGAGTTTGAATTAGACTTGCTACTAGTCTTCCAGTGCTATTGTCCATATAGCGTATACTATATAGCATTTGTAGCTTAAAGTGCTGTAGTTGCTATCATGACAACTACGGTGTTAACTCCCACACACATACCACTTCCACCTCCACTGCAGGTGACTAGTGATCTAAAAGCCAACTGGAAAAAGTTTAGGCAGCTGTGAGACAGCTATGAAACTGTAACTAAAATCGTGGACAAACCTGACAGAATTTGGGTTGCCACATGCATCACTGCCATCGGCAGAGATGCCCTGGAAATACACAACAACCTCCCATACAAAACGGAGGAGGACAAACAAAAACTGGAAACAATCTTGAAGCTCTGGGAAGAGCACTGCAAAGGCAAGACAAACATACTCTATGAGAGATACCAGTTTAACAACTGCGTTCAATAAGTTGATGAACGTTTTGACCACTATTTGGTTAGATTGAGGGAGTTAGTCAACTTGTGATTTTGGAAGTCTTTCTGAGGATTTCCTTAGAGATAGAATTGTATGTGGTATAACTGATAACACATTGTGTAAATGCTTGCTGCAAGAATCAGGCCTAAAACTGAATAAATGTGTCACGCATTGTAAAGCAGCAGAGGCAACTATAACACACATGCAAGCCATGAAAATGACTAAAACAGATTAGTCTGTAGAGGTTATTGAGCAACAAAAGCAAAGAACCACTACAAAGAAACAGTTCACAAACCAAAGAGATATTGTGGTAGAAAACATGAGTTAGTAAAAACTTAATGCCCTGCGTATGGAAAGATGTGTACTACCTGTGGAAAAGCGAACCATTTCTCGCAAAAATGCAGGCAACAAGGTGCAAGTTCAAGTCAAAAAAGGGTGCCAAAAAGAGTGCCCAAACATGGAGTGAAAGGAAAGACAAGAGTTCATGCACTAGATGAAGATACTGAAGATTTTGATTCTGATTATGATTTTGAGGTCATGACTGTAGATGTGATAGGGAAAATTGAAACTCGAGAAGACAATGTAAACAAACGGTACCTTTTGAAATAAATCATGGCCACATTTGTAATCAATGGTCACAGACGCAAGTTGATTGTGGTGCAACATGCAATGTGCTACCTACAGATGTACTTACCTGTAGGCACAAAGGTAGATACATCAAAGAAGACACTGTCACTATATAACAATCAAGCAACCATTCCCATCGTTGGCACTTCAACTGTCCTGCTAGTGAACCCTAAAAACATCACAAATACAATGTGGCCTTTGTGATAATTGAGGGCCAGAGCACACCACTGATTGGATCGCGTACTGCACAACGATTGGACTTGATACATGTACAGCATCACAACATCGCAGTGGTTAACGAACCTCGCAGACTTCAAACTCCAATCGCAAAAAACTCAATGAACTCAAAGAACGACGTCAAGAATGCCTATCCGGATGTGTTCCAAGGACTTGGTCACATGCCAGGAACTGTACATCTTGAACTTGACAAATCGGCGACGCCAACTGTAATGCTACCAAGGCGAGTGCCAGTCACACTCAAAGATAACTGAAAAATGAACTTGATTGCATGGAGGAGCGACAAATCATCACCAAGGTTGTTGAACCTACTGACTGGGTATTAAGTTTGGTAACGGTCAGCAAACCAAACGGGAAGATGCGAGTCTGCATCGACCCCAAGCCTCTCAACAATGCTCTCAAACGGGGGCATTACCCACTGCCAGTGATTGACGACATCTTGCCACAGATGTCTCTTTCAACAGAAACTGGACCACAATCTAGAGGGTCTGGTTGGCAGCTACGAGATCGCAGACCACATCTTGATCACTGGACGGGGTGAGACAATTGACGAGGCTAATCGCGATCACGATAGAAACCTGCATCAACTCCTACAGCGGTACAGAGAGTGACACATCAAACTGAACTTTGACAAGCTCGAGTACAAGAGCTCGGAAGTGACGTACATGGGACATGTACTGTCTAGCGAGGGGCTCAAGGCGGACCCAAACAAAGTAGCCGCCATAAAGGACATGCCAAAACCTCAAGATGTGGCAGGAGTACAACGTTTTGTCGGCATGACAAAATACCTCGCAAAATTCCTGCCCCACCTGTCAGACATCAGTGAGCATCTACGCAAGCTTACTCACAAAGACACTGCCTGGAACTGGACAGAGGAACATGACCAGGCATTCACAGCCATCAAACAATGTGTATCTGAATCCCCTGTGCTCAGATACTTTGACCCCAAACTTCCTACTGAGGGTCAAGGAGAGGCATCCTGCAAGGGCTTAGGATTCGCTCTGCTACAGGACGAACAGCCAATCACATACGCGAGCCGTGCACTTACCTCAGCAGAGACACGCTACTCGCAAATTGAAAAGGAGCTGCTAGCTCTTGTGTTTGGAATGGAGCGCAACCACCACTATGTCTACGGTCGCAAAATTACACTGTGGACCATGGGCGTCGCCAGGATTTTTTCTAGAGGGGGGCAAAAAAAAAATTTGCCAAAACATGCTTGTATTTCTCAACACATTCTCGATTTATCAGTTTTAGAGGGGGGCAGGGACATTTTGCCCCCCCCCCCAACTCATAAAATTTACACCACTTTGTCTTCGCGCCTCCGTTTCTTTTCTTTTTTTTTCCTTTTTTATTCTTCCTTTCTTTTTTTTTTTTTTTTGCTTTTCCAGGGGGGGGGGCAAGTGCCCCCCCTTGCCCCCCCCCTCGCGACGCCCATGCTGTGGACAGACCACAAACCACTGGTTGCTATCAGACTCAAACCTCTCAATGCAGCCCCAAAAAAGCTGCAGCGTCTTCTCACCTGCTTGAACCAGTATGATGTGGAAATCAAGTGCAAGCCAGGGCCAGAAATGTACTTGGCTGACACACTGTCTTGAGCATACCTCCCACAAATGGACAGATCACCCAGATTGCCGTGGAAAGTATCAACATGGCAAACTTCCTACCAGTCTCCAAACAACGACTTGCTGAAATCAAACAAGCCACAGCAAGTGACTCAACGCTACAGCTGGTCATACAAAAAATCGGGTGGGCCAGACCCAGTGCACGAATGCCCACCTGAAACACACGCATACTTCACTGTTTGTGATGAACTAACAACTCAGGACGGCATACATGTAGTCTTCAAAGGCTATCGCTGTGTCGTACCCAAGAAACTGAGAGCAGACATACGACAACACCTTCATGCTTCTCACACCAGCTTACAGAGCACTCTCAGACGGGCCAGAGAATGTGTATATTGGCCTGGAATGAGCAGTGACCTGAAAGACTTTGTTTCCAAGTGTTAAACATTCAACATGTACCAGTCCAGCCAACCTAAAGAGCCACTGATCAGCCACGGAATTCCTCAAAGACCATGGGGAAAAATTGGCTGTGACCTCTTCACACTGGGAAACCACGACTACTTATGCACAGTTGACTACTACTCAGACTATTTCGAGATCGACCCACTCCCCGGTAGTAAAGACGGTACTACCATCATCAAGAAACTGAAAAAACACTACTCCAACCATGGCATACCAGACACCCTGCAGTCAGACAACGGACCTCCCTTCAACTCGCGACAGTTCGAGAACTTTGCCACGCAATACGGATTTGACCACACTACCAGTTCTCCTGAATACCCGCAAAGCAACGGAAAAGTCAAGAACACTGTCAAGATTGCCAAGCTTCTGATCAACAAGACCCAACACACCCTAGGTGACTTTTACTTAAACCTACTCAACTGGCGCAACACACCAACCGAGGGACTAAACAGTTCACCCGCACAGCAATTCCTTGGCCGGCGCACTAAGACTGACATCTCTGTAGCCAGCAAACTACTGCAACCAAAAATCATACGGGATGTTGCCTTCAAGAAAACCAAGAAACAGGCGAAGCAGTCATTCTACTACAACCGAAATGCCGCACCACTCCCTCCTCTGAGTGAAGGAGAAACGGTGCAATTTCAACAAAAACGCAACAGCAAAGTGTGGCAGAAAGTACAAGTCCAGAAACAAGTTGGCATGCGGTCATATCAGATCATCACTGAAGATGGTTGCGAGTATCGACGCAACTGACAACATCTGAGAAAGAGTGCGGAAACATTCACCCAAATTCCGCAAATTGTAACACTGCCCGCACAAGACCTGCCAGCTACTCCACAAACTAGCACGACTGAGTCAACACTCCAGCGTAAAGATCCACAACACCAGATCCCTTCACAGGCCTCTGATAACAACGCCCAAGCTGCCAGTTAACACAGAACCAACCATCTTGAGAAGAAGCAACAGAATCCGTGCAACCCCAAAATATCTGGAACAGTACATCACAAAATAAGAACTCATGGACACTGGACTCTTGAAAGAAAAGACACAGTACAAAGAGATTGTTATTGTTCATCATAACAGTTGTTTATTGTTGTAGTTGTAGTTTAACTTTGTTAGTTAATGGTAACTCTAAGGCCCAAAAAAAAAAGTCTCCGGTTTCTGGTATGCGCGCGCGTCGCCGTAGCCATGCGCGTCGGCAAAATGAAAAAGTTTTTTTTTCAATGAAAGATGATGTCTCAAAACCGCCAAACTCACTGGTTTGACTGGAATCCTGCTGCTGCACAATTTTAACGTGTTTTTAGATGGGGTTATGATCGAGAATAAGCTTTATGTGGCCTCTCTGGACTCCCATATATTTTCACTAAGTTTAGTCGGGCACCATTTGCAGTCATCAGCTGACATTTGAAGCAAAAAAGTCAGGTAAAAAAAAAAAAAAAACTGCGTCGCCGCACCACTTTTTGGGCAAGCTCCATACCAGAAACCGGAGACTTTTTTGGGGGGGCCTAAAGTGTACTGATCCACAGTTTTAAAAAAAGTTGTTAAAGAACTGTTATTTTTCATGAAAGGAAAGGTGTAACGATAGTTGGTCTAGCGCCCTCTATCGACCAGTCTAAATGTCTTGCATTAATGGCCGCTAATAAAGTAACCCAGATCAACGTTACCTGAGAACATAATTGCCTATAATCAAGCATCATCCTTCAAATAGCATCAAGCATTTACAGTATTTAATCCAGTTTGTTTTCTTACATCAAAATAACAGTATGTAGCACAGTAACAGATATAAGACGAGCGATCTATGTCTGTTTGCATTATGCTCTCTTTTTTTTATCAATAACATGTCCCAGACAATGCATGTACAATGTTTCAAAGTATACGGTACAAGAATTTTCTTATATATGTAGCGTTGGATATATATTATCGTCTAAAAGAAATTAATCCATATTAAATCAGAGGTATCGGACTACCTTCATATGCAATTTTGACCCATTCAGACTGATAGTTTTCTCAATATGAGACTTAAAAATGCACGTTTATGATGGCGTAACATGCCTTACGATGACGTCATCTTGATAAAACTTTTCAATGCACATTTTTGCATTGAAGTCAATCCAATGAAAGGAAGTGTTACATTTTGGAAGCGGAATTAAATTGTAAATATTAAAAAAATTATGCGATGACATCATGGTGACGTCATTTTGGATTATGCATACTAGTACCATTATCTAGCTATCCACCAAGTTTTATGACAATAGGACTTTCCCTTATATGTGTTTTCAAAAATTGCATTTTTGATGAAGTCATCATGACGTCACACGTTTTTCAAAATTTTATGCAAACGCCTATTACCCAACAAACAAAATACTAAAAGAATTTTGAATTTGCATGCTGCATTCGTGAGATATGGCTTAAAGGTCCAAAAATCAAAAATTCATGTAAAATCACACGATGACGTCATGATGACATCACCTCAATTTTGACCTATAACACATGCTGGTCTACTCACATACCAAGTTTCAATCCAATCGGACCTTTGGTTCTCTAGATATAAGACTTTACAATATGCACTTTTGGGATGACGTCACATAACCCATGATGACGTCATCATGACGTCACCTCAATTTTCATCTATAACACATCCCGGTCTACCTACATACCAAGTTTCAACCCAATCGGACTGACAGTTCTGTAGATATAGGACTTTGTAATATGCACATGAATAATGACGTCACGTGACCCATGATGCGTCACCATGACGTCACTCTTTGGGACACAACTTTGCTATAGGGGCTATGCCTGTGGTAACTTTGAATGATGTATGAGGGGGAGGGGGGCCCCTCAAAATTTGTGAAGCGTTGGCGCTTGTGAAGTGGATCTATTAAAAAAAATTTTGCTAATGTCCCCGGGGGTGGGAGAAATCCCCCCCACCCACCCCAGCTGGATACGCAACTGATTATTTTGGGGGCTATGGTTACAAAAAAAATCACAAGATTTGAATTGATTTCGAGTGAAATTCGGTGCAAGTTGACTCATGGATGGGTGCCCGTGAATTTAACGATCACCCCGCCATTGACGTTAATCAGTTACGATATGTGATGATTTTTTTGCCGTAGGGTACGAAAATGTAGATGTTTAAAAAAAAAAATTAGGAACAGAAACAGACATTACATGTAGATTTGATATATTTACTGCTAAGAACAAGTTTTTTGGGGGGCTGCCGTGATTTTGGAGTACAATACTCACCAATCCAAAATGAAAGCGGCCCAAAAATTCACCAGCGCCGTGCCCTACAGCAACCGGGTCGTAGACCCGTACACGCCATGCTCCAGGGCCGCGTAGAAACACTCGACGCACGTGATTGACCGGGTACCCCGGACGGCTCATACAATTAACTTGATACGTGCAAAGTGGTTTAAGACCCAGACATTTCACCCCAATTTTTGTTCCCAGTTTTTGTTAGTGCTTTTACCTGACATGTCTAAAGATATAATTCAAATCACCAAAAAGTTATTTTGAGGTGTAATTCACTTTGAAATTTCCATTTTATTACCATGCCTCTTTATTCAATAATGGCGGTTTATAATTTGGCTTCATGAGATTTAAGAAGTTGCTGTGTCCAGGGCCTTAACTTGTTGTTTTCTGTAACCCATTTTTTTCTGAAGCCACTTTATTAGTCTTTTGTTTGATATATAATTTATATTGATAGCTATAGCAAGAGGCCAGTAAAATGAGGGTAGACATAAAGAGTAAATCGCTATTTTAAAAAAAATATGTACAAAACCAAAACTTGACACATTTTTGCAATCGGCCACCAACGGCCAGGGTATTTTGCACTTTTTTCTTCATAAATCGTTAGACCAACTATCTGGCTGTGAAAATAAAATAGTGCAAAAAACCCGCAAAATCGCCTTCATTCCGAAAAATCGATCATTTGCCGGCCCAGTGATCAGAATACAGCGGCCGAGCAAGAAAAACAGCGCCCTCTGTTGACAAGCCATGAAGAGGGGAATTCCCTTTCTGATCCAATTGCACTGAAGTGAGCGCGCCTCACGTATTGGTCATGTACATGCCGCAGGTACATCGATGTTACATTTTACTGAGTGTCCTTGGCATAAAATAAAGGTGAAAATTTCGCACATGCAGGTTCTTTGTAGGCTTTTGATGTCATGTAGAGCAGCTAATGTATGAAACTGTATAGTAAAGTTTTATAAAGAAAATATTATTTTCGTAACCTACCAGTATTTGCACGTGCCAGACATTAACTTTTATTCGAAATGTCATGTGTTTAAGTACCACTTTGGAGTATAATTGTAGCACAGTTTATTTATAAATAGGTTCTTTCTATTTCATTATAAAGTGGGGGAAAGCATTCATCACAATTCTGTATGACTTTCACTTACAGCAAAACCTGGTTTGCCTATTAACTGTAAAGCCTTTCGTCGCAATTTAGAGGGATCTCAAAGTAAAACGTGGGCACCGATCTACTACTAGATTCACATATGTTGCCCATTGATATCCTGGACCTCAATGCACCGAGAAAATTCTACATCGAATCAACAGTGAATGGAAACAAATTTACAAAACGCGGCCCAGTGACAAACAAAAAAGTGTGACTTGATGAGTTTCTTGGTCGGTCAGACCAGGCAGATTTCGCGATCGCATGATGAGCAAGGAACACCTTACACCGTGAAACGGAAAACTTTTATAAAACCTTCCTTAGCCCAACATAAACTTTACTCACTACATAATAGAGTAAGTTACAAAGTACTTCTCATTATTATTATTATTTTTTTTTTGATAAAGAAATACTAGAATTAACATTTTGATGATTATCCATGATCGCCCTCTTTTCCTCAAAACCAAACAACCGAGAAAATTAAAAATCATCTGAATAAAACGTACACTTCACCTGTGTCTCCCACATCATTATTTTTTCCCCCCAAATTTCAAAGGGAAAAGATTACAAATTACTCTGCATTCCTTCGGAAATGGACATTCTCCAGTAAATTGATAAGTCCCATTTGTGTAGATTGAATAAAAACATGGGTAAGTCTTATTTTTAATTTCACAAAACAGTGCAATGAACGTACGTTGTCCCAGATCCGCGATGTTTCTCCCTTAAAAATTGTTGTCACACTGTACATTATTGGTTAAAAGAGGGCGCAACTCACCAACGGCGAGTAAAACGCACGAATAGCAAAATCTACATCGTTTTGACAAAATGCACGTGCCGAGGATCGTGCAGCATATTCTACATGGTGATCGATTGCATTTAAATTCGTTTTCAATAATATTTTTGACGATGATTCAAGAAAATCGATGATGTCTGGGTCATGCATGGTTTTAAACCACTGTGACGTGTACGGGTCATCGCTGTTTTCAGGGCGACATTAGATTTGTGCGCATGTCCGTGCTTTAGCTCGTATAAAATGCCCTCTAGGGACCGAATTGTATCCAGTCTCGTTTTGCCTAAAAACAGCTCACCGGAGGACGTCTTTTCAATCACCTTTTTATATTACAAATAAGTTTTTGATATTCGAGATATAACAATAAATCGACAGAAAAAGGACTTTACTTTTTTTATCAGATATGACTGTGAACTTTTCGGACGGGACCACACACCATTTTTCAAAGTGCATGTAAAAGAGGTATATCGGACAAGAAATAAATGAGACTGGGGACCGTGACACTGCGAGTGTAACTGCAACACAGCCCAGATTTCTGCGAGTCCCATTTACGTCACGATTTTTCTGATTCAACGAACTTGGCATGAAGAACCCGACGACTGTTGATTTCCATTATGCGCTCGCCGACCAACAAATTACTAGAATTTCAGTTTAATAAAAATATAAACACACATTACAAAAAAAATGGGAGTTTGTCATCAAGATCATTATGACACACAAGCTGTTTTACCCGATCATAGATCGGGTAGGGCGTATTTGTGTTGGAGTTGAAAGTGTGGGGAGTTAAATGTAAATGGGGGATTTAGTTGAGAAGACATGTAGCTATAAAAAAGCAATTTACGGTGACGCGATCTGAGGCAATTTCTGACCACGTACGATAGTACAACAAAAGATCATTAAACATCATTTTCGAGTTTGGAGTCATTGAATCAGGTGTTCTGAGCAAAAGATTGTTATAGTAGGCTACAATTTTTATTCGGGGAAGAAAAAGTGGGGGTAGGGAACCAAACGATATTGCCCGCTTTAAAATGTTGGGGTGGGGGTCCCCCATCCCCCACCGATTGACGCTGCGCCCATGATAATTATGTACCATGGCATGTATAACTGTCTGTAAATTTTCCCGTTGGTCTGTTAAATTGCATTTTATGAGGCAGTCGCGTTTGTTAATGTGGGAAAACTGAGTTGAAAGACTTACCGTATAGTACACAGGCAAAGGCTGATTGTACTGTTTTGACAATAAATCATAATGGAATAAAACGTGAAGGTGGCATTTGCAATAAAAATGTTGAGTGTGTTACCATAAAATTACTTAGTCTGAATCATGGAGGAAGGTCATTATGAAGGTACAGTATTGGACTCTTCAACAAACGTAAACTTGAACTTCTTACAATTTGCGAGACCTGCGAGGAAAAAGTCGATTTAACTATTTTATTCAGGTTGGCATGGTTCAACCATAATATAAGCAAGGCCAAACAGCCAACAACCGCCAATATTATTATTTATGCACTCTTCGTTATTCCAACCCAACATAGTTCAAAGATCACAATATTTGAAGCAATGCATCGATCCCTCGTTGATTTACCCGATCATAGATCGGGTAGGGCGTAGAGTTGGGGATGAAAATGTGGGGAGATGAATGTAATTGGGGGATTTAGTTGAGAAGACGTGCAGTTATAGAAAAGCAATTTCTGTAATGCGATCTGAAGCAATTTCTGACCACTAAAATAATTTTTTTTTTAGCAAAAGATCATCTTTTAAACATCATTTTTGAGTTTGGTGTCATTAAATCAGCTATTCTGAGTAATAGAATCATTATACATGTAGTAGCTACAATTTTTTTTCGGGGAAGAAAAGTGGGGGGGGGGGGGGGGGGAGGGGACCAAAAAAGTCTCCACCGCTTTAAAATGGGGGGGGGGGGGGTGGAGGGGTTCCCCGTCCCCCACCGATTGACGCCAATGATAATTATGTACCATGGCAACAGTCTGTAAATGTTCGCGTTGGTCTGTTAAATTGGCATTTTGTGAGGCAGTGGCATTTGTGAGAAAACGTACTTGAAAGGCTTGCCGTAGTACACAGGCGAAGGCTGATTAAGAAGGTCATAATTTAGTTTCACTATATTGGACTCTTCAATAAACGTAAACTTGAACGTCTTACAATTTGCGAGACTGTCTGCGAGGAACTTGTCGAGTCAACTGTTATTCAACTTGGGTCAACCATCTATATAAGAGCAAATTTTACTCGGCCTCCGAGAAATGTTTGCTCCTGAAACGATCTGAGACCGCGGTCTTTCGCGACGCCAAAATCGCTCCACATCCGTGGAAAAATGTGGAGGGTGTCTTCCGCCGGATCGGACACATGTTGGTTGATTTTTTGTGTGACTGCGTTTAAGATCGCGATGTTTGAAGCAATGCATCGATCCTTCGTTGATCCCAGACAGGCCCCCGAAATTATAACGCAACACTGTGGCGGGCAGCGAACTCACAACGCTCAGCCTTGGTGGAAGCATGGAGCTGTATTAACATACGATGGAAGCAACAGAGCACTATACACGTCACTCACATGCTTGTGCTTCAAATCATGCAAATAGCGAGCACCGTAGACCCAACCTCGTTTCCAGGGTGTGGAGCAGGCTGCAGTACGCGTTGCCATCGACAGTTTTGCATAGCCCGGAAATACTACGCAATACTACTTTCGATTGGTCAGACCGCGCAAGGCATACTTAATGTGTAGTCCTTCTGAGTATTCGTTGCACTCGGCGCAGGGGCGGCAAGCGAAGCATACGAAAGAATAGGGGCACTTGGTGGCCACGCACCATGGAGAAAAAATATTTTACCAAGGTCACCCCATCCACAATTTGGTGAACGCTTTTGCAGAAGGGCCGAGTAGAACACGTAAACGAAACCCCTACGTTGACCTCGCTGACCTCGCACTGTCTAGACACGCAGAAAAGCCAGCACGGGGGGCGGCCAAGCAGTCAACGTGAAAGCGCACACGATGGCAAATTCCTGTGCAAAATCCAGTCACGAAAAATCGACGAAACCGATCGCCGGTCCGTACGGGAAAATTAGGACGACCCGAAGTGTCCGACCCGGCGGAAGACACCCTCCGCATTTTTCCACGGACGTGGAGCGATTTTGGCGCCGCGTGAGCCCGCGGTCTCGGATCCTTTCAGGAGCAAACATCGTCTCGGGGGCGAGTAAACTTCTCTCTTATATATATAGATATGGGTCTACTCTACAAAGGCCAAATTGGCCTAGCCCTAAAACTTTCCAAATTTAAGGCCTGCGCTGGATTCGCCCAAGCCTATTCTGAAGTGTATAATATGGAATGCCCCTCCACAACTTGTTACCTTTTAAGGACAAAAGGCAGCTGGGCTGATGTAGTGTGAATTTCGGACCATGAAATACTGATTCACTGGTAGTATTGCGCATGCATACACGAGGAATGTGAACATTCAGCCAATGAAATGTTAAAAGGTACCGGATTTCATGGTCCAAATTTCATGTGACACTGGAAAAGTGTTTAAGACCAGCTAGCCATGTCTTACATGACGGGCCCTCAACCAATAGGAATGCGTAAACTGTCTTAGGTATTTACATGTATGAATATGAAATTGTATGCACTGTTTACCCGGTAGCTTACTTGTTTTCACAGTTTTTTGTTATAATAATGAGCATGTGATTTGGTAATTGCATTTTGGAAACACGTTGAGGTGTCTACTTAAAGGGAAAATACAACATTTGCAAACATCAAAAAATAAAACTACCAAATCATTTTGAAATACCTTGCTGGACTGTTAGTGAATGACAGTGTAAAGCATCCTGTAAAATCATGGCACCTGGTATACTGTCATTTTCAAGAAAAGTGGTATTTTTGTATCAATTTCCAACGCTGGTCAGCCGACCAGCGTTGGAAAAAACTGGCTTTTTTTCAAATACTGGCCCCAATTGACCATCGCACTTGTTTGCAATCAATTACACACCTATGAACGGGTACAAGCCAGCTAGACTGGTTCCCTGACCTTGCAATTCCCCAATGTATGTAAACTGCTCTGTTTCTTCTTATATGGAGTCAGGGAACCAGACTACAAAAAAATGATTGTTTTTCTTGGTTTTATAGCATTTTCGAACTCAAAACCTCAAAAAAGTCAGTGTAACTATATTTGCCATATATTTCCAACCCCCTAATTCCATCCATTTCTGAAAACTACAGCAAAAGCAAATGATGTATATTCCCTTTAAGTGGGAAAAATACATACATACATGTATGTGTGTACGGTACATACTTCAACAAGTACACTTGAAATGAGGCATGCTAACCAGTGACTCATATCCTGTTGGCACGGTTGGTGAATACAGCACAGAGTGACTAAATACTGGCATCATGCAAAAAAAAACAGACAGTCTAATCCACATTCAGAGGGGAATTTACTTTCAAGAAGTTGCAAATCGACATTAAAATTAATACAGGCCTTGACCTTACCAGTAACTTTAACAGGGGCAGTGTTGTAGTCGAGTACTTTTTTCCGAGTACCGAGTACTGCCGAGTACTTAGGTTTACGAGTATGAGTACGAATACTTGTGCTTCCGAGTACAAGAACAGGTCTCAGAGTACGAGTACCTGAACGCCCGAGTACGAGTACTTGTACTTCCGAGTACGAGTACGAGTACGAGAACTTGTATTCCGAGTACAAGTACGAGTACTTCCGCGAGTACTAGTATTTCCGAATACGGCACCGGGTACATTGTGCTTAAAGCCTAAAATTATGTGTACTGTTAATCACTTGTGATACAAACTAGGGTTCGTCTTTGTAAGCCTTTTCAATTATTTGAAATTAATTTGTTCTTTTTTTAATCGTCAACAGCAGTCTCAAATCAATGTAAAATGTATTTTCCAAGGAAATACTACACAGCTGAGATACAGACATGAAATAAAAATTAATCCATAAAGTGTTGTGCATTAAATTATTATTATTATTCTTCATATTTACGTGTCCTTGGATTCATCAGACTAAAAAAAAAAAAAAAAAGTACAACAAGCATTCAAATGGCTGAGAAAAGATTTCTTTATTTCTACTTAGTTTCAACCACTGTTCTTGGTGTTCTTAAAAAAGCAGGTGTTTCTTCCGCATATATGCTTGATGAAGTTCAGCATATAAAATATGCTGGATGAAGTTCCGCTTAATATGCTTGATGAAGTTCCGCACATGCTTGATGAAGTTCTGCTTAATATGCTTGATGAAGTTCAGAGTTGTCCCATATGTTTCTGATATGCGAACGGCACAAAACATGCACACTGCACTGTGGCGTTTCACCCCATTTTGGACAAATTCCCTGTGATCCTTGAACCCAAACTTCACAACAGTGGACACAGACGACATGAAACATGTATTTTGGGGTTGTTTGCACGAACAACGTATACAATTTGGGTACAAAAAAAGTGAAAAGTGCCACACAGGCAAGCGTATTAAGCGAACGTTGACGGTATACGTACACGTGCAAAGTACATGCAATGTGCATGCCAAAAAAAAAAAACCCGGCAGATTCGCGTTTTTTGGTGTCTATTCGCATTTTAGTCTGTTTCCCATCCATAGGCCTCTGTTTAAGGCTAGGCTGCTGTCGACCTGCTGCCGTAACCAGACTAGGGGCCGTTTTTCATACCTCGGCTTCGGCTGTGTCTCTTTCTCCATTCATGCAGATTGGCAATGGGGCTTGACCGGTATTATAGGACAGAAACTGGGGTTCAGAAAACGGCTTTGCTCCAAGCACCCAAGTTAATCGTACGCCCATTTCTGCTTCTTCTGCTTCTGCTTCTGCTGGATACTGTGCAAACACCACCAGATGGTGATTATAACGCATAGGTCAGTGTGGTGGAGGTGATTAGATTTTGTAATGAGCTTTTTTGACCAGCTCACCCATGTTAATTTGATCCAGTTTCTCTTTGAATGATTTGATGTCAGGTTGAGCTCTAACGTCTGGTGGGAGGATGTTCCATTCGCGAGTTGTCCGGGGGTAGAGTGAGTACTGGTAACAGTTCTTGTTGAATGGTGGGGTTTCTAAGATGTGAGGCCCGGTTTGCATTCTGGTGGATATTATGATGTTCTGGTGACAATTGACGTTTGATGGAGTGATATTATGGACTTCCTTAAAGATGGAAATTAAGCGGAGTTTGGTGCGACGACTTTCGAGAGGTTCCCGTTGGAGGTTTGCCAGCATGTTTGTGACACTTGAATTCCTGCTGTAGTCATTTTGAACAAAGCGAACAGCTCGGCGTTGGATTTTAAAGAAGTACGAAAACCGGTTTGGGGCCTGGAGCCTTATAATGGCCCGAGCCGTAGGGCAAGGGACATTATCGGTGACCAGGCGCCCAAGTTGGTCTTAAACACATTTGGTTAATACCAGCCAAGCACATATGTATTCCCATTCTTATTCTGTTTGTGCATTCTTCATGAAACTTTGGCAATGCTGATTGCATGTTAGAAATAATATCAAAACAATCTGCACGCCTTTTTAGGGGAAAAAACGCCACTTACCTGAAATACTGTGCTGTGATTGGCTTCTACACAACCAAGTCTGGGTTGCTGCATCACATGAAAAAAAAACATACATGTACGCTTTAAACATATTGGTCCGGATTATCAACGCATGAGGGCCGTGTTATACTGTACAGACTGGATATATTTACCGTTATGTAAGGATCCCACTTCTGGGAAGTGTTGCCACTGTGTGTGTGGTATGTCCATCCTACTCTTAAGTTGGATCATGCACTCGGACAAAACACCAATTCAATGGAAGATAGACACCAGTTCTTAGGATTTTACACTGATTGAAAGATTTGAGTTACAATTGCAAAGCAAGACATAGGGCCTACCGGTACTGTAACGAAACCTACTCAGGGATCCGCCAGTTAAGTGAAAGCAATACAAAATAATTTTAGAAGGAACAAGACGTTTCAATTCCGTTAGCCACTGATAATTTTCTTGTGGCCTTTAATTCAAAAATACTTAAATTATTATTATTTACATCAAATTTGGCAGTATGGATTCAGTGATTATAAATAAATTAACAATGATTGAATAACGTGAAGTACATGCCGGACAAATGTAAGGACATATAGTTTGAATGTTGGGCGAACAGCTCAACCACGCCCACCAAAAATGTGTTCTAGTTCCATTTCAAATTGGTAGTTGAACACAAACAAGGTCAAAACAAGGAAAAAGAATAACGAACTATACTTGTACTTCCTGTGCATATTGGCCTATAAGATGGCAAATTGCCCATTTATAAATATTTCCTAGATTGCTATCCAAGGGGGCGAATCAACCCCTTGCCGGTAAGCAACCAACCCTGCCAAAAAGCACCCACCAAAACAGGAAAGCCACATGCACAGAAAGCAAATCAGGCAAACAATTATAATTACGGTCTAGCAAATTTGACTATCACAATTTAATACAATCATAAGAAATAATAAAATGAACGAGCACGGCTGAAATGGGGTACGGGGCACATTACTGCATGTAAAAGAAAAACTTACGTACGACACCAATAGGTTGGCAACTGAACTTCGGTTACAATTTGAGCCATCTTGGCAGGTCCAAAAGTAAAAGAAATCAGGCTCAGAGAGACATGTCTCTCCTACCACACCCAGTCCTAAATCCTCAGTGGGCAAACATGTGCTCAGCCTTTTTATACTGGCACTGCTAGCCCAGTACTTTTCCACTGAACTGGAATGCAAGGTAAGTAATCTATGCAAATAATTTGAACACTCCTGCCTTAATACAGTGGCCTGGTTTTGGCGAGCCCAAGCTAATCCATGAATTGTTAAAGGTAGAGTCCATCATTTGCAGCCATCCGAAAAGTAACTGGCGTAATTATTGTTGAAAAACTAACTTGGTTGAAAGATAGTAAGGAGACTAAACTCCCTGTGAAATTATTCTTTCTGGGAAGCTGTCATTTTGAAGTAATCAACGAAAGAAGGCATTTCCAACGGTGATTCTTAAGAAGCACCGTAGGAAAATTTAAATTAGTAGTTCGTTTTGTTATTCAGCGAAGCGCGCACAAGTATTCGAACGACGCACACGCGCGCGCGGTTGTTATAATTCGTCGGATCAGTGCGCGACGTCGCGTATAGTTGCAATTCAAAACAATTCAAAACATGATTCAGCAACTTTTGATTTGAAATTGAGATCTTAGAATGCTATTTTTCTCGGAATGTACAGCTGAAGCTTAGCTGAAACTTCATCAGGTTAGTTGCTCAGTATCCTTCATTAGATTTTGAACTCTTTTGTTGCTTCAAACGAACAAAATGCACAAATTACAAATGATGGACTCTACCTTTAAATATGTCAATTGAATAGAGAGCCAGGCTAGTAGAAAAAAGGAACAATTGGCTTGGCCAGCTAGTGGAAGCTCTAATTTACATATGAGCTCTGGCATGTCTAGTGAATGACTTTTCAGCTGGCACAACTATCAATAGTACTTGACAACAAATTAAAGTGGTTTTCGCTACAGTACAATCTCCTTTTTTTATTACTCACAATATCCTTTACTTGACTATTCCAAATTTAACTTCATGAAGTTAAACTTCCAATGTTCCTAAAATTCCTAAAATCAAATATTCCACAAATTAAATATTCCAAAGTGTTCAGGAGGTGGATCCCGTCACTGCATGTTAGCCTCCCTATACATAGCACAAGAATAAGTCTGTTTCAATGGCGGTCTTACGTGCGAAAAAGGCACGTGAAACCAAAGAGCGACACGTGGGTTTGGTATGGCCTGGATAATCAGATCCTTGCTAATCTGTCATGGTCAGTGAGCCGGCAGTGCCAATCTGTATTCGATGCTGTGTGAAGTTTTACTTGGTATACCTTTCATCACTTTTGCGTGCTATGGGTGTTACCATGGTGGATTTTGTGATGGCCTTCTGACTTAGTACACGGAAACCACGAATGAACAAACAATTATTGAGTGATTCACACTGAATGCCGACGACGACGTTGAAAAACAATTCTCTCCAGTTTAATATAATATAACCATCACTATGGTTATAATTATGTGACAAAATAGGCAACAGAGCTGAATGGGTCTCCATGGGTGTAGTGAAGCACCTTTAAGGATTCACCACCATTGTCTGATTTCAACCTCTCCAACTACATGTTCTCATTCTGGGAGTCTGTTCCAGACATGGACTGCAGCGTTGATGAAAGTTGGCTGATACACGACATAAAAAAATACACAATTAGACATTTAAAAAAAATACTAATAAATGAGCATGCAAAATCCCCCCCCTTGCATTTTGTAATCGTTGAACAGAAGAAAATGTAGTTATTTCAGCGTTATGGGTTCACCCAAACACAGCGAAGGAAAAAAAGAAAGAAGATGAATCACAATGTATCCACCTATAAGTTAGGATACATTTTTAAAAAAATGCTTTAGAATTTCAATCCGCACACATTGCGCTTGAAGTCAGCTGCCATGCGACCTTTACACGTTGTCCACCCATATTGATGCAGGGATCTTGACGACAGCACAGCTGAGCATGAGGTTTGCGATCTCTGCATATTAGCCACTGATCTCATCAGAGTAGCCCAACAGCCTGCACAGTAAACAGCTGCGGGCAACCCCAAACGATGCCTGGTGCAAAACGGGTCTGGCTGGTTTGGCTCCTTGCCAAAATAAGAGCGTGGGAAGTTAACTTGTCTAGCACAAGACAGACAGGTAGATTGTCATGACGACGAAATGTCACCACCAATGCGATGAGCTTGGGAAACGTTCCGGCCAAACTGAACCACCCAAACATCCCATATATAGGTTTACTGGTTCAAGGCATTACCATAGTAACATTATTGCCAAGGATATCTAGTAACGTGATTTCGTAAATATTCATGATACAGTTTCTCTCTTACCTAATGTAAGTTGATCTACATGTACCCGTTCTATTCAGTTAATTCAATTTTCTTTCCAATTCTATAACAAATTTTCATGAATGGAAAATGATTCCGTACTCCATTTTTTGACGCTTTTATTTTATCCCTCTAAAATTACGATTGATTGGCTGTTTCGGCACTTTTGCCGAAACAGCTTTTGTTTTCGTTAAGATTTTTAATTTTTTTTTGCTTTTCCGCTTAAAAGCGGAAAAGCATTGTTTCTGTTATGTTTTTTTAATTTTTTTATTCCTCTTGTTCCTACCCCAAATCCCATAGACTTTGTACACTGCGGCATTTTGGACCTAAAACAAACTCGTATTCTAATAAAACTTGTCCCATGTAAAAACCCCATAGTGACATTGTGTCCCAAAGAGTGACGTCATGGTGACGTCATCGACTAATTTATTATAGATTTTTGAATATTAAATTTTTCCCATAGACTTTGTACACAGAAATTTAAAAAAAAATTGTCGATTTTCAAAGGGCATTTTCGACTCTTTGCCAGTAATTCATTTACACCAGTCTTTGTCCAAGAAAAGACCCTAATTCAAACAACATTGTGTAATGAAGACATCATGATGACATCATCCGGTGGTTATATATAGGCAATTAAATTGTGACACTTTTAATATTCAAAAATGCATAAGAAATCAACTGTACGCGTCCGCAACATTCTGTTGCCAGCAAGTGGTAGAGTAGGCTGGGGTCTTCATTTCATTCAGTGTGCGTGCAATCACGTGACCCTTGCTTCCGGTCGAAAAAGGCCCAAACCGGAAGTGGCTTATTATTTGAAAGTGGTAATAGAAATGAACTTGCTTTTAACGGTGTTAGTCTCTTGGCCGCTAGTATTCTTCAAATCATCTACCGATGACGTCATGCAATCTTCGAGCGCCCTCTAGCGACAGGTTGAAAATTTGCGAAAATGTATTTTGAATAGATGTCTGTGGCGAAGTTTTTCGGAATCGCCTAAATATTGATGTATATAATGACCTTGACCACCTTAAGACGTGTGCGAAGTTTTAGGCGAATGACGTCATCAGACCGGAAGTTATAATGAAAAGATCCTTTTTCATTTGAAAATTCCTGAAAAATCAACCATGGCAGTTTTTATATTTGTTTTTACTTTAATAGTTGATTGAAGGGTAGGTCTCAAACATTTGAAAGTTTCGAGGCGATAAGCGAACTCGAACATACCCTGCGCACGCTTAAAACTTCACGTTGACAATACCTCTGCTTCAAAACATGCACAGGACAGGACATCCACAATGTACATGTACATGTACATGTACATGTACATGCACGTACGTTGTACATAGGCACATACATCGTATGTCAGTCAGCCTGCAGCGCACGTGTTGCTGAGGTCAAATCCTGTCCACAGTGACTGTTTTAGCCGATTTTCGGCTAACTTTGACAGATTTTATGTTCATGCATGCGCATAGACAGTGACGTATTATAGCACTTTTGGCATTAATCTTTGTCAGATATCATTGAAAGTTGGCATAAGCATAGTCCCTATAGCCAAGATGTGTCCCGAAGAGTGACGTCATGGTGACATCATCAAGTGATTTATTATGGATTTATGAATAATTAATTTTTCTCATAGACTTTGTACACAGCTTTCTCCACAAGTCTTTCCCTATACAACACTGATATATCTTACTGAGAAGTTCTGAACTTCGGCTGAGAATTACTATGAGAAGGAAAAAGAAATCGTATTTTTTTACGACTGTCATTTGATTGAAAATATTCCCAAGAGTTAGAATAGCAAGTAATATTTTATAAAAATGTTTCAGTTTAAAGGAAAATCACACATTTAAAGGTGCAGTTTTTCTGCTGTGGGATTTTTAACCTATTGACTTTTCCCCTTTTTTAAGCCACCATTTTCATAACTTGGCGATCTGGAATCGTCATCAAAGTTACAGCCAAGGAAGACCCTCATACAAAAATTATGCCAAGACTATGACATCATGATGACGTCATCATCAAGTGATTTATCATGGATTCATGAATAATTAATTTTTCTCATAGACTTTGTACACAGCTTTTTCCCACAAGTCTTTTCCTATACAACACTCTAACTGAGTAGTTCTGAACTTCGGCCGAGAATTACTATGAGAAGGAAAAAGAAATCGTATTTTTTTTACGTTTGCCATTTGATTGAAAATATTCCCAAGAGTCAGAATATCAAGTAATATTTTATAAAAATGTTTCAGTTTAAAGGCAAATCACGTATTTAAAGGTGCAGTTTTTCTGCTGTGGGATTTTTAACCCATTGACTTTGTACACGTTTTCAAGCCACCATTTTTATAACTTGACGATCTGGAATCGTCATCAAAGTTACAGCCAAGGAAGACCCTCATACAAAAATTATGCCAAGACTATGAAGTCACGATGACGTCATCACCTAATTTTTGTATTGATTTTTGAAAATTTACGTACATATTGTGAAGTGTTATATCTACAGAAATGTAAGTCCGATTGGGTTGAAACTTGGTATGTGGCTATACCAGGAAGTGTTATAGATTAAAAATGAGGTGACCTCATGATGACGTCATCCTGAGATTTTATATGAATATTAATTTTTTTGGACCTTTTAGCCATATCTCCCGAACACAACATGCAAAATGCAAAATTCTTTTTTGCATTTGGTCTGTTATGTAATAGCTATTCGCACAAAACTTGAAAAATGTGTGACGTCATCATGACGTCATCAAAATGCGATTTTTCAAAACTCATATAAGGAAAGGTCCAATTGTCATGAAACTTGGTGGGTAGGTAGTTAATCATACTAGTATGCAAAGTTCGAAATGACGTCACGATGACGTCATCAAAAATTTAAAATAATTGTCGATTTTAAAAGTGCGTTTTCGACTCTTTGCCAGTAATTTATTTAGATCACTCTTTGTCTGGACAAGCAAAGACCTTGTACACACGCACATACATCGTATTGCCGAGGTCAAATCCTGTCCACAGTGACCGTTTTAGCCGATTTTTCGGCTAACTTTGACAGATTTTATGTTCATGCATATTGTGATGAATCATCAACTATACGTTTTATACATTAACATGAACTGTGTAGTGACTTTTCTTTAGTGCCCAGTCACGCATACTAGAACATCAGCATTTAATTCGCCAGCGCTGTTAGTGGGCGTGGCTTAAGTCATCTACTGAGCAATACTGCATTTTCTTTGGTTGAGGCACCCTGTGTACTTTAGTAGTGAGGGGCATTTATTGTATGTGAATGTATATGACCATGTTGGCCTATAAAAGGCACAGTTCGAGAGAATAAATCTCACTTCTTCGCCTGGTGGGACCAAAGAAGTCAAAGAAGTCTCCTGTCTCTGTTTTATTGTCTAATTGTCACTAATTAGGGTGTAAGTCTCCCCCACTTGAGCCACTCGAGCCACTAGAGCCACTCGAGCCACTTGAGCCACTTAAGCCACTGGTTAGCCACCCTGAGCCACCGGTCAGCCACCCAGAGCCACCGGTCAACCTCCCAAACCACAGGCTAATCCACCCAAAACCACAGGTTAATCCACCCAATCCCCTAAATCCCAAACACAAGTTGAGTTAGCGCTTTCCCCTGGTGGAGCAGATTTGGGAGTGCTGTTCGTCACTTGGTGCTGTGGCCTCCAACCGCAGGTGCTTCAACTCCATCGGGACTGGGCCAGAGAGGCAAGGGACCGACTAGGCAATGCACGTTACATTGGTGGCAGCGGTGGGATCCACTGAGAGTGACGGGACAGCTAGCCAAAGGAACCACAGGGTGGTCAGAATCGATCTACCAGAAGACGTGATTTGAGGATAACGGAATTCAGCGGTGGACGTGGAGAACCACTAGTCACAGCAACAATGGACAGTAAAGACAGGATGTTGGAAGAAAGTGTGGGATACTTTGAGACGACACCGGCCAGGGTGACCAGCAGAGCAAGCATTAGGCTACACTCTGCGGTAACACCATCGTCTCCTATATTGACACCGGCAAGACCCGCCGAGAATATGCCGGGTATTGGTATCAGGGCGCAGGAGCCAGTGACGGCACAAAAGCTCTTCCAACAGACTGGAAGAGTTGGGGAAGTGATGACACCTACAGTCGGCACAGCGGAGTCCTCTCCTCAGGCAAGATTCATGTCAACACCAGTGACATGGGGACCGGGGGTGGTAGAGCAGCCCGTTTACCGGAGTTTGACTGATTGGGGCGGAGTAGAACCAGCAGAGGTTCGACGGCAGAGACCTACTGGAACGAGCGATGCTCTGGTGGAGTCTGGATGGCCTTCGGCCCGGCCAAGGATGCAGGCTCCAGGGGAAATGCCAGGTTGCTTAAACACCCCACAGTTGGCGTATGATGCGAGGTGTAATCTGCAGCAGCAGTTTGGAGAGGCGCCTGAACATCAGACGTGTACAGCACCACAGCGGGTGGTGGAAGAAGTCAGGAGCACAGGGCAGCACCTGAGGAAACCAGTGGATCCGGGAGAGAAAGGATCAGTAGAAAAGAAAACTCTGCCTGAACAAAAGGGGCAGGATCCACCCAAGAGAGCAGCCGTTGCAGGAGCAGAAGGAACCAGCAGAGTTCATCGGAAGCCAAATATTGTGCCGGATTGATTCGCCGGGGTGGTGCCATGGAGAGACTACAAATCTCATTTTGAGTCATGTGCAATTATCAATAGCTGGACAGCAGAGGACAAAGCTTACTTCCTGGCAGCGAGTCTCAAGAGTCAAGCACAGCAAGTGCTGGGAGACAGGGCTACAGGAGAAGTGCTGACCTATGCAGAGCTCACAGCAAGACTAGAAAGACGTTATGGGCCTGGTGAGCAAGCCGAAACATACCTAGCCGAGCTTAGGAGCAGAACAAGGACAGAAAACGAAAGTTTGCAAGCGCTGGGGCAGGGAATACGTCGACTCACAGAGCTGGCGTATCCTGAGCTGCCCCGAGATAGCAGAGAGCGTCTGGCACGGGGGTATCTGGTGGATGCCATACCCGATGCAGAAATTAGAGCGGGAATCTTCAGAGCACACCCTAGTACGTTGGATGAGGCGATCAGAGCTGCGCTGGAGACCGAGTCTTTTCTGAAAGCGGAGAGACAACGGCAGCGAAACCAGGGTGGTCGCCCAGACAGAAACAATCGAGTCACAAGACAAGTGGAGATTGTCTCAAGGGATGAGTTCGAAAGGCAAACACGGGCAAAGTCGGAGCAACTGAGGCAGGTGCATCAGATGTTGGCCGGGCTAACTCAAGCAATGCAGAATGACACACGGCACCCTGAACAAGCCGACTTCGAACAGAAGCGTCAAAAACTAGCCTGCTACCACTGTGGAAACACGGGGCACTTTAAGAGAAACTGCCCTGAACTGAAGAACAGAGCACCGTCGGGAAACGACTCCGGACCAACCCAGGGGGTCGTGGGAAGGTCGGCAACACAAGACCCCAAACCTGTGATACAGATCCAGAAAAAGTAGAGGATGGTGGAGAACTTCCAAGGAAGCAGCTCCACCCAGTACCACTACCAAGTGAAGTTGCTTCATATGGGGTATTCGTGCCGGGTGAAATTGGGACACATCCACTGCCATTCCTAATAGACACTGGGTCGTCAGAGACATTGATAGACACAAAAGAGTACAACCTGATGGATCGAGAAACCAGACCTATACTGACACCGGTCGATGAAGTTATCCGCCAAGCCGATGGGAAACCACTCCCAGTAAAAGGAAGTGCCCAGATGGAGATACAAATTGGAGCATATAAAGCGCAGGTGGAAGTCTTGGTTGCATCCATCAGAAACCAAGGAATACTTGGCATGAATTACCTTCTGACCACTGGCAGTGTACTGGACTTGAGGCATCAGCAATTGAAGATTGGGGAGCATGTAATTCCTTTACAAGGAAAAGATCAGACGAGCATTTTCAGCTGCCGAGTGCGAGCAGACCGGACTACAAGGATACCACCCGGGCATGAAGCAATCATCACTGGTGTCCTGGACGAGAAGAAAGACCTCCATGGATGGGGGATCATCGAGCCAAATGACAGGAGTAAGGTGGCAAAACGAGGTCTGATGGTAGCGAGGGTACTTGTGGATGCCACTGCAGATAAATACCCGGTTCGAGTGTTCAACCCAAGTACTACAATTGTGATGATAAGTGGAGGTAGTGTCTTGGGGACCATCACATCCACGGCTGATAAGGACATTCAGAAAGATGATCGATCTACGATTAGGATGATGGAAAGAGGGGAAGAAACAGCAGAGAACAAGGCTGGTCAAGAGCTTCCAGAACATCTCACCGATCTGTACCAACAGAGTGTTGAGAACTTACTGGAGAGTCCAGATAGAGACAAGGTGAAGAAGCTACTCATCGAGTATTAAGACGTTTTCTCAAAGGGCACGGGAGACCTGGGGAAAACGGACCTGGTGCATCACGAGATCAGGACAGATGATACGGCCCTTATACGCCAACGTCCCAGACGTCTCCCTACCTGGCAACGGGCTGAGGCGGACGAGCAGGTACAAGACATGCTACAGAAGGGAATAATCGAGCCATCAAATAGCCCATGGGCATCTCCAGTCGTCTTAGTGAAGAAGAAAGATGGATCCACCCGGTTCTGCGTGGACTACCGGTTTCTCAACGAACACACACTGAAAGATGCATACCCGATACCCAGGGTGGACGACAGCTTAGATTCGCTAGCAGGGGCACAATGGTTTTGCACCCTAGATCTGGCCAGTGGATACTGGCAAGTGGAACTAAATGAGGATGCCAAGGCCAAATCAGCTTTCGTTACCAGAGGAGGACTGTACCAGTGGAAGGTCATGCCTTTTGGCCTCTGTAACGCCCCGGCTACATTCGAGAGGCTGATGGAAAGGATTCTCTCCGGGCTTCAGTGGGAAACACTACTACTGTACCTAGATGACATTGTGGTCTTCGCCAAGACGGTGGATGAGGAGATAGAGAGACTTGAGGAAGTCTTCCGGAGGCTGAGACAGGCCAACCTCAAACTAAAGCCGAAGAAATGTAGCCTCTTCAAACAATCGGTAGCCTACCTGGGACATGTGATATCCAGTGAGGGCGTAGCCACGGACCCCGAGAAAGTGAGAGTTGTGGAGGAATGGCCAACACCTCGTTCCACCAAAGATGTAAGGAGTTTCATTGGATTGGCTTTTTACTACCAACGTTTCATTCAAGGGTTTGCCAAGATTGCCCAACCATTGCACCGACTTATGGAAAAGAACCGGATGTTCCTGTGGACAGAGGACTGCGAGGTTGCTTTTCGCACTCTGAAGACACAGTTGACATCAGCACCCATACTAGTCTACCCCGAAGAGGGAGGAGAGTTTGTACTAGACACGGATGCCAGTAGCACAGGCCTGGGAGCTGTGCTATCCCAAAAACATGATGGTGTGGAGAAAGTCGTTGCCGCACGATGTCAAAGCCAGAAAGGAATTACTGCGTCACGAGGCGAGAACTCCTGGCCGTTGTGACATTTGTCAAGCACTTCAGGCATTACCTGTATGGTCGACACTTTGTAATCAGAACCGATCATGGAGCCTTGAGATGGTTGCTAAACTTCCGTGACCCAGAAGGACAACTGGCTAGATGGATGGAGATCTTGAGTGAGTACGACTTCACGATCCAACATCGGCCAGGTCAAGTCCACCAGAATGCAGATGCACTCTCCCGCATGCCATGCAAGCAGTGCGGAAGAGGTATAGAGCAGAACGAAAAGGACCAGGTGGAGATGCCTAGAATTAATTGCCCAGAAGATTCGGCAATTGGCGATCCTCGGAACGAGGGAAAACAGGAGGAGACAAAAGGGGAAGGTCATGGCCAACAAAACGTACCGACGACAGGGGTGCATGCAGATCGTGGGACTAGAATGATAAGTCTCTCACCAAAATGGACGCTGAAGGAACTGAGGGAGAAACAGTTGGGTGATCTTACGATTGGACCTATTGTCAGAGCTAAGGAGAATGGAGGGGACAGACCAGAGTGGGAATCTCTCTCCACTGAGTCAGCAGCAACCAAAACATATTGGGCCCAGTGGCAACAGCTGAAGATGCAACAGGGAGCTCTATGCCGACGCTTTGAGACAGATGACGGAAGGCAATGTAAGTTGCAAGTAATTTTGCCGTCATGCCTGCGGGAAAGTGTCCTGGATGAACTCCATGATAGTAAAACGGCATGTCACCAAGGAGTGCGCAAAACCCTACACAAGGTCCGACAAAGGTACTACTGGGCAGGAGTATCGGCCGATGTGCGTTCCAAGGTTCGACAATGCACAGTGTGTGCAAGGAGGAAATCACCGGGCAAGAAACCCCGAGCTCCCCTTCAACAATACACGGTTGGCGCACCGATGGAGAGAATCGCTCTGGATGTTATGGGCCCCCTGCCCAGGAGCGACCGAGGCAATGCGTATGTACTAGTTGTGGGAGATCCATTTACGAAGTGGATTGAGGCGTACGCACTGCCAGACCAGAAGACACCGACCATAGCAGAAACTCTGGTGGAGCAATTTATTTGCAGATATGGCTGTCCAAAAGAACTCCACAGTGACCAAGGCACAAACTTCCAGTCTGCCATATTCAAAGAAGTTTGCAGATTGCTGGGGATCGACCAGACGCGAACTTGCCCGTGGAACCCTAAGTCCGACGGATTCATTGAAAGATTCAACCGAAGCTTGGTGAATCTGGTTGGGCCGTTCGTAAAGCCAGACCAGAAGGATTGGGATGTCCAGTTGGCATACTCGATGATGGCATACCGAAGTACGGCTCAAGAAAGCACCGGAGAGTCACCTTGCACCATGCTTATGGGGCGGGAGATAGCACTACCACTACACGCGCTTACCGATCTACCAAACGACAGTGATGACCACATGTCGACTGACTATGCCAAAAATCTCCGACAGAAAATGAGTGAGGCACATCAAAGAGCTCGGAGCAAAATGAAAGTAAATCTTCGGAGGCAAAAGCGCAACTATGATCGCCATGTTTCGTGTAGCAAGATACAAGCTGGAATGTTTGTATGGCTGCACAACACTGCACGCAAGAAAGGATTGTCTCCCAAGCTGCAGTTCAAATGGATTGGCCTGTATCTAGTCCTGAAGAGGTTATCAGATGTGACCTTCCGGATACAGGAGAAACCAAGATCAAAGCCGAAGGTTGTGCATTATGACAAACTGAAGATCTACACGGGCCCAGAGAGAAGAAAATGGCGAACCGAGGGGAGAGATAGCGTTCCTGTGGAGCCGGAGACAGAGGATGAGCAGGAACTTCCACCAACTGATGAAGATGGTGTTCACTTGGCGGAAGATAGTCCACTTGGAGAAACCACAGACAACATGGGGGAATGCCCACTTCACCTCGAGCCCTCTGTTGAACGATCGACAGAACAAGAATCGGTGGGAGGGGAACGAATTTCCGTCCAAGGAAACGGCAGTGAAGATATCACAACGGGCCTAATTCCAGACGAGGAGCAAGAAACAGCATCAAATACCCAACTCTTTGTCGGGCGGTACCCAAAATGCCAGCGACGACGTCCCGCTAGGCTACAGGATTACGAAGTTTAGCCCATACAAGAAAGAAAGGGATTTAGCAGAAAAATCAGCTAAAATGGTCATCGTTGCGGCAACTTTTAACTGCCGGCCACCACAGCCACCGCTAGTTCCACTTCAGCCACCACAGCCACCGCAAGTTCCACCTCAACCTCCACTGCTACTAGCCACCCCAAGACTGGGGGAAAGTCGTTGAAGCTACTGCGGCAGCTTTACGCCGAGATGGTAAGCTCGTCGACGGAAAGTGACGACCCGGCGGAGGAGATGGCGACAGATCATATCGAAGTAACCACCATCACAAGAGTTTTCCGCCGAGGGGTCCTGTTCAACCAGAAGGAGGCCAAGCAGGACTTTTATTTCTAGAGAGATAAGAGAATTAAGTCAAGCTCATGTATAAAGTTACACAAAAGTTGTCAAGTATTTATAAAAGTTAAAAGAGTTTTGAAATTCAAAGTTTTAAAGTTTAGTTAAGTTTTTAAACGTTTTACAGTTGATGTTAAAAGTTAAAACATTGAGGACCGAGTTATCTTTAAAGAGTAAGATATGAACCACTTTATTTTGTTATACATGTACATGTACTAAGAAGACTTTTATAGAGGTATTTTGAAAGTGTTGCTCATCTATTTTATATAAAGTCATCTATTTCATATAAAGCCATGTGTTGATAAAAAGGAAAAATCATTCGATTTTAGAGTTGTTCTAAGATGATTGTTAAACTAGGTTTGTGTGCACAAATATTGCTGCTTATGAGATTTATTAAACCCACTTTGTCAGCTGCGAAGATTGTAAATTTTATATAAGAATACTGAATGAAGGCTGTGGCTCTGATTCAAAATCTTAAGTTTTCAAATGTTTGTTGTGTGGAAACTTTAATAAATTAAGACTTAACAGTTTCAGGGACTGCAAACTCTGGGGGGAGGTCATGTGATGAATCATCAACTATACGTTTTATACATTAACATGAACTGTGTAGTGACTTTTCTTTAGTGCCCAGTCACTCATACTAGAACATCAGCATTTAATTCGCCAGCGCTGTTAGTGGGCGTGGCTTAAGTCATCTACTGAGCAATACTGCATTTTCATTGGTTGAGGCACCCTGTGTACTTTAGTAGTGAGGGGCATTTATTGTATGTGAATGTATATGACCATGTTGGCCTATAAAAGGCACAGTTCGAGAGAATAAATCTCACTTCTTCGCCTGGTGGGACCAAAGAAGTCAAAGAAGTCTCCTGTCTCTGTTTTATTGTCTAATTGTCACTAATTAGGGTGTAAGTCTCCCCCACTTGAGCCACTCGAGCCACTCGAGCCACTAGAGCCACTCGAGCCACTTGAGCCACTTGAGCCACTTAAGCCACCCTGAGCCACCGGTCAGCCACTCAGAGCCACCGGTCAACCTCCCAAACCACAGGCTAATCCACCCAAAACCACAGGTTAATCCACCCAATCCCCTAAATCCCAAACACAAGTTGAGTTAGCGCTTTCCCCTGGTGGAGCAGATTTGGGAGTGCTGTTCGTCACTTGGTGCTGTGGCCTCCAACCGCAGGTGCTTCAACTCCATCGGGACTGGGCCAGAGAGGCAAGGGACCGACTAGGCGACGCACGTTACAATATTCAGGGCATATTATTGATAAAAAAAAATCATAATGCGGAAAAGCCCTATGTTCTGTTGCAAACAGACATAGACCTCTAGTTTTTTTTCTTTTTGTCGCCCAAAATCCCATAGACTTTGTACACGATTTTGCTGTGCAGCACTTTTGGCAATAATCTTTCTCGGACATCATTGAAAGTTGGCATAAGCATAGTCCCTATAGCAAAGATGTGTCCCGAAGATTGACGTCATGGTGACGTCATCGACTAATTTATTATAGATTTTTGAATATTTAATTTTTCCCATAGACTTTGTACACAAAAATTAAGAAAAAAATTGTCGAATTTCAAAGGGCATTTTTGACTCTTTGCCAGTAATTCATTTACACCACTATTTGTCCAAGCAAAGACCCTAATTCAAACAACATTGTGTAATGGTGACGTCATGATGACGTCATCGGGTGTTTATTTATAGGCAATTAAATTGTGACACTTTTAATATTTAAAAATGCATAAGAAATCAACCATACGCGTCCGCAGCATTCTGTTGCCAGCAAATGGTAGAGTAGGCTGAGGTCTTTATTTCTTTCAGTATGCGTGAAATCACGTGACCCTTGCTTCCGGTCGAAAAAGGCCAAAACCGGAAGTGGCTTATTATTTGAAAATGGTAATAGATATGAACTTGCTTTTAACGGTGTTAGTCTCTTGGCTAAAAGTATTCTTCAAATCATCTACCAATGACGTCATGCAATCTTCGAGCGCCCTCTAGCAACTGGTTGAAAATTTGCAAAAATGTATTTTGAATAGATGTCTGTGGCGAAGTTTGTCGGAATCGCCTAAATACTGGTGTATATAATGACCTTGACCCACTTAAGACGTGTGCGAAGTTTTAGGCGAATGACGTCATCAGACCGGAAGTTATAATAAAAAGACCCTTTTTCATTTGAAAATTCCTGAAAAATCAACCATGGCAGTTTTTATGTTAGTTTTTACTTTAATTGTCAATTGAAGGGTAGGTCTAAAACATTTCAAAGCTTTGAGGCAATAAGCGAACTCAGACATGCCTTGCGCACGCTTAAAACTTCAGGTTGACAATACTTTTGCTCTAAAACATGCACAGAATGTCTATATGTACATACACGTACGTTACGCACATTCATCGTATGTCAGTCAGCCTGTAGAGCACGTGTTGCCGAGGTCAAATCCTGTCCACATCACAGTGACCGTTTTAGCCGATTTTTGGCTAACTTTGACAGATTTTATGTTCATGCATGCGCAAAGTCAGGGACGTATAATAAAAAATCATCATTCCGAAAAGCCCTATGTTTAAGGTACAGTTTTTCTGCAGTGGGATTTTCCACAAGTCTTTTCTTATACAACACTGATATCTTACTGAGTAGTTCTGAACTTTAGCCGAGAATTACTTTGAGAAAGAAAGAGAAATCGTATTTTTTTCGCGCTGTCATTCGATTGAACATATTCCTAAGGGTCAGAATATCAAGTAATATTTCATGAAAATGTTTCAGTTCAAAAGCAAATTACAAATTTAAAGGTGCAATTTTTCTGCAGTAGGATTTTGTTTAGCCCGTTAACTTTGTACACGTGTTAGCCCATTGACTTTGTACACGTTTTCAAGCCACCATTTCTATAACTTGGCAATCTGGAATCGTCATCAATGTTACAGCCAAGTAAGACCCTCATACAAAAATTATGCCAAGACTATGACGTCATGATGACGTCATCACCTAATTTTTTTATTGATTTTTGAAAATTTACGTGCATATTATGAAGTCCTATATCTATAGAACTGTAATTCTGATTGGGTTGAAACTTGGTATGTGGCTAGACCGGGATGTGTTATAGGTAAAAAAACAATTAGGTGAAGCCATGATGACGTCATCCGGAGATTTTATATGAATATTTGAAGTTTTTGACCTTTTAGCCATATCTCATGAACGTAACATGCAAAATTCAAAATTCTTTGTGTATTTGGTCTGTAATAGGTAAAAGGTATTTGCACAACATTTTGAACAAAATATCTGACATCATTATGACGTCATAAAAATGCGATTTCTCAAAATACATATAAGGAAAGGTCTGACTGTCATGAAACTTAGTGGGTAGGTAAATAATGGTACTAGTATACAAAGTTTAAAGTGACGTCACGATGACGTCATCGTTTGGTTTTTATAATTTTTAGATATTTATAATTTTATTCTGCTTCCACAAATTGCACACTTTCTTTCATCGGATTGACATTAAACTTAATTGGTTCAAACCAAAATCACAATGACAAAATGTGCATTGAGAAGGGTCTTAAGGATGACGTCATTGCAAGGTAAGTGACATCATTTGATAAAATTATACTTTAGGAATTATTCTAAGCGTTTTGAACAACCTTTAACTGCATGAAGCACTCTGAAAAGCGACTGCAAAAGGACAAACGAAACAAATATTTGTAAAATGCGAAAAAGCCCTGTGTTCTGTTTGCAAACAGACATACAGCTCTAGTTTCTTTTTCTTTTTCAGTCGTTTTGCCCATAGCATTTGTACACGTTTTTTTGTTACCGGCACTTTGGGCACTAAAATCAATCCGATTGACTTTATACTTGGCACACACTTAAGACCAGCATCTGAAGTTGTGCGCCGAACATTGACATCATCATGACGTCATCATGAGTCACGTGACGTCACATTATATGCGATTTTGCTGTTGTGACCATTTTCTAGCAGAATTCGGCTAGATCTGACAGATTGGGCTATATCTCCAGAAGTACAGGTCGGATTAGGTTGAAAGTTGGTATGGACCTACACCGGGATGTGTTATAGATGAAAATTGAAGTGACGTCACGATGACGTCATCACGTGACATGTGACGTCACAATATAGGTGCATATTTTGAAGGCCTATATCTCCATGACTACAGGTCCGATTGGGTTGAAACTTGGTATGTACATAAACCGGGATGTGTTATAGATGAAAATTTAAGTGACGTTACGATGACGTCATCACGTGATGTGACGTCGTCACGTGACATGTGACGTCATATTAAAAATTGCATATTTTGAAGGCCAATATCTACAGAACCAGAGGTCTGATTGGGTTGAAACTTGGTATGCACCTACATGTAAACTGGGATGTGTTTTAGATGAGAATTTAAGTGACGTCATGATTTAGTCATCACGTGACATGTGACGTCATATCAAATGTGCATATTTTCAAGGCCAATATCTACAGAACTACAGGTCTGATTGGGTTGAAACTGGGTATGTATTTAAACCGGAATGTGTTATAGATGAAAATTGAAGTGACGTCATGATGATATCATCACGTGACATGTGACGTCATACTAAACGTGCATATTTTGAAGGCCAATATCTACAGAACCACTGGTTCGATTGGATTGAAAGTTGGTATGTACCTAGACCGGGATGTGTTATAGATGAAAATTGAAGTGACGTCATGATGACGTCATCATGGGTTAGGTGACGTCTCGTTAAAGATTAATAGATTTAATCTTTAAAAATCAATATAAAATCAACCGTGAGAGACCTGAACATGATTTTTGCGGGAATTGATAGAATTATCGAGGGTCTTCATTTTTTAAATATGTGCAAAATCACGTGACCCTTTCTTCTGGTTAAAACCGGAAGTGCCTTGTAATTTAAAATTGGTGAAAGATGTGAACTTGCTTTCAATGATGTATGCTCTGGCTAAGTTCTTCTTTACCATAATATTATAGTTATAGATGAAACTTTATGTGACGTCATCATGACGTCATCACGTGAAAAATGTGATGTCATAATTCACAGCCCTATGAGAATGGAATCACATATTATATGCCACCATTTATTATAAACAGAACGTAGTGCTCAATTGAACAGTTTCTTGCTTGATGGAACATATACTTGAAACTTTACATGTCACATGTCACAAAAAGTTACCGAAACAGCCCTGTGTTTGTCCACAAACATAAGTCTAGTTTTTTTTTTAGTTTTCTTTTTCAGTCATTTGCCCATTGCATTTGTACACGTTTTTTTGTCCCCGGCACTTTGGGCAATAAAATCAATCCGATTGCCTTTATACTCGGCACACACTTAGACCAGCATCTGAAGTTGTGTGCCGAACATTGACGTCATCATGACGTCATTACAAGTCACGTGACGTCACATTATATGCGATTTGCCTATTGTGACCATTTTCTAGCAGAATTCGGCTAAATCTGACAGATTGGGCTATATTATATCTCCAGAACTACAGGTCCGATTGGGTTGAAAGTTGGTAAGTACCTAGACCGGGATGTCTTTTAGATGAAAATTAACTTGACGTCATGATGACGTCATCACGTGACATATGACGTCATATAAAATAAACATATTTTGAAGGCCCATATCTCCTAGACTACAGGTCCAATGGGGTTGAAAGTTGGCAGGTGCCTAGACCGGGATGTGTTATAGTTGAAAATTGACGTGACGTCACGATGACGTCATCATAGGTCACGTTAAAGATTAATAGATCTTTGAAAATCAATATAAAATCAACTGTGAGAGACCTGAACTTAACGTTTGCGGGAATCGATAGAATAATCCAGGGTCTTAATTTTTTTATATTATGTGCAAATCATGTGACCCTTCCTTCCGGTTGAAACCGGAAGTGCCTCGTAATTTGAAATTGAGGAAAGATGTGAACTTGCTTTTAATGATATATGCTATGGGTAAGGTGTTATTTACAAACAAAAATATAGTTATAGATGAAAATTGATGTGACGTCATCATAAGGTCATCACATCACATGTAACATCAAAATTCAAAGCCCTATGGGAATGTAATCATATATTATACCCACCGGTTATTATCAACAGAACTACACATCCTTCCTGGATGGAACTTATACTTGAAACTTTACATGTCACACGTCACAAAAAAATACCGAAACAGCCCTGTGTTTGTCCACAAACATAGGTCTAGTTTTTAATTGCTTTTGCGGTCATTACGCATACTAAGTGAATTATTGTTCGGCTGCAAATATTTGCATTTGGTAAATTAAATAAAGATGACTCGTTGAAAAGTAATTTTGTTTTGTATTGCTAAAAAAAAAGGCATTTAAAAAAGGACTAAGTATTTATTCTTTGGATGAAACTTTGAAACAGCACACGGGGCCAGGGAGATCGAGAGCAACTTGAGTTGTATAAGATAAACGTATTAGGCCTGATGTACATTTCACTAATTTTACAATGCGAAGGTCAAATAAAAGGACTGCATGCACACATTATTTCCAATAAATAAGTTCTATAGAATGCGGAAATCAGAAGCCATGGATAGTACATTTTCCATATCAGTCGGTGCTTAATTATATAAAAAATCGAACTCATACAAGTAAATTTAGATCGTTCTGGGGGATGGGACGTTTCCTGGAAATACGATCATTTTTTACAGTCTTTGTGCTTGATGAATATCGAAGGGTGTCATGTTCAAATATTTCCCAAGGGCCAAGAAACTTGAGATATTAAGCAATTGTCATTCCGATTTCAGCAACTTGATTTTGTTTTGTTAAAATTCAGCAAACGCTGTGTGGAAAAAAAATTCGCCGCCAATCAGAAAGAAATCCTTGGAATATAATCAGGAATGTAGCGCCTTGCTCCTGGTGGAGCATTGATAGCTTGCTGGTTAGGCGAACTCCACGTACGATAGTTACGTGTACTTCGCGAACTCAACAGCTGTAAAAATTAGCATAGAGTTAGCATAACAAAGGCGCATTTTCATGCAATGCAAATAAACCTGCAGAGCTCGCTGTTGGCTGGTAACTAAGGTTCAAAATTAGTTCGCGAACTTCATGACCTCTCGAACAGTCAATATTGAAGGCTGCCCTTAGTATGGCATGCGGTAGCAGCAAAAACACGTGCAGGCATGTTCCGTTACAGCGGGCCGTCTGATATTGTCTGGGTCGCATCGCAGTGTGGGCTATAACACAAACATTAATGACACCAAACTTTTGGTTTGATGATGACACAGATTAGGGTGCCTGTCGTCAATTATCATGAAGCTGACATTATTTTGGCAACAATGATCTCCAATGATGGATTTTAATTGAAAAATAAAAAAAGAGCTGTACTTTTTTACCCAAAACCACACTAAAAGGTAGTTCATAGTTTTAGGTTTATTAAACCTACAGCGTGTGATTTAAATGTCTATAAACAGTGGTGTAAAGCAGGCGGGGTGATAGCACGCCTACTACCTCCCATTTGAGGCCTGTTCGGCTCTTCTTGTGAAATGACTACCTAAAATCCATAATTTTATGCAAAATACCAGTTAAAAAGAATACAAAATCATATTGCATCTCCAGAAAAACCCAAACAACTTGAATACAGGGGAAAAACCCTTAATTCTGACTTAACTTAAATAAAAATGGAGAATGTAAGTTGTGAACACCAAAAGGAAAGCTTACTGATCATAGGCGTAGCCAGCGGGGGGTAAGGGGGGTATTTACCCCCCCCCCAATAATTTGTAAAGACTGCCTTTTTCCATTCAAATGCCCTTTTGTCAACGGGCTTACCCCCCCCCCCCAATAATTTGTAAAGAGTGCCCTTTTTTTACGAAGTGCCCTTTTTTTCTGAACAAGTGCCCTTTTCAAAATGAAGTGGTGCCTTTTTTTGTGGCATCTGCCGTTTTGGGTGCCTTTTGCAGAATTTCGCACATGTATCTCCCTGAAAAGCACCATATAGTGGCCCTTTGTGTGCATAATTGTTGGTTTTGAACAGCGCCCCCATCGACAGATGGTACCGCCCCCCCCACCCCACTTTTTGATTTTACGGAGGCCAAGTGTCCAGAGAAAAAAACCTGTCTACATTTCACAACGGATGTGCAAATGCCCTTTTAAAATTTTTTACCTCCCAATAAAAATGACTTTGCTACGCCCCTGCTGATTGGGTTGAAAGGAAATAACTAAATAGTCCTTCCGAATATAGCAATTGTAAATAATAAAGCAAATGAATTTTATACGCTAGCGTATGATGTGACATTTAAAATGTATGTTTGTTTTTTTAACTTGCCGATGAAAAGTGTATGGCTGTAAAAATAGGGTTGGTCAGGTTAATGGAAGCAGAAGCTGTTTTATTTTTGTTTGCCTTATCCCAATTCATAAATACCTTTTCAAAAAAAAGAATTCAACAAATCAAAGAGTAGACGAATGTCAAATGATTTTTTTCTACCTTTTTACATTGCTGTCGTTGTTTGGGCCATTCTGTGGTGCTTGCAGTGCACACAGTGACTCAAAAAGTAACTGTGCTGCAACCAAGTGCTTGAGAACCACAGTTGTGATAAAAGCGATGTTGAGAACATCAGCATACAGTGCAATTCCTCATAAATGATCTACAGTGAATCAACACAAGAAATTTACGAGATTTTCATTGAAGAAGAAAAAACATCTTCAAAAAGATGACAAAATGAAGAGATGAATAAAGAAATAAGCTGGAGAATGTGGAGATTCGTGTTTGTTGAGTTTCAAATGCTAGGTGATCGGGCTGATCATTTACCAGTTTTATTTTTTATGTCAGAACAGAAGAATGATCATGAAATTAAACTTTTCCAGTCAAACCATTTGTTTTAATTGAAAAAAAATCAACTTTCATGGTATGATAATATCAGTACATACGTATGCTTTATTTTTTTAGTTTGATGAAGTCAACAGTTAAAATGTGCAAACTGAATGCTGATTTCGTTTAGAGAGGATACATCATGATATGAAAAAAAACTTCTAAAAATATGGAAATTTAAATGAATGTTTAAGTGTAAATGTATGTATTAAGAACACCCAACTTCCAGTTTGTTGACGTTACAGCATTTTGAAACCCAAGGTCAAAGTTGTACTGGGTATCGTTATTTGGTGGTGTGAATACGACACGGATCAAATGGCAAATTTGAATTTTTAAAGGAAAAAAAAAAACTGATCATTAACAATAAGTTCCATTCTGATGACGTCATGATTCTTTAACCTTGCAAAGTCACTGGCAGTTGTCTAAAGATATAAACATGTACATGTACATATAAGAGCAATTAAAAAAGAAAATCAACAAATGAATCAAATTCAAGCAAGTTCAACTTTATTTGATGTGCCGCTAGAGGCGTCCTTTCGGGTGATGGGGTCATCACATCATTTTTTGTGTGTTAGGCTTTCCTCACTCAACACATAGAAAAATTTTTTTTTTTCCCAAGTTGTATTCAGTTTTCAATGCACTTCCAGTTACACCGGAGGTAAAGGTCAAACAGCCTTATGCCTGGGAATACAAAATATTGCCTGAGGCAATGTCTAACTGATCACAAATCCATTCATTTGAAAAGTTATGGCTCAGAGTAATTATTCACATCGTGACTTCAATTTGATACATGATGACATCGTTATGATGTCACAATTTGTTTCACAAACCTTAGGTTAAGAAAGTCAAAGCTGAAGTATGTTGTCCATGTAAAGACTGCAGACTTTTTTAACTTCATAAACTTTGAGAATATTTTCCAAAATGAAACAAGGAAGTTTCAAATTACATGTAACTGTTTAAAAATATAGTTGGCTGCACTAAATATTTGGAATACAAATTTGGCAAATATATAGACTTGGTGCCAAGTCAGTAATTGTTTTGCGTACATACGGTACCGGTTACTGGCTCCACGCATGCAAAATATAGCTGCAATGCGCGTAGTCTGGTTCCCAGACCAAATGATGCTGACTATTGATGTTCAGTAAGTCGGTAATTGTTTTGTGTTCATACACTACCGGTTACTGGCACAGGTGGCTTGTGCATAAAGCGCTCGCCTCTCACCAAGGTGACCACGGTTTGAATCCTGGCCGTGGATCACATGTGAGTAGAGTTGTGCGTTGGTTCTCTCCTGTGCCACGAGAGTTTTTCTCCGGGCCCTCCGGTTTTCCTCCCTCCAGAAAAAACAAACACTTTCGATCTCAGGCTGTGCTCCATGGTCATATATGGGTCGATGTTGCCGCGTCCTTCGCAATTCAGCATACCTGCTGCGAGTAAGGATGATTAGCCTCCCAAATTATTATTATTACACACACAAAATATAGCTGCACTGTGCGTAGTATGGTTCCCAGACCAAATGATGCTGACTATTGATGTCCAATTACCGACTTGGCGAATCCTTTTTCAATTTTGTACACAACATATGGGAGTATTTTGAATCGCTAGCGAGCACTCTGATTGGTTCAGATTCCAGAGCGTATTCTAGGCCGCCATGGAAGATCGTTCTCATTACTTCGAGGGTTTGTACTTTGTGTTGTGTAACACTACAAAAACCACTTTAGGGCATACAAGACTTAAAAGTTAAAGAAATCAACTATATGACAATGATACATTTTATTTCAATACACAATTTAGCTAGCTGACTGTTTTGTTCGTTAAAATGTCGCCAGATCTGCAAACATGTCCCCGATGTATTGAGAAGAACTTCCCATGTATCCGGAATGAATGAGTCCTCATTTGCATAGCGGTGCGCCATTGGATCTCATTGCAAACATGCACTGTATATGTATGTATTGTGCTGCTTGCATATATGAATAACGGTGCGAGAACGTAATCATCAATTCGTTAGAAATGTCGCAACCTGGCCGATTATGTACTAGTCTTATACCAGCTGCACGGATGGAGTTTGACTGAAGTTCACGGACAAAATACGACTATCTAACAACTTGTCATCAAGTCTAGCAAATATATGGCACATAATTTAAAGTTTGTCTTTTCTTAAATATTTTCAGGAACGCCTTTCTAGCAGGACAAGAGGTCGGAGTCTTCTGAAGCACTTTTCTCGACAGCGATCACAAGGAAAAGAGTCTTCCATTGAAAGTGAAGGTGATCACCAAGAATCCATGCAGACAATCCGACCTAAGTCTAGTGGTACATGTACCTCATATTCTGTGGAAAGTGAATGGGATAGAAGTGATGAACTTCTGGATCTTATGCTTGCGCAAGGGAAAATCTCCAACGAGGATCATAAAGAGTTACTTCACAAATTCGCCACAGTGAAGAATTACAAGAATGGTGATGCACAGCGGATGATTCTTGGTAATCTTGTGAAGGTAAGCCTGAAACCACATTGTCTTGAAATAACATGTGTGTCTTTGTCAGTTAACTTTTTCAGAGGTCTGGGTCAAGGGAACCATACGTGATCATAATTATAGAATAATGTTGTGAAAAGGTCTTTGTGGTGCATATGCTTTTGTTCCACAGGGATACACACATTGTTAATGCATTAAAACAAGACCAAAACCCCACACTCCTTAATGATGGCTGATAAATGCACATTTCTATAAAGAAAGTCTTTTATGATCTTGGCTATTAAATCAACAACATTAATGTGGAAAGAGAAATCATTTATTGCCAAACAGTTCAATATCACAGATAAAAGAATAATGCCAGAAGACTGCGAAAATTAAACAATTTTCTTTGTATTAAGTTTGCAAATGTCATGTTTCTTGGTTATAATGAAATCATTGGCGACAAAAACCTACATGAATGTAACTGAAGAGAAAAATTCATCTTCATCCGCAACATTTATTTTTTCAATTGATGTCTCATTCAAAAAAACAAATTCAAATCTGTAACATTTGATTTGATATTGATTATCAAAGATTAAATATAGGAATCTTTATTTGCTTGTAATATGATACTTGATGATGTCATTGTTACGTCATTACCAGAAAGCGCAATAGGTTTGTTAACTGTGCTATAACAAAATCTTGATTATATCTATCAAGGTTGATTTTTTTGCAATTTTGTAAGGTTTAAAGGTCGTTTCATGCAACTTCCAGTCTGACGATGTAATCAATTTTTTTCGCGCACAGGTCTTGTCTGCATTAAGTTTATCAGGTATATTAAGTTTGAAGCGATTACCACAAATTCCGCCACAGACGTCAACTTAAAATGCATTTTGGACATTTTTAACCTGCGGCTAGAGGGCGCTTGAACACTTCCTGACATCACCGATCATTTTTTGGGAAAGGTCAACCAAGCCAGACACTAACATCTTTGAATTGATGACTGGTTCCCGCGGCGCTGCACACAAAAGGGCCAAAGAAGGCCCAATGGAAATGCGGTTACCAGTCAATGCATATTGCCGCGATGCACTGCAGTAGCAAGTCGGATTAGACATCGTAAAAATGCTCAGAAAACACTGATGGAAAAAGAACATTTTTGCAAGTTTATTCACAGAACTTGATCTCCCTTGTGTGTGTATGTATATTTTGTGTTCAGGAATTTATTTTGAACGATATGATGCGGTTTGATTCCCCGAAATTTCCTACCGTAAAAACAAGTTTCTTTCCCCGCTCAGTGCATCACACACGCTTATACCGCGTGATGTACGGCCAGTTTCCTGTCACGATAGTGTTGTGCATATGGTCGCACGACCTGAATTTTCCAGTACCGTGAATTTCGGAATATAAGCCGCGCGGAATATAAGCCACAGCAGGCAAAAAACTGCAAATTATATTATAAGCGAATGACAACATTTTCCCGCAGAACGTATGAGAATAATTCAACCCACCGTGTGTTGTCTGACTGGAGCGCTACAAATCTTGCTTTGTGGCAACAGATGCTGATTTGTTTTGTCCTAAGAATAAACAGGTCCATTTTTAGCTCAAAACTTATCAATTTTTTTGTGATTACTAACGAGAAGAAACGTTAAAAATTCAAGTTTCGATCGTAGCTTTCTTCGAAAATAGTCAAAACGATGCTGACATTTTATGGACAAATCCATTAATTTCGTAAGGGATGATTTAGCCCCTGTTTTGAGTTTTACATCGTTTCCTGAATACATTTCGAGAAAAATAATTATGTTTTGACATTGAACAACTGATTATCGAATAAAGAAATGTTTTGAACACCATAAAAAGTATTAGTCATCTTTTTTCTTTTTTTAAACAGCAGAATTCCAAGAAAGTACACCCCTTTATTACCACAAATGGTGCAGTCCGCTAGCGCATATGGGGGGAAAGCATGCTGAATGGCATGCAGCACCAGTATCACGTACGGCTGGTCGCAAGCGTGGAAGACAGCTTTCACTGTATTTTTACCACTCGGTACCTTTACGTGGGACGTGGTTTGGGTTTGTTAATGACTTTCTTAATTCATAATTCATTTCAGCAACAGATCTCTTCTAATACCAGTACATTAAATACACATTTGAATTTCATTTTTATTCTTCAAGGCACGGCGCATAAGCTGCCCTTTGTATAAGCCGCAGTAAACATTTTCATGGGCAAATTCAACGTATAAGCCGCGGCTTACATTCCGAAAGTTACGGTATTTTAAAAAATTATCGACCATAAATATTTTGACAATAATTAAGATAAGTTTTAATCACTATTTTGTGGCCATTTTTTGTATAGCTATAGGTTCAGGTTTAAATTCGCATATAATTGAATACCCCATTCAATCAGCACAAAAATAATTGGCCCAAAATTTTTTAAAAACTAGAGGTTCGCGTTTGTTGTTACAAATGCAGAGTGGTCGGGTAGACTTTTTTTCTTCAATAAACACTGCCGTGTTAAGTTATGAATATTTTTATATAAGAACAAAGGATCACGAAATTAAATCCTGTCAGGTACAATCAATTATTTTGTGGTAAAGTACAGTAAACATTCTATGTACACAAGTTATTTCTGGCTTGATGACGTCATTATTCAAAAACGGGAAGTGAATACTGATTTAGTTCGGAGTGGATAAAAATTCATTGTGAAGTTTAATGACGTATGAAAGTATAGAAAATATACGTGTATTTATTTATAACAACTAACTTCCGGTTTGATTTACCCTCATCTGAAGTGGTGCATATTACTCTGACGTCATGATGACGTCATCAGGTGTTAAGCGATTTTTGCTTAAAAAGGGTCCAATTACTTTCACCCATAACTCTTGAACAAAATAATCAGTGATGTTTATATTGTAAAATCAGATAGACCATGAATCTATAAACATTTCTTTTTGTTTACGTGAACTCACTTGACCCTTTCTTCCGGGTCAACCGGAAGGTTAAGTTAGGTGAATTCAAAATGATCACTTTAGCCTGAAATCAAAACAAAATTTCTTCCATACGGTTTACGGTATGATCATAAAACCTTGTGTGAACTTGTACCACGTTACGAAGATACTATATATTTTGTAACGTCATCATGACGTTCATCATGTATCAAATTACAAGTGATTTAAGGGCAAATTTTGATGAAATAGTTTGCGCTATATCTTTTGAACTAAATGTAGTATCATGTTCGTTTTTTCGTGAGGTTGTAGACTATGTTGTGAGAAACATGTCTCGTGCCCGGACGTAAAACCGCTTGACCTTCACTTCCGGTGTTACCGGAAGTGCAATAAAAACCGAGTATAACTCAACAGCGGAAGCATTTTACTACACACATAAACATGTATATTATGCAAGTGTTTATTGAGGAATGACATACACAAAACAGTGTGATGACGTCATCTTTCGAAAGGGCGCCCCCAGCGGCATATTAAATAGTGTTTGCTTTCTTTAATTTGAAAACCATCCGTTAAAATTTCACCAAATCGCCCCTTGATATTCTTTGATTAACCACAGATAATTTGGCAAGGTTTCAAATTCATGACGTCATCAGACCGGAAGTTACTTCTATGAGAATTTGAAAATGATATTTTAAATTTAATTCTATCATTTGATTCATGTCGTATATCTTCGTAGCCCAAATAACGATATCCCTTGCAAAGTTCACCTTTTGCTTCCAAATACTGTGGCTGAGTCCAACACCTAATAAATATCTGAAAAATTGAATAAAAACTGGAGAAATTTAAACTGGCAAGAGTTAGAGCAAACAAATATCAGTAACAGTTGAACCTAACTTAATCAAATAAAAACGGATTTTATGGCAACAGAAAAAAAAATAAACAAACAAATAGGCAATGGGACCCATAGACCTTAAGCTGACAATAAAAATATGAAATCACAATAATGGCAATGGAATAAATAATGGAAAAAACACCTTGCCAAAACAAGTACTGGAAGTTCTCTAGACATCATTGACGATGCGCACCCGAATGCTGTGAGGTTATCAAACCAGAAGTTAGGTGTTAGGCCAAAAACAAAATAGTCGGTCTCTGGTCAGACCAAAGTTCCAGAATTGAATTTGTATGCCCCGCGGCGAAGCCGAAGGGGCATACTGTTTCCGCCTTGTCCTTCCGTGGGTGGGTGTGTGGGTGGGTGTGTGGGTGGGTGTTCCTGCATGGCATTACGCCTGAGGACAGACAACAAAAGGAGCACAAAGGGGCCATTGATCCTCGAAGGAAGGTGCCTATTGTCCTCGAACGCAGGTTTGTGTGCTTAGTCTATGGGAGAGTGTTATATTACAGGGACAAAGGAAAACACAAAGCCAATCCTCGGAAGCATAGCAAAAAACGACTGGGTGGGTGGGTGTGTGTGTCCGGACAAATCTTGGCAGCGCGATAACTTGAGAAATACTTAACATATGAACTTCAAATTTGGTTTGTGGATTGTTCTTGGTAATCCTAAGAAGCCTTTTGCATTTGGGGCCGAAAGGTCAAGGGTCAAGGTCACAGTGGCTGAAACAATAGAAATTTTGTCAGCGCGATAACTTGAGAAATACTTTACATATGAACTTCAAATTTGGTTTGTGTATTGTTCTTGGTAATCCTAAGAAGCCTATTGCATTTGGGGCCGAAAGGTCAAGGGTCAAGGTCACAGTGGCTGAAACAATAGAAATTTTGTCAGCATGATAACTTGAGATATACTTTACATATGAACTTCAAATTTGGTTTGTGGATTGTCCTTGGCAATCCTAAGAAGCCTCTTGCATTTGGGGCCAAAAGGTCAAGGGTCAAGGTCACAGTGGCAAAAACAAAAGAAATTTTGTCAGCGTGATAACTTGAGATATACTTTACATATGAACTTCAAATTTGGTTTGTGGATTGTCCTTGGCAATCCTAAGGAGCCTATCGCATTGGGGGTCGAAAGGTCAAGGGTCAAGGTCACAGTGGCTAAAACAATAGAAATCTTGTATTTATTCTGAGATCATAGGGATTAGGGATTAATTCATATAAAACCTACAGAAGACACTAATGCTGTCAATGAACGTTCCATTTGACCAAGGTACATGTAAGTTGATGTTAGAGTGGTGTTATGTCATGGAAACAGTCACGGTTGCGGGGCATTTGTGTTTGTAAACACACCTGACTTGTTTTTTTTTTTTTTTTCCAAGCTTGGATTGTACAGACAAGGTGGGTACTATTTTTTGCTTTTTTTGTGTTCTCATATACATTGGTGTCCTCCATAATTTTCCTTTGTGCCCTCCATCATTTGCTTTGGTGCAATTTCCCCATTCCTTGGTACACAAATTTGAGGAGGTGCGGCAATAAAGGGCGCTGTTGTAGCTACCGCGGACAATTTGAAGGAAAAAAAAGGTTGACGCGCATGATTAAAACCGACGCGCGCACTGACCAGAGACCGACTATTTGGGGGGGGGGGGGGGGGGCCTTATATGCGGATTTTTTTGTTTTGATTTTTTTTCTTTCTTCTTCTTATTGCACACCCCAAGATCCAATAAACTTTTTGCACAACTTTTGAGTGCGACACTTTTGGCTTTCATTTTTGTCATACATCATTCATCGAAGTTACCACAGGCATAGTCCCTAAAGCATAGTTGTGTCTCGAAGAGTGACGTCATGATTATGTCACCATGGGTCATGTACATGATGTCACATTAAAGATTAATAGATTTAATAATTCAAAATCAATAGAAAATCAACCTTAAGAGTCCCGAACTTGAATTTTGCGGGGAATTGATTGAATAATCCAGGATCTTCATTTTATCTCGTGCGTGCCAAATCACGTGACTCTTTCTTCCAGTCCAAACCGGAAGTGCCTTATAATTTGAAATAGGAAAAAGATGTCAACTTGCTTTCAACCATGTTAGTCTCTGGGTAGATTGTACTTCACAAAAACAAATTGGTGACGTCATAAAATGTTAAAGCACCCTCTAGCAGCAGGTTGAAAAATGTTTTAAGTGAATTTTCAATTGATATCTGTGGCGAAGTTTGCAGTTCAAAATGAATATATGATGCCCTTTATGCAAACAAGACCTGTGTGCGAAAGATTGATGGGGATGTCATCAGATCGGAAGTTATAGTGAAATGACCTCTAAGTTTCCTTTGAAAATTCCTGAAAAATTAACCCCGACAGATATTATCTTGTTTGTTGCTTTAAAAGTCAGCGTAAAAGTAGGTCTTAAGCTTCCATGTGTCTCTTGGCAATCAGCGAACTTGGACATGCCCTGCTGCACCCTTGAAATATCAGGCTCAACACCCCTAGCCTTTAAAACGTTCATTGCACAACACTTACGTGGATTGTATGGTGCGTGTACAATGAAAGGGCAATTCCCTAGCATACTGCATGCCATCAGAGATTTTCCCAATACTGAAAGGGTGGTACATAACTTTAGGCAAAAAAAAAACGGTTCTGCTTCCGATTACATGCCTTTCAAAATACTTAATTATTTTTTGGCCATTTTTTTGGTGCTGATTGAATGGGGTATTCAATATGCGAATTTCAGTTTGAACTATTTCCATTTTGGCTACGAATGCAATAAAGAAATTGCCACCAACTGTAATAAAAACCTGCCTTAATTAATGTAAAACCTATTTGAGGTGGCTAATCCTTAAAAATAATGGAGATTTCATGTCGTGTGCACCACTATGCACAACGCTAGTCACAACATGCTAAGAATAAGTTGAGTTACAATGACTCACGAGCTGTCTGTTAATGATGTCACAATGACGTCATCAGTTTGTCAGATTACAAGCAACCAAAGATTTCTAGATTTAATCTTTTAAAAACAATATAAAAGCAACTGTGGAAGATCTGATTTTCTTTTTTACGGGATTTCTTATAAAAATCCAGGGTCTTCATTTTTGATTACGTGCAAAATCACATGACCCTTCTATCTGGTTGAAACCGGAAATGCCTTAATTGTATGTAATTTGAAATTGGTAGAAGATGTGGACTTGCTTTGACCGTTGTGTGTTCAGCTGGAAATGTCAAGTTGTCCATTGAGTCATGTGACGTCATAATGTCATGATGTAGTGAGGGGTCATGTGACGTCATGTGTCATCATGAGTCCTGTGACATCGTCATGATGTCATGGGTCATGTGGGCATTTTTAAGGACCTATACAAAAATGCAAGACCGGTTTGGTTGAAACTTAGTATGTACATACTAAAATTAGGTTAAAATTGAGGTGGTGTCATGATTACATCATCATTGTATAGTCTCTTCAAAATGCATACGTCTAGAGAACTGCAGGGTTTGCCAATCAGCAAATAAGTCATGAAACTTTCATCTTGTATTAAATTCATCATTTGTCTGCTGCACTACACATGGACAAAATAAGCATGAACTTGTACAAAAATCACTTTGCGGAAAAGCCCTATTTTCTGTTCATGGAACAGACATAGCTCAAGTTTTTTGTTTTTTTTCAGTCATTTTGCCCGTAGTATTTAAACAGATTTATTGTGTCCAAGGCACTTTGGGCACTAAATTCAATCCGATTGCCTTTATACTTTGCACACACTGCTAGTCCAGCACCTACAGTTGTGTACCGAATATTGACGTCATCACGACGTCATCATGTGTCACCTGTCATGTCGCCATAAAGGTGCATTTTTTGAAGGTCTATGTCGCCGGAACTACAGGTCTGATTGGGATGAAACTTGGTATGTACCTAAACCGGGATGTATTATAGATAAAAATTGAAGTGACGTCACGACGACATCATCACATGACATGTGACATCATATTAAATGTGCATATTTTGAAGGCCTAAATCTACAGAACGACACGTCCGATTTGGTTAAAAGTTGGTATGCACCAGTGCCGCACCCAGGATTTGGCTGGGGGGGGGGGGGGGGCAAAATTTAAAAAAAAATGTTACCCAAATTTTTGGCCGCAGAAAAAAAAATGGAGTTTTTTGGGGGGGGCCGACTAATTTGACGGCCACATGCATATCACCAAGGTAAAATCGTGGGACTAGAAAAAAATATTTATTGGGTGCGCCACTGGTATACATAGACTGGGATGTGTTACACCGGTACATGAAAATGGAAGTGACGTCATTACGAGGACATCACGTGTCACATTAAAGTGCATATTTTGAAGGACCATATCTACAGAACTACTTGTCCGAGTGGGTTGCAAATTGGTATGTACTTAAACCGGGATGTGGTATAGATGAAAATTGAAAAGGCATCGTGATGACCTCATCACGTGTCACATGACGTCACAATTAAGTTGCATATTTTGAAGGTTTATTTCTTCAGAACTGAAGGTCTGATTAGGTTGAAAGTTGGTATGTAAATAGACCAGGATGTCTTATAGATGAAAATTTAAGTGACGTCGTCATGACGTCATCATGTGTCACGTGACATCACATTAAAAGTGCATTTTTCTATGGCCTGTATCTGCAGAACTTTAAGGAGGGATATGTTGTGACGTTGTGACGTCACCATTAAAGGTGCATTTTTTAAACTATTGGCACTAATCATTATGCAACTTTCTACTGATCTTTGTCCCGTCAGTCTACATGTAACATGACCAGGGTTCAACTTTAGCGGTAGCCAGCTAGCCAAATGCTAGTCAAAACAGGGACTGGCTAGTCAAACTATTCCTTAAGTAGCCTGGATGGCGAGTCAAAAATTATTGGGCTACGGCAAAGATGAAAGGACAGGAAGAAATAAATCATTGAATTCAGGAAGCAAACCTGTATCAATTTTTGTCTAATTTTGTTAACGTTTTAGGGGTTAAATTATTAGATATGTTTAATAAAGTAGTGACAAGATTGCCTCAGGATACATGCTTTACATGTTTGGACATTGTTGTTTGTGAGACACTCTATAATACAAACATGCGGGCCAGTGAAAATGCCTGCGGGCTGGTTAAGAGTCTGTTTCAGTAGCCAGGCTGGCTAGTGAAAAAACCTCAAGGTCAAACCCTGATGACATAAAAATACAACAAATTGCCGAAATAGCCATGTGTTTGTCCACAAACATAAATCTAGTTATATATTTCCAGGTCCTTTCACTTTATTTTGCCTATGTAACCTGCATTTAACTTAATCAGTATTCATCATGCACATTTTAACTGATGACATCGTCATATCAGAAGTAACATTTAAATAGAATTGTAAGGAAATCTAAAGATCCCTAAAGAATTAATAAATGGTTTAACTGAAAAATTTGAATTTAATACTTTTCCTGTTTTTGCATAAAAATATTGACAACTGAACTACACAGTGTCAAATAATATAGTTTCATACCCCATCACCCTGTGTTTATTGCCAAAAACAAATGTGATACGTCTAGTTAATAAAAAAAAAATATTTGGTAAAGGACATTACAGAATGTGGGCCTACATGTTATATGTTGTCTGAGATAGAAGTGAAGTATTAGCACAGATCAGGGCTGTTCATTGCGTGATTCCAATATGGCTGTCATTGACATTAAAGCCATTTCTGATTTTCATCAGCACAATTTTTGAAGGTTTATAACCACAGCCAGGGATAAGAAAATGGATATTAGAAGGAATAGAAGGTTTACGTAGATCTTTGTGATTGCTTTTCAGACTGGACGAATATCTATTGATGATGCTGTGCACTATTCCAGACTACTTGGTATTGTGGCATCAGCAGAAACAGAAGCCCGCACAATTGCAGAGGTTAACAATGCTTTCCAGGACAAAAGGGTATACAACTTTGGTGTATATAAGTACTACAAACATCGTTCCTGTCAGAGACGTATTTTGCAGGTAAGGCCTAGCAAACTCACTGTATACATTTGTTAGCATTATCAGCACTCAGTCACAACCGTGATGGTCTCTTGGCAAAATGACAAATAAAGTGTTACAAAAACTCCCTAGCAACTTTGAATTCTAACTAGGCTGTGACCAACATCCCACTTTGTGCATTTTGTATGCTTGTAATTTCAAAGAACCCAATCCTACACGAACGTGTTTTTGTTCTTCAACCCCATAATCGCATGTCTGGGGATTATGGGTTTGAAGTCTGGCTAAAGTTTGCCTGCCTTAGTGCTATATGTGTGTCGCAGGTCTACCTATTACAATTTACGGGAAAACCCGGCTATTCAAAAATAAAACCTAAGTTCACTGAGACAATACGATTTGCATAAATCATAGAAATTCTAATTAACAACTTTTCATATGAGGTGATAACAATATACACATAAACTTATACCTCACTACGTAAATTAATAAAATATCTCAGGGGTGCTTATCCGAGTCTTTCGGTAGCATAGCTCCTGTGACTTCGCTGAGTTCAGATGATCCAACTTGACGATGTTGGTTCTCGGTAGGTTGGTTCCCCGTCTAATGATCTGCTGGGACCTATATGCCGGTTCCAACTTGGCTAGGACTTCACGTCCTGTGTCGATAACCGTGTCACTGCTACTGATATGCTCGGTGACTGGCACCTACAGACTGTACGTCGGGGTAGCAAACCGGGTCGATTCCCCTATTTTGTTTTATTTACTGTTTATTTCAGTTTTTATTTATTGATTTTTTTTAATCAAATAGTTTAATTGTTTTAGTTTACTAACTTTACTAAAATTAAAACCTGTTTTTGTTTAAATTTGCATATGTATCATGTGGTGTAACCGTGTTTTTGAGGGGTAAAGAACCACAAGTCAACTCCAAATTGTTTTTCATTTTTATTTCCACATCAGGATGATTCACAAACAAGTAAAACTTAAACCTGTTAAATTGACATGGATTAAGCACTCAATTTGTAGTGAACAGTCGCATCTGTTTCTCAGTTCTGATGCAAGTGTGTGTGCATGATATGAAAGGCTTCAGGAAATGATTTGGATTCATTTTTTACTTTGAGCACAAAACATGAAATTGAGCTCCTCGGACTTCCCAGGGGAGCAATTTTGGGTGCTCAAATTGAGCTCCTCGAATTTCCCAGGAGAGCGATTAACTGAGCTCCACGAATTTCTAAAAATGAAGGCCTGATGCCCGTACATTAATCCTCAAAAACAATCAAAAATTAATCACAGCAATAGTGTTATTTATTGGCCTCCGTACTTTTTAATCCGCGGCGGAATATCTGGCTGAATACGCGGCTATCTTTACGCACGTGGCATTGCCGCTAAACAGAAAGAATGCAATATCGAGACGCCACTTCAGCGGTTGTATGCAAAGTCTATGGAGAGTGTGGCACTGTGCGAGCAATTGCCTGTCCGTGTAGAAGACTGTGCGCGCACGGATGATATCGTTTTCGCATGCCACACAATTAACATCCACAGTATCATGGTGGTTTGAAACCTTCCCAGAATTCCTATGTTGTTATATTGTTTTTTACGTGCATTTGAAAAATGGAAAACTTGAAATAAACTCGACAACCAAATGAGTCAGGAATATAAAATTTGAGAATTAGAGACAAAAAAATACACTGAACAGGGCTGCAAAGATTTAAAATGTAAAAAAGGTTTTTCATTTTTTTCATAAAATGTCCCCTACTGACCAATAGGTGACCACTGGCCAAATTCTGTGAACACCTTTTGTGAGGCTCGGTCCAAAGATACAACTGACCAAGTTTTACATTAATTTGGTCAAGACTGTGGGAGAAGAAGCATTTTGTAAATATTCATTAAATGACCTCTACTGATCATTGGATGACCAATGGCCAGATTTTACGAACATGGCTAGGAAGGCATGTGACAAGGTTTGATTTGGCCAAGTTTGTTTGAAATCGGCTGAATACATTAGGAGTTATGGCCAATTTTATATTGGTCACGTGACCGTTTGCCCGAAGAAAGAAAGAAAGAAAGAAATCGGACGATCACAGTATACCAGCTTCGCACGGCTGATATAAACAGACACACTGGACAAGAGAATTAGACATATTCACAGTGATTTTAATAGTTTTCTAGCACGGTTTTAAAATAATTTAAAAAAACACTGCTGCTCCGGCATTCTTGTCCACGTGGCCGGCCGGCATGCCGCTATGCAATTTTCTCACGAATTTTCTTTTGTTTAATTGATGTAACATTTTATTTGTCTGCGCGAATCAGCTTTCCTATCATGATATATGAATTTTCACAGCGATTGGAAACGGCACGCAGCTCCCGGCAAATTGAGGTTTTTGTAAAATCCATTACAAAAATTGTGAAAACTTTCAGAACCATCTTTCAAAAAGTTTGTCTGTGATTTAATATTGTCGTTCCCCGTCAAAAACCAATACAGTCCTTGATCCTGCACTTACGTTGTTCTAAAACAACCGGCAAGTGGCAATGAATCATTGGCTAGTTTCAAAAAACAAATTCCAGGATTAGGCCTAAATATCGGAAAATATTAACTGCAAAGCTCCACATGAATACCATTGCTGTAGAAATATTTCATGCCTAAAAACAGTTGTTTATAAAACACCAGACAAGCGTTAGCAAGGGAAAAATCTTGCGCGCACATGTACTGAGGAGCCGTCACATGGTTTGAGCAAGCCATTTCTCATCTTGGGGAATTCCCTCGTACTTGTAGATGAGCACGTGTTGACTGTACTGAAGGGCCGTACTGTCATTTGATTGACAAATTGGTCGTGTCATTTTTCCTCTTTCCACTGCCCAATCACGTGATGTTTTATGCATGGGATATAGTAGTGGAATCCAGGATAGCGGTTTATCCTGGTTGTCAGGAACACTACCAGAAAGCAGTCATTTATATAAAAGGATAAGGTTGTTGAACATGGGAAACACAAATTAACTGATTAAAATAATGACACAAGATACAGACAGCTCAGTTTATTGAACATTCGAAACAGACGATCGACAATCAGCATTGGATAGTACATAACCCTTGTGAAACGGACGGTGAATTTTATGATGGCGTGTGGTTTGATTTTATTTATTATTTTTTTTTTTACCTCTTCTACCTTTCTTTATGGCCTAACGCAACAAGCACCTACCACTGGTGCATATGCACTGCAGGATTTTATTGTGAATGAGTATTTTCTGGCCATTCCAACCAGATCCGCAATTTGGTGCAACAACAACATTAGTAATCATTATTTACGTCCTGTACTAGACGCAAAACAGCGGCAAACATTGTGTGCTTATGTTTACAAACACATTATTACAAGTATATCACGTCTGCCAACAACCGTACTGTTTTGGAAATTCCCTGGTGTTAAGCGGTCGTTATCAAATGATGTACATTGTGCAAATGGGACCAGCGAGATGGTATTCCGTTCTTTGACTGTGTGTGCTATAGCCGCTCGGCGGGCTGGAGCTATTTTTGCGTTTTACATTTCTAAAATCGCCAGGAGCCATCTGAGATTTGGACTTGATTTGGTTTTGATTTACATACGTATTGCAGCAACATGAGGTAAAAGTTTGGCACTTTCGACAGCAATCAGTAAAGTTGTGGGGGAAAAAACCCCGAAAGTATTGCTGATATTTTTGAGAAAAAAATCGGTGATTTAAAACTGATATCGTCGATATCGCGATTTTTATCAAAATGTATGCGATTCCGATTATATTTTTCCGAAAATCGTATCGCGGCGTCCCACAGTGATGTAGTGACTTGATGCTGGGCCTTGGCCTCGAGGCTCGAGGGCAAAAGCCTTGGCCTTAAGGGATCAGTGCCTTGCAATTTTGAGTCAAGGCTCTTCAAGGCCCATAGATTTTTGCATTTTCCAGATAAATCTGTTTGAAATTTTGCTGTTACCATTTTAATCGTGTTACCATGGAGGAGTGAAACACCTATAGATTTGTGTGTTGGGCACACTTTCACTTTTATAGCATCACATTTTGTTACCATTGTAGTACATTTGCTGCAATAATTTTCTGTACACTTGTGGGGCTAAGGAGATAATCACTTAAATTGTATGATCAATGTGATTGGTTGTATATGTCTCCCTGATAAGTGCTAAAGATTTGCATGTATCTGTTTTAATTTTTTTTATTCTAGATGCACTGTGGTACTGACCCCCATCTACTTAAACACAAGCACATTTCATTCAAAAGTAAGGGGAAAGTGGCCAGGAAATGCCTCAGTACCACAGTGCATCTAGAATAAAAAAATTTCCCTGGGCCCTTAAGCGAGCCCCGGACCCCACGGCTTCAGGGCTTCGCGCTCTGTGCTCGCACATAAAAAGTTCCACTTTAGGATTTAAAGACACCCCCCCCCCCAGTCTGGGATCAGGGAACGGGTCTGAACAAGGTATACGCGGACACGCACTGAGTGTGTACACGCAGTTTTGCGATGAGCAAATGTCCACAACTTTTCAGTATGATAGCACCATATTGTGACGATTAAACTTTTGAAGTTGAACTTATCGCACTGAAAAATTAAATCCATTCAAACATAATTAACCATTCATATATTTGTGGAGTTAATTAGAAATGGAGTTAAAGGGATAATTTTGGGCGGAAATTATCAATTACACTGATGATGGCGCTTTCCCCTCCCCCCTCCCTCTCATTTAAAATGGTCTAGTGACGCCCATTAAATAAACAGTTAAAATGCTCCAATTTTGTGACTTTTTTCCGGCGATATTTCCAGACTTTTTTGTGTTCATGTTCATGGGCCATATTTTAGCTTAACAGCTATAATGATGTAAACTCAACAGAAACTGCTGCCGTAGCGAAACAAATTACAACAATGTTTTCATATCTTTACTTCCTTACGCGCGTGCATGCACGCATCCCTAGCAACTGTGTTGCGTACGCGCGCGTCAGTCTCACGCGATGGGGGTTGAGCGCATGTGCAGTGCTCTATTGTTACAAGCTACCGCAGGACTGTTACTATATTTTGACCAATCATTGGCTTGCATGGGGCTGAACAGGGCTTGACCAATGCTGGTTCAGGGGCCATTTATTCGCTTGATCTTTGAATCCGGTCCATTATCACTGTTAATGCCCGGCCACGTGATCGAGTCTCGACCAATCAGAAACCATCAACTCTCCAAGGTATTTATTAATATTATTTATTTGACCGCAACAAACAAAATACAGACAGTAATGCAAAAAAGAAAATGTAACTAGAAATGTGTTTGTGAACAAACACCAGCTGTTTTGGTTGATTCAAATGAGTCTGTGACGTGATGAAAACATGATGACATCACTGCAAATTTCTATAACTCATCTTTAAGTACATATCATGTTACAAACAAATCGGACCTATAGTTTTTTATAAAGGCCTCAGAAAAATGCATATTTAATGCAACGTCGCATGACATGTGATAACGTCATGTTGACAGTGGTGTGAAATCTCCGCTTTTTAGCGGATTTCCGCTTTTTTGTTGAGCATGCCACATTTTGATTTCCGCTTTTTATTCTACTGATGGTCCAGATTTGCCCCAGCTTTTTCCCCCGCTTGTAAGCTTTGATTTTATTTCTGTTTATGCACGCGAAAAACACAATTGATCCGCTCTACAAATCATGGAGTGAACACAGTCACCCGTATACGTGTACGTGTACTTTACATGTGTCGTGTACAATGTGCATGCATTTCTCTGCTCGAAGCCAAGCAACTTTTGACATTATTAATTCCGCACGATGTCAGTGCAACACATATGCATTTTTGTCCAAAGAGGTTCGGAGTTTGATACCAACATTGACAAGACCGATCCTCAAGTTACAAATCCGTGATAATGGATTTGGATGGAACACACTGTTCATGGGTAGAAATCAGGCGATCAGAAAAATCAGCCTGGACATGCGAAGTGCATTCTTTGCAGCAAGCAGTGCTGGACGATAGACAATGATATCGCCGCGCAGTGTTGGAGCAAAGGCTTTGACCCTCAAGGCCAAGGCTTTGACCCTTAACGCCAAGGCCAAGGCTTTGACCCTCAAGCCTTAAGGCTAAGGCCAAGGCTTAACCCTCAAGGCCAAGGCCAAGGCCCTGTTTTATAAAATGACCACTAATATAAAACTAATTATAGTCACATGACACATCATCACGAATCGCTCATTAAGAAGAACAAGTTGTCTTTAATTGCAATCAAAATGCTCACATACAATGTTTTATGACTGCATTGTATCTATTAAAGTATAAGTTCAGGTCTTCATGAATATGGTTTAGCTAAAACAAAATAATGATTTACTTCTATATTGAGGCACAATTCTTCCAAGTGTAACAAAAGGGGATCCAAGAAACTGATTTGGGGAATATTTATTTGCTGGGCCAACATGGTCAGAAATATTAGCATTATTTAAAACAGATACATGCAAATCTTTAGCACTTATCAGGGAGACATATACAACCAATCACATTGATCATACAATTTAAGTGATTATCTCCTTAGCCCCACAAGTGTACAGAAAATTATTGCAGCAAATGTACTACAATGGTAACAAAATGTGATGCTATAAAAGTGAAAGTGTGCCCAACACACAAATCTATAGGTGTTTCACTCCTCCATGGTAACACGATTAAAATGGTAACAGCAAAATTTCAAACAGATTTATCTGGAAAATGCAAAAATCTATGGGCCTTGAAGAGCCTTGACTCAAAATTGCAAGGCACTGATCCCTTAAGGCCAAGGCTTTTGCCCTCGAGCCTCGAGGCCAAGGCCCAGCATCAAGTCACTACATCACTGTGGGACGCCGCGATACGATTTTCGGAAAAATATAATCGGAATCGCATACATTTTGATAAAAATCGCGATATCGACGATATCAGTTTTAAATCACCGATTTTTTTCTCAAAAATATCAGCAATACTTTCAGGGTTTTTTCCCCCACAACTTTACTGATTGCTGTCGAAAGTGCCAAACTTTTACCTCATGTTGCTGCAATACGTATGTAAATCAAAACCAAATCAAGTCCAAATCTCAGATGGCTCCTGGCGATTTTAGAAATGTAAAACGCAAAAATAGCTCCAGCCCGCCGAGCGGCTATAGCACACACAGTCAAAGAACGGAATACCATCTCGCTGGTCCCATTTGCACAATGTACATCATTTGATAACGACCGCTTAACACCAGGGAATTTCCAAAACAGTACGGTTGTTGGCAGACTCCAGCACAGCTGTTCGTGTGTGAACATGTCTCTTGATCGATGTACGTGATATACATGTAATAATGTGTTTGTAAACATAAGCACACAATGTTTGCCGCTGTTTTGCGTCTAGTACAGGACGTAAATAATGATTACTAATGTTGTTGTTGCACCAAATTGCGGATCTGGTTGGAATGGCCAGAAAATACTCATTCACAATAAAATCCTGCAGTGCATATGCACCGGTGGTAGGTGCTTGTTGCGTTAGGCCATAAAGAAAGGTAGAAGAGGTAAAAAAAAATAATAAATAAAATCAAACCACACGCCATCATAAAATTCACCGTCCGTTTCACAAGGGTTATGTACTATCCAATGCCGATTGTCGATCGTCTGTTTCGAATGTTCAATAAACTGAGCTGTCTGTATCTTGTGTCATTATTTTAATCAGTTAATTTGTGTTTCCCATGTTCAACAACCTTATCCTTTTATATAAATGACTGCTTTTTGGTAGTGTTCCCGACAACCAGGATAAACCGCTATCCTGGATTCCACTACTATATCCCACACATAAAACATCACGTGATTGGGCAGTGGAAAGAGGAAAAATGACACAACCAACTTGTCAATCAAATGACAGTACGGCCCTTCAGTACAGTCAACACGTGCTCATCTACAAGTACGAGGGAATTCCCCAAGATGAGAAATGGCTTGCTCAAACCATGTGACGGCTCCTCAGTACATGTGCGCGCAAGATTTTTCCCTCGCTAACGCTTGTCTGGTGTTTTATAAACAACTGTTTTTAGGCATGAAATATTTCTACAGCAATGGTATTCATGTGGAGCTTTGCAGTTAATATTTTCCGATATTTAGGCCTAATCCTGGAATTTGTTTTTTGAAACTAGCCAATGATTCATTGCCACTTGCCGGTTGTTTTAGAACAACGTAAGTGCAGGATCAAGGACTGTATTGGTTTTTGACGGGGAACGACAATATTAAATCACAGACAAACTTTTTGAAAGATGGTTCTGAAAGTTTTCACAATTTTTGTAATGGATTTTACAAAAACCTCAATTTGCCGGGAGCTGCGTGCCGTTTCCAATCGCTGTGAAAATTCATATATCATGATAGGAAAGCTGATTCGCGCAGACAAATAAAATGTTACATCAATTAAACAAAAGAAAATTCGTGAGAAAATTGCATAGCGGCATGCCGGCCGGCCACGTGGACAAGAATGCCGGAGCAGCAGTGTTTTTTTAAATTATTTTAAAACCGTGCTAGAAAACTATTAAAATCACTGTGAATATGTCTAATTCTCTTGTCCAGTGTGTCTGTTTATATCAGCCGTGCGAAGCTGGTATACTGTGATCGTCCGATTTCTTTCTTTCTTTCTTTCTTCGGGCAAACGGTCACGTGACCAATATAAAATTGGCCATAACTCCTAATGTATTCAGCCGATTTCAAACAAACTTGGCCAAATCAAACCTTGTCACATGCCCTTCCTAGCCATGTTCGTAAAATCCGGCCATTGGTCATCCAATGATCAGTAGAGGTCATTTAATGAATATTTACAAAATGCTTCTTCTCCCACAGTCTTGACCAAATTAATGTAAAACTTGGTCAGTTGTATCTTTGGACCGAGCCTCACAAAGGTGTTCACAGAATTTGGCCAGTGGTCACCTATTGGTCAGTAGGGGAAATTTTATGAAAAAAATGAAAAAGCTGTTTTACATTTTAAATCTTTGCAGCCCTGTTCAGTGTATTTTTTTGTCTCTAATTCTCAAATTTTATATTCCTGACTTATTTGGTTGTCGAGTTATTTCAAGTTTTCCATTTTTCAAACACACGTAAAAAACAATATAACAACATAGGAATTCTGGGAAGGTTTCAAACCACCATGATACTGTGGATGTTAATTGTGTGGCATGCGAAAACGATATCATCCGTGCGCGCACAGTCTTCTACGCGGACAGGCAATTGCTCGCACAGTGCCACACTCTCCATAGACTTTGCACACAACCGTTGAAGTGGCGTCTCGATATTGCATTCTTTCTTTTTAGCGGCAATGCCACGTGCGTAAAGATAGCCACGTATTCAGCCAGATATTCCGCCGCGGATTAAAAAGTACGGAGGCCAATAAATAACACTATTGCTGTGATTAATTTTTGATTGTTTTTGAGGATTAATCTACGGGCATCAGGCCTTCATTTTTTAGAAATTCGTGGAGCTCAGTTAATCGCTCTCCTGGGAAATTCGAGGAGCTCAATTTGAGCACCCAAAATTGCTCCTCTGGGAAGTCCGAGGAGCTCGATTTCATGTTTTGTGCTCAAAGTAAAAAATGAATCCAAATCATTTCCTGAAGCCTTTCATATCATGCACACACACTTGCATCAGAACTGAGAAACAGATGCGACTGTTCACTACAAATTGAGTGCTTAATCCATGTCAATTTAACAGGTTTAAGTTTTACTTGTTTGTGAATCATCCTGATGTGGAAATAAAATGAAAAACAAATTGGAGTTGACTTGTGGTTCTTTAGTGTTTTCTATTTTGTTCTATTTTACTTCGTTTTTATTATACTCACTTTATTTTATTTTTATTTTATTTTGTTTTATTTACTGTTTATTTCAGTTTTTATTGATTGATTTTTTTTATCAAATAGTTTAATTGTTTTGGTTTATTAACTTTACTAAAATTAAAACCTGTTTTTGTTTAAATTTGCATATGTATCATGTGGTGTAACCGTGTTTTTAGGGGTTCTAAATTTATATCCAAATTGATGAATAGAGCCCCCTCCCCCACCAAAAAAAAATCCAATTAATTTAAGTCCGGTCATACATCTGTCAAAGAAATACTTTTTTTGGTCACATAAATCCTCAAAATTAGTAAAATGGAAAAGGAAAATAATTATATGAATATTTGGTTTTGGGCACAAAAAAATAAAAGGATCGAAAGTAAGGTCACAGAAATGTTCAAGTAACGCCATTACAAAATGTCGAATGGTACTACGCACAAACAATGTCACCGTGCACGGGTGGCCAGTTGACCGGCCGCGCTTGCGGGCATATCCCGGTAGTCGACACACGGAAAATCGCTCTGCACTCTATCGTTGTGGAACAAATGAGCTCGACCTTTCGTAAGGTATTTCCAACCCAAACTTGTCAAAAATGAACGCTAGTTTCTTGTAGATGTACCAGAGATCATTCAAAATGCCGTTCAAAAACTCTGGCTCCCTTTGGAATATCATAACTTCCAGAAAAACGGTGTAATTTCACATAGGCCTACCCACTGTTGTCTGGCTGCACAGTATTAGATCGCGCACAACACAAGTCTAGTACATAACATTATGTACCGTACGCGTTATGCGTAGGACGGGAACCGTCGCCCACACACCACACTCAACACGTGTGCTTGGGCCGCCCATTTGGAAGCTCGTCCATTTTATCGAAAATAGGGGTGTTGGTATTACAAAGTAGGTGGTTTTAATTGCTCAGCCCATCCATTTCATAATTGTTTTGTGTTTTCACTTCATCGGAGGTTTATTTATTTAGTTTTACATTATAAATATTTATAAACTAATTTATAAACTGATCTCAACCGAAATTATTATTTCATTTTATTCACTTAACGGCGGTGCACGTCTGAATGACGATCCTGCCATAACCTTGATCATAATGGAACGTGCTACATGTCGTTGATGAAAAGAAAATGGCTACCATGTATTTGTTGAATTGTTTTGCAACGAAATCGTTCAAACATCGGGATGACAAGTTAAGAAATCAAGTATATAAAATTTGGATTGACAAGATTTTACTGTTGGCTTTTATGTAGAAAAACTTACAAAAAAGCTTACAAATTTACCCAGGAGCGCTATAATTCGCGCGCCAGAAACGTGTTAAGGAGCGCGAAGGAGCGCGATCGCGCTTGCGCTCCTTAAAAATGAAGGCCTGGGCATTAACTACTGTTTCATGTATTGTCTTGGCGTCTATTTTATGTAATGTTTCGGCGGTCTGAATGTCAAATGTTCATAGTTGCTTGTCTTCAGTGTTGTAGTCGAGACCGGATAGTCCGAGACCGAGACCAAGACCGAGACCTGAAGATTCGAGACCGAGACCGAGACCGAGACCGAGACCAGCCCCTTCAAGGCGGACCAAGACCGAGACCAATATGGTCCGAGACCGAGACCGAGACCGAGACCGCTGATAATAAATAACAATAGTCGAAATAAAAAAAACAAGACACGTTATTATAGTTGAAAAATGTAACCTTTCTATTCACAAAGAATACAGACCAAATTTTGACCAGTGGCAATGTTTACAAATTGATACATGACACCTTACTTGAGCAAAAAGTAGTTACACTTAAGAAATATGGGCTTTGACATGTTGTCTACACCCAATCGTGACAAAAGTAAAAAGTTCAAGGTAGATGTTTCATCTGTTATAGGAACTCGGATCCTAAACTCCACAGTCACCCCCTTGGTTTCAGCTATGACTTCTAACGGATATTTAAAGATGCAATTTTAATTTTACATTGTGCCTCTTTTTTCCTAAAATAAATATAGGAGTTAACTTCTAACAAGAATTGTGTATTTGGTTTTAAAAAATGGGAGCTAGAAAATGTTGAATTAATTTTTAAATTTTTGTCATAGAATGTGGACTTGTACATGTAGACCCACAAGTTGCGAGGTGGTAGCCAGAATGTGCCAGATATTGATTTTTAATTTTTTTCTGAACGGGATTTTTAATTTTTGAGGAATAATGGGGTACTTTAAAATGAGCAGCCAGAAAATGGGGTCTCATCATACACTCTCATGGCAACAGTGAGTGGTAACTGGTAAGAGTGTGTGAGTTCAAAGCTGGAAAATCAGGTAGAAAAATTTACTTTTTCTTCAAAATACTGTCCCAAATTAAAGAGAACATTGTGTGGGGTCGAAAATATAACTTATTTGAAGCACCTCATTTATTATCAGAATACAAAATGCAAGTGATTACGCCCACAGGGGTGGGCTAAACTACACAATCCCCAAAAATGGTTGACCCTTATTGCATAAATTGTTACAAGTTTATACTTTGCTTTATGTGGCCGACTCAACAGATAAATGCCGAACTTGTTCCAAATCGTTCAGTGACTGGTACTGCTGCAGTTTTACATGTACTTTGGGAACTTTCCAACGTGCAGTCAAGTCCAAACCGACCGCGATATATAACAAGCTTGATCTACGGGCTAGCAAATGTTTTAAATAACAACGGTACTGAACGAAGTGAACACAAAGTAATCGATCGAGCTGTAAAAGCTACATATTGCCGGTCTCGACCCGAGACCAGCCAAAATATCGAGACCAAAGGGGACCGAGACCGAGACCAAGACCGAGACCACAGCTTCCGAGACCGAGACCGAGACCAGCAAAAAGTGGTCTCGAGACCGGTCTCGAGACCGAGACCGGTCTCGAGACCTACAACACTGCTTGTCTTACATTCTTTTGCCGATCTCAGCCACATTTAGCAATGGTCACCTTGTGGTCAGTGCGAGTCAGTTTCCAGACAAACTGTTAAAACGACAATTTAGGCTGATATCCGTGCTTCGGGAAGCACATTAGCTCTAGTTCATTTTTGTGTCTTTGGACAGTGTAAAAACCAACAGTTTTTGGAAATTTAAAAAAAAAGAATGGCGGCCATCTTCAAAATAAAAAAATATAAAAAGCACCGCCTTTTCCCTTGTTTTCAAAAACCCTGACGCTGAATAGGTTTTTTTTTTTTTTACTTTGCCTGAGATGGACCAAATCGCAAACATGTGATGTGCGATCAGACGTGTGTAGGTAGTTAGCATAGCCTGCTGTCATTCACAAGCTTTTTCATGAAGGAATGGGAGGAGCCTATTTATTTGAGGCTCCATAGCTAGTGCGGCGCGTGGGGTGTGGCCAGGCTGGGATATCGCGACATGGCCAGGCGGGGATTGCTACGCGATCGCGGGCAAGTGTCGATGGAAGGACGTATGGTAAGGGTGAATTCAGCCGCAGGTCATGGGAATGCATGGAGAAAGAATTACGCGAGCAGTAAACTTTACTATTTGAAATGAACCCAGCTGGATTTGAAGCTGAGATAGCTTTTTATTTTGGCCCCTCAAGAAGTTATCTCGGAAACAGGGCGCCGCCATCTTTAATTGAAGGGAGACCCTAGTGCGTTTTTTTGACGCTAGCCGGCAACTTCGGGACCAAAAAATCTGCGTACGTGTATGGATGTCGGGAGCTGGCCATGCAGCCCAGGGGATCGCTGAATGACGGAAATTTTGCAAATGTTGGGTTCGCGGTGACTAATGACGCTGTCACAGTTAGAAAAATGGCTTCCGGGAAATTTAAAACGTAATCAGAATTATCTGCGCTGTTTTTTTTAAGGATTACGTAAAAAAACAAACATCTGTTTTAGCAAGTTCCTGGGCAGCCAACCTTTTTACCTTTCCGTCTGTGCATTTATTTTTGGAGTATTATGAAGATCACAATGGCAGACTCACACTACAAACCTCAATTTTAAACACAGTTTTCATATACAAGTCGGCCATTTAGGCAGTTTAGCCAATATGAAGGAAAAGTTAACTTAAAAACATGCATAAATTGCAAAACCTTTTTGACCAATAGTTGGCCCACGCCGTTTGGTCTACGTGCTCGCAGGTTTGGCTATTTTCAGGTTCAGCTATTATCAGCTATTTTTTTTTAGAGCTCCACTCTCAACCCTGTGTTGAGGTCACTTGTATTTTTATGTATAATAGATCCCGGTATAAGTACATATTAAGTTACAACCAAATCAGACCTATGGTTCTGAAAATACACATTTAATGTGACGTCACATGACTTCTGATGACGTTACTTAAATTGTTATCTATAACAAATCCCGGTATACCTACATATCAAGTTAAAACCATATTGAACCTATAGTTCTGTAGATATAGACATTGGAAAATGCAGAGTCTATGTCACTCTACTTACCTGTAGACAACTTGCATATTTCCCTAGACCTGCACAGGATTTTTTTAGTGGTATACTGGTTAATCGGTTGGTAGTTTCACACTGTGGCAAGTAATAAAAAAGACTGTTAAAGTGGGCTGTTTTATAAATGGAAATTGAGTTACGTCACAATGTCGTCATCACATTTCATGTGGCGTCACATTAACGATGCATTTTTAAATGTCAGTCTACTGAACTGTGTGTCCAATTTGGTTGTAACTTTGTAGATACCTAGACCAGGACATGTTATAGATGAAAGTCTTAGGAGTATCTGCACAACCAAAAACTTTTTAAAATTGACCTCATGGTTTTGTAATTATTTAAAAAAAAAACAAGAACTTACTGATTCAATTTTTTTTTTGGGGGGGACCTAATGAATTGTTTTTAATAGTCTTAAGAAGCCGATTGATTTGGGGGCTGACAGGTCAAAGGTCAAGGTCACTATTCCTTAAACAAGAAATCTTGTCAACATGATAACTTCAGTAATACTTTACTTAGGAACTTGAAATTTGGTTTGTGGATTGTTCTTGATAGTCTTAAGAAGCCTATTGATTTTGGGGCCGACAGGTCAAGGTCACTATTGCTCAAACAATAGAAATCTTCCATTTTGGTTAGCGACACTGACTTTATACCGACACTGACTTTATAAACAAAAAACTATCAGGATGCCAGGGGGATTGTGCAAGTCTCACTTGCAGTACTTTTGGTTTTATCCATCCTGGAAGTTCAAAAAGCATTGACCTTTGAAGTTTGAAGGTGCCTTTTAGATTTTATTTAAGAAATGAACAATTTTCTGTATTCTATAATTTATAAGTCTGTTTTGTAATTTTCTACGTCTTTTCCAGATTGATTTTCAGTCATGCCAAATTTGCAATATTCAGAAAGGAAACCTGAATCGGATTTTTCCATTTGCCCAAGTAACAGACTATGAAAGTGAGGTATGTATGCATGTCATTTTATCTTAATTGAATACTGCTTCTAGTGCTGCACTTGTAAATACAAGTGCAGCACTAAAAGCAGTATTCAGAATTTGATTTCTAACTACTGAGCCCAAGGCGCCTGTAGTATTCAACCAGATATTACTTTTCTTGCATTTGTTTCGAGATGTTAACTTGTGTTTTGAGTGAATCACTCAGAGTTTGCATGTGGGCAAACTCTGCACACTGTAGGTTGGTGGATGTTGAGGAGCCATCCGCTCTACCAACACTGAATGGTTGCCGGTTCTGTGCAATATCACACCCCCTCACATCCATTGCAGGGCAGCAACTAGCAAGCTCCTGTCAAGGATCGTGACCAAGACACTCCCCATTTCCCAGGATATCAACCATCCTCCCAGACAGCGGAGCCTACATTTTTGTACCTCGTAATTTGGACCAACCCTGGAACAACCTATGATAGCTGCCAACTTTGGCAGGAAGAATGCGACAGGAGCAACCCCAGGATCAAGGAGCTGATCGCCGACCTTACTGTTCGACTCCCTGGTATGGACCTCCTGAGCAACCTCTGGACCAAGTTGAACCGGGCTGCACTGGCGGTTAACCTGCAGGGCTACCCTTCTCAGGTGGAACAGGGGTGTGTCTCCTCTCTGTACCTGCCGTGCTGAGGAGAAGATGGAACAAATTGTGGAGGAGTACCCTCTTTAGCGGTTTCAAGGTGGCCTCTCAGCACTTTACCTCACAGATGACCCGGCAGTCATGTGGCTTTGCCAGGCAACCATTGGCAAATAACATTCCGACAATGGCAAACAAGGAGAGATAGGAGAGAGAGTAGAGAGAGTGACTCAGATTACACCTAGTAGGGTGAACTAAAATTTGTCCAAAAAATGCAATTAATGCATGCAATGTCAATATTTTTAATATTCTTAGCATTTTTCTGTTGGTATACCGGCACATGTATGGCTCACACTGTTTTACAACATCATTGGCACTAATAATGGCTCGATCTGAACCCAGTCGTAAATTACCTTTCTTGTAAAAAACTGCCCAAACAAAAATAATTAGAAAAATACTTTGAAAAGTAGACAAGGTGGGCAGCAGGCCAATCTTGCCGCCTGGGGTGATCAGGCAACACGAAGCTTGTTTGTAAAGGCTGTTTGTAATCATGGACCATGGCAGAAACCTTCAATGATAAACAGCATGCTATCCCAGCAGACATTTTGTTCCTGCCACCTCTGACCTCAGTAACCTTTACCCCACCTCTGATCTGTCTGACCTTGCCCCACCTCTTACCTCTCTGACCTTTTCCCCACCTCTGACCTCTTTGACATCTCCCCACCACTGACCTCTCTGACATTTTCCCTATTTCTGACCTCTCTGACCGTTTACCCACCTGTGGCCTTTCTGACATGGATCATATTCCACTAACCCTTTCCTCTGACCTCTCTCTGAAGGAAGTTTTTGATTCAGGTCCCGTGACATTTTGTCTCTCTGCATCCCCACTATGCAGCAATCATAGCTGATCTTTCTCTGAGACATATAGGGCTAATCTGAAACCCCGTTCTGGAGTAAACCCGCAAACATAGAAACACCAAAATGCGTATGGAGTGCAGCTGGGTGCTCATTCAAGATGGCAGCCACCACATTAAAAATGCCACATGAAAAGAAAGAAAGCCTAATGCTATGATGAAAATAATTTAAATCCCAGATAGCAGTGAAAATTGGCAAATACCGGCCCACTTTATGCTCACATACAGTTTTATTTTTTATCATTACTGCTCACTGCACTGAATAAGTGTGTCCATTTTATGCACAAACAATAATGCAAGTTGCTGTATCCGCCATCTTTGTTCTTGACATTCTTTCTCGTCATTCGAAACCCTGTTCTCATGTTCATTCAACACAAGAACAGGGTTTCAAATACACCCTTGGTGTTCCTTCGGAGCCAGTGAATGACATGCTCTGACCACAGCCTGCTGGTTGCTTTAATTCGTCGGTTCAGTGTGTGACATCGCGTAGCTGCAATTAGCTGAATAAGAACATGTCCCGGACACTGATTTTGGTCGCAATTCAAAACATGACTCGGCAACTTTTGCATTGAAATTGAGATCCTGGAATATTGTTTTTCTTGGAATATACAGCATTTACTGAGCTGAAACTTGTTAAGCACACTTCTTTACATTTTGAGCACTGTTGTTACTTCAAACGAAAAAAAAAATGCACAAATGACAAATGATGTACTCTACCTTTAATGGGTTTGTCCAAAGTGATGGCTGTTTTGTGTCTTACAATGGGGTCATTCAGACACCATTTTAAATTCCCTTTAAACACCGGTTGAACTCGATTCGGCATAACTTTCTTGCTAAACTGATGTCTGAACGCTTTAATATTTAGACCGAATCGAATTCAACTCGTCGCTAAAACGGAAAGTTAAATCCCCTCGGAGGGAGGGTTCATCTCTAAACCAGAACAATTTTATTTTGTAAAATGATGTATGAACCATTTTAGCTAAAACTCTTCCCCTTTTAGCCAGCGCAGTGACCCCGAGTTACGTAACATTGTTAAACAAACAACGTACCATGGGCTACATGATGGGCACAAAGCACCTGTGAATCTCCTAATTTTTCTACCGTTCATGAAAAAAAATCAAACTTCAAGTCCATTCTCCGCAAGCTTTTTTACCACATGGTCGGAGTTTCACATTGTGCTCACTCGCACATACGATGACAAACATGTTGATGCCAAAGCAACAACCGCTAAAGCCTCTTGTCAATAAAAAGTCAGCTGACTGTCAGCGGATGTTCGCTGAATTCTGGCGTTGCTAACGGCCAACAGTTCGCGAACCTTCACGAACGATGTAAACTCATGCCTGACCAAGTTAATGAGGTAGTCCCCGCTCGTGTGTTATTGTTATTCTAATTCCCCTACTGAATAATTAATAACATTGGACCTCTTATCTGAGTATCAGCGGAGTCAGCGACCTGAAATTATGCTTGTTTGCCAAGTATGTGAGTATAATAGGCAATCATCCAGCCGATTTGCCAAAAGAAATAACAAACTGGAGATCATTGTAACACTGGGAAAATCTGTTGAATTCAACTACGATATAAAAAATCTGGACGGATCCCTCTATATTGACTGCACGTTCCAAGACAGAGTGTGGGGAAATGGTTTGTGAAAAATAAGTCAGCTCTCAGGCTACCTTTACAATTAATTCAAGGCTGAATGACAAGGGGAACATGACGACAGCGTGCTTAGTCTGTGTACCTTGCAAAATATGTATGCACAGTGATGTGCAAGGGCATTATTTTTTGTGTCTCTATGGACGTGTAGCTTCCACACCACGGACCATTTGGAGCTCCTTACAAAAAAATCGCAATTTTACTTCAGGTTGTCCAGCAAATGAATTTTAGGGTGCGCTGCTTGTTTGTTTTCCGACACTATTCTTTCCTCTATCAGGCTCCATGGTCGATCACAACGGTGGCGTGGGCATAGCTCCATGGTGTACTTGACAAGCATTCTGAAGCCATTCTAAGCTTTTGGCGGTATAGTTGCATCGCGGGACATTTTACTGTAATCTTTCTTCATGATGTTAATGATTGCATTAAAATTTAACCAGAAAGTTAAGTGTCACGTTCCAAGCACTGATGAAATATGAGTTGAATTAGAGTTCAAATTTTTTTTCTGCTCTGGAAGATTATTGTTACTGTAGCCTGCATGGTCTTGATGGAAATTTAGTACTTTTAATAGAATTTTTCTGGTTTAATCACCAAGATGGAAAATGCATCTGATATTCGTAAAATTATTTTGATCATGCTATTGCAGCAGGTGGAGTTGTAAAGCAGCATCTGAAAAAGATTGACTCAGCGGCCAGATTTGGTTTGAGAATCAATTCCTTTCTCCTACTCTTGTCGGAATATCTGGTGTTTGCAGTGGAAAGAAAGTCAAAAATTTCCCCCGACATGCTGACAGTCACCCTTCATTGCCTTGAAGAGGCTTTACTGTCAAGTTTGGATCAGTTCATAAGAGTCTCCCTAGCAACCCAGCAGTTCGTCGTAAAAACTTAATAGATTTCATCTGTATTCCTAATGCAGGGGCAAGAAAGAAACTAGAATCACTGCCCCTCCTGTCTAGCGACCTCTTTGAAACTCCAAGAATTCCTAGAGACAGAAGCCAAACGAATCAAAACCGCTCCAAGATTGTACCGGCCCCCTCGCTATCGTTCCGGACGTCCCAACTACTCCGGCTGCCTTCCGGTTTTTACCGATCATTTTATACAGGTTTTTCCCTGTTCTAAAATTATGTCATCCACAGGGCTCCCAAAGAAATAGTCTTCAGTGATTTCCAAATTCAGATACACCTGAAAGACTCAGCTAGGTGCCGCCGTGGGGATACCGATGGCCACACAACCGCGTCCGCCGCTACTCCACCGGTCTTGTCTGCCGTATTCACTGCCCCAATACCCAGCAATCCGGGTGCCAAGGCCCCACCTGCCCGGGCAGTGATTCAACTTCGCTCACTTCAGCCCTTGGTTTCTATGAGTGGTTCATTTACATCAGAGTTCCCTTCTGCCTCTGGGGTCCTTCTTCAATCTGAGGCTGTTCTTCTCAGAAGCAGAAGAAGAAACGCATGTCGACAAATATATCCAACGATAGCTCTGTCGGCCACAAACGACCACCAAAAAAACAAAAACAAAATGCTCACCAGGACAAGGCCTTACTTCAAGAAATTCAGAACCTGTCTGAAACCTTGTCAGCCTTCTCCAAGCAGACTGCCGTGGCTGATCAAGGCTTGTCTCCTCAGCCCCTGCGGGCCCCAAACCCTTACATACCCCACACGTTTTCCCGTCCTCCAGACACTCCAGTCATGTTGGTATTTGCCCCTAGCTCTCTCCGTGCTCCTACGGGCTTGCTTTCTGAACCTCCTGCCCAGGACCAAGATGTTTCCTCTCCTCTGTCACCTCGTTAGGCCTAACAAGAGAACACAACTATGCCAACCTTCATGACCACGCTTTATTGCCGGGTACGAGACATGGCGCATATGTTGGGGTTCTGTGAACCCCACACCTACTACACAGCCATGAGCTTACTACACAATGGCTCCTGACTCACTAGTCACCCACAATCCTACTCCAGTGGTTTCTTTCGATCAAGTTTGTTCTTTCGAGTCGGTGTTTGACCAACCTACAGTGCATCGTCCTCCTCCTCGCCCGAGTTTGTACTCCTTCCTGGCAAATGAGACCATGCCTACTGTTGCTGATGACATGCGTGATACAAATAATCGCCAACTCTGGTCATCAGGCCTCGACTGCGTCCCTGGTACCGGACGCTACCTGTAACCGCAACGAATGGCACTTCGACACTTTGACAGCCCCGCTCATTTCGGTATCACCCACACAACGTTGTTGCTCCTACTGTCCGAATACTTATTTCAGGGGTTGTCAAACCATTCCAACCGACATGCTAGGCTCCGCCTTTCGCTGTCTGGACAACTCACCTGGGGCAGTTCTCAGTGAACTTAATCGAGTTTGCAATCACAGCATAGAAGCATGACGGGCAGCAATTCTTGATTTAGTTTTTCTGCCCTTGAATGGAACTCGCAATGTCTTGAGTCCCTTCCTTTCCAAGGGTGAGACCTCTTTGCTGGCCAGTTTCAGACTGCTATGGAGAAGATCTTCCCAGTTGTCCACAGCCGTCAAACAGTGGTGTTCATTCCACCGCTCAAAGCCCTGCAAATCCATGGGCCACCTTCTGTCCTTCAGCCTCTGCCCAGAGACAATGGGCCCCCCAATCACAGAACCTGTGAGAACCCGTTTGACCCTTTTCGACTGGGTCCTGGGACCAAATCACTTCAGTCCGGTGGGTACTTGACACCGTCTCACTTGGCTACTGCCTAGAGTTCACGAGTGCCCCCTTGTTGGACACACATGCCTGCCAGACTGAGGGTCTTCACCAGAATTATGAAGACACTGGCCAGTGCCCTCCAACGTCAAGTTCTAAAGATGTTCATAAACCTCAACGGATTCATCATCGGGGAATAGGGGGCATCAACAGCTCACACAGTCCGTCAGACCCGCTCAATCACCAAGGGCCTGGATTTCTCATCAATGAGTCCAAAACCCAGCCAATCATATTCCATCCAACGACTCACTTATTTCGTGGCCGTCCTCGATCTACATGTAAAACGGGACACGGCTTAATGTTTATCAATGTGCTTTCCCCTACGCCTACTGTTGTCAATCTGTTGTCACCCGCTATGACAACACAACTAAGGTGTTCGCCCCATGAACTTGTTTGCCTACGCTTTTTCCTCGATCTCTCTACTAACATGAGTATTTGGTAAGATTGAACAGGATACCTACAGGGTCTTCCTGGTTGCCTCATTTTAGCTCTGACAACCGTTCTTTCCATGACTTGTCTACCATTCCTCCGCCTTCTCAAGAGGCTGCTGCTATCGCAGCCCGTAGTTGGCTTCAGTCAACCCAAATTGTTTGCGACAGCCGATTGTGGCATTCTATAAATGGTCCATACGGCGTAGGGTGGATCCCTTAGCTACAACTCTAACCGAAGTTGGCGATTTTCTTCTCCACCTCTACCAATTGGGTCTTGCGGTTCTCATTGTCTAGAACTATCGCTCCGCAATTGCGACTGTTTATTCAGTAGCCTCGCCAGGTTACTGTTCTTATATAAGCACTTTTCCTCCCCATGGCAGCCACAGTGCGCCGCAGTGAACTCCACGCCCTGACCATAGGTCAAGGACATTTGCATTGGGAGTTCGGCAGGGTCCGCCTGATCCCCCCATCTATCTTCCCTCACGAAGAACCAGTCGGCAATTTTGACATCTCAGCAGTACCAATCAGTGACAACTTTACCCGATTATTTTAACTGCCGATTCCTCTGGTTTACTTTGGTTTAATCTGGTTGACTTTGGGCTCACGCTTCCTTGCGGCTCACCTTCCACATCGTACACTCTCATGTCATGAGCAAACCCACCTACCTAAAACAGTGCTATTCTACATATGTAGTAATACTCTGCGGGTAAATTGAGCGCAGTAGAATTTCCCCCACAACCCCAACCGAAGTGTGGGCCAATTCTACTAGCGAATACTTACCTGTAGAGTGCCCTCCCCACTCTCACGTACGCGTTCACTTATGCACCTTACTCTCAAGAAAAGAGGAAGTATGGCGGGGGCGGGGCGGGCAGTTAGCAAGGTAATGTGGGTAATAAATCTTAGGGAATGGCTAGCACCCTCCAGGGAATAATGCAGAAATATGTAGTAATACTCTAACAGGAATTAAAGTATTTGCTAGTAGAATCTGCCCACACCTTGGTATGTAAGGTTAAGCATAAGCTCCGAAGTTTGCCTAACGTGTACATTTGTATTGTGAACAGTGCCCCCTTGTGTCTTGAAGTGTTCCCCCTCACCACCGGCTTTTTCTTTTCACCCATCCTTTCGCTCTTTAAACAATATGCTGGATGCACTGTTTTTCCCATCGGATGGAGCGAGGAACACGTATAGAATCACTCCCTCTTCTGGGTCCAGATTTATTTGCTGGGAAATTCCAGGACTCAATGGAAGCAGAAGCTAAGCAGATTGACGCTTAAGAACAAGTCAATTTTCGCAAGCCTGTTCCCAAGTCAGGTTCAGACTTGAAGACCTGAAAATCAACGGCGACCTTGATGCCCCATACAGACTTATCGAGGAAGGACCCATGATTGATTTACCACTTCCCAATCAACCAAACTTTACCACCAAAATCAATCCTTCAAGCCGAGTGGCCAGACAGGAAAGTTCCTAGCCTCTTGATTTCATGTAGTCTATGTAATAGAAAGTCTATGATATGTGAGCTGCTTCAGTGATAAATTATGCAAAAAAGACTGCGTCTTGACCTCGACATTCTGACCATTCAGGGGACGCTTTCTGTGTCAGATCTTGTCATGAATATCTATAAATAAAACCTACATACGACATCTGAATTGAATTGAGCTAAAAAGTCTGTGGTCACGCACTCTGTATAACAATAATAGAGCCGGCCAATCGTGTCTAACTTTTGTAGATCTATGACCCGGCTATTGTTGTATTACAAAAACACTGCATCCGAATCGACCAATCAAAAACTTGTGTCCAGATTTCAGAATGAAATGTCACGATTTAATAAAGTTGACTCTGATTGGCTGGTGTGCGGGTTAGCATAAATCTGCATGCTTAGATATCAGACATTGGACTGGAGATAGGACTCCGTGGACAACGGGTGATACTCAGACTAGGCATGACTTTCTACTGGCGGACCCCAATACCTGGACCCATAGGGGGCCTCCTTCAAAACTTCATAGGGTTGTGGTCTCAGGTTGTCTCCGATCGGTGGGTGCCCAAAACAATAGAACAAGGCTATACAATAGAATTCTGGAGCACCCCCCATCGAACACCATGGTTCACGAAACAGGGATTCCATCTGACCCAACTACACGCATGACCCTAGAGACTTGTAGAGATGAAATCTCTTCTTTGAAAGAAGGCGGTTCAAATAGTAGATCCTCGGGAAGAATGAACAGGTTTCCAATCAACTTTCTTCCTCACACCAAAAAAAAAGCAACAAAACATTGTGGCCAATCTTAAATCTGAAACCTTTAAACAGATTCTCTCTTCTGAAAAGATTTTGCATGGACTCCCTATGAGTAGTTCCAGAAACTTTTTCAATACCAGCATCATGGGCTGCATCCTTGGACCTCAAAGAGGCTTACCTGCATTTTCGAATTCATCCTTGTCATTATCAATATCTGCAATTCCGCTACAAAAAAAGTTACGTAACAGTTTACAGCCCTTCCATTCGCCCTTTCAATATCTCCCCGGTTCGTCACAAGGATTGTGAATGCTTTTGGTGCTGCCCTTCACAAAAACGGAATATGATGGTTTGCATACCGGTACATGTATCTGGACAATTGGATGGTAGTCAGTGGGTCAAAGCAGGAAGTTAACAAAGCATTTATTGTCACCCTGGGTTGGGTTGACTAGTAATTCACAACCAACTCCCACAGAGACCCTAACATTCCTGGGATCAGTAATAAAACATGATGGTCCCAGCAGCAGCTAAAACTAATGGGATTAATGGCAAGTATTGTTGACCTAGTGACCCCTCAAAGTATCTCAAAATCCTGCAGATATGTTTTCCTATGACCCTGTTGTTTAACCAACACACCCTGCTACACACGAAGAAAAACATCTCCCAAGCTGACAGAAGTTATACCAATCATGTAACCATCTCGACTTCAGCAAAACTAACTAATTACCTTAATAAAATTACAAGAGGGAGTTTGCAAACACTGGCAAACCAAATCATTACAGTGTATATACAAGAAGAGTAATTTCAAAATATTAATTCGCATTTTGACAATCAGAATCTTTGGTCGAAACTAATTTTCTTCTGAGGATATTGAAAATCTCATCAGAATTATGTGCAAATGATTTATCAGGTTTTTGAGCATATTTTTGATCATTTGAGCATATGCAATGCACAAAACAGGGTTTTGATCATGCTTTCATTTGTTGAAAAAGTATCACCAATGCTAATAAAAGTACCAAGATATAATCAGTATTTATGTAAATAGAAATCTAAATCACTTGATATCAATGTCATTTTTAGTATGGATTGTAACTCATGTCATTATTGTTACAGGAAGGACTGCGGTTTTTCATCTGTTTTAGAGGCCATCAAGATTATGAATTGGAAGCAGACACCCAGGAGGAGAAGCAGAAGGTATATAAGACCAATAATCAACTATTTCTCCAAAATTTTAAAAAATATTGTTTTCATAAGGTTAAATCAGTAATACTCATTAAGTTTCATGTTATTTTGTCTGTGTACTGCAGTTCTGTTTTTGAAATGGTTCAGAATAAGGTTTTGTATACATGTATATTCCAAAACAAAATGGAAAAAAGCCCCCCCCCCAAAAAAAAAATCCCCAAACAAACAAACAAACAAATAGACACCCCAACAAACCCAAACAAAAACCACAACCAACTAGAGCTTCGCGTTTGTTGTTACAAATGCAGAGTGGTCGGGTAGACAACTACAGTGTATTTTATGAAACACTGTCCAGTTAAGTTATGAATATTTTTTTATGTAAGAACATGTACAAAGGATAACGAAATTTAAACTGTCCGATAAAATTAATCATTTTGTTTAAATATGTTTCTTTTAGGTAGTGATCAATGTCAGTATGTATTTATTTTTTTTTAACGTAGAAAAAGTGAATATGGGTAGTGAATACTGATGTTATTCAGAGAGGATGCATGTTCATCGATTTGAATGTATTCATGTGTCCGATCATAACTGGAGCCATTTTAAATGGTAAACTGTTTTCAGCATGAACTCCCAATACCATTTGCCTGAAAAAAAAAACCCGAAATAATACTTACTATCCGAAGGTAAGTTTATAAACAGAAACAAACATTTATATTCGCCATATCGCCGCTCAGAGTTCGTACGAGGATGCCTTTTCGGGCCGCGCCACGAACAGCGTAAGTGCACACATTCTACTTTCCGAATCACAGTGTGCATGCAGTGTACAAGCTTAACCCCAGTTATGACACATTAACTGCGCATGCGCGCTTTTCTGTCTTGCCTTTTTTCAAGACGAAGACGCGCGCAGCGATCTATTTTAGTTGTACACGCGTGACAACAGTACTTCTCCTCAGACTTTCTCAGAGTCTACGTACTAATAACTGGACATGTACATGTACATGTACGCCCGCGAAAAGCAAACGAAAAGCCAGGCTACGTTCAGCGGGCGTGCGCGTCCTATGCCGTGGCCGAATGGCGACGCGCTATGCTTTCATTGAATTTTTGAGCGATGGACTACTATAAGGGTATTTTTGTCGGCGGCGGGTCACGTGTGTGAACAATTAGACAAGCCACGAACCTGGCACAATTGACGCCAATGTTTAAGCTATCATTCAATGGACAATTCACGATTATATCTCTCAGGATTGATTTATTTTTGAAGAATAGAAGGTCTTTTCGTTGTAACTTCCGGTCTGATGAGGTCATCAACTTCAAACTTCACACATGTGTTGTTTGCATGAAGGTCATTATATATACCAGTTTTCAGGCGATTGCAAAACACTTCGCCACAGACATCTATTCAAAATGCATTTTGGACATTCTTAAACCTGCCGCTAGAGGGCGGTCGAGAATTTCATGACGTCACTGGTACAAGTTTTGAAGAATATTGTCTGGCCAGAGACTAACACCGTTGAAAGCGAGTTCATATCTATTTCCAATTTTAAATAATAAGCCACTTCCGGTTTCGACCAGAAGCAAGGGTCATGTGATTTTACGTATACGTTAAAAAATAAAGACCTAATTTACTCTATCACTTGCCACAAACAGCAAGACAACAGATCTCATTATTGATTTTATATAGATTTTTAAAGATAAAAAATATCAAGGTTTAATTGCTTGTCACGTGACACCTGATGACGTCATCATGCCATCATTGTTCTGGCACAATCTTAGCATTCTGTCTTTGCTTGGTGTTACTTTGATGAAGATGCCCCATTGAAAAGTGGCCAAAAAGGTCCCTTGAAAAAGAAGGGCACAAAATGGAAAAAATGTGTACAAAGTCAATGGGCTTAAATAAATATTCAAAATTTCATAACAAATCACATGATGACGTCATCATTGCGTCCATCTTCGCCAACGACCTTTGCTATATGTTCTTTGACTATGTTAAGTTTCAATGTCATAATGAGTGTGCTTTATGACTAAAATGCTGACGAGAAAAATCGTGCGCAAATTCTAGGGGATTTGTTATAGAAGACCAAGCGTCTTGAGCACAAGACTACGCGCCACATGTTTGGCCCCATTCCAACAAGCATGACGATGATGAAATAATGGATCTGCACTGAATGCATGTACATGTACAATGTACAATGTCCTGTACATGCAGTGTACTCACGCACACCCAGCTCTACGCTTTCATAGAATTTTTGAGCGACGGACTACCATTAGGGTATTTTTGTCGGCGGCGGGTCACGTGTGTGAACAATTTGACAAGCCACGCGCCTGGCACAATTGACGCTAATGTTTAATCTATCATTTAATGGACAATTTAAGATTATATCTCTCATGATTGATTTTTTAGCGATTTTTGAAGAATAAAAAGTGTTTTTTTTGTAACTTCCTGTCTGATGACGTCATCAGCTTCAAACTTCACAAATGTGTTGTTTGCATGAAGGTCATCATATATACCAATTTTCAAAAGATTACAGCAAACTTCGCCACAGACATCTATTCAAAATGCATTTTGGACATTTTTCAACCTGCTGCTAGAGAGCGCTCTAATATTTCATGACGTCATCGGTTACAGTTTCGAAAAGTACTTTCTTGCCGAAGACTAACATCGATGAAAAGACGTTCATATCTTTTACCATTTTTAAATTACAAGGCACTTCCGGGTTCGACCGGTTTCGACCGGAAGTAAGGGTCATATGATTTGACACCCAGGAAGTAAATTGAAGACCGAGTATTATTCTATTGACTGCCGTTAAAAACAAGTTCCGGTCTCTCATGGTTGATTTTATATCAATTTGTAATGATTAAAAAATAGAAACACTAAATTGCTTGTAATTTGATACCTGATGACATCATCATGACGTCAGGACAATATGCACTACTCGGGATCAGGGTCGATATGTGTTCCAAGTTACAAGTTTATATCTTGAACGGTTTAGGAGTAAACCCGCGGAGAAGTATTGTCCGGGAAAAAAAAGAAAGAAAGAAAGAAAGAAAGAAACATTAATCGGAACAATTCTAGACAGTGGTCGGGTTGTGCCCGACCACTCAAAAAAACCCAACAGGGGATGGACACTGAGTATCTCAATCAGGGCCGTAGGAAGCAGTACGTCAGGTACGGCTATAGCCATACCAATAATAGGATTTTTTTCCAACATGTTATTTTGGGCCGAGTTTAAAATATTTTTTTTTGGTAAGAATATTAGATGAATAAATGGAAAAAAATCTGTTTATTTCCATCAAATATTATTGGCCCCTGCACGTTCATGTACATACGGCAACGGTAGATAGAGGGGTTGCTTGCCGCATTTACCAGCATGTTTATTGGGAGGGGTGTAATCATTCATGCAGCCACTACATTACATGTCAAGTCAGATGGGACAAGCTTTTAGGGGCCGCCAGTTTTAGGGAAAGCTGAAAAAGTATGCCTTATGTAAAAAATCTATTAGACAATCAGCTCTTAAACAATGAACTGATTGCTCTGGGCAGGGGTCTGAATTTTATTTCCACCCCTAGAAAACCAAAAGGACGACCATCCTTCAAAAAAATGAGACTAACTGTACGTTTAAAAATGGCAGGGAGAGTAAGACCTTCAAATTCGCATCCATTCAAACTGCCCTCCACTTGGAATCCCCAACCTATCTTCAGCTTAAATCTAGAATCATACATTGAAGGTACTTTGGAAGAATTATCCAGATTAGAAATCACAATTGTCTAATCTAACATAACAAAAGCAAAACGTATCCCTTTGATTGGTCTACAGAAAAGTCAAGACATAGTCGTTCAACCATTTGATTAAGGGCGCGGTGTTAGCGTTTTGAACAGACAAGACTGCATACATGAAGGGCTACGACACATTATGAAGAGATCGATAGGGATTTGACTGGAAAAACCGCGGAACAGATCTCTCAAGCCATACGCAAACTTCATATGGACGGAGTAATATTACCCCCCCCCCCAAAAAAAAGAACCATGACATCAAAACGCCTTGCCTTTACCACTTACCGAAAGTTCAGAAGCACCAAATGAAACACGGTTTGTGAGAGGCGAGTTATGTTTTGACAAGTTTAACCAACCCACCACCGCAACCTTGCAGTGGAACTGGATTTGACTTCCTAAATGTGTATTATGCTAAAGAGAAAACAACTTGACCAATGCGCTCTTGGCAATTCAACTATGTACCTACACTGGTATCCATACCAGTGAATTAAGTCTTAAATCAACGGAAATCTTCTCTACAAACTGGATGCGAGAAAAAGTTTTTAAAATTACATCAGCTGGCAGAGCCTCTCGTCCTCCAATTTGATTCACATCCCATAAAATGAAAAGAATGAGGAACAGTTCTGTTGATGCTGATAGTAAATCCCATTTTCCTCCCCCTTTATAAACTCTGATTCACGACGGAAAGTTTCTTGGGATTATTAAATTCATATCAACAGATTATTCCATGAACTTTGCTTGCACAAACCAGTTCTTCCTTTCTATTTTCTTAGCTATAAAACCACTTCTAGAGATGTAAGAGGATTGTATGCAAGCTTAAGGCATATTACTGCACGTGCAAAGTCAAACTTGGTCTTTCTAAATCACTTATTATGATAAGTAATGTCTTGGTTGTTCAATAAACTTTCAAACATGTCTTGTTTCATCATTTCAATTAATAAAAGTCTTGTTCATGTTCAACAACAACTATTTTAATAGAAATGTCTACTTTGTAGTAGCATCACAAAGGGAATCATAAAAGGGAATTAAAAAACACCAAATGGGCCAGTCTTAAGATAATTTTACTATTTTCATTATTCATTTTAAACCCGTTCCGTCACTGTAACAATTGCACTAGGTACTGACCAAAACTGTGCATTTACATATACTTATAGTGTTAGTAGATTGCATATCTGGTGTTGTGATGCTTAGTCAAGCCCAGGGATTACAAAGTAAAAAGATTGATACATGTATCTTTCAGTGAACCAACATCATGTTATATTTTTTAATATGACATTGACATTGTGTACAATCTATGAACAGACTTTAGATGATCCTCAGGTCAGGGAACAAGACTTCCAAAAAAAAAACACTCCCGAATTCCCCACAATAAATGTTATTATAAAACATGCAGTGTTGTAGTCAAGGCCACAACATCCAAGGCCAAGACCAAGTCCAATGCAACAACCTCAGAGGCGGAGGCCACAACCTCCGAGGCCAAGGCCAGCAATTAAACTCGCAATAAATCACTCAAACAAGGTTAAGGCAGTGATATCATGCACGCACGTAGAAAGCTGAAGCGCAGAATAGTACTAGATATGCTTCACGTTGCGCGAGCACGCTTGCATGCGAATAACAGGTTGGTTCCCTGTCCCCATTATCGCTTTGGCTAATGCCCACTTGTGAAGTCCACTCGTTCAGGGCCGAGGACCTGGACCAGGAACCAGTCTATAGCGGGAGTAGACTGAAACAAGAAGATGGTATCTGACTACCTAAATACATGCAATGTAATACAGATAGTGGCAGTTCATAGGTCAAGTGGTGGACCAGGAACCAGTCTATAGCGGGGGGTAGACTAGATGCTACATCTACGTACATAAGCACGTGCAATTGTGAGCTTTAATAGCTCCAATGTAATGCAAATGCCAGTTCATTCACTCGTGCGTATCTGCTTAAAATTTTATTTTGTTTCATGGAACCCATTGTGGCAGCTTCTCGAAAGTTTGATACAGTATAAAATTGAAATGAATTGAAACAGAAAATTCATGTGAATTGGTGTTACACTGAAAGAATATAATCTAGTCAACTGGACTTAATATTTAAACTTGCGACGGTTTCACGTCCTATCCCGGAGGCTTCTTCAGGCCGACTGATCTTCTGGCGGCAAATGGTTGATGACCCGTGACGGGATCAAAGAACTATCAAAACATTGAGGGATCTTCTTGATAGCTGAACTGTAGGTCCCCACCAAGTTGTGGCACAGACCCCCTCCTCTGTTGAGAGACGGCTCTTCACGTTTCACATATACAGCACTCCTTTCGAACCACCTTGCCTCTCTGTTCAAAATGACAACGTCCTTGTTGTCAAAGGAGTGGTTTGTGCTGTTGAGGTGAGTATATTCTGCAGAGTCTCCACAACCAGATGAGCTTGCTCGTCTGTGTTGATACATGCGTTTGGCCAATGTCTGTTTAGTTTTCTCCTATGTACAGCTCTTCACATCCATTGTCCTTACATTGAATAGTGTGAATTGGTGGGAAATTTGGTCAAAGTGGGCGGCCTCGACCAGATTCATAAAGTCCAGAAGGCTCTGAGGCCAAGGGCGAGGCCTTGCACTCCTGGACCATGGCTGAGGCCATGAAAATAGGCCGCGGCCGGCCTTGAGACCTCCAACAGTGAAAACATGACCGCTGAGTAGCTTCGTGGGATTTGTTTCCCGCCATTTCCCCCTCTTACTCTCAGAAAACACTTTGAAATTGCTGCATTTTTGTGATTAATACAATACTCATTGAGTGGTTATTTTAGCAAATCCATCATGTTCTAATAAAACAATGAACAACTCAATTGGCAGAAGTAGCAGAAATAGCAGAAGTAGGCCTATCAGCTGCACCTAGTTCAGGCAGCGTTGTAGACAATTACAATGGGTTTGCTTGCCAGTGATGTGTGCGCGCTGCTGTCTTGGAAAGAAATGAGATATGTTCCTTCGCTGGGGGCGCCCAACCAGCATGGACCGGTGGTCCGTGGTCCCCCCCCCCCCCCCCCCAGGTGCGTCTGTGTCCTATATACCACTCGGCCTTTGTCATCACTATAGCTGATGGGACAAAGACACGCTGCATTTTTTCATGTTCCATTCATGCTCATGGAATAACTTACAGTAAATGATTTACACACAAGTAATTTGTCAGTGATTAAAAATGTATAACCTACACTTTTTGGGAAGTGACAAAGTGTATGATGCATTACACTTTTATATTTCATGAATTTGTTTATGTTTTCACTGAGTCATTACTTGAGCTGTTCGAAAAATCATTTGTAAATTGGTGGTATAACCACATGTATGCCTTACATTTATGTATGCCATACCATTTCTCTATTCATTTGTTATGTTGAGAGAATTGCTTTCATTTTACATTTTCTTTGATTAACTTCAAATATTTACAGATATGCCGATTATTGTGCCTAATTGTGGAAAACAACAAGTCTTCTGCTAAGGGTCGTGTCCTTACCCAAGCAGACTTCCGAGGAACTCTAAGACGCTGTCAACAGGTTGTCAAGGAAGGATTTTTGGAGAAGAAGAATCACAATCTGTACACCACATATACAAGGTTTGATTTTGATAAATGCACATTTGTGTTATTTTCTTGTTTTGTTTACATTACTTAAATTCTGTGTGTTTATATATTACACAAGCAATTATTTTAACATTGTAAGATTACAACATTACAATAAAATAAACAGTGCCCTAGAAAAGGAACAACAATGACATACTCATAAGATGGAATTTTGCGTCGGGGTGATGTAAATCAAATTAGGTTTTGCCCTTCACCGACGTATAAACACTGTATACTCAGTGTGTTACCTCCCAAGTGAAAGTTGGAAATATCACTCGGTGTGGGACTCGAACCCACGACCTCCTTCTTTCTGCTTTCTGACAACGACATAAAGAATAACTTTATTTTACAATAAAATGAAAAAGTTCCTAAGTTAAGATACAAATACAATAAACTCTTGTTAACTAAAACTTGGATAACTCAAAATTCCATTTATCTCAAAGTAATAGTCCATTCCCATCAAGAGAATAGGATTTTATGTACATGAATACCTTCGTAACTCAAAATGCCTGCACTGTACCTCCATTTAACTCGACTGTTTTCGGCCAGTTCATGGAAAACGCTGCCAAAACAGTCACAAAGGAGCGTAACCAACATTGCAAAACTTTTTTTTACAAGTCATTTCTGCCTAACGGACTTTGTCTTTTCATGTTTATTGTCATGTTTTAAGTATAGTGGAACGCCGCTATACCGAACACCACTATACCAAACATTCGGCTGTACCGAACATCATCCATGGCTCCCGGTTTTAATGTACAAACATACCGAACATTGATGTTGGAAAAAGTCAACAGATGAACAAAAAATCTACCGGTTGTATTAAACTCTAATTGGGCCTCTGTTAATTCCCGAATATCAAACCACCCATGGTTACATTGTGATTGAATATTGAAGAGCGATAGATGGCTATTATTTCCCCAAGGAATAAAAGGGAAAACCACTCGTTGAGTTTCGTGATGACTCTTCGTGCGGCCGCGGGATGTGAGAAAATACCAGTTCACTTTTGGTCAAAAGAGGATACCAGCGGTTCAAAATCGCTATACCGAACGACTGTTATTACGAACACTTTCTGTGGATCCCGCGATTTTCGTTATAGCGGCGTTCCACTGTACTTACAACAATATGAAATCTGAGTAAAATTATGCTTTTTAACTAAAAAAATATGCCATTTGAATAAAAGTGAAGAAGGAAAGTGTTCCAAATAACATGTCCATTGCATAGCGAGTGACGCTAGAAGCCATTCATATACATACATACATGTAAATGTAGATTACATGACTATAGTAGACAAATTGGGAACCTTGCTTAAAGGGAATATACATCATTTGCTTTTGCTGTAATTTTCAGAAATGGATGGAATTGGGGGGTTGGAAATATATAGCAAATATAGTTACACTGACTTTTTTGAGGTTTTGGGTTCGAAAATGCTATAAAAACCAAGAAAAACAATCATTTTCCTGTAGTCTGGTTCCCTGACTCCATATATGAAGAAACAGCAGTTTACATACATTGGGGAATTGTAAGGTCAGGGAACCAGTCTAGCTGGCTCGTACCCGTTCATAGGTTTGTAATCGATTGCAAACAAGTGCGATGGTCAATTGGGGCCAGTATTTGAAAACAAAGCCAGTTTTTTTCCAACACTGATCGGCCGATCAGCGTTGGAAATTGATACAAAAATACCACTTTTCTTGAAAATGACAGTATACCAGGTGCCATGATTTTACAGGATGCTTTACACTGTCATTCACTAACAGTCCAGCAAGGTATTTCAAAATGATTTGGTAGTTTTATTTTTTGATGTTTGCAAATGTTGTATTTTCCCTTTAACTGGAACTCCAGATACCTCAAATTTATTATCCATTCCCTTGAGATTCAACTTTATGGGAATCTACTGCACTCTACTTACCTGTAGAGACACTACTAATGCATATTTCCCGAGAGGTTGCAATTTCTTTGCTGAGAGTTCACACAATAGCCAACCCATGTCCCGAGAACCACCACGATCTTCCTCTTTTCTCTTAGCGGTGTTCGAAGGTGAATGTGATATTTTCTTCTATGGTTTCCATCAGGCCAGAATCAACCTGCAACCTTCAGAAGCAACATGAAGTGAATCAGAAACCCCCTTTCAAAATCACGGTTCAAATCACGGTGCAAAGTTTCAAGGGCAAGCTCTCCGATACCTCCAGACAGATATGCCCAACTAGCCTGCGTCATCTGTAGCAAATACAGATGATGTGAGAACAGGCAATTTGCAAATATAGATGATGTGAGAACAGGCAATTTTCCTACTGATTCCCAGGGGCTATGAACAAATATCCCCCCCCCCATGTTGATGATTGATTCAGGGTTAGAATATAGAATTTTTTTAGTGCTCTGGAATTCCAGCTGTTCCACCTTCGTCGAAGTTCTTCCAGAGTCTATCACCCAAAAAGAAAAGGCCTTCAAGTATTAACACTATTCCAATCTGGATCGTCTTCTGACGGTTCATATCACCCAAATAAAAGACACAAACAATCAGAATCTGTTTTCACTGCCTATTTTATGCAATCTTGTTGGCCATGGCATACACGGCCAGTTCACCCCACCACCCTACCACCGTGCTTCTAATGCAGGACATCTTGCCCCGCCTGCGATTCAACTCAATCCCACATGTGGTTCAAGTTGCTTCATACTCGGGCCAACTCACCCTATTTGCAGACCAACTCGGACCCATTACTACCCAAGTACAGGGAAAGGTCACATACTGGGTACCAGTGACCCGGTTCGGGTTCGCCGTGAGCAACGGAATATCCCTCATACACTGAGTCGCCCTAATGCCTCACCGCCAACTATTTCCATTTAGCCGTCTATAAATATCGCCAGTTCAGACAGGGACACTGTGGCAAAAGACGTGAGAATCCATCACATGCACATGGCAGCGTGAATTTTTGCTGGGAAAGTTGAGGCATGTTTCAGAGAGAAAATTCTGTCTGATGAAGATGTTATCGCTATGTGTCACCTCTGTCCCTTGAAAATGCAACTGCGTCTGGTTTTCTGGTTGGGCCTCTTGGTTCAGATTATGCCCAACCTCCATTCTCTTACTTCTTTGTGGGTGTCTTGTCAGGAGAAGGGAAGAGGGTACCACCATTTTAGTAGACATGATACCAGCTGCCTTCTAGTGTTTGAATGAAACCTTACCCATGTCCAAGTAACAGTTTGCTCTGATGTCGGTACTGGCTACTGCTGCCCACAGAAGCAACAATGGAAGCACTGCTTTTCCCTCCTAATGGGGCACGGAAACGCATGTTATCACTGTACCTCTTCTTGGTCGAGATTAATTTGCTGGGAAATTCCTAAGCACAGCTAAGCACATTGACGCTAAAGAACAAATCAATTTTCTCAAGCCTGTTCCCAAGTCAGGGCCAGACTTGAAATCAGTGGCGACTTTTCAAGTTTTCTTGGGATGTCCCATAATGACTTTTTGAGGAAGGTCATGGACCACCTTCCAAAATAGGCCCCGATTATCCAATAGGCACAGTAGGCACTGTGCCTAGGGCCTACGAAAAATTGGGGGCCTACGAAAATACCCCCAAACTATTTTCGTCCCCAAATAAAAAAAACATGGCCTACATTTGATTCTATAGCTCAGAATAGCTGATTGAATGACTCCAAACTCGAAAATGATGTTTAAATGATGATCTTTTGCTTTAAGAAATAATTGGTTAAAGTGGTATAAGAAATTGCTTCAGATTGCACCCCAGAGCCTCTGGAATCCAATTTTTTCCTAAGTTTTTCCAATCCAAGTGCAGGAGGAACTCAACAATATTAGAGCGGAATGGAGTACTCGTGAAGATGGAGCAGAGCGACTGGGCAACACCAGTTGTGGCCGTACCCAAGGCCGCCAAAACTGTTCGACTCTGAGGTAACTACAAAGTCACAATCAACCAAGCCGTTGATCCATTGCCAACCTCACAAGATTGGTACGCAGTACTTAGTAGAGCGAGTGTCTCCACTAAACTGGATTTGTCTCACGCATACGCCAACTCAGCGTCGACAAGGAAAGTCAACTGGTATGAAGTACTCCCAAAAATCTTCCAGTCTGCCATGGATAAAATGTTGCAAGGCATTCCACATTGCGTGTGCAACCAGGATGACCTCCTAATATCCACAAAAGGCATGGAGGAATACCTGGAAATCCTTGAGACCCTTTGATACCTTGGACTCAAAGTAGATGCCAACGGACTTCGCCCTGTGAAGGGGAAGTTGAAGCCATCGTGAATGCTCCAAAGCCCAACAATGTGTCAGAGCTACGATCATCCTTGGAATGGTGCAGATCCATGCACGATTCCTACCGGATTGTTGTAGTCTTTAAGTCAGGATAATGATTCACACAAGACTCATTGTAGGCTTTAACAATGTTGTGTTGTCTAACTCTTATTCTTAACCGTGTGCTCTCAAGTCTCATTTCTTTGTCTTAGCCATCTTATGGTAGCAGACCAGTAAATAAACTTCCATAGACCCCAATGGTAAATGCTCCCACTTCAAAAATTCGGGAAAAATACTCACAACTCTCCAAGGTGTTCGAGACACACATCAAATGAAAGCTTATTTCATCATCTTTCATTTTCTGTTCAATTTACGGGGGGTCAACTGATGACTTTTAGGAGAAATTTCCATCTGAAGACGATCACCCCTGAAAATAGTCCTGAAGCCCATCGCCATTTTGAAAAACGATGCCTACACTCCATTGCAAAATAGAGCGCTTTTAGGGTGCAAATTACATCCAAATTACATCCAAATATTTTTTACAAACCCTCAAGTTCATGGCCCACAGCATGCTCAAATATCAAATTTTGAGGGCATGCAAATCGCGATTTGGCCGGCGCAGGCAATTTCGGACCGATTTACTGGACTGCACCCTTATGTGTGTGGTTATGTGACCTTTCTATACTCTAGTGTATGTGTACTAACTTGAGGTCACATACAGAGGGCGCTGTACCATGTGACCATTAACTCTTGTTACATCTCTCTTTTCAATAAGAAAACAAATGATTATCAATTTGGTTTTTTTCGTAAAATGTTCTCAGGTCTCACATTGTCCAGTTCAATTCCATTAAGTTCTGTAGAACAAGAGTTGTTACGACCAGTAATGTAATAATGGCCCAATAATGTAATACCGACCAGTAATGTAATAAAATTGAACAGTAATGTAATATCGACCAGTAATGTAATAATTTCTGCCAGTAATGTAATAAATGAAGCGACCAGTAATGTAATAAAAATTGACCAGTAATGTAATAACCATACATTTCATACAATTTTGAAAACATTTTGAAAAACTTTGTATTTTGTTCGTGTTTTGTGCTATTAATGTCTGTTTTTTTGAGTAAGTTGGCACACTCCAGTAACTTGTTAATAACAGAGTTTTCGTTCTCCCTCCGGACAATTGTTCTCTACAACTTCCTTCTCAATTGTTTTTTATATGTTAAAACCGCTTGACCTTCACTTCCGGTATTACCGGAAGTGGCGTATGTAGCACGATATTTAGAGAGACACACCCCCCCCCCCTCCTTTGTGTTGGTCATTGTGTTACCAGAATCTCAGGAATTCTTTTGAAATATCTGGGGGGGGGGGTGTTAGTTAACAATAGTCTAGGGTTTACATTGGGTATAGGGAGATTTATTTTTTTTTTGGGGGGGGGGTTACCCCTTCGTCTCATATCGTGCTGGGTAAAGTGGAATGAAAATGAAATATACCCTTACAAAAATATCCCATGGAGTTTTCCCATATGGAGAGTGAAGTACTTTTTAAACCCTTTCCTTACCATGGGCGACTTTTGTCGACAAGAAGTACCCCCCTGCTGGTTCCCATGGGCGACTTTAGTCGACCAGGAAACCACACACAAACCACACTCAACACAGATATATTCACTACTTTTCAGAAAGGCGGCATGTTGATATGTTTGGCCACCCATACATCAACTATATACCAGCTGAAAGAGTGTTTTCGGATCTTTCTATTGGTGTGGTTTATTTATAGTGTTACTATACAAAAAAAATGAGAAAAGTGCTTCAGAAGTATCCACGCACAATTTGAGGTATGGAGTGCCATTTGGTCATGTGGTGAAATGGTTTGATAATTGGGACCAGATGAACAAAAAGGCATAACTTCCTTATATTTGCACGTATGGACTTAATTTTTACATCACATAAAAGAGTAGGGTTCAAGGAACAAACTTTACACACAACATTTATGATTTTAATCACTCCTTGGCAATGAAAATCTGGGTTGAAAAAAGTTAGTTTTTGACTCGTGCTCATTTTGTTCACGCTCTAGTGATTTCCGCATGACTGAGCAAACAATTTGGTCCTGGGGGGCCCTAGTCAATAAACAATGTGGGCATGAAAGGGTTAAAAGTATTTCTATTATGCCTAACAAAGTTGGACATGTTTTTCAGTTCCAGATTCATGGCTTTTCAACATGTTTGCAATGACTGACATTCACATGGACATCGCCAGGATTTTTTTCTAGAGGGGGGTAAAGCCCATTTTTTCCCCTAAAATCCCTTTATTTTCCAGCATTTTCTCGATTGATGATTTTTTTTCGAGGGTGGGCATGAACATTTGTAACCCCCCAACCCATTAAATTAACAATATGATTTCGTGCATCTTTTTCTTCTTTTTTCTCCTTTTTTGTCTTCTTCTTTTGCTTGTCGGGGGGGGGGGGGGGGGGGAAAGTGCCCCCTCGCCACGCCCATTGACATTCATTTAAATGATAATTAGGAAGCAAAGTGGCATCTGGTTGCAACATTTTTTTCTTCGTTTGTAACTCAACAATTAAACGCAAACCTCCAGTTTTTACCTAATGTTCTAAGTGATTCAACATGTTTTAATCTGTTTCATTTTAGTATCGTCATTTGTTTATATTCAGTGATAGCAGTTTCTTAACTGTGGCGTCATTGTGATATCCTCAGGTATTAAACTAGAGGCGATTTTTTTACTCAAGCACATGATTATTCTTTTTATCATACCTAACTCATGGACCAGTGAACAATCATGTCCATATTTGTAATCTGATACACTGAATTATATAATTCAAAGTCGCATGATCTTATCGGAAGGGTAAATCGTTATGCAGATACAGTCCCTAAATTAAAAGAGACCCAATTTTTTCCCCAAAACAGGTAGAGGGATGAGCATGAAACCTACTATGAAGATGAACCCTTGTCCGAAGATGCCGAGAAAATGAGTAACGTCATTATGACGTACATGTAATGATTAACACTTTTTTCGGAGTATGAAGTTCCCCGCACTGCTCTCCGTTAACAAAGGCTTTGGCCCAGTGATGTACCCGAGGATGTCGTAAAGCAGTGATAAGAATAACGAGGCATCTAATGTAGGGTTGGTAAGGGTATGCAAATTGTTTGTTAGCGTCTTCACCTGCAAGTGCGTCCTCTGTAATTTGGCAATGGGTACGGGCATGAAAGGACTGATTTTATGTCAGGATTTAGGTGGCGTGGAACAAGAAGAATGAGTGCATGAGGTATAAGTAGAATAAGGTTATTGCACGTGTAGTAGTAGCTTCTGATGTCACCTTCTTTCATGGGTTCTTAGATGGCTATGAAGTCCGATGCGTGACAGACATCCTCTCCCGCAAACAGGGCACCGGTGAGCGGGCCCAGGAGGTGCTACAGCCACAGCGTGCCGGCGGGCGCGCCGCTCCTCCGCTGTTCGGACCAGCTCGGCGTCCAGGCGGGTAGCGCCGTAATTACATCTGTGTCGCCACTCGGCTCTGTTTTCGGCCAATGTCTCCAGTCGATTGGTTGGAATTCCGCTCTTCTTCAGCGTTGCCTTCATATGGTCTTTGTAGCGTTTGAACTGACCACCGACAGAACGCTGGCCCTGGGTGAGTTCACCATACAGCGTGCGACGCAGGAGCCAGTTCGCTGGCATTCTGATAACATGGCCGACCCAACGGAGTTGACATCCAGCTATGGTTGCTTCTAGGGTTGAGCTCCCGGCTCGCCAGCGAATTTCCGCGTGCGGCACCTTGTTCCACCAGCGAAGCCCAAGAATGCGTTGAAGACAGGAGATGTGAAACCGCTCCAGCATCTTAGCATGGCATCGGTAGAGGACCCAGGCTTCACAACCATAGAGTAGCGTTGTAGACCGCCACTTTGGTTTTTATGGAGAGGTTTCTATTGAGGAACACCCGTCGAGAAAGCTGTCCAAAAGCAGCGGAGGCAAGACGAACACGTTGCTGAATATCGTCAGTGCAGGCTGGCGTTCGGTGTTGAGAGCTGCTGCAGAACTTCAGTCTTTTTGGTGATGATGACAAGACCAGCACAGCCATATGCGTCGACCATGCTATCCAGTAGCCTCTGTAGCCAAGCCGGGGAATGACTAACAAGGGCTGTGTCATCGGCGTACTGGAGTTCGAAAACGTGCTCACTTGAGGTCTTTGTTGGGGCTTGAAGACAGCGGAGGTTGAAGAGGCTTCCGTCCATCCAGTTCAGTGGAGCCACGCAAGTACAGGGTGACTGCGGCAGTGAAGAGGTTGAAGATTACAGGCGACAGTACACAACCTTGCTTGACTCCGACTTGGACAGGAAAGAAATCTGATTCCGCGCCTCCGTACACAACGCGCGCCACCATGCCATCGGGAAAGTCCTTAATGATGGCTAAGAAGACTGGCGAACATCCAAACTTCTTAAGTACTTCCCACAGGATCTCTCGGTTGATGGTGTCAAACGCCTTGGTGAGGTCAAATGAAGGTGGCAAAGAAGTCTCGATACTGCTCATGACACTTCTCCTGGATGAGCCGAGCCACGAAGACCATGTCGACTGTGCCGCGGTTGTGAAGCCGCACTGTGACTCAGACAGGACGACGTCCGCGACATGCAGAAGAAGGCGAGCAAGCATCAGACGAGCCAAGACTTTGCCAGGGACTGATAGCAGGGAGATGCCGCAGCTGTTTCCGCAGTCATTGATGGGGACGACGTTGGCGTCTTTCCACTGTTGAGGCACGCACTTAGCAGCCCAGACTGAGTGGATGAAGCCATGCAGCCGCAGAAGGAGACGGCATCCGCCGAACTTGAGGACTTCAGCTGAGATGCGATTGACACCAGATAGCTTGTTTGATTTCAAGCCATTGACCGCTTTTCGAACTTCTTCAAACAAAGGCGTATCGTCAAGGCAATCGATGGCCGGGAATGTAGGCAGATCGTCCAGGAACGATGCATCAGTGGGGTTCCTTCGGTTCAGCAGGTCGTTGAAGTATTCAGCACATCGCGCCAGGATACCACTGCGGTCTTTGATGGTCGTCGTTCCTGTGCTATCTTTCACGGGAGAGCTTTCAAGGCTGCGTAAAAGGACTGGCTGTTATTTGCATCCGCATATCCTTGAATTTCCCGTGCTTTGGCCATCCACCAGTTGTTCCGCATGACACGTAGCTGGCGTTGAACCCGGGCATGCAGAACCGACCAGCAGTCATGAAGGACAGTTGAGTTTCGACTACGCAGGTACGCATCGTGAGCGGCGTTCTTCTCGTGGAGGAGCGAGTGGATTTTGGCCGAGTTGTCGTCGAACCAATCCTGGTGATGTTTTTGGGCGACTCTGAGGGCAGCTTCTGCAGCCGAGGTGATAGTTGTTGCAAGAGACTCCCCTTGGGTAGTGAGGGCTGGAGTGTCCAGCGGGGTGTCTACAGCTTCGGGAGCTTGTCCAGGCGTTCCTGCAACAGTCTTTCAAGAACATAGTAGTTAGTGCCGACTAATTGGTGATGGCGAGCCCGAATTCGGAACACATTTTAAGCAAGCTAAGCCCATTATTATTGGCATTTCCAATGCTGTGCTGCCCGATGACGCCTTGCCATACATGGTAGTTAGTGCCAACTCTGGCATTGAAGTCGCGCGAGTAGCAGCACTTTGTCAGTCGGGGGACATGTTGTAGAGCGGATCGGAGTGCATCATAGAATAGAGCCTTCTCCTCGTCAGATGAGACAATAGGCGGTGCATATGCGCTGAGCAAGGTGACAAAACGGCCTTCCACAAGTGGGATTCGAAGCGTCATCAGGCGCTCGCAGACGCCGACTGCAATTTAGTCATGACAAAAACAATGGAGTGTGGATGGCAAAACTGACGCCGTGGATGCGTGGGCGGCCCTTCCAAAAGAATGTGTAGCCTTCACCGACTTCCATAAGTGAGCCTTTTGTTGGAGAATCGGGTTTCGCTGAGGGCGGCGATGTTGATATTGTATCAGCGCAGTTCAGCGGTGACCAAAGTGGTGCGATGCTGGGGTGGACTGCTGGTGGGGTTGTTGAGGAGTGTGCGAACGTTCCACGTAGCAACGTTCAGAGCCTTCATCTTAATATCTTTGTCCTTATTTCCTTTTGTATTTCAACCGCATGACGAGACACTCCGGCGAATGCGTCAATCCGCCCGGAAAAGGAGGAAGAGGCGATTTTTAGGCCACCTTTTCTAGGCCCCACCTCATATGAGGTGAGCAGCGCGGATCCTGAACAGGCCTGCTCAGTCGACTTGGTAGCTGTCGAAGGAAACTGCTGTTCCGTCCCAGGCTCCGACGACCATCTTTCCGAGCCCGCCTACGTGCAGATATGAACTAGAGGCTTTCAGCCGGTCTGAGCCTGCCCCACTCGTTTGTGAATCCATCGCCACAGGACTTTTGATGAGCCTTCCACTCCAATATATGAAGGCGATGTGGAAACTTGTGCAAATGATGTTTAAAGTGGTGGAACGGGCGCACAATCCGTAGCCCACTATCTTGACGCGTGCAAACAGTTAATCCGATGGCAAGGAGAATCCCTACACCAACATGTAGGCACCACATGGGTTTTGGATCGGAGTTTACCTTCTCCTAGGCAGATTGCCGAACAAGGCTTACGAGTTCTAACTACCCAGGTTTGGAATCAGAGTTGTCCTTCTCCTAGGCGGACTGCCAACCAAGGCTAGCGAGCTCCACCTGCCCTGGTTTGGAATCAGAGTTGTCCTTCTCCTAGATGGACTACCAGCCACGGCTAACGAGCTCCATCTACCCGAAGCTCCTGATTATAGCGCCAGGAACACGCTTGCACCCACTGTCATTCAGTCAAAACGGTGTTGGCACGAGAAGCCAGACAGTAGGATTTGGTTAGGAGAGGCTAATGTTGAGACGCCGTGCTGTTGGAGTCATATTATTGCACGTGTATGTGTGTGTGGGTTGACTGCATTTGAATTAGGATGATAAATGTGATGTGGGTCGGCTAATGTGCTTATACATGTAGTGGACCAGCCAAAGTGACATTTTACACTTTGGATGGCATGTTTTGGTAATAGCAGGCAACCATGTCAGATCAATCAGTCATAGGATAGGGAAGAAAAATGTAGGTGGATGCCACCCTTAATTTTGACCCTAAATATACCCAATTTGCATAAATCGTTTATACCTGCTGTGTAAATATTCCCATATTTAGGTATATTTTATTTATTTATTTTTTGAAAAGTATATTTTGGGGATTCTACTTGCATGTCCTTGCATAAATAAAATTGTCTAAAGCATATATATCAGAGTCCGGATGAGGGCATAATAAAGATCCAAAATGGTTACCTTTATACCCAAAAATTGCAGGCATTTACCTTTTCCTCAGATATCATAAATTAGTCTTGCCAGACGTCAGTATTGATGAGCTTCAAAAGTTACTTACTGGCACAGTTACCCTAACAAAAATAGATGGGAAATCATGTAAAAAAAATAAAACATGTTAATATGTACCCTATACAGGGTGAGTCCAAAAAAGCAGAACCCAAACCCCCAAAAATATATTTCATATTTAAAAAAATGTGTATCACCAAAAATAATAATGACTGGAAAGACAATTTCATAAGCTACTTTTAGATGAAAACATTACTGAAATTGCTCAATCCGTTCAAAGAATATCACCCTTTAAACGCAATGACCCTAAAACCTGTCTCATCCACAAAAAAAGGCAATTTATTGTGTTTTTTGAGTGTTTTGGAACAACAAAGAAAATGCAGTCCTTCATTTTTAAGGAGCGCGATTGCGCAGGCGCTCCTACTGCGCTCCTCGACTGTCTCGAAGGAGCGCAAAAAATAGCGCTCCTCAGAAATAAAAAAAAAGGGCTCATCAAACACTGGAAGTTTAAAAATAAGAAGTGATAAAAACGCCAAGGATTTTAAGTCTTAAGCTACACGTATAATTTGTTGGTATATTGCCAAAACTCACGTTAATATTCCGCCGGATTTTCCTAAAAATGAACAAACACCGAGCTCGTACGTACCGTAAAGATCGTGCGTGTACAGCCGCTGTATACTGTACGTGCACAATCTGCATATCGCATAGAGCTGCATCGATGTATGAAAACACGTGGGCTAGTACGTGCTAGTGCAGCAATGACTGGTTCCCGCTGCGCCGCGCACTAAGGCCCAAAGAAGGCATGATGGAAATGCGGTAACCAGTCCATGCAATAGTCGCGCGCGGTGCAATGCACTGCAGTACTAGTAATAAGTACAGTGTTTTGCATGCAGGCCGGACGGAATAGACATCGTAAAAATGCCAAGAAAACATCGACTGAGAAAGACGATCTTTTCAAGTTTATTCACAGAACTTGATCTCTCTTGTCTGTGTATGTATTTCCCGTGTTCATGAATTTATTTTGAGGTAGTACTACAGGTATATGAAGTGAAACGATGCAGCGTGTTTCAAACAAATCCTATACCATAAAATGAGGCTCATTGCCAGCCCACCACACACAGTGCATCACAAACGCTCGTAGTGCGAAGTTCAGACGTTGTTAGCCAGTTTCTCGTCGTGACTAGCATTGTGCATATGGCATACTTGACCTGCATTTTCCATTATTTTTAAGATTATCGATGGCTGATATTTTCGATAATACTTAAGGCAAGTTTTGTCATTTTGAGGCCCTCTTTTGTATAGCTTTTGTAGTGCAATGGAAATAGTTCAGGCTGAAAATTTTCATATAATTTTAACAAATCTGAAAGCAAATATTCAGTTGCTTTATGTGCCGTTTATTAACTCCATTTTCCAAATGTAATTAAGTGATGAACCAACTGACAACTGTATTAAAAAAATGAAAGCGTATTAAAGCAGTAGTCAAACCTTTTATTAATCTCCATTTAGTTAGTTTTTAAAATGAATTTTACCTTGTCTTACAGTTACAAAAACGAAAGAAGTAACGCCACTTGAGCATGTTATTATGCAAAAACCAATAATAATGCAGCCCCCAAAACAATGTTAACCCGTCGTTTCACCGCTGTTTATCCGTGGATTTTAAGGAGAGCGATTTGCTCTCCTCAAAGATTTGAGGAGAGCAATGTATAGCTCTCCTGGATTTTCTTTATATGAAGGACTGAAAATGACACAGAAATACTTGCTTTAACAACTGTCATCAACTGTAGTACACAATATCTTTATAAACAACCCTGGTTATAGGCAAACAATATGATTTATAAAATCCACTTTTTAAAAAAGACGGGCCTTCAAAAGGATTTTGTTAAATATTTTTAACTTTTAAACTGAGGTTTTATCGCTGGTGATGTTTGAAGATAATTGTGACGACAATTCTTGAAATCGCATTTTTGGACGAGACAGGTTTAGAACGAGACAGTTTAGGGTCATTGTGTTTAAATGGTAAGATTCTTTGAACAGATTGAGCAATTTCAGTATCTTTCAAGTCATTATTATTTTTGGTGCTACATATTTTTATGCCCCGCGGCGAAGACGAAGGGGCATACTGTTTCCGCCTTGTCCTTCCGTGGGTGGGTGGGTGGGTGGGTGTGTGGGGGGGTGCTTTAGTGAGCTTGTCTTACATACGCAGTGTGGACTTCCGAACAAAAGACGTCCACATAATGTAGGTAGCAGCGACGAAGTGTGGACTTGCCCACGTCCACACAGTGTTTCCCCATTTCTGGAAAACAGGTTTAGAGGCATTTTTGGGTTAGGTTTATCAGTAGCAGAATGAAGAGAAACACTAAAGGGAATCATTGAAAAAAAATTGGGTTGTAAGAGTTTTCACAGTTTGAGAAAAATGAGTTTTTCCACTGGTGTTCCTTAACTACACGAAAAGAAAGGAAAGTCCACACTAGGTATGTGAAACAAGTCTGGGTGTGGGGGTGGGTGTGTGTGTGTGTCCGGACAAATCTTGTCAGCACGATAACTTGAGAAATACTTAACATATGAACTTCAAATTTGGTTTGTGTATCGTTCTTGGTAATCCTAAGAAGCCTATTGCATTTGGGGCCGAAAGGTCAAGGGTCAAGGTCACAGTGGCTAAAACAATAGAAATTTTGTCAGCGCGATAACTTGAGAAATACTTTACATATGAACTTCAAATTTGGTTTGTGGATTGTCCTTGGCAATCCTAAGAAGCCTATTGCATTTGGGGCCAAAAAGTCAAGGGTCAAGGTCACAGTGGCTAAAACAAAAGAAATTTTGTCAGTGCGATAACTTGAGAAATACTTTACATGTGAACTTCAAATTTGGTTTGTGGATCGTTCTTGGTAATCCAAATAGGCCTATCGCATTGGGGGTCGAAAGGTCAAGGGTCAAGGTCACAGTGGCTAAAACAACAGAAATCTTGTATTTATTCTGAGATTATACGGATTAGGGATTAATTCATATAAAACCTACAGAAGACACTAATGCTGTCAATGAACGTTCCATGTGACCAAGGTACATGTACATGTAAGTTGATGTTAAAAGAGTGGTGTTATGTCATGGGAACAGTCACGGTTGCGGGGCATTTGTGTTTGTAAACACACCTGACTTGTTTTAAATATGAAATAGAATTTTGGGGGTTTGGGTTCCGCTTTTTTTGACTCGCTCTGTATAAAAAAAAAAAAACGGGGGAAATAAGGTGTCCGTAAATTGGGCTAAAATTAGGTGAAGGGTTACCTAACGAGGGAGACTTGAACAAGTTCAAGGAAATTCCCGAAATACAAAAAAAAAACGTGTTGCTTACAATAGTTATGTCAACGTCAAACTGTTTTCTCACCAATATTTTTTGGTTTTTCCCCGTTTTTGTTTGCTTGGCTAAATATTACAACGTTATCACTGTTCACATTATTTTCAATAAGGTTTTAACAGGGTAACTGTGCCAATAAGCAACTTGGTGAAGTTGAAGCTCATCAGTACTGAGGTTTGGCAATACTCTACTTGATGATATCTGGAGACCATGTTTAGTAGCCATGTTGGATCGTTACTATGTCCTCATAATTATTTAGTCACTTATAAGCTTTAGAAAATGTTAAGGCTGTGTAAGTGGAATCACCCAAATTAACTTTTCAAAAAGAAATAATTTAAAAAATCGTTTGGAAGAAATTAGGTTTGTTTTGATTTTGAGGCTTACGTCTGTATATGGTCTATCTGATTGCAAAGTGTAGACATGATTGATGATTTCATTCAAGAGCTATAAGTACAAGAAAGAAGTTTTTAATATTCGAAGAAAATGTCTGGTAATTTGACACCCGATGACGTCAAGATAACGTCAGAGTAATATACACTAGTAGGGATGAAGGTCAATATTCAGTGTCGAAAGTTACAAGTTCATACCATAAACCCTTCTGGAGAAAACCCTCGGAGAATTATTGTCCAGAAAAAAGAAAACAGATTTATCAGAATGGTTTCAAACAGTGGTCGGGTTGTGCACTCAAATCACTCGAACAAAATTCTAAGTTTTCAAAAATTTTCCAAAATGGTAAGAAATGTATGGTTATTACATTACTTTTCAATTTTTATAACATTACTGGTCGGTTTTTGGTTATTACATTTACTGGTCAATTTTTATTACATTACTGGTCAATTTTTATTACATTACTGGTCGGTATTTCATTATTGTTCCATTATTACATTACTGGTTGTAACAAGAGTTCAACTGAAGTTAAATCTTTTCTCACACATATTACAGTTCCAAAACGATTCCTGGTTTCGTTCATTGTTCGATGTGATTGTGCTCAATATTATTCCATTAAGTTCTTTAGAACAAGAGTTCAACTGAAGTTCAAATGTTTCTCACACATATTACAGTTCCAAAACGATTCCTGGTTTCGATCAATGTTCGATGTGATTGCACTCAATATTAATCCGAATCGCCTTTGTTTTCTTCTTTTCTTTTCTTTTCTAACTAAACACTAGATCTACAAGTAACTATTTTCAAATGCTCTGTGTACTACATTTTTTTTCATGCACTTGGTTTTCTCCTCATGGAATTATTTGTGTGTTACAAAGTCTGCGAAATGGGACGGTTGTTTCACTGTTCGCCCAGATCTGGATGTCACTGGATTTTGAGGTTGGACGAGTTCCTTGTCTCGAGGAGGTCGATCTATGTCACGCATTGGTTGCATGTTGACTTCGGTGATAGGGTTGTTTAGACTAAAGTCCTCTTTGGTTTTCTTGAGGTCTCGTCGATTTCTCCGGTAGGTGTGGCCCGTTTGTGTCATCACGTCATACGATCGAGGATCCGTTGTCATGCCTGTGACTTTGGCCTTCTTCCAGTCGTTCTTTTCATTCGTCGGCCTAATGCGAACCGTATCACCAGCTTGAAGTGGGTATAGATCTTTGGCTCCTTTGTTGTAGTGATGAGCCTGTTTCTTTTTGTTGTTAGTCAGTCGCTGAGGAATATTCTCGATGATCTTGGGCTTGAGAAGTTTGTTGATCGTTGGGAGTCGGGTCTTGGTCCTTCGGTTCATTAGTTGTTGAACAGGGCTGCTGGCAATTCCTTGGGATGGGGTGTTTTGGAAGTCCAGTAGCGCTAAGTACGGGTCAGCTCCAGCTTTCCTGGCTTTCTTCAGCAGCGTTTTGGCTATTTTCACTGTGCTTTCTGCTTTTCCATTGCTCTGAGGGTAGTGAGGGGATGAGGTGTTATGTCTAAACTCCCAGCTCTTACTGAAAGTTTCGAACTGTTCAGATGTGAATTGGGGTCCATTGTCGGTAATCAACACCTCTGTTATTCCATGACGAGCAAAGTTTGCCTTCAGCTTGCTGATAACAGTCTTTGATGTGGTGTCATGGAGGTAGTAAATTTCCCAGAAATTGCAGTAGTAGTCAACTGTGATCAGGTAGTTGTTTTCACCTTGGACACACATGAGGATGAAGAGTATTGATTCTATTGATCTTCAAGTGTCACACTTTTTGGATGAAATCTTTCATCTGTGCTGTAATGCCCGGCCAGTACAAGCATTCTCTTGCACGACGGAGACATCCTTCAATTCCGAGATGTGATGCGTGTATGCGTTGAAGCATATCACTACGGATGGACTTGGGAACAATGACTCTTTCCCCTTTGAAGATCAATCCCTCCTGGATACTCAGCTTATCTCTGATGTCGAAGTATGAAGTCAGCTGTTCTGAAACTGCTGATTTAGTGTCACTAATAACATTTAGCACAATCTCCACAACATCTATCCTCTGTCTTACTTAGCACTATATCTAAAGTAAGTAACTTTAATATCTGGCGGATCGGGGGGGGGGGGGAGGCACGCCCCCTCCTTTTTTAATCAGAAAGAGAATGTTACACACGCTTTTATTAATTTCACCTGGACATGCTAAATCTTGACGTAAAAAACCTGTATTTCTGATGCATGTGTCATCAAAATACACATTCACCACATCGAAGCCATGCCGCTGTACGATGTTCTGTACTGCATGCAGCATTGCAGTGCAGTTCCATCGCCATTCACTGGTTCTCACCGCGTGCTAACAGAATCAAAGATTCTGTGTATGTAAATTCCATTAAAATAAATATTTATAACGAGATTGTGCCGCTCGTATGTGATACACCGTAGCGTGTTTCTGCAAACTTTTCGGCCTCAGCACATGGGTTCATTTCCAGGTCTGCTACACAATACACAGTGCTGTTATATGCACACCGATAGTGCGCCATGTGCGCGACGCAATATACGGCCAGAGCTGGCCGGCGGCTGACGGTAATAATGGCATGGATGACTTAAATTCTCCATTATTTTAAAGAACATCCACCTTAAATATATTTCTATATTAGATGAGGCAAATTTTTATCAAAAAGTTTTAATGGACAGTCTCAATAACTTTCGTGTCGCGATAGGAATGTCATAGGAATCAGAAATTTTTTGGTTCTTCAGACTTATTTCTCAACTTGAAACTTCCAGTTAAGAAGTTGTAATGTTTCTGAAATGATTATTTAATATTTATTTTTAAAAATATTATAAATCTCCTCTGAATTTTGAGGAAAAATCTACCGCAGAGATCCCTAGATTTGCTCTAAAATGTACTAGAGAGCTTCTAAAGTTAAACATTTTTCTAGGCCCTTAGGCGGGCCCCGAACCCCATGCCGTGGTTTCATGAGTTGGTGTGTCACAACAAAACTTCCCGCACATATTTGAAATCTTTCAAGGCCCCCCCCCCCTTTTTGAAAAATCCTCGATCCAACCCTGTCAAGTCTAATTCCTTTGTCTTGTGTGTGTGGGCGTGTGACCTTTCTATACTCCAGTGCGTGTGTACTAACTTGAGGTCACATACAGTGGGCGCTGTACCATGTGACCATTAACTCTTGTTACACAGATCTTGCAACCGTGGTTATGCCACTACATTATCTGTTACAGAATGATGTGAAATGGATGTAGGGGAAGGAACAGAAACGTGCATACGACATCTGCAAGAAAAACGTGACAAATAACACACTCCTTGTTCACTATGACACGACACGCGAAAAGAAACGTTCTTGTGATGCTTCAAGTTATGGTGTAGGTGCAGTGATCTGCCATGTCATGGATGACGGACAGAAAAAGCCTATCACTTTCGCATCTCTCACCCTATCACCGAGTGAGCGCAATTACCCACAGATAGAAAAGGAAGCACTCGGCATCGTGTTTGGAATCAAGAAATTCCATCAGTTTCTACTAGGAGACCATTCACCCTAGTGACTGATCACAAGCCACTACTTACGATAATTGACCCCAAGTCAGCTGTACCTTCCACGGCGGCATCAAGGATGCAACACTGGGCAATCCTGCTGTCCCAGTATGACTACAAGGTTGAGTACAGAAGCTCCAAGTGCAACGCAGTTGCAGATGCGTTGTCTCGCTTGCCACATGAGAACTCACGTGGGAAGTGAGAACTCAATCTACACACTGCAAGTTCTATACTTTCGTACCATACTTTCGTACCATACTTTCAATTGGGGCGCTGTTCAAATCTGACGATTATTAACACTTTATTACAGAATAGTGTACGAATACCCCCTAACCAAGCTGGCTCTGTCCGTATTTTGTGCACAGGCGGACATTATTATCAGTATAGTTGTTTTGGTGTCAGAGCGGGGGGGGGGGGGGGGGGGGGGGGGGAGTTCACATTATTTTTGAGGGATTTCTATGAAATGTTTTTTTGCCAGAGCTGTTTTTTTTTTTTTTTTTATTCCCCCTCTCCCCCCCCCCCCTGGATCCGCGCCTGAGATTATGTCTAACTTCATGCCGAACATCCTGGCATAGTAAGCCATGAAGTCATTTGCCAGAAGTTTTGTGTATTGGCCTGGTATTGACAGTGACGTACTGCCGAAATACACCACCAAAAACACCACTGCCACCCTGTTCATGGCCAAGTACACCTTTTTAGAGAGTTTGTGTAGATTTTGTGAAAAGGGTAATGATCACTTTCTGGTACTGGTAGATATTCATTTCAAATGGATTGAGGTTAAGCACATGGGGTCAAGCACTACCACTGAGCGTACCATAGATGAGTTGAGATCAAAATTTGCATGCCGTGGTTTACCTGAAGAATTTGTTTCTGATAACGGGCCTCAGTTTTGGTCAGAACTGTGTTCAAAGAGTTCATGCAGCAGAATGTCGTAAAGCACACTTGTTCCCCCGTATCATCCAGCCGCCAACACGGCAACGGAAAGGTCTGTTAGAGTTGTCAAAGAACCTCTTAAGAAACAGGTTTTGCAGGGTAGTTCAAAGCTCAGCATGAAACATCGTATGGCTAGATTCTTGCTGAAGTACAGAACGACACCACACACTACAATGGGTTACTCACCTGCAAATGGTTGATGAAGATGTAGTAACCTCCGCGAGGGGCAGGGGTTGGGTGGAGTCTCGCTATCAACTCCGAGGAGGGGAAGTGATCCCAGGTTCCGGGCAAGAAGAACGAAGACTTGAGACACCGATGTATCCCCAAAATCTACTGGTTCATTACGAGACTGAGATCCACGGGACACAAAGTCAACCAACATGCAACAGCGACGAATACAACTTATACAGATGTGTACGGGAAACACCACGGAAAAACCCGGAAAGACCACTACAAGAGAAAAATGCACAAAAACTAGTTCATGAATTTATGCCTCGCATACACTTTATGAATACAATTACATTATGATGAAGTACACTATTTAAAGTCAGTCACATTTTAACCTTAAATTTATCTCACAAAATACATGTAATAACAGGTCCGGCCGCCAACACTCACCCAACACTGGAGGGTTTCAGGACAACCTATGCCCCACGGCCGGTGTGCATGTAGGCTAGCAGCCCCCTGCCTGATGTACTATCTAAAAGCCCTGTTTATGCTGCATACGAAACAGAAAACTTTTCGTGACACACAACACAAACCACACAGTGGAGCGATTAGGAAAATGTATTACAAATGTATCAGTCTACTTCATTCACTTACCCAAATAGCTACTACATATGCATATTTATTCAGCCGACAGGCTCAAACGCTAAAAGATTTAATCAACCACCGAGCGCCCTCTCGGGGCCTACCCATTATGCTACATCATGAATCCGCCATTATACTTCCTCTTTTTTCTTAGCGACGGCATCGTGCAGAAGCAAATATTTTTGCTCTTGCCTTTTGACGAGTTTTTGTACGATTTTCACTTAAGAGTTTCTGTTTTATAGAATTTATCAACCAAGTGAGTTGTGTAGAATCTGTAGAGTTTGGTTTGAGTTAAGTAGTTCTCATTTGGAGTCATTTTGGAGTCATTTTGCTGTCGTTTTTCTTGCACGTAGCGTAGCAGGTTTTTCAGCCTTTGTCTGACACCACGTGCGGCGGGCCAGGTCGGCACCGCGGGACTAGCCCAGTGCCGGGTAGGCATCGTGGGTTCTCCCTTTGGGATCAAGTGCAATCCCCTTTTAGCCGAGTCGGCTTTCCTGAGTTATTATCATTATTTCTGTTGTACAGTTATCTAATAATAATATTTCTTTGTCAAAAAAAAATAAAAAAATAGCAGTGCATTTAGTTTATGACTCCATAGAAATCAGTAAAGACCTTTAGGGGAGACAGTGCGTCGTATATCCCCGGAGAGAGAGTGCGGTTATTCTCCACAAGGTCTGCTAGTCGCCCCACACGTGGGGCCCCTGTTCCGGAAGTCAGACTTTCGGCCGTTCAGGGGACTAGCGAAACGTTTCGAAGAATACAGCGGTTTCGGCCGTTCCCTGTTCTCCGTTCGTTTCCCCTAAGCTCGCGGTGAGCTAGGGCCTAGCGAGACGAGTACAGTGGGGGTATATCGACAGAGGTCATTCCCTTCCCCCCTGACCGTTTCAGCTAGCTCGCGGAGCTAGTAAGCTAGGAGAGGACGTTTCGTTGGGTATATCGACAGAGGTCGTTCCCTGCCCCTCGGCCGTCCTAAGCTATCTCGATAGTGCGACGACAAACGAGATAGCGGCGAGATATTCGTGGGTATATCGGCCGCTGGCCATTCCCTTCCCTCGGCCGCTTCGCCTGGCGTGTAAAGAAAAATTCCGTGGGGTACAGCGACCAGCGGTCGTTCCCTTCCCCTCGGCCGTTCTCAACTGCATTTATCTCAGTAGTACAATAGTACGAAAAGACGAGATAGCAGTGAGTCCCCACGCAGGGACATCGCCGTAGTCTGTAACGGTCATCCCGTGTTTACGCGTTTTGACCGGCATCAAACATACGTCCTACGGTATGGAACACCGTGAGGATACCGGGGATAAAACTCCCCGTGTAACCACGGCCCCCCAGGCGACCAGCCGTAAGGGTCCCGCGGTTAACAAGGCCGCATCAAAGGCCACCAGCGGTCCCAAGGGCAAGACCCAAAAAGGGACCACTAGTTGCTCGATCACGCCACTGGTCTCCGGACCATCAGCGTCACCTAGCAACCCGGCGTCGATTTCCCATGGTTTCATGGGAATTTCTTCGCCTCGTCCCCCTGGTCTGCTGGCTCCAGCAACCCTCGGGGACGACCAGTCACGGAGCAGTAAAAGGATTCAATCCTCACCGGCCCCGTCTGCGCGTTCATCGCACTCCGAGCTTCCTGCTCCCACCCGTGCGGAATAGGCAGGACTCGCGGTGACTGACTTGCCTCCTCCCCAAATTCGGGCCACGGACTCGTAGTCAACGTCGTTCTTTGATCAATGCTCCGGAATTCCAAGGATATTATCGGAGTTTTCATTCAGTGAATCAAGTCACCCAAGTAAGAAAAAGAAACACAAGGCAGCGCCGTCTTCTTCAGGGGATTCCCCCCGTAAGTCGACGCATCGGAAAAAGAAAAACAAAGGTGTATCCATGGAAATCTTTCTAAAAGCTTTCCAGGACATCAACGTTTCGCTAGCAGCCCTCACTAAACAACAACAATGGAGATCGGCCCCAGCGGTGACTGAGAAGTCACTCCCGGCGGCCACATTTCCGGACCCAAATCCGGGTCTAATCCTGCCGGATCCGAGTGTGATCCAGCCGGATCCGGCTCCAATCCGGCCGAATTCGGGCGCGATCCGGCCGGATCCAGGCTTAATTCAGCCGGATCCGGGCGCAATCCTGCCAATTTCGGGCGGGATGAGAGGGGATCACACTGGACCCCAGATCCTGGGGCTGCCATCAGTGCTGCTCAGATAATCCACCTACTACGGGCCGTGTTTGGGCGCCCCCGAGATCACAGGTGGGCATTTCTTTACACCCATCTATGAATTTGGGTACTTCTGTTCAAGATGTTCCTGACATAGATGTCGACAGTACTCACCCCCCTTCCACTCACTCGCAAGATGGGTGTTCTGGGGATGAAGAGGCCACTGACCCTGGCAATTTTTCGCCATTTGAGACTCAGCTGAGGCTGGTTCAAAGAGATATGGTTCGAGTACTGCAACTACCAGAGAGCAGTAAGCCAGAGACCACCCGTCGTTCTTTCAAACGCCGGACTGGTGTGGAGGAACCTCGCGATCCACTTTTCCCAGCTATGCCGGTGGATCGTTTATGCGCCGATCGCATACAACAGATCGCCGATTCAAAGAAATGGACTGCTTTCAACAAAAGGTCGGCAGCCTATTTCCAGTTTCCAGAAAAGGACCAAGATGATTTCTTTACGGTTCCTGCTGTTCCAGATACAGCCAAGGACAAATTGACTGGAGATAGCGGCAAAGCCCCGACCAAATCAATATTTGTCGATCAGACTAGAGCAAAGATGGAGGATACAATGGAGAAAGTCGATGAGGCGGCTAGATTTGGCTCACAAACAAGCGCCTTTTTACTTTTGTTATCTGAATATATCGTCTGCGCATGTGAGGAAGATTCACAAATTCCAGCCGATATGTTAGCAGCAGCCTTCCGCTGTCTGGACGAAATACTCCGCTTTTCTCTAGATCAGTTTACGAGAATCTCTATCTTGTCCGCCAAATCACGTAGGACTAACGTGATGGAGGCACTTTACATACCGCACGAAGGCGCTAAGAGGAAGTTAGAAGACCTTCCTCTTTATATTGACAAAGACCTTTTCGGAGGCAAATTCCAGGAGATTCTGGAAGTTGAAGCCAAAAGAATTGAAACAGCGGACAAACTGAGCTTGAAGAAGCCTTCAGCTACTGACAAGCCCAAGTTATCTGGGAAGAAGGCAACGAGAGGTGCTCCCTCGTTTCGCCCATCCCCTAAGAAACCATTCAAGCCCTTTCGCCAACAGACGGCCGAGGCATCAGCTGGTGCAATGGTTTCAGCTCCATGCCCCTACTCTGCCCCTGCACGCCAGTATGTACAAACTAGCGGCGGGGGACGTGGCGGTGGGCAATCGGCCCCCCGCTCTGGGTGGCGTCGGTGACGCCCCTACCGAGCCGACCCCCACACTCAGGCCCGTTGGGTGTCGTCTCAGAAATTCTGGAGAGAGATCACCTGCGACGCAAGGGTGCTTTCTATAGTCAGCCACGGCTATCAACTAGTATGCAAAGTCCGAAGTGACGTCACGATGACGTCATCGTTTGATTTTTTATGATTTTTTAAATATTTATAATTTTATTCTGCTTTATTTGACTTTAAACTTGGTTCAAACCAATACCACAATGACAAAATGTGCATTGAGAAGGGTTTCCAAGATGACGTCATTGCAGGGCATGTGGCGTCATGTGATAAAATTATATTTTAAGAATGATTCTAAGCATTTTTAACAACCTTTCACTGCTTGAAGCACTCTGAAAAGTGACTGCAAAAGGACCAACAAAACATAAAATTTTTAAAAATACGTTCTGTGTTCTGTTTGCAAACAGACATACAGCTCTAGTTATTATTATTATTATTTATGTATTTTCGGTCCTTGGATTCCTCATACTAAAAAAAAGCGCAAGTACAACAAGCATTCAAATGGCCGAGAAAATAATTCTTTATTTCTACTTAGTTTCAACCTCTGTTCTTAGTGTTCTTACAATAGCAGGGTGTTTGTTCCGCATATGCTTGATGAAGTTCAGCATATGCTTGATGAAGTTCCGCATATGCTTGATGAAGTTTCGCTTAATATGCTTGATGAAGTTCAGAGTTGTCCCATATGTTTCTGATATGCGAACGGCACAAAACATGCACGCTGCACTGTGGCGTTTCACACCATTTTGGACAAATTCCCTGTGATCCCAAACTTCACAACATAGGACACAGACAACATGACACATGTATTTTGGGGTTCTTTGCACAGACAACGTATACAATTTGGGCACAAAAAAGTGACTGAAGTGCCACACAGACAAGCGTAAGCGTACACATACAAAAGTACATGCAACGTGCATGCAAAAACACGGCAGATACGCGTTTTTTGCAGGTGTCTCAGTACGCATTTAGTCTGCTTCCCATTCATAGGCCTCTGTTTAAGGCTAGGCCGTTGTGGACCTGCTGCCGTAACCAGACTAGGGGCCGTTTTTCAAACCTCGGCTTGGCTGTGTCTCTTTTTCCATTCATGCACATTGGCAATGGGCTTTACCCGTATTATAGGACCAAAACCGGGGTTCAGAAAATGGCTTTGCTCCAATCACCCAAGTTAATCGTACGCCCATTTTGAGGAACACCTCGGCGTACAGTGTGTACAATGATCGGCCATTGCACCCATATACGGCAAATGGGTCATTGTGGGCAATTGGCCCAGGCCCAGTCAGACCTATATACAGACCCAGTCACGGCTAGCAGTTAATTGTGTTTGTACAGACGTGCTTAGAGTAGAGAACATTTCGATTTCTCGGCAATCGATCATTTGAAACTCAAAGTATCGATAAAGGCCGTGGTAACGTAAGTGCTTTACCATTTTTTTCTTATCGAGTACCGCTTTTCGAGTACCAGTACTTTGTACTGTTATTCGAGTACAAGTACTTTGATGATCGAGTACAAGTGCGAGTATGAGTACTTTGCTACTCGAGTATGAGTTCCATCATATCGAGTACGAGTACTTTGACATTTGAGTACGAGTATGAGTACGAGTACTCCTAAAAAAGTACTCGAGTACGAGTACCGAGTACGAGTACTACAACACTGATTTATTCATGAGATTTATTATAAATGTATATTTAACTGATTTTTATTTTTTGTTTAATTAGGAGGTGGATTCGAATACGGGAAGGTGAATTGTCCTACTACAAACCAGATGATGATAATCAACAAGCTCTTAATATTCTACAATTGTCAGAAGATGTAACCATAGTAAAGAAACTCAACTTCAATGGCTTCAGTATAACGACAAGGAAAAAAGTTTATTTGTGAGTATTGTTTTTCATCCATCATAAGTTGAACTTTCATGATTACAACTGTTCTTGGCTTTTGTATTATCAAATAATACATAAAAGCCATCTATTTAATTTATCCTCATTTATGTTTGTTTGTTTCTTGGGTGGGTTGTTTGTTTATTTGTGTGTGGGTTTTTTTTTTGGGGGGGGGGTTGACACGGAAGGAAAAAAAGCTGTCTAATCCAGTTGGACACATGAGGGTGACTCTTTTCAATTAATAAGCCCATTTATTTAAACATTCCGCCCTCCTCCTCCCCCCCACCCTAAAAAAAACCCCAAAAACGATAACTTTATCACAGAATGTGTCTTGCCACTGATTATTGAAAATTGTTTGTTGAAAAAGAGTTGCTCTCTAGATAATTTTTGTCATTATTAGGCTTATAGACCAACATGCATGGCTGATTATTTGCAGTTTGTTGACGAATGTCACAGATCCAAATAAATTGTGCGTTAAACTACTCAGGAAGATGTTGGGAAACTCACATATAAAATCCACAGTTAATCGGTGACCCAAATTGGTGCTAAAAGTTCAGGTTTTCTCCGTTTCAGCGCTAAAAATGCCGAGTGAAGAATTACCTCATTATTTTTCAATGACCAATCAGTGAGGCCCTTCTGTCATGGTGCGGTGAATGGACCAATAGCGGGTGCCATGCGCACCGTTTCAGCGTACTTCAGCAACTCTGCAGCTGATGAGGGTGCTTCGCTAAATAAATGGCCATAAACGTATGTTACGACAATGCCCATTTATCGATGGTATCTATTTTTCTATTTCTATTTGCACCGCTAGCGACGTTAAGGGCGGAAGAGAATTTATCAGAAATTTAATCTGGCTAATCACATCCGGACGCATTTCGATGTTCGCTCCGCTCTTTGTATGCCAGCCCTATAGGCCGTGCTGTATCACGGCCCAACCGAGCCGAACTGCAGTTTCAAGATTTTTGATTTTGTGGAGAGGCTCAGTCATGCTGGTGTTACTGTCAGTGTGGACACAGAAGTATTTTCAGGTTTTCCCTTTTAGTCAAATGGAAAATAAGGTAGGAGAAACCCAGTTTCTTTGGCAGTCATTAAAAAGATCCATGTAAGTCGTTAGTAAATTGAATAAGGGGATGAAGTCACCCGAATCAATCGTTATTTTACACATATATTCAGCCATAGAGCAAGGAACTTGGATTTGGTACCTTCAGATATAGTGATATTTTGACAACGATTTTGAGAAACCTGAATAAAATTGTCCCAGGAATGACAGTTGACAAAATGCAGCAGATAGACTGCCATGCGTTTTGTACATGGGGCGCATTGCATGCAAGGCTAATGCATTGATTGTCCCAGATAATAGCTAACGGCGCGGAGTGGCGTTCCGCAATGATGCATGACGATGGAATGTTGTGGTCCTTCCTACATGATGTGATGTCCCAAGGGATGGTCCGAAGTGCCTTGATGGCGATCTACGAATGAGAAATGTAGGTTTAAATGTGGGTCTAAATTAAGTTACACTAATCTTTAAGGGCATATCTGCCGTATGGGTGTTTGTTCAGATGACAGGCCTATGATATAGGTGGGGTTTTATTAGTTAGGGAACAAATAAGGTTATCACTTATTTTAGTGATTTAAAGCCTTTGTAAATGTATACCCATTTTAAAGGAACAAATAATAGGCATACTCGCATAATTAATTAGGGAAATAACACAGATTTACTGTTAATAATCACGCAGTGCGGGCCGGACTTTGTTTGGTCAGTACAGTTCTGGATAAACCATTATTTCATCTGAATTGCAGAGGACCTGCTTGTTACATGTATCATAGAACAGTAATTATTGTGGTGTCCATTTTCTTTTCCTCTTACATTTTGAACTTTAAACCATTACTCATAACGGACCTAAGATTAATCATTTATCCAGGTGATGATTCCTGGTCACAATGATGTTTATCTCACACATGCAATTTTCTCTTTAATCACCTTGAGTTTACAGGCACACTGAATAGACCAAGCTTGTGGGCGAATGTTACATGAATTCCTGTGGGAAATGTTACGCCGCCTGTGGGCGAATGGTATACGCCAACGCCTGTTGCGCCAAAACATGGACCCGAGAGTCGAGGAGTCACAGGAGTTTAAGATAGAAGGGCAGACTTCTTCGTATAGCAGAGTTGGGCAATTATTTATTGACAGCGGTAAAATGTAGGTTTGGTTTGACACACCTCGGATTGGGCACATGGCTCGATAGGCCCACAAGGGCTGAGATTTATCAACAAAATGTACATGGACACCATGCACAGGTTCAGGAAATGCATCTTTGGAACATAGGTATCTAATGACAATTTCCCTTATATCAGCATAATTAAGCATTTTCAAGATTACAATTGTATAACAATCCAATGAAGCGCAATCATGCCTTTATTTTCCGGCAGCCCATTGTATCATCATCACCACGCCTTAGACATGAACACAGATATGGAATATGGTTCGGCATGACATGCCAATCCTAGCTTATGGGTCCTTGTTTGCTGGAACTGCAAGTCAGTTTTAATGAACGACCATTTTATTTTTAAGTTGAGTGAACAACAGTAGAAAAAGTGATTTCATGGCTCTGTAATATATGTGTTTTTATCCATAAATTATAAGAGCAAAGTGACACCTGTCACAGTCTGGCAGCTGGTTATTGGTTTGATATCAGTTTTAGTAAGTATTCGCTCAAATCATTGCTCTCACAATAAGGTATGGAAAGTCCTTTTAGTATTTCAACAACAGTCTTGAATACTCATCTAGCCTTGATAAACCAGCCACCCATAGATAAAGAGTATTATGATTCGTAGTCCCAAAAGAGCGAGATGATCATTAAAAATGTAATTAGTGAGTGTCATACCTTTAATTCTAAAAGTTGTTGTATAGCTCTTAGTGACAATGAGTTTGGTATACCGGGAATGTTATCGCAACAATAGACGCTTGAAGAGCAGTTTGTGAGTAAAAGAAATTCAGGGCAGGTATTTATCTAGATAATCATCATTGATGCAAATCATCTGTGTTCCATATTCTGTAAATGGAGATCCAACCGATCTCAGCAGCTCATGGAGTCAATGGGCGGGAGCATTTTCCTTACAAAGACTCTGGGGTTTGATATGCGAGAAAAGGGAATTCAGCACCCCAACTGTCCCCAACAATTGGCAAAAGCAAAATTGATAAAACAAATAGCATTTGAAAGCTGAATATCGCAGGTTTAACATAATATAAGCATCATGAAACATTTTTCAATATTCCAAGGACACAGAGCCCGTTTCTGCTTGCAGCATTTTTTTTTTGGGGGGGGGACAGGCTGTAGAGGTGGATGGGCCCCTCTGATGTGAAAAAGGCTATGATATAGAGGTGGATGGGCCCCTCTGATGTGAAAAAGGCTATGATATAGAGGTGGATCGGCCCCTCTGATGTGAAAAAGGCTATGATATAGAGGTGGATCGGCCCCTCTGATGTGAAAAAGGCTATGATATAGAGGTGGATGGGCCCCTCTGATGTGAAGGCGGCCTGAAAAGATCGGTGGATAGGCCCCGACAGAGAGAAACACTAGAGCTAATGAGCTTCCCGAAGCACAGATATCAGCCTAAATTGCCGTTTTATCGGTTTGTCTGAATACTAACTTGCACTGAACACAAGGTGATCATCGCTAAATGTGGCCGAGATCGGCAAAAGGATGTAAGAGGAACAACTATGAACATTTGACATTAAGACTGCCGAAACATTACATAAAATAGCCGTCAAGACAATACATGAAACAGTAGTTAATGCCAGTATATTAATCCTTAAAAACACTCAAAAATTAATCACAGCATTAGTGTTACTTATTGACCTCCGTACTTTTTAATCCATGGCATGAGTATCTGGCTGAACACATGTCTTTACACAGGTGGCACAGCTGCATGCTATGACAGACCGAAGGAATGCAGTATCCAGACACCACTTCTGCGGTTATGGGCAAAGTCTGTGGAGAGTGTGGCACTGTATGTCACCAGTGGCGTCACCAGACTTTTCAGTCTGGGGGGCACAGGGGGGGCACCAGCATTTGATGGGGGGGGGGAGCACTTAGGTGGATACGGATCGCCGTCCTGGGGGAGGAGTCTAAGGGGAGGGGGTGCCCCCCTCCCCTTTGGAAAATTTTCGCATACGGAGGATGGGCTAGATGCAAAATGGTGCCACATTTGATGCTAAATTCGATCTGAAGATATCTCCAGAAATTGCTAGTTTTGAGGTAATGATTTTAACAACGCGCAGAACTTTTTTTACCAACCCAAATCTCAGATGGGGGGGGGGGGGGGGGCACTCGGGGGGGCACTAGGTTTTCCAGGGGGGGCACGTGCCCCCCCTGGCCCCCCCTTGGAGATGCCACTGTATGTCACACAACATCCACAGTATCGTGGTGGTTTGAAACCTTCCCAGAATTCCTATGTTTTTATATTGCTTTTTACATGCGTTTGAAAAATGAAAAACTTGAAATAACTCGACAACCAAATAAGTCATGAATATGAAATTTGAGAATTAGAGATAAAAAAATACACTGAACAGGGCTGCAAAGATTTAAAATGTAAAACAGTTTTTGAATTTTGTTTCATAAAATGACCCCTACTGACCAATAGGTGACCACTGGCCAAATTCTGTGAACAATTTTTGTGAGGCTCGGTCTAAATATACAACTGACCAAGTTTTACATCAATTGGGTCAAGACTGGGGGAGAAAAAGCATTTTGTAAATATTCATTAAATGACCTCTAGTGCCCCTTTAATGACCAGTGGCCGGATTTTACGAACATGGCTAGGTAGGGCATGTGACAAGGTTTAATTTGGCCAAGTTTGTTTGAAATCGGCTGAATAGTTAAGAAGTTATGGCCATTTTTATATTGGTCACGTGACCGTTTGCCCGAAGAAAGAAAGAAAGAAAGAAATGGGACGATCACAGTATATCAGCGTGCTCCGCACGGCTGATATAAAAAAACAAGAAACACAAAAAAGAAAGACATGTTTGTTGGTGGTGGATAGGCCCCGACAGAGAGAAACAAAAAAGTGGCATGTTTGTTGGTCGGTGGTTAGGCCCGACAGAGAGAAAAAAAGAAAAAAAAACATGTTTATTGGTCGGTGGATAGGCCCGACAGAAAAAGAAAATAAAACAAAAAAAAACATGCTTGTTGGTCGGCGGATAGGCCCGGACAGAGAGAGGGAAAAAACCAAAAACAAAACAAAACACGACATTGATCGGTGGATAGGCCCCGACAGAGAGAAACAAAAAAGTGACATGTTTGTTGGTTGGTGGATAGGCCCCGACAGAGAGAAACAAAAAAAGGAGACATGTTTGTTGGTCGATGGTTAGGCCCCGACAGAGAGAGAGAAAAAAAGACATGTTTTTGTGGATAGGCCGTGACAGAAAAAAAAAAATGTTTGTTGGTCGGTGGATAGGCCCCGACAGAAAAAAAACAACAACAAAAAACGAAACAAGAAACTAAAAAAAAACAAGAGGGACATGTTTGTTGGTCGGCAGATAGCCCTCGACTGAGATGCTGGGATGATATAGAAGGGAACGGGCCCCTCTGATGTGGAGACTAGTGAGACTTGTCAGAATAGTGAATAGAGTTTTCATTGATAAAATGGTGAGATTTCCCTTGGTGGCAAATGGGGGGTGCCTTGGTGACATTAAATGGTGAGATTTGCCTTTAAATAGTGGCAAATTAATTGGATTGTGCCCTGGCGGTGCGTGTAGCTCAGCCTTTGTGGCAGAGTAAGTTAAATTCATTTAATTTTGGTGAAAAGTTTGTGGTGTATTCTTAAATCGAATTTCATTGTGGTGTTGGTTAACAACTTGGTTTTTGGTACCAGTACTCAGAGTATTGGTTAATATATAAATGCATTTCGATTGCACTGGTTTATGATTGGTGTGTGTGGTAAATTTCGAGTCGGGTTCACTTTTAAATGGATTTGAACACGTGGTAAAGAAGTGTAACGTAAATGTTTTCATATCAATCAAGAATTGTAAATGGACAATTAGCATAAATCAGTAAATTTGTATACATTGGATATAGGCAATGATATACAAGGGGGATGGGTCCCTGTGATGTTGATACAGATGATATAAGGGGATGGGTCCCTATGATGTGGATAAAGGCAATGGAATGGCAGGGACGGGTCCCTATGTGTTGTGGATACAGGCACTGGTTCAGAAAAGGGATTGCCCCCTATATGATGTTGTTTACAGCGAATGCTGTAGGTAAGGGGGTTGAACCCCTAGGATGTAGATACAGAATAGAATGCTATAGAAAAGAGGTCGGACCCTACGAAGTGGATACAATAAAAAGGGGACATGGCCCCATGGTTTGAATACGAGCTACTTTGCCTTTGTGTCCAGCATTTAAAAAAGCCCCGGAGATCGCAGAAGTGGAGGCGAGCATAAAAATAAAAACAAAAAACAATGGGGATAAAATTGTGCCCCGATGGTTTTGGTCATGTGACATGAGTTCTAAAGTACAATGTCCGGGTCCCTGAAGGGTGATATATCACCATTTAGTTTAGATTATCACCATTTAGTTCATATGTACGAAAGCCCATTAGCGCCACTGCAAGTATATATGTTGCGGATTATTTAATTCGTTATTACGGATTATTAATTCGTTATTACGGATTACTAATTCGTTATTACGGATTATTAATTCGTTATTACGGATTATTTAATTCGTTATTACGGATTATTAATTCGTTATTACGGATTACTAATTCGTTATAACGGATTACTAATTCGTTATTACGGATTATTTAATTCGTTATTACGGATTATTAATTCGTTATTACAAATTACTCATACGTTCTGAGTCATACTCGGCAAGTATGGCACAGGAGTGCAAACGTTGTATACAAAGATAGCGCCGCCTAGCGGCCCTATATACACAGGCCCCTGGTCACGTGCTCTCCACGTGTGAGAACATCAGACCTAATTCGTAATAACGAATTAATAATCCGTAATAACGAATTAAATAATCCGTAATAACGAATTAAATAATCCGTAATAACGAATTAATAATCCGTAATAACGAATTAATAATCCGTAATAACGAATTAATAATCCGTAATAACGAATTAAATAATCCGTTTTAACGAATTAGTAATCCGTAATAACGAATTAAATAATCCGTAATAACGAATTAATAATCCGTTATAACGAATTAATAATCCGTAATAACGAATTAATAATCCGTAATAACGAATTAATAATCCGTAATAACGAATTAAATAATCCGTTATAACGAATTAGTAATCCGTAATAACGAATTAATAATCCGTAATAACGAATTACACAATCTGTAACATATATACTTGCAGTGGCGCTAATGGGCTTTCGTACATATGCGATCGGGAGCCTGTGCATAATAAATCAACAGTCATGCAGCGCATTCTTGCTGCCAAGGGACAAGAAGTGTACTCGCGTGGCAAGGCGTAACCACAAGAAAAATTAGTCTTTATAATAGCAAGAAGAAAATGATGGACAGGCCTGCATTAACCAGGTAAAACCAAAGCATAGCTGCCAACTAGTACGATTTTTTCGTAATTATTACGAATTGTTTGTTAAATAACGAAAATACGATTTGCCTCTAAAACATTACGAATTTCCCATTTTCTACCTAACGAAAAAAAAATACTTGTAAAGTATCGTTTTTGACCAAAAACTTCTGGCGAAATGTCGCGATAATGGATGGACTGGTGACAAGTCTAATAAGAATGCAGTCAAGCACCTGATAGACATCAATGCAGTGTGCGCAGTGGAGTACTTTAGGACCAGACTAAAAATATTTTTCAATGGTGTGTCATTTGTGTGCATCTCGTGGATGTTTGGTTGTGTGTACTGTATCATGTATGTGAGTACTTTTCAGTGACGATCTTAAGCACTTTCAGTCGCTTATTGCCCGAATGAGACCCATCAGTGCGAGATTTTAATCATGGAATTTAATAAGAGTATGGTTGGAATAATTGGTAATAGAGTTTGAGTTTATCACAACGCAGGCCCGTAGGAAGCTAAAATTTATTGGTCAGGCTCATCTCAGGGCAGGGAGCTCAGTTGATGCGAGCGCGTAGCGCGAAGCCCTAACGGCGTGGGGTTCGGGGCCCGCTTAAGGACCCCGACAAATTTTGGATTCCAGACGCTCTGTGGTGCGATCTGAGGCAATTTCTGACCACTTTAACCTTTTTTTGAGCTATCATAATTTAAACATCATTTTCAAGTTTGGAGTCAATTATCTTTTTATATATATATTTTTTTGCGTGAGAAATCCCATGTCGGCGTTAAAGCATGAGAATACCTGAAATAATCTTACGCTCAATGTGTTAGAGTTGGCAGGCCTGCAGAGGCAGATCCAGGATTTGACCCAATCCCTTCCAAATGTAACCAAAAGCCACTCCCCCCCCCAACACTATGCATGTATCTATGCATGCATATTATCTTCGTAATTTGTACAAGACACATTTGGAGCACTGCACATCTGCAAGTTTAACCAGTATATGTCACTTGATGAACTTTACATAGGATTTGTCAAAATTTAGCCTATCGTAGTGAAAAGTTTTGGACATTTGCTCATCGCAAAACTTTTTTTGGATCTAGATACTCTGTAGTGCAATCTGAGGCATTTCCTGGCCACTTTCCCCTGACTTTGAAATGTATTTGTGTTAGTCATCAAAGATGATAAATTACATCACAAGCATCACATCAAAACTGTAGCTTGACTCTCTTTCTAGATTTGTGCTCTTTAGCTTGATCCATGATTGTGTTTACAGGGAAAGGGCGTAATCATACATGTCGCCATGCACTACACGTTAAGTTAAATGGAATTTAACCATGAATTTTAGTTTTCCTCAGACTTGTACTTGTGTTTTTCTTAAAAAGAAGAGGTTTTGTAGCTGAGAAAATAGCAAGGAAGAACGGTATTGTGCAAAGCGCAAGCAAAATTCAGGGAATAATCCGTTGATACTAATATCTTGTTGGAAAATTCCAAAATCATTTCAAGAAAGTTGCCGCCGTGAATCAGAGTTTATGAAGGGACGGAAAGCGGGATTTGCTATCAGCATCAACAGGGTTGTTCCTCATTATTTACCTTTTATGGGATGTGAATCAAATTGGAAGACGAGAGGCTCTGCCGGCTGATGTATTTTTTAGAAATTTAATTCACCGGTATGGATACAGTGTACGTACATGATTGAACTGCCGAGCGTATTTGTTAAGGTTTTTTTTTTTCTAAAAAAAATACATCAGCTCGCAGAGTCTCTCATCCTCCAATTGATTCACATCCCATCAGGTAAAGAATGACGAACGGTCTTGTTGATAGCAAATCCCACTTTCCGTTCCTTCATAAACTCTGATTCACAGCGGTAATTACTTTCTTTGAATGATTTTGGAATTTTCCAACAAGATATTAACTTTAACGGATTATTCCCTGAATTTTGCTTGCACAAAACCGGTTCTTCCTTGCTATTTTCTCATTTAGAAAACCACTTCTTTTTAAGAAAACACAAGTACTAGTCTGAGGACAACTAAAATTCATGGTGGCGGCTAATCGCCATTCCGTTTAACTTAACATGTAGGCCTAGTGGCGACATGTATGATTACGCCCTTTCCCTTTAAACACACACACAAAAACAAAACAAAACACAAAAACAACACAAGAAAAATTGGGGGAGGGCAACGGGGGCCATGTCCCCCCCCCCCCAAAAAAAAATGGAAGCCATTTTTTTTTCAGTGTCGTCGCAATAGAGGCAGGTACTGCATACACCACCATCTTTTTCTTTAAAAAAAATTGTTAAAGTGGTCAGAAATTGCCTCAGATCGCACCACAGAGCATCTAGAAACCAAAAAAAGAAAAAATCCAGCCTTGGGGCCATGCAAGGCCTTTTATACATTAAAACAAAAGATATGCCTGTCATTATTGGTACGGCCATAGCCGTACCTGCCGTACCGCTTCCTACGGCCTTGTCACAACGGACAGAAAAGATAATCAGCATGCGTTTGCAAGGTATGTTGGCGGGATATTTCTATTGCATACGGTGGCCCTAGCCCCACTAGTGTGACCATCGGTATGCTGCGCTGAACCTTTGGCCACACACCGTGGTACCGCGCGCTACTGAGGACGAAGTTTTCATAAAAATTCAGGGCAGTTTCTTACATTCTCAGTTTCTTACTTTCTTATGGTTGTATTCTATGATGTCTCACCTGTCACTTCTGGGATGCTTAGGTCTAATGATGTTCCATTTTCCGAGATATTCTTCAATCTTTCTGGAGCCCATATGCACTCGTGAAACGTCTGGTGGTGGCAGCCATTTTGAATGTGACAAGAGATGACCTCAAGCGGTGACGTCGCGTTTATGCAAATTGTTTGTCGAGCGCGCGAGGCGCGAGTTGCAAATGCGACGGCTGTTTCCTGTGCCGTAGATCCTGAATAGAGATCGGTGCACGTGGCCCCCTGACGATAAATGCATGGTACGGAAAATAGCCAAATCAAGCATATGTACACACTTATTGTGATTTATTCGCACGCATGTTACAGGTGATGTGTTTGCGTGCGCGTTGTGTTTCCCCTAAAAGAGTTGATTTTCTCGTTATTCTTTTGATAAAACCAAATTTTAGGTGGATATCAGACAAGTGATCCGCACTAGTCAAAATCATATTTGCGTAGTATTCATTGTGGGACACAATATTGTCAATTTGCACAGCCGCATTGCGAGGTTTGTTTAAATCGGTTAATGAGAAGTGACAATCGGAATCGACCTCGTTTTTCAGGCACGCTGCGCCGGTTTGAAATAATTATTCTATGTACGGTCTTATAGAGAGCATTTGTTATAAATTGGCGGAAGTCTAGAAAAGTCTAGCTCTGCAAGCAGCCCAGCCGCATTGCCAGATGAGGCTTGGGTGAGGAATGGGTGGTCTTTGGGGCGAAATATCGGGGGAAAGGACAGGTTTCATCGTCTAAGTTTGGAGCGACAAATCTTTCAACCCATATCTAAGACTAAACCTATAGACTCTGGAGCCCGAACAAAGCAGCGGTGCAATTACTATAGGTTACTATGAATAAATTAACACCAACCAGAGAAAATCTGAGAATAAAGCATTTGATTATTTAATGATAAAATGTCATAATACCAAAAATGTCATAGAATTTTTGTTGTTGTTGTTGCTGAGAATAAGTTAATTGAAATGATATAAAGCAACTGATGATGGTAGTTTTTGCCTCGTCTTTTAAATCTCGGTGTGTAAAGTGAATTTCTTTTTTCAACACTGTGACTAGAAAGTGCACTGTATTTATTAAGTCAAAAAATCTACCACGAAAGTTATCCTGATTTCTAAATGCAAGTTAAGGGTCAGAGGGTCGCCAGAGGCTGACGCGTGTCTGGGGTTCATGACTTAATACGTCCCCATGCAAACAAGAAATCCCTCTTATCGTCGACCATACAGTATTAAAGTACCAGGGGACAACAACAATTAATAACAGATGCAAGATCTCTTTGATATCATTTGGGTTTTTTTTAATGGACTTTACTCATTCATGGGATAATCGATAAATAGAATATACTCGATATTGGATCGATTATTGAAGATTCTTATATTGACGGTGCTTACATTCTTGATTAACCCCGGGTTGTAGTTTGAACTAAGTAGTTGCAGTTGGCATTCATACATTAAGTGACCATAAAAATCCTGTTATCACAAGTTTTGGGTTGTCAGTGATTTTTTAGTGCATGTGACAGCTCTTTTTTGTCCAAGTAGTCTTTGGTCTCACTTCAACTTCTATAAAATCATTGGTTGTATATGAGTCATCTTATGTTTATTCTACTGGACTCATCAAAGTTTCCTTTGTGTTGATATAGTTTTCGAATCATTCCAAGTGGCAGTGCATCTGCGGCAGACATCGAAAAGGATCGAGATGAATGGTTCAAGGTAATATACTCATTAAAATGGAAGGTTAGAATATAGTGGGTGTTGGAAGTAGGAAATGTAAGTTCAGTTGGTGGATGTGGATGCCTTGCCACATAAAAAGAATAAATGAAATAAGCAACCAATCTAAATCCAAAATGTTACTAAACAGAATGAGAAAAAAATATGGATTAAAATTTTTGTCATGACTTGCTGTGTTTAAATTGGGCGGAAAAAAATGGTGTGTTTACGGTAACCTGACCGACCTGGAATTGTTGGGACCAAATTGCTGACCTCAAACTTTTAATGCCATTTTGCTTGTTGATTATTTTAAATGAGCACTATTTGCAATTGTTTGCCATGAACATACTCTTGAACTACATACTTCTACTCTTGAAATTTACCATGATTTGACACAAACATATCTGTTAAAAAAACCTGCAAAAATCATGACGGTGACGACGTCAAAACTTGGATAATACTAGTATAGGCCTACAAAAGTACACCCGTTTCTGTGCACAAACTGACATATCATTTTCGAGGTATCTGGTGCCCGCATAGCTCAATATGAACCTAAATGATGATGCATGAGTAGTGTGCAACACCAGCCAATGGAAAGTGTAAGCTTTATTTGGACATGCACTGCAGGAGCCCCAATTGTTTGAGCTACATGTAGCATGTGTGTGTCTAGAAAAAAAAAAACCCGCACGTAAGAGATTTACAGAACCACGACATTGCCAAAATGCCATTCTGCAAGTCATTTCACAGAACTTGATCTCTCCTTTCTGTGTATGTATTTTGTATTTCAGTGTATATATTTTGTAGTGTATAGGATCAGAAACTGAAATATTTGTCAATAAGTAAGGCTGAAAGGTTAAAAACATTACCAAGTAAGGAACTCAAGTATTATGAGAAATAGCTTGATGAGGACATATCGTCACCGGTTTCACGAAGGGACGGGAATGTGGATTTTGAAGAAAAAATGTTTTCGAGATAATCGCAAGAGAAGTTTCTCCGTTTTTAAAACAGCAAAACTGCTACTTTGCAACAACTTTATGCAATAAGGAAACCTTGACGTAATTCTTTGATAGGTAAACTTTAATTTGAACCCAGTAATTATAACAGTGGTTGATTAGCCAAAATTAATTAGCAAAGATGCCCGTCCCTTCGTGTAAACAAAAATCCAACTTTTCCACATTTACGCCCTTCTTGTTTAATGTGCTTTTCCATAGGGAAGGGCACGCGTGTTCGATTACGCGCGCACAGCTGAGAATGTAACAAAGATGCCCGTCCCTTCGTGAAATCGAAAATCTCTGTTGACCTACTTTGACTGCCTTTCCGTCCCTTCGTGAAAACGGTGATGATATACCGGCAGTGAGATTTGTTAAATGATGAAACAGTGGATAAGGCCAAAAAAAAAAGTCTCCGGTTTCTGGTATGGAGCTTGCCCCAAACGTGGTGCGGCGACGCGGCTTTTTTTTTTTTTACCTGTTTTGTTTTTGTTTTTTTTTGGCTTCAAATGTCGGCTGATGACTGCAAATGGTGCCCGACTAAACTTAGTGCAAATATATGAGAGTCCAGAGAGGCCACATAATCTTATTCTCGATCATAACCCCATCTAAAAACACGTTAAAATTGTGCAGCAGCAGAATTCCAGTCAAACCAGTGAGTTTGGCGGTTTTGAAACATCATCTTGTATTGAGAAAAAAACTTTTTCATTTTGCCGACGCGCATGGCTACGGCGACGCGCGCGCATACCAGAAACCGGAGCCTTTTTTTTTTTGGCCTAAGTGCCCCATTTTTTTTTCACCAACGAATGGTGATGTGCAGTGGAATGAATATGTATACATACATGTATACACACACTAGTGTAAAGTTTAAAAATCCAAACCTACAAACTGGTATAGAGAAATCATAGTTTGGGACTCTTACAATGTACATGTAAGGTGGATCTAAATTGTAAATAAAACTTTATTTCTATTAAATCAGGCAATCCGTTTTGCCTGTGGAGACAGAAGAGACTCTGTGGCAATCTTTGGAACAGATGATACAATCAACAAAACTTCTATGTCAGCATCAGAAGAGAGTCAGCCAACCAGAGAGAGTTTTTACCAAGCCATGAGGCACTTTCAGGAGGTGAGAAAAAGTCAAATACCTAATACCAGTTTTGCAGGTTTCCTATCAAAGTCAAAAAACTTCAAAAATTTTAAATTTCCAATGATTTTGTCCAACAATATTACTTCATGTTTTTCAAAACACCCCTCTAGCTATATTATGGAATAGCTATATAATGAAAAGTTTGGAGAGAGCTGGTGCTGTCACTACTAGGGGAATGGAACTTCACCCAGGGAGTCACTTCTGGAAGCGTGGAACCATTACCATGTCAGCGGTCTCCCATCCGGCACCAGTGGCGTAGCCAGGAATTTTTCAGTGAAGGGGCGCTGGGGGGGCTGGAACATTTCATGGGGGGGCGTCATGTAGATCAATGATAATTTTTTTAGAAACTCAAAATCTCAGGGGGGGGGGCGACTGGGGGGGGGCGACAAGGTTTCATGGGGGGGCTGTTCCCCCCCCCCCCCCCCCCCCCCCCCCCCCCCCCCCCCCCCGTGGCTACGCCACTGTCCGGCACCCACATCAACAGTTGGCTGCCGGCGCTGGCAGTTCCGTTGACCGAGAAGGGGACATGAAACTGTCTCCGGCCAGCACAAACGGAACAACCAATTGAAAGGTTCGGTTCAGCAAGGTTACTGAGAAAAAATTTAACCCCTGTGCCGGAACCAAACTTAAGGAGGGTCCTCGGTATAAACATGGCTCTGGAACGGGCTTCACTACACCCTCCATGCCTTCCCCGAATACGGGGCAGGCCCGTGGGGACTAGCCTCCACGGTTCAGTGGGCATGAATCCCCGGTGTCCTCCCATCACTGTGATGAACACCACGGGGTGCCGGAACTTTTGTACGGGCTACCTGACCGGTCAGCATTGCTCAACCTATGGGGCTTGAGGTGCTGTCGGCCGGGCTCAAGCTTGCATGACTCATTGAACTGACCCCACCAAGACAAACGCTACAAGGATGAGGACTCAGTCTATACAGCTGATATTTTGCAAGCCTTTCAATGGATTTTGACTTTATTGTCGACCCTGTCTGCCACCCACCAGGCGGGTACCCTTGGTGGCCCCTGGCCAGCCATGCTGCGATGCCCTCAGTCATTGGTCACGGTTGGGTGGCTCGGGGACAAAAGGGACATATCGCGCACGGTAAGCCATGCTCCGGAATCTCCGCCTGCACTGAGCTTACACCCATCTATGTTTATTGTCTCCGAGGATGTTGCTCAGCCAACGACCCGTGGCCCTGTGCAGCTTGCCCCTCCAAGCGTGCCAGACGGCTCATGTTCTCCGGAGTCAGTTTGGCCCTCCCATTCGTGTGGTTCATCTGATTACGCTGAGGAAGTGGCCCACATGCCGCAGCTGTTCATTGCAGAATCAGAACTCTTTTTGGTGCAAAGGGACATGATTCGGGTATTAAAGCTATCCTCCGCTGATGAAGCCCCCAGCCTGCATGAACATAAATCCGTCAAGATCAGGACAGGTTCAACAACGCACAACAACAAGGTGTTCGCGATGCTCCTTTGAATCAGGTGTGTGCGGATCGCATGCACAAGATTATGTCTTGTGACAAATGGCAACCATTTTCCAAGTGAGAATATGATTATTTTCATTTCTCCTCAGCAGATTACGAAACAAATGTCACCACACCTGTCATCTCCTACGCAGGGAAAAACAAGCTTGCTGAGAATGAAGGGACCTGTACAAATAGGACTTGTGGCAAGCTTGAGAACACTATAAAAAAAGTGGACTCGGCCTCCTGCCATGGCATGCATTTGGCCTCCTCTTTATACTCCTCCTCACAGAGTATTTAGCCTTGGGTTGTGAGGATGACTTGGCAGTTCTGGCGGACAAGTTGACTGCTGCTCTTAAGTGCCTAGACCACTCTCTTCGCTTGGTGCTCGATCAGTTTACACGAGTGGTGACCCTGATGACCTCGACCTTTCTCCCATTGCCAGGTGCCCGCAAAGGATTCGAGACCATCCCTCTCACGGGCACAGACCTTTTTGCGTGGAAATTCAAGGATTACGTGCAAGGTGAGGCAAAGCAGTTGAAGGCTACTGAGAAGATCAATTTCAAGAAGCCACCAACCTCCATGGCCAAGACTGCACAGAGTAAAAACAAACCGTCTTTTGTTATCTCCCGCCGCAAACCACTGAAGTCTAAGGCGTCTTACTGTTTGGTCCTAACCGTTCTTATGGGAGTCTGGCGTTGTCGATTACTAGAAAGTTCGTGAACCGCACGGCTGTGCACACACGGGCGTATCCAGATCTACCAGGTGCTATTGTTGCAGAAATGATAGGTCATATGAATAAACATGAGACAGGGAAATCTTATAGATACTTTGTTCCATCCGCTTGAGAGCGGCGTGACAAATAATGTGTTCTGTCCTCTGAGGAAACGGTGCCATAATTCGTTCTTCTACAAAGCCTTAGAATAATGTACATGTACTTTATTCTGTCCGCTTTTATCTTGTAAATTATAGGCTAGTCCATACTTAATTGTGGCCGGTTCGTAATTGATGAACAGACACAAATCAACAAAGAAATTCACAGCAGAAGTCACCGCAACTATCTCCAATATTGTGTTCAACTTATTTACCGTAATTTTCAGAATATAAGCCGCGCGGCGTATAAGCCGCAGCACGCAAAATCTGCAAATTAAGATTTGAAGTCGGCGTATAAGTCGCACCAGCGTATAAGCCGCACCGACCGCAGCGTTTTCATGTTGAAAGACCTCCAAATTCTAGTCAAAATGCTCTGATTCAGTTCCATTTACACTACAGAAGCTATAAAAAGGGCCACAAAAGTTATATCAAATCATTTACAGTCGATACTCTTACAAACAAATATGGAAATTGATGATGAGAAATAAACACCAGGAATTGCTGCCGGCTGGCCCGTACGTCCCCGGCCTTAAAAGTTAGCGCATGGCCTGGCAGCCTGTGCCGGCGAATGACATTTTCCCACAGCACTTGAGAGAGTATGCAACCCACCATTTTTGTCGTCTAACTGGAGCGCTACAATTTCTTGCTTTGTGGCAACAGATGCTGATTTGTTTTGTCCTAAGAATAAAAAGGTCCCTTTTTACAGCAAAACTTACCAAACTGTTGTGATTACTAATGAGTAGTAACGTCAAAAATTCAAGTTTCGATCGTAACTTTCTTCGAAAACAGTCATAACGATGCTGACATTTTTGTGGACGAATCCATTAATTTCGTAAGGGGTGATTTATCCCCTGTTCTGAGTTGTACATCGTTTCTTGAATACATTTCAAGAAAAAAAATATATATTGTGACGTTGCACAAGTGATTATCGAATAAAGAAATGTTTTAAACTCCTTGAAAATTATTAGTTGTCTTTTTTCTTTTTTTAAACAGCTAAAATATTGGTAATTATTGTTCCCAAGAAAGTACACCCCTTTATTACTACTAATGGTGTGGTCCATGGGGAATGCATGCAGCATGGCATGCAGCTAGCAGTATCACAGCCGGTTGTCTATGTCAAAGACAGCTTTCACTCACGCATGGTCGGCCGGCCTGCCGTACTTTTTACCGCTCGGTATATTTTCGTGGGACATGCTTTCGGTTTGTTAATGACTTTCTTAATTGATTTATTCATTTCAGCAACATATCATGCATGCAACATATCATGCATGCAACTTTTCCTTAGATCCGCTAATTTCCTCTTTTTTAATTCACATGAATGCCATTACAAATTGAAAACCACTGTAGAAAGTCTTGTGTGGTTGGAATTTCCTCTTTTTTCCCCTAAATTCGCAGTTGCATGCCTGCATCAACCACCAAGTGGGCACGCGGTCTGCCCAACTGTGTATGTGCCACAATGTCGCTCAATCACTCTTCCTGCTGATCGACCAACCGCATCTCCTCGATCCTGTTCGCTTCTTCGATCAATCACCAATTACCAGTCTATTGTGCAAGGTTCTCCGACCTCAGCGACTGGCAGACGGATGCATTGACGATACTGTGGGACGGACTGCTTTCCCTCGGGTACTGGCCAAACTTGAGCAGGAGTACTGCAAAGTCCTCCTCATAGCTCCCTTCTGGCCCGCCAACCGTGGTTCCCAAGGTTAACCAGACTCCTGGTTCACTAGCCAGTGGTACTTCCATGGAGCGCAAACATTTTGTTGTAGCCCAGCTCGGGTTTTCTTCAACTGGCTCCGCAGGAACTTCACCTGATGTGCTGTGCTGTCATGCAATCCCTCCGCATGGCAGGCTATTCTCAACAAGCTGCGGCTATTGCAGCCTACTGTTGAAGAGCATCAATCAGAACAATTTACGACAGCCAATTTTTACGACAGTTGTGTAGAAGCCGATCTCTGCATCCCCCCCCCCCCCCCCCCCCCCGTACTTATGTTGGGGAGGTTGCAGATTTCCTGGTGTACTTGTTTGAAAGTTACCTCGCTTCGGCCACAATTAAAAAGTGCCGTTCGGCCATAGCGGCTATTCATGAAGGCTTCCCGGACTGAACTTCTGTGTCAGAGAGTCAAGCTCTCAGCCAGCTAGTCAGGGGATGTTTGTTTCATGCCCCCCCCCCCCCCCCCCCGGTGCCTACATGGGACCTCTTCAACGTGGTGTCCACACTATCGAGATCTCCTTTTCGCCTCCTGATGTCTTTGTCCTGGACATCAAAAGCAGTGCTGAGGGCAGCCAGCCGAACCTCATCACGTTCTCCAGCCAGGGACCTCCCTAGAATAGGTGAGTTTCCTTACTCCTTACTCTGATTCCTTATTTGAACCCTATTATGATAGTGGGTAGATATGTATTATGTCGTAATGCTTTGCTTTGCCTTTTATGATCTTTTTTACCCCACGGCGCACTTATATTATGTACCGGCTAGCTGTTGTTCAACACGGCGCAATCCCCTGTGGTGGGGTCCAGGACTCATTTAATATCTTCAGACCACTGGGCGGTTAACGACCTTAACGCGCAGGGCCTCTGGGCCTGCTTGCCCCACCCACATGTGTAGCAGCAAGGCCCACCCTGGGTTACGCCTCATGTCCTGTGCCTCTGTAATTATACAATAGCATCTCACATAACCCACCGCCTAATACCCAGTTCGAGTCTGTGCATAAGTAGATTGCTCTACAGGTAAGTTGAGTGAAGTAGACTCCCCCCCCCCCCCCTCCCCCATAGCAGTGTGGATGGGGTCTACGAACAAATACTTACCTGTAAAGCATCCCTCCCTCCTACCCCACTATTCTCGATGAGTCATGGGTGCTCCGACTTAGTGCTCGAGAAAAGAGGAAGAGTGTGGGGCTTTGGGTGGGACACCAGAGGGCGCTATTGTGTAAACTCTTAGCGTAAATACCTGCTGGTCTAAGGAAATATGCATAGATTGCTCTACAGGTAAGTATTCAGTCTTTGACCTCATCCATACTTTTGTTGGGGGAACTTTCAGGACTTTGTCTTGGAAAACAACTTTCGACATCGTGGATATTTGCGAAAACATGGTGAGCTAAATGTGATGAAGCAACCATATAGCTGATTTACCTCCTTGTGGTTATGATTTCAAACACGTACCCATAGCATGCAAGCAAGGACGGGGCGGATCCAGGAATTTTCGGGGGGGGGGGGGGGCTTTCATCAGCAAAAAAATAAGAAATGCACACAGTTTTTTTTTTTAAATCTAAAAATTAATGTGGCCTGACGTTGCGAATTTAGCAAGTTCTTCTTCAGAGGCTAAAACAGAAATGACAGAGGTACATACATTAACATGGGGGTGCACACAAACATGCAGGGCTGAAAGAAGAAACACAAAAGGAGGATTAGGTGGGAAAGGTGTGGAAAGATGCAGGGGAGGGTTGATGAGAGAACAAAGAAACAAAGGGAGATGGCAAACCACAAGGGGTCTGGTATAAACAGGGGAGGGACCAGAAAGGGGAAGGATCAAAGGTCACAGGGAGTGGGAACGGACAAAAGAGTGTGAGAGTGAAGGGGGATGATGCGGGGGGGGGGGGGGGGGGAAACAGTATGGAGGTGGAAAGGGATGAAAGATGGGTAAAAACAAACAAGGAAGACCAGGTGGATTATCTGTAACAGAAGACAATGGAGGAAGAAAAGGATTAATCATTTCCAAGTTGGATGTTGAGACCATGTGGTTGAATAGTTCGAAGACGATTCATCCACACTTTCTCTCTGCTGCGGCGAACTGAGTCCTTGCGATGGCCAAGAGATTCAATGCCCTGCAAAATCATATCAGATATGGAGTGGTTAGGCAGGTTGAAGTGATGACCAACAGGGGTGTCTAGTTTCTTGGTGTTGACCGTTGACCGGTGGGCATAGAGACGCTTCTTGAGTGTATTCTTAGTCTCACCTACATACTGCACTCCACAGACCCTGCAAGAAATGAGATATATGACATTAGAGGTGTTACAAGTGATGTTACCAATGGTTCTGTGGGTAGTGACAGAAGAGTGGCCAGAAAAGGAGTCAGACTCCTGGATATGAATCTGGCAGACAACACATCTGGAACTGCACTTGAAAGTACCATGCTGGGTGGGAGGGGATGCATCTAAGGATGGGACTTCAGCTCGAACAATCAAGTCCCGTAGATTTCGAGGACGCCTGTAAGCCAATGTGGGGCCGTTGAGGATGGCGCGGGCAAGGCGATCTGAAGTATGGAGGATATGACGATTGTCGTTAGTGATTTTGCGAAGGGGAGGGAGATTGGGGTGAAACGTGGTAACCAAGGGAATCATGGGTTTGGCCATGGCATCAGGGGCCTTTCCCGTGTGAGCTAGACTTCTGGGGATAGCTTTAGCTCTGGCAATGGCACGATGAACTTGGCGAGAGCTGTGACCCCTGGCCACCAAGTTGTTCCTCAGTATCTGTGTATGGCGGGAGAAATCGGAATCATTAGAACAAATTCTTCTGAGTCTGAGTGCCTGGCTAAACGCTATGCCAGTTTTGCAGTGCCTGGGGTGACAGCTGGAGGAGTGGAGGTACTGGTGGGTGTCTGTGGGTTTGGAATACAGGTCAGTGGTTAGTGAGTTGCCTTGCTTGCGGACGGTGACATCCAGAAAGTGGGGTTTGGTGAGCCGAGAACTCCGATGTGAATTTGATGGTTCTGTGGAAGGAATTGATGTGGTTAGTGAAGGTCAAGAGACTGTCCTCATCACTGGTCCAGATGAAAAAAAACATCATCAATATATCTCCACCAGATCCAAGGGCGACATGGGGCCGAGGCAAGAATGCGTTCTTCGAGGTCACCCATGAAGAGGCAAGCCATGGAGGGGGCCATGCGAGTGCCCATTGCAGTGCCGTGTACCTGTAGATAGTGTTCACCAAGGAAGGAAAAATTGTTCTTCGTTAGTATAAGTCTCATGAGGGTGCCAACATCACTGATGGGAGGAGTCGTGTGTCCTGCCTTGGCCAGAGCCAAGGAGCAAGCACGAACACCCTCCTCATGTGGGATGTTGGTGTACAGAGATGAAACGTCGAAAGTCCCAATGATGGCTGTGCTGGGAATCTGGTCCTTGATTCCTTCAAGCTTGCGTAGGAAGTCTGGGGTGTCGTGAACGTATGACGAAATCTGTGGGACAAGGGGTTTGAGAAAACTGTCAATGAACAGGGAGATGCGTTCCGTGGGTGAGCCATTACCGGAGATGATGGGTCTACCGGGGTTGCCAGCCTTGTGAATCTTGGGTAGAAGGTAAAATCTGGCAGTCCTACAATCACAGGGAGAAAGAAATTTATGAGCTTTCTTGGACAACTGGTCACGTGATCGCATATCGTCAAGTACCTGTTGTATATCTCTACAGAATGTGCCTGTGGGGTCAGAGTCAAGGCGGGTATAGTTAGTGCGATTATCCAACTGGCGGTGGGCCTCATCAATGTACTGCTGACGATCCATGATGACCACAGCTGAACCTTTATCTGCTGGTTTGATGATGATGTCGGTGCGAGAGCGCAAGGAGTTGAGAGCCAGGCGCTCCTCTCTGGGGAGATTATCATGAGTCCTGTGGGGGAAGTTGTCCGGCTTAGTTTTTTTTTTTGCCGGTCATTTGGCCTCCGAATAGAGAACATATAACCACAGAAAAGAGAACATATAACCTCTAACCAAGCTGGCTCTGTCCATACTTTGTGCAAAGGCGAAAATTTTGGGTGGGGGGGGGGGGCGGCCGGGGCTACGCATTTTTTTCCCAGGAATTCTAGGGGAAAAAAAATTGTGACAGAGCTGGGTTTTTGGACCCCCCCCCCCAACCCCCTCTGGATCCACGCCTGAAGGAGGTTGAGCTGGCGTATTTTTTGGGGGAAGGAATTGGACATTTCAGTCAACACTTTGATTACCAGAGTTTTGAAGTTTGGTCAGTAACCATGACCTCCAAAAGTACCCGCCTTGTGTTTTTCATCATTTATCAATCACTTTTTGGTCAATTGACATTTTCAGCATTTCTGGATGAGGTCACACTGTTGTTTGATGATCATGAAAAGAGCCTGTCATGCTTGTTGTTCTTTTGCTAATTCTCAACTGGTTTTTTTTTTCAGGGTAACTTTACGTCTTTTAACTTGCAACGAAACTTTTTTTTACTGGGGGGTTTGGCATTTTTCTCATGTTTTGTTTAATTTTTTTGCTCATTTTTTTAATATTTGTTTTTAAATTGCGTGCATTGAAACTTATTAACTTTTTAATGTTTAATGTGGACATGCACAATAATTGGGTCTTTGAACTATAAATTTTTGGTTTTTTTATCTTATTTTTTCTCATTGTAGTATTTTGATGTTAATTTTGGGGATAATCATATCTATTTTTTTTGTTTAACTGGGACGTTAATGTTTTAGCATTTACACCTCTGCCATTTTTAATATATTTGTTTATTGTTAATACAATTTTATAGATTTTTATAGATTTATATATTTCTTTGTGTAGCCAGAGGTATTGGAATTGAAGGCCTTCTGGCCACAGTTTTTAGGTAAACTTTTTTAATTCCAGGCATATGCCCCTGGCTTTCGTTTTTGTTATCTTGGTTTTTGTTTTTTATATTTTGTGAATGTTTGTTATTTGTATGTGCTGTTAATGCCGAATAAATAATAATAATAATAATAATAATAATAATAATATCGCCAGACTTGCACCACTTGTGATTTGTGGTAACCTAAACATTCACTGTGACAATCTCTAAGCAATCAACACAAAGGTGATTCAATGACTCTAATACTGAAATCACACATTCTTTCCCAGGATATTGAATCGCCAACCCATGAGCGTGGTCACATCTTGGATGCCTTCATCAAAATTTACGCAGTCCAATGTAATTGCAGGGTTATTGTGCCCGGTACGATTGTCAACCCACAGCGCGAATGTGTTTGCATGCGATTTGCGGTCTATTCGCACAGTCTATAATTATAGGAGTCTTGACTGTACGGTATGATTCTTTACTGAGGATCGATGATTTTCTTCCGATGCGAAGCACAAAAAGAAGACGCAGTTGCCCAAGACAGATATTCAATTTTTGGGGGGTCAGTTTTGTTTCAGATCCATTTGGGTTGGTTTTTGCATGATTTTTGTCAGGTTGGGTCAAGTCCGGTTAGGGGAGTTAACTCGGATCAGTTTTGGCTCAGATTTGGTACGTATCTGGGTTGGTTTGGCCTGGTCAACCGACCCAATGCACAACATTACCGCTCACCTAACAAGAAATGTCTGTGTTTTTCCTGGAACTGGAGCGACTATGTGGCCTGTAAAATTAAAGAAAACACCATTGAATGTTGTTTCAAAATAAGATGCCTTCTGGCACAATTTGACACGGGTTAGCAACGGAATCCAGTTTAGGAGACCCCAACAAATTTTCATATGTGTTTGTTGGGCTTAACCATGAGCAGGTCCTAATTTTGTTGCGCTACTTTAACCGATTTTGTGCTAACATAGCCTCCATCTATATCATAGAGACTGTATTAAAGCAGTAAGCACAGCAAAAACATTCTTCACCCCGGATAAAAAATTGTTTAAATCAGTGATGTTATAATATAAATCTCCATGCGCGCGCAACCATTAGCAAGTCCACACCATGAAATAGTGCTTAAGCAAAAGTATCATTTTCGGCTACAGTTTATAAGCAAACCTTTTCTACTAAACTGTTAAGCAGCACTATGACATTGGGCCCAGGTTAGTTGTTGTGCACCGTCCTAATGATTTTCAGCAATTTTACTGCTTGCAAGGAAAAAAACACACAAAAGCAAATGATCCTTTGTACCTTTAGATCAAAAATCATATTTCTTTTTTCATTCAGCAATCCTAGCTTGAAAAGAGATTAGATCCTTCCTGATGCAATTATTGCTGAAAGTGCAACCACTTTTTAAGTTCTTGGCTACGTTTATATATTTTTTTAGATTGTTGTGATCTGAAATTTGAAGATTGACTTGACATAAGTGTTTGCATATCTGTTTATTTTTGAAAATATGTTTAATCTATTTGACAGGAGTTAGAAAGACTATCTTTAGTTATCAACAATATAGATGAAAGAGGTGATGCCACGAAAGCCTTGATACAGCTTCAGCAAAAAGCAAGAGTGATTGAGACAATGTGTTCTCAAATCAGGCCTTCATCTGATGCAAGGTATTTACTTTTCTGTTATGCATGTTGGTAGTCCAATAGTAAACGCATGATATTGAGTGTTCATCACAAGTTAACCCACACAGTTACACCATACAGCAAGGAGCAGAAGGAGTTACAACTCCCTCAACTACAAAGGTTCCATGTCTGTTAGTACGGTTGTAAAACAGCTGGATTCGCGACCGCAGCTAATGAGTAGAGCAACAAGACCGGAGCGCTTATCGGCTGATCTTCATGGTGACATCATCTGAAAAAAAAAACACAATGCAGTGCGTGATGTAGCATCCATGCCAACAAAAAAATGGCAGCTTTGTATTCAGCACTGAGGTTTTGATGATTATGAATTTGCAACGTTAATGTTGATGGGCCCAATTTTACATTTAATCGAAATTTTTAGAACAGGAATGAAACCAGTCATTTGATAGCTTGGCACTCGTAGATAATGGAAATATAACTTCAGAGTGATTTTTGGATCAGACTAATTAACTTAAGAGTGGTGCACAAAACGCGGAGGGGGCTTGGCCATCACCCCTCTCCTGTTCCTTTTTGCTGATACTGGTGCAACACGACAAAATAGGAGAAAACGAAACCAGTTTCTATTGACTTGGCACTTGAAGCACATGAAAATATAACTTAAGAGTGAGTTTAGGTCCGACTATTAAATTAACTTAACCAGTTCATGTATGCACGCAAAGGTTTTGCGGTATTTGGAACGGATGAGGGATAAACACGCAATGAGCGAGGCCAGAAATATGTGTCTGCGACCTGCTCGCAGTGAGCGAGGCTGGAAATATCAGAGTGTGCTACCCCCAGATGATGGCCTGAACCAGTCTGGCATCAAGGTTCGTGAAAAACAATCCTGTACCTGGGTTGGTCAATGTCAAAATAATCCTGGCGCGAACTGGATCATGCCAAGTTTCCCTCTCATGTTTACTGATGTCTTTCAGTTATTTGAAACCAATTTTATGAAGAAAGAGCACCCCTTCGTCGCAAAATGTCCAGTCTACTTTACTCAACTTACCTGTAGAGCAATCTAATGGATGCATACTCCCTATACCAACCAAGAGTTTGCACAATAGTGCCCCCTCGTGTCCTACCCATAGTGCCGGCGGCATGTATGCCTTGTGAGCGTCCTCTTTTCTCTTAGCAGCAGGTCGGGGAGGACGTGCTTATAATACACTCGTATTATTCGTCATTTTTTTGCTACCTTTTATCGATTAAGAGAAGATTTGATTAAAGAGTTATTAGCAGAGTTACAGTTTCGTCTTGTGAGATTATTTCTTAGAATGAGTCGTTCGGAGAGGACTGGCCCTGTCACATATGGGGAATGAAAATTCCGCCGGGACAGACCAAGTTCTTGGGAGTTATGGATTATGGATTTTCTGACTTAACAACAGCAGCGAGTATGATAAAATAATATTTTATCTGAAATTAACATGTGCAATACTGGTACCCTGCAAGGAAATGCTCTGTCACCAACATTGTGTTTAATCTTAATTCAAATGATTTTATTTGTACAGATCCATCTTCTTGTTTTACTGTAAAGTATGCAGATGATACTTACCTTGTTGGATTGATTTCAAACAATGATGTCAGTGGATACAGGGACAATGTGAATAATTTTGTTTCATGGTGCAATGATAACTATCTCACCCTCAATGCTGCTAAATGTAAGGAAATGGTATTTGATTTTAGGAAAAAGAGGAGCGATCATGAGTCTTTACATATCACGAATGTTGCTGTTGACATTGTTTCTGACTACAAATACCTGGATGTCCACATTGATAATAAACTGAATTGGAAGTGCAATACTGTAAAAGTCATCGCTAAGTGTAACCAACGTCTGTATTTTCTTAAGGGCATAAAGTCATTTAATGTTCATAGTGATATTATATATTTGTTTTATCGGGCAGTCATTCAATCTGTTTTATCATTCTGTAGTGTAGTTTGGTATAGTGGGATGTCTTCAGGAAACATCAAAATATTTATTTGGGTTTTCAAATCTGCAAGCAGGTTGGTTGTTGCTGATGTTAAGCAGTTCGACTCATTGTGCAATAATGCTTGTCATGGGAACAATCACGGTTGCGGGCAGCACCATCGCAAGCTCCGGGCATGGGGGGGGGGGCACAGTACAAAGAAAAAACACACTTAGATATAGTTTTTTATATGCTTATGGTTTTTGCCAATAGGGGGGCCAGTTGTGCATCAGCGGGGCCCAGCCCCCCCCCCCCCCCAGGCGACAGGCCTGGTTGCTAGGCCTTTGTGTTAACACTACTTTTATTTAAAATGTTGCAAAATGCATGATTCAATCTGAATAATCTCTTTATTCACAGTTTCAGTGGTATTTCAACTTCAGTGGATACAGAATCTTCCTCCCACCTTGATCAGTCCAGCACGGTCACACTGGATACTGGTGACCAGAGTTATGATGAGCTGCTGCCACCATTAATTAAATCAGATCGTCACTCGCTTATTATTGGCAACAATTGGGTACTTCACAACAACAGTAGCTCTGGATTGACAAATGGACACTCTTTAATAGTTGATCCACCAGAAACAAATGGTGAAATTCAAAATGGATATGATACACATCCCACAAACAATCTTGAACAGAGGACAAATATGATAGTAAATGGCATCACAAGCTGTTCCTCAGGAAATCTGTCGGCAGTGTTCGAGTGCAAGTGTTTAAGGAGCAAAGAAGTGACTTGCAAAAATATCCACAACAGTAACATGAATGCATTTGTGAACGGTCATGAAAAATGCCCTGAAACTACAGCATTTGTGAATAGCAACCAGGTGACAGCTAACATGTTTCTTGGCTTCGCACCAACACGGATCAATGAGCTACCTCCTTTACCTCCCCCTCCTCCACCAATTTTAGGTAAGTTGGACTTCATGTTTTGGGGTTTGTTTTTGTTTTTGTTTTGTTTTGTGTTGTTTTTGTTTATTAGTTTGCATTTTTTTGCTCGCATTTCTTCAACTGAGCATGCTGGTTTGAGTGCTCTTATGAGACATTTAATTGGTTTTAAAGTTTTATTTTGTATCATTTTACATAGAGTGTTACCATAGAGTGTTACCATTTATTTATGAAGCAATGATGTAACTCGTTGTAACTGAACGGTTACTGTAAGACTGGTATCTGCTCTTGTGCCACACTTGGGCACAATGCTGTGTAACATCACCAAAGGATGTGTACATGTATACACATACAAATAGTTGACGTTGAACAATAGTATACACATATAGCCTGGCAATGAAGTCACCAGTGCACGTCTATGTGCCCCGAGGGACTGTGAGTGACTGACCAGAAGAGGACTCACAGGCCCGAAGGGGGCATAGATGTGCACTAGCGACCGAATTATGCCAGTCCATATGTTTTATAACACACCTCTGTCCAAAATATAAAATAAGAAAAGAAACTTTGTCTTTTAGTTGAAGTGTTCTCAACAATTAACTCTTAAGTCACTCGGAATTCAACCAACTGCTTCTCAGAACCACACAACTCACAAAGAGATATCATTCACATGGTGTTACTGCAAACCTCCCATTCATTGATCATGTCTCCATGCAAACCTTTAAGCCTCATTTAACTTATAAGCAATCCAACAATAAGCAATTAAACACAATACATGGAAGTTGAAACAGAGGGCGCTGTAACTAGTTGAAAATGTGTACGTGCGCAATGTCTTGACGCACAAGGACGACCTCAATTAGAAAATGTGATGTTGAGTTTGAATTGTTGAGTTTGAATTGCAACAAGCTACGCCTTTCACTTAAAGACTGGTTAGGGATTAAATCGTTAGGGATTAAATCTACACTCAAAGTAAGTGAATTTCATCCCGGTCATCTGTTTGTCATAACAAAAAAACAATATGCACTGACATCCACTGTTAAACCAATTGAAACTGTTGTCAATCAGTTTCATTCTCACAAGATAATCTCTAGAATGGAATCTGATATTACCAATCTTCGGAGATGTCATTGTCACCACGCACTGAAACCACTCATGTACACTCTTTGGAAATTAGGCTATTTTATGGGAAACTTAGGGGGGCTTCTTTTGATCAATTTTGGGGCTTCTTTGGCAAACGGACTAGTGCAAAACCTCAGCGTGTTTTTTGCATGGGACGGCGGCCTCGGCTTGTATGCCCAATCATTTCATGGAAGGCGGCAAGAGCTTATTGTGCACTCGCACTTGTTTTTGCACGGGCCAATATTAAACATCAGAGAAAGATAAATGATAAAACTAAAATAAAATGGGTTAAGACTAGACAGAGGGATGTTCGCTGATTTTTTTGAATGCAAATTTAAAGACAAACAATAAAATTAACTAAAAATGTTAAACTTTTATATGCCTGTGCATCTGCGGGTAGTACTGGAACTGGGCACCCGATGGAAAAAATACAGGTATCCGGGTACCAGTCAAAGAAACACAACCCAAAACTTCCGATCCCAGAAGTTGGTAACTAAGTTGCATAAATAAAGGGTGCGCTACTGCGCATGATAATACTATCACGTTGATGCATTATTAGTGTAGCGGTACGCCATTAAGGAGGTCCGCTCAAATGATTAGATTTAAGGACGCCAAGGACAATCAAGACAAACAGAAAGAATCAAGGAGTCAAGTTATGCTTGGTCTCATGAACTTGTTCACAAGAATCGATTACAATAATAAACACCCGATCTCAATTTTAACTCACAAAAGCAAGTGTTACAAAAAGCATATAAGATTCAATTTCTAGAAGATATACATTTGCCAATGATAACTTACAATCACAAAGTTTGTATTTCTAAAGTTGCCCTAAGGTTGAAAGTGCCCTAAGAATAAAAGTGAGGTTCCTAATCACTATGAACATCTTCATCCCTTAAAAATTCGTTAAAGAGCCATTTTCCCTTGAAATTACAGTTAACAAAATTTTCACGGATTTTTTAACATATAAAGCCAGATTAGGAGTCCGTGAAAACACCCTTAAGAAAGTCGTTTGTTTACCCATGGAGATAGACCCAGCGTACCGCTATGTATAGCCAATGATAATCCTCAGTGGCCAGGGTCATTAAAAATCTGTGAAAATACCCCTACAGGATTAGTCCTATATAAGCCCCATGTAAATGTCCGTGAAACATCTTTTAAAGATTCTTTTCACGGACAAATGGACTTTTAATGAATTTTTAAGGGATGAAGTTGTTCACAAGATTCCCAGGTTCCCCGAACGGCTGGCCAGTGTATGGCTGTGTTGTGAACTCGGCCTTCCAAATTGCACCTGACATGAAACAGCCATATTGCAATAAATCAACATGGGACTTACACGATGTACAAGGTGATTAAAACTTTGAGATTACGATGACTAATTCACCCCAAAATCACTGCTTTTGTCAACATGAAATACACTAAAACCTAGCCCAGCGGTAGCAGAGAACTTGCATTATGACACTAGAATGTACAGAAAATACAAATGTCGCTCATTTTAAACTAAAATGTTGGTTTTTAAGCACAAATCTATACACATAATACTCACACTTTGGTGTGCAGGCAAAAAAGGGCTGATATTTGCGCGTTCACGCACTGAGTACAGGCGTTTATATACATTTTTCTGGGCTGTGTGCCAATTGTACGGTGCCTCGTAAAAGATGTCTCACTACATTAGTATGAACAATAAAGGTCAGACTGTCAGAGGAGTTATAAGTATCAATAACTATTAGTCATTTAAAAACTGGTAAGCTTTGTAGAGGCGAGAGAAGTGTCGTCAGCCACAATAATCTGAGCCACGACAAACAGGAGCGATGACAAACATCAGTACAACATTGCATAACATGCATTCTCACTCGGAGACCAGCGGCATGGCTACCCCTCCACTGAAACCTGGCGTCCGTAGAAAAGCGCAGGCATATCAGTTACCATGATTAGCTGGAAGAACACAAAGTGCCTTTCTTCCGCGATTTTGTACGTAATTTTTTTTAGCAACAGTCCCTTTTTTGGTGTCCAGTCCGTCCCCCCCCCCCCCCCCATTTGATTTTACAGAGGGCGGGTGTCCGGTAAAAATAACCGGTCTACCTTTGAGCCCCTCCATTGTAACCTTGAGCCATCCCATAGGCCCCCTAGGATGAGAACCCTGGCTACGCCGCTGTCGGAGACATGCCCGTTGCGTCAGCAGCGGTAGTGAAGGTAGACTTCTTCGTCATGTTTGACCTTTTCTTTAAAAATATGCAAAGGTCACATGAATATGTATGGAGTATGATATGAATATTAAACTATGGGGGGTAAGATATTTGGGCCAAGTTTGACCTGGTGTATGGACGGAAATGAATTTGGAATAGGATAGGGTAAGAAACCGAATACAGTTTGACCTAATGTAAGGAAAGATTGCCCTAATGTATGGGCAAAATACATGTATATAATTTCAATACAGCATAGTTTACGAACGTATTGCTATGAGTTGTACAATGTAACGGTGGTCAGTGAACAGCTGTTGTGTTAGATAATCGTTGGACAAAGGGACTGTAAGTGGCAGGGCCCATGTGCGCTCCACATGCCACCAGAAGTAGTTAATCCCTAGAACAACAGGTGGCTGGAAGGGATTTAGTGACCACTCTGTGTGGTCCTGAAGTAATGAACAATTTTACAAGTGAGTCATAGTTATACGTAAAAAAAGTAAGTGTCAGACTACCGATCATTTGGTCATTTATGCACCCTTGAGGAATAGTATAAAGTCGTATAGAGCTACAGCACCGCGTAACACTGAGTAAGCTGAACGTCATCAAACATGTATACTGAGAAATACAAAACTGTCAAACTTACAAAGAGCTCGGTATCATCCTGGACACCGTTGAACTCAACGCTGATCAATCGGCTTTTGCTCTTAATTGGCTGTATGAGCTGACTTTACATTGCAACTAAGATGATGAAGAAGACTTGCCGTATCAGTATGGGTACGGTAATGACGACTTTTAAGATGATTCGAAGGTACCGGCTGAGCAAGATTCTCAAGCGGACGACGGCGACTCGGATGATGATAATCTGTGGGCAGCTGCTGAGGAAGATTTTCAAGAGGACATGGAGAATCAGCGGCCGAGGAAGAGGATGCGAGTGGAGAGATCAGCAGATTATTACAAGAGTCTACAGCGCTCATCTTACCCGTAGAGCCACTACCTACGCATATTTCCCCAGAGGGCGCAATACATCCGCTAAGAGTTCACACAATAGGATACCCACTGTGCCCCGTGGCCCGGCCGCCATCTTAGCTTCCTCTTCTCTCTTGGCGTCGGATGGTGAAAGATTGTTTCTTCACCGGCGGAAAAATCTCGGGTTTTCTTCACCATCCTACGTCCGCTTGAGATTATTTCTTTGAATTTAATACAGTAGAGTTTGTCTTCAATCTGTGTATCTTCATTTGTTTGAGTTTCGATCTCCGTAAGAACATATTTTCATTCAATTTTTTACGTTGATTGTAATGGAAAGGAGAACGGCTAAGGGCCCGACAGGACCCGTGGAGGGAATTTCCACGGGACCGCCGGCCTCTCTAGAGGCACAAGGTCGGGAGGCACCCCCCCCCCCTCCCCTGGACCTCACCTCGACCGTAAATCTGCTGGAGGCACCCCCCTCCGCCTGTAGATTTCACCCCGTCACTCGGAAACGGGTGATGGTGACCCCAAAGGCCGGGAAACGGGCTACATTCAGCCCGCTCCACCGGCCGCGTTCTACGGGGAAATAAGAGCCGAACCTCGGCAGTAAGCTGCAAGGGCAAGCGGGGCACCCCCCTCGCAAAATTGCCCTCCAAGGCCTCTGGACAAGCCATATCGAGCTCCGTGTCCAAGGCTTCCGACACGCCCGGCATGACCGGGCGACCGGAGATAGCCCATGGGTCCCCCACAGGTGATGGCCCCCCGGCTAGCTCCGCTTCACGAGTCGAGTCGGCTCTAACCACCACCGGCCCGCCAGGATTCGGCCCGCCGTTGGGAGAACTACAGCGGCCTCCGAGTTTATCTTTAACTTCAGAGTTTTTCCGCTGTTCCGGAATACCTGCGCCACCGCCTATTTCTGAACCATCTTCGGGAGAACAACGCGGTCGCCAGGCCAAGAACGGGAAGTCTCACCGTAAAAGACGTCTTTACTGGTCAGAATCGGAGTCTTCCTCAGACCGATCCCAATACTGGGCCAAACGCCGTAAGCACGTGGGATCAGTCTCCACGGCCGACTTTTTCCAAGCCTTCCAGGCATTTTCGGCCTCCGTTTCAGCCATATCAGCGGCGGGTTTTTCGGCGGGACAACTCGCCCCACTTGCGGGACAGTTCGCCCCCTACGCGGGTCAACTCGCCCCACAAGGTGAACACGCACCAGGAATGAGTCAAGTCGCCCCCTACATCGCTCCATCAACACGCATGGGTGCTGAACGGTCACATCAGCGCGATTCGGCCGCGAGACAACTCTCTCCCGATTTCGCCCCCAATGTTGCCCCGTCAACTACACATGAACCCGGCCAGATTCACCGCGATCAGTTACATCTTCCACACACTGTGAGTCGTCCTCCTGATTCGCCCCCGGCCATTTCCATTCATCCATCCGCTCATTTTTCTGACTCGGATGGTGATCTGGTACCCGGTCCTGTGGATCATCACCAGCGCAAGGACACTGAGGTACATGCTGGGTCTTTGGCAAAGGGTTCGCTGCATCCTTCTCGATCAGACCATGGTTCCGATGACGAGGGTGAAGATGTCATCAATACTCGACACCTCTCCCCACTGGAAACCCATTTTCGGCTTGTCCAACGTGATATGATCTGCTTTTTGGGCCTACCAGAGTCGACTATGCCGGAACCAGATCTCGCTCCGAAACATTCCTTCAAACAGCGCACAGCATTGGATGAACCAGCGGGACATTTAACGCCTTTCTGCTCTTCCGCTTGACCAGTTTTGCATAAAGCACATCCAGAACATCATCAACCGCAAAGACTGGAAAGCCTTTGATTATCGGGCCAATGCGTATTTCCGCTATCCCCGAAAGATTTTGAAGGCTACTTGACTGTGTCACAAGTTCTGGACTCTTTCAAAGATAAGTTGGCCGCAGACAGAAGTGCATCTAGTTCATCTCGCAATCTGTTTGCCGATCCTATCCAGAACAAACTGGAGACAATTCTCAAGAAAGCCGACTATGCCTCCAGATTTGGAATGCGAGCTACGTCCTTCATGCTTCTACTGTTCGAATATCTTGTCAGGGGCTGCTAGGACAAAACCACAATTCCTGTCGATATGCTCTCCGTAGCTTTTCGGTGCTTAGACGACTCCCTTCGTCTATCCCTGTCACATTTGCCGGGACTCTCACAATAAGACAAATGAACTATATCCTTTATATTTACAAATTACTCTTACAAATTTATTTGACAAATTTACACAACATCAACATCGTACGTTCAGAAATGTCAAGGGGAAATCTTCGTTATGAAATCGTATTAATAGTCAGCTTATAGGTACATATAAAACCACCTCAAAATATCAATTCAGTTTATGCAATGGAATTATAGCAGGTAAGAAAATTTACTGTTTAAAATATCTAGCAATCTACTTTCCGTTGTTCACAGCAAATACAACTGACCGATTCAAACTTCCAATTCAATATCTACAATCAAATATCTACGGTCAGTATCAGCATCCAGTATCTATATGTACGTGCCTAGCAATAAATCCACACTATTAACAATTCAATCAATAAATCTGCACTATGAACAACCCGGATAATAAATCCACACTATTAACAATTCAATCCATAAATCCACACTATTAACAATCCGTTCTGTGTTCACCTAAACATCACTGGCTGCTTAAAACTTTCCGATTCAAAACCTACAAGTCAATATCCAATTCAACGATTCAATCAAAATCACATAGAATGACAATTCCTGGGGTTTTCTCACAAATATTAAACTAAACCAATTCAACAATCTCCATTCCTTTTAAGTCAAAGAACACTGCTACATGTAGCTGGACACCACAGGTTACATCATACATCCATACACAATATTCACAAATTATACATGTACATCCAAACAACAGCACCTGTGCAGCAATACACAAGAGTATATGCATAAAATAATGCTCTTAATATCCAGGCAAATAGTTGCATCAAATTATTAATTTATATGTGAAATGGTACACTCAAAATGTACGTAAATATATCAGGTGATCAAAGTGCAAAAAGTATTATTAAGAAATTATACAATTCTAAATCAATATGCTGTTGAAGTTTTGCTGATAGGGCTTGTCACATCTGCGGTAGGTATCCCGCTCTCATCGTCTAGGTCAGAGATGGACCAATCCAGTCAGAGGGACATGGCGTTGTAAGTCGGCGGTCATGGGACCAACCCTCAGAATTCACCACTTAATAGGGCCAGGTAGTACATCACAAGTACATCAACTTCAGGTACATCCATATAAGGACTATCTATAATTAAAATAATTAACCAACTCGATGCCAGTATTTTCTCCAAAGAAAACATATTCACATATTTCAAGGCTTGTTCAAGCAACAACAACCAATACTCAATAACCAATAATTCAAGCAATAATGGAGAAACAACAAAAGGAAATGTAACTTACGATTGTCCAATTGTCACGCTGACCTATGCTTGTCCGAGCCATACCCAAGAACCTCACAGAACTGCAACTTCTATGCTGATGGCCGAGGGACGGCACAAGCTGCCAAAAATGGCTACGCCAGCATGCACTCCAAAACACAGTGCTAACCCAACAACAGCATGTATAGCAATACTCACACACACCCACTTTGCTCCATCTTATATCAGCCAACACCCACATTTACCGCATACTGGAAAGCACTCAAGTACGCCAACTAAATTCCAGCACCAAGCCCTGGCTGAACAACAAAAGTCTACTGGCCAGTGTAGAGGATTAAGTTAGGATTACAAAAGATTAACTGTACAATTTACAACGACAATCATGGTCCTGCAGTGGAAACTTAAAATAGTTAGAAAAGTTATGTTTAATCAGAATCAGCTGTGACAATCCCCAGAGCAATTCATATGAATCTCGACTTTGACAACGTCCTACCGCCGAGGCAACATTCTAGACGCCCTTTTCCTCCCATTGGAAGGAACCCAGAAACGACTAGAATCTCTCCCTCTCATGGGACCGGACCTTTTCGCTGGCAAATTCCAAGAGGCAATGGACGAAACGCATAGATGCAATGGACAAGATTAATCTCCGCAAGTCAACATCGAAGTCCGGTCCGGACCAGCCGAAAGCTTGTAAGCCCAAGCCTTACCAACCACCGGCTGATCGCCCTGCGAAATCTTTTTGAACCAGGGCCTTTCGTGGTCGTACCTCCAACCAATCACGAACTATGACACGCCCATCAAACCAGTGCCGGGCCAACCCTACCGCTAGAGTGGCCGGTCAGAAAAGCCACCGGCCTCCCGGTTCACTGGGGGTTGGTCGATGACTTTCTAGAGCTTCAGCGGCCCCACACTGACCCGTGGGCGGCCGCCTTCAAGCTTTTACAGGGTTCTGGTCCCAGGCCGTCTCCGATCGGTGGGTGCTTCAAACGATCCAGTTCGGTTATATTCTAGAGTTTATGAACACCCCCCTCCCAAACAAGCCATTGTATTTAAGCAACTGGATTAAATCCAACATCATTTACGTTAATGACCTTCTGACCGAAAATGGTGAATTGTCAACTGAGTCAAACTAATTAAGAAACATAACTGGTTAGCAGAAATGTACACATTACAGAAGGCCATACCAAAAGAATGGTTAAGAACCCTAGCAAATAATAAAAACAAAACTCCCTTTGAAAGACAAGTCTACGTTAATGATGCTTTAAGCAGTTTAGAAAATATTACAACTAAAGAAATATACAAGGTTTTAATTGATGAAAAGGGTAAAACGCCAGTTAGTCACAAGCGCTGGGAAGATATACTAAATGAAGAAATACAGTGGAATTCTGTGTGGAAACAAAAAATTATTAACATAAAAGAAGCTAAGTTAAGAAACTTTAATTACAAATTTGTACACCGCATAGTACCAACTAAAAACTTATTGTATAAATGGAAAATTGTGAATAGTCCGTTGTGTTGCTTATGTAACGAGATTGATGATAACATTCATAGTTTTGTGACATGTGTACATACATTAAAATTTTGGAATGAGTTTGCTCAGTATCACCAAGCGATAACAAAACATTGTTTTAAATTGCCAAAAATGTTTAATTTAGTAACAAGCCTTGATTTCGATTTTGAAATAAATTTGATTATAACAATAGCAATGTATTCCATATTTAAAGTAAGATTAAAGACATATCAAGACAATAAGTGGATCAGCACTTTTGACACTTTCATTCGAGAACTTTATTGGAGAGCTAAACTACAGAAGAAAAACAAAAAACTTCTGGAAAAAGTTTCTGTAACATCTTATTTTAATTAATGTAATATAATGTAATTAAGTAATTAATACGTATGTTTTTCTAAAAATGTAAACAATGTTGCGAGAAATAAAAGCACTAGACGCAATAAATGGGGGAACCCCCCCCCCCCCCCCCCCCATCGGACACCATAATTCGTCAAACCAAGGTTCCAGCCGAGCCGGCCAAACGCATAGCCTTGGAAACGGAAATGAAATCCCTCCTTACCAAAAACGCAGTTCGCATAGTTCCACCGGGAAGAGGACCGTCCAGTTTCCTGTCTACCTTTTTCCTAACACCCAAAGGGAACACAGGAACGTGGCGACCGATCTTGAACCTGAAACCACTCAACAGATTTTTCCGCCCCAAATGTTTCCGTATAGATTCTCTTTGAACAATCCTCAACTTGATTCCAACTCCGTCATGGGCTACATCCCTCGATCTGAAAGACACTTACCTACATGTACCCATACACCCGCAGCATTACGAATTCCTACGTTTTCAATACAACATCAGAATTTTTATGTACCTGGACGACTGGCTCATTGTCGGCCATTCAAGGACAGAAGCCTACCGAGCCCTTCAAGAAACATTGTCCTTGATCACACGTCTGGGGTTCCTGAACACACTTAACCCCAACACAAACACCGACGTTCCTGGGGGCCATGCTCAATCTCAAAACAAACACGGCTTTCCCAACGGACATACGACTACGAAATCTCCAACAGTGCATCAAACTGTTCCTCCAGGAGACATCAGCCCCAGTAGCAGCATGACTGAAAATACCGGGGCTTATGGTAAAGCATGGTGGATCTCGTTCCACATTGTCGACTCCGCATGCATCCTATCCAGCTCCACCTCCTTGTACATTACTGCCCGAAGCTTCACTTCACTCGTAAGATGAGCGCTGTAGACTCTCTCTCCCCCCCCCCACCCCCTCCCAGTCGTGTGGGGGTTGTACAGCACCAACGCCCACACATTACTGTGCGTGTACGTGCCCGTTGTAGTGCGTGCAATACTACAAGCCCGCCATGGAGCCGATGTACAGTGCAGCCGGTAGCTGCATCCAGGCGTGCCGTTCTAGTCCAGGCCAGGAACCAGAGGATGCCGTCGTTTGCAGCTACAAACCAGGCCTACCTGCCGAGAACGAGACAGGATTTGCGGGAGTCGATGACCAGACGAAAATCGCCAACGAGATGGACGCGTACTGCCAGGGATCGAGGCCGTACGATACAGATCCAAGATGGCGGTGCCCATGGAACATTGCTAACGTCAGACTGGGATCGACAACCAGCGTTCTTGCCGTGAAAAATCGCAAATGCACATCGATCTCTGCCAGCCCTGCTGATAACTGTTGATATGGAAGATCGCCGCAAGCCCCGATTGAAATTTTAACTTTGTTTTATCGTACACGGAACATCGTTTGTATCGTCGCGCACGAGTACAAATTCCCAATTCGCAAGGAAAGCCAGCATGTTCGCCGTGGCCATACCGAGCCAGTCTAAACCAGGATGGATATTTACTGCCTGTCTGCAAGCCCACAGCCTTTGAACTGTTGAACACTGATCAACGCCGCCGCCAATACTGATTTAAAGGAACTGGACAGTGCATCCACCTTCAAGAGACTTGAACTTGAACATGTTGAAGTAGGTTTAAAAAAAAAAAAAAATTGTTTTGCTGTTTCTAATGTCATGTGATGATATGCATATAGTTTGACCTACATGTGTACGTACAGAGTATTAATGCATGTTATGCCAGAGTTCTTGTGTTAAAAAAGGCCTTGCATATATGGTAGTTATTGCTAATTACTGTTTTTCATTGCGGTTCAGACATTTGTGTTTATCTTGAAACCATATTAAGGTGTCAAAACTGCTGTGATATTGTGTTGATAGCACACATGTACATTTGCGTTGCGCACTGTTATGGTTCAATGTATTTGGTATGCATACTTTTAAGTAGTGTAATACAAGTGGATGTTAGTGGTGTATCTTTTGCTCACATTGATAAGCTGTATAGCTAATTTCAGTGATTCAGAGATGGCTACACCTAGGCAATATTTGGGTAATGTACCGCAGTTTGAAGCAGGTTATAATTTTTATGAGTGGGTAGAGCTTTTGGAAGCTTGGCTACAAGCCAATGAGATTACTGATGATGACAAGCAAAGGTCGGTTTTCTTAACCAATTTAGGTAGTTAGAAGTACCATACCCTACGGGCTCTAGTCCAGCCAAAAAAGCCCACAGAGAAGACGTACAAGGAATGCAAAGACGTGCTTAAGGCACATTTCTCGCCAAAACCTACTGAGATTGTTCAGAGATATAGGTTTTACACTTGTATTCAGAAAGTCAATGAAACTATTCCCCAGTTTGTTGCTAACTTAAGACAACTTAGTGAGGGATGTAACTTCAAGGAGTTAGATAATATGCTAAGAGATAGAGTAGTAGTAGGATGCCGTGACACGGCTACCCAGAGAAAGCTCCTCAGTGAGTCTGAGTGAGTCAAAACTAACTTTCGAAAAGGCCCTCCAAATAGCTAGGGCTATGGAAGTTGCAAATAAGGATGTAGAAAATCTAAGAAACATCGGAAACCAGCCCGATAGCCCCTCGGGCACAGTAGTACATAAAATGCAAGGGACGCCCCCTCTGCAGAAAAACCGAGAAAAGCCCCCAACACAGGCAACCAGAGAAGCCAGCGGTCCTGTGAGCAAGCCAAGAAAAAGATGTTGGTGCTGTGGTGCCTGCCAAGCCCCTACATCCTGCCCGTTCCAGAAGGAGAAGTGCTTCAGGTGCTCTCAAGTGGGACATACTAAGAGCCAGTGTGATAAAGTGCAAGCTTTTCAGAAGCAGGAATCTTATCGCCGCCTCCAAAGCACACATTATCTAGGAGATGATGAGGAATCAAGCCCAAAAGCGGAAGACCTCAGCCATTTAAAGGAGGGTTCACTCCATAAGTTGAGCCGGCCAAATCCCTTCATAACCAAACTTTTGGTTAATCGCAAGGAGATTAAGATGGAAGTCGACACAGGCAGCCCCTGGACAGTTGTTTCCAGTGCCTTTAGCCAAGGTACTGCCATGCAGCTCACTGATGTCAAGCTTAACTCCTACACAGGTGACACTGTTGTCATACTCGAAGAAGCATCAGTAGATGTGCAGATTTCGTCTCACAAGAAGCCATAGAAGATGCCCTTATTGGTCGTAGATCATGGAGCAAGTCTGATGGGAAGAGATTGGATACAAGCATATCCTTCTGTAGTCAGCGAGTTTACCAGCTAAGCAGTGGCGTAGCCACCGTGGGGGCGTGGGGGGGGGGGGCGACCGCCCCCCCATGAAACCTTGTCGCCCCCCCAGTCGCCCCCCCACTGAGATTTTGAGTTTCTAAAAAAATTATCATTGATCTAAATCTAAATAGTCGCGAATGATCCACATGATGACCACTGAGAAACGACCCTTCGACCGGTGACCGCGGACCAGTAAGCTGACAACCGGCGTGACATAGCGCATAATGATAATCTAAAATGCGTATTAACACCCACTGCACTGCTCGCTCACACCACGGAACACGTATTATAGACAGGTGGTCCGTGGGTCACACAGTTTCAGTCAGCGATATCACGCGAATCGGCCACGCACAAACTTTTCAATGACTCCAAATTCAATGACTCCAACCTCGAAAACAATGTTCAAAAAATTTTCTTATGCCTTTAGCTTAGAAAACCTCGAAAATTATGTTTAAATTATTATCTTTTGTGCTAAGATAATTATTGGTTAAAGTGGTAAGAAATTGCCTCAGATCACACCAAAGAGCATCGAGAATCCAATTTTTTTCGGGGCCCTTAAGCGGGCCCCGAACCCCACACCTATAGCTCAGAATACCGATAGCTGATTCAATTACTCCAACCTCAAAAACGATGTTCAAATAAATATCTTTTGCTAAGAAAATATTAGTTAAAGCATGGAGGAAAATGGTAAGAAATTGGTTCAGATCACACCACAGAACATCTAAAATCCAATTTTTTTCAGGGCCCTTAAGCGGGCCCCGAACCCCCACGCCGTAAGGGCTTCGCGCTCGCATCAGTTTTGATCAAGGTATGTCCCCCCCCCCACTTTTGAGAAGCGATTGACGCCCCTACGTGACGTCCCCCCATGAAATGTTCCAGCCCCCCCCCCCCCCCCCCCCACTGTAAAATTCATGGCTACGCCACTGCAGCTAAGGGAAAACTCAAAAGCCAAGCCTCAGCATCAACAAGGTGCAAAACGATCTGGAGTCGCTACTCAGCCAACATAATGCTGTTTTTGACTGCTCCAAAGTTGGTATATTGGAAGGCTACCAAGCCAAGGTGTATCCTCAGGAGGTCGTGGACGGGACATACTTCTACAAAGCCGCCCCAGTCCCGTATGCAATGAAAAGCAAAATAGATGCTACCTTAGATGATCTCCTCGAGAAAGGCATTATTGAGCCCAAGTAATTCGCTGATTATGCCTGCCCAGTAGTTGCTGTAAAGTCAGAATTTGTGGCAACTGCAAGCTTACTGCAAATAAAGTCTTGAAGCTAGAGCAGTACCCGATACCGACTCTGGATGATCTTCTTCAAACAGCAAAAGGAGGCCAGAAGTACAGCAAGCTAGACTTGTCCCATGCCTATCACCAAATAGAACTTGATCCGTCAGCACGGAAATACACCACCATCAACACACATAGAGGACTATTCCAATACACAAGGTTACCGTTTGGAATAGCTAGTGCTCCAGCCCTATTCCAGAGGACAATGGAATCTCTATTGGCAGACATTCCAATGTGCAGGCCGTACTTGGATGACATCATCGTTACTGGCAAGAATGACGAGGAGCACCTGGCCAGTTTAAAAGCTGTGTTGTCCAGATTGGAAGAGAATGGACTGCGTGTAAAGCAGGAAAAATGCACATTCCTGCAGCCCTCCATCGAGTATTTGGGACATGGTCTAAACAAGGACGGAAAAAGTCCATTGCTGAAGAAACTGGACGTCATCAAGAATGCAGAGAGACCTACAAACCAAACTCAGCTGCAAGCCTACCTAGGACTTCTAGGTTACTAAATTCATCCCCAACTTGACACAGGAGATTGCGCCACTCACACAACTGTTGAAGGCAGAGTATGCATCAAAGAAGAAAAGCAATCCTGGAAAGCCCGACCCAAGCTTCAAATGGGGACCTGAACAGCAGAAGGCATTCGAAAAGTGCGAAGAAACTCTTGCAGAGTGATAACGTCGTAACACACAATACTGCAGACAGACGCCAGCCCTTACGGACTTGGAGCAGTTATCAGTCACCTAGGACCAGACGGGGAAGAACGCTCCATAGCCTTCGCCTCAAGGACTCTCACAGCCAGCGAACAAAACTATGCCCAGTACGAAAAAGAAAGCCTGTCGATCATTTCGGCTTGAAGAAGTTCCACAAATGGCTATACGGAAGGCAATTCGCAATTCACAATCACCACAGATCACAAGCCACTACTTGGTCTGTTTGGTGACAACAAGCCCGCCAGCCCAATGGCTTCTGCCAGAGTTGCTCGTTGGCATATGATATTGTCAGCCTACAACTACAAGATAGTCCACCGGGAAGGTAGAAAACACCAGAATGCAGATGGATTGTCACGTCTACCAATAGAGGAGACTGCAGCTGAGTGGTCACACCCCAATCTTGCAGAACTTGAAGAGCAGCCAGCAGCCCGAATCAACAACCTTGTTGATATCGACACAAGACCAGTGGAGGCTGAAGAGGTGAAAAGATGCACCCAGAAAGATGCCCTCTTGACGAGAGTAAAGCATCATATCCAAAATGGATGGCCGGAGGACAAGGGTCTGCCACCCAAGTTCAGTCCTTTCACACAAAAGAAGGAAGAACTGACCGTTGAAGATAATATTATGGGGCCACCGAGTCGTCATCCCAGACAATGAGGAGATGCGAGAAAGAATCATGCAAGAACTGCATAGCACTCATCCAGGATTCTCAGTGTTGTTTTCGACAACACCATGTCGATGAGTGATCACGTCACGTCTATCTGCCAATCGGCTAACTATCACCTCCGAAACATCATTAGAATACGAAAGTACATTGATGCTGAAGCCTGCATGTCGCCCTGCTGTCCAGGCACTTGTACTGTCAAGATTGGACTGCTGTAACTCCCTGTTAAATGGTCTCAAACAATCTGACTTTGTCAAGTTACAAAAAAATCCAAAATAGAGCATCTCGTGTTATCTTTTTTCTACCCAAAACATGTTCCCACTTCTCCACTGTAAGAAAAGCTGCACTGGCTCCCAATAGAGAAACGAATGATGTATTAAACGGCCTTGAACATGTATAACTGCATTTCCAGAATTTTCCCCATGTACATTTCCAATTCATTAGGCACAGTGAAGGGCAACTTACTTTCTCAGGGTAACTTCTATATTCCCTGAACCACCAGAAAATCAGGTGACAGAGTATTTTCAATCGCAGGCCCTAGGATGTGGAATTTCCATCGAAAATTCTAGTTCCTTGGCCAAGTTTAATAGGTCATTAAAGACATACTTCTGTAACTACCTTGTCAGACCCGGCCCACGCGTGCCCGCGAGCCCCTGCACTCTTCGGTCTCCCCTGCGATGCTATTGCCAGGCTCTCTTGTCTGAGTGCCACAGGCTGGGCCTGACAGTGGCTTTTCCATTTGGTTTTTCATTATTTTATCCTTGTCATTGTTGTATTTTGGGGGTCATTTTCTGAGCGCTTTGTAACCCTAGGAAAAGGCGCTTTATAAATGTTATTATTATTATTATTATTATTATTAAAAGGGCCAAGCAGCAAAATGTTTCAAGAAAATAACACATGAAACAGCCATATTTAGTGTTGCACGGCTCGAGATTTCCCCTTAAACATGCAATAAAAACAGTCGGATCTGCATACTACTTCACAAGGCATTGATAGGGAAACACAACTACAGTACAGTCTGCAGAATGCACACATTCTTGACGTACAGAATGAGTAATTATTTCATCAATAAGTAACGATAAATTATAAAAGGGGACAATTTTTGCGTCCTGTTCCTTGGTATAATACACTGTACAGCTGGGACAACATGGATGAATCAAATTTCCTTCTCAAATCCCGATGGTGCTGGTGATAATTTGGTTTTAGTAACAAGTTTAACTTGTAGTAACGGTGACTCCAATTTCCATCACACTGCAAGACAGGTTCAACAAGCTGTATGCTGTAGCCCAGGCTGGCTGTAGTTTTATTTAATACGGACTGAGTTGGAGTACAAGAGTCTCTTCAAGAGTATTCTCTAGCATAATAACATAATGTGAACAAGATGGGGCATTTATAAATCCTCACAACTAGTCACTACTACTCCTGCTATGTATTTTATTAATAAGAAATAATACATTCTCTTTTTTTATATAAACAAATTGTGTTTGGAAAGTTTGGGTTTAATATTTTTTTATAAAAAAAAAAATCGCGTTTGTTACAGGTTCTGTTCCTCATGTCTACCTCCAGTGAACCACTTTTTGGCACGTATGCAAAATTTGACTGAACTATGAATGTTGATGGTGCAGACAAAATAAAAATACAGTGGACATTTTGTACAGCATACATTCCCATACAAATGCGCTAAATTTGTACATAATATTAAATCCATGCCACATCATGGATGTTCATTTTGGAGGTTTTTTTTTTGGGGGGGGGGGGTCCACAAGCAGAAAATAAAGCAGATACTTTTATATCTTGCAGAATTCTGAAATAATATATGTGATACCAACAATGAACCCGGCCATTTCACATCTACATTTTTAGGGCCAGGTCAACTGGGTGCACAGTAAACAGCCGCCAACAACTCCAAACGATCCCTGGCGCAAAAAGGATTGGCTCATCACCAAATGGGAACCTTGTCAAAAGCGCATGATAGACAGTTAGATCGTCATGAAGACAAAATTCCACCACCAATGGGAAGACTTGTTCCTAACATCCGAGCGAAGCTGATTTAGTTGACATGGCTGATAGGCAGGACCGCCTAAAAAATCACTGCCTTTCTTAAGATCACACAGATTTCTCAAACACTGTCCATAGCAGTTGCATAGTAACATATTTGTCAAGGAAACACTGTGACGTACAGCGATATTTGTAAATAAAACTCAACATTCGTTGATTCGTGTTTTGATGTCTCATTCAAAATTAAATGACACGTTTTGCCTTTTTATTTATTTATTTATTTATTTATTTATTTCGTTTTCCGGGATATTACAAACAGTGAATCATAGACAAAACAATTACATGTACAAATAACACTGAGTAGTAAACATAACAGAAAACATAACAGAAAACAACAGCCAAAAAGCTCCCGCAGGATTACCCAAAAGAAGAAAGTTTCTGTCGAGGGGCTCTCCAAACTAATTGGATAACAGTGATTGATACATTTAGGATAAAATTCATTAAATAAAATATTTATAAAATTAAGCAGTTATGCAAAATATAATTAAAAAATACAATTAAAAATTACAATAAGAGTAAATAAATAAATAAATAAATAAGTAAATAAATAAATAAATAAACAAATAGATAAATAAATAGATTAAATAGAATATAAATAAAATAAAATGAAATAAATAGAATAAACTAAAATAAAATTAAAATACATGTAAAATAAAATGAAATAAAATAAAATAAGATTAAATTAATTAAAATAAACAAATAAAATAAAATAAAAGCTGGCATACATGCTATGTCCAAATCATTATTATAATAATAATTAATAATAATATGCAGTGAAAGGGAGTTTGTTGAGCCGGATAAATCTGATTTGTGAAAACATGAAGTCAGGATAAAAATATCTTGGGAGGAAAGCTCTAGAATGCATGAGAGATGGGGTCTAGACTGAACAGATGCTCACGTAAAGAATTGATGAGAGGTTTGGGGGAACCTCTCATCAAAGGTCTCGAACATCGGTGGAAAGTGAATTAAAAAACCTGGGAAAGAGGGTGAACAAAGAAAATTTGACACAGTTTGTCCGGCTGTACTGATGTTTGAAGAGGAGGGTGTGGGTTTTCCTAGTGTTGACCTGTGGAAGAAAATGTGAAGAAACAGAAATTTGATTGTAGAGACATTTAATGACAAAGGAAGCACTGAGGTATACTAGTCTGTTGTAGAGGGGAGGCAAGTGAAGTTTGGACAGGCGTTGTTCATAGGAAAGAGAAATAGCAACATTGTAATGGAAGCAAGATTTAGTGAAGTGACGTTGAATTGCCTTAAGGCATTGGATGTGGTTCTTCTGGTGAGGTAGCCAAACCGGCGCGGCGTATTCCAAGATGGGCCTGCAGAGAGAACGATATAATTTGAGAAGAACTTCAGCATTTTTTTATTTTACAGTGCGCCGTATGAAGCCAGCAAGTCTAGAACACTTGGCACAAACAGAATTTACATGTTTGGTCCAGGTTAGGTCGTTCGAAAGAATAACGCCAAGATATTTATAAGACGTGACAACATCAAGAGGTTCATCGGAATCTGCAAAAAAGTAAGGGGTTAGCAACTGCTTTCTGGAGCGGGTAACATGCATAACTTTGCACTTGGTGGAGTTCAGTTGCATCCGATTATCAGAACACCATCTAGAAATAGAGTTGAGGTCATTCTGCAAAATGGCACTGTCATCATTACTTCTAATAATCCTATACAAAACGGTGTCATCAGCATATTGAGGAAGAGAAGATTGAACATGGTTTGGTAAGTCAGCTGTGAAGAAATTAAATAATATACCCCGGTAGGACCAAGGACTGAGCCTTGGGGAACTCCTGAAGTTACTGGTATCCAGTCAGATCTAGTGCCTGAAAAGATGACTCGCTGTTCTCTGTTTGATAGAAATTTACTGATCCATGAAAGTGTGTTACCGCAAATTCCATATTGGTGTAACTTATGAAGGAGGATTGAATGGTCGCACTTGTCGAAGGCTTTAGACCAGTCAAGAAAGATTGCATCAATTCGAGGAGGATTGGAAACATCAAGAACACAAAATAATATTTTGCAAATGAGGTCTAAAATGTTCTCAACATGTTTTTATGACTATGTTTTCATGACTAGGAAAATGTCTTATTAAGGTTTAAAGCTTTGCATAAATTATAAAGGGCAGTGAAAGTTTTAAGATAACGACATCAGCATGCCTTCATTCAGGTATCAGTGGTCATTTACCTATACATTTCAGGATACAAAAAACACAGCCCCAATATTTTCAAAACATTACCAAGTGGCACTTTTCTATCCAGGTTTTACCGGCAACTTGTCCACCTTCATGCACCTGCAAAAGAAAAGAAAAACAACCGTTTTTGAAAAACGACATTTGCCTTTTCGTGATTGGTTTTCCTATGTACTTAATAAATATTACATCGTAGGCCTACGTCAAACCACAAACTTACATCGGATACTTTATGTTGCATGGTCGTCCTCCATACTCAACCTCTTTATAGGATAATCAGAAAGTGCTGCCTTTTTCAGATGTCTATTTTTCATGAAATTTCCAGATTTGCTTGCACACGTTTGCGTATCGAAATTTCAACATGAAATTTCACGAAAATTAGACATCTGTAAAAGGCAGCACTTTCTGATTAGCTTAAAAAGAGGGTGAGTATGCTTCTAAAGCAAAAATAAACTACAAATTAAGCCTAAATGTGAAAATCAAAATTTGACAAAGTTCGACATGTTTTTGTACATGGTGGAAGTGTGGCCTTCATTTACAGAGGTAGTCCAGTAAATTGGCACATTTATGGGGCTAGGTCAGTATCAGCCGGCTTATGAGGAACTGTCTCGCAATCTACCTGCTGTTCAGTTTGTGGAAGGGGTGCTGGCGAATTTGTCAGAGCTCATCGACCCCAAACACCAAAATCTAGTGATTCTGGACAAATTAATGCAGGAATGTGGAAACAATCCTCAAATTACTAAACTGTTTACCCAAGGATCGCACTATCGCAACCTCTCTGTGATTTAGATCGTGCAAAACCTGTTTCATCAGTCTTAAGAGAGCAGAACCATCAGTCTGAACTGTCATTACATCGTTCTATTTAAGAACCGAGACAGATCCCAGATTGTTCACCTGGCCAAGCAGATGTACTAAGTTTATGGTGGAGGCTTCTATTTTTTCATTGACTTGAAACCGAACTGTCCAGAAGAACACTGCCTTCGATCCAATATTTTTCCCGGTGAAACAACCAATGCATACGTCTTTAAATAGACTGTTTTTTACATCAACGTCTTCATTTACCAACATGACATGACGGTTGAAGGATAATGCTCATGCTCTGCACATTTTGAGCAGATTTTTGAACAAAAGACTAAAAGACCTTTGAAACATGCGGACAAAGAACTCAGTACCTGTTTGTGTGAATGTGCACTGAACTTTTTAAAAGGTCGTGTGCCGCTAATGCACAGTCAGAAGAAGAAATTGATGCGGCATAAGACACATCTGTGAGCTATGGCCAACAAGAAGTCGTCTCATGCCAAGTGGAAAAAGTTACTTATACAGAAAGGAGAATTTCTGGGACCCTACTGGCTCCAATTCTGGATACACTTGGAGGGCTATTCTTCAAATGATGTGTCTTGCACGAAAAACAATGATTAGCGCCACTGCGGATCGTGTTACTAGAGCCATACAGAATGTACTCCTCTCCCGTTATACTACGCAGAGCAAGCTGCAGAGTCTGAAAGAAGTCATGAAAGATATCCTGGCCAGAACGGATCTTCCCGATGACATTAAACTGTCTTTTTACAGAAGTATCTTCAATATAACCACGCCCATAAAACTGAGCCCATATCCATTACCATGTCTTCTGCACCTGAGCAAGGATCCCATAAGCAGGACTCACCAGGCAATGAAGCACCATCAGGAGGCACGACTGACGAAGAACCCGCTACTTCGGCCGAGAAGGACGACCTAACACCACAAATTGTAAGAGGGTACCTAAAACATTACAGCGCAAAGCAAAGCTGCTTATAAATCAGCTTAAGCATAATGAGGTCATGACAGTTTAACGTAATGACTTTCAAAAGTACACATTTTACATTTTTAATAAAGTGTTACAATAAACCAGGCCAATACTACTGAAATTAAAATGAGAATGGTTGACATGAAATATCAAATGAAGTTGTTGCAGTGTTCTAAAAGTTGAATTTTGAGTTATGCACCAGGAACACTATTTTGAGTATCACCCGTTATCCACAGAGCAAGACTCCCGTATAACGTCTGATATGTCTAGACATATACAAATATGCAAGCCGCGTGCCAGCCAATCGGAGTCGACTTTACTAAATCGTGACGTCATTTCATTCCTAAATCAGGACTAATGGTTTGATTGGTCAATTCGAATGCAGTGTTTTGTAATGCAATAACAGCCGGGCGCATTATCGCGTAACATGATACCGAGCCCGTGATGCAGGTTTTTTTTAATCCATTGTCTATGACGCGCAACGGGTGAATGACCGAAGACCCGATATAGAAAGCGCCCACTGATTGGTCAAAATCTAGGAGGTCAAGAGGCGGGGTTTTGCCTAATTAATCAGCGAATCTGCTCACATATCATTGACCCATGGCGAATTATTATATAGACTACAGGAACGCCAGAATATTAACATTTTCTGATGAGACAACTACGCTTGGCCAAAAGAATATTCCCGGCGTTGGAGATTTTCAACCTCTCTGAAGGGACGGATGTCACAGGAATGCAGGGTAGCTGTCTTTCAACTTTGGCCAAGGATGGGAAGCAATCCCCGTTGATGCACCACCACTCATATGGTTCGGCTTTGGTTACATACACAAACTTTCTGAACTCTTCCAATGCAGTAAGCTGCCTTTGCACCAGGTGCACCAGGTGCCGCCTCCTCTTCAGACTCTTCTCCAGCCCCCTGTGTGGTAGTTGACTGCATTTTTGCTCCGCACAGAAGAAATGCCACAGCCGGTGTTTCTTCTGTTTCCAGAACCCACAGGCATTTTGCATTGCGCTCTGCAGACGAATCCATCATATCCTTACTTTCTCTCGGGCCCTCTCCCACTGCTCCTTGGAGAGGAATCCTAGGTCTTTATAGCGTGGCTCAACAACAGCTGTTAAAGGGCCTGTCACATTATATGCACTCTCATAGGAGACCTTACGGCAACCAAAAATATTTAATAAATTTAACAATCACAGGGAAGATGCAAGAAAATGCCAATTTTCTGTATTAAGTGGCCAGAAAGTAGCTCAAGCTACGCTCATACTACTCATCCTGCGCTTAAGTTGCGCTCAACTCGCTCTCTATGCCCCCCTGTCAAGCCCAATTACTCGATCTAGTCGCTGCCGCCGCGCTGTCACTGCGCCCACACTACGCTCTGCTCGCTGTTGATACGTCCTAGTAGCTCACGTCGCGCTCTCTATCCGACCAAAATATGCTCACGTGACGTCACTTGCGTTGTATAAATACCACGACAAAACGGTCAATCTGCAGTCCAGTTTCAAATTTATTCGACAAGTTCATCTCAGTCGAGTTACTTTCTCATGGAGACTACATCGACTGCCTTGTGCCTACGCTGCGTCAATGCCACATCAATGTTGCACGATTGCACGCTCGTAGAGCACCTGGGTTGCGTCATTACGGCGCCCTGCCAGAGCGCAGAGGTGTTGCGATTGTTTTGAGCATGTTCAAACACTTTAGCGCTCATCGGAGACCATAAAGACCCTCAGGCGCCCATCATTTTTCAAGGACGCAGTGAGAGCGCATATATCATCACAGACAGTGTGACAGGGCCTTAATAGAGGAACATTGGTAATTTCTCCCCTGAATCTATTTAAGATAGGAACAATGCATTTTTATTCCAAATATATAATGAGCTGGGTGGTACCTAACCATCAAATTAAAACAATTAAAAGAAAAGGACTGAAACAAATGGTCAAGGGATCAGCATTTCACATTTCAGGGGCTTTCCCTAAAGTAAGTATTATGTAAACAGCCTGTCGTCTTTTGCGCAATGTCGTTCTCCCACTTTATAGATGGCCCTGTTTGGTGTGGCTTGGCAGCGCGATCAATAGCGGCGGCTTGGCTTTGAATTTTCATTGTGGTGGTGATAATGGGCCGGAAAGACATCAAATGGACAACATTTGTCTGTCGCTCAATTTAGTGGTATCGTGTGACCTAACTGCTAGACTATGCACTAAAATTTAACATTGCTCTATTTAATGTTTGTGCCATTTATTAAAGTTTGGGCTATAATAAAAGAGAAAGCGATTTTGTTGTGTGAGAAGCATCATAACAATTATTTAGATTAATGAACCATACTCAAGCCCCGTACATCACAACACAAATGACCAAATACGAAGAATTACATGTATGTTAATTTGTTTTTATAATGATAACAACTTTTTTTATAAAATGAATTATATATTTTTATATAAAATATTTTAAAAAATAGCTCACCTTTTGGCCAAGTTCCCTTGTATTGCCTTTTTCATAGCCTGCAAGGTGGCTGAGTCATCATGCAGCTCCCACTTGCATTGGCTTCGTAACTTAAACAGGTTGTCACTACCTGAATAATATGTGCAGTAAAATTGTTTTTTTCTCCCCAAAACAACCATTACTTTATTTTTGCATGAAATGAAATGTACTGAATGTTCGCAGATTTTAAAATGTTGACCATTGAACTATACATATTATCATATTAATTATTACAGTCTCCCACCTAGCAATAAGAGGCGATTAAAAAAATAATACGAATTTGGGGCTGATTTAAAAATACCTGCAATGGTTTCAAACGGGTTACAATCTCCCCGACAAGGGCCCAATGGGTGTTGGTTAGCTCCAGCGTTTTAGCATCTGTGGGCTTTGTTAGGTTGGGGTCACTAAGAACAGCGGAGAGTGGCCATCTTTGTTTCTGAGCAACCTTCAGCATCTCATATGTAGAATTCCACCTGGATTTAACAGACTGTATAAGTCGATGTGTTGGTGTGCCCATTGTCGCCTGCTTCTGCTCCAGAGACTTGGTTGCTTGTGTGCTACTCCAAAAATGTGAGACAAGCCGGCCGGCTGCTGCTATGGCTTTGGTCACTTGTCGAGATGCATCAAACCCTTGTTGATACTTAAAAGTTGTAATTAGTGGGCGGCACAGCCAACATTCAATGTATTGTTTTGCTGTCTCAGATCTTTTACGCTCAACGCCGGCATCTTTTTTTCACCAGCTCCCACTATCATGAAGCCTTCCCGACTTCTTGAAGTCCAGCAGCCTGTAGTCAAATATACGTAGTCAGATTCGCTCAGTTTGTCCTTAAACATCACTTTCTTTGACTTGTACAACTTCTGGATCCGGGCAGTCACTGATTTTCTGGATGGGACCCTATAGCCTGGTTCAAGAAATTCCAAAAGTTGGCGAAAACCTGATCCTTCCACAATGGAGATCAGCAGGGAATCTGTTGCCACCATATCTGACAACGGTTGCACAATTTTTTCTGACTTGGCCGGACTGCACTCCACTCGGCCAATAGCCTGCAAGAGATGGCTGCAGGCTTTGTGACTGAGGCCTTCTTGTAAAAGAACCCGCCCTGGCGGAGGTGTTTTTTTGGTAAGGTGCTTCAGCATTGCGCTGGTTGATCCTCCGTAATTTAATTCGGTGTTGCATGTTTTACACTTGACTTTCGTTTCCCCAAGTTTCTCAAATTGTACCCAAACTTGAAACGTGACGTGAAATGGCGTAATCATCAGTATTGGCCTAATCAGAGGTGAATGAGACTGTAGAAACTGATTCTGAGAACAAGAATATCCACATGGACACATGCTTTGTCATATCATGCATGAGCATGAGCAGTTTCTGCGTAAATTTCACGAATTGATGAATGGTTCATTCATCACTATGTCAAATTCTTTATTTATTATTATGACTTATCTGCCACTGGCGGGGCTCCGAATCTCAAACACAAGACAAGAATTAGAAATGTTGGCATAAATACTGGAAAGAGCAAATTTAAAACCACAAAAATAACAAAATCTCAAAATTGCCAAAATGGTCGTCACCAGGGGGGGGGGGGGGGGCCTGGTGGGGCCGGCCCCCCTTGGGGAGCAATTGGCCCCCCAATGGCAAAAGCCATGCATATGTATTTTTGTATTATCCTATGGTAGTGGGTACCCCTAGTTGGTACTATGGCCTCCCCTCCCCCTTGCTTGGGGCTGGTGACGGCGCTGACACAGTTCCAAGGTTCTCCAGATGCTCCTGCTTAGATTTTCCAGTGATCAAGATGTCATATAAGGCCCTGTCACACTGTCACGTTCATGCATGGCATTCATATTGCGTTGTTGAAATTCTTGAAAATGTTATAAAATGCCATGAAGACGCAGGATTCATGCCTCTAGTGGCTTGCAAGCCATCCATCAGAGATAAAAGATACGTCTCTGTGAAGTCCACAGGAAGTCTAGGACGTCCCTGTGGCGTTCTCTACGAGTTCCATTGAAGACCAATTAGAAGTCTACGCGGCGTCTTCTGCAGCCTCGCTGCATCCTCATGGCGTCCAACGAGTTTGTACAACGTTTCTTAAGGCACGCTTGATGCGACCTTAAGATGTACGTGTGACGTCAGCAGCCAGAAGCATGTTGTGTATAAATACTCATGCCAAAACAGGCACTGCGCACTCTGTGTCACCATGCACGTCCGTGGAGTTCTTACAACGTCGCTCCAGTCTGCCTGCGCATTGCCAGTACGTCACAGCCATTCGCGAGGAGTTCGCACAGAGTCCTTACCGCGTTCTGGTCATAACGCAGAGGCGCGGTGTTTGTTTTGTCCAAAATGAACGTGGCAATTTGGCGTTCAACAAAGTCCTTTGAGTCCCTCTGAAATCCTCAACTAGTATCAATGAGTCCCCACGCCGTCAACTGCATTCCCACTGCGTTTTAGTCAATTTTCTTGAACTCCATGCCAGAACGTGACAGTATGACAGGGCCTTTAGGTAGCGCACAACAACTGGAATTTCCTGTATTAGACTACCATTGTCCACTGGAAAATGGCTGATACTGATGAGACCCAAAAGGAAGTTGATTGTACCTGAACTGTCCTTTGTGCATATTAATGGTCACAAACGTACTCCAAAGATTCATCATCTAGTGGTACCGATGACTTCGTTTCTTCCCGGTATAAGTACAGAGAAATGCTGAAGATTTAAAAAAAAAAGTCAAGGCACTCCCTGGCAACAGTTTTATTTACCTCTGTTTCACTCATCACTGACATAGCCACCCCAGTATCAATTTCCATCTTGACAGTGTTGCATCCAGCTGTTCATCAGTGCATATGGGTGAATCGGCACTCTTGTGAATGGTGTATAATGCGCACACATTCGATGCTGATTAAGGTTCCACTAATAAATGTGTTTTTATCTGTGGGATTGGTTATACTAGTAACAACAAATGACACTGTGTTCTACCATCATTTGTTCCACTGACTAGCCTGTCACGGAGCATGTCATCAAGGGTTGTACCACGATTTTGTAGTATATCAACAAGTGCTATGAATGTCTTTTCTTCTAGTTTTACTGGTGCAATTGGGCACTTGATCAATTTATACGTTTTTGCCCTAACCATGCTCACGAGATTACACCCCTGTTTGCTCTCATCTATAATATCATTAGCCACAAAATAAAATTCTATGCATTCTACATTTTCCCACAATTTCCCAGAGACACCATTGAAAGCGTCTAATTTTCCATAAGTCGGCGTTTTCCATAAGTTGCCAAAGATACATGTACACTTGCGAAGTAACACATGTACATGATACTAAAGTTTATGTTGACCAGCGACGGTATGGACCCCCGTCATTACATGATTGTTTTAGATACAATTGGAAGTGACGTCATGATGGACGTCATAATGTGTCATGTGATGTTACATTAAAAACTTTAAAAGGAGACACATATTTTTTGGGACGGAGACAATTTTTTAAAATAAACTTTAAGGATTTATTTTCATTTACAAACAAATCTAAAATGACCATTGATAAGAATTGTATTAAAATGTGATCCAGACGAGCCTGAATAAATGTAGAGTCCATTGGATGTACGTACGTTGTTATCAGTTTCATTCTCATGCAAGTACGCGATGTGAAAACAGACGTGACCTCGGAACGAAAATAGGTCATAAGTAAAATTCATTTTTACCCATTTCCAACTGATTTCTTATCTATTCTGATGCAATTTTGTCAGAGTTTTTAATAAACAGATTAAATAATTTAGTCCTTTAAAACAGTTGATAAAATCATACACAAAATTGATAAAGGTTTGCTTTCTGAATTTCATGATTTATTTCTTCCTGTCATTTCATCTTTGCTGTGGCCCAATAATTGTTTGACTCGCCAGCCTGGCTACTTAAGGAATAGTTGTTGTTTAGACATGACATGATTTGATGACATCATTACATTTACAAGCCTTTGAACTTCAGGAATCTGGTTAATGTCATTATGTCTGTAAATTAGTATCACAACTGTCTATATCGATGACTGAGTTCAATTTCATTAAAAATTTATCCTTTTCAAATTGTTTCCAACATAACTTCTGGCCTACTACCCTTATCCTTTTATACAGGGTTTTATACCACTTTTATGTTCCAGTGACCTTGTGGTTAGCCCACGGATCCTCTACACAAGGATAAACGACTCATCTGAGCTTATGTACAAAATGTAGGGAACGGTTTGTCTACATGCTTGATATGCTGTGTCCGCGCATAGAACAACACATAGAACATTTAGAACAATGCGTGCGCACCATGATCGCCAACAGCTGGTGTAATGTATTGTGCATAACCGGAACTATATGTTGGAACTATATCCCTTATGTGCGCATTGATAATCAACTCAGTAATGACGTCATGCCATGTGAGCATAATAAATCACCTTTCCAATATGGCAGCTCCCAGTATCATTGTCGACGTTATTTCCCCAGTATAACCCACGTAAATACATGACAGCTTGCGTCCTGACAGAAATTAAACCACTGAAATACTGCAGTTGCGCGGAGTGTCGCGCACGTGCACGCACAATGCGCAAGTGCCATATCACGCCTCTAACCAACAATTTGGGGAAATTGTTTATCCTTGTGTAGAGGATCCGTGGTTAGCCTAACCCAAGACCTTTTCACACTGTCCAAAATCTCCGTGTTGGAACCGGATCGAACCCCGAGATTTTTTCCAACCCTTTTCCCACTTCTAAAATGTCAACCCGGATCAGGGTTGAAATTCTCAACCTGACTGAACTTGCATTTTTCGGCCTGAATCGTGTTGAAAATGAGTTGAGTTCACTTGCGGCCGATCCATGTTGAGTTGAGGTGCAACATTCCACCGAAAATCTGATATGCCATACATATTTCCTGCCACCATACCCATCATTGCCAAAACAAATACCAGTCGATCATGAGACAATCGCTCCATAATTATCATCCAAAAATATCTTCCACTATGGAGCATCCTTTGCCGAGTCTGGGTTTGTATTTAATAAGCAAGCCTGTTTTCTCCGCAAAATGTACAAAAACATGTACATTTTTAATGTTAAATAGAACAAATTGTCTAACGAAATTGGCGAAGCCATTTTTGAAATATGTTGCACAACCGGTGTCATGAAAATCGGACTCCTATGAAAATTGTATTCCTTTATTGTATTATTGGTTAAACCCCCTCACGTGACCAGTCCTTCTCCTAATTATCATACTTAGGCATAAGCAATACTACCAATGAGTCCATCTTTCACAAAGTAGTAAATTCACTCTTTACACCTGTCGATAAGCCTCGTGCATACAAACAGCCTCAATCATGCATCATGTTGTGGGATCAAGACAATCATCACAGCACGCCAGGCCGAATGCGATCTATGTTGAAAATTTGTAGCATGAATACACAGGTGCCCTTGCCGGATTGAACGTTACATGGTTCACGTAGCAGCCAGTTCGTGTAAAGAACATTGTGAACGTTGAGTCCCTCCAATCCGTGTCGAAAACAACCCAGGCTGAATTGGGTTTAATATGGGTTGGTTTCAACCAATTCGAAAGTAAAGAGTGAATTTTTCATTGAAATACCACGTTCAGGACAAAAGAATATTATTGTCAGTGTATTATATAAGCCACTCAAGATTAATCTTGCTACTTTTGTTGACTCATTTGATGTTGTCCTCTAACAAATCAACCAAGAAAACAAACTTACTTTTATTATGGGTGATTTCAATATAGATCTTTTGCAATATGATTCTCATCGTTCTACTCAAAACTTTTGTAATAGTCTTTTTAGTCATTATCACAGGCCGTTAATTAATAGACCGACTCTATTACTGACACAACTGCAACCATCATTGACAACATCATTTCCAACAACTTTGATGATGATATGTCTAGTGGTATTCTCTTTACTGAAATTACAGATCATCTTCCTATCTTTCAGGTCTCCTCGTTAAAAGATACTAACCAGACTCAACACTGTGCTGACCAATTTAGAAGGGTAATTAATGCCTCTAATATTGCACATTTTTTCAAATGACCTAGGTAAAACTGATTGGAGTGATATTTTATCTAACGAGGATCCGAATCAAGCTTTTAATCTGCTTCATTCTAAGTATACCTCAATATATGACAAACACTTTCCTATACAAAAAGTTAAATCTAAAAGGATATCTAAACTTAAAAGTTGGATGACTACTGGTTTGATTAAATCTGTCAAGTATAAATATAGATTGTATAAAAAATATATGAATAAACCAACTACCTTAAATAAGCAGAAGTACACAACTTACTGTAATAAACTAAATACCCTGCTAAAAGAAGCCAAGGCTAAATATTATAAAGATAAATTTGACAATGCTAAAAATGATGATGATTATGATTATTATTATTATTATTGTTATTTATTCAGCCAAAATACAAGATACAACAAGTAATCCACAAAAGTAAACAAGACTAAACAAAAACAATCCAATCCAAGCTGGCCAGGATTGACAAAAGTATAATGAAACACTGTGACTCGAAAGCCTGTCAATCCTAACTTGAATGGTACATGATGTAAAAAAGACATGGAAGATTGTTAAACTCATACTTAATAATAGACCGGTCATCGTAAGTCAGACACGAAGCTTAACCACGAGGGTAGACAAGTAAAAAATGCCAATGAGATCGCTAATATATTTAATAATTATTTCACTAACATCGGCCCCTCATTAAATAGTAAAATACCCCAACCAGATGTTTCATTCAAAGAATTTTTAAAATATAACCATCCCGAATCAGTTTTTTTTATCCTACTAACCAAAAGGAGATCTGTGATATTGCTAAATCATTCAAGAACGTGCGGGATATGATGACGTATGCCCAGATGTTTTTAATCCGTTATTTCCCAGATTAGCCGTCCATTATGCTATGTTTGTAATTTGTCCCTTTCTGAGGGTATTTTTCCTGATAAACTCAAAACAGTCAAAGTGACCCCCATATTAAAAACTGGAGATCAGTGTTAAACCGGTAACTACAGACCTATATCTGTCTTATCATGCTTCTCTAAATTACTTGAAAAGATTATATTAGAACCTCTTCTTTTTTATCTAAATTTGACATCTTGTACAATGGTCAATATGGGTTTAGAAGCAATCACTCTACTGACATGGCGATAATGGATATGGTTCATAAGATCACTAAAGGTTTTGAGAATAAGTGCATATCTGTTGGTGTTTTTTTAGATTTATCAAAGGCGTTTGACACTATTAATCACAATATTTTGTTGCATAAGCTCAATTTTTATGGAATAAGAGGTACTCCTTTGGACTGGTTTTGTAGTTATATTTCTAATACTAAAAAAGACTCTTGCTCTTCTGCTTTGAATACTATCACATGTGGAGTTCCACAAGGATCTCTTCTGGGGCCTTTGTTATTTTCGTTGTACATAAATGATATTTGCATTGCTTCGACAGTCCTTTCTTTTATCCTCTTTGCCGACGACACCAATATATTTTACTCAAGTAATAACAAAAATGTAGATACTATTGTAAATTTTCTCAATTTTGAATTAAACAAAGTATCGGTTTGGCTCCAGGCTAACAGATTGTCACTTAACTTGAAAAAATGTACATCTATGGTTTTTCGAAGTAGTAAAAAGAAGTTGAATATATCTAATTGTCAAGTTAAAATTAATAACGAGCCTATACTGCGAGTGTCAAACACCAAATTTCTTGGGGTTTATATTGATGAATGTCTTTCATGGAAATTCCACATAAAAGAATTAGAAAACAAAATTTCCAAAAATATTGGCATCATGAGCAGATTGAAGTATATTCTTCCGTTGAGCATTTTGCATACTCTATACTGTTCATTAGTTCTCTCTTACCTCTCTTATTGTAACATTATTTGGGCCAACATTTACAAGTCAAATCTTGATAAATTGATTAAACTACAGAAAAGGGCAATTCGTATTGTATGTAAGGTGCACTTTAATGAACACACTGCTCCTTTATTTATGAAACACAAGCTTTTGTCTCTCATGAATATTAATGTCTTTCAGCAAAATGTTTTTATGTATAAATTTGTAAACAACCAACTTCCTGAATCGTTACACAACCTCCTTCAATTTAATAGATTCATTCATGATTATAATACTAGGTCCTCATCCAAATTACATGTACCTCAAGTCAGAACAACTCTTGCTCAACACACCATTTCTTTCTCTGGACCAACAAAACTGGAACTGTCTTTCACCATCTTTAACTAATTGCCCTTCAAGTAATACATTCAAATATAAACTAAAAACATTCCTACTTAATTCTCAGAATACCTGATTTATTATTAAGTTGGCTTAGCCGCTATTGATATGTTATTTATTATCGTGTCTACTTTGATTAACCGTTATATATTTAACAGTTGTTATTATTTCAAATTTTATAATAAGTGTTGTTTGTCTTGTTTTGTCTTATATTGTTTGGCACATCCACCACAAGCTTTGGCTTTTTAGGATGCTGCCTCCACAGAGTGGAAATAAATGTTTATGAATTGAATTATAAATTGAAACTGAGATGGTGTGAAAAGGCCTCAATGTGTAACAGAAGAGGGTGCTGTAATCATAAAGGAGTGATTGATTTGTGACATTTGATGCTCAATAACAACCCTAACAATCAGCTTGAGAATTCCAATTGTGAAATACAATGTACACAATAGGGGAATGCTGTTTCGATTGGGTAAACCCTCTTTTTTTTACATATCTATTCAACCAACTTTACCCAAACCAAATACTGCCCTCCTATTATATGTATCTCATGAAGGTTAATGATGTGACTGGAAAAAGCTATTTTTACATGGAATGTTATGAATCCAGTATGAAAAGTGAATGTGCATGAAGACTTGATATAAAATTATATTAAAAATGTTGCTTGTTATGTTATTTACATCATCAACATTGCTGTTGCATGATGTAAAATGGGTAGTAAAAATGTGTTTTCCAAATATTTGTACGGATGCCTAACATAAAACGTTATCTTTTGAACTTTTTTTAATTTAAATATGCAGTAGACCGAGGATTTGCTCTCCGAGAAAAACTACCACCCAAGGATCCTCCTCCACCACTTCCTCAAACTTCCTTCAAACCTCAGCTGCACTTACCATTGTCTAAGGAACTGAAAAAAGATCACCAACACCCTGTATCTGGACGGTCAGAAAATAAGTTGTTTTCTCCATCCATTTCTCCGATGCAAAAACGACGCATGTGGCACTTATCCCAAACTAATCATGTCTATCCGTACAAGAACCCTCCCCCTCTGCCACTACGGCAACCAGGTACAGAGAAGGACATCAAAAAAGTTGAATTCTCTGGACCAAAATATGAGGAGCCTAGCAATCCACACAGTGAAATTCCTCCACCTTTGCCTCCTAGACAGAGTACATCTGAAAAAGACGCTGACATTAAACAAAAGACTGCTGATCAGCGCTCAAATAAAACCAAAATTCAACAAATGACAAGCACAAAGAAGAGTAAAAATGGTGGACAGTCATTTTGGCGTAATTTGAAGCAGGCTAAGGTGTTTTCGTCATCTACAATGACTGCAGTGAATAAAAACAAAAGCCCTCCTCCCCTCCCACCTCGTATTGCTGCAAATAATGATTACTCCAATGAGTTTCCAAGGCATCTCTCAAGTGATGTGAGCAAGGAAGGCAAGGACAGTTCATCAGATGATATCGCACCAAGGCCAGGTAAGCCACTTTTCATAGCAAGCATGAGAAAGAAGGTAGCGCCAGTATCACACCCGGAGTAATTTACACTTATCATAATTTATGCTATGTCACCATTTCACCACCGAGATCATGTGGCATCACTGGAAACATGAATAATAATGCAATATATGTGCACTAGCACACTTATGCACATGGGATCGGTCAGGACCGTCCCGGATGATGGATGCATGGCCTTGTTTTTTGTACACGTGCATAATCATAGCGCCTTGGACAGACTTAAATTATAGGCTTGTAAGCCAGGATATAGGCCACTGAAAACTGCGCAGAAGCCTCGAGTGTAAAACAGTTTTCGCTTCATTTATTTAAATTAAACAGCAGTACGTGGTGAGTAAAAAAAAAGCTTAACCCAAACCCAAAAAATATATATCATATTTAAAGAAATATGTTGCGCCAAATATAATAATGACTGGAAAACCAATTTCAGAAACTAATCATTAGATGAAAAAAATTACTGAAATTGCTCAATCCGTTCAAAGAATATCATAATTAAAATGCAATGACCCTAAAACCTGTTGCATCCCCCCCCCAAAAAGCAACTGTGTATATATTCTGACTGTTTGGACTACAAAAAAAAAATGACACAGAATACACAATATCTTTATTAACAACCCTGGTCATTAGGCAAACAATGTGATTAATAAAATCCACGTGGTAAATTCAAAATTCTTTTTGCATTAGGTTCGGTAGGCCATAGATACATTTTTTTTAACAAAATAATTGATTGTACTGGAAAGGATTTAATTTTGTGATCCTTTGTTCTTACATAAACATATTCATAACTTAACTCGGTAGTGTTTATTGAAAAAATTGCCTGCCCGACCACTCAGTGTTTGTAACTCAACAAAAGCAAAACCTCTAGTTTTTTTTTAGCTGTTCCGGTTTACGCCGAAACAGCTACTGTTTTTGTAATTTTTTTTTTTCCACTCCGTTTTCCCTAGGATAACACATGTTTTCGTTCGGAGCAGCTTTTTTGGACTTTTTTTCAAATCCGATTGACTTCAAATCTGGCACACACTTAGACCACTATCTAAAGATGTACGCTGAATCATGACGTCATGATTACGTGCATATTTTAAGGCCCTATATCTACAGAACGGGAAGTCCGATTGGGTTCAAACTTCGTATGCAGGTATTCCGAGACATGTTATAGACAAAAATTGATTTTATATGAATTATTCAAATTTTTGACATTTTAGTCATATCTCATCAACGAAACGTGGTAAATTCAAAAAAAAAATTGTATTAGATTCGGTAGGCCATAGATACATGCAAAAATGTGTGACGTCATTATGACGTCCTACATGACAGTTCTTGATAAATCTGTTGCCGAAACAGCTATTTGATTGTCCACAATCACAGGTCTACTTTTTTTTAGTTTTCCTTTTTCATACACCTCTCCATAGGTTTTGTATACTTATTTCTTCTGACCATACACTTTGGCATTTTTGTAAGTCCGATAGACTTCAGACTGGGCGCATTACTTGGACCACCACCCATAGATGGTTCTAGAAAAAAATTGTCATCATGGCATCATCAGGTGTCAGGTTACGTCACATTCAAAGTGCGTATTGCAGAGCCTTATATCTTTGGAAGTACAAGTCCGATTGGGTTGAAAATTTGTGGGTACATAGACAGGGACGTGTTATAGGTTAAAAATTGAGGTGACGCCATGATGACGTCATCAGGTGTCAATTTACATAACATTAAACATGCATTTTGTGGCCATAGACTTTCTACACATTGAAGTTCATGGTAAACTCATTATCTGTCTAAGGTTACAGGGTATCACTACTGGTCCTAGAGGCCTTTTAGTCTGGACTCACAGAGGCGTCGTAAAGTTAATTCCCAAAAGAGGGAGGTAACTGCTGTACTTTGACCCATTTATGGTTGATTTCATATTGCGTGTACTTAAACTGTGCTTTTCTTACTGGCCTTATTCAATATGTTTTATCCAACTATTGATTTCCTTTATTCTCTTTTTAGTTAGGGAGTACTTTGTTCTGTTCGTTGTATCCATTAACAAAAGACACCTAGACATGGATGTGTTACACAGGAAAATCTAACTGACGTCAGTTATTTCAAACAGCCGAAACAGCTTGTTTTTGTCCACAAACACAATTCTAGATGGTCAGTTTTGGTTATTACATTACTAGTCAGTTTTTAGTACATTACTGGTTGCTTTATTACGGCAACAATTAATACATTACTGTTCAATATTACATTACTGGTTAGTATTACACTACTGGTCAATTATTACATTACTGGGAGCCAAAAGTGTTCCTCTCAAACAGACCATGAGGCAGAGAAAAAAAGTCTTATCCAAGCGATTAGGTGGAGGCCCTCCAGTTAACAGAGTCCAACCTGGGAGTGGCTGGATGAAGAAGTGGTGATTGTAAGGACTTCCTGATTTGCTGTATTACCAAAGTGCTTTAGGACTGAGGGCCCGAACATTGGGCAGAGTATGCAAAGGGCATAGCATGTATACTGATGGAGATCCGACTTGGCCAGCCGCAAGGAAGCAAGACTGGATTGTTCGCGTGTTTGTTGCAAGTCACTAATGTCCTTCGGATGGTGAACTAAGAGCCTGCTGAAAGTCTGAGATAACTCCGTCCCTCCTTTCCTATAAGGACTATTAGTCGGGCGGCTTAGACCCAATTTTCGACAAGATCGTGACCGACTAGTCTAAAGCACCAAACTTGGCAGATAGATTCTTATAGCCCTAAAGAAGATATTTAGAAGGGGTGAAACCTGCAATTATTTTGGGAAGGGTGCCTAATCTGCATAAATGGTTAATCCCTGCCGTGTAATATATTTATTCCCATATTTGGGTATACCTTAATTTTTATATAATTTGAAAAGTATATTTTGGTGATTCTACTTTCACATCCTTACTCCAATAACATTTTCTAAAACATATAAGCGACTGCAGGGAACTACAGACCAGTTAGTCTCACCAGTGGTCTGCGAAGTACTTGAAACACTCATTAGAAACTCCCTGGTTGACTACATAAAAGACAATCAACTATTCAGCACAAGGCAATCAGTAAGGGACCAATCTTGTTTGTTATCTATATCAACTCGCTACTAGAGATGGCTCAGGACTCTGAAGTATACCTCCCTTGCTGATGATACAAAGATTTTTAGGCATATCTCATCCGAGGAGGACTGCAAAATGCTCCAACATGACATAGATCGTATGGTCGAATGGACTCACGACTCACCACTGAAATTCCATCCTGACAAGTGTACAGGAATTGAGAGTACTACGAATACAGGAATTAAACAATACACAATGGTGAAAATCGGCATCAACTAAACAGAGTAAAAGAAGAACGGAACATCGGGGTCATCATTGATGAAAAGCTATCTTTCTGCTGCCACATGGCTTCAAAAATAAACATGGCCAATTCCATCATGGGTCTAATCAGACGGACATTCAAGTACTTGGACAAGGAAAGTTTCCTACTGCTCTACAAAGCACTGGTAAGGCCTCACCTTGAATATACCAACCAAGTCTGGGCACCGCACCATAAAAAGCACATCACTGCAATAGAAAATGTCCAAAGACGAGCAAATAAACTCATCCCTGGCCTGAAAGACATGTCTTATGAGGACAGACTGAAGCACCTGGAATTACCAACCTTAGCATACAGACGCTCAAGAGGGGACCTGATCGAAATGTTCAAAATACTCATAGGGAAATACGACACAGATGTAACAAACTTCATCCAACTCGACACTAATGGCACAAGGGGTCATCAATATAAAGTAGCCAAGATCAAAACCTGGTTGGATTTGAGGAAATTCTTCCACGTGCACCGATCAGTAGACGCATGGAATAGACTCCCCAACTTTGTTGTTACGGCACCTAGTGTCAAGTCGTTTGAGGCTAGATTAGACAAGCTCTGGGCATCTCAACCATTCAAGTTCGACTTTGAAGCACCAACCCCCTCTTGCATGCGCACATACAATTTTAACCAGAGTTACGAAGATCTGATGAGAGAGACCTACAAAGGCCTAATATCAGTAATATCAATACGTGACACAACATTGGCGCCCTCTGTCCTCATCATAACTGGAGTACTGTCAGTATCATACAGAACAGAGCAGAACATGGGCAACACTGCAGAGTAGCTGAAGAAGTCAGTGCAGCACCTGAATCATCATACCAATGACTTCGGTATGGGCAACCGAAGCCGGAAACAGAAGGAATGGCAGTGGCGATCCAGGACCAAGTCATGCGCACACACTCATGTGAAAAGAACATCCTAAGACTGCAAGTGGCTGGAACGTGCCGAATGTGTGGTGAGAGTGAGGAAACAATCAACCATGTTATCAGCGGATGTAAGATCAGGCAATTGTGTCGCCAAACAGGTATCAATGCTGCACGCAGATGGTACGAGGACTACGAGCACACTCTTCCCCCAGTTGCAGAAAATGATGTCATGAAGCTGCTGTGGGATCAGCCAGTACAAACAGATCGTACCATCATGGCTAACAAACCTGACATTATCGCCAAAGACAACGACAATCGAAGTCAGCATTCCTGCAGACGGCAACATCAGAAGGAAGTTTGCCGAGAAATGTGACAAATACCAAGACCTGAGGATGGAGACCCAGAAAATGTGGCACGTCAAAGCCACCATACATCCTGTCTTCGTTGGTTCAACTGGTCTCATGCTGAAGAAAACAGTCCAACAAGCTGAACACCTTGGGGTACAGACACACCTTCTCCAATGGACAGTCATCCTCCTGGTGCATCATCAACTGCATCATCAACTGCAAAGTGGCTAAACTGCTTTTCTTTGGACTAATCAAAAGCTGTCCGCTGGCTGATAAAGCTATGTTAACTAGAAATAATAATATTAGGGAGACATTCGCATAGACTTGTGCACACATTTTTTTCCAACTTAAATGACCCCTAACCCCAATTTTACCTTATTCTAACTATTCTACACTAATTTCGATGTTTTTACATTGGACCACGAGCAATCAATCCAACCTATTTGCCACAATACAGTTTTGCCTCTAAGGTTATACTTGTTATTATAATTAACTTTATTTATTGATTTTATTGATGGTAGCCATGTCATCGCGGGGATAATTTTCAATGGGCCATCATTAAAAAGTCAGTATAAAACTACATTAAAAAATTTACAATACAGTTGACATCAAATAAATAAATAAATAAATGTACAGGAGGCTTGAAATACAATAAAGTAAGAGGCTAAAAATTCAACACTCGAGGAAACTCAGACCAGTCCAGACTCCCAGAACATACTGACTGGAAAGACGGAGAGACAAAAGAACAGGACACAAGAATCACTGACTAAAATTAAGGACTATAAAACCATGAACATCATAGAGCCCTAAAGACTTAATAATAATTACCCAGTGTTTTACAACTGTACCTGATGGACTCTTTGCGAATAGACCAGAATGAATGCAGCTTTTCAGGACTTTGCGCCGCATTACAACACATACAAAGTATCCGTAAATGGGACAATTATCAGTTCGTCACTTGTAGGAGAATCTAGTTTTGATCCTAGACACATGCACACGAGTAAGGCCGTTTTTTTTTCATTACTTGGATTACGGAATTTTTGGGTCCCCATTTCCGGCGGCGAGCGGGAGATGAAAAAAAAAAAAAAAAAAAAAAAATGGGGGCGCCCTATCATCCAACATGGCGGCGCCCATAGAGACATGAAGAAACAAAAACGGGCACGAGAATGAACAGTCACTGCATTTTCAAAACCACGGTTTCAAAGAAATAGTGACCATGGAGTGACCAACGGCCCTTTCCTTTCTTTATTTCTTCAAACCTGTGCAATAATTGGTACTGGCGTATATTTTATGAGTTTTGTAATGCTCTGTGTACAAAGAATGGCAGCAACTAAATGAAAAACCGTGGCTCATAACAAACGCGTAGACTGTAGGTTCCGGGTGCTGTGGCATCGTGAACGTACATGACGTGACCCAGTACAGTGCATAGCTAGCTAGCTAGGTTGTCCGATTCCATGCATGCACCAAACAGGTCAGAGGACTAGACCACTATTCACTACGGGGGAGCGGTATAGTTTCACTGTACATGTACTGTTGAACAGAACGTGACCCGTAATTTCAGAATATCTAAAGTATATATTTCTAACAACGCCTTTCCAAACATCTCCTTTAGAACAATAGAAATACACATTTTACACAAAAGGTGCAAAGGTACGACTTTACTCACCATACATGGCTGCGCGCGGCCCGCACGGCACAGTCTGTAGTCGTCGCCAGTCTAAGTCATGTCGTTCGATCAAACCAGTACTAATACTATGGTTTACAGGCCTGGACAGCGCGCAATATAGAGTTTTTTGTACAATAGGCACATGTTTTTTTTTTTTAAGTTTTTTTTTGGGGTAGTCAGAATCGACAATTTCCGGCGGCGATTTTTTTAATTTTTTTCAAAATTCCGATTTTTTCCAGCGGCGATTCCGTAATCCAAGTAATTAAAAAAAAACGGCCTAATGCTTTAAAAAAAAACTATATCATTCGTACACATTCACAAAATGCATAACCCCACATACATGCCCATTGCAAGCGCTTGTAGAACCTGCTTGTAGAATGCATTCTTAAAGACAAGGTTCACACACATTTTTGTAACCCCATTGATCAAAGGGGCCTAGAGTGCGTACGTATTTAATACCTGAGCTCAACTGGTGCGAGCCTGGTGAAACCTCAGAAAACGATTGTTGCAGGATTAGTCTGTGGTCATGTCTACATTAGGCCATCAGCCTGGGGGTTTGGTCAGTATCAAATGAGGGGAATAATTCTCATTGTGATTTTTGGCACGGTATGCACCCCTGTAGTTGGAAAATATGTGATAGCATTGCAGCGGTGGCAGCTTTTTGGGTGCAATCACTTTATAAACAAAAACGGCAGCCAAACCCTGTTTGTTACCACATATTATATAATTAATTCGGTAACAAGTATATTGGCGGCCATTTTGAAAAAAGAAATGTAAAAGTGATAACACCCGAAAGACTGCCACCACTCACACTGCAAAGCTATCACACATTTTCCAATGTGCATACCTTGCCAAAACTGGCTATGAGCATTGCTCCTTTCGATCATTTTGATACCGGTGGCCAAATTTTGGACTGAAGCTGTTAGCCTACATCAGACTTTTTTGATAAATCGTACGGAGGCTGCTGTCAACTTGACCAAATTAAATCTAGTGCGGAGAGCCAGTAAACTTTACAAATTGTTAAGTGTCGATCGTCAGTTGCTTGTTTATCCCTCCGCAGCGGGAAGTTTTACAGGGCCAACCAGGTCGCAGAAGAGTTACATCCTCAGTATTACATCACTGACAAATCCAATGCAGAAAGTTGCTGCATGAAAAATGTACAGTTTGATATTATGGTTTACGTAGCCAAGGACTTTCTGCTGGCCATGAATAAACCAACTGGGGACACATGGACGAACAGTGGAATGTTAATAATCAATAACGATAACTTTTACTTTACTTGTCCAATGCGAATGCAGCTTATATGAGATAAATAATATGCAACACAGTGTATATGAGGTAATTTGTTTGCAAGACAGTGTATAAGAAGTAAACTGTCATTTTTTTTAAAACTTGACAAGTGGCCATTCTAAACCAATAAGATTACAGTATTCAAAACGCAATATAATTATGTTTGGCACATGAGCTGAAATTTTGATATTTCATTTATTCTCTTTATTGATCAGGAATTCATATCTTGAATGTGGAGTGGATAATGTAAAAAAAAAATAACAGCACGGGTCAAATGCTGATCTAACAAAAAAATTGTCATGGAGAACATTCCGGTGGGGAAAAAAAATGTTTTTATTTTAAAATGCATGTTTGTTATGTATGTTGATGTGAAATAATGCACACAATCACTTTGTATACCATGGCTTATAATAGTTTTGATGTTTCTATAACTATTTCATCAATTGCAGCTTTTATTCCTCCCCCGCCGGCACCACCCCCTCCTCCCGAGATAGCTGCACCAGTCACAAGAAAATTTGAGGTGACCTCCAAGGTGAAAATGCGACCATTTCATTGGAACAAAGTGTCGGCCCTCATGGTAAGTTTTTGATAAATTATGGTTTAACAAACAAATAGTAAGAGTTAACACACCCAGGGTTCAGCACTATTGTCCTCATTTGCACAATCAATCAGCTAACTTCTGTATGCCATTCATGATTTTACACTGAACAAGAACACAGCCACCTGCAAAGCTCTCTTATTAGTTAACCTTCAAAATTTCTGCCTTGATATGAGTGAATTCTGCCTTGATTCTCAGTGAATTTTTAAATAAGAATTCAGCACCTGTTCTCTGATCAAAGGTGGGAAAGGCTCATGCATACTTCTTGAATGGTCAGTGTCTACAAGTATTTTTTCCCTTCTTTCGACCACTGAAGTTTGAGGAAGTCAATCCCGACAAGCTTTAAAGGCTTGCTGGATGAAATGTTAACTACTGGTACCTTGGTCTCTAGCAGCTCTTACAGTGCTCACACCACAGCTTAATGTCCTCTGCCATCACCTGACCATATCAAGTATTCAATCATACCCTTTATCCAAAGATGTCATACAGGGTCCCAAAAAAGCGGAAGCCCAAACCCCCAAAAATATATTTCATATAAAAAAAAATGTAACACCAAAAATATAAGTGACTGGAAAGCCAATTTCATAAGCTACTTTTAGATGAAAACAAAATTAATGAAATTGCTCAATCCATTCGTATAATATCTCCATTTAAATGTAATGACCCTTAAACCTGTTTTGTAAAAAAAAAAAAAAAGGAAATTGTTTGTGTATTCTGACTGTTTGGCGCATGAACATCAAAGAAAATGACAGAATACTTTTTCAACAACTGTCAATAACTTTAAAACATAAATATCTTCATTAAAAACCCTTAAAAACTTTTCAACTCAGGTTTTATCGCGATGTTTGAAGACAATTGTGACGACAATTCTTGAAATCGCATTTTTGGAAGAAAGAGGTATTAGGGTCATTCTGACGAAATGGTGATTTCTATACTGCCACTCTCTGGCAGATATGGAATTCCATGGGATAGGATCGCGCATGCACAAAAATGAGTCCCAGCAATAGTGTGTGTATTAAAGATGTATCTTTGACTCTTATTTGATTATTATTATTATTCTGGTTTATTCGTATAAAAACATGAGGTAGGCAGCCACAAAAGAGTCGCTGATATAACCACGTTTACACTTTACAGGAATTAAAAATTGTTAAATAGCAGTTAAAAGGAATAGAAGCATAAAATTACAACAAAGTATAGGATCATGTTTATACAACACAAAACAGCACAATATTAAAACAACTGATTTATAAACTTTAAAAAAAATTCATTATGTTTCCCATCCAAGAGAGACGTTACTGTACCTAAAAGAAAACCACCATTTTAAGATGGAGACATTTGATATTGCACTAAGTTGGTTTCTAAAGGGTGCTTCATGGCATCAATAGATTTAAAAGATGCACACTATTGTGTTCCAGTGCACCAAGATTTTAGGAAATTTCTTCGATTCTTTTGGAAAGAATCCTTGTTTCAATTCACCTGTCTGCCAAATGGGCTTTCATGTGCACCACAAAAGTATACGAAACTGATGAAACCAGTGTATGCCTCTTTGCGTCAAATGGAACACAGTGTCACAAGTTCAGCAGCACACTACATCCTCTGAGGAAGAGGTTATCTCTGATAGCAGGGTATATACCAGAAAAACTTCAAGAGAGTCAAAAATATCGGAGCGGGCTACCTCTCTCATCCTCTGTGCATGGTGTAACGCCCTCTTTCGAGCAGTCTAAATATAGTCTTGTATAATGGCCACTAATAAAGTAACCCAGATCAATGTTACCAGAGAACATAATCTCCTAGAATCAAGCACTATCCAATAAATAACATTAAGTATTTATATGGTGTCAGATTGGTTACGTCCTGCTCCCCACTGTACAAGTGAGATTCATGATTTTGGACACTGTTTCAACAAACTTTCGGCGACCTCTTTCGATTCCGCCCATTGCCATCGTTCATCTTCAACGGGGAACATACGCACGCTCATGAACTCATCGATTCACGAGTCGACTGTATGACTGTGTGTACAATGTGCTATGGAATGGTAGCATATTTAAATGAACTTTATGGACGATACTTCGTGAATTAAATGGACACTAGATTCTTTGTTGTCATTTATGTAGATCAGAGGTTAGCACTAACATTATTTTGAGAGATTATTGTACTCAATAGTGGGGCTGTTGAGTGATATGGTTGTGTACTTTATGACCTAAAGCATGAAACTTTGCACATTGGTTCTTCATGCCATAAAGAAAATTGTCAGATATGGATACATTTCATGTTTGACTCTAGTGACCTTTGAGAGGTCAATGACCTTTACATACACTATTTATAACAATTGTTATTGAAAACTCCACTTTCTTATGACCCAAGTTTATGTCATAGGATTTCAGGCCATGAAAATAAAGATCAGATGTAAAAGCAAAAACAATGTTTGACCTTTAGTGACCTTCCAGAGTTCAATGACCTTTGTATACATATTTATCGTTATTATGATTTACTCTATAAACCCCAACTTTGTCAAGACCAAGACTTTTTCAAGACCAAGTCTTAATGTTAGGTGTTCATGCTATGATCATTTTTCATATGTAGGGCATTTCATATCTGACCTCTGGTGACCTTCAAGAGGTCAATAAAGTTTGTATGCCTTATCATAGATATTTATAAGATTTATTCAAAACCCAACTATTTTATGACCCAGGTCTAAAAGTTGGCTCTTTGTGACATGAAAAGAATTTTCAGACATGGGGACATCATATCTGGCCTTTGGTACCCTTTGATAGGTCAATGAATTTTATATGCCCTTATTTGTCGCTATTTTTCATATTTATTCGTGAAAACGCCTTTTTTTTGTGACCGAAGCCTCAATATTGCAAAAGGAAAGGTATTGCACCTATTATTATACAGTCATGTAATGAATTCATATCCCACAAAAAAATTTGGGGTGACATCTGACCTCCATTTCCCTTTTTCAATTGGCAGACTCAACACGTTGCGACTGGGATAGAAGACTGTTGGACTTTCTATACAATGTAATATGTACAAATGTCTAGCAATAGTCACTCTTGTGTACTTATTACACTCTGTGGTATCTAGATGGATTTGGGTCACCACACTTTTAACCTTTTTACCAAGCCCACTGGTCACTGTTAGAGTGTGATTCTTGTCCAATGTACCTCTTGTATTCTGTTGCGCCCCTGTCTGCCCTTCAAAAAGGGAAATGGAGATCAGAGGTCCTAACAAAGTTGTCCTTGGGGTCTGAATTCATGACATGCTGTAGAATGATACTTAAAATACACTTGTTTTGAACTATTTAGACTTGGGTCATGAAAAAGTGGCATTTGAAATATTTAATAGATAAATAGCGGCAAATAGGGTATGCAAAGTTTATTGACCTCTTAAAGGTCACCAGGGGTCAAATATAAATGTTAACACAACTGAAAATTCTGTTCATGTCACGAAGAGCCAACTTTTAGACCTGGGTTATAAAAAAGTGGGGTTTTGAATAGTAAATCTTATAAATATTTATAAATAGGGCATACATAGTTCATTGACCTCTTGAAGGTCACCACCAGAGGTCAGATATGAAGTGTCCTTCATATGAAAATGTTCTTCATAGCATGAACACCTAACTTTCAGAGTTGGGTCTTGAAAAAGTTGGGATTTAAAGTGTAAATCTTATAAATAACAATAAATACTGTATATATAGGTCATTGACCTCTGAAAGGTCACCGGAGGTTGTTGTAAAAAATATTGCATGACTGGTACAAGTCTATTCATGTCTATCCTTGGTTACGTATGCAACGTACACACAATTGTACTAGTGTGTTATGTGTACAACCTCCCTGTAAACGATCAGACGATTGTCAATAAATCACTCCGTGTGGAAGCCGATATATAATCTCTCCAGCCTTGTCAGTAATACTACATGGTGTCAGAAGTATTAAAGGACCCTTGGGACTGCAAAACCAGCGAAAATAGGTGCAAAGTGGCTGACTGTCTGTCGCTTATTCTGGAAAATTCCACGTACATTCAGCGTGTGTATTACGTACTGTACAATACCGTAGGCCCTATGGTACAGTGTAGGCCCTGTCGTACAAACATTGCACTGTGTGTGAATATGTTTTCGGCTACTGTGTGCACAAAATAGATAAACTATTCTTGCAGTGATGGATGTACTGCCGCCGCCAAGCGCACTTGAACTTACCGGTAATGTGGCGGAAAACTGGAAAAGGTTTAAACAACGTTTTCAGTTATACATCGATGCAATTGGGGCATCGAAGAAGGACGACAGACAACAAACGTCGATCCTGCTGCATGTTATCGGTGAGCAAGCCCTTGACGTTTACAATACATTCAAATGGGATGAAGAGGGCGACCACGAAGGGGATAACATGCGCCTGGCAAAAGTAATGGCCAAACTAGAGAAATGCTGCACCCCCAAGACCAACTTGACACTGGAGAGATTTCACTTCAATAACTGTTGCCAGCAACCTGGTGAAGGCATTGACGCGTACCTCACTAGACTAAAAAAGCACAGCAAAAAGTGTGAATTTGGCCCACTACAGGATTCGCTGGTCAAAGATAGACTGGTATGCGGCATCGTCGCTAATGTAACAAGAGAACGCCTGCTTCGAGAGGAAGACTTAACTCTCGAAAAAGCAGTCAAAATCTGCAAGGCTGCTGAGTTAGTGAAAGAGCATTTAAAGGAGCTACAATCAACAACTCCAACAGTACATGCCGTGCAGAAAAATCCATCTGCAAAACCAAAACCGCAGGGAGCTAATAGAAAACCCCAGGCAACAGCTAAGCCACAGAATGCACCTAAAGGAAAGCCCAGTTGCTGGAAGCCCAGAAATGATCAACAGCAACAAACTAGTGACAAACATCACTGTAGACGCTGCGACAACTGGCATGTCTCGGGAAAATGCCCAGTGTACGGTGAAACATGTGCTTACTGTAGAGGCAAAAATCATTTTGCCAAGTGTTGCTTCAAGAAACGTGCACAGGGCCAAGTGCACACAGTAGACAATGACGAGTCCACTGACTTTTTTCTGGACACCATTACGGTAGATTCAGTCAAGACACAAGCAAATGACTGGATATTTTCCCTCGCTATGAATGGTACAATCATACCTGTCAAATTGGATACAGGGGCACAGGTATAAGCCACTACTACACCCAGCCACAGAGACACTGAAAACCTACAACCACAGCCAGATAATCGTCAAAGGCAAGTGTGTAGTGACTGTGGACCATGCAGCACGAAAACACAAAATGCTGTTCTTCGTCGTCCCAGGTGATAAACAAGCACTGTTGGGTAGACAAGCTTGCGAACAGTTAGGGCTTGTCAAAGTAGCCTGTGCTGTCACGAATCAGGAGCAACCAAAAGACCCCAACGACAACTACGCGAACCTGCTACACGAATACGGTGACATATTCGAAGGACTGGGTTGTTTGCCAGGGATGCACCCAATCATCATTGATGAGACAGCACAGCCAGTTGTACATGCCTGCCGCAAAGTACCATTTGCACTCCATAATGGTCTAAAGAGAGAACTTGAACGTATGGAGAGTCTTGGCGTCATCACCAGAGTGGATGAGCCTACCGACTGGGTTAATTCTCTAGTCGTTGTCAAGAAAAAGAATGGAGACATTCGTGTGTGCATGGATCCGAGAGATCTCAATCGTGCCATTAAACGAGAGCACTACAAAATGCCCACGCATGTCATGTCACAGTTTGCGGGTGCATCTTACTACTCCAAATTCGATGCATCACAAGGATTTTGGCAGCTTCAACTGGTTGAGAAAAGCAGTCGCTTGTGTACATTCAACACGCCGTTCGGTAGGTACAGATATACGAGACTACCGTTCGGCATATCATCAGCACCAGAGGTCTACCATAAAACTGTTCACCAAATCTTCGAGTCAATCGATGGTGTCAGTACCTTCGCTGACGACATCATCATCTATGGAGCAACCAAAGAGGCCCATGATCGCAGCCTACGACTGACACTTGAAACAGCACGTCAAGTGAACCTGAAGCTGAACGGAAGCAAATGTGAAATTGGCGTCACACAGCTCACATTCATTGATGATCTGGTAACGACAGATGGTGTTAAACCAAACCCCAATAAGGTCGCGGCGATCAACAACATGCCCAAACTAGAAAACGAGCAAGAGCTTCAGCGCTTCTTGGGCATGGTAACATATTTGGCCAAGTGGATCGCGGGACTCTCGCAAAAATCAGCCCTGCTTCGAGCACTGCTGAAAGATGACAACGAATGGCAGCGGGGTCCAGAACAGGACAGCATGGAGTGACCTGAAGGCTACAGTATCTAAGGACCCAGTTCTTCAGTACTATGACTCAAATTGCCCAATACGCCTGTCATCCGATGCAAGTAAGGACGGTCTGGGAGCAGTGATCCTCCAACTTCACGACGACAAGTGGTCGCCCGTGGCCTATGCATCGAGAGCCATGACAAGCGCAGAGACTCGCTATGCGCAGATAGAGAAGGAGCTTCTTGGAATTGTCTTTGCATGCGAGCGCTTTCATCAGTTTATCTACGGAGCTACGGTCGAGGCCGAAACAGACCATAAGCCTCTCATCAGTCTGTTTAAGAAGCCACTGAACGATTGCCCACTCAGAGTGCAACGGTTGCTGCTCGGGTTACAGAGGTATGACTTGCACATAGTCTACACCCCTGGGAAGCAACTGGTGGTCGCAGACGCCCTAACACGTGCACCAGACCGAAAAGCTGATCAAGGGTAAGCAGCACAAGTGCAAAGCCTTGATGACTTCGTAGAAGCATTTGTAGACATGATCATCGAGAAAATGCCTGTATCTGACAACAGAATGAAGCAGATACGTGAAGCTACTCAAGCTGACGACCAGCTGACCAACCTGAAGCAGGATATACTACAGGGTTGGCCAGAGGCGAGCAAACAATGTCCAAGTGACATTCGCCCCTTCTGGAATATTCGAGCTGAACTGACAGTGGCTGAGGATGTCATATTGAAGGGTACGAGAATCGTTATCCCTCGAGTCCTGCGCAAAGATGTATTGCTCAAGGTTCACGAAGGGCATATGGGGATAGAGAAATGTCGCTGTCGTGCCCGTGATGTTGTCTACTGGCCAAACATGAACGCCAAAATCAGCGACATGGTAAGCCAATGCGATGCTTGCCAGAAATATCAACCCAGCCAATCCGTGGAACCACTAAATCCACATGAGATACCAGTTCGAGCATGGCAATGAGTTGGAGCAGACATTGGTACCGTCAAAGGAAAGGAGTACTTAATTGTCTGTGACTACTACTCGGGATATCCAGAGGTGGTAACCCTAACCACCACTACAAGCAAAGCTGTAATCAATGCCATGAAATCAATGTGTGCTCGACATGGCGTGCCAGATGTGGTTATTTCAGACAATGGACCACAGTTTGGCAGCCGAGAATTCGCGGACTTCACTAAAGACTGGGGATTTGAACATCATACCTCAAGCCCACGCTACCCAAGATCCAACGGCTTGGCAGAGAGTGCTGTCAAAACTGTAAAACAGATGATCAAGAAGTGCCAAGAAACAAAACAGGACTTTCACAAAGCTCTGTTAGCCTATCGCTCTACGCCACTCCAAAATGGGCTGTCCCCGAGTCAGATGCTAATGAACAGGCGTGTTAAGACAACCCTACCTGTTCATCCACAACGCTTGGAGCCAGAGGTGCAACAAGGTGTAGTCTCCGGCAAGATCCTGAGACGAAAACAACAAAAACAGGTGCATGATAGGAATGCACATCCGCTGAAACCACTTCACCCACAGGACAGAGTGAGGGTGCAGGACCATCGCACAGGACTATGGACAGTGAGAGCCACTGTTCTCCGCAAGCTGGCACCCCGATCCTACGAAATCAAGACAGACGTTGGCTGGACCTTACGTCGCAACAGAGGAGCCATACGAAAGGACACAGTACCGGACCAGACATCGATTGATCCTGAACTGCTGGAGGAGGAACTGGCTCTACAGCTAGCCACTGAACATCCGGTTGGGACTGAGGCACAAGAGCCAGCTAAACGGGATCATGCCACACCTGTTCGATCACTTCGGGAACAAACTTTGAGAAGATCCACCCGCACCATCAGGCGCCCAGAACGTCTGATAGAAACACTATAACTCTATTAACATGAGCGTCATCGTGCTAGACACTTTAGCTAAGACTCACATAACATACTTCAACCAGATCAGTAAAATTTTGGGTTTAGTCAACACTATAAGTTTAGTTTAAGGTTTAAGTCAACCTTGTAAGTTTAGTTTTCGAAAAAAGAAAGAAAAAAAAAAACATGTTCAGATCAGCTGCATTAGTCATCCTAAATTCCAGTCAGAAAAAGTGCATGATCAGTCGGCCCTTCCCAGAAAAACAAGGAGGACAAAGGCATTAAGACAGTTGATATGTTTTACTTTTATTAATCAAAAGTTATTAGAATGATTCAAGTTTGAGGCTTAAGAAAAAGTTTAAGAAAAATACTTTCTTTGGGGGAAGGTGTGTGATATAACGCATGACTGGTACAAGTCTATCATGTCTATCCTTGGTTACGTATGCAACGTACACACAATTGTACTAGTGTGTTATGTGTACAACCTCCCTGTAAACGATCAGACGATTGTCAATAAATCACTCC